>NC_056726.1:1224103407-1225540907 GCF_019279795.1 Protopterus annectens | reverse complement strand
GAGGAACCTTTTTTATGTAGTGGGATAACATAGGACATTTTCCACATGGTGGGAATTTTTGCCTCTGTTATGGTACGATTAATTAGTATTGATATAGGATAGGCTATGGCATCAGATGATTTTTGAAGGTATTCAGCAGGAAGTTGGTCAACAGAGAGAGTGGTGAGTTATAATTTTTTGATAAGGGTACGGATGAGTGATGTGGGCATTGGTTGTAAGCTAAATGAGAGCCTATTAAAAGGGGTGGTATTGTCAGGGCCAGGGGAGCTAGGAGGTAGTTGGCTAGCTAGGGTTTGAATTGTTTCAGTAAAGAAATGGTTGAAATTGTCTGAGACATCTTCAGGAGATTTATCAATGAAACCAGTGGGGATGGGACTGGATGTTTTTCCCAGATGGAGTAGGTTATTCAGACCTGCCCAGAACTTTTGAGGAAGCAGTAATAGCCAACTTCTTACTTGGATTTTTTACACTAAGGATTCTTTAGAGTGTTTATTAGATACTAGCACTTCAAATGCTGTAATGTAATTGTTTTTTTACTCATTAATTAAGCAGTGTATTTTTATTGGCTATTACTTCTTTTTAAACTGTAATAGCCAATAAAAAATGCACTGCTTTAATTAATGAGTAAAATTAATTAAGCAGTGTTTTTTTTTTTGGCTATTACTGCTTTTTAAACTGACTGCGGTGGTAGTGCTGCGGTAGCGTTGTCACCTCACAGCAAGATGTGCCGTTCGATTCTCAGCTAGAGCGTCTTCTGTGTGGAGACATGCGTGAATGGGCGTACCTTCGTTGGAGGTTGTGCATCAGGGCTGGGAAACTCGGCACGTAAAAAATCTACTGCCAATCATTAGCGGACCAGAGTTCCGCTGTGGTGACCCATAACCGGGAACAGCCGAAAAGACACAAACACATTACAGCTTTTTAAACTGTATTGTGTTAATGTGCTGTTGTCTGATGAAGCGGATACCAACCATGAAAACGCTTACCATGTGTGATTAAACCTTATTTTTATTTCCTTTTGGAAATTTTATTTTTTGCTGTTTTTCTGGGACTGAACTCTCAGCCTGGAATGGTATGGGGCAAACTGTGACAACTCTGGGTACACAACTAGAGGGGACTCGTACATGTCAGGATTACATTTCTGGCACAGGAGAGGTACCCTGAACTGCTGTTATGTGAATGTGCTACTGGCATGCTTCAACTGGTTTCCTGTATGTATCTAGAGTTATTGGCAGCAGTGACCACTAGCCATGGCTGCGTGACAATTGAGAGACATGTATCAGGAAGAGTGCATGTTGTATGTACCTATCCTGCTGTCATTTGTAGGCATGTGGTGGGACAGTTGAACAGTTGTACACTATTTATTAGTATACCCTTCATACAACTACTACCAACATTTCCTTACCTGTAAAACCTGTGGAGAAAATATCTGTTAACACTACCTGACTGTTTTTATATATACTCCTGATTTCTTGTGTGTAGATATGCACACATCTTAGTAGCACTCCATGGATTTGAACCATGTCTGTGTGGGCAAAATTAACAACTCAGCTATTTCACATCGCACTGAGCTACTGAGGAACTGCTGTTTCATGTTTCACTGGTTTCTTCCTAATAGTCTCTTGGTTAGACAGTCTGAACTTGTAATCCTGTGATGCATGCATGACAGATAGTTATTGTACTGTGCATTAATCCTTTGGATTACTACAATCTGGAAAACAAGGTTTAACACAAAACACTGCTGGATGGAGCACACTTTGAAACTTCACACACTGCTATTCAGGGTTCAGAGCTTAGTGCAGTATATATTTCACATTTCAGTTATATCTTGTTTTTCAGCTCCACCATCTACAGTTTTTCTTAACAGCTGTTTCACCGAACAACCTCAGTTAATTTATGCTGTCACAACCATATTTGCTGTGAAGAACCTGTATACATTCTATATGTATACAACAACATACCAGAGTAAACACAACAGTTGTTGTAGGGATCTTTATTACACATCAATATTAGTCGGTCAAACTTTTTTATTTATTCAGATAATACAGTAACAGTATACCTACTAGCAATGAGCAATGTACTCTTTCATAGCTATTTGCACAAAATGCTGAAGAATAGATTTGTACTCACCAGCCTGTCAGCATGGGCTTCTACATTACTAGCCCTCTCTGCTGCAGCTGTAGGGGAGAAAAACAAACATTATGCATACCTGTCTATCACATTCTCAGGCTAGTATTTGCTACAAACTACTTGATAGTGATACTTACTACTGGAGCATTCCATGCATCTTGGATCCAGTAGGCCAAGAGCACCCCCTTCCTCTACTTTAGGTCAGCATAGTGGTGCCATACCTGCTCACCAGTGTGGGGGATGCCAGTAGCACTGGTGAGATCATGTGCGAGACAGTCCCTGGCCTCCACTTTGTGTTGTGAGCCCTGTTACTACCCCTGCAGTAGTCTCTCCTCATGGTTTTCTACAAGGATTCCAGATTCTGATTGTATTTCCACCTGCGCCATTTAAATAAGGTGATATTCCTGCCCTTTGCCATCATTGGACCATTTTGAACATGTTAAGCCCCGCTAAGCAGTACGCAAATCTGCTAAGCTGAGTTGAACAGTGTTTAAAGGAGTAATTGCTGAGCTCTGCTTAACAGTGCACAAATCCACTTAGCTGAGCTACCTGCTGCTTAGCATTCATGTTTAAGCAATGCTTAAACCTGGTAATCATAGCTGAGCATTGCTAACCATTGCTTACTTTTCATTTCTAAAAAATTATCAGAATAATGACTTAATTTAGTAAGTGTATATGATTTACTTTACATGACATCCCTCTATGTGTTTTCATTACATTAGCAAGGGGTGTGACTATACTGTATGGGACATGTGTGTATACATAGGTAGTTTCACATGTTATATGCACTCACACTTCCATTTTATATCAGCTACACTGCCCTGGTTGACAAAAATCAATTACTACATGCTTTAAGATGAAAATAACAATTTTAATACTGCTTTCCCATGTAAAAATAAATTGCCTGATTTGGTACTTGAACCGTTAACACCTGCATGTAAATCCAGGACTGTAACCATTACACTATCTCAGTTTGAGGATTTTAGCTGTATATTTTTATTTATCTCCTCTGGGGTGTTTAAGCAATGCTGGGCAGATGGCTATAGCGGGCACACCCACTCAGCTACCCTTAAACATGCCTTAGTATGGAAAAAAATATTTAACTATTTATGTCCTTGTTCAGCTTTGTTACTCTAGGAGGTTGACGGGTATGTGAGGCAGGCATCTGGGCATTCTGCAGACACCTGTGCAGTTGAAAGCTTTGCCCATACGGTACTTTCACATGGCAGACATTTCTGTTTCAGTCTTCATACCATGCAGGAAGTCCATGCTACTGAACATCTTTTATTCTGTCAGCCTTCAGGTTTGTCAGTGCACTTTGTAAAACGTGTCCCTATTTATGTGCCTTTGTCCACCTGTTATTTATGGCTTTGTACTGCTTTATTGCTCTAGGAGGGTGAGAAGTATGCGGGGAAGGCATCTAGGCATTCTGCAGACAGCTGTACAGTTAACTGCTATGGCCGTACAGTGCTTTCACATAGCAGACATTTGTGTTTCAGTCTTCCTATCCTGCAGGAAGTCCATGCTACTGCAAACCTTTTATTCTGTCAACTTTGAGGTTTGTCAGTGTACTTTTTAAAACATGTCCCTATTTATGTGCCTTTGTCCACCCATTATTTATGGCTTTGTACAGCGTTTTTGGTCTAGGAGGTGAAGAGGTATGTGAGGCAGGCATTTGGGCATTCGGCAGAAACCTGTACAGTTGAGGGCTATGCATACCTCTCAACTGTACAGATTTTTGCAGAATGTCCAGATTCCTGTCTCATATTTTTGGCCTGCTTCTGTTCAGATTATGGATTTCTGGCAAGTCATTAAGGACTGCAGTCAGGGAATCATGGCATGCATTTGAGTTTCAGACTTCTGTCCTTCAGAAAATTCATGCTAATGTATAAGCCATTTCCTATCAACTTTATAAGTTTGTAAGAGCTATATTTAAACGCTGTCCCTATTTTTAGGGCTTTGTCCTCTCCATTATTTGTGCCTTTGTCCAGATTTCTTGCTTTAACAGGTTGGAGGCTATGGTTGTACGGCACTTTTACAATGCAGGAGATGTGTGACAGAATCTTTGAACATTGTTTTCTTGCTCCCCTATGTATTTCAGTGTCTGCGGACACTAAAATACTCATTTATTTCATTTCAGTGTCCACAGACACTGAAATACTGCATAATATTAGAGAAGTTCTCTAATAGGTTACTGGCTAAGGCTCTTGCCACCCCTATAGTGCCTTTTTTTAGGCAGAGTTCAAAGGACAAAACCACCACCATAACAGATACAAGCATGCAAAATCTGAAGGTAATGCTACTCAATGCTAGAAGTCTAAACCTCAAAATGCACTCTCTCAAGGCACTCCTAAAAATTGAGAACATCGATATCTGTGCAGTAACTGAGACCTGGTTCAAGGCTCCAGAGAGCACCCCTGCAATACCAGGCTACAACTCTTACCACACATTTCAGCCACCAAACCAGGACTGAAACACTAAAGGTGGAGGAGTGTCCATATTCACCAAGGATATTCACACTACCAGGCTAGTTGCCCAACACAATGCATCTAAAATTCTCCAGGTGCAACGAACATTAGGTAAGACTGAAATCCAAATTGTAGCTTGCTTCAGATCCCCCACCATGCCTCAAGATTCTCACTACACCTTTCTAAATATACTGGAAAATATTAAGATAGAACCAAATACTGTAATACTGGGTGATTTTAACTACCCTGCCATTAACTGGGAAAACTACTCGTGTACCAACACCTTTGCCCAACGGTTCTTGGATTTCATAAATTCCAATGCCCTGGATCAACTAATCCATAGTCCCACCAGGGGCTCCAATATCCTAGACCTGGTCATTATCAACATGGGAAATTGATGCTCCACACCTATGGTCACCCCCTCGTTAGTCAGGTCTGACCAAAAGCTAATCACCCTTAACATCCACATCCCACCCCCACCCCCCAGTAAGGAAACCTCCATAAAAAAACTTCTCCAAAGCCAACTTCATGCTACTCAAGTCAGAAGTGACAAACTTCATGACACCCATGCAGACGGGAACTGAAAGTTCGACTGCTGAATCCTACACTAAGGTACTGTACGAGCACGTCCACTCATGCATGAATCGTGCCATCCCAAATAGAACCAAGATGCTCTCCTCCAAAAAAAGGAAGCCAATGTGGTGGTCCCCTGCTATAAACAAACTTTACAACAAAAGGAAGAAATTGTTGCAGAAAAGAGGAAAATCCCAGGATGCCAAAAACTCCCTTACCAGCCTCAGTAAGAAATTGAGATCTCTCATAAAATCCTCCAAAGCTAGTTACGAAAATAAAATTGCCAAATATTCCAAAGACAACCACAAGGCATTCTATAACTATGTCAAGAATCTAAATAGCAATGCTCAGATCTGCTCTGAGCTAAAACAGAATGGCATTAAATATACTGATCCCAAGGATATTGCCAATATCCTGGCAGATCAATTCAGTGCCAACTTCACCCCCCTCTCACCCTCTAAACAGCCCATCTCAATACTGGAAGATTGCCAAATTCTGGTAATAACGGCCACACAGGTAAAAAATGCACTCTCCAAAGCTAAGAATACAGCATTCATGAGATCAGATGACATCCCAGGCTGTGTACTACATGAACTACAATATGAACTGGCACCTCACCTAAGTGTCATGTTTAATCATAGCATCACCTCAGGTTTCGTGCCCACTGAGTGGCGCAGAGCTACAGTTATCCCACTCCACAAGGAGGGATCCACCTTGGATCCCGGAAACTACCATCCCATCAGTCTGATGAGCCTTATCTGCAAGGCCATGGAGCGTATTATCATGGAACTTATAAACAAAGACATTGGCAACCTTCAAACACTGGACCCCACCCAGTTTGGGTTCGTGAAGGGCTGATCTTGTCTCTTGAACCTGATTGACTTCTTCAAATCAGTCTCCAGAGCCATGGACAAGGGTAAGGTGGTCCACACAGCCTATCTAGACCTCGCCAAGACCTTTGACACCATTCCCCACTCTGGAATCATAGATAAACTTACTAAGCTGGGCATTAATCCCTACGTCATGCAATTGGTTGCCAACTGGCTTACTGACAGAACCCACACTGTAAAAGTAGCCAACTCCAAATCCAGCTCCAGACAAGTGACAAGTGGAGTACCTCAAGGTTCAGTCCTGGGACTGCTGTTGTTTGGCTTCTACCTTTCTGAAGTACACGCCAACACTAAGGGACTCTGGCTAACAAAGTTTGCAGATGACTGCAAACTGGGAGCCATTACTGAATCCCCAAATGATGTGGATACTCTACAAAAGGGCCTTACAGAAACAGATGCTTGGTGCCAGAGCCATGGGCTCAAGCTCAATGCCAAGAAATGTAAAGTTATTCCCTTTGGGAAAACACATGTACCCGTGAATCACCACATAGGTGGAAGTACACTAAACACTGAAAGTGTGATAAGAGACTTAGGGACACAGGTGGACAGTGGTCTCACCTTCGATAACCACATCGTCACAACAGTCAGGAAATCATTCTATGTGGCACACCTCATCACTAAGGGCTTTTCATCCAGAAAAAAGGAGGTCATTGTCCCACTGTACTCATCCCTCCTTAGACTCATTATAGAATACAACATTCCATTTGGTATGTACCTCTCAAGACATCTGCAACAACTGGAAAGGCTGCAGAAATACCTCACTAAAAGAATCACAGGCCTAAAGCAGATGCCTTACGCTGACCACCTTAAAAAACTCCAGCTATACTCTGTCGCATATCGTCTACTCAGAGGCGATCTCTGCTTAACATACAAGACCATGTCAAACCCAGAGTTGTTGGACATGCTACACTTAAAGAAATCCCAATCCCTCAGAGCCACATGCTCCAGGGATCTAAACCTTGTTATCACAATAAACAAAACATGCTGGAGAGATAGGTTCCTGACCCAGAGACTCCCCAAACTCTGGAATAGACTGCAGAGTGCCTCTTTGGCCTTCTTCAAAAGGAACCTTGATGATTGGATGGGAGAAAGGAAATTCACCCCGGGGATCACGTCAATCGCCCTGCTAGACAGGGGTCCAGGGAAGTAAATAGTGTGGGAAGAAATAGCCAGGGAATTGTTATGGCTAGGGCTGATAGCCTAGTACCAACCTATGAACCTATATTATGCCGAACTACTTTTGGAAAGTGCTGTATGGCACTTTCTGAGTGCAGGGGGTGTGTTCAATGTCCGTGCACTACTTAAACATGCCCCCTGCACTTGTTCACTGTTCGTGTCCATTTAGCCTTAACAGCAGGTGCTGCTGTTAATGCTAATGCTACACAGACACAAATTAATCTGTGCAGGAAAAGCACTATTCCTGCACGGAGTTTATTGAATCCAGGGGAGTAAGATTTGATTATTGTTGACATCTACCTCCAATGTACATAATAAAACATTCTTAACTGAACTACAGTGTATGCAGACTTTTATTCTGAAAAGTACAAGAAGATCTGGCACATAAAGGAGAGACTGGTATCTGTTCAGCACAGTTCTGAGTAATTAAAAGATAAAGACATTCATTTTAGCCTCATTCTAATTTCTTAAATTTTTCCAGTTTATTCCAGTTTCATACAGTCCTTTCAATTCTTACAGATACAGAGTGCCAGAGGTAGTATGTGACAGAAGAATGCCGAAGAAGCTGAAAAGTTAGGTGTACACAAAAGTGCTGTGGCCATTGTTTCTATATGGTAGATAAACCTGGGTAATGATGGCAGAACAGTTAAGATATTTATTTGACAGTCAGGCTTGGGGGTCAAAGAAGGTAGGAGAGGGACACTGAATCAAGAGAGGTGGTGACAGCAGATGCAACACCCTGATTTTATGTAGGAAAAAATGGGAAAAAGGGTACTGCTGCTGCTGATGATGATGACAATGATGACGACTAGTGTTAAAAGAAAAACACTTATTTCTCCAACATTCGCCAGAAGAAACACAGCAATTTCGATAAGCAAATAAAAGCTTTATTTACATGCATGGAGACCTGCCACATCAATGGTGGAATGCCAGCAGTCTAACTTCTGTACAAACTGCAGGAATTTTTATAGCCCCTTCTGCACATACACACACATACTCAACAAGATGTTTATCAGACACTGAGTTTCAGTTAAGACAGAAATATGCAAGGGTCAGTTTCAGTTAAGACAGAAATATGCAAGGGTCATAAGATAATTACAAGTTCTGTTCTTTCTCGGACTGCAGGTTAACATCTGCACATTCTTTCATGGTCAACCTGTTTAAGCAGGTCAAACAGTTCTTTTAGAAATTCTTTCTTTGCACACAAGATAGTTTAACCCTTATTATGCCTGATACAAAGTAGTTGTTCATACAGAATTTTATTACAACTAGGATGTCCTTCAAGAATGCAACTGCCGTCATAACATATGGGTTGTCCTGCCTCAGGCAGCCCTCGGTAGGCCGGATTCCAAAGTCTGGGTCCGGCGTCGGCTGGTGTCGCCTCCTCTCCAATGTCAGAATGGCAGGAGTATAAAGGCATTGGCCGACGCCATCTTCTTCAGTCTTTCTTGCCGCGCGGTGCCCGAAGCAGAAGCAGTTCGCAAGTGCCGGTCGGTCAGCTCCTGTGTTTTCAGTACCGAAGTCATCTAAAAGCTAAGTACCCTGTTGGGGAACATTTTTTCTTGCCTCAGCCGATGTCAGAACAAATTGAGAAAGTTAATAATTGTTTGTCTTGTGGTAAACAAATACCTCATAAGGACTTCCATTCTTACTGCCTCCCTTGCCTGGGCCCAGACCACGACGTCTCAGCCTGCACTGCCTGTGCTTGCTTTAATAAGCGCACTCTCAGGCACCGGGCAGAATTTGCCAAAGACTTTTTTCGGCAAATCTTTCGCTTATATCATGCTGTCGGATCAACCGACAACTCAATCTACCAAAAAACAAAAGGACCGGGACCGACATCCTCGGCCCGTGTCCTCCACCGATACTCCTCCTAAACCCTCCGCGAGTGCTTCGGTCCCTTCGGAAGTGGTAATTCAACTGCTTCAGGCCAATGACACAGCGTTAACACGTGCTTCGGTCTCGGAGACTTCTCCGGTGCCGGTTGTTGATTTTCCTCCAGAAACCGAAGTTCTAGATCTACCCGACACCATTCCTGTGGACAAGATTACTCCTGCACATGGGGCTGCTAGGCCTCCTGTATCCATGTCCATCAAGGCCTTTGCATGTGCTAAGGCCGCCGGCCAGGCCAAGGCCCATCCTAAACCTACTGCCCAGGCCCCTTCTTCTGATAAACAGATCATGTCTCTTGCTGCAGATCTTATTTCTCTTATCAGGGGGTCTCAGCCTCATCCAGACAGAGGTTCTCAGCTGCCTGCAGAGAAAAGGCCCAGAACTGAGCAGGCTGACAACCTCTCTTCAGATGAAGCCTTTGGGGATTCTGAGCATTCAGATACCCAAGAAGAATCCTTCCAGGCCTATGAGGACTTTGATGCTGAGGAATCAGTTCCCTCTGCCTCTCCTCCAGTGGATTTTTCGTTCGGTGAAGTTTTACACTCTATGAGGGAGCATTTTAAATGGCAGGGTCAGCAATTCTCTGATTCCAGGAAAAGGCTACGTTCCTTCCTCAAGCTACCCCAGTACAGACCTTTAGCTATCCCTCCAGTTATGGATGTCCTGGATGATGTTTTCTCCGACTCCAGTGCTAACCCTGATTCTCTCCCTCCTGCTCCTGTCAAGCCAGACAGATATTATAGGGTCCCTGACACTCACAAACATCTCTTTAAGGCCCACTCTGTGGATCTAGAAACTATTTCACAGGCCCCCAAGGGAGTGGCTACTTCCACTGCCAAGAATCCACTGCCAGTGGATAGGGAAGCTAGGTCCCTGGAGAGATGGGATAAAAAAGTTTATACCTCTACCACCCTGGCCATGAGGTCACTTAACTGCCTTTTTCATATGTTTCAGTACCAGGATTTTTTACTGGATGATTTACAGAAAAAGCTAGCCTCTCCTGAGCCTATTGATAGAAAGGCATTGCAGAATCTAGTACATAACACTCAGCAGGTTAGCAATCATTTTCTTCAGTGTGGTTATGATGCATTGGAGGCTTCATGTAGGGCAGCTATGACTGGGGCTGTTATACGTAGACATGCTTGGTTAAAAGAACAGCCACTGCCAGACCATGTTAAAGTAAAGTTACTTGATGCACCTCTGGAAAAACAGAAGCTTTTTGGTGCTAATGCACAAGATGTGTTGAAGTCCATTGAGGAAAAAGCTAAATCAGTACAGACAGTCAAAGATTTCCTCCAGGTTCAGCCACCCAGATTCAGCAGGAATTGGCCTTCAAATAATTGGTCCTTTCCAGACACTGACAAGTTTCAAAGGGGAAAAAACAGGCATGCCCGAGGTAGAGGGCAATACCGAGGCTCCTACAGGGGCCGCCAATGGCAACCACCAAATCAAAGAAGTGGCGCAGGGAGTCCAGCTGCACCACAAGGACAATCACAATGACTTGACTTTCATACCGCCTACAAAGGCTCAAAGAGAAGCACCTTTGGGCGGAAAATTATCCTTATTCTCAAAAAATTGGCATATCTTAACCAAGGACAACTGGATTCTGGATTTAATAGACAAAGGTTACAGATTCCACTTCCATACTTTACCAATAAGACAAGGCATGCCAAACCTGCCACATCATCAAAGGGCAGAGGCACTCCTTCAAGTTTCAAAGCTGTTAAATATAAAAGCAATAGAAAAGGTCCCTCCTCAGGAACAAGGCCAGGGATTTTATTCAATACTGTTCCTTGTTCCAAGAAAAGAAAACAAATGGAGGCCTATACTGGACTTGTCTATTCTAAATACTTTTCTCATTGTGCCAAAGTTCAAAATGCTGACGTTGCAGCAACTCCTTCCCATGCTGGGCAAGGGGTCTTGACTGGTCACTCTGGACCTCAAGGAGGCATACCTGCATGTCCCAATCAGACAAAGCTGCAGAAGATACCTCAGATTTCTTGCAGGGACAGAGCATTATCAATTCTCAGCATTGCCGTTTGGCTTATCTACTGCACCCAGAGTGTTCACGAAATGCCTGGCATCAGTAGTGGCACACTGCAGACTCCAGGGGATTCAGATATACCCCTACCTGGACGACTGCCTCATACAAGCAGACAACAAACAAACCTTGATAGCAAACTTGGACTATGTCATTCAATTACTACAGGCCTTGGGATACACAGTCAACATTCAGAAATCAAGACTACTGCCATCCCAACAGATTATTTTCCTAGGAGCCAAACTGGACACAAAAACACAAATGGCCTATCTCACAGAGGAAAAACAACAGCAGTTACCAGACTACTTCAAAGGCCTAGCAAAGCTCTCCCAGCTGACTGCAAGGAAAATCCTGCAGGCCCTGGGGTTCATGGCATCTTGCATTCTTCTGATACCTTTGGCAAGACTTCATATGAGAAAGCTGCAATGGTACTTAAAAAGCTTATGGTCCCAACACAGCCAAAGCCTAGAGGATGTAATCCCACTCATTCCATGTCTGCAAAGAGAATTTTTGTGGTGGGCTCAAGCAAGTCAGTTAAACAAAGGCATGTCTTTCAACAAACCTCAAGCAGGTCAAATGATTACAACAGATGCCTCAGATCATGGATGGGGGGGTGCACATGGAGGGCAGATGCATTCAAGGTCAATGGACACCAAGGGAAAGACATCTGCACATAAACCAAAAAGAGATGTTGGCAGTGATACATGCAATCGAGACTTTCGAAAAATCACTTCAACAAGGACATTTGCTAATAAGGACAGACAACACCACTGTTATGTGGTATATAAACAAGCAAGGCACTCATTCTTATCCCCTCTGCAGACTAACAACGATTCTCTGGGAGAAATCCCTGAGTCTGAAGATACATTTGCAATCCCAGTTTGTGCCAGTCAAGGACAATGTACTGGCGGACAAGCTGAGCAGAAATTTCTTGGATCCACACGAATGGATGCTGCATCCTCACATTTTCTCACAAATAACAAGGACATGGGGAAGACAGGACATAGATCTCTTTGCTTCTCACATGAATCATCTCCTGGAAAAGTTCTTTACAAGGACCCACCATCCTCTAGCCTGGAAAACGGATGCTCTCTCCTTCAGCTGGAATTCCCTAACAATTTATGCATTCCCTCCTCTACCACTGCTGACCAAGGTGATACTGAAGATCAAAGCAGAACAACCAACAGGCATTTTGATAGCTCCAGACTGGCCAAGGCAGCACTGGTACCCATTGCTGTTGAGCATAACTCGGACCAAACCGTGGCCTCTGCCCCTATGGCCTCTGCTTCTAACACAACACAATTACAGGACTGTTCATCAAAACCTGAAAACATTGCATCTGACAGCCTGGAGGTTACCATAACTCCTTCCGATATCTCTCTTTCCAAAAAAGTTCAAGAGATCTTACTGGAAGCACACAGACCTTCCACCAGAAAACCTATTCAGCCAAGTGGAAGAGATTCATCATCTAGAATGCCAACAGGGGTCAGGATACAACAGTATTGAGTATACCTCAGATATTGGAATACTTGGCAGAAATGTTTCATACTGGTCTCTCATATTCTTCCATAAAGATTCACGCCTCAGCAATCTCAGCAAAATACAATTGTGATCCACCTGTGTTTTCACATCCTTTGCTAAGACAGTTCCTAAGAGGGATAAAGAATATCAAACCTCCCAGAAAACCGCCAGTACCTGCATGGGACCTCAATTTCGTCTTGGAAAAATTAACTCTTCCTCCCTTTGAACCAGCAGCAACTTCAGAAATGCAATTTCTCTCATGGAAAATGGTTTTCCTATTGGCAGTGACATCAGCAAGAAGAGTCTCAGAGATACAGGCACTCATGGCAGTACCTCCTTTTCTCATTTATCATCAGGACAGAGTCTCTCTAAGAACCAATCCTTCATTCATGCCAAAAGTAATTTCCAGGGTGTCTCTAAATCAAGCCATTCACCTGCCTACTTTCTTCCCCAATCCTCAAAATAGGGGGGAAAAACTGCTGCATACTTTGGACATACACAGGCAACTACGCTACTACTTGGACAGAACTAAGGCCACCAGAAAGTCTGACCAAATGTTTGTAGCCTATGCTGCTGGAGTACAAGGAAAAGCAATCTTCAAACAAACAATTTCAAAATGGATTGGACACTGCATCAGATTCTGCTATTCTTTTCATGGAAAAGGTGTGCCAGCCAATATTAGGCCACACTCCACCAGAGCTATAGCCACATCCACAGCTTTCCTAAGAGGAGTGGCTACAAAGGACATTCTAGAGGCTGCTACATGGAGCTCCGTGCATACATTTACCAAGCACTACAACCTGCCTTTATACTCTAGATCCCGAGCAGGCTTTGCTTCAGCAGTCCTGCAGGGCATTTTAGCTACACCATCCCTTTCTTAGTTCCATCCACCCCCAGCTTGGCTATGGTATTCAACCCATATGTTATGACTGCAGTTGCATTCTTGAAGGACATAGTACAGTTTTGTACCTACCATAAATGTAGATGTCCGATAGATATGCAACTGCAGTCGGATTTTCCCACCCTCCTACCCCTCTGTAACTTTCTTTATGGGTCCACTACCCCTATTTCTATTAGCTGGGGGTATCTCCTATGGTGTATCTGTTTATTACTGTTGTGCATGTCTGGAATTGTTTATCCATTCACCAAATTTAGCCTTCCTAGGAGGGCACCTGGCATCTTGGGCAAGAAACACTGAAGAAGATGGCGTCGGCCGATGCCTTTATACTCCAGCCGTTCAGACGTCGGAGAGGAGGTGACACCAGCCGATGCCGGACCCAGACTTTGGAATCCGGCCGACTGAGGGCTGCCTGAGGCAGGACAACCCATATGTTATGACTGCATTTGCATATCTATCGGACATCTACATTTATGGTAGGTACAAAACTGTACTTTTTTCATTCATTCTCTGAGCTCCAATCCCTATATTATACAATTCAGGGTCATGGGAGAGTCAGATCCTAGTCTATGCTAGCACTCACTGGGTCCAAGTATTAGAAAATAATTCTGGTAGGATGTCAGTTTATTGTTCAATGTGCATGCACACACACACACACACACACACACACACACACACACACACACACACACACACACACACACACACACACACACACACACACACACACACACACTGCATGCTTATATAGAGGTATTTAGTGGTTCAGTAGTTCACCAATGACATGTCTTTGGGATTTGGAAGGAAACTGAAGCATCTAGCAAAAAAACAAACGTGGACACAGGAATGATGTGTACACTCCATTCAGATGGCATCACTCCCAAGAAATGAACTAGAGAGCCAAGTGCTTGAAGGCAGCAGTGCTGATCACAATTAACATTGTACTTCTCTTTTGCACACTATTTAAATTGATTTACTTTTGTAGGTTTTTAGGTTTTGGTGGACTACTTTCTTTGCACATTGCTGAGGAGTTTTCTCTTCAGGGCTCTGCTGAAAATGGACCATGGCCAGTTTGAATTGCCTAAGAAATACATACATTAAGGAGAGGTAAAGCAGCCAATATTAGCTGATTTTCTAGCATGAAACTTCACAGAAAATATAAGTCACAATAAACAGAAATGTACTGGAGGATTAGCTGCATCTGGAAGAAAAAGTCATAGTTTTTAGTCTGTCCTAGCATGCTGGTATGTATGACAAAGATATCCTATCTGTAACATGAGCAAGTACTGATATAGTTTACCAACTCAGGGGTCACTGAGTACGATATACAATTTTTTTTTTAATTTTTTTTGTGTTGCTAAAACAAATTACACTAATAGACTTCTAAGTGGGTTGGTGTACGCTCATATTGTAGCTTTATTTGAAAGTGAAGATGCAAGGTGTAATTTAGGATTGGTATGCTGATTAGAACTTTGTTGAAGCAGATAGGAAATGAAGAAAGAAAAAGCCACCAGCTATCCAGCAGGAAATAATGTATAATTGGGATCAGGATATGTATGTTTCACATGTTGTTAATATTAGGTCTTGCTGCTGCTTTGAAAAAACAGCAGAAATAAACTCAGAAACCTGTTATTATGATAACATTCTGAGCATCAGGGACTCACCGTTGTGAAGCACAGAAATGTTGTTCTGTCACTTTAAAGGAACAACTGTTAGTATTTCCCCTCCCACAAGCACTAATGAATACTAGTACTGAAGGACACTATGCTTCAGGATACAGGAAGTGTACTTTGGACTACTGGGTTTAACCGTATAAGTGGAATCTCTGAAGACAGGAAATGCATTTTTGTTACGTTTTAAAGATTTCAGCCATTCTCTGAAAATATTTCAGTTCTCCTCTGTAAATGTTAGTTACACTGTCTATAACAGAACTGGTGCTACTGTGTAAAACATAGAATCATGAAACTGGAGGTAAGTGTAGCAAAGTTAAAAGTGAATTTTCCAGTCACGTGTGTTACTGATACTTTGTAATTTGTTTTTGTGTCAGTATAGTATATTAACGTGTAATAACAGCATTTATACAGTACTGCAGAGTTATTAACAAATCCGGAATCAAAAACAAAAGGAGGCACTTTCTTTTTATAGACATACTTTATTTATCCCAAACTTTACTAAAAGGCCTGAAAGTGCTAAAAAAAGTGCAGTCATTTTCTTAAGTGTGAATATTTTTATTGTATTGGCCAAATATGGCATAGCACTACAAACTTTATATTTTTCTTACATTTCTTTAAACATATTTGAAACAGTATTTTGCCACAGACATTCTATTTATATATTTTATTTTGTTTAAGGGTGACTACATACATAATGCAATATTTATATATAATACTTTTTTTGGCTTTATTTGAAAGTGAATATGTTGAGTTTTCAGTCTGGCATTTAGTGCAGATGGTTAAGGTTCTGGGCTGTGAAGGAACCGGCTCCTGTAGCCCAGGGTACAGAGTTATATTCTTTTCCTCTCCATTTGCCTGCTGCGTGATTATGAACATGTCACTTAACCAGGTAGTGCTTCCAGGGGACCGCTGAAAAGGGACACTCATATCCAGTGTGCTTGCCTAGTTAACAAATGTATAAAATGAATTAGGATTTCATAGGTTCGTAGGCAAGTACTAGGCTAGCTGCCCTTATGGGTCATTTTAAGCCTGGCCAGTTTCCCTTTTTGTGCTCAAAATATCCCATCCCATTTGGTTATAGATTAGCCTTACCCATCCCATGGTCCATAATTATATATTACCCCTAATAAGAATAACTGGGGTCCTACCATAGATACTTTGAGGGGACCCATGCATGGGATAAAGCATTTAGGAGCTGCCTCTGTCCATTAATAACACAGGGGGCAGTCCTGTGATAAATGTTTTGTTTCCCTTCCATAGATATAACTTTTGCTTGAAAATGGACAAGGATGAACTTTGTTTTATGTGGATGGGGAGTCTGTTCCACAACATCCGTAGCCTCTGCAAAATATACCTGTCCCTCCAAACCATTCTCTTGATGTTGCAGAAGAGATTTAGATCCCTAGACTGAGTATTTCTGATGCCACTTGATGAGCTGATGTGAAGGAAATCCATCAGTAGTGGGTTGGAGGATGCCTTGCATGCCAGACATGGGTCATCTCTTAGCAGTCCATAGTATACTGAATATGGTGACAGGCTTTCAGTCTGCCCATGTAGGACATGTTGTTTAGGCTTTGTATCCTTTTAGTAAGTGCAATAAAATTCTGTATGAACAACTACTTTGTATCAGGCCTAATAAGGGTTAAACTATCTTGTGTGCAAAGAAAGAATTTCTAAAAGAACTGTTTGACCTGCTTAAACAGGCTGACCATGAAAGAATGTGCAGATGTTAACCTGCAGTCCGAGAAAGAACAGAACTTGTAATTATCTTATGACCCTTGCATATTTCTGTCTTAACTCCTTCACCCCGAGTGCCTTCTCATGGTGCCTGTGCCTTTAAGGCCGAGCGCGCCATGAGAAGATACAGTTTTCAAGCCATTCCCCCCGAGTGCTTCTACAAGCGAGAGAAAGTGTATTGCTAATTTTTAGTGCAACTTAATGTAAAACACTCTGAAATCGTAACTAAATATGTAATTTATCATATCTAGTTACGATTCAGTGTGTTTTAACATTAAGGTCACATTGAAGTTTTGCAGAAAAATCATTTTAAAAAGTTCTTGCTAAGCAAGTGGTGGCAGCCAATCAGATTCTTGCATTCCGAGCCACCACTTGCATAACACCTCCACCCCATACCCAAGCTTCTTTTGTTCGCCCCTAATAAATAGTGGGTCCAGCAGCAGGTATTTCATTCTTTTTGCGAAGAACTGGAGATTTGACCTGCTACTGGATCCTCTGTTCACGGACCGCCATATAGGCACTACGAGGAGTTCCCGTTCAGCCACTAAAGTTTCGAGTTCCCGGTCAGCTCAGCAACTACCTTGTCTTTCTGCCGTTCCCAACCAAATTTGTGAGGTACTGTACTTGTTTTTTCCATAAACAGTTTTTCCTGTATTTGTTTATAACTGTTATACTGATTTAGGCATGGGTGCATGGGGCGCCAGCCAACCGCTTTTTAAACTTGCGTTTTTTTTTTTAAATAAGTTGCCTAAAATTGAAGCGCGAGTCGAATCGTTATATTTCCGATAACGAGTTGAAACTGTTTTCACTAAAGCCAGTTAGTGAGTTTGTAGTTACTGTTGTTGGTAGTATCCACAATCATCTAATTGTGCTGTAAAGTCTTTGTAAGTTGTGCAGACTGTAGATTCCCTCATATAGGCTATATTGAAACTCGCTGCGTTGAATGTGACCAAAGCAAACAGTTATCCGTATAGTGTTTGGTGGGGACATTGCCGCAAAATGGCCATAGTGAAATTGTAGAATAGTTCCGGAGTTTTGTAACGCTTTTTTTGTAAAAGTTTTGTAGGTGGTGATGTTTCTGAGCCTTTTATTGTAAGAGAGAAGCCTCGTACTCCATGGACGTTGCTGTGGAGTTGAGAAGCTGGTTGTTGATAGGCATTCTCTCCGACACCAGGTGCACAGTAATGTCTTCCTCTTTGGAACAAATTTTATATGAAAGCAGGCTTGTAACCTTACTCGCAGATGAGCAGCATAAAATGATTACAGCGCAGCAGTGGTTTCGAGGATTGCAGTTCTGGAACGGTTTCTTGCAACTTGCTTATTACTCGTTCTTTTATAAATGTTAATGCTTTATTGGAGCTGTTCTCCCCGGGCCTCTGCTGAAAATGGACATGTGTCCAGTGTGACAATCCCCAATCCCGGTAAGTGTAAAATAAAATAAATAAAACTAGTGGATGACAGGACAGGAACTTTCATTTTCTTGTGATTTCTGAAAGTCCTGTTTTGGTGCAGAACAGGGGATCTGGTATTGCGGATCGTATTTGCGTTTACTGATTTCGTAAGAAAAAATGTGAGTGCTGGCTTATTGAACCAACTAAATATCTCCTTGATTTTACTTGTATTTTTAATTGTTTGCTTTGTCTAATTCTGGAGGTAGTCATTTAGTCGGTCGGATTGAAAGTACGCTACGGAAGAACGTTTAGTACAGTAAATCAGCCTTGTTCTTCATCTTACACATTATACAGATCAAGTATTTAATACTTTGCAAATACATATTACTTACTTAAATGCTTTTCTAACTTTATCTTATATGATCATTCTAACATGCTACTGGATTCTGTATTTGCTCAGCTGTACTTATACCCATACACCTTTCTACTTATTTTTTTTTCTATCTTCCTCCTGGGCCAGCACCCTTTGGCACCAGAGTTGCCAATCAAGCTCTAATCCCTTGAGCAGTAGTGAGGGCTTTATTATGGGTTTACAGTGGTAACACAGAGGAGGCCTGCTGTACATAGTCAGGGAGTATGTCCTCCTGTAGGGTGTTGCAATTTTCCTCTTAGAGAGGGAAAAATGTTTAGTGAACTATGCGAGTGATCTGCTGATGTCAAATAAACAGGCACTGCGGACTCCACTGATAAACAAGTGTACCATGGGCCTAAATCAATATTTCTGCTCCATAATCAAAACAAAATATGGAAATGTTCAATACCCAGTTGGGGAAGTACCATGGATAAGGGTGGGTGATCCCACTTTTTTAAGATGAGAGCCTGCATTCTGAAATTCCAAAGCCTATAACTGTGATCCCTTACAAATGAAGGGGTACTAGTAAATGGAGTCTGCTCAGAAGAAGGAATTGTTGCCACAATACAGTAGGGGAGGGGGTCACTACTGGACTGGTAATTTTCATTGCATACTCAATTGACCAGGTATACGGTCTGGAAGGAAATGCCTATGATGTTGCTAATGATACAAAGGGCAGAAGACATGAAAAGTGACTTGGTAAGATTAGAGGAACAATGTATAACAAAACTTAAATTCAATGCAAATGCAAAAGAATATAAATGGGAAGCAAATACAGAAAGCAGTAGCAACAACAAAGATCAGTTATGATAACCTTTGATAATATAAAAGTAAGCAGCAATGTAAAATATAGCAGGCAGAAGCCTGGCACTAGTGTGATGCCTAAGGAACAGAGTCAGAGGAATACTAGGATGAAGCAGTTTCATCAGGAGAAAGCCAGATGTTGTTCGTCATCTTTCTAGGGTAAACAGTAAGTACCTTTTGTAAGAGTGATGTATATAGTTTTGTGAACTCTGCATTCCCAGACAGGACAGAAAGTCCAGAAGAGCAGTAAAATGTTGCCAGTCTTAACAAGAAGGCATGTAAGAAGAGATTACTACAGCTAAAAACAAATGTAATTTTTTGGAAGAGAGAGCGAGATAGAGAGAGAGAGAGAGAGACAGGGGGCTATAACAGAAAATTAAGTACTTCAAGGCCAGATAGGGGCTTCAAATGAGGTGAAGGAGTAGTATACAGCAGCTGAACTTTCTGAACAAATCAGTATGATGTGTAGTTAAAGTGGGAGATAGGGCTAGCCTTATGGTTGTGGTTAAAACTTTTTTATACACATATTAAAGTATTAAACATGTCAGAAATGCGACCATTTCGAATCCTTAGGTTCAATCCACAACTTCTGTTTCCCCCTATTTTTGCACATGGGTTCGGGCTATGACATCAATAGTGACAATCATCTACAGCTAGTGTTCACATCACTGTTGGCTAGCCCTGCTGCAGTTGTCCTTCCAACACACACACACACACACACACACACACACACACACACACACACACACACCATGGCCAAATTTAGAGTATCCAGTCCACCTACTGCATATTTTTGGAATGTGAGACAAAACCAGAGCTTCTAGAGAAAACTGCATGAACATAGGGAGAACATAATGACTCCACACAGAAGGCACCCCAGCAGAGAATTGAACAGAAGAACCTCTTGCTGTAAGGTGAGATGTAAGCATTTCATTAATATGGGATGATGTGGAATTCTTTTTTTTTTTAATCCATCCATGTGTTAGCTAGATTCTTCCCCTTTTTGCATCTCTCTATTATTGCAACTCATTCCCTCGAGTACAGCTCTTTTGAGTGTATAACTTTAACTCCCAGTGGGTATGGCCTGAGGCTTTAAAAAATTAATTTATCACCTTACAGTTCGAGCAAATCCTTATTGACAGAGGTCAAATATCAATACAAGTGTGTTTGCCATCATGTATGCTTCAAGGTAAATTATTCTGATACCTTGTATGTAGCATGTTTTGTAAATTATTAATGCAAATGTGAACAATCAATATTTGACACCTAGAGGCACAGTAGGAGCTAACTGCAGAAATGCCTGGAGGTACACTCGGTTCCTTTGTTCCATATGACTTTAATTACTTTTTTCATGTAGTACTGCGATAACAGGTTTTTTTTTTTTGAGATACAGTAACTATAAACACTCTCTGCATCATTTCCAGTTTGCATATTGTCAGAAGGCAAAGCTATTGGTCTATACTTGTTAGAATGGCTTGCAGGTTCATCTTAAGAAATTGTTTGGGAGAACGTTGTAAAGTAAAGTAACATACCACATTATGAAATGCCACCCTATGACAAGCAATAGGTGTGACAAGGCTTTGGGCTACTTAGCTGCTGGGTTTGGATGTCAGGTGTTAAAGTCAGTGAATTTACAGCTAGTGACCTGTGATAGTATTGGAAAACCTTTCTTTTAACTGACAGCTTGCTGAGTCGTGAGTAGTATTTATACAAAGATTCAATAATGGCTACGGCAGATTCCGGTCCCGAATACTCGCCCTTTTTCACAGTAATGGGCGCTTCATCTGCTATGGTATTCAGCGCCTTGGGAGCTGCATATGGCACAGCAAAGAGTGGAACTGGTATTGCTGCTATGTCTGTTATGAGGCCTGAACTCATGAAATACATCATTCTTGTTGTTTTTTATTGCCATTTATGGCTTGGTGGTTGCAGTGCTTATTGCCAATTCTCTAACTCCTACTATTTCACTGTTCAAGAGCTTCCTACAGTTGGGTGCTGGATTGAGTGTGGGCCTCAGTGGTCTTGCAGCAGGCTTTGCTATTGGAATTGTAGACGATGCAGGTGTGAGAGGGATGTATGTAGGTGTTTAATTTGGGAGGATTGCCTGGAATTTAACACCCCCCCCAACCTTTCAGTCCCATTCTTCAGAGCCTTTGGGGGGTGATCTGTAAGCTGGGTTATGCCATCAAGGAATATTCTGTGTATAAATATAGAATTGTAATTTTTCATTTTTTATTTATAAAGACTTGAAATGTTAATACATCATTATTGGAGGAACATTTGAATTCTGATGCAGTGTTTATAAATATATCCATTAGGCTGGTTGAACATGTTATCTGTAAGTACTCAGATTTTTTTTCCATTTGGCTGTAATTGGTCTAGAGGTTGCTGTAGTGTCTGGTACTGGAGTGAAAGTTAATTTTGTGTTTTATGCAAATGTTCCAAAACACTTGTAACTGTTTTCCAGTGGGATATGCCTTGACATCAGAAATGTGCACCCATTACAGCACTGCTTAGAAGTTGAGTTCCTTTTTTTTTAAACGGGTCTCTTAGAAATAGGCACTATTTACTGACATAATGATGTTTTCAGAAAATGCAGCTTGGAGGATAACATTTAGAAAACCTTGGGACAGTGTTCTAACACCAGACAGAAAAAGATTAATGTTGGCTTTGGAGCTCACCCAAGTCTCTGATAAAACATGGCAGGAAATCATTAGCAGATATGTAGTCGGAGAGCTACTTGGTATATTGTAGAATTCTTGTATAATTAATAATGACGTGTGCTGTTAGACAAACCTAGGGTGAGACTTTCACATGTAAACATGATTTTAAGTGTTTAGGTTGCAGTCTTAAAACTTTCTTGTGGAATTTCTAAGTGCTGTACACAGTGGTCAATATTGGATGTTATTTTATCTGCTGATGAAGCTTTTTTTCCCATTTTATTAATTTGGGTAAGATAGAGCAAGAGTCAGACGGATGGTACAAGCCCCCGTAGGGTTATAAACATGCATTGATCACCCTACAGAAACTGTGATATAGGGAGATTTGCCAATGCCACCTTGTTCTACACAAAAATAGTACAGCCCCCCACCCTCTTTGTTTTCCTTCTGCTGCAATTGGATTTGACTGAATTCACTGAGGTGGTGTTTTTTGATACTGGTCATTGTGGTTACTTCACTAAATATAGAGTTATAAAAGATTTTTCCTTGAGATGTTATAATGGAGGATGGAAAGGATGTAGTTGTGGTACCTTGTGTGGTGGGTAAAGGGGAAGGAAATATGTTTGCCAATTTGTTAGTATGTGCAAGATCAGGGTTTCAAGTGGATCCTAATGAGATATTACCTTTATTTTCAACTGTATAAACAAGATTGGTTTAATCATGTCGAAGGGGATGTTTCGTGAATTTAATTTCAGTTATGTATGTTGCATATTGAGACAGCAAACTTTAAATTTGAAAAGGCTTGCTCTGTAAAAATGGAGATGCTTAATAGCTATAATATTTTTTGGGAGTGATTTTTTTACAAAGACTATATCCAGCTCAGTTTTCATTATGCTCAATTTGAATGTATTCCAGGTATTTTAGGTTATTGTAGGTGATGATACTTACACACGTGATTGTCCAGGGACTGACGTAAAAACAAAAAAAAAAAACTGTTATTGACATTTTGTTAACCAGGTTAGTCCAGTTGAGCCAAGGGGCCCATTTTCAGTGGACACCTGAGGAGAAAAGCTCTAGAAATAATACAAATAATTATGATATTTACAAAATATGAAAGTAGGGTCACAGAAACCTAGTACAAGTCCTGACAGCATGGAGCTGCCATATTTTTATGCATTTCTCCTGGCTTTGTCAGTCGCGTGGAATGTAGGTGGGACGAAGGGCACAGCAATATGTAAGTGTTGTACTCTTTGACTATGGCCTTATAACAGATAATATATAGCAATATAGCAATATGTAAGTGTTGTACTATTTGACTATGGCCTTATAACAGATTGTGACTGTTGCATAACACCTGCAGAAGGTAATGTAATGAATGTCAACAATTATCACCTGTGTCTGGGCATGCATAACTTTGCAAGTCATTAGCACAGTGCACCATGCATAACTTTGCAAGTCATTAGCACAGTGCAGTTACAATATAGCGCTGAGTCATTGTCACTTTTCAGGTAAAACTGTCAGCAGCTGTCACTGTTATTCACATAAGCAGAAGTCATTATCACATTGATGAATGCATGACTAACATTTTGCTCTTTCTCCACTTGCAGTGATTGCAATATACCCCCACCCCCTCCACACTACTTTCATATGTCTTGAATAAAATTTCAAGAAATATCAGCAGTCTAGGAGGAAAATTGTAGACATTACATCTTCAATTGCTGTTTTTCTTGAGACAGTGGCTAGAATAAGAGGCTTTGTGGTGTACTTTAAGAATAATTTGAGTATATATTATTATTGACTGCCTTGCATCCTCTCATTTGACAGAAAATCATAATTTTTTTTAAGTAAGGCAATGACAATATCCAAACTCATGTGTTGTATTTATTTGAGGCTATTCTGCACTGCGGTGGTAAATTATTTCCTTTGCTTTTGAACTATGAAGTCATTCTGTTACGTTATTTATTATAGTGTTTCTCTTTTTTTATTTATCATTAAATATATAACTCCCTTTGTGAGTGAGATCTGTTTGGTGAGCTAAGTACAGTGTGAAGTAGCTGGGGAGATATATATATATATATATATATATATATATATATATATATATTTGTAGGAGCATTGATAGTGAGTACCAGGATTTTCTTGTGTTTATGGTAATAATTTGTGGAGGGCCGACAAAGAACCTGCACCCACTATTGTTAGTTCTTTTATTTTCCTATGTGGCTGAATTTCCATCTTCTGTGGTTATCATCTTGAAAATAAAGTTCCATATATTGAGGTGTATTTTTTGCAAGGGATGTGGATACTACTGATTGGTGACTGGTAAAAATCGGTTTTGCTTGAGGCAAGACTTCAGGCCCTTCAGAAAATGTATGCTAATGTAAAACCTGTTAGTCTTATCAAATTTGTAAGTTGATATCACACTAAGAAAGTGAGATGTATGCATTATTATCATTGGTTTTGTATTATGAATCTTTAATGTTTTATAATGATTATGGGCGGCCACGGTGGTGCAGTGGTTAGAAGACATGCTGCAGGTGGATTGGAAGAAGAAGAAGAAGAATGTTTTATAATGATTGATAAGTGAAGCAGTTGGGAGCATGCAGTATAGGACATTAGTGTTTCTTTTCATTTTAAATACCCATAATAGACCTCTTGGTAATCTTGTAGAATAGGAGTGGTTTCAAACTTTCTGTGATCTGTTGTGCTTGTTCTGTAATAACCTGTTGGTGGTTTACTTGCAGTTGCAGTGCTTTGTATGGCTAGTTAGGGTCTTCCCTGAAATGTATCTATAGTTTGTTGCTGAAGTAAAGTAAATACATGCTATTTTCTCTATTGACTGGGTGGATTGGTGACCCAGCAGTACACCATTTTCTGGCTCAACCAGATGCCAACAGCAAAGTTTAGATCTCCATTACCAACTGTTTGGTATGTGCTAATTTTTTGAGATGAGTACCTTTATCTACTAAGGGTGGTCATTGTAGTGGTCTGTTGTAATCACTGTTTGCTTGCTTATAAATACTTCCGCAGATTGGTCATTAATAATTTGATTACTGGTGATATGGTGTTATAGGATCTTGAACTGCTTTTATACATGGCCTTCATTGTCTACTTTATATTTTTAGTTAACATAATAGAAATTGTATTTTTTTCAGTTTGGGCATGGTATTGGGCATTATATGATTGTAATAATGTTTGGTGTTTGGCATTAGATTAATTTAAAGTGCCTTTATTGGTCATAATACTAAGTTAGAGACTCTTTCAGTTTGTCTTCTTGTAAATTCTGTTCATCAATTATTCCAAATAGACTTTTGTGATGGCTTGCTTTTCTGGGGATACTGGGGATTGTTTGAGACTTTGCTGTACACACTGAATGATTTTGTTGGATTAGTTCTTTCATATAGCTTGCTTGCATAAAGCTGAAGTTTTAAATGGCTATCTACAGTATTATAGTCTCTGTAAGCTGCTGTAGGGGAGTTCGAGTCCTGTCAGTGAACTTTTCACTTTCCAGCATGATTCTGTGCACTAGTATCAAGTCTTCCAGCCCTGCCTCCTTGTGACTCCTATGAGAAGATCTGTAGTTCCTATAGTCTTTGACCATATCCCTTACCTTCCATTGTACATCACTTTTCTGGTAGCTTTCTTCTGCATTCCTTCAATCAGTTTTCTTTGCAGAGACTGGTATGTGGAACTATTCATAATTCGCTCCACCTTGACTAAACCCCCAATTCCAGCGAAAAGCAACCCCAAAGCATGATACTGCCATGACCATGCTTCACCGTGACAATGTTCTTTTGGTGAAGAGAAAGTGGTGTTTTTGTGCCAAACGTAACTTCTTGAATGTGCCCAAAAAATTAAAACCTGCTCTCACCAGACCACAACACACTTTCCCACATGCTTCTGGGAGACTTGATATCTTGTTTCACGAATTGTAGCCTGGCCTGGATTTTTTTCTGTTAGACAAGGCTTCTGTCCAACCCTACCTACCCTATAGTCCAGACATATGGAGAATATGGGATATTGGTGTCACAAGTAGTACACAACCAGTACTTTTTCAGAAATTCCTGCAGCTCCTTCACTATTGTTGTAGGTCTCTTGCCAGCCTCCTTGACAGTGATCGTGTTGCCTTTTCATTTTGTAGGGACGTCCAGTACTTTGTAACATCACTGTTGTGCCATATGAATTACTATGATCTTTGTCCTAACAGCCTTGGTAATTGCTATGTGTTATTACACCTGCATATAATGAATATATATGAATGGCAACTCAACAGATAATCTGATGCAATTTCCCACCTGCACGCAAGGTGTTTGTTTATGAATTTTTCCTGTTGGAACCAGGAAATGCTCCTAAATGGCATCTGGACTATTACAGAGGAAGGTCAACTGGCATGGTTTTGACATGTACTAGATACTGTGACATGGTTTTGATGTTTACAGTGCAAATTAACTGTACTGTTTTTGCTTTTGTGCCATGCTACTACTGCTTGAGTAATCATGTTATAGTGACTGTATAGATGTTGTGTGCACACAGAAGTGCCCAGGAAATCCTGGATTTACATTTAAGCTGTTGAACTTGTCTATGATGCCCCAGTGGGGTATTGTGACGAAAGCTTTAGCCAAGTCCAGGTATGCTGTATGGACTGCTTTGCCCTCTTCAATGGCTCTAGTGACTCACCTTTGTTGTAGAGGTGACTAGCTGTTCATGATTGAAAACAATTATGCATTTATACTGGGCATGAGTGTACTCTGTGCTGCAAGAGAAACACGCTCATTTCTAGACTCCCTGAAATGTGAATAAAGTCAGAGCATTATGGTTGCTGGTTAGTATCTTACCAGGGCATCTTTTTTAATCTTTTTTTAATAGATTTTTTTACCTGAATTTAGAGAAAGCCAGCTCACCTAAAAGTATTGTCACTTCTATTGTGACTTCTAGTGTTGCTGATGTGAGTGAGCAGAACGGTGCGGTTATAATACATTTATCATTTGTTTAGATACGAAGATCAGAAGTAAAGCTTACATGCATGTAGTGCAAACATTTTTTAGATTCAATTAAATTAAATTTCTAAAGGCTATACTGATCTGTTATTTTTTTCTTAATTTAATGTCTGTGTAAGAGTGTTTAGCTATGCTAGTAAGTAGAAGTGCAGATTTTCACGTGCTTCTCTGCAGGTATATTACATCAGAATGTTGTATTGCATTGTGTTTTTCAGGTGTGATTTCAAGTGTAAAGCAACACAGCCACCACCAAAGATGCCATCTGTTGAGGAGAAAGCAAGCAGCATTTACCTGTTGGGTGAAGAAACTGACTGTGATGGTTCTAGCAGTGGTTCAGACAATGGTATGCACCTTGATGTACCACATAATGCCAACCAGAGTGAGGATGATGATTATGACTCAGATGATGACATTCCACTCGACGTCTGCGTGAAAAGGCCATTGCCTGTGATAAGGATGATGCTCCTGTGCCCGCCATTCCTGAAAGACCACTACCAGTTGCCAAAGCAGACCTGACCAGTAATTATGACAGTGACCAAGATAGTGAGGATGACGTGCCACTTGCACACCTAAGGAAGGTGCCCACACACAAGTTGGCCACACACTATGGCCACCAAGGGCATTCAGAGTATGACGCAGATGATGACATGCCTTTATCTGTGTTCACGAAAGCACCTGGTCTGACTGACAC
Source organism: Protopterus annectens (assembly GCF_019279795.1). Taxonomy (NCBI): domain Eukaryota; kingdom Metazoa; phylum Chordata; order Ceratodontiformes; family Protopteridae; genus Protopterus; species Protopterus annectens. The sequence goes on along the minus strand of NC_056726.1, from coordinate 1,225,512,955 downwards.
AGCTATGCAGTCCTCCACAGTGCATGGCACTGCAAGTGCTGATAAGGGTGTGGATGTGCCTTCGACTGTGCATGATGTGGGAAGTAGTCCACAGTTTGGTGATTGTGATGGAGATAATCCTCTAGATATGAGTCCAAGTAGCTCCTTGTCAGAGACTGATATGGGTGTGCCTCAGCAGGGAACATGTGTCAGCAGTTCACTACCAACTGCAAGCAGTACAGTTGCTACTGGCATTGAGAGAGCATCATCTCTCAACCCTTCAGCCTTTCCCATTTCCAACTCTTCCTTGCGACCCAGTGAGGTACGCCGAGCATGCCCACCACGTAAAACCACGTGGGAAAAACATCTTCAAACTTTACACATTGAGGAATTTATGGGGCCAGTAGGACCAATAGATCACTTGGGCTCAGATAGCACAGAGATGGACTTCCTGAATTTGATGTTCCCAGAGGAGCTATACACCTGTATTGCTAATGAAACCAATCGCTATGCTGCACAGAGGCAGGCCGCAGCAGGCAAGGTTGATACGCGGTGGAGTCCTGTGTGCCCAGGAGACATACGCACATTTCTAGGTGTCAGAATATACATGTCTATTGTACATGTTCCTGAATTGAGGCAGTACTGGGAAACGCACCATGTATATGGTCGCTTCCCAATAGCAGAGTACATGACCAGAGATAGGTTTGAAAAAATTCAGCAGTACTTCCACTGCAATGATAACAGCCTGAGCCTACCACATGGTGCTGTGGGTCATGACAAGCTACATCACGTACGGCCAATACTGGATGCAGTACTTCATGCATGTAGGACACGTTACAATGTGCATCGTGAGGTGGCTGTAGACGGCCATGGTTGGCTTCCGTGGACGCTTGACATTTAGACAGTTTATGCCTGGTAAGCCTGAGAGGTATGGCATTAAGGTTTGGGTGTTGGCAGACTCAACCAATGGGTATGTACGTGAATTCCAGGTATACACTGGAAAAACGGAGCAGAATACAGAGGTCGGGCTCACACACAGAGTTGTAGTTGACTTAACTAGGGGACTGATTGGCAAGAAGCATCACATTTACTTTGATAACTTCTTTACCTCTGTTCCACTAGCACAGCAATTGCTGAAAGATGATCTATACTGTTGTGGAACCATGCGCACCAATAGGTCAGGATGGCCTCTTACATTCAACAGACAGGCCATTGGAAAAGCAGCTCGAGGCTACTACAAGCAATTGCAGAGTGGACCACTGCTAGCTACTGAATGGAAGGATAGCAAACCAGTATTCCTCCTGTCAACTAACTGTAACCCAACCTTGCCAGTCTCCAGCACATACAGAAGAAAGCGTGATGGAAGAAAGACATCAGTGCCATGTCCACCAGTTGTGAACATGTACAACAGTTACATGAATGGGGTGGACAGAGCAGATCAGCTGAGGACACAGTATCCCAGTGCCAGAAAGGCCCGCAAATGGTGGCTGTACTTGTTCTGGTTCTTATGGGATGTGTCCATTGTCAATGCTTTCATTATATTCCGTGAAAGTATCAGACATCAGCAACTGTCATGTTCTGGATGTATTATTCCAGCAACACAGTTACAGTTCCGAAGGAACCTAGGCTTGCATCTACTTGCCAGTTACACAAAGAGGAAACGATGCACTGAGATTACTGTCCCAGAGGCTGTGAGCAGATTTGAGCATGGCTCTCACTTTCCAGTGAAATGGCATAAATCAAGATGCAAAAACTGTGCCAGCAAGGGTAAACGTGCTGAGCCATCATGGGGATGTCCAACTTGCAAGGTCAACCTGTGTGTTGAATGCTTTGGAGAGTACCATGGCCATAAATCTCTCCCATAGTGCTGTCGGCCTTGAGTGTGCCACTGATGTAATGGTTCCCTCCGGCAAAGGACACATGCAAAAAAACACAGCCTGGGTCAGTCTAGGCCTTTTGCCATGTTGCCTTGATGTGGCTTTCCACTCAGTCTCGCTCCCTTCAGGTGTAGTCAGTGTATGTAGGTCAGGGCAACAGGGTTTACATTAGCTCTTCCCTTTGGCCCATTGCAGAAAGGACACATGTAAATGGAAGAGGCAGAGGTAAAGCAGAGTGCCTCAACTGCATTTTCAGTGTACATGTGCTCTTTCTGTGCCCCCATGTGAGTTAGCAGCCAAGCCCTTCAGCAACAATGCCAGGAAAGTCCCTCTTCACTTTTGTTTTGCCAACTGCTCTTAGGTTGGTGGGTGCTTCACAGGGGGCATACCCAGCCAGCATGGATCTTGTGATCCACCGGGATCGCACTTGGGAACCTGGAGACTCTACAGCACAGTCCCATAGTGCTGCTGTCCTCGGTAAGCATGGGCTTGGGTGTGCCACTGTGATGTACTGCAAAAACATGCAAAAAGACACAGCCTGGGTCAGTCTTGGTCTTTTGACATGTTGCCTTGATGTAGCTCTCCCCTCAGTCTCCCTCCCTTCTGGTGTAGTCAGCGTATGTAGGTGAGAGTAGTAAATGTATGAAGGTCAGGACAGCAATTAGTGAGTTACTTCAGTCCCTCATCCCTTAGGTCCATTGCTGAATGGGCACATGTAAAGAGAAAAGGCAGAGGTAAGGCAGACTGCTGCCACTGAAGGAGGTCATGAGACCATAGTGGTATCAGCAGTCTGAGTGGGCAGCCGCACAGCTATGGGACACTACAGATAACCAACATCTGGAGCCCCATGCCTGTCCTTGGCATATTAGTGGAGCGGTCCTTACCCTGCTTTTTCTCTTTACATGTGCCCTGGCTGTGCACCCTTGTCAGTGTCCACCCATGCTTTATTTCAGATAAGGTAAGACTGGAAGGGAAGATGTTCACTGGTTCAGAAGGGATGGCATTCACCTAACTGAGGAGGGCATTGGATTCTTCTTGACCAACCTCCACAATGGCGTGAGGAGAGCCATGCATGATTGTGAGAAGAATGGAAAACACCCATGACCAAGTCGGACCAGTATAGTAAGTAAAACACTATTATGAAATGTGTTATGTAAAATTTATTTCTCTGAGCTTGGCAAATAACTGTTATGGAAATTATGATTTTTTCATATTTTGGTAAATAACTTTGCAAGGGAGCATCTGAATGTGCCAAGTAATATCTCATTTTGAAGACAGTATTGCTGGTTCTGATATGGTAAAATAATTGTGCCAGTATGTTTGACACATGTGCAGATATCAAAGTTTGTTTGAGACTTATGGTTATGGAAATTATAATTTTTTTCATATTTTGGTAAATAACTTTGCAAGGGAGCATATGAATGTGCTAAGTAGTACCTCATTTTGAAAATATTATTTATAGTTATAACATGGTAAAAGAATGGTACCTGTATGTTGTACTCATAGGCAGATATCAAAGTTTGTTTCTGACTTAGGTTATGGAAATTATGATTTTTTCATATTTTGGTAAATAACTTTGCAAGGGAGCATCTGAATGTGCCAAGTAATATCTCATTTTGAAGACAGTATTGCTGGTTCTAATATGGTAAAAGAATTGTGCCAGTATGTTTGACACATGTGCAGATATCAAAGTTTGTTTGAGACTTATGGTTATGGAAATTATATATTTTTTCATATTTTGGTAAATAACTTTGCAAGGGAGCATCTGAATGTGTTAAGTAATACCTCATTTTGAAAAGATTATTTATAGTTCTAACATGGTAAAAGAATGGTACCTGTATGTTGTACTCATAGGCAGATATCAAAGTTTGTTTCTGACTTGGGTTATGGAAATTATGATTTTTTTCATATTTTGGTAAATAACTTTGCAAGGGAGCACCACATTGTGTGAAGTAATGCATCATTTTGAAGACAGTGTTACTCCTTACAACATGGTAAAAGAACTGTGTCTAGGCACTGTACACACATACAGATATTACAGTTTGTTTAGTCTTGTACAAATATGAAAATTATACATTTACAATACTTCTCATTATTATGCCCATATCTTTGCGAGGGAGCACGGTAATCACACAAATGATGCGTCATTTTGAAGCTGACATTCAGATGCACAACTTCTACACTGATATGTAGGTTCTGTCTGTTACAGGTGATGAGATATTATGCTTCGTTTATTTATCAATTATGAGAAATAATATACTAATCATATTTCTGTGAATATCTCATGAAAGGAGCATCACACAGTTATGGTTAAGGTATCATTTTAAAGCTGACATTCATACTAACAAATTAAATTCAAATTGTATGGGTCTGCATGGTACATAGACCAAGATATTGTGCTTTTCTTTTCCAAAAAATTAAAAAAATTGCACAATATCAGCATTCCTTGCCAAATATTTCATTATGACTTTGATATGCACTATCAACATTTACACTGTTGGAAAGGTCAGTGTCTGCTGAACAACTTTCGCGTTTACACTTTTAGTGTAGCTCTTATAGTTAAAGAGTTATGAACATTTGTTTTCTGTATAGTATTACAAATGGATTTTCTGAAAATGAGCTCAGGCTGCTCTGTTGTTCCTATGGTGGAATTCAGCAGGCAGCTCTTCCTGAGCTGCTCTGGAGTGAATGAGTTAACTGAAACTGACCCTTGCATATTTCTGTCAACTGAAATTCAGTGTCTGATAAACATCTTGTTGAGTATGTGTGTGTGTACGTGCAGAAGGGGCTATAAAACCCCCTGCAGTTTGTACAGAAGTTAGACTGCTGACATTCCACCATCGATGTGGCAGGTCTCCATGCATGTAAATAAAGCTGTTATTTGCTTATCGAAATCGCTGTGTTTCTTCTGGCGAATGTTGGAGAAATAAGTGTTTTTCTTTTAACAGTAAGGTATCTCTGTGGTCATTCCAGTTATTGCATGTGTCTGGTCAGATACATGTCAAGGGGGCATTATATTCAATGGCTGGCCTAATAAGTGCTGAGTAAAGGGGACAATGACATCCCTGGATCTAGAAACAGTCCCTTTGTGTATATACTGTGCAATATAGAAGGGCTTTTTTATAACCATAGACAGATGTTGCTCAAAAGTTAGGTCACTGTCCACATAAGTTCCCAAATCCCAAACCATTGGGTCAGCTCTTAAGGCAGTATGGTCAGTATGGTAGTTCTCTGGTGTAGATGATTTGCCAAAGGTTATGATAATGCATTTTAGCACATTGTTTAGACCATGATTTTGACACCAGTTATTCGAGACAAACCTTCCTTAAGCCATTTTGGGATTTAGTGACTGCTTCTAGCTTGCAGTCATCTGCAAACTTAATCAGCCAGAGCCCTTTGCTATTGGCTTTTACTTCAGAAAGATGTCAAATAGGAGATGTCCCAGCACAGAACCCTGGAAGACTCCATTGGTAACTGATCTCTTTGTGAAGGTAACTACCCCGATTCTGATTATCTGTGATCTGTGGACCAGTTGACAATCCAGTGGTCATGATCACTTGGATCATTTGTGTATTTTGTGAATCTGAGCAAGTTTCTGCCATTTATTTCTTAGACTTCCTGGAGAAATAGATGCCTTTAATGACCTTCCTGTAACTACCAAAACAAACTGCTACAGTAACAAGCTTCTTCTTCCGGCTTTTCCTGGTTATGGGTCGCAACAGTGGATTACCTGTCCGCTCATGACTGGCAGTGGAGTTTTACGATGTTGAGTTACCAGCCTGGTGCCCAGCCTTCCACAGAAGGCACACATACGCACGCACTCACACCTAGGGCCAATTTAGAATGTCCAATCCACCTACAGCATGTCTTTTGGATGTGGGAGGAAACCAGAGCACCCAGAGGAAACCCACGTGACCACAGGGAGGGCATGCAGACACCACACAGAAGGCACCCCAGCTGAGGATTGAACTGAAGAACGTCTTACTGTGAGGCGGCAACGCTAACCGCTGCATCACCGTGGCCACCCAAACTGCTACAATAACAATAAAATAAAATAAAAAAGTTTAGTTTCAAATACATTTTTCTGTGCACCTCAACTCCACCACATTTGGTGTGCTGGTACCCATCTATTAGCTGTTATCAGTCCTGCCAGTTTTGGGTTGTTCTAAGTGAAACAGTTGTAATAGGTATTCACTTTAACAGTGGATCTTTGTGACTGAACAATTTCAGGAGATACTCTGTGGATCGTTGTGACTGAACTATTTCAGGAGAAACTCTGTTTAGCAGCTTTTTCATTATTTAAGATTCATGAGCTTTTCCAGATAGCTGGATCTGGTATCCCTGTAAAATTTGGTTCTCCAGACTTCCCTTCTTTTATTAAAGAGTAAAATGTTTTCACAATGCAGAAACAAAACCTGCCCATAGAAAGCTGTACCTCTGCTGAGTCTGTGGCTCAATGAAATATATCACCAGGTAAATGAGTCAAAGTCATCATGGTTCCATTATTATTAGGCATCAGAGAAAGTGTTGTTTTGCTACAAGATAATGTATCGAGAGATCCATTGTGGTGTTTTAATACTTCCCTTAACTGTAGTATCTTACTCTTGATGCTTTTGCAGATGGAAGCTTACTTGGTGCTCCAAGTCACAGACAGTAAATCAAAACCTGCTGGAGAAAGAAGGGACCATAATAATTATGCTAGGATACCTTTCAGCATTGCTGTACTCGAAGGTTTGGATCTGGATGTAGAATTCAGCCTGCCATGTTTATTTTATATATGTACAGTGAGGAACAAGGTGCCATACTGCATATGCTGAGGTGAAAATTTATGTAAGGACTCAGCTGATGTGAAGCCCATCCAAGCAGAGAGCTTTTTGTTACTGAGTGTATTACATCTGCATTACAGCAGGAAATTATAAGCCTATGTAGTCTACCCTTTAAGTGCATTTAACATTGTACTTCTCCAAGCTTACATTCCCCCTTAATATTTCTCCACCTGTCCCATGCATTTTTCAATATCTCTGCAGTTTTCTTCACTACCATCTATCCAGGTGTCCCTTTTACAGGGCTGCAACTGTATCTGTGAAAAAGCACTTTCACACATCCAGAAAGTAGTCTGTTGTCAATGAGTGCTTCTTCTTCTGTGTCCTTCCTGTAAAGGATGGTGCCTTAATAACTCCCTGACATTATTCTTCTTTAATTTAGTGAATCTTTTCTCTCGCTCTTTTTTGTTTTTTTCATTTGTCCCCTCAGACCTCATTTGTACAGGCCCTTTCCCCAGCATCCGCTGTCCATGCCATGTCTGCCAGCATCCTCCTACTCCCCTGGACTTGCTCCAGTGCTGCTGGGGCCAGTCATTCATGGATCTTTAGGGCTTGCATATGTTGTTTTTTTTCTTTTGCCTATCCGACATTTATCTTTCCCCTACACTCATTGGTTGCTTCCAAGTGCAGTTCTCCTGTTTGGACCATGCCTCCTAATAGGGAGCATCACCACTGAGTGCCCTCCCTGCTGCTCCTTTAGTCATCTGAGCTGCTGATTGAACACTGATTGGCTGGGACACAGTTAAGGCTTTATTCCTCTGTGCAGCTGGAGTGGCTAGCCAACATATTCTGTTATATAAAGGCATATTATTACAGGCTAATTATTTATTTGTGTTCCAACACAACTTAACCTTAATATACATTTAGAGTAAAAGCCTCTGTCAGATATGTGTGAGGCAGTGAAGCATAATGTTGGCCACATACTGGTCAGAGGCAGTGAGGAATGCTATTATTTCTGTTACTGCTTAAGTATGCAGGATACACACTGCTTTGGTGCTCAGTCACTGGTGAGATGTCTTTATAGGAAGCATGCACTCCTTACTCTTGCCTTATAAGCAAAATGTTTGTTAAATACCTACACTGGTCCTTCATGGACACTAGTTAAGGCAATGTTTGAATGTAAAATTTATTTTCCTGCTTTCAGTCTCTGTCACCTAGCACAATAGAGTTGAGGCTTACAAAATAATAGCGTATATATTGTTTTAAAAAAATCCCTTCCTCTAACATCACAAGACTATTGTTACATATAGGTTCATACCAGGCAATGTACCATTTAAGCCATTTCATTGATGTCCAGCTGTTATGTTCTACTACTTGACCCCATTGTCCATAAGGGATGGGGTCTAAGTGTGGAGATACATTTGCAGTTTCCAGTTTGTCTAAGTTAGATTTGAAGATTGAGGGGAATGCTTTGCTTTACTTTGCAAAAAGGAGTTTTTTCCAAGGTTGGGGGACTCCTAGGTGGACAGATCTGTCATTCCAGTAAGTCTTATTTACCTCTGATATTGTGGGTGTTTACAAAGTCTATATGTTCCATTCCCAATTTGATGTAATGTTTTTGAAATTATTCCTACTAATTTTTAAAGCTCAATTCCTCGGGGCTGGTCTTGGTTGGGCTACTTTGCCTGAGATTTGCACTGAATCTGCCATATCTAAAGCCAACCACTGCTAAAATAAGAAAATAAGTATCATTTTGCACTTCTGCTGATTCAGTTGTAATATTTCTCACACTTCAGTAGAATTTCAAAGCTAATTTTTTTTCTACTGCTGCTGTAATATTTAATTACATTGTGTCTGCTAGTTTTACAGGAGTGTACTATCTAGATTGTGTGGTTTCCCTGCACTTGACCACTAAAACCAGCACTTTTACATTGAGGGTTTTCTGACTGCAGTCCTGTAGCAGCTGTAGCAAACTTATCTGAGCTAGGGCCTGCTGGCTGAAAGCTTATTGTGTGTTTCCCTGACTGGTTTATAGACCTTGGTATTGTAAAACATTTTCTGATTCTGTACAGGATCAGTGTTTGTGTTTGGCTGCTCTCCATGTAGCAGTGTCCTGTATAGACGTAAACCCTATCAAGTTAACATTTCCCATAGAATAACTATCTCTGCAACCTTCACCAGTCCCCCTGCTGCTTTAGGAACATCTGAGTTGTGTGCTGAGCAGCATCACCTTTTTGGATAGCTGGTGTTCATACTACTGAAAGCCTGAAACCATGGATGGGCACTTTCCTATCTCTGTGGCCAGCCTGGCGGACATGGGCATCCTGAGTTAATGTAACTGCTCAAATAGTAAGTAGACTAAGACACTGTACAACTGTATTCATACTTAATATAATATTTATTAATTATGACCAACCAAACACAACTGTTGATATATTAGCATTTTCTTTATAACGTGGATTACAGACAGATTCACTGCACTTCCTCAAATGACTCTCAGTTCATGGTCAAATGTCCTCCCCAACCAGTTGCTTTCAGTCACTTTTTATACAGTCTGTTTAAATCTTCTTGAAACATTCTTGGCATATCTGTGGCTTTACTGTGGCCCATGCCAGTTACTGTCCCTTAATCAATTTCTGAGAATATTGTGGACTTCACCAGTTTTCTGTTTCCTTATTAGTTTCTGAGAAGACCAGGGTGTATTCTTGTGACAAGACAGCCTTTTCCTTTTGCCATTTTCCTTTCATAGATCAGTTCTGCCAATTGAATCTTTGTTCTGTATTTAGCTTGCCATGTTATTTCAGCAAGCATCTGTTATCATAGTCATCTGTTACTAATGTTTTAAGCCCACAGCATGTCTTCTTCTCTTGCAAACACATTTTTTGCTAGGCTAATCACACTTGTTTGCTACATATTTCTTTCTGCATGCTTTGCAGGATTTGTATTATACTGTTTCTAAATATATCATGCTGCTACTATGAGGGAAGGCAACTTTACTTTTGTGCGATATCTATCCCCCTTTTATTTTAAAAATCAAAAATTAAAATTTTTACAACAAAAACATTTCCTCATTGTTTATGCAATTTTCATTGCCAGTTACATTATTTACAATAGAAATCTGGTTAACATTTTTATCGATACAGATTTTAATTATTATACAGCTTGTATCAGACCCTTATTGTTATTCTCTGGATGACAATCCCTCCAGTCCATCCACCTATATTGTGTTTTTGCCAGCTGCGTTTCCTCTGATAGTCTCTCTGAATGTATTAATTTTGTCAACCCTGTTCTGTAATTTTTGTTTTTTGTCATGTTCTTATTAAAACATTCTTTAAAAAATGTATATTATATTTGCTATTTCCTACCATTTTGCTCCTGTTTGCTGTATACATATGCTTCTTTTGGAACTGTCAGTATCCATAATATTGGAACGTCTGCAGTACCTGTTTTCCCACTAAACCTACTCTTGTTAAGAATTTGCAATGTCTCTTAATAGCATAGGGAATGCTGTAAGGACTACCCTATCCCATACTGTAGGTACCAGTATGCATACCCAGCACTTGCCTGCGTTATTTTTTTTTTACCAGTAGGTGCCAGTGATGCAACTCAAGCAGCATTTTTTATGTTAAATATAAGGAAGCGGAGGTGTTTCTTTCCTCCCATTTAAATAGAATGACAATAACGTGAATTACAGCTGTCATGCTTGGCTTGTAGAACCTGGCTACTGCCTTTGTTTTTGGTTGAAGCACCCCATTTTGCATTGTTTCCAGAGCTGCTCTAATCCATTCATAGTATTTGTAAATACTTAAACTAGCTGAATTGTATTTTTGTTTTCTAAAGTTCTGTATCTGTAGTCCTTCAAGTTCTGCCAGCCTTGTCCCACACACTATTCCTGCTCTTTCCAAGGTATCAAAACTATCACTGTTAATCAGGAGTAATAACTAATGCCAATGAGCATATAATAAGCTTGAAAACTTATTCTGCCATTCCTCAGTGACTTTGGTGGGAAGATGCATGATTTTATCCTGAATGTTGTATAAGTGTGCTGTATTTACTCAAAACTATTTTACTTTCATAATTCCTATCACTATATCTTTACTCTTACAGTGAAGCACAATATTGCTTCAAAACAAGTATGACCTTCTGTTCTAAAGTTTCTGTTATAGTTGAATTTTTAATGAGGCACAAATGACTTTGTACATTTTCCCTCGCCTGTTGTTGCATTGCTACCATCCTTGATCTTTTGCATTGTAGCAAACTAGACTTCATCAAAAGTACAATCCTTGAGCATGATAAATTAGTAGGTATATTCTCTGTTTTATGCCTGAAGACTAAAACACTACCATATGTAAAAAAGGTATTGCACTTACCTCCATTAACTGGTTCACTATCCAAAACAGATGTTGTCAGCTATGTGTACTGGTACCATTTATCTTCCTGTCGGCAACAAAGGCAATGGAGAAAAGTCCCACATCTCTATGCATATTTTTATAGCAGCTGATGACATCAGCAAGAATTGCTGCCAGAGAAAGATTGTGGGCAGTACCTAATAGAAGAAAACTGTCATTCGTCTTGTGTATTCAGATAAGACAATGAGGCTTGGGTGTTCATTTAAGTAGTTTATTACACACAAACACATCAGGATGGATGACTGGAACATTAAACAAACTAACTGACTGGCTGCAACACACATACATGCTTTCACTCTGGCTGCTCACTCAAAAAGGCACTCTTACTTGCACGTGCTCAGTACTTATATGCACGTGCCCACTGACTGGAATGCATCTTAAAGGTACATCACACACTGATCTACATCCTCCCTCTTTAACTAATCTGCCTTGCATTGACGATAACAATTGAATAGGCATGCAAATTATACAGACAATAACAAACAATACAATCCTGTAAAGGTTGCTATGCATCTAGAAAGAAGTCTTGAGATATGACCTGACCTCATAATATAATAGTTAGAACTGAGTTTAGCAATAGGGACAATTATTGGGGCATGTTGTACTTCTGGATTTTCAGGGACACTTTCAGGAACAGGAACAGATGATGAAATGTTCTCTGGAACAGGAACACTGTGTGACGACCGTGCCCTGGCCCAGCAATCAAGGAGCCTCAGTCCTCCCCACTAACACCAGGGAGATCATCTCATAGAAGAGAAAAGGATAACTAATACACACAGTAAAGTATAATTTCCCTTACGTGCACACAGAGAACACAGTCATTCTGGGGCTGGTTGCGCTCTTGCTCACCAGGTACCCAATAAGACTCACCACTGGCACAGTTATAGGGTCCAGGTCTCAGCCTAACTGGGCAAGCAAAAACCTCCAGTACCCTCTCTGTCCAACCAGTGCTTTGTGTCCCTGCCAAATAGCTGACGCAACACACACACACACACACACACACACACACACACACACACACACACACACACACACACACACACACACACTTTGAGATAAGTATTTATACAACTTCACAGACACTCCTGGGAAAGGCTGCCACATATTCTCCAATTGTGCCCCTTTACCCAGAATATATGCTGGTAATTACTGCCACCACCCAGCTAATAATATTAGCTACTAAAAGGCCCCTAAAAGGGTGTCCAATTATTACTGTGCAATATTAATATCCAATGGTAGTATGACTGACAGTCAATGTTTACCTTAGAGTGGCCTATTACAATAACCTCTATAAATATGCAATGTACTCTAGAGCTTATCTCTACACAAATCAGCCACAGGTGGAAGGTTTTAAAAATATTTAATAAAAAAATAATTAAAACACAAGACAAAACTACTACACCACAGAGATATCTAAGAGTTCAGAGATCACACAGAAACTAAAAATAACACAGTAGGACAGGTCTGATTTCAAAGAAAAATACTTAATTAATCTTTACTAGCTTTAACGGTTCCTACAAGAAATCACAGTGCTAGAAACTTACATGTGAGCATAAGGCAGAGTGCTGGTAAGTTGGATATCCAAATGCTCTTTAGTCTCTCTCTGAGACACAGTTTATAAAACATCACTAATAAACATGTCTCTGGGTCCTCCCCAGATTACATCATTTTGAGTTAGTTTCCATTACATCATTTCTTTGACACTTAACCTGGAGTTCCCAGGCTAATAGAAACTGCATTATTTAGCAAACTAACACCTGCACAGGAGACTACAACACTAAAAGGCATTTCACATATACACTCTAGCAATTAGTCCTTAGTTAACACAATAGACAGAATGTCTTCAGCCAGCCTGACCAGAACCAACTTTAAAGATCAAAGAATGTCATAAAATCATTTCAATTTCAGAAGACAAATTTGAAAGGCTTGACTTAGTTTTTCTTTACAGCAAGGGGGCAGTGTTGCCACATTGTTGAAGTTCACATTTCACAGTATTCTTTTGCACTCAAGAAAACATGCCTGTATTTTACATTTATTTATACAGTTGATAGAATTATGTATCAAATTCTATTTGACTAGGCTGGCAGCCTTTGCCCATCTCTCCCCAATCGACACACACTGGATAAAGCACTCTGAGGAGTCTCCATTACAAGCAAGATGCTGTAACACTAGCTCAGACACCAGTAATAAATGTTCTGCCTAAATTCCATTCCTTGTGATTCCACAATGTATGATCTCAGTTCTTCACACAAATGTTTCACAAGTCCAAGTCGATCAAATCCTTTTGCGGTCTGCATCCTCACTGTCTCTCCTTTTAATGGATTCAGAGGTTTGCTGATTTTTGTCATAGTAGGACTTTTGGAAAAAAAACTCTTTTAGAAGTTGAGCCTTTACTGCTTTGTTGTTTTTTAGCACATGAAACCAACAAATTCTTACTAATTGGTAATGTGGTTCTGGGTTGTCTCATCATTAACTTCTGGGCAGGTGAACCAAGTAAATTAGCATGAGGAATGTTTCCGAGATTCAAGAGATTTAGAAAAAAAATTGGTATTGTCTCATTTCAATTTCTATAACAGCTGTTTTGCACTTTGAACTGCAAGTTCAGCCAATCCGTTTGACTGTGTGCATTCAGGACTACTAGTAACATGAACAAAGTCCCATGTTTCAGCAAATCTTTTGAACTGCTGATTTGTAAACTGTGCACCATTGTCAGGAATTACTTTGTGCGGACTACCATGGACAGAAAAATGTCTCTGAAACTTAGTAATGATAGTACTGGATGTTAGGTTAGGAAGTAGGTCAGTCTCAAACCAGTCTGAATAAGAGTCTACGGTACTTTTCTGTTAATGGGGCAGCAGCACTTGGCCAACAGAAATGTTGCCGTGAGGGATTACTGAGGTAAACCCATCTTTGTCTTGTTTGTCAGAGTACTATTGACTTATCATCCAAAATCACTGCTGCTTATTCTCCACGTAGTTTGTTGTTTTCATTTTGCCTTTCATCTTGGACTGTTAGTCATTTTGCCCACAGTCAGTGCCGCTCACACTGACAATCTTAGAAAGCTTCCCTGCTACCTCCTAAAACCAGTGTACATCACTGACGGGACATTGTGAAAAAAGAAGGAAGTGCTCCTCTTTCCAGCCGCCAAGATCACTGTGTCAACATTTGTACTGTTCAGACACGTTTCTGTCAGGCTAAACACACACATACAGTGGGGATAAACCTCTTCCCAAAATAGGAGCATCTGTTGAAATACTGAAGTGAGATTGCTGATTTGGATAAATATGAACATCAGTTAAAATTATGAACATGTACTTAGCCTAACTGTTGAGGTTGTTGCCCATGTTTACCTCGCAGCAAAATTTCTGTTGGCCAAGCACTGCTGCCACTTAAACGGTTGTGTGCATACAGTCCTTGTAGCTATTATTTTGTGAAAACTGTCATAACTTGGACCAGATAACTGTTGTCCACGTTTGATGTGCTTTTTTAAATAAGGCTGAAGCTGACTGCAGCTTTTAGAATGCCTATCTTTCAAACTACCATTGCTTACGTGAGTCCTCCTCCCCTAAGTTTAAAAGTTACATGGAAATATCAGCGGATCTGTACTACGACCCGCCCTCCCCTTTACTCCACAAAAAGGCAAATGCACTTGCTGCAGGTATCTGGGGTGTCGGCTGAAGTCTACATTCTGTAATTAAAATGGTACTTTCCTGCTTCAGGGCTAACAGCTGTGTGATCATTGCATGCTAGTGTGTTAGAACTGTTGCCCTGATAATGGATAAATACTGAGTCTACTAATACCAAATAATGGTGACCATTCCATTCAAAAATATCTATAGCTACTGTCGACCAAGGTAGTTCAGGAACCTGCTTTAACTGAAGTAGTTCTTTTTGTTGATGCGGTTTAGTACTATTACATACAGAACAAGTTGAAAGTACCTTTTCAAGATGAAAGTACCTTCTCAATATCTTTTGACAAAGAAGGCCAAATACTAGTGCTCTCACCTTTCTTATGGCAGAATCAGTTTCTTGGTGGCCACGATGCAAGATGTTCATATACATTTGTTGCAAGGATTTTGGGACAATGACTTTTGGACCTTTCATGATGATACTATCTTCCATCAAATCCTCATCTCTATAAGGAAAATACTGCTGCACATTTACTGGTAAACAAGATTGCTTTGAAGGCCATCCTTGACTGATAAAGTGGTTGGGCGTCTGGAGAATTGGATCTGAAGTTGTGTGAGTTGTAAGCTCATCAAGATGTGTCGAAGAAACAATTCTCACTTCCATGACTTCAGAATCAGGTTTCTCATTCTCATGCTGTTCAGTGATTTTCTGGGCGATCAGGATAAAGTATCAGCAAGATAAAGAAATTTGCCTTTTGTATAAATAAATATATAAATTGCAGAAGTACAATTTCATTCTTGAGCATCATGTGTTGCAATCTTGCAGGGGCTGTGTGCATTGGCTTTTTCAAAATAGTGACTAAAGGTTGGTGGTCAGTCTCGATTTGAATAGGTCAACCATAAATATAATCATGGAACCTTAAACATGCAAACAGTTGCCTAGAGCTCTTTCTTAATTTGAGCATACCGTATCTTGGTTTGAGTTAGAGTTCTGGATGCATAGGCTACTGCTCTACCCTGTTGAAGAATGACTGTACCAAGACCATACTTAGAAACATCACAGGAAAGAGTTACTAGTTTGTGAACATCATAGTATCTTAAAGTAGGTGGACTGGCAATTTTCTGTTTCAGGACATCAAATGCTCTTTGTGGTGTTCTGACCAAGACCAGGATACATCTTTGTGTGTCAGCTCTCTTAGTGGTGCTGAAAGCTGACTAAAACCTGGAATGAACTTGCCTAAATTGTTGACCATGCCAAGAAAATGTTGTAGGGCTTGTACATTGCCTGGAGCTGGCATCTCAAGAATTACTGTTTGCTTGGAAGAATCTGAAAGTAAGCCTGAACCGGTAAACAAATGACCTACATAAGTAACTTCTTGCAGCCTGAATTTACATTTCTGAGGATTCAGCTTAAGATTCACTTCACGAGCATGTTCCAGAACTAACTTGAGGTTTCCATCATGTTTGACTTAACCTCCTACAAGAATATCATCTACTATAATAGCACACGGATAGCCAGAAAAATTTGTTCAATTACACATTGAAAGACTTCACTGGTGGAATTTATTCCAAATGGCATTCTCAAAAATCTGTACCTTCCAAATGGTGTACTGTCATTAGCAATGAAGATTTTTGGTCAAGGAAAATTTGCCAAAATTAACTTTTTGCATCCAAGACAGAAAAAAACAGTGGCATTTGGCATGAAGGCAAAAGTCTCCTTGACTGTGCGCATTGGATGATGAGGTCATTTTAGTGTTTTGTTCAAAATATCTTGGATCAATACATATTGCAATATCATCTGAGCTTTTCTTATGAGCTACCACCATGGAAGATACCCATTCAGTCAGTTCATCTACTGGACAAACTACTCCTTGCTGCACCATTCTGTCTAGCTCAGCTTTGACTGTGTTCTGCATAGCTACCGGAACTTTCCCTGCTGGTCTGATGACTGGGCTTACCTTGTGGTCTAATTTCATGAGTACACAACTGGGAGTTTGCCTAGTTTGTCTTCAAAAATATTAGTATAGTCAAAAAAAAATAGGCTGGGTGAAATTTGAGCTGTTATCATTCAAGCTTACTTTCTTAAATGAAAGCAGTCCCATTCTCAAACTATCTCTGAGGCCCAACAGTGACTGTACGAATTTCTTCACCTCCATAAGCATCAAGTTTCGCACATTTTGCCAGGTTAAGTTGTTCTCCAGCTTCTACTCTAGCAAACATTTCTGCTGACATAACATTGCACTTTGAACTCATATCTACTTTGAGCTTTATGGGTCTCCCATTAATCAGAACAGTACAAAATATTTGTTCTTTGCCAACAAATCTACTGCATTGACTGTTTCACCAACCACAGACACACCATCACCATAAAAAGTAGGGCTGCAGCTTTCTAATTGATCAACCTATCTCTCTGGATTTTCATTTTTAATAAACAAATGTGCCTTTTTAGATTTATAAAACCTTTTGAAATGATTCCTCTTTTACATGTGTGGCACTGCTGACCAGAATATAAGCACTTTTCTAATTTGGGCTCATGGCTACTTCCACAATTAGGACAGTTGACTTGCCACAGGTTTTGCTGAGTCACTCACTGTTTTACTGAGCATGTCCTGGGTTTTACTGAAGCTGCTCTGGGATTTGCTGAGGTGACCACACCCTTAGGCCTGTATCTTTTAACTTCATGCTGCATAATATCTACATTAGCACTGGAAGAAGCAACAAGCATGTTTTTTTCATTTGTAAGCATACTTGTGTGCTTTTCTATAAACTAATATATCTGACAAATCTTAATGGCCTTATTCAAAATTAAATCACTGTCTCAAAGCAACATTTTTCTCACTGCATCATTATTAATACCACACACAAGCCTGTATTTTATCAACTCCTCTCTCTTAAATCACCAGATCTGCAAGTTTTTGCCTTATTTCTCAAGTCAGTTATATATGCTGCAAAAGTTTCACCAGGCTTTTGATCTCATGTAAAATAAGTGCCTTTAATGTAATATTTGTTTGGGTTTACACATTTCTCTAAATTTATGTTTTAAGCACTCAGGGTCTTCCCGTTTTTCAGTCAGTACCACAATATGGTGGTCTTCCTCCTCCCCTGTAAACACAGCAGGTGCATACACAAATGAATGCTCTCTTCTGACCCAGCTCAGTTAAGCAGAATAAATGCCTTTGTACATGCATCTTTGTCAGAAAAAGCAGCCTGTATGAAAATGTCATACTCTTGCTCAAACACTCTCCAACTTTCTGCAATATTGTTATCAAATACAAGCAGATTGATTCTGCAAAATATTTCTGCCATGTCAACAAATTACTTTGAAACACAGTGCAAACTTGGTCCTTGTAATCATGTAAGAAGATGCACATACACTGGGTACTTGTAATAGTATTAAAATGCACAAAATTCCTCTGAAATGACAGTGCTTTGCAAAAAACTGTACTGTAATACTGCACACACTTGCCAACACTTTGCAAACTCTGGATACTTTGAATAGCTTTAGTTAATGTGAAAAAGTTGTACAGAATGAAAAAAATATGGTAGTTTCCCTCTTTTTATACATTTTATGCAATTCAGATACTGTTTGAAACATTTCCATAATTATTTTGAATATTTTTTATCACTGTGTTGCAGTTTTGAACATTTTGAGCATTTTAAATGCTTCATTTTTTATTCATTGTGTAAAAAAATAATTTAAGCACATTTTAGTACCTGGAATTTGTTTCATGATTTTGAAGAACTTTTTCTTTGGATCCCACTTCTGACACCACGTTGCTCACCTTGTGTATTCAAATAAGACAATGAGGCTAGGGTTTTCCTTTGAGTAGTGTATTACAAACATGAGGATGGTTGACTGGAACATTAAACTTAAGCTAACTGATTGACTGCTGCATACAGACATGTTTTCACTCTGGCTACATACAGACATGGTTTCACTCTGGCTGCTAACTCAAAATGACATTCTTGCTTGCATGTGCTCAAGATTTATATGAACGTGCCCACTGACTGGAATGCTTCTTAAAGGTACATCACACACTGATCTACAAAAACTGCAGCTACTTATTCTGTGGTGTGCTGTAAAGGCAGAGACAAGTTCCTGTGATAAAGCATGCATGAGGATAGGATTAAAAAATGGGTGGACTTTCCTTTCCTTTGATTCTGAAGCAAAAGAATGAAACTTAGTACAGGCTGGTTTCTGGTACATAAACTATATTAAAGAGTGAAAGGAAACCTCAGGGTTGAAGTAATATGCAGGTGGCAGTGGTCTTTTCCTTTAATGCAATTTAGTTTGAATCTGAAAATCAAACTGACCAGAATTTGGTGGAGGGAATGACATTATGGTTAAAGTCTTTACCTCACAGATTCAAGATACAGAGTCTGATTCTGGTTATTCGCTTGGCTTGTAATAGTCTGTAGACTGATAGCCTAATATTTACCTCTGAGCATAACTGCATTGACTTTTTATACTCAAGCATGTTTCACTTTTTTTCAGCCTCCTGAAAATTTTGAAGATGTTGCTATCACATTTTCAGATGAAGAGTGGATAATGTTAAGTGAGAAGAAAAGGAAGCTGTACAGGAAAGTGATGGTACAGAATTATGAAATGATGACTTCTTTAGGTAAGTTTAAAAACTGCAGTGCAGTTTAGAAGCTTTTGTTTGGTAGCAGCTGAATGACAGAGTGTTGTAAGATATTTTTTATCCACCTGCCTGCACATTCTTAACATACATTTAAAAGAATCCATCCACAATCCGTAACCTTTTTACATCATCACAGAAAATATTGCCTTTGTTCTTCATCCCGTCATTTAATGTTTCACTACAAGGCAGTGCAGGTGACGCATGTTCCTTCTTCATCCTTATGCATGTTTGGTTAGACAGAAAAAAGGTTGTTTGCTGACATTTGTCAATCTTACCAAAGAAGAGCAGGGGATGAGTACCTGTATTCAGTGTGGGTAAGATTTAAAAGGTACTGGTGTCTATTACGTACTGAAGCTTTTTGAGCTTGAGTAATAATTACTGGTTGACGGCGGATTTGAATGCAGTCTTCATTTCTATGTAGCTGGCAGTTGTATAAAGGCCGTTTACGTATTAATAAATGTAGAATTTCTTATGCTTTATATGGCTGTGAAGGTAATGAATCTATTTCTAAAGCCACGTTTTGCATATGATAAAAGGCCACATTTATTCATTTGGTCAGGGATCTGCTTGTGAACATTTTTAATAGCCTTGTTAAAGTGCATAGTTTTTTATTGGTCAGTTGTTTTTACTGTGTTAACCTTGGAATGTGGTGACAGAGGGGGCTGTAGATGTGCATTAGAATAGCTGCTAATAGGAATGCTGTCATCATAAAGAAGTAAGGGTGACAAGATATAATGTTGAGAGAGTTGTTTTTGCTTAGTGTATTTTTCCCCCAGTAATTGTGTAGCAGTTTTAGGGGAAATTTGCCAGAGGCACTCTGAGGATGTTTCAAGTTGATATATCCCTGCATTTATGTACGTTTTCTCCAAGTGTTGTAGTTTTCTCCAACATTCCAAAGATGTGCAGTAGGCAGACTGGCAACTTCTCAGGTGTGTGTGTGTCTTTGTGTTTGTTTGCCAGGCCTTTCTTGTCTATCTTACACAGTCTACTTTTCCCCCCTCCTTGCCTGGTAAACTTTGTGGATGGTGAGGTTTCCGTTAATGGGGCCATTATAAGAATCTTCTGCAACTTTTAAATGTGAATGGATGGATGTGTTTGTGTAGGTGTTAACCTGATCTAGCAGCAATAACACTGAAAAGAATTATATCTAGACCAGAGAAATAACATTTATCCTGGCACCTTTAGCTCTTGCCCTCCAGAAATGTTATTGCATCAAAATGTGCCTTTTTATATATTCCTTTTAAACTTCCACCAATGGAAATGGGCATCCATTACATCACGCATTACATGTTACATTTCATCCATATTTAATATTCTTAAAATGTGTACAAAATAGTCTAAGCTCATATTTTTTTCATAGTGCATCTTTAATTCAGCATTAATAAAATATTGTTCATTTCTCCTATTTTTTATGCGGGCGTTTCCCTCTGTAGTTTAGCATTTTATTCTTCTGGTTATGCTTATCATATCTAAAGAAGTACCTCTCTTCCAGTACCTTCAGACTTCCTTTTTCAATCCCCGCCCCTCATCATTTTTATGTGTTCTGAAGCTATAAATTTCTTGCCATCATGCAATGTCCTAAAATGTCATTACTTTACCATTCTTATCACGTTTGCTTCATTATCTTTATTTCATTTGCCCTATATGTCAGCTGTACTCATCAGAGCTAAACTTTGGTGCATAATTCACTATTTTACTTTGTAAGGGCAACTGTCCCAAATGTATGTAACTACCCAAAATGTTATTTATTTTTATGAGAAAGTACTGGGGACTTTTCCAGATGGATCATGTATTTGGACAAGTACATGCCTGAGGGAGCATTGTGTTATAATGTGCCTGATAAGGGAGGAGTACAGAGGGATGCATTATTTGGATCTCAATTATATACCTTTGGAGATGAGATGAGCAAGATAGAATGTTTTTAATGACTATATAAACATTGCGGTCAGTGAAGACTTCATTGTCTGTGTAAGTGCCCAGATCCCTAATAAATGCATCTGTTTTGAGTGGGGGATCTTCTTTTTGGTAGGTGCTTAGGGACTTATGTTTTCTGAAGGACGTGATAATGCACTTTATTTTAATTTAGCCATAGACATTAGTCTTGGCACTATTTGTTAGAACATCAAGAACTCTTAAAAGGACCCAGGAGTACTCTTCATAGATGATGATTCCAAGTTTGCAATCATCTGCAGACTTGGTCAGCCATAAACACTTGATATCAATTTGAATTTCATAGAGGTAAATGGCAAATAGGAGCTGCCTGAGGACCCCCACGGATAACAAGCTTTCTAGAGGAGAGTGTTCCTCCAACCCTGATTTGATGGGTTCTTTTTCTGAGCCATTCATCCTCCAGTGAATTATATAAGGAGTTGTGTTCAGTTTAATTAGTTTGTGTACAATGCCTAATTGTAGGATGGTATGAATGGCCTTGGTGAGATCAGTCTGCTTTTTGTAAATCAGTTTGCCCTTGTTGAAAGTCTCATTGACTTTTACACAGCATTTTTTGTTTAATTCCGACACAAAAATCACTTGAGAAGCTAAGGTTGAATAGTCAGGTGTGGGGTGTGAGGCAGTGTTTCACACTTGCACGGAAACATCTTAGCACATTGTGACCATAGAGCAACTGTCTTTTACGTTCAAGAATAGCTTTAAGACCTGCTCCTAAGTGATCTTTGGGGGGAGGGTAAAGACAAGATGTTATGTGGAGGAAACAAGGGGGATATAGAGGGGAGAAGCTGGGAAAATTTATCTGCTAATATGTTGGCTATGCCCTCAGAAGCTGGCTCTGAACTGCCGGTTCAGTGCAATGCTGTGTAATATTCCTAAGGTTTCTTACATAACTGAAGAAGGATTTGTGGCTGTTGATAGCTGTTGTGTAAATATAAAATGGTTTCCTCTACTCCGTTTTGTATTGTTTCATTTTACTTCTACTTGTTATGTGTACTTTAAAAATGTAGCATACATGAATAGTTAATTTTTCCAGCACAAATGTTAAGTTGTAATTGCTTTGTGTTATCACAAGATCCTTGAAATGTAAGAGTCTGAGCTAACATATAATGAGATGTATTAAGTTTAGTTAACATTGTAATGTAGTAGTCCAACATAAATCACAGTGCTTTCAGACTATAGCAGTGTAATAATTTAATGTATAGCTAGGAGTAATTTTCAATTCTTCCTGCAGTATTAGAAGTGTAAAAGGTTAATGCTTTTCTTAATCAAATGCACAAGAAGTTACATGTGTTTTTCCAATAAAATGCAACTAAAAAGGCTTCACTGGCAGTCCAGTTACCAGTCAAGACTTTCAAACCACTGCTGTAACAGAAGAAAAAAACATGTTTAGCCAAGCATGCTTATAAAGTAACTGCTTGAATAGGCAGTGAAGCAAAAGGTTTACAGTATAAATAAACAGTTAATGTATTAAAATAAATAATTTCATCAGTTCTGTCAGTTGTCTTTGCTAACTGTGGTATTTAAAGTTTATACTTGGCTTTGATGGATTAATTTATTTTTCTAAGTTCATTAACTTCTTGAGTGCATTTTAGGAGTGAGGGGTCTTTTGTTTGTTTTTAAGGGGCAGGTGTTCACCTTTTTTGAGTAATGTAAATACTTTATTTTACCGTTTACTAATTTAACATTACTGCACAATCTCCATGAATATAGCACTTGTTATTTTGGCACTGATTGCTGATACAAGTAATTTATAATTTTATAAATTTACTACACTAATAAAGCAGCCTCATGTCAGTCAGTGCTTTCAATTATCTGTAACTTGCCATTGTCAAACATGCAGATCCAAATATTACTGCAGCTATCCAGTTTTAATTCCACGATTAACTTAAAATTGCTTATTACATAATTAAACAAAAACAGTTAAACACACAATTAACTATTTACAACCTAATTTAAGATGAGGCAGTAATTAGAGGCTATATTTCATTTTGACTATGTTTCAAGATTTAACAATTGGACAAATTACCTCTCAGTTGTTATTGGAGTCTACAGTATTAAGTAAATGTAGATCTTGGGTACTTTTGTTTTGTGTCAATATTTTTGTCGTTTAGATTCTATTGCAGCACCCTATATAACCCATTCTTTACTGTGGAGTTCTGTTTGTGATCTCTAAAATTCTCAATTCCATATTTTTAATTTTTGTTAATTATCATTTTCACCTCTCGTGTTAATGTTTTGTCTGTGGTTTTCTATCTTCTAGTTGTAGCTTTTAATTACTTTCAACACTAAAGATAGTAATGCTTTCACCTTTTTAGTACATTATTTTACAACAACTAAGCAAAAAACATTTCTGTACTGAGGTTAACATGCCATTGAAGTAATCTTTGTACTGTAGTAACTCTATACCTTCCCAAAGTATATACTTCTAAAAGCCCCCCCCCCCCCCAAACCATCACAACTCCAACAAATGTGCCTTTTGTCTTTAGGAACATTCTTTAAAGTTTCAATGACAGTATAGGACTAAACGTGTGAATAGTTACATGCAACAATTGTTATTCTTCTTCATTTAAGTGTGTATCTAGAATTAAGACATATTTCTCTTTACATCTGAAATTTTTATCTAGATCCCATGCTATTTGTATCTTTATACTGTACGGTCTTTATGAAATCTAATATTGCCCTATATGTTCTATTATTCTTTTCTAATCTGTCATTTCTGTTCTGGCTTCACTTACAAAATCACTATTTGTGGTTTAACAAAATTACTATCCACCCTTGAGCTGTAATTTTAGACCTGCATATGTAAGTTGACAGAATTCAATAACCCACAACTGTTTTATAGCTTCATCCCATTTTATACCTCATCTCCATTTAGCTGCTGCTGCCATTTTTTGTTCTTTCTTCTCCAAATATTCATGTCTCTCTCTAATTTGTTGTTCCTATTACTATATATTGTATAATCTATTGGTGTTATTCTATTTTTTCCCCAAGGTCTAACCTTGCTTAATATCTTTATGTATAGAAGTCTGTACGTAATGTTTTTTATGTTAATTTCCAAGATCTGCTCCAATGCCCACACATGATCTTTTTGTTACCTCATTGGAAGCCGCGGTGGTACAGTGGTAGCATTGTTGCCTCACAGCAAGAGGTTCTCCTGTTCGATTCTCGGCTGAAGTGCCTTCTGTGTGGAGTCTGCATGTCCTTCCCGCGGTCGAGTGGCCTCCAAAAGACATGCGTAAATGGATGTGCCTTTGCTGAAGGTTGGGCATCGGGCTGGCAACTTGGCACCAAAAAATCTACTGCCAATCATTAGCGAACCGGAGTTCCGCTGTGGCGACCCCTAACCGGGAAAATCCAAAAAGACAAACAACAAACATTGAACGTTGTACCTATTATGTGCTTCCATTAAGGCATATATTCCATATTCTGAATCAAATACATTAATGTAAGCTGCATAGCTTTATAATATCCCTCCAAATCTGGAAGTCCCAAACTGCCCGGTTTGTCAGTATTGTTTTTTCCTGTTGCACTCTTTCTTCTTTGTATCCCAAAAAAACTCCCGTTTTCCTTTTTTGTATTCTTCCATATCTGATTCCTTGGATGATGCAAATGAGCCTGACCTACATACGGCACCAGTAGGACCAAAAACATCTTTATTTCATGCATCTTGCTTTCAGTGTACATAAGACAAGACTACGGAAACTGCTATTTATCTCGTTCGGAGCAAATTCCCAAATCTCATCTTGTCATGACCCACAGAAGAAGCTCTGAACCAAATCATGCATTGATGCTTAGCTCATTACTAGACCCTATGTTTTTGCTTCATTTACTTTATGTTCTGCTGTACTATTAAAATACTTCATTTAATAAAATATAATTGTATATCACTTTTGATTGGTAGCATATTATCTGTAAAAAATGCTATTTTCCCATTAATATTTCTCCATTTATATCCAGTTATGTTTGATTGTCTTATGTGCCTGTCTAATAGTTCTAAATATGAAGCAAAGAGTCATGGTGGAAATGGACAGTCCTACCTAGTTCTTCTTGTAAGGCTAAATGCTTTAGAGAGCTCCCCACTGCACATCACCGTTGCTTGACCTCCTCTGATATTCACTATTGTTTCCCATGTTTGTGGAAACTGACATACATCAAGTGGTCACTTTATAAATTCCCATCTCACTCTGTCAAATAGTTTTTCAGCACCGATACTTATTAACATCTATTATTATTGTGGCCACTTTATAAATTCCCATCTCACTCTGTCAAATAGTTTTTCAGCACCGATACCTATTAGCATCTATTATTATTATTGTCCAATCATTCTTTTCAATCTTAAGGGTTCTGTTAACATTGTCAAATGTTTGCCTACCTGCTATAATACCACACTGATTTAGGTGTGCTATTCTTAGTGATATCTTTGCCATTTTTTTTTTAATTGTCTTAAGTATTTTGTAACTATCTAGTAATTATTCAGAACTGGCATGATCTTTATAACCCTGGATAAAGGGGATCCTTTCACTTGTTAGTATAACTAGCGTTACTGCTTCTTCCCAAGTCAAAATCTTATTCCCACCGAGAAAAAAAAAGTATTTAAAAGTACTAACCAGACCTTTCCACCCTGCTCATTCTTTTTTCCACACTTTCATTGGAATTGTATCACTATAAGGATTTCCCCCATATTCTGGTTTCTTATTGCATCTTTAATTTCAGTTTCCTTATTTTTGATGTTAATACCACTCTTTCTACTTATGTTAATCAAGGAAGTTATACTTACCTGGAAACATTACCATTTGCTGTGGGTTACTCTCATCCTCTGCATCTTGTTTATGCTGTAGCGTAATTTAGCATTGTATTCCTATTTTAATGGTTCAGCTTCTACCCTACTATTCACATATTTCTTGATTTTAATTATCATTCTTTCAGCCCTTTGCTGCTTCTGATGTTGAGGCAAAATTTAGGTTGCTCTAGAATTAATGTTGAAAGGTAGTCATTTTAAAAACGGCTGCTCTGCGTTCATTCATGTCTTTGTGTACTCTTTCCAGGACATTCTAGCTTCTTTCAATTGCTCTTCAGCCTGTTGCTTTCCACTTTTCTTTTTTGCTTCTATAAATTCCTTACTTTTTAATCCTTCTACATATCTACTGCCCATTATTCTGAAATTATGACATTATCCCTGGATGTAGATGAAACACCCTTGGCAATTAATTGCAGCATAAGAAGGATTTCCTAACTACACTTGCCATGAAGTGATCAAAGGAGAGAGAGAGAACTATCTGCCTAGGTGCCCAGATCTCTAACAACTTTTGCACTTGATAATGGAGTGTTGTTAATATTGTAAGTTGAAGTAAACTGCTGTTTTCCAAAGGAAACAATACTTCATATTTTATTGTTTCTGTTTAAGACCATCATCCATACACCAGGTATTAGTCTTTCTGGTGGGTACAAGTACGTGCAGGGGTTAAATCATACCCATTTTGCAGTCATCAGTAAACCATTTGCAGTTCCTCCTGTGCCGGCTGTCTTGTAAGACACTTTCATTGCTGCTTCCAAGTCTCTTGATTCTCAGTCTCCTGCTCCTAAGAAACCTGATAGGTTCTATAAGGTTCCGAAGGATTGTCAATTTTATTTGTGTCCTTCTGCTAATCCTGCTGTGGTGTGAGTCTCTTCTGACATAGGATCAAAGGAGGCTACTAGGATATTGGCCCTGGGGCCCGTATAAGCCTAGCCAAGAGTTTAGCCCATGTTTAGACAAATTAGCACCTGATGCCCCTGTCCAGCAGGGACATGGGTAGAATCCCAGGGGTATATTTTCTGTTTCCCATCCAGTTATCCAGGTTGCACTTAAAAAGGGGTAAAGAGGTACTCTGCTTGATGTAGAGAGGGAGTCTGTTCCATAGATGGGGAAGTGTCTGGGACAGAAGTCTGTCCCGCCAACAAGTCTTGTTGATGGCACAGACTTTCCAAGCGCTTGTCTTCTTATAAGGATAGGGCAATGAATAGGAGTAGTGAGGCTTACACTGCTTCTAGTTTGGCCTTTAGAGTTATTAACTTCCAGACCAACATGACCAGATATGCTGTGGCATTGATTGCTCAAGTTTTGTCAGGTTTTTTCTGACCTCCCTTATTCTGAAGGCAAATCTTCTGCCTTATCTATTTAAGATTCTACTTCTCAAGTGGCTCACCACTTTATCAAGTGTAGCTATGAGGTGGGGTAGTTCGTTTATATGCTTTATTATGAAGAAACACATCAGGATGGATAGCAGCAGTACAAAATATAAACAAACTGATTAACTTGGCAGACCACACAGACATGCATGCTTACATCTCAACAGCTAACTACAAAATGGTAGTCAGGCTCACACATGCTCAGTATTTATACATTTGTGCAAGTCCCTAGAAAGCTTCTTAAAGGTATACATACATATTGATCTACATCCTCCCTCTTTAATGAATTGTTTACGGTATAATGACATTTGAAAAGAAACATGCAATTGTACAGACAATGAGAAACAGACACAATGCTTATGTCCAAGTTGCCATGTATCTGGAACATGGTTTGGAAATGCGACCTGATCTAGTGATGTAGCACTCAAAACTGGATTTAGCAACAGGGATAGTCATTGGTGAACAAAACAGATTCTAGAGTTTCAGGATTCTTCTCAGGAACAGGGATATTTACTGGAATGTCCTCAGGAACTGGAATGCTAACTCACTCTGAGACGGTCTTTCTCACAGGTATGATACTGCACTACAGGCTCGGACACCGGGACAAAATGTTTCCGATTCTGCCTAAATTCTAATCCTTGTGATTTCACAATGTACGATCTCGGCTCAGGACATCCATTTTTCACGACTCCAGTCTGAGCAAAACCTTTGGACATCTGCATTTTCACCATCTCCCCTTCTCATAATGGATTGAGTGGTTTGCTGGACATCATAATGACTTCTGGGATAAGTGCTTTTTCAACAGATGGGCTCTCACTGATCTGCTGTTCATGACACATGGAACCAATAATTTACTACTGATAGTGTGCTTCTGGTTCATCTCAACAGAAGTCTCTGTGCAGGTGAACCAAGATGTTTATCACAAGGAATATTTCTGAGATTCAAGAAAACATCACTATTGCCTCATTTTAACTTCTCTAGTAAATGTTTCACACTTTGAAAGTACAGTTTTGTACCTACCATAAATGTAGATGTCCGATAGGTATGCAACTGCAGTCCTGACATATGGGTTGTCCTGCCTCAGGCAGCCCTTCGGTCGGCCGGATTCCAAAGTCTGGGTCCGGCGTTGGCTGATGTCGCCCTTTCCCTGACGTCAGAGCACCTGGGGTATAAAAGCGTCAGCCAACGCCATCTTCTAGAGTGTTTCTTGCCCCAGATGCCAGGTGCCCTCTAAGGAAGGCTAAATTTTGAAAATAGAGAAAAAATTCCAGACAAGTACAACAACATAAAAACAAATACACCATAAAAGATTACCCCAGGTAGCTAAAATGAGGGGTAGAAACCCAAAAGGATACCACAGAGGGGTAGGTGGGAGGGAAAACCTGACTGCAGTTGCATACCTATCAGACATCTACATTTATGGTAGGTACAAAACTGTACTATGTCCTTCAAGGATGCAACTGCAGTCCTGACATATGGGTTGAATACCATAGCCAACCTGGGGGTGGTAGGCACTAAGACAAAGATGGTGTAGCTAAAATGCCCTGCAGGACTGCAGAAGCAAACCCTGCTCTGGATCTGGAATATAAAGGCAGGTTGTAATGTTTGGAAAATGTATGCACGGCGCTCCATGTAGCAGCTTCTAAAATGTCCTTTGTTGCCACTCCTCTTAAAAAGGCTGTGGAGGTGGCTGTAGCTCTGGTGGAATGTGGCCTGATGTCAGCTGGCACAGTTTTTCCATGAAAAGAGTAGCAGAATCGAATGCAATTTCCAATCCATTTAGAAATTGTCTGTTTGGAAATTGCTTTTCCCTGCAATCCAGCAGCGCAAGCTACAAAAAGCTGGTCAGATTTTCTGAAAGACTTTGTTCTGTCCAAGTAGTAGCGCAACTGTCTGTGTATGTCCAAGGTGTGCAGAAGTCTATCTCCTTTATTTTGAGGATTGGGAAAGAAGGTACGCAGGTGAATAGCTTGATTCAGGGACACCCTGGATACCACCTTTGGCATGAATGATGGACTGGTTCTCAAAGAAACTCTGTCCTGATGAAAAATGAGAAATGGTTGTATTGCCATAAGGGCCTGTAGCTCAGAGACTTTTCTTGCTGAGGTTACTGTCAGAAGGAAAGCTGTCTTCCAAGACAGAAATTTCAACTCTGAAGATGCTGCTGGTTCAAAGGGAGGAAGAGTTAATTTTTCCAGCATGAAGTTGAGGTCCCATGCAGGCACTGGTGGTTTCCATGGAGGGTTGATGTTCTTTATACCTCTTAGAAACTGTCTTAGCAATGGGTGAGAAAATACAGGCGGATCAGTGTTATATTTGGCAGATATTGCTGAAGCATGTATTTTTATGGAAGAATATGAAAGGCCATTGTGGAGCATTTCAGCCAAATATTCTAGGATCTGTGGAATGCTCATCACTGATGGGGTCTTGACCCTTTTTGCTGTTCCAGATAAGAAATCTCTTCCATTTTGCCGAGTATGTTTTTTCTAGTGGAAGGTCTGCGCGCCTCCAGGATGATATCTTTTACCCTTTTGGAAAGTGTATCCTGAGGAATAGTCATGGAATCTTCCAAGCTGTCAGCTTCAATGTTTTCAAGCTGGGGTGTAGTGTCCTGTAATTGTGCTGTGTCAGAAGAAGTGGCCTTTGAGGAAGGAGCCACAGATTGGTGTGTGTCAAGCTCCGTAGCAGTGGGTACCAGTGTTGTCTTGGCCAGTCTGGAGCTATCAGTATGACTTTCGGTTGCTCTGTCTTGATCTTTAGTAACACCTTGGTCATCAAAGGATGAGGTGGGAAGGCATATAGTGTTAGAGAGTTCCAACTGAAGGAGAGAGCGTCCACCTTCCATGCTTGAGGATGGTATGTCCTTGTGCAAAACTTTTTCAGATGGTGATTGAGGTGGGAGGCAAAAAGATCTATGTCCGGCCTTCCCCATGCTTGAGTTATTTGTAAGAAAATGTCTGGATGCAACATCCATTCGTGTGGATCCATGATGTTTCTGCTTAGGCTGTCCGCCAGAACATTGTCCTTCCCTGGTACAAACTGGGATTGTAGCTCTATTTTCAATTGTAGGGAAATATCCCAGAGATTCATTGCTAGTCTGCAAAGAGGGTAGGAATGGGTACCTCATTGCTTGTTTATGTACCACATAACTGTGGTATTGTCTGTCTTTATTAGTAGATGGCCCTGATGCATGAACTTTTCGAAGGCCTTGATTGCATGCATCACTGCCAGCATTTCTTTTTGGTTGATGTGCAGATGCTTTTCTTTTTGTGTCCATTGTCCTTGAATGCATCTGCCCTCCATGTGCGCCCCCCCATCCATGGTCTGAGGCGTCTGTTGTTATGGTTTGACTTGTATGAGGCTTGCTGAAAGGCAGACCTTTGTTTATCTGGCTTGCTTGAGCCCACCACAGAAATTCCTTTTGAAGGCATGGAATGAGTGGGATCAATGCTTCCAGGCTGTGGCTGTGTTGAGACCATAGACGTTTTAGATACCATTGTAGTTTCCTCATACGCAGCCTTGCGTGTGGAATCAGAAGAATGCAAGATGCCATGAAACCCAGGGCCTGCAGGATTTTCCTTGCAGTCATCTGGGTGTGTGTTGCTAATTTTCTGAAGTATTCTGGTAATTGTTTGTTTTTCTTTTGTCAGAAACGCCATCTGGGTGTTTGTGTCCAGTGTGGCACCCAGGAAAGGTATTTGTTGGGATGGTACGAGACTTGATTTCTGAATATTGACTGTGTATCCCAAGGCCTGCAGTAGGTGAATGACATAGTCCATGTTTTTTAACAAGGCTTGTTGGCTGTCCGCTTGTATAAGGCAGTCGTCCAGGTAAGGGTATATTTGTATCCCCTGAAGTCTGCAATGTGCAATTACTGATGCCAGGCATTTCGTGAACACTCTGGGCGCAGTAGATAAGCCAAAGGGCAATGCTGAGAATTGATAATGCTCTGAGCCTGCAAGAAATCTGAGGTATCTTCTGCAACTTTGTTTGATTGGGACATGCAGGTATGCCTCCTTGAGGTCCAGAGTTACCAGCCAAGACCCCTTGCCCAGCATGGGAAGGAGTTGCTGTAAAGTCAGCATTTTGAATTTTGGCACAATAAGGTAAGTATTCAGTGCGGACAAGTCCAGAATGGGTCTCCATTGGTTTTCTTTTCTTGGAACAAGGAACAGTCTTGAATAAAATCCTTGGCTTTGTTTTGCAGAAGGAACCTTCTCTATTGCTCTTATTTGAAGTAGGTTTGTTATTTGTTTGAGTGCCTCTGCCCTTTGATTTGGTGGCAGGTTTGGCCTGCCATGTCTTGTTGGTAGTGTATGAAAATGGAATCTGTATCCTTTGTCTATTATGTCCCGTATCCATTTGTCCTTTGTAATATTGTGCCAATTTTGTGAGAATAAAGATAATTTTCCACCCAAAGGTGCTTCTAATTGAGCCCTGGATGGCGGAGTCAAAGTCAAGTCATTGAGATTGTCCCTGCTGAGCAGTGGAAGGTCCTTCCCCACCTCTCTGGTTGGGAGGCTGCCATTGACGTCCTCTGTAGGAGCCTCAAGTTTGCCCTCTACCTCTGCCACGTCTGTTTTTGCCTCTTTGAAATTTGTCTGTGTCTGGAAAGGACCAATGCTTAGAAGGCCAATTCCTGCTGAATCTTGGAGGCTGTACCTGGAGGAAATCTTTGACTGTTTGCACTGATTTTGCCTTTTCCTCTATTTTATTTAAAACCTCTTGTGCAGTAGCACCAAATAGCTTATGTTTCTCTAGTGGTGCATCCAAAAGCTTAATTTTCACATGGTCTGGCAATGTTTGTTCCTTTAACCAAGCATGTCTGCGTATGACCGCACCTGTCATTGCTGCTCTACATGAAGCTTCCAATGCATCATATCCACACTGAAGGAAATGGTTGCTAACCTGCTGAGTATTATGAACCAATTCCTGTAACCCCTTTCTATCTAATGGTTCAGGGGAAGCCATTTTCTTTTGCAAGTCATCCAACATGTATTCCTGATACTGAATCATATGAAATTGACAATTTAATGCTCGCATAGAAAGGGTGGAAGATGTATATACTTTCTTGCCCCACCTTTCTAAAGCCCTAGAATCTCTTTCCGAAGGAAGTGGATTCTTAGCAGTAGTGGAGGAAACCCCTTTAGGCCCCTGAGAAATAGTTTCAGGGTCAGCAGTATGACCCTTGTACAGAAATTGATGTGTGTCTGGGACCCTGTAGTACCTGTCTGGCTTGACAGGAGCAGGGGGGAGGGAGTCAGGGGAAACACTAGATTCTAAGTACACATCATCTAAAACATTTAAAACTGGAGGAATAGCTAAGGGTCTATGCTGAGGTAGCTTTAAAAATTCCCTTAACCTTTTCCTAGAATCTGAGTATTCTTGGCCTTGCCATTTGAAGTGTTCCCTCATGGAATGAAGCGTTTCCCCAAAGGAAAACTCCTCAGGAGGAGAAGCAGAGGGAATGGATTCCTCCGAATCAGAATCCTTGTAGGCCGGGAAGGCCTCCTCCTGGTAGTCTGAATGTGCAGAATCACCTGAGGCCTCATCAGAGGACTGGGGATCTACCTGCTCAACCCTAGGCCTCTTGACAGAAGGCGGCTGAGAGCCTTTATCTGGATGTGGCTGAGAACCCCTAATTAAAGAAATAATGTCCTCAGCTAAACTTAAAATTTGAGAACCAGAAGTGGATCCCAGAGAAACAGAACTTGGAGGGAGAGACTTAGCCTGTTTGGCAGCCTTAGCATGTGTGTAGGCCTTAATGGACATAGACACTGGAGGCCTGGCAGCCCCGCGTGCTGGAGTAGTCTTATCCACTGAAATGGTGTCAGGAATATCCTGGGCTACGGTCTCAGAGGGGAGAACAGAAACCGCCACCGAGCTGGCCTCCGGTACCGAAGTAACTGTGGGGCGGTGTCGTCGGTCTGTAGCGGTTGTGAAACCGGCTCAGAAGAGACCGAGACACTCGCGGTAGGCCTAAGCATGGTGTCGGCCGAGACCACGGACCGTGGGTGTCGGTCCTTATCCTTCCGTTTTTTAGGTAAATGTGCTGTCGGAAGCTCCAACGGCATGATATAACAGAAATCTTCCCCAAAATAATCCTGTGCAAACTCTGTCCGACGACTAAGAGTGCATTTATTGAAAGAAGCACAAGCTGTACAGGCTAAGACGTTGTGTTCTGGGCCTAGGCAGGGTAAGCAGTAAGAGTGGAAATCCTTATGAGGTATTTGTTTCCCACAAGTTAAACAATTATTAACTTTTACAGTTTTATCTGACATCGGCTGAGGCAAGAAAAGGTCCCCAACGGGGTACTTGGCTTTTTTGAAGACTTCAGTAGCTGAAAACGCAGGAGCTGGTCGACCGGCACTTGCGAACTGCTTCTGCTTCGGGCATGCCGTGTGGCAAGAAAGACTGAAGAAGATGGCATCGGCTGATGCTTTTATACCCTAGGCGCTCTGACGTCGGGGAAAGGGCGACATCAGCCAACGCCAGACCCAGACTTTGGAATCCGGCCGACCGAAGGGCTGCCTGAGGCAGGACAACCCATATGTCAGGACTGCAGTTGCATCCTTGAAGGACATCTGCACGTTCTTCCAAACCATTTGATTGCAGGTTCTCAGGGCTACTAGTAATATGAGTAAAGTCCCACTCTTTAGCAAATCTTTTGAATTGTAAACTGTGTAGCATTGCCAGAAATAACTTTGTGCGGACTCGACCATGGTAGTCCAGGAATTCAGTTTAGATGAACTGGTTCTTTCTGTTTATGTGGCTTAGTGCTATTACATACAAAAAAGATGAAAGTACTCTCTCAATGTCCTGTGATATAGAAGGCCAAAATAATAGATCTCTCACCCTTATTTTGGTATAATCTACTCCTGGGTGGCCACAGTGCAAAATAGTAATATACTCTTGTGGCAAGGACGTCTAAGCTCATTAAGAGGTGTGGCAGAAGAATTTCTCATTTCCATGACTTCAAATCAAATTTCTCATTTTCATGCTGTTCAGTGGTATTTCTGGGTGATCTGGACAATGCATCAGCAAGATAAAGATGTTTGCCTTTTGTGTAGAAAAGATTGAAATTATACTTTTGCAATTTCAACATCATGCATTTGCAATCTGTCAGGAGCTGTATGCATAGGCTTTCTCAAAATAGTGACTAGAAGTTGGTGTTCTGTTTCATTCTGGATAGGTCGACCATAAATATAATCATGGTGTTTGGAACATGCAAACACAGTGACAAGAGCTATTTATCTTCAGTTTGTGTTAGAGTTCTGCATGCATAGGCTACTGGTCTGCACTCTTGAAGAATGACTACACCAAGATAACATTTCCAAGCATCACAAGAAAGAGTAACTGGTTTGTGAACATCATAGTATCTGAGAGTTGGTGGACTGGCAAATCTCTATTTCAGGACATCAAATGCTCTGTGGTGGTGGTCTGACCATGACCAAGGCATATCTTTGCATGTCAGCTCTCTAAGCAGTGCTGAAAGTTGTCTCAAGTCTGGAATGAACTTGCCTGTGTAGTTAACAAAGCCAAGGAAATGTTGTAGGGCTTGGATATTGTCTGGAGCAGGCATCTCAAGAATAGCAGTTTGCTTGGAAGGATATGATTATAAGCCTGAACTGGTAAATAAATGACCAACATAAGTAGCTTCTCGTAGCCTGAATTTGCAGTTCTGTGAATTCAGCTTAAGATTCACTTCACTTGCTCTTTTTAAACATTCTTGAGGTTTCTGTCATGCTCAGTTTCACCATTACCTCCTAGTAGAATATCATCCACTATAGTAGCACACGGATACCTAGAAAAGAATCGCTCCATTGCATGCTGGAAGACTTCACTAGCAGAATTTATCCCAAATGGCATTCTCAGAAATCTGTACCAGAGTACTGAAAGTGGTTGGCAATGATGATTTTCGGTCAAGCAAGATTTGCCAGAATGAACTCTTTGCATCTAAGACAGAAAAGCAGTGGCATTTGGCATAAAAGCAGTGACTACTTTAACTGTACACATTGGATGATGAAGTCTTTTCAGCACTTTATTCAAATCTTGTTGATCAATACATATTCTGATATCATCTGAGCTTTCCTTATGAGCTTCAACCATGGAAGATACTCATTCAGCAGGTTCAGGAGTGGCCTTAGGTCAACTGGTGCCCTAGGCAAAAAGGCTCCACAGTGCCTCCACCACAACACCTGATGCCCCCATTCTGGTCTACCTACACCAAATAAATACTGGGAAAGTGCACCTGCTAGACTGGCAGCCTAGGCGGCCACATAGTTGGCCTATGCCTAAGGACAGCTATGAGCAGGTTCATCAACTGGACCAGTTACACCTTGCTGCACCACTTTGTCTAGCTCGTCTTTGACTCTGTTCTGCATAGCTACTGGAACTTTCTGGGCTGGTCTGACCATTGGACTGACTTCTGGGTCTAACTTCATGGAGTACACAATTGGGAGTTTACCTAGCTTGTTCAAAAAAATCAGCATATGTAGAGAAAATAGACTGGGCAAAATTAGAATAGTGGTCTTTTAAGCTAACATGGTGGACTTCCTTGTTAAATGAAAGTAGTCCAATTTTCAAACTGTCTCGGGGGGGCTAATAATGACTATGTGCCTTTTGACCACGTAAAATTGCAAATCATAGCTTTTCCCAGCAAAGAAACATGAAAGCATTACTGAATCTTCAGTTTGAATTTCTTCACCACCATAAGCAACAAGCTTTGCACACTTTGCCAAGTCAAGCTTCTCACCAGCACATACTCTAGCATATGTTTCTGCTGACATAACATTGCACTTTGAAACTGTATCAACTTTGAGAGTACAAAATGCTTCATTCTTTGCCAGTAAATCTATTGCATTGACTATTTCATTAAGCATGCACACACCATCAACATAAAAAGTAAGGGTCACAGCTTTCTAACTGATCTACTTGTCTCTTTGAATGTTCTCTTAATAAAATAATGTCCCTTATTTGATTTACAAAACCTTTTGAAATTATTCCAGTTATTGCATTTGTGGCATTGCTGACCCAAAGCTAAGCACTTTTCTCTTTTAGACTCAGGATTTCCATCACAATTATGACAGCACTGAAATTGGCCCATTCTTTGAGTTTGTTGACTCCTCTTTGTGCGCACTCAGGAATTTGCTAGAAAGGCATGGGGTTTCCCAGTGACGGTTACAGTGCTCACATTGCTGCCATGTGCTCGGGTCTGTTTCTTTTAACTACGTGCTGCATACTATCAATATGGGCTTTAGAAGATACTGGAAACATGCATTTCTCATTTGTAAGCATATTTGTGTACTTTTCTGTAAGCTCATGTACCTGACAAATCTCAATGGCCTTATTCAAAGTTAAATTACTTTCACAAAGCAAAATCTTTCTCACAGCATCACCTTTAATACCACACACAAGTCTGTCTTTTATCAACTCATCCCTTAAATCACCAAATCAGTTTTATAAGCTGCAAAAGTTTCCCCAGGCTTTTCATCTCTTGTGTAAAATAAGTGCCTTTCCATTGTAATATTCATTTGGGGGTTACACATTTCTCTAAATGTACATTTTAAGCATTTGAGGTCATCCCTTGACTCAGCCAGTGCCACTATATGATGGTTTCCCCTCTCCTGCACTACCGCAGGTGTATACACAAATTAAGGCTCTTTCGATGGCTTCTGAACCAGCTAAATTAAGCAGAATAAATGTCTTTGTATGGTCATCTTTATCAGAAAATGCAGCTTGTATAAAAATATCATACTCTTGCTCAAACACTCCCCAATTCTCTGCAGTATTCTTATCAAACACAAGTGGACCAGATTTTCGAAATCCTTCAGCCATGCCAACAGAGTATGCCCAAACACACTGAAAATATGTCCCTTGTAATTATATATGAACATGCGCACACAGCCAGTACTTGCAATAACTTTCAAATGCACAATAAACTCTTCAAAATACTATACTTTGCGAAATATGCTTTGAAATGGCTGTATTTTTTTAAATAACTGTACTGTAATACTGCACAAACTTGCAAACACTGTGTATACTTTGGATATTTTGAATAGCTTTAATTAGTGCAAAAAGTATGTGCTATGAGCTACTTTGAAAAAAAATTTGGTCGTTTTCTTTATTTTATACATTTTATGTGATTCAGACATTATTTAAAACATTTACCTTAGTGATTCGAATATTTTTATCAATATGTTGCAGTTTCAGACATTTCATTTAACTAGAAATTCGTTTAAAGCTTTCTGAGTGCTTCGTTTCATATTTTTTGAGTATGAAATCATTTAAGTAAGCTTTGATACCTGAAATTCATTTCTGACCTTTTTTTGTGAGTTATACATACAGTAGGGATGATCCATTTGTCTGTAGTCCTTCAGCTTTAGCTGAGGGCCTTCAGTCCTGATTCAGTATCCCATTCTGACACCATGTCATTTGTCTTGTTTCACAAGTGAAGATGAACAGGCGCATTGGTTCGTTTATATGATTTATTATGTAGAAATACGTCAGGATTGATAGCAGCAGTACAAAAAATAAACTGATTAACTGACAGACTACACAGACATGCATACTTGCATCTCAACAGCTTATTACAAAATGGCAGTCGGGCTCACATGTGCTCAGTATTTATATACATGTGCAAGCCCCTAGAAAGCTTCTTAAAGGTATACACACATACATATTGCTCTACAATGACTACCCCCACTCTTAGACCAGGTTTATTTGTCTCTTCAACTTTCCCTTTGTCTTCCAATTTGGGTTTCCATCATGTCAGAGTCTTGGGTTCTTTCTACCATCTGTCAGGGTTACTTCATGGTATGGAAGTCTGTCTTTCTCTTTTCAGGGATTTCTCAACCTCCTCTAGAGCAACTTCTTCATTTCCTGGATGTCCTAGGTTCCCTGGTGAACCAAAGGACCATTCAGCCTGTTACCCCCCTTCCCAAATGGGAAAGGGTTTTTATTCCAGAATGTTCCTGGTTCCTCAAAAGGAGTGCACTTGGAGACATTTTCTGGATCTCTTCCTGCTCACCACCTTTTCTTGAGATCCCCTCTTTTCAGATGCTTATGCTTCAAACACTGTTTCCTCTTGTAATACCCTAGGCTTTTCTGGTGACTTTGGATGTGAAGGATGCTTGCCCCCATATCCATATTCACCCTGTTTTCAGGAAGGTTTTACAGTTCTCTGTTTCTTCCTCTAATTGTCAGTTCTCTGCTTTGCCCATTTGGCCTCTTTACTGCCACAAAGGTTTTTCACAAAATGCCTATCTCCTGTGATTGCTTTCTGCAGGCTCCAATGCAGTCAGATTTTTCCTTATCTAGACAACCGATAAAAAAAAAGGAATTTGAGTGGCGGATTCAATGGTTTGCCCTTGACTCAGGCCTGCCTCCAGTCCCTTTTTTGAGGACTCTTCACTAATGCCTCAGACATGGGGTGAGGGCTTCATGTAGTCATCTGGAAGTTCGGGATGTCTGCCCCCACATCAGAGGTCAGACCATATCACCATCAAATAGATAATAGCTCTGATTCTGGCCCTTCAAGCTTTTCACCCCATGTTATTCCAGGCCCCTTGAAGGTGTGTACAGACAACACTACAGTGATGTGGTATGTCAAGAACCAGGGAGGCACAAAATTTTACCTCCTCTACAGGATGGCTGTTTAGGTTTTGGAGGTGGCTGTCAGTTATTAGTTAACTCTTCAGGTGGCATACATTCCTTTAGAGCACAATTTAGTGGCAGATTGAGTAAGTCCAAAACCTAGGCTCATGAAGAGATGCTTCACATAGATGTGTTTCTGAACATTGCCCATCAGTGGAGTGCTCTCTGGCAGATTTTTTTACCTTCCTTCTGCACAGGCATCTCCCTCTCATCTGGCACGGAAGACAGAGGCCCTTTCTTTTTCTTGGAAGGGAATGTTTCTTATCTTGGTTCTGCCACTTAAGGCAACTGGCCAGTGGCAATCACCACAAGTTACCTCACTGTTTGTATCTCCTCACACAGGATAATGGGTCTCTCATCCATCCTCAGTTGTTCACTCTTCAGCTAACACTACGGGTAATAGGGTTTTGTTTCTTTTCAGGCACCTGTTTTCTGAAGACATTCTCAATGTTGTACAGGAGGAAAGTGAACCCTCAACTGGAGAATCTTGTATGTCCAAATGGAAAAGATTTTCTGTCTGATGCCTTGCTCATAACCAGGACCCTTTTTCAGTGGAGGTCCACTTTGTTTCTCTCTTGTTTGTGTGAGGTGTTCCAGTCTGGCTTGACATTTTCTTTTGTGAAGGCCCATTTGCCAGCCATTTGTGTTTGTCTGTCCTTGAATCATCCTTCCCTTCTCATTTTCAGGTCAGAAAATTTGTTAAAGACGTCCTGCATCTTAGGCCTCCAAGAAAACCCATTCCTCCTCCTTGGGACCTTAATTTTGTTTTGGAAAAATTGACTCTGGCTCCTGTTGAGCCTGCAGATTCTGCTTCTTTGCAACATTGTACAGGGAAGACTGTCTTATTGCTGGCTTCCTACTCCTGCTCTGAGGGTTTTTGAGCTTTAGGGCCTTATTGCCATACCTCCTGTTTATAGGTTCATAGGTGTGTACTAGGCTAATGGCCCTGGAGCCTTTACAAGCCTAGCCCATAGGTTTACCCTGGCATCGTGCCACCCGACCTTAGTTCCTACTCCCTCTGTCGAGTAAAGCCACTGGAGTGATCCCTGGGGTGACTTTTCTATTTTCCATCCACTCATCAAGACTTCTCTTGAAGATGGCCAGTGAGGTGTTCTGCTTGACATGTATGGGAAGTTTATTCCATAGCATGGGCAGTCTCTGGGTTATGAACCAGTCCCTCTAGCATATTCTGTTGATTGTGGTAATGACGTTGAGGTCTCTGGAGCTTGTAGTGCAGAGGGATTGGTATTTCTTTAGATGTAGCATTTCTAACCGAGCTGGGTCAGACATGGCTCTATAAGGTAAGCAGAGATCGCCTCTTAGCAGATGATATGAGACAGAGAATAGTTGGAGTTTTTTGATTCTCTTCACATAGGACAAATGTTTAAGGCCTAGGACAAATGTTTAAGGCCTGGGATCCTCTTTGTGAGGTACTTTTGCAGCCTCTCCAGTTGTTGCAGGTGTTTAGTGAGGTACATGCCAAATGGGGCATTGTATTCAATGATTGGCCTAATGAGGGAAGAGTAGAGGGAGACAATTCCCTCTTTCTTCCTGGATGCAAAACCCTTATTAATGAGATGTGCCACATAGAAGCACTTTCTGACCACAGTGGCAATGTGGTGGTCAAAAGAGAGGGTGCTGTCAACCTGTGTTCCCAGATCTCTTATAATGCCTTCTGGACTATCATCGATGTGGTAATTCATGGGAACCAGGTTTTTCCCAAAGGGGATGATGACACATTTTTTGGCATTGAGGTTAAGGCCATGGTTCTGACACCAGTCATTGGTCTCAGTGAGACCTTTCTATAGGATGTCAACATTACTAGGGGGACTTAATAATAGCTCCCAACTTGCAATAGTCTGTAAACTTTGTCAGCCAGAGTCCCTTTGTGTTGGCCTGGACTTCAGAGAAGTAGATACCAAACAGGAGAGGACCCAGGACTGAACCCTGTGGGACTCCACTCATGACTGGTCAGCAATCTGACCTGGAGTCAGCTACTTTCATATTGTGGGTTCTACCTGTGAGCCAGTCTGTAACCCACCTAGTGATATAGGGGTTGATGTCTAGTGATGTTTTCTATGATTCCTGAATGGTTAATGGTATCAGAAGCCTTGGCCAGATCAAGGTAGGCTGTATGAACCACCTTGCCTTCATCCACAGCTCTTGTGACTGACTCAGAGAAGTTGACCAAGTTGAGTAGGCATGATCTACCCTTCACAAAACCAAACTGTGTGGGATCCAGAGTTTGGAGATTCCCTACAATCTTGTTTATTAGGCCCATGATGATGCGTTCCATAGCTTTGCATATCAGACTCATCAGGCTAATGGGGCGATACTTCCCAGGGTCTGTAGTTGCTCCTCCTTTGTGGAGACGGATGATTGTAGCAGTGCACCATTCGGTAGGGACAAAGCCTGAGGTGAGGCTGTGATTGAACAGGGCACACAGGTGAGGTGCCAGTTCACTCTGTAGTTCATGTAGAACACAGCTAGAGATATCATCAGGTCCCATAGAAGCTGTATTCTTGGCCTTGGACAGTGCTGTTTTAACCTGTGCAGCAGTAATACTGGGTGCCTGGCAATCTACTGGTATTGTGACTGGTCCTTTGGGGGGTGAGCGGTAAAGCTGGCACTGAATCTGTCAGCCAGTATATTGGCAATATCTGTTGACTCTGTGTAGGAGGCACTGTTGTGCAGTAGCTCAGAGCAAATCTGAGTAGTGCCGTGGAGATTCTTTACGTAACTATAGAAGGCCTTGTGGTTGTCTTTACTATCTGCTGCAATTCTGTTTTCATAGCTAGCATTAGAGGATTTGATGAGGGATCTCAACTTTTTGTTGAGGCTGATAAGGAAGTTTTTCTAGTCTTGAGACTTCACCTTATTCCGCATCAGTTTCCTCCTTCTGTTGTAGAGTTTATTTATGGCAGGGGGCCATCAGATTGGCTTCCTTTTTTTTGGAGAGCATCTTTGTTCTATTGGATATGTTGAGATCCATGTATTTGTGGATGTGTTTGTACACTCCATTGCTGTATGATTCTGCGGTCATGCAAGTATTCTCCATTTGCATGGGTGCCATGAAGTTAGCCACCTCTGTTTTTAGGAGTCCAAATTTGGCTTTGGAGAAGTTTTTCATGGTGGTTATCTTTGCCAGGGGGTGGTGGGGGGTGGGAGTGATGTAGGTTTCCAAGGTGATTAGTTTGTGGTCTTTTTAATGAGTTGTCCTTGAATCAACCAATACAACTTACTTCCTTTTTCTCTTCTCAGTCTGGTAGTGAAAGTATCTCGCATACCTTGGATTTGCACAAACAGCTTGGGTACTATTTGGATAAAAATAAGACCATTCATAAGTCTGACCAATGTTTTCTTTATTTTCATCTTAGGAAATTAGGTTTGGCTGTTTCTAAGCAAACCATCTCTTCCTCAATATCTAAGGCCATTTCCTTTTGTTATTCTTTTCATGGCAAATCTCTGTCTACTTCTGAGAGAGCCCATTTCACTGGGGAAGTTGCCTCTTCTGGTGCTTTCTTTAAGGGTTTGGCCACCAATTCCATCCTTGAAGCTGCTACTTAGTCTTCAGAGCATACCTTTACTATGCATTATAAGTTGGATATGGTTTCTAGGGCCAGAGCAGGTTTTGGTCTGGTGTCATTCTAAGGGGATGCAGTATCTGTCTGCCTGGGATGACATGATTGACAAACCACGATGCTTTGCCAGAGATGGCCTACATCTGTTGCCCCGGGATTCTGGATACTGGATAAGGCTCTAGCCACCCCTATAGTGCCTTTTTTAGGCAAGGTTCAAATGACAAATTCACCACCGTAACAGGTAAAAGCAAGCATAATCTGAGGATATTGCTACTCAGTGCTAGAAGTCTAAACCTCAAAATGCACTCACTCAAGGCACTCCTTAAAATGGAGAACATCGACATCTGTGCAGTGACAGAGACCTGGTTCAATGCTCCAGAGAGTACCCCTGCATTACCAGGCTATAATTCATACCACACGTTTTGGCCACCTAACATGGACTGAAAAACTAAAGCCAGAGGCGTGTCCATATTCATTAAGGATATCCACACCTCCAGGCTAGTTGCTCAGCATAATGCATCCGAGATTATCCAAGTGCAACTAACTCTGGGCAAGACCACAATCCAAATTGTAGCTTGCTACAGATCCCCCAGAACGCCCACTCCTCATTTCTTGACACACTGGAAAGTATTAGGGTACAACCTAACACCCTAATAATGGGCGATTTCAACTACCCCACCATTAACTGGGAAAACCACTCATGTACCAACTCTTGTGCTCAATGTTTTCTGGAATTCCTAAATTCCAATGCCTTGGGTCAACTTACCCACACCCCCACTAGGGGCAGCAATATCCTAGACCTGATTATTACTAACATGAGCAATCGGTGCTCCACACCAGAGATCAAGTCCTCGTTGGTCAGATCCAACCAAAAGCTAATCGCCCTAGACATCCACATCCCTCCCCCACCCACCATTAGGGAAACCACCGTAAAAAATTTCTCCAAAGCCAGCTTCACGCTTCTTAAGACAGAAGTGGCAAACGTCACGACACCCATGCTGACGTACAATAGAGGTATGACTGCTGAATCCTACACAAATGCACTTTATAAGCACTTACACAAGTGCATGGATCGTGCAATCTCTAACAGAACCAAGATGCTATCCTTCAAAAAAAGAAAGCTAGTCTGGTGGTGCCCGCCATAAACAAACTCTACAACAGAAGAAAGAAACTGTTGCAAAAAAGAGTAAAATCCAATGATTGGAGGAACTCCCTGGCCAGCCTCAGTAAGAAGCTGAGATTCCCTCATAAAATCCTCCAAAGCTAGTTATGAAAACAAAATTGCCACTGACTCTAAAGACAACCACAAAGCATTCTATAGCTATGTCAAGAATCTCAATGGCAACACTCAGATCTGCTCTGAGTTGCAACACAATGGCACTAAATATATACAGAACCAACTGATATTGCCAACATC
The DNA here is from genome assembly GCF_019279795.1 of Protopterus annectens. Taxonomy (NCBI): domain Eukaryota; kingdom Metazoa; phylum Chordata; order Ceratodontiformes; family Protopteridae; genus Protopterus; species Protopterus annectens. The sequence goes on along the minus strand of NC_056726.1, from coordinate 1,225,468,884 downwards.
CTGGCAGATGTTAACCCCCCCCCTCTCATCCCCTAAAGGACCCATCTCTATACCAAAAGAATGCAAAGTTCCTGTAATCACGGCTGCACAGGTAAAAAACACACTCTCCAAAGCCAAGAACACACCATCCATGAGACCTGACAACATCTCAGGCTGCATTCTACATTAACTGCAGAACGAACTGGCACCCCACCTAAGTACCATGTTCAGTCATAGCCTCACCTCAGGCTATGTGCCCACTGAATAGCGCACAGCGATGGTTATCCCACTACACAAAGGGGGAGCCACCACAGACCCCAGAAACTACTGCCCCATTAGCCTGATGAGCCTGGTCTGCAAGGCTATGGAACGTGTCATCATGGAACTTATAAACAATGACGTTGGTAATCTCCAAACTCTGGGCCCCACCCAGTTCAGGTTTGTAAAAAACAGTTTGTCTCCTATACCTGATAGACTTCTTTGAAGTGGCCACCAAAGCCATAGATGAGGATAAGGTGGTTCACACAGCCTATCTAGATCTCACCAAGGCTTTTGACACCATCCCCCACTTTGGAATTATAGATAAACTCACTAAACTAGGTATAAATCCCTATGTCACAAGATGGGTTGCCAACTGGCTCACTGACAGAACCCACACTGTGAAAGTAGCAGACTCCAAATCCAACTTCAGACCAGTGATAAGTGGAGTACCACAGGGTTCAGTCCTGGGTCCTCTCCTATTTGGTATCTACTTTTCTGAAGTACAGGCTAACATAGAAGGTCTTTGTCTAATGAAGTTCACAGATGACTGCAAACTAGGAGCCATAATCAAAACTCCAAAAGATGTGGACATCCTACAAAAGGGCCTCGCTAAGACAGATGTCTAGTGTCAAAGCCATGGCCTCAAGCTCAATGCCAAAAAGTGCATTGTCATCCCTTTTGGTAAAAACTCTGTACCCATGAACTACTGCATAGGCGGTAGTCTACTTAACACCGAAAGTGTGATGAGACCTTGGGACACAGGTGGACAGTAGTCTCTCCTTTCATAATCGTATCGCCACAGTAGTCAGGAAATCCTTCTACGTGGCACACTTCATCACAAAAGGTTTCTCATCCAGGAAAAAAGAGGTTATTGTTCCCATCTACTCATCACTCATTAGACCCATTATAAAGTACAACGCCCCTTTTGGTATGTACCTCACAAGACCGCTACAACAACTGGAAAGGCTGCAGAAATACCTCACAAAGAGGATTACCGGCCTCAAACAGATGCCCTACGCAGACCGTCTCAAAAAACTGCAGCTTTACTCCATCGCATATTGCCTACTCAGAGGTGATCTCTGCCTAACACACAAAGCTATGTCAAACCCAGAGCTGTTGGACATGCTCCACTTAAAGAAATACCAATCCCTCTGAGCTACTCACTCTAGGGACCTAAACCTTGTCACCACAATAAACAGAACATACTGGAGGGATAGATTCCTGTCCCAGAGACTTCCCGCACTCTGTAACAAACTACCTGTCTATATAAAACAAAGCTCCTCATTAGCACCCTTCAAGAAAAATCTTGATGTTTGGATGGGAGATAGGAAATTCACCCTGGAGATCACTTCTGTGGCTCTGCTCGTCAGTGGCACAGGAAAATAATTTTCTTGGGTTGCGAAAGCCAGGGTACCTTTTGGCTAGGCTTATATAGGCCCTAGGGCCAGTAGCCTAGTACCTACCTATGAATCTATGATAGTCATTTTGTATGGCTTTGTTGATGGCACTTCTCAGCCTTCCACCTTCCATTCTGTTTCTTGAGCTTTTATTACTCTCCCTATAGTAAATAATACTGCAAAAGTGATGTAGAAGAACATGGTTCAGTTGTGTAAAATCTTACCAAAACAGTACATGTCTTTCTCTTCACTGTGACAGTATTCACTTCCTCCCTCCCTCCAATCCCCTCGTTTTTGTTTATGGATTCCCTTTTGGCTGTGGGTCTCCCCTTTTTCTTCTGCATTTACTCCTTCTGGATGTGCATGGATTTCTTTGTCCTTTGTAGACTGTTCTTTACTGAGGGAATTCAGGTCTGAATAACTGTGTTCATACGTCATTTTTATGCCCTATGTTCTGTGCAGCGAACATATGTGTGATGAATGGTGCATACAAGATCATAAAGCTTTGGTATACTGTTGGGCTGTCCTAGGCAGGAGATCATTTCAGTAAAGAATACTGCAGCAGTGAGGAGAAGAACCTCTACTGTAATGGTAGGATTTTACAGAAGTGTACTTTCTGAGAGTAAATGTCACACATTGGTGACTTGACTTAACTAGTGACGGAGAGACTAGGGAGTGGCCCAGTTAGAGGCATTATCTATGAAGAACAAATAAAAAATATTTTAGCCTCTAATTGGTTCAATGTCAACCTGATCTGGGGAATTTGTTTACCAGTCGAAAAATCTCTGAGCATATCCTACATTAGCGGATTAATAACTGAAGAAATCAAGGATTACATAGTTGTTTCGTATTGAATTTTGTCCTAAAAATGCCAGGAATTGTATATGAAAATCTGGGAACATGGAGGGGAATCTATAATAAACTATAAACTGGAAACATACCTTGCCCATGATGGTAAGCTGGAGTTCTGAGAGCTCCCTACTGGGGTCTCTGAGTATTAGTTTAGATTAGATGTGTCCCCCTGATAAATTTTGAGACTCTACTGCAGTTTCCTCAAGGTACGAAGGCCTGGCGGAAAGTAAACTGGGGTATGGAGAGCGAGTATTTTCTTTGCATTTAAACCATGCATCAGTAATTACATGTACATGAACATATTCACTGTGCAGAAATGTCTTGTGATTATGAAGTTTGTTTTTAAGACTCCTGGCATTGAAAAGCACCACCTTAACATTATCCAATTTGGATGGTGCATTGTTGCAGTGGTTGCATTGTTGCCTCTCAGCAAGAGGTTCACCAGTTCGATTCTTAGCTGGAGTGCCTCCTGTGTGGAGTCTACAGTGCTGCCTGTGTTCGTGGGGGGTTCCTCTGGGTGCTCCGGTTTCCTCCCACATTACAAAGACATGCGTCTGGAGCATTTCTCCTGGGCCTCTGCTGAAAATTGGCTTTGTTCTGAGTTGACTTTCCTGGTAAGCAAATGTTAAATAAATAAATTTTGAGATTTCATGAATTTGCTAAGTTGAGATGTCCATTAGATGAACTCAGCCTTTAAAGACCCTACAAGGGCAGCAAAGGCTTTAGTCTGTAGGTAGAAATACCTGAATGAGAGATGCAGGCCATCCATCACAAAGCAAGCTGGGCCTCCAGCTGTGTTGTACTAGGCAGATATATACTGGATCTCCCTGGAATGACAGCAGCTACTGAGCCAACTGTTAAGCCGAATATCATTTCTTTATATCTAGGCAGCAATCTCGAGAAGAAAGGATTTCACTCAGAAGCAGTGCATCTGATACATCCATAAAAAAATTCAGTCATGTCTCTCTGCATGTCCCTTAGGGTTTTATTCATCCGGTCATTCACTCCCTCAGGAATCACTACCATGTTGTAGTCATATTTGTCTTAAAAAGGGGTATTAACAGTCCTTATACTGTCCTGGCTGCAGAAAGATAGCTGACTCTATCCCCATTCTTGTCCAGCGTGGGAGTGCAGAATCTGTAGCTTGAGTCACTAATTGCTGTAATATTTTTGCTAGAAGCTAATTTCTGAGAACTGGATTGGGGGTGGTCGATTTGTTGGAAACTTGTTGATGTAGGATTCCTTGGAGTACGTGAACTGCGAGGGTTTTGCTGAAAACTATTTTTGCTAATTCTAGGAGGCTTAAACAAGCATTTATTAACTGCATTAGATAAGACATTTTGTGTTGCCTGTATGGGGATGTTCATAGGTTCATAGGTTTATACTAGGCTATCTGCCCTAAGGCATTTATAAGCCTAGCCCAGAGTTTTTGTGGCTTACGCCACCCCTTATGTTAAAAAATACTGTACCCATTAGTTTGTTGTGCCTCTGTCCAGCAGTGACACAGAGATGATTCCCGGGGTAAACCTATGATCTCCCATCCACCGGTCAAGATTTCTCTTGAACAGAGCCAGCGAGGTGCTCTGCCTCACATGGACCGGGATTTTATTCCAAACATAGGGAGTCTCTGGGTGACAAATCTATCCCTCCAGCATGTCCTATTTATATCCGTGCTAAGGTTTAAGTCGCTTGCTCTAGTGGATCTGGTAGATTTGGATTTTTTGAAATGGAGCATTCCCATTAATTCCGGGTTGGACATGGCCTTGTATGTCAGGCACAGGTCACCTCTGAGCAGACGGTATGCGACTGAATAGAGCTGGAGTTTCTTCAGTCTGGCAGCATATGACAGATTTTGGAGTCCCTTTATCCTTTTGGTGAGGAACTTTTGGGGTCTCTCCAATTGCTGCAGGTGTCGGGTGAGATACATCCCGAATGGGGCATTGTACTCGATCATTGGTCTGATAAGTGAAGAGTACAGGGGAACAATGACCTCACTTGATCTGGATGTGAATCCCTTCATGATCAGGTGGGCAATGTAGAAGTTTTTCTAACCACTTTAGCAATGTGAGTGTCAAAAGAAAGGCCACTGTCAACCTGGGTCCCCAGGTCCCTGATAACCTCTTCTGTGCTTAGTGGATTGCCACCTATATGGTAGCTTGGGGTTACCTTGTTTTTTCCGAAGGGTATGACTATACATTTTTTGGCATTTAACTTCAGGCCATGGCTCTGGCACCAGCTATCAGTTTCCGTGAGACCCCTCTGAAGGATATCTGTGTCCGATGTACTTTCCACTATGGCTCCCAGTTTGCAGTCATCTGCAAACTTTGTCAGCCATAGTCCTCCTATGTTAGCCTGTACTTCTGAGAAGTAGATGCTGAAAAACAGGGGGCCAAGGACTGAGCCCTGTGGGACACCACTTGTGACCGGCTTGGAGTCTGACATAGCGCCAGCTACTCTAACCCTGTGGGTTCTGTCCTTTAGCCAGTTTGCAACCCATCTTGTGACATATGGGTTTACATTTAAGCTGGTAAGTTTCTCTATAATACCCGAGTGGGGTATTGTCAAAAGCTTTTGCAAGGTCAAGGTAGGCTGTATGGACTGCCTTTCCCTCATCAGTGGCCTTGGTGACTGTTTCGAAGAAGTCGACCAAGTTCAAAAGGCATGATCTGCCCTTGACAAAGCCAAACTGGGTCGGGTCCAATGTCTGCAAGTCCCCTATGTCTTTGTTTATGAGTTCCATTATGATCCTTTCCATAGCTTTGCAGACCAGGCTTGTTAAGCTTATGGGGCGGTAATTACCAAGGTCCGTAGAGGCACCGCCTTTGTGGAGTGGGACCACTCCTTGGGCACGTATCCTGTGGTAAGGCTAAGATTAAACAGCTGCCTTATGTGCGGGTTTAGTTCCTCATTGAGTTCGTGTAGCACACAGCCGGGGACACCATCCGGTCCCATTGATGCTGTGTTTTTAGCTTTAGAGAGAGCAGTTTTCACCTGCACATTGGAGATGTCTGGGAGGCTGCACCCCACTGGGATAGTTACCTCTCCTTTTGGGGGGGAGAGGGGGGTGAAGTTTGCACTGAACCTGTCTGCCAGTATGTTGGCAATGTCTGTGGGTTCAGTGATTTTTGTATCATTTTGGACTAATTCTGAGCATATCTGGGAGTTTCCACCCAGGTTTCTAACATAGCTGAAGAAGGCCTTATGATTGTCTTTTGAATCTATGGCAATTTTTCTCTCAAAGTTGGCCTTGGATGATTTTATGAGTGCTCGTATTTTTTACTAATAATGATCAAAGGTGTCTGCTCTTTTATGGATTTTGCTCTATCATGTAACAGCTTTCTCCTCTTATTGTAAAGTTTGTTTATGGCTGGGGTGCACCAGACTGGACGTTTGCCCTTGGTGGAAAGAGTCTTGGTTTTATTAGGGATTGCCTGATCCATGCAGTCCTGGAGGTGTACATAGAAGGCATTTGTAAGGGCTTCCGCAGCTTGGGTTGTGGTTTCCACTGGCTCGGGGGCTTGAAGGATACCACACCAGTCTTGAGTAGTGTGAAGTTTGCTTTAGAGAAGTTCTTCACTGTGGTCTTTTTTGTTTGGGGTGGGGGCGGGATGTGGATATCCAGTGAGATTAGTTTATGATCTGATCTCACCAATGAGGGATATACTTCCGGTGTGGAGCATTTTGTCCCTATGTTTGTGATGATGAGATCTAGTATATTTTCTCCTCTTGTGGGAACGGTGACTAGTTGTTCCATGGCATTTGAATTTATGAACTCCAGGAACCTTTGGGCTAGAAAGTTTGGGCTTGAGTAATGTTCCCAGTCTATATTCAGGTAGTTGAAGTCACCCAATATAATGGTGTTTGGAGATACATTTATACCCTCCAGTGTCTTCAGGAAGGCTGTGTGGGGGTCCTGAGTTTGAGAGGGTGGCCTGTAGCATGCCACAAATTGTAGAGCAGTTTTGCCTATGGTTAATTGCACCTGGATGGTTTCCGATGCTTCGTGCGTTGCCACCAACCTGGAGGTGTGGGTATCCTTGATGAATATGGATACACCCCCTCCTTTTGTGGTGTGGTCCGGGTTTTGGGGCCGGAACGCATGATATGAGGTAAAACCTGATAGTGCCGGGGTGCTCTCAGGAGCCTTGAACCAGGTTTCAGTCACAGCACAGACATCGATGTTCTCCATACTGAGAAGGACCTCGAGTGCGTGCATTTTGAGATTTAGACTTCTGGCATTGAGCAGCATTACCCTTAGTTTCTTCCCATTTTTGTTTTCTAGGGTGGTAGGTTTAGAATTTGAGCCTTGCCTAAAAAAGGCACTATGGGGGTGGCAAGAGCCTTAGCCAATATCCGGAATCCCAGGGGTGACAGGTGCAAGCCGTCCCTTGCAAAGCAGCGTGGCTTGTCAAGCATGTCATCCCAGGCAGACAGACACTGGATCCCCTTTGAATGACACCAGAAATTAAGCCACTTGTTAAAGCTGATCATCTTGTCTCTGTGTTGTGGCATCATTCTTGGTGAAGGAAGGATGCTGCTCAGGGTCAGGGTCATACCTGCCTGGGCTACATAATCGGAGAGCTCCTCTATGTCTCTTTTCATGTAGTCCAGGGAGGTATGTCTCAGGTCGTTCACACCAGCATGGACAATGACTGTGTCATATTTGTACTTGCTGTGGAGTGACCCGAGTGCTTGTGTTATGTGGCGGATTCTAGCGCCCGATAGGCAGCGTACTGTGACCCTCTCCTTGTTCAGCCTGGTGAGTGGGACGTCAGTGTGTCTGACTATGGAGTCACCTATGACAAGTATGTTTGGTGTTGTATTTGGACTTAAGGGCTGTGACTGCTTTGCACACTGATTTTGTGTTTTATGTGTTGCCTGTGGTGTGTCATGAGGTGGTGGTTGCTTGGGTGTCTGCTTTGGAGGCCTCTATGTTGCAGTGATTTAGGTGGGAGGGTGACAATATGATGCTGGATGTGTACTACAAACTAGAATTGGGATTTCTTCATTTTAGCTAGGTATTTACACCTCTTGTAGATGTTACTGAGTTGATCAGGAGTTCATTATCCATGAGCATGAGGCTTACTACTTCAGGCAGTGATGCATACTTTCAATGCAGCAATGGACGTTTTCACAAATGGTCATTAAGGCAGCTGTTCAAAAAAAGCAGTTAAAGTGTACATTAGTGTGCACAATAAGCAGATGCTTTATATGTATATTAGCATACAACAGTGAAAAATCAACACCACGATTGGTCGTTTATTGATACTAGCTTAAAACCATTGAGCACTTTCGTCCCATAAGAGAGATTAAGTCTCAAAGCAGAGGTAATAGGTAGAAACAAAAGTTCATTTTCTGTTCGTCAGTTGATCAATTAAATCCATTTTACTTTTAAAGGACCAGAGAAAAGAAGCCAGAGATTACATAATGAAATAATTCCTGCAACATAAAAAAGTTTACACATTTTTTAAGACATTTTTTTTGTAGAGATGAATGCATCAAGTTCCAAACAATATTCACTTAAAAAAATCTTCTTCTTTTTCTTCTTCTTCTTTCGGCTTTTCCCAGTTAGGGATTGCAACAGCAGATCACCTGTCTGCTCATGACTGGCAGTGGAGTTTTACGGTGTCGAGTTGCCAGCCTGGCGCCCAACCTTCCATGAAGGCACACACATGTACACACTCATGCCTAGGGCCAGTTTAGAGTATCCAATCCACCTACAGCATGTCTTTGGGATGTGGGAGGAAACGGGAGCACCCAGAGGAAATCCACCCGACCACAGGGAGGACATGTAGACTACACACAGAAGGCACCCCAGCCAAGGATCGAACTGGAGAACCTCCTGCTTTGAGGCCGCAAAGCTAACCGCAGCACCACCGCGGCCGCCCTATTCACGTAAAAAATACACTCTATAATTAATTAGCTTTTAAATTTAGTACAGGTACAATGGATGCATTCTCATTCATTTGGGAGGTGTGGGGGGGGGGGGGGATAGATCCTAATCCGAGTTGCCAGTTAATTTCACATAGCTTTAAAAAAGCTTTCCAATCCACCTTTAGGGCCCAGTTTGATCTTCTCCAGTATACCAAAGCTGAATGTATTAAATTCATTGCATTCAATGGAATGTATGAACAAGGCATTATTTTAATTTTTGCTGGCAATATCATGAATATGTTCATAAATGTGTGTCCTTAAGGCATGCTCAGTTTTGCCAACATAAAATGCTGAACATCCTGCACATAAAGCAGCATTGTTTATAGCAGGACTCTTGGGAATCTTTAGGCCATTTTAAAAAACAGATTTGGAAGGAAAATCTTATATTTGTGACTATAGATGCAAGACATATGTTCACTGTCGTTCCATAAGAATTCCTAAGAATAAAAGGTTTTGAATACTTTCATCAAAGTTTGATTCAATGGTCTACCCTCTTCATTGTTAAAATAAGTCTTATTGTGGAATTAATGGTCTTTGTCTTGGACCATAACTATATTTATTTTGAGGGGGAATTTCAAGGAGGAATTCTCCCAGCAAGTCAGAGGTGTTGCCATGGAAGCATCCTGTGCCCCTGCCTTTGCTAACATGGTGTTGTTGGGCTGGGGAAAATCAGTTTGTGCTCAGTGGTCAATTTGGTAATCAGCTACATCTTTATGTAAGATTTTTAGATGATATGTTTATTTTATGGGATGGTGAAGCTGATGAAATTCATTACTTCATAGATCATCTGAATAAAAGTACAGATTTTCTTAAATGTACTCCTGGAGCAGAGATAAGATTAATTACTTAGACACCCTTACTTCTCAAACATCAACTGGCTTCAAGTCTAATATTTTTATGAAGGAATTTTTTTGTAACTCTTACCTACATTTTTCTTGTTGGTACCCTATATGGCAGAAAAAGGGTTTAGTAAAAGGGCAAGCCATTAGGGTGGCACGTATGACATCTCGAAAGGAGGATGTGTGGGTTAAGTTAGGCAAGTTGAAGGAAATGTTTTTAGCAAAGGGGGTATCCTGGTCAATTCTTAGTTTGTTTTTGGAAGTATATAATAAATGAGGGAAGAAGTACAAACCCCTGCTGGGGATTGGGTTAGCCACACCTACAACCTGTAAGTAAGCAAAGGCATTGATTGTGGAATATAACCAGTTTTGTAAAGAAATCAGAGAGATTATTAAAAGAAACTGGTGTATTTTCAAAACTAACCCTGCTCTATCTCAATCAGTGGGGTCTGAACCTATACTTATTTCCAAAACACCACCTCATTTTAAGAGATTAATGGAGAATAAATAGGTCCCTTTTTCTAAGGTAATGAAATGCACTATGAAGTGCAGAAGCTGTAAACAATCGACAATAAGGTATCAGATGTTGGTGCTGGGTAACACCACGAAAAGCAAATCACATTTCAAGATGGTAATTTAACACCCAAATAGTGGTGTAACTTGCGTTTTATGCAGGATGTGGAAGTCCATCATTTTATGTTGGCTAAACTATGTGTACCTTAAGGACATAAGAACTGAAAGATGGTTGAAATATGAACACTGCTCGTTCCACAGGACAATAATCACCAACAGTTTATTGTAAAACACACAAATCCAAGTTGAGCGCTTTTGACTGTACCCCAGTCTTCATCAGAACAAATAAAATGTCTAAAAAGGTGATATATATACACATACATCCCTTAATCATACAATGAAGTAATTGATTAAATGATGAAAAAACCGCCAAAAGGTTTAAAGATACATGATTCATAAAAACTATGTTCACTACTTTAAAATCAACACATCAATAACCCAGATGTAAAACTAAGATTCCTACATATGAATGAAATGTATGAATACAAAAAATATGAGAAAACATGAAAAGCATAAAAATATGTACACTAAACTAATGCTCTCTCTATAGGTGCATATATACTAAATGTATTAGTGTAAAATTGGTATATACAACTCATACACTAAACCATGGTGGGATGGAAACTGCAGCACAGGTGAAAGTGTACTACTGAATAATTATTCCAATGCTAAAAAAGGTTTAATACTGATAAAATCATTGAGACCGGGTGGTCTCGTGGAATCCGTTAAAATTTGCCATTTACTTTCACACAATGCCAATTTCATTTTCCAATCACCTCCAAAGGGTGCAATGTCCACCTGTTCAATAATAGAAAATAAGAAGCTATGATCATCTCCCTTTTCTAATATATGCCTATATAATGCGTTTTTTGTGTCATGCTTCCCTATTTTATACAGGTGTTCATAAATACTCCTATTCAGCTGTCTCTCTGTCTTGCCTATATAGTGTGCATTACATGTAATGCAGACAGCCAAATAGACGACCTGTTTAGTTTTGCAATTTCCTCTCTTACACCTGATGGTAGTATGACAGATGTCATCAAGTTTTATAGTCTTGTTCAGGTTGATATATTTACACTGTTTGCAATTTCCATATTTAACAGTGCCCTTAGATGTGTCTGCATTTTGTGTAGTATAACTACCTCTTTCCAATAACCTCTTCAAATTTGGGGCTGTTTTAAAAACACATTTCGGTTTAGTATCCAATATATGATCCTTATCCATGACCATCAGAGTCATCCAATGCCTTTCCAAAATATCTTTAATAATGTATGTACTGGGAGTATACATAAGTACACATACCCTACCCAGAGATGCACTAAGTGTTCCCTCATGTTTAGTCAGTTGATATGAACGTAAAAGGGGTGGATATTTGCTACCCCATTCATTATATACATAATTGGTAACTTCCGTGACCATCTTTTCTGGATAAGCTCTACGAATGAACATATCCTTAATAGTTCTAAGTTCAGAATCCAAAATGAATATGTTGGACGACATCCTCGCCACACGTATACATTGTCCTTTGATTACGTTTTGAAATACGTGTGGAGGATGGTTGCTACTGTAATGGACGTAATCATTTGAGAATGTGGGTTTTCTGTAAATTCTGGAAGTAAACCCACAGTGGTCATGACTCAAAAGTACGTCCAAGTACGAAATTTCTTTATGACTGTACTCATGTGTGAATTGTAAAAACTCCACAGTATTGTTTAGATATACCATGAATTCCTGCAACCTATCCTCTGAAGCCTTCCACAGAATGAATATGTCGTCCAGGTACCTAACATATAGAACTATGTCTTTATAAAAAGAACTCTTGAACACGTATTCAGATTCCCATTCGGCCATGACCAGGTTCGCGAAGATGGGCACAAGCGTATTGACCTTATCATTGAGGAATATCTCATAGACAATAGGATTTCCAACGATACATATTCTTTCATGAAAGTAGACCACCCGGTTTTAGCAAAGATGGTAGGCATCCCCAAGATACATAAATCTATCGAACAACCTCCTTTTCGACCAATCGTGTCAGGTTCTAGGTCGAAAACCTTCAAATTAGGGCAACTGATCGACAGTTGGCTCAAGAAGGTATATGATAACATCCCACATATCATCAAGGATTCCTGGAGATTTTTGGGTGCTATCACAAATGATATATGGGATACCAACTTGATTTATTTGACTGTAGATGTTGTTGACCTTTTTTCAAGCATCCCTAAGACAGAAGGATTGGAATATTTTGAAAGAAGTCTCACTAGGTATACTGGTTTCTCTTGGGAGAAAATCAGCCTCATATGTGACATGATGTCAATTGTGTTAGACTACAACTTCATCTCCTTCCAAGGAGAGTACTTCAGGCAGACCAGGGGAGTGGCGATGGGAGCAGCCTGTGCCCCCATCTTCGCGAACCTGGTCATGGCCGAATGGGAATCTGAATACGTGTTCAAGAGTTCTTTTTATAAAGACATAGTTCTATATGTTAGGTACCTGGACGACATATTCATTCTGTGGAAGGCTTCAGAGGATAGGTTGCAGGAATTCATGGTATATCTAAACAATACTGTGGAGTTTTTACAATTCACACATGAGTACAGTCATAAAGAAATTTCGTACTTGGACGTACTTTTGAGTCATGACCACTGTGGGTTTACTTCCAGAATTTACAGAAAACCCACATTCTCAAATGATTACGTCCATTACAGCAGCAACCATCCTCCACACGTATTTCAAAACGTAATCAAAGGACAATGTATACGTGTGGCGAGGATGTCGTCCAACATATTCATTTTGGATTCTGAACTTAGAACTATTAAGGATATGTTCATTCGTAGAGCTTATCCAGAAAAGATGGTCACGGAAGTTACCAATTATGTATATAATGAATGGGGTAGCAAATATCCACCCCTTTTAGGTTCATATCAACTGACTAAACATGAGGGAACACTTAGTGCATCTCTGGGTAGGGTATGTGTACTTATGTATACTCCCAGTACATACATTATTAAAGATATTTTGGAAAGGCATTGGATGACTCTGATGGTCATGGATAAGGATCATATATTGGATACTAAACCGAAATGTGTTTTTAAAACAGCCCCAAATTTGAAGAGGTTATTGGAAAGAGGTAGTTATACTACACAAAATGCAGACACATCTAAGGGCACTGTTAAATGTGGAAATTGCAAACAGTGTAAATATATCAACCTGAACAAGACTATAAAACTTGATGACATCTGTCATACTACCATCAGGTGTAAGAGAGGAAATTGCAAAACTAAACAGGTCGTCTATTTGGCTGTCTGCATTACATGTAATGCACACTATATAGGCAAGACAGAGAGACAGCTGAATAGGCGTATTTATGAACACCTGTATAAAATAGGGAAGCATGACACAAAAAACGCATTATATAGGCATATATTAGAAAAGGGAGACGATCATAGCTTCTTATTTTCTATTATTGAACAGGTGGACATTGCACCCTTTGGAGGTGATTGGAAAATGAAATTGGCATTGTGTGAAAGTAAATGGCAAATTTTAACGGATTCCATGAGACCACCCGGTCTCAATGATTTTATCAGTATTAAACCTTTTTTAGCATTGGAATAATTATTCAGTAGTACACTTTCACCTGTGCTGCAGTTTCCATCCCACCATGGTTTAGTGTATGAGTTGTATATACCAATTTTACACTAATACATTTAGTATATATGCACCTATAGAGAGAGCATTAGTTTAGTGTACATATTTTTGTACGTTTTTCATGTTTTCTCATATATTTTTTGTATTCATACATTTCATTCATATGTAGGAATCTTAGTTTTACATCTGGGTTATTGATGTGTTGATTTTAAAGTAGTGAACATAGTTTTTATGAATCATGTATCTTTAAACCTTTTGGCGGTTTTTTCATCATTTAATCAATTACTTCATTGTATGATTAAGGGATGTATGTGTATATATATCACCTTTTTAGACATTTTATTTGTTCTGATGAAGACTGGGGTACAGTCGAAAGCGCTCAACTTGGATTTGTGTGTTTTACAATAAACTGTTGGTGATTATTGTCCTGTGGAACGAGCAGTGTTCATATTTCAACCATCTTTCAGTTCTTACCTTAAGGACATGCATTTATGAACATATTCATGACATTGCCAGAAAAAATGAGAATAGCGCCTTGTTCAGACATTCCAGTGAATGCAACGGATTTAATAAATTCAACTTTGGTATATTGGAAAAGATCAAACTGGACCCTGGCGGGATTGGAAAACTTTTTTAAATATACGCAAAATGAACTGGCAGCTCAGATTAGGAGCCATCCCCCACCCCCGTGTTGAATGAGAATGTATCCATTGTACCTGTTCTAAATTTAAAAGCGAATAAATTATAGGATGTATTTTTTTAAGTGAATATCATTTAGAACTTTATGCATTCATCTCTCCAAAAAACGTGTCTTAAAAAATATGTAAAAGTATTTTTGTTATAGGAATTATTTCATTATGTAATCTCTGGCTTCCTTACTCTGGTCCTTTAAAAGTAAAATGGATTTAATTAATCAATTGACAAACAAGCAATGAACCTTTGTGCACTCAATGGTTTTATGCTACTATCAGTAATTTTGAGCCATATTCCGACTCTCCAAGGCACTGATTTTTCTTGTCAAGTTCAAGTGTTTTTGGTTGACGCCACACCATTTTCCTTACTAGCACACAACAGTCAGAAGTATACAGGGAAAGGATCAGGGACACCGATTTCCCATTTATTTTCTGAGACAACAACAGTAAATCCCATATTTGGACAGTCTGAGTATTGAAAAAAATAAGATTTTAATGGAATTTATCTTTTTAGCTTAGAGTACTCTTTCACCACAAGCTTTATCTAATTATTTACTTTAGTTTGTTTACCGGGATAGTACACTGATCACTACAGACCATTTGCAGACATAGCTTGGATGAAGAGATTCACAAAAAAAGAAAATATAGAGTCACAGAAGGCAGATAATCCCATAGCTGATTGGTAAATATGTACTTATGTTTATCATCCTTTTGACTGGACTACTCAGAGTTGCACTGTCATGCACTAGTTTGAGACGATTCCAACTAGTTTACATAGCTAGCGCAGCTCATCTACTGCAGGGAAGTAGGTTTTTTTGTTGCACTTAAAATCGCCTAGCTGAAACAGAAATTTAAACTGATTTTTGAGCACTTGTTTTCCATTTTACTCTGAAAACCTGTTTGGCTAAGTTTGAGGCCTTCCTGAAAAGAATAGTACTTATTAATGTGATAGAAAATAACTGCTGGCATTCCTGAGTCATTGAGCACTATTGGTTTGAGCTACTGTATGGGTCTGTTATTTCAGTTCTGAGGTAAATACAGTAGGGAAGAAGCGACACAAGACACCAAGGCACAAGCTTGAGTAATTTGTTTTCAAAGACCAAGATATTAAAATGAACATTTATTTACAAGGATCAAAATGGTCTTCATTGCTTACTGAAAGAGGGACTCCAACTTCCAGTATTGCAGCTATCTGTTCAAATCAACACAATCCAGGCACTGACAATGAAAATACCCTGTCCAAGCCAAAAGTCCATGATGATTTAAATCAAGCTAAAGCACTGCAGGTATTAGCATTAGTATGCTCAGCCCATACTGAAGGTTCTTGCTGAGGAGTCCAAATCCAATACTGGCTGGTGAGCATTTTATAGTCTTGAATAAACAACAAGTCTAAAAGGTCAAAATGATCTCTAAACTAATGATATTTAAAGGTCATAACAATTTTAGATAGATGGTATTCAGGAATTACAAATAATTTCCTAAGTTGTAACAAGACTTTATCATATCTGATTTCCTACTTTAAGTGCCTCTTCAAACTTCTTCCTTAAAAGAGCAGCAAACTACAATCTTGTGATCATTCATTCCCCTTATCAGACTGGTAAATACATCCATCAGAGGTCAGTGCACCTTAGTCCAGTAAACACGTTTTGCTTTGTAGCATGTTTCTAGCACATTATAAATCTTTCCACAAGTTGTCTGTAAAATTCAATATTATTGCTATTATTTGACGATATGCAGGAGTGAGACTTTCTCCGCATCTAAAGGTCAGGGTAGACAGTGTGGGCCCTTCACAGCTAGTAATGTTTGTGACTGGTTCTCCCTGTTTGGTTATTTTCTATTTATTGCAGTGAGTAATGCTCAGTGAACCACCTTGAGAGGTGTAGCTGCATAGTGAGTAGTCGGCACCTTTCCACGCTTTCGCCCGAATCAGCACTACCTAACCATCTTTGTTCTACTTATAGACAATTGGCTTAATTGTACACAAGGGTTAACCTGCTTTCTATTATCAGAGCTTGGCTATGACTGACTAATCTGATTTGGTGCTGGTTGTGCTGGTGGCATCATCGTGCCATGTGGAGGCCCATTGGTATGTCAGATAATACTGTCTTAATACTCACTCAGCCTTTCCTTAACGTCGGTATTTAGGGAACTACCACTCAACACTGTGGAGAGTCAGTGAACTACTTCCCCTTAACTACCACTCAACACTGTGGAGAGTCAGTGAACTACTTCCCCTTAACTACCACTCAACACTGTGGAGAGTCCGTGAACTACTTCCCCTTAACTACCACCCAACACTGTGGAGAGTCAGTGAACTACTTCCCCTTAACTACCACCCAACACTGTGGAGAGTCAGTGAACTACTTCCCCTTAACTACCACTCAACACTGTGGAGAGTCAGTGAACTACTTCCCCTTAACTACCACCCAACACTGTGGCGAGTCAGTGAACTACCTCCCCTTAACTACCACTCAACACTGTGGAGAGTCAGTGAACTACTTCCCCTTCTGTTGCCACTTTACTAGCAGTTTAATGGCTATGTAGACAAGGGTCAGTCAGAAAGCTACATATGATTGCAGAGACCTCATTTGCTTGTATGATTTTTGGGAAAGGATGCATGCTGGTTACTGGATAGAGTCATGATGAAATGAGGATGCATTTATACTACTACTTGTCCTAGTTAAAACTGAGTACAACACTTTGTTTTGTAGGCTACTGCATTCCAGAGGAAGAGCTGTTGGCACTTATTGAAAGGAAGGTGGCACAACCTGGTAGTCGTGTTCAACAGAAACAGAAGAAGTGCAAGGATCTTTATCCAAAAGGTACTCAGCACTGTGAGTATTTGTTTGAGAGAGACTTGCGAAAGATCTGTATACAATTTCTCCCCTGTTTAGCTACTGGGGATGACATTTAAAACAAAACAAAATCTGTGGTATCCCTTGAAGTTTCAGAAAACCCAGTATGCAACCTTTACTGGGTTAAAAACAAACCAAGTAGAAACTTCTCATTGTGGAGGGTTTGAAGTTCACTCCTTGAAATATGTTATACATCTAGTTCACTAATAAAATTTGAACATTAATATAGCACTACAAAGTAATAAAATAGTAGGTAGTCCACAGTTGAGTTAAAAATGCTATTTCCTTTATTGAAACACACAAACAAGTGATCCTAGTTGAGTATAATGAAAAATGTTAAAGGAGTCTGCATGTCCTCCCCACGGTCGAGTGACATTTAAAGACATGCAGGTAGGTGTGTGCATGAATGGGTGTGCCTTCTTTGAAGGTTGAGCGTTGGGCTGGCACCGTAAAAATCCACTGCCAATCATTAGCGGACTGGAGTTCCGCTGTGGTGACCCCTAACCGGGAAAAGCCGAAAGACTTGAGACTTGATTAAAGACGTTCATTAATTTGTATATATGAAGTATTTATTTGGTAGTAAAGCAATGTTAGTTAAAAGTGTTTGTTTATAAGTTACTAATATTTATTCTGATAGATGTTTAGTGGTAGATATTTCTGTTAGTTAATTAATCATTTTGTTAGTGACTTGGTTTCTTAATTAATGAAGTTTGGATTAGTAGGTTAGCCTTAATAAGCTGTTCTTACATTATATACTTTAATTTGTCTCTATCTTTTAAGTCTCAGTTCTAAGGTAGAATGGTCTCAGTTTACACTATGGCGTTAAGGGAGAAGGGGGGACTTAGTTAAAGGAATGAGTTTAATATTTTTATTGCTCTTAACAGACCCATCCTCTGTAACCACTCCCTTGCTCCAAATAACCTGATTATATATAAATTAATGAATGCATTTAATGCTACTCATTATACTTAACTAGGATCACTTGTTTATGAGTTTCAGTAAAGGATATTTAATTTTTAAATAAACTGTAGACTACCTACTATTTTATTATTTTATAGTACGTATTTTAAAGTTTGAATTTTATTAGTGAACTAGGTGCATAACATATTTCAACGAGTGAACTTCACACCCTTCACACTGAGAAGTTTCTGGTTGGTTCATTTAAAACAGAAAACTTCTAAAGGTGTTTATCTTTTAGGGGTATCTACTCAATAACACACTCTGTACTGTCTCAATAGGGGTCAGAGCAATAGATTCATGGGTGTATACCAACCTAATGACCACCAGGGCCTTTATAAGTCTAGCTGTGTCATTTTATTTATTTTTACTTATTTACATTTTTTGACCGGGAAAGTCCAATTGGACGCAGGTCCATTTTCAGCAGAGGCCCAGGGAGAAAAGCTCCACAATTAAAAAATTACAGACATAGTTACAGATGAAGAACATAGCAATTAAAATGTTACAAACATAGTTACAGATGAAGAACATAGTACATTCAGTAGACAACTAGAATCTTTGTCATCTGCGAAGTAAAGTAGCAGTCATTTACAATTGTTACAATAAGAAATTACTGCTGTATAGTAAGTAGCTAGGCATATAAGCATCAGAGCTTGCTGTAATTAAAGGTAGTTAGTGGGGTGGAAGAGAGGTAGAGGGTAGATGGAGTGGGTGAAATTAGTGGGGGGGGGTGTTACAAGGGCATAGCCAGCATGTTTTTAAGTGTGCTTTTAGTAAAGTTTTGAAGTGGGTGCATGATGTTACAGAGGTTATTGTGGGGGGGGGGGGGTGTTCCATAATTTAGCTATAGCATTGGAGAATAGTGCTTCTCCAGCAGAGTTATTATTGGCTCTAGTAACCTGTAAGTGATTTTTGTTGCTGGATCATAGTGGTCTGGTGGTGAGATAGGGTTGGAGTAGATTCTGGAGGGATGGGACTTTTAGTGAATGGTTTACTAGTTTGTGGGCGAGTGCGAGTTGATACCATTGAAGGAGGTGAGGGAGTTCTAGCCAGCCCAGTTCAGCAAGTGAGAGACAGTGGTGACTATGGCACATACATACAAATGTTTCAAGCACGGGCATTAAAGCCCTTCCAGCTTGCCAATATGCCAAAACACTTGTTCCCATAATAAATGTCCAGGCTGTTCTTAAAAATATCTAAACTAGTACTTGCTTTAATGTAATTTGGTAGTCTGTTCCAAGCATCAGGTACTCTGTCAGAGAACCAATTAGTACACTTCTAATTCTTATAGAATATTCTACATAGGTTATCCGACAATTCTCTAGTACGTTTTGATAACCCCAAGCATTCCCAGAGGTAATTGTCTCTAAATGCCCTATATACCTGAACTCCAAACATTCCCAGAGGTAGGTGTCTCTAAATGTCCTATATACCTGAATAAGATCTCCTCTTAAATATCTGTAAGAGACACTGTACAAGTTCAGATATTTTAGTCTTTCATAGTAACTTAGATTTTCACATCCATGGATGCCCTTAATATGTTTCCACTGTACTCTTTCTAGTTTATTCATGCTTGTTTTCCTATAGGGTTTCCATATTGTTATTCCATACTCAGGTTTGGGTCTAATGTAACTAACAAACGATGACTGCATTATGCTTGATTTCGTAGACTTTATAAATCTTTTTATACAACCTATAGTTCTATGACTATCATTCATCAATTGGTTGATATTATTAGAAAAACTCATAGCTGAATCTGCCCATATACCCAGGTCCTTAAATGAGTCTACAGTTTCAATCACTGTGTGCTGTATTAAATATTCACTTTTCAGTTTAGGTCTCCCAAATTTCATGCTTAGTTTTTGATGTATTTATCAACATATTATTCCCCTGTGCCCAAATGGTCAGTTTAGTCAAATTATTTTGCAGACATGCCTTATCCGTAACACTTGTAATCAGTTTACCCAATTTCAGGTCGTCAGCATATAGACTGTAGAACACCTCAGATGAAAAAGTAAGATCTGAAAGATACAATCTAAACAAGTAAGGGCCTAGTACAGAGCCCTGTGGGACACCCTGACTGTAACCAAGGATTTCACCTGTCCAGTTGGTATGTGATACTTGCCATGTCCTATTTGTAAGTCATGCAGTTATCCATCTTATCAACAGTACATCAATACCTAGTTGTACTAATTTATTGATCAGTGTTTTGTGCATGACCCTGAAAATGCTGAAGTTAAATCTATATAAATCACATCACAGCACAATTTTTCATTCATAGCTGTTAGGATAGGGTTAGCGGTAGGATGTCCCGGTGGTGAATTTGGTGATTTTGTTGTAGCAGGTCTTGAGTTTATTTAGATCACATTGCCTTAGGTTGATATATATTGGAGAGGCATAAAGTAGGGTGGAGATAAGGTGGCAATTTGCAACTGAAATCCTTGCTGCTTTGGTGAGGAGTTGCTTATTTCTGTATAAGGCTCCTAGTTTTTTGTGCACTTTTTTTATGGTCATGGATATGTGAATGTCAAATTTGAAATTGTCTATTTCAACTACTAGCAATTTGGTTTGATTTGTTGGGTGGATAGCGGTGTTGTCTTTTGCTGTGATGGTAAAGTGAGAGTAGTTTTGAGTATGTTTGGTGGGTTGGAAGATGAGTTTAGTTTTGTTTGGGTCGAGTATTAACTGGGCATTGGATAACCAAGTTTCAACAGAGGAAAAGGCATCATGTGTGACCTTTTGCAGTTTGGGTAGGAACTGGGCTGAGCAGATGATGGTTGAGTCATCTGCATATTGTATGAGTGAGCCATGTTTGGTGGCAGCGGCTAGATTATTGGTGAAAAGAGAGAAGAGTAGAGGTCCAAGGATGGATCGTTGGGCAACACCAATAGAGACAGGTAGTTTGGGAGATATATCATTCTGCCATACAATGGATTGCTGATGGTCAGACAGGTAACTCTGAAACCAGGTGGTGACTGACTGAGAGAAGGATAGGTTATTGAGAACAGAGATGAGTTGTTTGTGTGGGACCATGTCAAATGCTTTAGAAAGGTCTAAGAAAGTAGCAGAGGAGACAGCAACATTGTTTTTATGCTGAAGGATAGTGTTAGTAAAAGAGAGTAAGGCAGTGGTGGTACTATGGTTTGGTCAGAAACCATGTTGAGTATTGGAGAGGAGGTTGTTAGTAAGGAGGTAGTCTGAGACCCAAGAGTGAATGCATCTCTCTAGTATTTTGGAGAGTGGAGGGAGAATAGCTATGGGGGTGGTAATTGGTTAGTTCTGTGAAGGGGCCGCCTTTGTGGAGGGGAATTATATGTGATATTGTCCATGGTGTAGGGACATAGCATTCTGACAGAGATCGGTTAATCAAGATTGATACTGGGTAGACTAGTGCTTCAGCTGCAATTTGTAGGTATTCACTTGGGGGGTTGTCTGCTGCTAATTTAGTGGGTTTAAGTTTAGTTAAGAGTTTTTTATGTTGGAGGTAGGAACAGGAGAAAAAGAAGATGGGGAGATTACTAGTTGAAGGCATGAGGGGGAGGGGATTGTGTTGTCTAGCTAGTGATAGTATGGTTTATGTGAAGTATGTGTTGAATGAGTTAGCAATATTTTCTGAGGAATGAGGAATGTTAGGTGGAGGGGTACTGATTGTACCTGGGTGGAGGATAGAGTTTATGGAGGAGCAGAATTGTTTGGGGTTGTGTTGGGAGGAGTTAAGGGAAGACTGGTAGTATTGGATTTTGTCCTGCTTTATTACTTTTTTTACTCTATTGTGTAGTTCTAGGAATTTCTTTCTAGCTGAGGAGGTTTTGCCCAGGCTTTATCCCTGTTTTTCATTTCTGACTTAGTGTTTTTCTGTAGCCATGGGGGTGTTGGGCTTTGGTTCTGGAAAGTCTTAAGGGGGCATGGTTATTTAGGATTCTCAGGAAGATAGTATTGAAAACTTCAACTGCGTCATCTAGGCTGAGGTACTTTAGAGGATGCCAATTACATTCTTTGAGGGATGAGATGAATACAAGTGGGTTAAAGTTTAGTTTGTTACGTAGTTGATTGTAGATGATGGGTTTAACTTGGTATAAGTGTTTTTAGAGTAGGAAAGTTGGGGAATGACCACTGAGGCTATACAATAGACAGCCAGCTATGTAAGACTGGGGGCTCTTGCTGACTAGCATCCAATCCAGGGTAGTGTGCTTGTTGAGGTTTTTATTTATTCTGGTTGGTGACACGAGTAGTTGGGTGAAGCCATGAATGTTTAGATGATGGGTTGGATGGTTGCCAGAACAGGATTGACAGTCACTATTGAAATCACCTAAAATTAGGGTCTCTTGGGGGAGATGGTGGGTAGTCCAGCTGAGGAGGTTTTCTAGTAGAGCAATATTTTGGCCAGGTGGGAAGTAGCATCCTAGTATGTTGTTGGTTTTATTTTGGTTTATTTTGAGGTTGATATATATTATTTCTTCATTGCCAATTTGGGGAGCTGATGAGTTTAGGAATCTGGATGTTTAGGTGCTGTTTAAATATTATAGCTATACCACCTCCTTTCTTGTTTAGTTAGTCTACTCTTAGTATGCCGTAACCAGTAGGGAGGATTTTCTCACTGGTAATGTGAGGTTTTAGCCAGGTTTCTGTCAGGATGATTATATCTGGGAAGTACAAGTCTGTGGTGGTATGGAGTTTGTGGACTTTGTTGGTTATACTTCTGATATTTAGGCTTAGCAGAAGGAGGTCACTAGGCTTTCAACTGGCTGTGATTTGGGAGATGTTGTTGTTAATAGTCTGATTACAAGGAGTGGGGTTGGAGATGGAGGGGCCGGGGTTGGGGTGCATTTCTCCGCTGAGGGCTAGTTTTGATATGCATGAGGTTATTAGTTTTATCAATTTGTGAAAGAGTTTGCATATTAGGGAAACTTTATTATTGTGTTCTGTGGGTAATAGGTATGGTGGGAAGGTTATTTTGTTAATTTGTAGGTGTGTTTTTTGTTTGACTAATGTAGTTGATAGAATATGTGGGGGGTGCATAGGGGTGCTTCTTGAGTTGTTGGAGAGGAGAAGAGTGAGGGTGAGTCATGAGTGATAGTAGTACAGTGGAAGTGGTTGAGTGAGGGAATGATGGAGTTTTGGTAAGATGTAAGATATGCAAGGAGAGTGCATGCAGTGAGTATAGGTATGGTATGCTTATCCATGTTAGTTGAGGTGGAGGGATAGTTGTGGGAAGATGGTGGAGTTAGAGTTGGGACTAGTATTGTGGTTAGTGGTTAGAAAGATGGGAAAGGTTTGTATTTATAATAAAGGATGGACCACTGGGGGCGGGTGGAAATTGGGGGTAGCGAGGGGAGCGAAGTGGGCAGATACCCCGTTAGTTGCTTTGAGGAGGGGTTGTGGGCTGGAAAACAGTCAGGTAACAGTGTATAGTGATGTAAAATCAGATAATAATGTTGGTGGAGAATCGGGTAGATACCCCGTATTTCCATGGGCTGTTTGTTGGCTGTGCCCAAGTTCAAGCAGTTTAAGTACACTTTATGGCAGGGCTGAGCATATAGTGCTCAAATGGTTGTATTAAAATAACTAAGCAGCTGTCCCTCTTGGTGAAACACTTCCCTAGTATGGTCATATACAAAACAGGCAGGCTGGCAGAAAATAGTTAGAAATAGCAGTAAAATATGGGCTTTGTCTTACATAGTTGCAAAGCACTTTCATAAGGTTTTGAGGCTCTTTCAGCCCAGTACGTCCCTTGTAATTAAGGTATCCGTGGTGGTTGTTGTAGGGTCCG
Organism: Protopterus annectens; assembly: GCF_019279795.1. Lineage (NCBI taxonomy): Eukaryota > Metazoa > Chordata > Ceratodontiformes > Protopteridae > Protopterus > Protopterus annectens. The sequence continues at coordinate 1,225,445,127 of NC_056726.1, read as the reverse complement.
TGGGAAGGAAATTGACCACGTGCTAGTAGTAGGGAAAGGTATCCAGCAAGGAGGTAGAGAAGAAGGGTTGGTTACTAAGAGAGGAGAGAAGTGTAACAGTCAACACTTGCAGTATGTACGTGCAGCCCTTATTAGCGCTAAAGTAATTTACACAGGTAAGGCAGTCTGTATGAATCAGAGTTAAAAACATTTCACTTACCCTCTATTCACTATAGGCAGCAGTCACTACATTCCTTTGAGCACCATTAACTGGCTGTAAAATCTCTAAAGAGCATTGTCGCCAAACAGAGTTGTTATAGATATAGAGTTCAGGCAAACCTAGCAACAATTTTCTAGCATGGTTACAATTAGAACCAGCTAGTCAGTGTATATCAAAGCTCAAATGTAGTAGGACTAGGCTTGGAGTGTACCTTGATTATGGCTACACAGTATTTAAACTAAATTTAAACTAAACTGAAGTCAGCTATTAGATCAGGCTGTACAGCAGCAGGACTACACACTAGCAGCTTTGATGCAAATAACACATTTAACATTGCAGTGTACGAGCTGTTTCCTAAATAATGTAATATGGCTATTGGCTCGGCGGCTCTGTATTAATTACTAAGCAAATTCTAACAGAAGTACACAGCTAAGAATCCCTGGCAGCAGTATAATAGCTGCATGTGTAACAAGCCACACAGCTAAGAATCCCTGGCAGCAGTATAATAGCTGCATGTGTAACAAGCCACCATATGGTAAAATACATATACAGTAAGTATTAAGCAAATGCTAACAGAAGTACACAGTTATGAATCCTGGCTGTAGTATACTGCTTTATCATTTGTAACTAGCCAGCATATGGTAAAATAACACCTACATTAATTCAGTAGCAAGATACATTAAGTACAAATATCTGCACAAGCTAGGGTAATCCATCCCACTTGTGCCTATGTGTAGGAGGGGATGTTTTTAGTTAGGATGTTTCTAGAAATTATGTGGAGGGGGGTTTATTATTATTTATTATTATTATTATCCATTTGTTGATCAGGATAGTCCGACTTGATACATGTCCATTTTCAGCAGAAGCCCAGGGAGAAAAGCTCCATGGTAGAACACACAGTAAAAATCACAAAATGATTACAAATTACACACCGTTTACAGGCTCCAGTTGAGCAAGCAGGCAATATAATCATGCATTTTTAAAACGGTGACAAATTGACTAGGCAATGTAACATGATTATAGACTATAGAGGAGGATCTAGTTGGGTTTTGAACAAGGATGTAGCCAGTGAGTTTTAAAGTATACCTTGAGGGTTTTTTTGAACTGAGTAAGAGAGGGTTCAAGAGTAGGATCAGCAGGAAGAGAGTTCCAAATTTTGCCAACAGAGTTAGCAAACAGACAGTCCCCAGCAGAATTGTTGATTTTGGATGTTTGAACCAATAGTTTATTCGAAGAGCGAAGTGACCTCAGGTTTCTGTAAGGGTTGATGATATTTTTACGTGCAGGCGTATTATCAGGGTGGTTGAGAACTTTATGGGCAATTATAAGCTGGTTGTTCTGAAGAAGGCTAGGCCATTCTAGCCACCCCATCCTATAGGCCGTGCCTGTTACAAATCTAGCAATGTGGTTATAACAGCTAGAGAGTTTGCTAAGAGCAGATTTGTTCAAATTAATGAGTAGAGGGGAGGCATAGAGAAGAGTGGAGAGTAGATGGGAATGAGCAGTAGTAGTTCTAGCAAATGGAGTAAGGAAAGGTTTGATCTTATAGAGGGAGCTAAGTTTTTTGTTAATGGTTTGGAGGGTGGCCTAATGGTTAACGTGTTTGTCTTGCAAGCACAAGGTCCAGAGTTCGAGTCTCACAAGGGATAATTGGCTAAGCTTAAAATGGCTCACAAGGGGATTTAGCTTAGTACTAATCTATGAACCTATGAATCTATGGTTTTGATAGTTTGATTGACACGGATATCAAATTTGAGAGTGTTGTCTATTGTGAAGTGTAAGAGTTTGGTTTGTGCATCTGGGACGGTAATGGTACCATTATTAGATTTTATGGTAAAGATTAGTGAGGCAGACTTGCAAGTGAGGGAGAAAAGAAGCAACTTTGTTTTGTTAGGGTTTAATATCAGCTGATGGTTAAAGAGCCATTTTTCAACTATATTGAAAGTATTCTGGGTTAATGTCATTAGATCTGTTGGGGAGGTGGCTGAACAAATCAAGGTGGAGTCATCCGCATATTGGATACAGGTAGCATTTGGGATAACAGTGGGAAGGTCATTAATAAAGAGAGAGAAAAGAAGGGGTCCTAGTATGGAGCCCTGGGGGACAGCTAGGGTGACTGGTAGATGGGTTGATAGTTTGTCCTGCCATAGGAAGGCTTGTTGTCTACCCCACAGGTAAGATTGAAACCACTGAGGTGCATGGCTGTTTAGTGAAAATGCCTTAAGGGTGTGCATGAGTATTTGGTGGTTGACCATATCGAAGACCTTAGAGAGATCTAAAAAGAGGGCTGAGGAAAGCTTGCTATTATTTCAGTTATGGTTTATAGCATTAGAGAAGGATAGGAGGACGGAGGTCATACTGTGGTGTGGCCTAAAACCATGCTGAGAGTTAACCAACAGCTTACTCTGGATAAGATAATGCATAAGTTGTTTATGGACACACTTCTCCATAATTTTAGCCAATGGTGACAGAATAGCTGTGGGTCTAAAGTTTGACCATTCGAAGGTGCTGCCTCCTTTATGGAGTGGTATTACATGAGATATTTTTCAAATGGAGGGGATGGTGGCTTCGGATAAGGTTCTGTTGATTATGACGGAGATGGGGTATGCTATGGCATCTGCTGCTTTTTGCAGATACTCTGGTGGGAGGAGATCAGCTGTTAGAGTAGTTGGCTTTAATTTCTTAATTAGAAATCTGATAAGTGATGTAGAAACAGACTGAAAAGTAAAGGAGAGTGGGGTATTAGCTAAAGGAGAGTGGGGTATTGGCTGTTACAGAATTTGGGTTGGAGCAGCTGGGTGCCAGTTGGCTGGCTAGGGATTGGATAGTCTCTGTGAAGAAACTATTGAAGGTATTTGCAATATGCTCTGGGAATTTATGGTTGGAAGCTGACAGGGTAGGAGTGGAGGACTGTCCTGGGTGAAGACGTTTGTTTATTCCTGACCAAAACTTTTGAGGTTTGTTGTGATGATTTTGTTGAAGATGGTAGTAGAAGTTTTTTTTGTCTTGTATAATAGATTATTTTGTGTGATTCCTTGGCTGTCGGTATCTGAGTTGATCTAGTGGGACTTTTGTGGCACGCCATTTGTCCCATGCCTTATTTCTAGCTATGATTTTAGATTTGGTCCCTTTTGAGAGCCATGGGGCAGTTTTTGTTTTGGTTCTAATGGAGCGAGCAGGAGTATGAGAATCAAGAATAGTAAGGAATATGGAATTAAAGTATTAAAGTATGCTACTGCATCGTCCAGTGAAAGGTGCTTTACGACTGACCAATTGCAAGCTTTAAGTTTATTTTGAAACTTGGTGAAGTTGAAGTTCTTATTATTTCTGATGGTATTAAAGGTGGTCTGGTGGGGGTTATCCACCTTGTGCTTGATAATGTACATAAGTAAGTGGTCACGTAGGTCATCTGGGAGGGTCTTTGACTTGTACATATAGGGTTGGCTCTGTCTTTGTTATTGGGTTTGCCTATCTTGGTGGGGGAGGATATGAACTGTGTAAAACCATGTATGTTGACATGGGTTGTAGGATAGTCCAAGGAACAAGTGTTCCAATCAATGTTAAAATCTCCAAGCACCATAGTTTCTTGAGGGTAGGTACTGGATAACCAGTGGAGGATGTCCTCTAGGGTGTTTGTGTTATTACATGGGGGAATGTAAAAGCAGACAATGTTTATGCATTTGTTATTGTTAATCTGTAGTTTGGTGATAACAATTTCTGCTTTATTAAACTGGGGTGGTTGTAGGGAGACCGTAGTAAGATTTAGTGTATTTTTATAGAGTAAAGCTACCCCACCACCCTTCCTAGTAGTACGATATAATCTATGTCTGTTGTACCTGGGTGGTATTGCCTCATTGTCTTTAGTTACCCATTTTAGTCAGGTCTCCATAAGACATAATACATTGGAGGAGTAAACTGCTAAGAGGGCATGCAGATTATGGACCTTATTGTTTATGCTTCCGATATTTAGTTGCTAGGTCAGGAGAGAATTAAGGGGCCTATTAAACAGTGTTATGTTAGAAGGAATATTAGTTTGGGAACTGGAATCAGCAGATGGGGATGGGCCAGGGTTTGGGTGGATGTCATCAATCCATTGTCAGGCTGTAATGTAAGTTAACTATGAATTTCATAATTTTGTTTATACATTTTTGGTAATGTTAGTTTTGGGGCCTGATATACCTGGGTCTAATTGGTTGGTAGTTTTTAGGAATGATGGGGTCAGGTATGTGGGGAATTATGAAGTGGTCAGTATTGTTTGACATTGATATAGTGATAGTTTGGAATTTTGGGTAATGGAAACAGAGGTAGGGCTGATTTTCATAGGTGCTGAGGTGATATAGAATGGGGTGATATAGAATGAGTAACAGAGGTAAAAGTTAAAACAGTAGCAGTATTTTGAGGGATAACATAGTGCCTGGCTGGAGCATTATGTTGGAACTATATTTGGAGCAGGAGTAAATTAAGAAGACTAGGAAGATTAGTGGCAGGTAGGGGGTGGTTTGATCTAGGAGGTTATCTTTGATAGGTTATAATGGGGGGGGGAGGGATTAGAGCTTTAAATTTAGCACCACTGGGGGTGGGTGGAATTTGGGGGCAGGGTGAGGTATGGAGCAAGCCCGAGCACAGCAGGGCCAAACCAAACCACCAGGTACCTGATTTCTGGGCATGCATGGTAAGTAATTGTAAAATGTTATATTTTATTTCTCTAGTTTTATACTGCAGATGTTATATTTTATTTCTCTAGTTTTATACTGCAGATTGAAAGTGCACACTTGAGGTAAAAAAGATTATATTTGCCACTAGTCATTCTTTAACTAGCAACCAAATAATTAAAAACAACACTAAGAAATTCCTGAGGTCTAATGGCTTACCAGTGAGCAGAATTCAACTGCTGATGAGCACTTGTGCCCTGATGGGAGACTAGTAATTTAAAGATGGCTCCATAAACAGCAGGAATCTAATAAAGACTTGGTATTGGTGGTAGGGGTAGCAAAAAGGTTGTGAACCAGGTGCAATGCAAAGAAACCAGCCAAACCAGAGAGTCAAGCTGTGGAAAACTATGAGGGAAGGCCTCTGAGGGGGTGAGTAGTAATACAAACTCTACTTGTAAAGTGAAGGAGAGAAGAGACAGCAAAGTTTATTAAGGGCATTACTCTCCTCATTAGTTTGGGCATTACTGTCTGTCTCTGCATATTAGACAAGGGGACCAGACCTGTGGTGAAAATGAAACTTGGAAGGAGAGAGGAACTTTGGAATATAGTCCAGACAGAGTATGGATGTGGTAGACGTTAAGGCATAATTAAGGAAGAAGAGAAGTTAGAAGAAACCACACAGAATAACAGTAAAACAGTCAGGCACAATGTATGATTTCAGTAGTTATGGAGCAGTAGGGTTTTATAAGACATTTGTGAATGTGCTTTGTTACCTGAGCTGTAGATAGTTCTCCTGGGTTGAGAGGCAGTACCAGAATTCAGGGGATCACTGATTTTATGAATTTCACAGATTCCTAGACTGTTACTAACTAAAGACCCAAGGGGCCTTTTTAAGCCTAGCCAAGTTTTCCTGAAGGAATAATGATGTCTTGCATCCAAATAGGATATTTAGGGCCAGGCATTTATAAGCTACATCTGTCCATAATTGACATGGGTCCCAGGCATTGTGTAAAATTCCTGTGCTCATCCACTTGTCTCGGTTGTACTTTAAATGGGTAATAGACAAGTTCAGCATTACGTGGATGAGAAGCATGTTCCATAGGAAGTGCAGTCTCTGGGACACATCTGTCTTTCCAGAATGTTCTGTTTAAAGTCACAGACAAAATTCAGGTCACAAAACCTTGTATTTCTGGTACTGTTTGAGTTACGAATATGCAGGAGTTAGCGGATGCCATGTAAGCTAGCACATTATAGGCAGCTGAGTAGAGGGAAATGGCTTTAAGGTGCTCTGCATAAAGCAGGTTTGTTGTGCCTTGTATTCTTTTTGTAAGGAACCTTTGAGGTTGCTCTGGTTGCTGCATATGCCTGGTTAGGTACATACCAAAGGGAGCAGTGTACTCTGATAAGGGCAGAGTACAGTGGGATAATGACCTCTTTGGACCTAGATGCTATGCCTTTACTTGTAAGTTGTGCAACATAAAAAGGATTTCCTCACCACTGTACTATATGGAGGTCAAATGTAAGGCTACCTTCTATGTACGTACCCAGATCCCTGACCACTGGGTTGACTCTTAGGGGTGTATTATCAACATGGTAATTAGCTGGGAAGGGTAATTTCCCAAAGAGTGCAATTATGCATTTCTTAGCATTGAATTTAAGACCATGGCTTAGGCACCATTGATTAATCAGAGATAGACCTTCTTGAAGAATGTTGGTGTCTGCAGGGGAGTTGTTGATAATCCCCAGCTTGCAATCAACTGAAAACTTAGTCAGCCATAAACCTTCAGCAGTTGCTTCCAAATTTAGAGAAACAGCAGCCAAAAAGAGTAGGCCCAGTACTGAGCCCTCATGGACTCCTTCAGTGACTGGCCTCTTGGTGGAGGTGGCCTCACCTATTTTGACCTCTTGGGTCCTATCATTAAGCTAGTTGGCTATTCAGTGGGTGATACAAAGGTTTATACCTAAATTAGTGAGCTTATCTATAATATGTGCATGAGGTATTTTATTAAAAGCCTTGGTCAGGTTGAGGTAAGCTGTGTGCACAGTCTTACCTTCATCCAGTGCTTTGGTGACCCTCTCAAAAAAGTCCACCAGATTTAATAGGCACAAACTTCCTTTAACCAAGCCGAACTGTGATGGGTCCAGCATTTCCAGGTAACCTATGTCCTCATTTATCATGTCTAGGGTGATTCTTTTGCATGGTCTTGCATATGAGGTTGGTAAGAATTATGGGCCTGTAGTTACCTGGATCAGTGGTTGGACCTCCTTTATGCAGGGGAATGACTGTAGCCATCTTCCCATCCTTGGGCTCAAAACCTGACTGAAGGCTGCAGTTGAAGAGAGTGATTCATGTGACCCAAAGAGGTCATGTTTCATGCTGTTTATTAAACATAATGGGATGTTATCGGGGCCCATTGATGCAGTGTTTTTGGCCTTGTTAAGTGCATTAATGACCTGTTCTCTAGTAATGGTTGGGGGGATTTTGTTATGTGGTATTTCCTTTGGACTATCAGGAAGAGAGTGGGGGAGAAATTTGAGATGAACCTGTCCGCAAGAAGGTTGGCAATAGCCTCCAGTTCAGTGTGGATGATGCCATTTATACAACAATGTGCAGAACTTATTGTATTTCCTCTGAGGTTAAGGACATAGCTGTAGAAAGCTTTGTGGTTGTCCTTTGTCTCAGAAGCTATTTTTCCTTCAAATTTAGCCTTTGAAGTATTAATTTAACTCTCTTAGTGCCTGTTTAGACTGGTCAGGGGGGTTTTAGTATGTATGGCTTTGTTCCTCCAACACTTGGGCAAGATTTTTTTATTGTTGTATAACCAATTGATAATATGATTCCACCAGGGTGGCTTTTTTTTTTTTTGAGATTGTCTTATTCTTAATATGATTGAGCACAGCTTGTTCTATGCAGCTGTCAATATGGCTGTACAGAGATTTTGTAAATAGCTCAAATGCCATGTAGGCTAGCATAGATCACCCTTCAGCAAATTATAGGAGACTGAGTAGAGGGAAAGAGCTTTAAGGTGGGAAAGAGCTTTAAGGTGCTCCGCATAGTGAACTGCGTCCTGATATAATCATAGGTATTGCAGAGGCTTCAGCTCATAACTCTTCTTCTTTTGGTGTTTACTGGGTTGGGGTACTTGGAATTTAGCTAAGGTGTTGCTTAGCAGAGAGAGGTTAGCCTTGAATAACTCCTACAGGTTTTTGGTTTTGCTGGATCCTGGGATTTAAATTTCATTTCAAGTAATACTGCCTTATGGTCAGGTCTGATAAGTAAAGATATTATATTGGGTGAGGAACATTGCCCCCCCTCCCCGTGTTCATGAGTACAAGGTCAGGGATGTTTGTATCCCTGGTAGGAGAATGGATCAGGATGTTGGTGTTAAAGTTTAGGAATTGCTGGGCTGGTGCATTAGAAGGGGTGTAGGATTCTCAGTCTGTAGAGTGGTAGTTGAGATCTCCATGAATATGGTATTGGGTTGAATGGTGAGAGACTCTAGTCCATAGAATAAGAAACACCACTACTGTCCCACTTATAAGTGCTGTTTAAACCACACTGAGATCAGGTTGTGGCTTGCATAACAGATGGACTTCTCCACATTTTTAGTTTTATCCAGTTGTTTCTTAATCTCTGGGATACCTTAGTGTTCCACTGCCCCTATTATTACTCCCAGTTTCCCCAGTACTCATTTATTTTGTACACATTTACTCATTGGGGCTTACAACATGGTGAAGATGGTGGGGCACAGGGGCCATCATTAGTGATCTCTGAGATGAGAAGGTTACATTTATTGGAACCCCCACAAGGAAACTGACTTATACAGTGGTGTCTTACCAGTTGCTTACTTACTACTAGTCAGGCATGTGTTGTAGATGTGTAAAGTCCGTATACATTTAAAAGTTTGTGTAGATATGTATCACAGTATTAGTGATATACTCATCTAAGCTGTGCCTGTAAGTGATCCACTGAGATCAGTGTACGACCCTGACAAACAAATGTTAAAAATAAATAAATATGTAGATAATAAAGTACTTGCTATACTTCCACATTGCTGAATGTTTCATTTGTTCATAGGTTCATAGGTTCATACTAGGCTATCTGCCCTAGGGCATTTATAAGCCTAGCCAGAATTTGTTTGGCTTACGCCACCCATTTTAAATGAATTTTGCTATGCCCTTTTTCGAGGTTAGTATTCTCTGCCTCTGTATAACAGTGACACAGAAGTGATACCCGGGGTAAACCTACAATCTCCCATCCACTCATCAAGATTCCTCTTGAAGAGAGTCAATGAGGGACTCTGCCTGACCTAGACTGGGATTTTATTCCAGAGTGAAGGGAGCCTCTGGGTTATGAATCTGTCCCTCCAGCATGTCCTATTTATTTCAGTGCTGAGGTTCAAGTCTCTCGAGCGCGTAGCTTGATGGGATTTGGATTTTCTGAGGTGCAGCATGTCCATTAATTCCGGGTTGGACGTGGCTTTATATGTCAGGCACAGATCACCACTGAGCAGGCGCTATGCCACTGAGTAGAGCTGGAGTTTCTTTAACCGGGCAGCATATGGCATCTGTTTGAGCCCTTTGATCCTCTTGATGAGGTACTTTTGGGGTCTTTCCAATTGCTGCAGGTGTCTGGTAAGGTACATCCCAAAAGGGGCATTGTACTCAATTATGGGGCTGATGAGGGACGAGTAAAGAGGCACGATGACCTCCCCTGATCTAGATGTGAATCCCTTCATGATTAGGTGGGTTATATAAAATGTTTTTCTAACCACTTTGGCCACGTGGTTGTCAAATGAGAGATTGCTATCAACTTGGGTACCCAGGTCCCTAATTACTTCTTGTGTACTTAATGGATTGCCACCTATGTGGTAATTTATGGGCACTTTGTTTTTGCCAAAGGGGATGACTATACACTTTTTGGCATTTAGCTTGAGGCCATGGCTCTGGCACCAGTTGTCTGTTTCTATGAGGCCCTTTTGTAGGATGCTTGTGTCGGCTGTCGATTATGGCGCCCAGTTTGCAGTCATCTGCGAACTTTGTCAGCCACAGTCCTTCCGTGTTAGCCTGTACCTCCGAGAAATATATACCGAACAAGAGAGGTCCCAGGACTGAGCCTTGTGGGATGCCACTTGTAACTGGTTTGGAGTCTGACATGGCTCCAGCAATTCTAACCATGTGGATTCTGTCCTTGAGCCAGTTTGCAACTCATCTAGTGACATAGGGGTTTATATTTAAGCTGGTGAGCTTATCTATAATGCCCGAGTGGGGTATTGTATCGAAGGCTTTTGCAAGGTCCAGGTAGGCTGTGTGGACCACCTTCCCCTCGTCAATGGCCTTGGTGACTGTTTCAAAGAAATCGACCAGGTTTAAGAGGCAGGATCTGCCCTTAACAAAGTCGAACTGGGTAGGATCCAGTGTCTGTAGGTCCCCAATATCTTTATTTATGAGGTCCATGATGATCCTTTCCATAGCTTTGCAGACCAAGCTAGTCAGGCTTATGGGGCGATAGTTTCCAGGATCCGTTGAGGCACCACCTTTGTGGAGAGGGACCACTGTTGCTGTACGCCACCCTTTGGGTACATATCCTGTAGTAAGGCTGAGATTGAACAGTAGTTTTATGTTTGGGTTTAGTTCTTCTTGGAGTTCATGTAGGACACAGCCCGGGACACCGTCTGGTCCCATTGATGCTGTGTGTTTTGCTTTGGAGAGAGCGGCTCTTACCTGAGCATCTGAGATGTCAGGGGGGCAGCACTTTGCTGGGATAGATATTTGCCCTTTTGGTGGGGAAGGGGGGGAGAAGTTTGCACTGAACCTGTCAGCTAGGATGTTTGCAATGTCTGTGGGTTTGGTGTATTTTTTGTCATTTTGGACATATCTGGGAATTCCCACCCAGGTTCCTAACATAACTAAAGAAAGCCTTGTGATTATCCTTAGTGTCCTGTGCAATTTTTCTCTCAAAGCTGGCCTTGGACGATTTTATGAGTGCCCGTAGCTTTTTGCTAATACTGATCAAAGATGCCTTCCCTTTTTGGGATTTTGCTCTATCATGTTGTAGCTTCCTCCTTCTATTGTATAGTTTGTTTATGGCTGGGGTCCACCATACAGGATGCCTAAACTTGGAGGATTGGGTCTTGGTTTTATTTGGGATTGCATGATCCATGCATTCCTGAAGGTGTTCATAGAATGCGTTTATAAAGGATTCTGCGGTCTGGGCCATATTTTCCACAGGCCCAAGGGCTTTGATGGATTCCACCTCGGTTTTGAGGAGTGTGAAATTTGCTTTAGAGAAGTTTTTCACTGTGGTTTTCTGGGCAGGGGCTGGGGTCGGGATGTGAATATCTAGTGAGATTAGGTTATGGTCTGATCTTACCAGTGAGGGATACACTTCTGGTCTGGAACATACAGTCCCCATGTTGGTGATGATCAGGTCCAGTATGTTTTCCCCTCTTGTGGGAGTGGCAACAAGTTGTTCCATAGCATTTGAGTTTATAAATTCTAGGAACCTTTGGGCTAGGGTTGGAGAGACCTTCATATTTTCCAGTGTTCTCAGGAAGGCCGAGTGGGGTTCCTGAGTTTGGGAGGGTGGTCTGTATCAGGCTATAAACTGGAAGGCAGTTTTACCCACTGTTAGTTGCACATGGGTAGTCTCTGATGCTTCGTGCTGTGCCATCAACCTGGAGGTGTGGGTATCTTTGACAAATATTGATACTCCCCCTCCTTTTATAGTTTCATAGTTTCATAGTATAGTACTAGGCTATATGCCCTGGGGCATTTGTAAGCCTAGCCATAGTGATGTGGCTTTTGCCACCCCATGAAATGGTACAAAAATGTACAGAATAAATCAAGAATACTGTGCCTCTGTCTAGTAGTGACACAGTGAAGGTCCCCTATATAATAGAATTAGTTTACTGTGCCCCTGTCTAGCAGTGACACAGATGTGACCCCTGGGGTAAACTTACGATCTCCCATCCACTCATCAAGATTTCTCTTGAAGAGAGTCAGTGAGGGGCTCTGCCTAATACGAACTAGGATCCTGTTCCAAAGCATGGGAAGCCTTTGGGTTATGAATCTATCCCTCCAGCATGTCCTATTAATACTTGTGCCGAGGTTTAAGTCTTTAGCTCTCGTGGTCCTGATGGATTTGGATTTTTTGAGGTGGAGCATGTCCATCAGATCCTGGTTGGACATGGCCTTGTACGTCAGGCAGAGATCACCTCTGAGCAGGCAGTATGCTACTGAATAGAGCTGAAGTTTCTTTAGTCTGGCAGAATAAGACATATGTTGGAGACCCTTGATCCTTTTGGTGAGGTACTTTTGTGGTCTCTCCAGCTGTTGCAAGTGCCAGGTGAGGTACATACCAAATGGGGCATTGTACTCAATCATGGGTCTGATGAGGGAGGAATACAGGGGTACAATGACATCCTTGGATCTGGATGTGAAACCCTTCATGATGAGGTGTGCAAGGTAGAATGTTTTTCTAACCACTTTGGCAACGTGGGTGTCAAATGAGAGGTCACTGTCTACTTGGGTCCCTAGGTCTCTGATTACTTTTTCAGTACTCAGTGGGTTGCTGTCTGTGATAATTTGTGGGTACTTTGTTTTTTCCAAAAGGGATGACTATACATTTTTTGGCATTTAGTTTAAGGCCGTGACTACGGCACCAGTTGTCCGTTTCAGTGAGGCCTTTTTGTAGGATGTGTGTATCTGCTGGTGTATCGACTATGGCGCCTAGTTTGCAGTCATCTGCAAACTTTGCCAGCCACCGCCCTCCCATGTTTGCTTTAACATCTGAGAAATAAATGCCGAACAAGAGGGGTCCCAGGACAGATCCCTGTGGGACACCACTTGTGACTGGCTTTGAGTCAGACATTGCTCCAGCGATTTTAACTTTATAGGTTCTGTCCTTTAGCCAGTTTGCAACCCATCTAGTGACATAAGGGTTTACTTTTAAGCTGTTTAGCTTATCTATGATGCCTGAGTGGGGTATTGTGTCGAAGGCCTTAGCCAAGTCCAGGTATGCTGTATGGACTGCTTTGCCCTCATCAATGGCTCTAGTGACTGTTTCGAAAAAGTCAACCAGGTTTAAAAGGCAGGATCTGCCCTTTACAAAGCCGAACTGGGTGGGGTCAAGCATCTGTAGGTTCCCTATGTCTCCGTTTGTGAGTTCCATAATGATTCTTTCCATAGCTTTGCAGACCAGGCTAGTCAAGCTTATGGGGCGGTAGTTTCCAGGGTCTGTAGAGGCACCCCCCTTGTGGAGTGGGACCACTGTTGCTGTACGCCAGTGTTCAGGTACATATCCCGAAGTAAGGCTAAGGTTAAATAGCATTTTTATGTGTGGGTTTAGCTCCTCTTGGAGTTCACGTAACACGCACCCCGGGATACCGTCAGGTCCCACTGATGCTGTGTTTTTTGCTTTGTTTAGGGCGACTCTCACTTGGGCATCTAAGATGGCAGGGAGATTACATTCAGCTGGGATAAGTATTTCTTCTTTTGGGGGTGAAGGAGGCGAGAAATTTGCACTGAACCTGTCAGCCAGAATGTTAGCAATATCTGTGGGTTCAGTGTATTTTTTGTTGTTGTGAACCAACTCTGAGCATATCTTAGGGTTTCCGCCCAGGTTTCTAACATAGCTGAAGAAGGCTTTGTGGTTATCTTTAGTGTCCTTAGCGATTTTTCTCTCAAAGTTTGCCTTGGATGTTTCTATGAGAGAACGTAGTTTTCTGCTAATGATGATCAGAGATGTCTTCCCTTCATGGGATTTCGCTCTGACGTGCAGTAGCTTCCTTCTTTTGTTATACAATTTGTTTATGGCTGAGGTCCACCAGACAGGTTGCTTACTTTTGGTGGAGAGGGACTTGGATTTGTTTGGGATTGCATGATCCATGCATTCTTGGAGATGTCCATAAAAAGCATTTGTGAAGGATATGTGTTGTTTAGCCTTGTGGTTCAGTCCAAATTTTGGGCCCGAAAAACATGGTATGAGGTATAACCTGGTAGTGCTGGGGTGCTCTCGGGATCCTTGAACCAGGTTTCTGTTACTGCACAGATATTGATGTTCTCCATGCTAAGGAGAGTTTCAAGTGCATGCATCTTGAGGTTTAGACTTCTGGCATTGAGTAGTATTACTCTTAGTTTCTTATCCCTTGTGATACCTATGGAGATGGGTTTGTCTTTTGAGCCTTGCCTAAAAAAGGCACTATGCGGGTGGAAAGAGCCTTTGCCAATATCCGAAAGCCCAGGGGTGACAGGTGGAATCCGTCCCTAGTGAAGCATCGTGGCTTGTCGAGCATGTCATCCCAGGCAGACAGGCATTGGATCCCCTTTGAATGACACCAATACTTAAGCCAATTGTTGAAATTGATCATCTTGTCTTCATATTGTGGCATCATTCTTGGTGAGGGTAAGATGCTACTCAAGGTCAGGGTCATACTGGCCTGGGCTACATGCTCAGAGAGCTCCTCTATGTCTCTTTTCATGTAGTCCAGGAAGGTACGTCTCAGGTCATTCACACCAGCATGGACGATGACTGAGTCATAGTTGTACTTACCTTGGAGTGACCTGAGTGCTTCTGTTATGTGGTGGATCCTAGCACCCGACAGGCAGCTCACCGTGACCTTCTCCTTGTTCAGCCTGGTGAGTGGGACATCAGTGCGCCTGATGATAGAGTCACCTATTACAAGTGTATCAGGTGTGTTGTTTAGCCTTAAGGGCTGTGACTGTTTGGCACACTGGCTTTGTGAGCTATGTGTTGCACGTGTTTTGTTTTGGGGTAGTGGTTGCTTGGGTGTCTGCTTTGGAGGTCTCTGCTGCTTAGGTAGATTTTTATTTAGATCCTCCGAGTATGTTTCTGTGTGTTTATGTGTTTGGTTTGCTGTCGTGATAGGTCGATGTGAGACTGGAATTGTAGTGAGTGTGGTTTCCTTCTCCTCCTGACTGGTTACGCAAGTACTGAGTCGAGAGAGCTTATCCTCCACTTTGGCTGTATGGTTGCTACTCTCACATATGTTGGAATTTGTTGGGAGGAGGAGAGGTTTGTCTGTGTACATGAGGCAGTTATAGCATTGCCTCAAGATTCTTAGATTCACCAGCCGGACTTTAGAGGAGATTGACAACTGACCTTTGGATATGCTTGTATATGTCTGTACCCCCATCATCATCTGGGGGTCAGTGCCACAGTGAGAGATCCTAGTCCCTTCCACTAGGATGGGAATGTCTGCCATTAGCCTCAGCTTCTATTCTTCCCAGCCTGCCATATTGATGCCTGCTTATGTAATTGAACTTTGAATGGCAATAGCGTAGTTGGCATTATAACCCCTCTGCCACCAGATCCAGCCCCTCCATAGTTCGTTTGCTGTCTTGGCTCAGATGGGTTCTTTTCAGGAGATCCCAAAAGTGATACATTAGGAGTAGGTTAATTGTCTATGAATGGTTTGGACACCTTTTTTGTGACAGTTCTCTTGTATGATATGCTTGCTGCCAGTACAAGAGTGTATGAAAAAAGGCACCAGTACAAGAGTATATGAAAAAAGTCACATTTCCATCTAGAAGGTTCTTGTCCATTACTAAACAAGTAGCCATGCCGCTCTGAATGGTGAACAGCCTGTACATCCCACTTGGTCTTTCTACTCTTAAGGCCTTTTAATCTTTGACATGTTAGCAGTTACACAGTAAGCAAAGCTGCTTCCACTAATTTGAACTGTGTCCTGATATGATCATAGATGTTCCCGAAGCTTCAGCTCATAACTTCTTTGGAGCCATGCTGTAACTTTTGATTACACTGAGTTCAGTCCCTTAACTTCAAGTATATGGCTAACATACTGGCTTGGGCCTTGACCTTTTGGCTTGTTGCTTGAAGGGGTGTCTTGAATTCAGTTTATTATTGAGTCATCAATTTTTCTCTGAGACTCAGAATTTTTCACACTATTTGTAATGACGGCATAGTTGTTCTGGTTCTTAAAGCACATTGGAAAATGTTTTAATAGTTATCATCCTGTCTCAAACATTCCCTTTGTTGGTAAAGTTATTGAGAATGTAGGTTATGCACAGCTTAAATCAATTTTAAAGGTGTGTAACTGATCCAGTACCTTTCGGTAGGATTTTTAATCTTGCCATAGTACTAAGATAACCCTTGTGAGAGTAGTGAACAATATCCTGATGGTAAAGGTTCAGTGTTTTTCTCTGGTTAAGTTCTCCTTGACATCTTTGTAACATCTGACATGGCTGACTGATGTATCCTGCCGGAACAGCTTAGATCTCACTGTAGTTCCCCTTTACTATTCTGGGTTAGTTTGCTTCACAGGGTAGTATTTAATGTTACTCTTCTTCTTTCCAGTCTGTGATTGGTGTTGCACCATGGGGTTCCATTTGTGACCTCTTATTTTTTGCTGTGTCTATTTATTAGAAGAAGAGGCCTGAGTTATTAGAGTTATGGTAATGATACATGGCTACATTTCTCCTTCCCACAAAATTATATGGTTGTCTTTCCTTTCCTTGCAGAAATTTTGGACCTTATCCATCTTTGTAGACAGGTTAATTGGTTAAAAATCAACACATCAAAGATTGAAGCCTTTACATTTCACACTACTGAGAGGAATTATTTACTCCTTCACTGTTCCTCTCGTGTGTGGTGATAACAGACTAGCATTTGTCTCCAGAATGCATAGTGTTGACATAATTATCAATGAGAGGTTTCTATTTCCTGAACAACTATCAGCCATTGTCAAGTCTTATTTCTACTATCTGAGAAATATTGCCCATATAAAGCACCTGATCCCCTCCCGCCAAGATCTACTGGTGGTGAAGCAAACATTGTGTATGTCACACCTGACTACTGCATTTCAGTGGAGCTGATTGACACTGAAGTTGACTTTCAGTTGTGGAGACCTCCATCGCATGTTTAGTTACTGGTACATTGTGTTACCATTACATCACTCCCATGCTGTGGAATCTGTACTGGCTGCATACACATTCTTGTGCTACTTTCAGGAGTCTGATGTTAAAGTGATTAGCCTGCATGACTAGGGTCCCTCATATATTAATCAACTGGTGGTTCTTTACATTGATTGTGAGAATGGTACGTCTTTCAGAATTGCATGTTTCTGTAAATGTATTAACCTTTGGGCATTTGAATAGATTGCATCCCTGTCTGCCGCTATGGTGGGCCACCTGAAGCAAGTTCACTCACTTATTAAGTGATGCACGCTTAGAAGTATTACTGTGGTAGCTTTGGGAATGCACTTATCCCTGTCTGCTTTCAGAATAAACCTTAATTTATCTCTCTTTTTCGATCTTATTCTTTTTTTCTGATGCTGACTAATGCTATATTTATTTTGTTCACTAAGCTGTTGGTTCACATGTACCGTTTCATGTTTTGTATTATGTTGACTGTTATGTATCTATTTTATATATTTGTTTTTAATGGCCTTTGTATATAAGCACAATAATAAACATGAAGCTGAATGCCTTAAATTGCTGCCATTGGCTTTATAGGTGCCCTATTTTCTTTATTTTCTATATATTTTTTATCATTGTTTCTTTGTAAATTGTTTACCCTGTACAGTGCTTAGGAGTTAAGTATTCAAACCATTAAAGATGAAAGATAACTAAAAATTAAAGATTTGTAGTTATTGTTATGATGCTGCTGGAAAGTATGTACAGGTCTGATAAGAATTCATTACATTAGAGAAAGAGGAGAGTCTGATCTGATGTTATCTAGTCACCATTCCTCAGGTTAGGGTTTTGGATCCGATATTGGATCCGAGCCGGCATACACAGAACACAGCTTAGCTCAAGCTCCTCCCCTCCCATAATGCTCTGCTGCCCTGCACTCCCTCAGATCCCGTTTGCTGCACAGTCAGATGCAGATTTCACAGCTCCTCGTTAGTGTGTCTATTTTGGATAGTTTTTAAATTTCAGTTTTTCCGGTGTTGTAGAGGTATTGGATAATTATCCTTTTCTTGATATTGCCTCCTGGTCGATTTTGACCTTTTTTCTGGACTTTTTCCCTGGTTTTCTCTCTCTGCCTAGTTAGTGTGGTGTGTAAGTAGTGCTTAACTAGAGTTTATGTAGTTGTAAGAACTTGTTGAGTTTTTTGGATGGTCTTATCAGGTTTTGGAATTTTGGCTTGTTTTGACTTCGGTGAGGTTGGGTCCTGGGTTAGTTATGTGAAATAAACCTTTGTGTTTTAAAAGGTGCTCCTCACGTGGGCAGAAAATGCCTGTTTCAGACTCACATGAGGAGTGTCTGTACTTTCTCGGTGGTGACCACCTTGAGGTGAAGTGCAGCATTTGTGCTGCTTTCAACCCGAGGGCTTTGGTCGACCATCGTAACAAGCTTCTTAAAGGTTTGGTTAAAGGAGGCTCCTTGGTCACTGGTTACCTAGCCAAGGTGGGGTCATCAGGGGCTAGAAAGAAGCTTTCCATGGAGGAGGCCCCGTCCAAACATCCCAGGCTGTCGAATCCTAGGTCTTTAGATCCAGCTCCAGCCAGGCCCGTTTTGGATCTGAGATCTTCGGGTCCCAGATTGTCCAGGGAGTCTACTCCTGGATCCAAGGGTGCAGACCCGAAGCTCTCAGGTCTGGCACCCTCAGTTTCCTCTCCCAGATCCAAAGTATTTGACTCCCGACCTTTGGATCTGAGGGCAGGAGCCATGCCTACAGATCCGACCCTTTCGGATCCGAGAGATTCAAGAAGTGTTATTTCAGATCTGTTGCTGAGTTCGGCTCCAGTTCAGTTGGATCTGAGAGTTGTGATGGAGCCGATTGTAGTACAGGATCTCCCCTTGGATCCGTTGTCCTCAGCGCAGGCCCTGTCATCTCTGGGTAGGTCTTATTCTAGGGAGCACAAGAGACGACCTTCAGGCACTGCTCTCCCAGCAGGTCCTCCATATAATTCCGATCTTCCAGGAGTGCCCTCCCTATAGATATGGACAGGATAATGCGGGCCTTTATGAAAGCTCAGACGGAGTTGGGGCTTCTGGCTTCTCCGGCCCACAGGTTGGGAATCTAATCTCCCACTTCCCTTTCAATCGCTCCTCATCTGACCAGTGGCTTGGATTTTCAGGGACTGTTGTGCGGAGGCTAGGGGAGCTCCAGGACTCCATTTGGGTCCTTTCTTGACAGGATCAGTGGCTGGTATTATTCTTACCCCCCAGAACAGACCATCCCTCTGGTCAGGGCTGTTGAGCCGGGGTCTATGGGATTGGATTTGGACCCGGGCTTTTCAGTCTGGTCTCTTCCTCTGGGCGCCTCGGCCCTTGACAGCTCTGGTCTGGTGCTGTCCAGTGGAGTGGGGGGCTGGGGGGGTCTACCTTCTCTTCTGCTAGGTTTGTAACAGTGGGAGACTGGGATGGGACCTCCTCCAGTCCTTCTGCTTTCTGGGCTGTCAAAAGATCCTTCTCTGCTATCAGAGTTGCCTCCCCCATGCACAGTCATCCTACCCAGCCCCAGCATCTGAGCGTCTGGTTCTTCCTGCTTCTGGTCAGCCCATCCATCCTAGCCTCCATGGGGATGCCTTCCCCTCAGGGGCCCCCTCCTCTTATGAGTCTTCTCGGCAGCCTCTGGCAGAGGAAGTTCCCAGGAAGAGGACATGTAAGAGGAGACAGCTTGACTCCCCTATGGAGTCCCTTACTGAGGATATGGATGCTGATGAAGGGGACTGGTCCCCAAGATCACCACCAGAGGATGTCTCCTTTGCAGGAAGCCATATTTCTGGAGGCTTTTGGCACGGGCCCATCTACCTCTTGGGTGCCCCCCCCCCTGCTGATCCTCCTATTGATCTTGTGGCAGCAGGGCTTAGAAGGAGCCAGATACTGTGGAAGCCAGTACCAAAGAAAGTGGACAAGTTTCTTAGTCCCCCAGCAGATAGAGCCTTTTGGTCCAAAGCGGACCTGGTTGATGCTATTGTGGTGGCTGCTGCCACCAAAAAGAAATTGGCAGAGCAGAATTCTTCTGTCCATCCTCCCACTCATGAATAGAGGGCTCTGGACAGATTTGGAAAGTTGGTGTTCACCTCAGCTGCTTTTAGCATTAAATTATCTTGCACATTTCACCCATCTGCAGTGGGATTTGATAAAGGAACTTTCTACTTCCCTCTCTGGGTCCATGTCTGAAGAGGAATTCAGGGTAATTTCTCCAAAGATGTCAAGCCTTCATTCAGTTGCAAATTCATCCATGAGGCTAATTTCCAACGCTGCGGAAGGGTCCTAATGGGAAGCAGGCTCAGGTATCACAATTAGATGTCATACCTGTCTCCTCCTCCTGAGCGGGTTTGCAGAGGCCTTCAAGACATCTTTTGTTAATGCCCCCTTTGATGGTTCTACACTCTTTGGTCCAACTATGAAAGAGAATTTGACCTGCAGTGAACAGGAAGGGAAGACCTTGTCCGCCATTGGGATCAGGTTTTCTGCTCCTCAGAGGTCTTTTTCCAAGACCCAGAAGGAGAGTAAAAAATGTGATTCCGGAAGGCGCAGTCTCCCTTTCAGGAGGATTCCTCTTCCAGGGGACGGGGAAGAGGTTTCAATGGTAGACCGTGCCAGGGGAGCCCTGCAGAACCAAGGTTCCAGGGAACACTTCTCTGAGAAACCTTTGCAGTATCCCTGAGATGTTGCCTGACTGTCCGTCCCTGGTGGCAGTCGGGGGTCTGTTATCTTTGCACCCTCTAGCCTGGGCAAGTGTTAAAATGATCAATGAGTGCTAGCAATTGTATACAGGGGCTATTGCATTCCCTTTTCGGAAGTTTCCCCAAAATTCAGTTCTCTTCCAGATGTGCCACCCAATCAGGAACAGGCAGCTCGACAGGAGGTTGTAAACTTTCTTCAAAAAAGAGCCATTCAAGAGGTCCCCGCATGACAGAGAGGATCCGTAACTTATTCCCGCTTCTTTTTAGTTCTAAAGAAAACAAAGGACCTATGTCCTGTTTTGGATCTCAGTTACATGAACCAGTTTGTGCAAAAGTCAAAGTTTTGGATGGTCACTGTGTAGTTGATTGTGCTTGTCTTGTACAGCAATGACTGGATATGCTCAGTGGACCTCCAGGATGCGTACTACCATATAAAAATGGCTCGACGGTCCAGAAAGTTTCCCCGATTTTGCCTGGGAGCTGATCATTTTCAGTTCCGGGCCATGCCCTTTGGTCTCATCTCAACCCCCCAGGTGTTCACCAAATGCATGGCAGTGGTAGCAACTCATCTCCAGCTGCAGGGAAGCCAGGTTTTTTCTTATTTGGATGACTGGCTTCTGATTGCTCCTACAAGGCATCAACTACTGGACAATAGTCGCACTGTACTCTCCCTGTTTCATCAGTTTGGCATATCCATGAACATGGCCAAATCTTCATTGATTCCAACCCAAAAGCTGAAGTTCATAGGCACTCTGTTGAATACCACCTCTCAGGTAGCAGCTCTACCGCTTTGCCGGGTGTCTCTTATTCATGACCAAGTTCGGGCTTTGCTAGAGCAAACCTGTCCTCTGGCTTCACTCATTCTCAGGGCTCTAGGATCAATGGCGGCTGCCATTTATTTGGTACCAATGGCTCGGTACCATATGAGGGTTCTTCAGTGTACCTTTACAGTTCAGTGGTCAGCATTGCTGCATCCCCTATCCTTTCCCATTTGGCTCACCCTGGTGTGTCACAGGCATCTTTCGTGGTGAATTCATTCACTGGATCTTCTAGCGGGCTGGTCTTTCGTTCCTCCGACTCCTTTGGCGACAGCCATATTAAACGCTTCCCTTCTGGGGGGGGGGCATTTCCAGGGACATGGTCACCCTCAGAGACCAAACTGCACATCAATGTTCTGGAAATGAGGGCAGTCCTTTTGTTGTTGCAAGACTTTCAAGACTGCCTCCCTCAGGGAACGATTGCAGTTCTATCAGACAATGTGGCTGTTGTGCGGTATATAACCACATGTTCTTATCTGCTGTGTCAGGAGGCCATGAGGGTTTGGGAGTAGGTGATGGCCACAGTGTGCTTTCTCATTGGAATGCACATTCCTGGAGCATCCAACGTGTTGGTGGACAAATTGAGCAGGGCTATCTTGACCCTTCACGAGTGGTTCTTGAATCCAGTAGTGGCTCAGCACATCTTCTGTTGGTGGGGTTATCCAAGCTGTGATCTGTTTGCATCTGCTCGCAACCAAAAATGCAGCAACTTCTTTACATTGATCCCCCCCAGAGGGGGAATCCCCCCAGGGATGCTCTCACCCAAGATTGGCCTCCAGGTCTCCTGTATGCCTTTACTGCATTACCTTTAATCCCCAGAGTACTTCAGAAAGCTAGATGCCTCAAGAGTCAACTGATCCTCATTGTCCCCTTTTGGCCTTGGCAGGTGTGGATCCCCCTCCTACGGTCTCACTTGAAGCATCCACCCTAGGAGCTCGATCCAATTCCAGATCTGCTATCTCATCAGTCTCTTCTACCGCTCCCGAACCTTCAGACTTTACATCTGACAGTGTGATGTGTCAACTTCCAGTGATTTTGGCTAAGTCCAGGCTAGCTTCACTCGTAAAGGAGATTATTCTTGCTTCCCAGAGGTCCTCCACTAGTAAATGGAAGAGGTTTTCAGTTTGGGCAAAGAGTAGGAATTTGGACCCCTTCCCTGCCTGTATTCCTGAAATACTTCTGTTTTTGACCTCTCTAGTTAAGGAAAGTGCTAGTTTTTTCCACTATCAAGGTTCAGTTGGCAGCGATTTCAAATTTTCACCTTGGTGGTAATTCTGCCTTTTCTGAGTGCCTCTGTAAGGCCTTCTTAAAAGGGGGTTTTCTATTATGGCCTCCTGTGAAAACTCCTTCTCCCCCATGGGATCTGACTTTGGTCCTGCAGGCTTTGACAAAACCACCCTTTGAACCAGTGGCTTCGTGTGATATTATTCTTGGAAGACTGCCTTAACTTCAACAAAGAAAGTTTTGGAGCTGCAAGCTCTTACTGTCAAGCTACCCAACTTAGTTTTCCATAAGGACAGAGTGCCTCTGAAACCAGATCCATCCTTCATGCCTAAAGTGGCCTTAACAGCGAATCTTAATCAATGTATTCATCTCCCAGTATTTTTTCCTAACTATTTCAGTAAAGGGGTATACATCCTACACACAATTGGACATTCATCGTCAGCTTCAGTTTTATTTACATAGAACGTAAGAATTTAGGCATTCAGACCAACTATTTCTCACCTTTTCTATGAATAGAAAGGGCAGAGGAATTTCGAAAGTCATGGTTTCCCATTGGATTTCGCAATGTATTTCCTTCATTTATTCCTCAGAAGATATTCCCTTGGCTGCACCAGTGAGGGCTCACTCTACCAGGGCAGTTTCTACCTCCACTGCCTTTGCAGATCATCAATCTTTAGATGACATTTGTGTAGCAGCAACATGGCTTTCTCCCCACACTTTCATCTCCCACTATAAGTTGGATTTGGTTTCTAGAGGAAGGGCTTCATTTGGCTCCATGGTTCTTCGGCATGTGCTTCCTTGAAACCTCCCATGGCATCTGTGTTATCTGTATTCACTATTCATCACGGTCCCACCCCCCAGCCTCCTTCCTGGAAGATTGGTTGGATTTTGGAGGTCCTGTTTTTCTTTAGTACTTTGGTCTGTCTTCTTTCCTTATGCTCACTCGATCTGAGGGAGTGGAGGGCAGCAGAGCATTGTGGGAGGGGAGGAGCTTGAGCTAAGCTGTGTTCTGTGTATGCTGGCTCGGATCTGATCTCAGATCCAAGACCCTACCGTGATGAATGGTGACTACAGATAACACAGATGCCAAGTTATGGTAAGTACATAACTATAATTTCATTGCCCTTTTTTAGGGGGTAATAACTGCAGGAGAGATCTGTTAAACAGCAAGGTTGTCTTTCCTTTATTACACCTAACTTTTAAGGGTGCAGTTTTTTTAATACATTCATTCAAGGTATGTTTCTAGGATCCTCTATCCATCTACCTTGCTGTACTTCTAGTAGGCATGAATCTGAAGAAACTGCAATAAAGGAAAATAGTCTATTTGTGTGAAGTACTCACCATGACATTAGATGTTAGCCCGCATTACTATTTCCTTTAAGAATGCCATTCAAACTGCCCACTGGTTTTGTTTGATTACTCCATTATATAGTTATGTTATGTTTGTTGTTATCCTAGTGCTGTCCTGATTTTTGATTGGTGGTCATCCAGTATTTGGGGCATGAGGTGAACAGTGTTTCACATCCTGTAGTTCTGCTGGGTGTGGCTTCATGGATAACAATATATAAACACAGTAATGTCATACTTTGCTGTTGCCTGGTAGCATTCAGAGTAAATGTGATCAGATTCCTTAGAGAGATGTATATGTTATCAAATGCTGGTGACATTAACTTACATAATACACTGCTAATACCGACTAGGGAAGGGTCCTCATGCTGTTGCTGACATGCAGGAAAATTGGAATTCTTTTGTTGTGTCTCCAAAATGCTGGGACTGGTCCTTCTGTGCAGCATGGATAATTAGCACAGAAACCTGAACTTTCTTCTAAATCACAGACAGCCTGAGGACTTGGGACAGAGGGGGGAAGTAGTACCCCTTCTAGATAATTATGAAGCCATCTTAGGGCCCCTTTGGGTGCCTAATCCGTAGGTTATGAACTCTGGAGAAAATGGGAAGAGGTCAAATGTTTTCTGTTATGGTGAGTACTTCACAAAATGTGTACACTTTTCATAGTTCATTTTTGGATTCTGAGCTGACTCAATTAATCCAGTCTTGGATTTACAAAGTTGGCCACAAAAATGGCAGATGCTTCCATGTGAGTGAATTGTCTATGCACTTGGGAGTTCAACATTCACTTTAACAGCTGTTGCAGAAACTATGCTTTTGGCTTTAGTGGGATGAGCACCTATGCTGGTTTTATGATCTGCACCTCTTCAGGAGAAGAATCAGTGTCATAAGTTGTATTTTAAAAGTTTTGTTAGCAGACATTTTAAACTAATTCAGGCGAGTGGGCATAACAACTCAACATAGCAATTATAATCCTCCTCTGAAAGTGTCTAATTGGTTAAATAATTAAGACTGTGATGTTCTTAAGGAAGGAACATAATAGCTGTTCAAGACCTCTTTCTTCAAGTCCCAGTAATGTGAGGCAGATTTTTTGAAAGCAGGCTGACAGTCTAGAATATGAACATTTTTTCACTGTGGGTAACCATGGAGTTTGCATTTATAAGATGGAGCATGTGGCATATTTCCCAGCATGTGGGATGAAAGAGAGGTTTGCCACTTGAAAAAAAATGCTTTCTTTCAGGATTACTGAAAGACACTTTTAGTGACTTTATTTACAGTATCAGGACTCAAAGAAATATCATTTGGTTACAGGCCATTACATCTTTCATACATTCTGACCACCTACTGAACATGAAAGAGCAAAAGACAGAGGTGCATCTAGCTACATAAAGGATGAGCACACCTCAAGGCTGGTCAAACAATATGACATGCTTGAGCTACTCCATGTCCAACTAACCAAGGGAAAAATCCATTACCATATTCTTGCTAGATAGAGGTCCCCCACCATAAACCAGGAAACCCATACATCATAACCGAAGTTACTAGAATCACTTACCATCCAGTGTAACACCATACTCATGGGTGATTTTTAACTACCTCTCCATTAATTGGGAGGTACACATGACCACTAATGTTCAGGGCCAAAGATTTCTTGAATTTGTAAATTCAAATTGTCCTGGAGCAGCTAGTCTGCACTCCCACTAGGAAACAAATATCCTAGATCCGGTACTCACAAATATGGGAGAGTGTTGCATCACCTCCCCACCCATGTGATGTCCTCATGGGTGAGAACAGATTGCAAAGTTTCTCCCTTGAAATAAAGGTAAAACTAGTGCCCCCCACCTAATCACAAAAACTTTAAGAACCTCTCTAAGGTAAATTACCCCCAAGTAAGGGATGGCATAGCTAGTTTCCAAGCTCTTCCAAATCTCACAAAATACAGAAACCTTATGCTGAGGCATACACAAAAGTACTGTATAACCATTAAAAACTACATAGAAGTAGCAATATCAGAACAAAATAAACCCAGTTCAAACCGCAGATACAAGTCATCATGGTAGATCCCTGGATTTAATAGGCTGTACACCAAAAGAATCCTGTTGAGAAGTAAAAGGGAATGTGCACAACAGAGCAAAACGTTCCTCATTAATCTAAACAAGTGAAGCAGGGAACTAGACAAGTCTCTGAAAGCAGATTTTGAGGTAAAAACAGCCTCCAAAGCTAAGGATAACCATAAAGCATTTTCAGTTATGTTCACAATCTTATGGGCAATACCCAACAATGTGTGGAATTAGTTGTAGATGGCATCACCTGTACTCAGCAGGAAGACTTGGCAAATCTTCTGACCACAGATTCAGCTCAAATTTCACCTCTCCATCACTCCCAGTTCTCTCCCAAGAAATACCCTGCACCACTTTATCGCCAGTTATCACCAAAGAACATATTTCTACTTCATTATCTAAAGCTAAAAACACGGCTTCATTGGGGTCTGACCGTATACCAGGTTGCCCCATTAGGATCTCTGTTTAACCACAACCTCCTAACTGGCTTTGTCTCGGTAGAGTGGAAGACAGCAACAGTCATCCCTCTGCATAATGTGTGACCATCTACTGACCTGGTAAATTACAGACCCATAAGCTTGACTAGTCTTATATGTAAGGCCATGGAAAGAATAATTATGGACCTAATAAATAATGACATTAGAAATCTTCGAACACTGGACCCGACCCATTTCAGATTTGTCAAGGGCAACTACTGAATCTGGTGGATTTCTTTTGAGAGAGTAACTAAAGTCATGGATGAGGGTAAAGCAGTACATACCACCCACCTCAACCTAGCCAAGGCATTTGACACAATTCTCCACTCCAATATTATAAATAAACTCAAAAACTGGGCATAAATCCCTACTTCACCAGATGGATAGCTAGTTGGCTCATGGACAGGACAAATGGTTAAAGTAGGTGAATCCATATCCAGCAAGAGGCTAGTTACTAGCAGTGTACCTCAAGGCTCAGTGCTGGGATTACTTCTGTTCGGAGTATACATCCCCGAAGGCAAGGCTAATGCGGAAAGCCTCTAGATTATGTAGATTGCTGACAACTGCAAGCTGGGGGCACTCATTGAAGCCCACAGTGATGTAGATATCTTTCAGGAGGGTTTAAATCAGACAAATGATTGCTGCCAGAACCATGGCCTAAAATTAAATGTGAAAAATGCATCATCATATCCTTTGGAAAGTCAAATACCCCTGCAAATTACATCATCAATAGCACTCCACAAAGAGAAGATTCAGAGGTGAGAGATCTAGGTGTGCAGGTAGACAATAACCTGAACTTTGACTACCATGTTTCCACAGTGGTGAGGAAGTCCTAGGTGGCACAACTTAAAAGTAAAGGTATGGCATTCAGATCCAAGGAAATTATTGTCCCACTATACTCGGACATTGGACCAATAATTGAGTAAAGTGTGCCATTTGGCATGTACTTGACTCGGCACTTACAGCTGGAGTGACTATTCCCCACAAAGAAAATACAGGGTGTAAATAACATGTCCTACCAACTATTAAGGGGTGACTTATGCCTGATCTAAAAGGTACTTGGAAATCCATTCCAGATGGAGATGCTACACATCCACAAGTCAAGCAGCATAAGTGCCACCCAATCTAGGGACTGTAACTTAGCAATTCAAATAAAACATGCTGGAGAGACACACGTGTCTCAGAGATTGCCCTTCTTTGGAAAACTTTTCTCATTCACATTAAGCAGAGTCCTTCCCTGGTGCTCTTCAAGCGCAGTTTGGATCAATGGATGGGGAACTGCAAATTCACCTTGGTTAGCACCTGTGTCCCTTATTGACAGGGGCAATCTGTTAAGATGCTCAGTGCACAGACAAAAAAGTATGCCATCCTGTTGCTCCAGGGGCCATATATTGGTTAAAATTGGGCTATACTGGCTAGGCCTGTAAGGACTATTAAGCAGTTTGCCTAATAATCTCCTATGAACCTGTGAACCAATCGGTTAAGGAAGACATGTGATGCCAATAGTTTGAGGTTCTCAGTAATTTATAATCTTGACAGGGGCACACTTTTTTGATATTTTCTGTTGTTGCAGGTGCATACATGTGATGTTGAGAAATGTATCTTGCATTCTAATAACACATCACAGGATCATAGAAAGTCTAAGGCCACTGAATCTTGGTGAATATTCCAGTAAGTTTTTGGACATCCATCCAGTCACCTAGGTTATGTTTAAAGGAAGATAGTAAGTTGTTGTTGTGTCTTTCGGCTTTTCCCGGTTAGGGGTCACCACAGCGGAACTCCAGTCCACTAATGATTGGCAGTTGATTTTTATGTGCTGAGATGCCGGCCCTAACGCACAACATTCAACGAAGGTACGCCCATTCACGCATGTCTCCAGGCTCTAGCTGAGAATCAAACGGGACAACGTCTTGCTGTGAAGATAGTAAGTACACTGGTTAATATGTAGTAAAGTCTTATTCTAGAAGCTTGGGAAGTGCTGGGTTATAATCCTGTCCCTCCACTGTGCTTTATTTCTTGATGAAGATTTAGGTCCCTGATTCTAGTATTGACGCAGACAACTGAGTCTGTAATGGTACAATAAGAAAGATAGATTTCCATTCAAATGTCTTTAACTCATTCACTCCAATGGAACTCAGGAAGTTTGCACTGTAACTTCCAATGGGCGGAGCTTAAGCCTTTTGACAGAAACAAATCATTTCCAACAGATATTTGTATCTCTGGAACCATAGGGGTTATGAAAAAAGTATAAATGACAAATTCTTAAGCACAGACTTTAGGTTCTAGGTCTTAAACTGAATTGTGTAAGTCATAGTAAACACAGTAACTATTACATTTGTAATATTTTGTAAACAATATCTCCGTAACCCCTCAAGTTACATAAGTACGTACTGTTAGCATCATTTTATTCATCTGGCTGAGAGCTTCCATATGAGGCTAAGGGGTTCTGTCTGTGTTACTTAGTTGTTTTAATATTTAGAAAAATATGGACATTATATCTATATTGATTAATATTATAAAAACAACATTTAATATCTATTTACCTGCACTAGAGAGAGGTCAAATATTAATGCAGTTGAGTTTGGCTCTGTGTAAGCTTTACATGAAATATTTTAAAACCTTGTACATTGCATGGTTTTGGAATTATTGATGCAAATATGAACAAGCAATATTTGATGCTCATAAGCATCAATAGGAATTAACTGCAGATGCACCTGGCGGCATCACTCGGATGTAATGACTTAAGGCATTAAATAAGGGGATAGAGCTTCCAGCATCTCTTGATAGGGGCTAAAGGTCTGTTATCTTTTTGATTAGAAATCTGTAGGGGTTGTTATGATTATTTGATACATTTAATGAGGTACATTCTGAAGAATGAATTCTGTTCACTAGTTGATATGATCAGTGCAGAGTATTTATTTATATATTTGTTTGTTGCAATTTGATAATTGGGTAGGTGGTCTGGTCCAGTGAGCCTTATATTATTTGCAACACTGCCTTTTGTATGCTCAGTAGTTACTTATACAATATTTGCACTGGGGATTGCCATGTTCTGCATTTATTATTATTATTATTATTATTATTATGAAAAGGAAAAAGGGAAAGCAGTAAGATTAGTGTTGCAGTGCATTGTAAGTTAGACTTTATCTGAAACATTTACAGGCTGTTTCATTTGTAAGATGCTCTTTCAGCTTTGCCTTAACTTCTTGTAGTGAGTACTGTGACTGTACTTCTTTGTGGAGGTGATTCCAAGAGGCTGCGGCATTTTTTTTTTTGAAAGTTTTTTTTCCCTACAGTGGTGCCAGATTGTGGGCTTATAAAGAGCAACCCCTTCCCTTGGGTGTTTTTAAGACCTTAAGTTAGGTGTTTCATAGGAAAAGTGGAAGGCGATGGCTAAGTGTGATTATTTTGAATATGAGAGTACAAAGCATCTGTAACGCTCTGCTTTGTATTAGCAGTCAGTGGAAACATTTACAAATGTCACAGCGATATGTATAATGGCAAGCCAAGATGACGAAGCAAAACATTTTGCTTTCTGTAGCTTAAAGTTTGACAGTATTTGTACTAGAATAGAGGATTAGGACATGTGGTGTGTATTCTAGTGTAGGAAAGAGTACATTTTTTTTACCAGGAATTGCCATGTTGGGAGGTGTAATATTCTGGTTCAGAGTTTTAGCTCAATTAAAACTTTGCTTATTATGAAATCAATGTGAGTGGGAAAAGATAGTGAAGGTCAGATAGGTATTTCTGTTAAGTCATATTGGATGTGCCATTACTGAAAGTGTCTTTTACTGTTATTGTAGAAATACTGGAGATTTTGTGGGAGGTTTTGAGTAACATAATAAAAGATTTGTCATAGTCTGTTTGTTTTTATTAGTCCATTGGCATGTAAATAATTTTTCTTGCATATTTTGTTGTAGTTGAGAGGGTGACTGGTTGGATTGAAAGAGAAGGAGGGAATCTGCTAACATGATTATGCCCAGCTGACGTAGATCATGTGTGAGATCCCTTACGAACAGGGAGAAATGTAGGGGACTGAAGACAGACTCCTGAGGTACTATTATATTTAGGGTTCCTGTGTTTGAAAAACGTTTACTGTAAACTTGAAAGCTTATGTGTTAAAGGTGGCTTTAAACCATTGAACAGTATTTGCTCCAAAATGAAGTCCTGAGTTTATTGAGAAGCATCGGATAATTAACAGCCTTGAAGGTCCTAGTTAACAACTATGATTAAACCTCCTGTAAAGAGGCCACCATTCATGTTACACTAGATTTTATTAGTGTTCATAAGGAGTACTGTCATCTTGCTAGATGTGTTCTAGAATCCATGTTGATGGTCACATTGTAGCCGTAGCATTTATGTGTGGGAAAATTTGAGTGTAGAGCAGGTTTTCAACTATTTTAGTTAGGGGTAAAGGTTAGATATGGAACTTCAATATTTGCAGTTCTTGAGACTTTTTATAAAGGGATTACAATATAAAGGAGTGATTACCTCTATAGACCTTGATGATATTCCTTTTTCCATTATCTTTGTAAATAAAAGGGATCCCTGACAACCATTGTCATGATGATTTAAATGACAGGGAGTTTTCAACCCAGGTTCATAGGCCCCGGACTACTTTTTTATGTCTTACAGTGACTTGCTGCTGTCTATATAATATGATGAAGGGAGGAGTTGCCTACCAAAAGTGATAAGAATACTCATTTTAGTATTTCATTTGAGCCCATTTTTAACACACTGAGAGTTTATTCTGGAAGTTTGGAGTATAAGAGAGTGGCAGTAACAATCTCATTGTTAGCCAGTGATGTTGGCTTTCTGCTTTGAGATCTAAGAGGTAAATGTGAAAAAGAGAGATCCGAGCATCAAGTCATGAGGGACATCACTGGTCACCCATTATACTTTCTGATGAGGCATATACAACTTGCACGCTGTGGGTTCTGTTTTTCTTCTAGCTTTCTATCCACTTTTCCTGCATATAGGTACATTTTTAATGTATTTAACTTCCGTAGGAAGCTAAAGTAGGAAATTTTGTTGAAGGCTTTAGCCAGGTCAAAATGGATGATGTTTGCCACATGGCCACTGTCTACAGCTTCTGTAACCCTTTCAAAGAAGTTTACCAGATTTTGTAGAGAGGATCTACCCTTCAAAAAGCAAACCTGTTGTGGGTTAAGTCTAATAAGGGTTGTGATATTGTAAGTTATAAGATTAGTTATCCTACATCCAGTGGGTTTGCAGCTGAGGCTTGTAAAGCTGATAGGTCTGTAATTGCCAGGGATGGTTGTAAGGTCACCCTTAATGAGGGACACTCCTGCAGTGCACCACTCATCAAGGACAAAACAAGTAGCCAAACTTAGGTTAAACAAGATAAGGAGTGGGTCTGCAAAGACTTGTTTAATACTATTAATTAACCAACCATGGAAGACAGATTGTTGGGTCTGGTTAGCACTTTAGTAAATGATCTTTAGAGGTAATTGGGGAAGTAAGGGATCCATATATTTCAGGGATTTGGATAGAAGTCTTGGTGGTGAAGTTGGCACTAAATTTGTTTGCAAAGATATTGGCTACTGAATCAGAATAGATGGGGTCAGAAATAAGTTCATAGTCATGTATGGTTTTGTTTCTTAATTTTCTAGCATAGCTAAATATTGATGTATAATTATCTTTGGCTTTAGAAGCCAGCAATATGTCCATGTATTCCTTCGGTGAAATTGATTTGTAATGCCTTTGATGTTTACCTTGAAGATGAGTTTTGGATCTGCTATACTATTTTGAGGAGTTTCTTTCTTTGATTGTACAGTATGTTTATGGTGGTGGTCTACCAGGGTAGTTTATTTTTTAAATGTTTTATGGTGGGGGCTGCTAGCTCTCTAAATGTGTGTAGAATTTCTTATTGAAGCTTGCTGCTGTATCAAAGTTAGGAGTAGCACAGTCTTAAGTGAATTTTGATATTTTGTCATAGAGTAAACTGAACCTGGCACATTTTTAGTCTTTACAGTGGGTTTGATGTAAGGACTTTAAGGAGTTAAAGGAGAAAGTCACAGGTTTGTAGTCGGACTTGACCGAGGAAGGAGATACCAGAGGAGCAGCACAAACAGGAACCATATTTGTAGGTAGCGGGTCTAGAATGCTGCATCCTCTAATAGTTTTTTTTTTTTTTAACCAATTGCTGAAGATAGTTTATGCTTACTATGTCTACTAAGTTGTGGGCAGATATTACATTGGAGCATACCTCTCAATTGTCCAGATGTTCAGAGAATGTCCAGATTTTTGCCTCCTATTTTTTGTCTGTTCCTCATAAAATTTGTGGTTCTCTGGATTTTTGTGGCAAATCTGTTAGAACTTAATTCACTAAATAATGACAGGCATTTGAGTTTAGGACTTCATATCCTTCAGAAATGTATGGTAACATGAAACCTTTTATTCTAGCACTTTCCCAAGTTTATTTGAGCAATATTTAAAATTTGTCCCTATTTTTGAGGCTTTGTCCCCCCATTATGTTTGGCTTTGTCCAGATCTTTTATGCATTGGAGGTATAAATGTTAAAGTTTATTGTATGATAAAGTCACCCAAAATAATGGAGTTTTTGCTGATAGGAGAATTACTTAATACACTAAAGAGTTTTACTTTTGGTCATTAGAGGCCAAAGAAGGTTTCTGTAAAAAGTTAGTTGATTAATCGTATCTAGAGTGATCTGCAGTTCAGTAAGTTCAGTTTGTGGGACTCTAGGGATCTGCCTGGAAGTCATATCTTCCTTGACAAATATGTAAACTATACCGTATTGCCATTGGGTCTGCAGGCATAAAAAGCACAAAACCCCAGTATATAAGGATTGCTGATTTTACATTTAAATGAAGTCTCTAACTGTGCAGAAGTAGATGTTTTTCAAATGCAAGAGTGTCTCAAGATCAGGCAATTTATTGTTTAGACTTCTGGCATTGAGGAGAGTCTCCTTAATGTGATCAGATCTCAGGACTGATATGTTAGTAGCATTAGAAAGTCCATCAACTGGAATCTGCCTAAAAAGGCATGGTGATGGGGGGGTGTTCAAAGACTTTACTGGGTATGAAGAAGCCTTGGAGCAAGAGGAGCAGGCTATCCTTATTGAACCAAGTTGGACTGTCTAGCATCTCTTCCTGTACAGGCACTTACTAGGTCAGCCTGAAATGCGATTTAACTAATTGAATCCAATTATCTTCTGTTGATATCTAGGAATCATTTGAGGTGAAGAAAGGATTCCACTAAGGACTAGTGTCTTAACCTGCATTTATAACATGCATGAAAATTCTTATATGTCTCCTTACATGTCCCTCAGAGTTTTTAGGTATCAAGTCATTCACTCCTCCATGTACCTCTTTCACTTCATAGTCATATTTGTCAGGAGTTAGAGTCCTTAGGGCCCTTGTACTGTTAGTGAACATGGAGCCTAAAAGACCACTCATTGTAACATTTTCCATATCCAGCTTTGTGAGTGATAAGTGAGTGTGCCAGAAAATAGAGAAACATCTCACACAAGGAATAAGCAGTAAACAATTCTACACCCTTTCATTCACTTTCTGATGGAAGAAACCCAACCATTGTTTAAAATTTGTCCAATAGAAACAGAGAATACTTCATACTGATCATTTATCTGTGGAAGGGCACAATGACTTATCTAGAATTCTGAAAAAGGTACTATTACGAAGCACAGGCCCTGCCATTCTGTAAGATATAGTTGGCAGGTGGAGTTTTGCAGACAATTGAGATGCGCAAGGAAGTAAAACATGTGTGAAGATATGGAGCAAGGAACCATGCAAGTGATAAAATAAGTGGCAGAGCTTGTGCATGCGTACTGATGACTGTTGTGATGGAGGTCTACATGAATGTGTGGTAGTGGGAAAAGTACATAGAAAGAAAGAAGGAAAGCATCTAGTTCCAAGTTCACAAGGGACATGTTTAGGATGGCTTCATGTTAGTAGTGGTGCAGGTCATCACAATGTGCAGGAGTGACTGACAGACTATGTGTGGCAGTTTGTGATGCATGTTCATTATGTAACACTTTCATGACAAGTACAGCTGAGAGGTAAAGGTGCATATAGATACATGCATATGGATGCCAAGAACACAAGCATGCAGTCAGTAATCTAAGGTTCACCAGTATGTGAAGCTTGTGTAGCATAATGTATACACTAGTGTGGGGAAGGTAAATGGGATATAAAACACAGCTATGCAAGCAAGACATGGCATTGCTGTATCTGTCCATTACATGCATTACAGTGGAGTACACATACCTGTGCAGCCTGTGCAAGATGCAGTGATACATCACATGGGAACGGGTATACTGTGCTGACTAGGAATGATGTACTAATATATTACAGGGGAAAACATACGCCTGTGCAAACTATGAGGGATATACTAATATATTACATAGGAACAAACATACCTGTGCAGCCTGTGAAATACATACTGATACATTACATGGGATTAGATATACTTGTGCTGACTAGGAATTTTATAATGACACATTATAAGGGAACAGATACACCTGTGTAAATTATGAAAGATATACTAATACATTATAGGAACAAACATACCTGTGCAGACTGTGAAGGACATATTAATACTTTACAGGAAGTACACATTCCTGTGTAAGCTATCAAGGATATACTAGTACATGACAGGAGAATTGGTACACCTGTGCAAACTATGAAGGGATATACTACTATATTATATGGTAACAAACATACCTGTGCAGACTGTGAAGGATATGCTAATACTTTATAAGGGAACATACCTCTGCAGACTGTGAAGGATATACTAATACATTATAGGGGAACAGACATACCTGTGCAGCCTGTGAAAGATGTACTGATACATTACAAGGGAACAGATATACCTGTGCTGACTGGGAATTTTATACTAATACATTAAAGGGGAACAGATACACCTGTGTAAATTATGAAAGATGTACTAATCAGTACATTATAGGGGAACAGACATACCTGTGCAGACTGTGAAGGATATATTAATACCTTACAGGGGAATACACACTCCTGTGTAAGCTATCAAGGATATACTAGTGCATTACAGGAGAATATATACACCTGTGCATACTATGAAGGGGATATACTAATATATTATATGGGAATAAACATAGCTGTGCCAACTGTAAAGGATATATTAATACCTTATAAGGGAATACATACTCCTGTGTAAGCTATCAAGGATATACTAGTGCATTACAGGAGAATAGGTATGCCTGTGCAAACTATGAAGGGGATATACTAATATATTATATGGGAACAAACATACCTATGCAGACTGTGAAGGATATATTAATACTTTATAGTGGAGTACACAGTCCTGCATAAGCCATCAAGGATATACAAGTGCATTACAGGAGAATAGGTACGCTTGTACATACTATGAAGATGAGGGTTGGGAGGGTGGCCTAATGGTTAAGGTGTTTGCCTTACAAACACGAGGTGCAGGGTTTGAGTCTCACAAGGGATAATTGGCTAGGCTTAAAATGGCTCACAAGAGCAGTCAGTCTAGTACTAATCTACTAATCTATTAATCTATGAAACAAACATACATGTGCAGATTGTGGAGGATATATTTAATACTCCTATGTAAGCTATCAAGGATATACTATTGCATTATAGGAGAATATATACACCTGAGCAAACTATGAAGGGGATATACTAATATATTATATGGGAACAAACATACCTGTGCAGACTGTGAAGGATATATTAATACCTTGCAGGGGAGTACACTCCTGTATAAGCTATCAAGGATATACTAGTGAATTACAGGAGAATAGGTACGCCTGTGCAAACTATGAAGGGATATGCTAATATGTTATATGGGAACAAACATACCTGTGCAGACTGTGAAGGTTATATTAATACTTTACAGGGGAGTACATACTCTTGTGTAAGCTATCAAGGATATACTAGTGCATTACAGTAGAATAGGTACGCCTGTGCAAACTATGAAGGGGATATACTACTATATTATATGGGAACAAACTTACCTGTGCAGACTGTCAAGGATACATTAATAATTTACATGGGAGTACACTCTCCTGTATAAGCTATCAAGGATATACTAGTGCATTACAAGAGAATATATACACCTGTGCAAACTATGAAGGGATATACTAATATATTATATGGGAACAAACATACCTGTGCAGACTGTGAAGGATATATTAATATTTTACAGGGGAGTACACACTCCTGTATAAGCTATCAAGGATATACTAGTGCATTGCAGGAAAATAGATATGCCTGTACAGACTATGAAGGGATATACTAATATATTATATGGGAACAAACATACCTGTTCAGACTGTGAAGGATATATTAATACATTATATGGGAACAAATATACGTGTGCAGACTGTGGAAGGATATATTAATACATTATATGGGAACAAATATACTTGTGCAGACTGTGAAGGATATACTAATATATTATATGGGAGCAAACATACCTGTGCAGACTGTGAAGGATATATTAATACTTTATAGGGAAGTACACACTCCTGTATAAGCCATCAAGGATATACAAGTGCATTACAGGAGAATAGGTATGCCTGTGCAAATTATGAAGGGGATATACTAATATATTATATGGGAACAAACATACCTATGCAGACTGTGAAGGATATATTAATACTTTACAAGGGTGTACACACTCCTGTGTAAGCTATCAAGGATATACTAGTGCATTACATGAGAATAGTTATGCCTGTACAAACTATGAAGGGATATACTAATATGTTATATGGGAACAAACATAACTGTGCAGACTGTGAAGGATATATTAATACCTTATATGGGAATACACACTCCTGTATAAGCTATCAAGGATATATTAATGCATTATAGGAGAATTTATACACCTGTGCAAACTATGAAGGGATATAGTAATATATTATATGGGAACAAACATAGCTGTGCAGACTGTGAAGGATATATTATACCTTGTAGAGGAACAGACATACCTGTGCAGGCTGTGAAGGATATATTAATAATTTACAGGGGAGTGCACACTCCTGTGTAGGGTATCAAGGATATACTACTGCATTACAGGAGAAAAGTGGATACTACACATATTATATGGGAACAAACATACCTGTGCAGACTGTGAAGGATATACTAGTACATTATAGGGGAACAGACATACTTGTGCAGATCATGTAGGATATGCTAATACATTATAAAGGAACATACGTGTACAGACTGTGAAGGATATATTAATACCTTATAGAAGAATTCACACTCTTGTATAAGCTATCAAGGATATACTAGTGAAGTACAGGAGAATAGGTATGCCTGTGCAAGCTATGAAGGGCTATACAAATATATTATATGGGAACAAACATACCAGTGTAGACTGTAAAGGATATATTAATACCTTATAGGTTCATAGGTAGGTACTAGGCTATCTGCCCGAGGGCATTTATAAGCCTAGCCAGAGTGTCAGCTTTCGCCGCCCCATTGATTAATTAACTGAGCCTCTGTCAAGAAGAGCCAATGAAGTGATTCCAGGGGTGTATTTTCTGTTACCCATTCACTCGTCAAGGTTTCTCTTGAAGAGTGTTAGTGAGGGGCTCTGCCTAATGTAGTTAGGAGTTTTGTTCCAAAGCATGGGGAGTCTCTGTGACAGGAATCTATCCCTCCAGCATGTTCAATTTATTGTTGTGGTGAGGTTTAGCTCACTAGAGCGAGTGGCTCGCAGTGACTTGGATTTCTTTAGGTGGAGCATGTCCATCAATTCTGAGTTGGACATGGCTTTGTAAGTCAGGCAGCGATCACCTCTGAGTAAGCAATATGCGACTGAGTACAGCTGGAGTTTTTCCAGTAGGGCTATATAGGACATATGTTTGAGGCCCGTAATCGTCTTGGTGAGGTACGTTTGTGGGTTTCCAGCTGTTGGAAGTGTCTTGTGAGGTACATCCCAAATGGGGCATTGTACTCTATGATGGGTGTGATGAGTGATGAGTAGAGGGGCACTATGACCTCTTTATTTCTAGATGTGAACCCTTTAGTAATTAGATGGGCTACATAGAAGGATTTCCTAGCTACTTTGGAAATATGATTGTCAAAGGAGAGATTACTGTCTACCTGGGTCCCCAGATCTCTTATTACCTCTTCTGTAATAAGGGGCCTGCCACCTATGTGGTAATTCATGGGTGTTTTGTTTTTCCCAAACGGGATGACCATGCATTTTCTGGCATTTAGCTTGAGACCGTAACTTTGACACCAGGTGTCCATCTCAGTAAGGCCCCTTTGGAGAATGTCCATGTCAGCCGGAGAGTCACTTATGGCTCCAGTTTGCAGTCATCGGCGAACGTGGTTAGCCATAGTCCTCCTGTGTTTGCCTGTACATCTGAGAAGTATGTGCCGAACAGTAGGGGTCCCAGGACCGAGCCTTGTGGGACACCACTTGTGACTGGTTTAGAGTCGATTATAGGGGAACAGACATACCTGTGCAGACTGTGAAGGATATACTAATATATTATAGGGGAATTCCTGCCTTTCCTGTGGGTAGTCTAGTCTGGATACAGATTTGCTGTGTCCAGGACTGTTTGTGGGCTACTGAGCCCCCAAGTATTTCTGCATTGGAGGGAAGCTTTCTAGCTTATTTTGTTTCTTAGAACTAGCCAGTTTTTTAGTTTCAGCACTCATCTGTTTCTTTGAGCTCAGCACTTGTTCAATACTTGTTGTAAGCACTCAATAAGCTACAAATTACTACAGCACTCAACTTTCCTCACTCGTCTAGAGGAAAACAGTTTCTAGTACTTAACAAATAAGCAACTATCTAGGCATGTCTTAGGGTCAGCTCCCGGTGTTTTCTCCTGTCTACCTGATGAATCTGGGCATCTTGGGGCAATGCAGCAATTGCCTCATGTACACAGACAACCCTCTCCTCCTACCACCCAACACTGCAGCCTGTGAGAGATGCACTTGTATAGCCAAACTGGAAGCAAAGCTCTCTTCACCCAAGACTGGATTAGATAGTCAAGAGGAGAAGGTAAACACTTGCACCACACCACACTCATCACATAGTCCCTCAAAACCTACAACACCAAAACACACACACAGAAACACAAAACACACACCTACATTTTTTTTTTTTAATAATATTTGTTAACCATGAAAGTCCGACTTGGAACAAGTCAATTTTCAGCGGGGGCCCAGGGAGAAATGCTCCAGACACATGTCTTTATAATGTGGGAGGAAACTGGAGCACCCAGAGGAAACCCACACGAATGCAGGGAGGACATGCAGACTCCGCACAGAAGGCTCCCTAGCCGAGAATCGAACCGGAGAACCTCTTACTGTGAGGTGACAACATTACCACTGCACTACTGTGCCGTACATTTGTGGAGGCTCTCCGTAAAAACCTGCCTAAGCAACAGGGACCTCCAAAGCAGAAACACAAGCAACCTCCACTCCCCCAACACAACCCAAATGACACAAACTCAGTGTGCCACTCAACCACAGCCCATAAGGCATAACAACATACCCAACACTCTAGTCATAGGTGACTCTACAGTCAGGCAAACTGATGTTCCACTCACCAGGCTAAGCAAGGAGAAAGTTACTGTCAGCTGCCTGTCGGGTGCCAGGATCTGACACATAACGCATTCACTCAGGTCACTCCACAACAAGTACAAATATGACTCTGTCATTGTCCATGTTGGTGTGAATGACCTGAGACATACCTCCCTGGACTACATGAAAAGGGACATGAAGGAGCTGTCCGATCTTGTAGCCCAGGCAGGTATGACCCTAGCCCTGAGTAGCATCCTGACATCACCCAGAATGATACCACAGTACAAGGATAAAATGATTGACTTCAACAATTGGCTAAGCTTCTGGTGTCATTCTAAGGGGATCCAGTATCTGTCTGCCTGGGTTGACATGATCGATAAACCATGATGCTTTGCCAGAGATGACCTGCACCTGTCACTCCTGGGATTCTGGATACTGGCTAAGGCTCTAGCCACCTCTATAGTGCCTTTTTTAGGCAAGGTTCAAATGACAAATTCATCACTGTAACAGGTACAAGCAAGCAAAATCTGAGGATATTGTTACTCAATGCTAGAAGTCTAAACCTCAAAATGAACTCACTTGAGGCACTCCTTAAAATGGAGAACATCGACATCTGTGCTGTGACAAAGACCTGGTTCAAGGCTCCAGAGAGTACCCCTGCATTACCAGGCTATAATTCATACCACACTTTTCGGCCACCTAACCTGGACTGAAACACTAAAGGCGGAGGCATGTCCGTAATTTATTAAGGATATCCACACCTCCAGGCTAGTTGCTCAGCATAATGCATCTGAGATTATCCAAGTGCAACTAACTCTGGGCAAGACCGCAGTCCAAATTGTAGCTTCTACAGATCCCCCACCATGCCCCAGGATTCCCACTCCTCATTTCTTGATACACTGGAAAATATTAGGGTGCAACCTAACACCCTAATAATGGGTGATTTCAACTACCCCACCATTAACTGGGAAAACTACTCATGTAGTCTTTTCAGCCCCCTGTAATAAAGCCCGCTTTAGCGCGCTTTTTCACTTGTATTCAACTCAGCACAGCTCCTCGTGGTGTCCTGCAGAGTTCTACAAGCAGCAGAGAGCAAAAGAGTGACTTTTTCCTGATTTAAGTATTTTTTTCTGGCTTTTTGATTATTTACTGCTTAACGACTGCATTTTCGCCTGTTTATACAGCTCTGCATTCTATTTAAACTGTTTTTGTGTTGATTAACTGTTTTGCACTTTTAAAAAAGTTATTTGTTGCTTAATTTTGCCTGTAGGCTAACACACTCAAGTGTGCTAGCCGTTTAAAAGCATTTATAGCATTTACTGTCTGTTTTTCCTCTGTTTTCTGCAAAAAAAAAAAAAAAAAAAAAAAAAAATCTTGTTTTCCCGCCTTACTGAACTAGAATAGTCCAGTCTTCAGAGTTTGCTGATCTCTGGGCTTTGGCTTGGTTCCTGTGCTATTCCATATCCTTATTTGGATAAAGGGGAAGCTTCATTGTTCACCAGTGGGAGTGGGGAGCACTGAGCAGCCTATTTGTCCCTAGAGCAGTGGTTCCAGCCAGAAACTTGTAGTCTACTGGCCATTTTGGGTCAGTTCCTAGCTCTTTTCAACCCCCTGCTATAAAGCCCGCTTTAGAGTGCTTTTGCATGATTTAGCACGGAGTTGCCCATAGAGCACCATCGGGCAGCGCTGGTTAAACAAGGTTAAACTATTTCTGGCTCCGTAAAGTCTGCTCTTCAATTTTTCCCTTAGAACTTCTCTACTTGCAATCTAAACAGTCTATTCTCTATCTCAAAAGCTCAGCACTTGCTCCTAAAGCATTTCTATATAGGTAAAGTACTTGTATACTAAACAAAGTACTACATTAGCCTAGAATCCCCTTGAATACCCATTTCCCTATAGATCCCTTCTGACTCAGTTACACAGCAAACTTTTTCACTTTTTCTAGCATGTCGAAGGGTCAGTTGCTAGCATCCTCTCCTGTTCAGCTGGTGAATCTGGGCATCTTGAGGCAATGTTACAATTGCCTCATGTACACAGACAACCCACTCCTTCTCCCACAAAACACAAATACATGTGAGAGATGCAACTATATAGCCAAACTGGAGGCTGAGCTCTCTCAACTCAGGACTGGCAAGACCATACAGGAGGAGAAGGAAACCACGCACATCACAAACCCAGTTTCACATAGAACTATCACAACTGCAAAACAAACACATAAACACACAAAGACATACTCGGAGGCACTGATCAAAAATCTACCAAAACTACAGAGGCCTCCAAAGCAGACACCCAAAGCAACTGCCACCTCAAGACATAAGACATGCAACACATAGTTCTCAAAGTCAGTGTGCTAAACAGTCACAGCCCTTAAGGCCAAACACAATGCCAGACACACTTGTTATAGGTGACTCCATAGTCAGACACACTGACGTCCCACTCACCAGACTGAACAAGGAAAAGATCACAGTAAGCTGCCTGTCAGGCGCTAGAATCCGCCACATAACACAAGCACTCAGGTCACTCCACAGCAAGTACAAGTATGACTCAGTCATTGTCCATGCCGGTGTGAACGACCTGAGACGTACCTCCCTGGACTGCATGAAAAGAGACCTAGAGGAGCTCTCAGATTATGTATCCCAGGCTGGTATGACCCTGACCCTGAGCAGTATCCTACCCTCACCAAGAATGATGCCACAATACAGAGACAAAATGATCAGCTTTAATAATTGGCTTAATTACTGGTGTCATTCTAAGGGGATCCAATGTCTGTCTGCCTGGGATGACATGCTTGACAAGCCACGCTGCTTTGCAAGGGACGGCTTGCACCTGTCACCCCTAGGCTTCCGGATATTGGCAAAGGCTCTTGCCACCCCCATAGTGCCTTTTTTAGGCAAGGCTCAAATGATAAAGCTACCTCCCTAGAAAACAAAAATGGAGAAAAACTAAGGGTAATACTGCTCAATGCCAGAAGTCTAAACCTCAAGATGCATGCCCTCGAAGCCCTCCTCAGTATGGAGAACATTGATGTCTGTGCTGTGACTGAAACCTGGTTCAAGGCTCCTGAGAGCACCCCAGCACTATCAGGTTATACCTCATATCATGCGTTCCGGCCCCAAAATCCGGACCGAACCACAAAAGGACGGGGAGTATCCATATTCATAAAGGATACCCACACCTCCAGGTTAGTGGCAACGCACGAAGCATCGGAGACCATCCAGGTGCAATTAACCGTAGGTAAAACTGCCCTACAGTTTATAGCATGCTACAGACCACCTTCTCAAACTCAGGAAACCCACACAGCCTTCCTGAAGACACTGGAGAGTATGAATGTCTCTCCAAGCACCATCATATTGGGTGACTTCAACTACCCAAACATAGACTGGGAACATTACTCAAGCCCCAACACCCTAGCCCAAAGGTTCCTGGAGTTCATAAACCCAAATGCTATGGAACAACTAGTCACCATTCCCACAAGAGGAGAAAATATACTAGACCTGATCATCACAAACATGGGGACAAAATGCTCCACACCGGAAGTATCTCCCTCATTGGCGAGATCAGACCATAAATTAATCTCATTGGAGATCCACATCCCGCCCCCACCCCCAGCAAAAAAGACCACAGTGAAGAACTTCTCAAAAGCAAACTTCACACTTCTTAAGACTGGAGTGGTATCCTTCAAGGCCCCCGAGCCAGTGGAAACCACAACCCACGCTGCTGAAACCCTTACAAATGCCTTCTACGAGCACCTCCAGGAATGTATGGATCAAGCAATCCCTAATAAAATCAAGACCCTTTCCACCAAAGGCAGGCGCTCGGTCTGGTGGACCCCATCCATAAACAAACTCTACAACAAGAGGAGAAAGCTACTACATGACAGAGCAAAATCCCTAAAAGGGAAGGCATCTCTGATCAATACTAGCAAAAAACTACGATCACTCATAAAATCATCCAAGGCCAACTTTGAGAGAAAAATCGCTAATGACACAAAAGACAATCATAAGGCCTTCTTTAGCTATGTTAGAAACCTGGGTGGAAACTCCCAGATATGCTCAGAATTAGTCCAAAATGATAAAAAAATCACTGAACCCACAGACATTGCCAACATACTGGCAGACAGGTTCAGTGCAAATTTCTCCCCCCCAAAAGGAGAAATATCTATCCCACCAGAGTCTAGCCTCCCAAACATCTCAGATGCCCAGGTGAGAGCTGCTCTGTCTAAAGCAAAAAACACAGCATCAATGGGACCGGACGGTGTCCCCGGCTGTGTGCTACACGAACTCAGTGAGGAACTAAACCCACACATAAGGCTGCTGTTTAATCTTAGCCTTACTACAGGATATGTACCCAAAG
The DNA here is from genome assembly GCF_019279795.1 of Protopterus annectens. Lineage (NCBI taxonomy): Eukaryota > Metazoa > Chordata > Ceratodontiformes > Protopteridae > Protopterus > Protopterus annectens. Next base: position 1,225,400,828 of record NC_056726.1, on the reverse strand, counting down.
AATGGCATACGGCAACTGTGGTCCCACTCCACAAAGGTGGTGCTTCTACGGACCTTGGAAATTACCGCCCCATAAGCTTGACGAGCCTTGTCTGCAAAGCTATGGAGAGGATCATAATGGAACTCATAAATAAAGACATTGGGGACCTACAGACACTGGATCCTACCCAATTTGGCTTTGTCAAGGGCAGATCCTGCCTCTTGAACTTGGTCGACTTTTTCGAAACAGTCACTAAGGCCATTGATGAGGGTAAGGCAGTTCACACAGCCTACCTTGACCTAGCAAAAGCATTCGACACAATACCCCACTCGGGCATCATAGAAAAGCTCACCAGCTTAGATGTAAACCCATATGTCACAAGATGGGTTGCAAACTGGCTCAAGGACAGAACACACAGGGTTAGAGTTGCTGGTGCCATGTCAGACTCTAAGCTGGTCACGAGCAGTGTCCCACAGGGCTCAGTCCTGGGCCCCCTCTTGTTCGGCATTTATTTTTCTGAAGTGCAGGCAAACATAGGGGGATTGTGGCTGACAAAATTTGCAGATGACTGCAAACTGGGCACCATAATTGACACTCCATCAGACACAGACATCCTCCAGAGAGGTCTCATAGAAATGGATAACTGGTGCCAGAGCCATGGCCTTAAGCTAAATGCCAAAAAATGTATAGTCATACCCTTTGGGAAAAACAAGGTAACCCCTAATTACCACGTTAGGTGGTAATCCATTAAACACGGAAGAGGTTATCAGGGACCTGGGGACCCAAGTTGACAGTAACCTCTCTTTTGACACTCACATTGCCAAAGTGGTTAGGAAGACCTTCTACATTGCCCACCTGATCATGAAGGGATTCACATCCAGATCAGGAGAGGTCATTGTACCCCTGTACTCTTCACTTATCAGACCAATGATTGAGTACAACGCCCGTCGAATGTACCTTACCCGACACATGCAGCAGTTGGAAAGACCCCAAAAGTTCCTCACCAAAAGGATAAAGGGGCTCAAACATATGTCATACGATGCCCGACTGAAGAAACTCCAGCTCTATTCAGTCGCATACCGTCTGCTCAGAGGTGATCTGTGCCTGACATACAAGGCCATGTCCAACCCGGAATTAATGGACATGCTCCACCTCAAAAAATCCAAATCCACCAGAGCCACAAGAGCAAGAGACTTAAACCTCAACACGGATATAAATAGGACGTGCTGGATGGACAGATTCATCACCCAGAGACTCCCTACCCTATGGAACAGAATCCCAGTCCATGTGAGGCAGAGCCCCTCACTGACTCTGTTCAAGAGAAATCTTGATGAGTGGATGGGAGATCGTAGGTTTACCCCGGGAATCATCTCTGTGTCACTGCTGGACAGAGGCACAGCAAACTAATGGGTATAGTATTCTCATCCTAAGGGGTGGTGAAAGCCACACACACTCTGGCTAGGCTTATAAATGCCCTAGGGCAGATAGCCTAGTATGAACCTATGAACCTATGTACCAACTCTTTTGCAAAACGTTTTCTGGAATTCATAAATTACAATGCCTTGGATCAACTTATCCACACCCCCAACAGGGCAGCAATATCCTAGACCTGGTTATTACCAACATGGGCAACCGGTGCTCCACACCAGAGGTCAGTTCTTCATTGGTCAGAACCGACAACAAGCTAATCACCCTAGATATCTACATCCCTCCCCCATCCCCCATTAGGGAAACCACCATAAAAATTTTCTCCAAAGCCAACTTCACGCTTCTTAATACAGAAGTGGCAAATTTTATGACACCCATGCTGATGGACAATAGAGGTATGACTGCTGAATCCTACACAAATGCACTTTATAAGCACTTACACGAGTGCATGGATCTTGCAGTCCCTAACAGAACCTAGATGCTATCCTCCAAAATAAGGAAGCCAATCTGGTGGTCCCCTGCCATAAACAAACTCTAAAACAGAAAAAAAAAACTGTTGCAAAAAAGTGTCATCCCATGATTGGAGGAACTCCCTGGTCAGCTTCAGTAAGAAGCTGAGATCCCTCATAAAATCCTCCTAATCTAGTTACAAAAACAAAATTGCCACTGGCTCTAAAGACAACCACAAAGCATTCTATAGCTATGTCAAGAATCTCAATGGCAACACTCGGATCTGCTCTGAGTTTCAGAACAATGACACTAAATATACAGAACCAACTGATATTGCCAACATCCTGGCAGTTAGGTTCAGTGCTAACTTTGCCCCCTCTCATTCCTTAAAGGGCCCATCTCTATACCGGAAGAATGAAAAGTTCCAGTAATCACGGCTGCATGTGTAAAAAAATGCACTCTCCAAAGCCAAGAACACAGCATCCATGGGACCTGACAACATCCCTGGCTGTCTTCTACATGAACTACAGAACGAACTGGCACCCCCACCTAAGTACCATGTTCATTCATAACCTCACTTCAGGCTATGTGCCCACTGAATGGTGCACAGCGATGGTTATCCCGTTCCCCAAAGGGGGAGCCACCATGGACCCAGGAAACTACCACCCCATTAGCCTGACAACCTTTGTCTGCAAGGCTATGGAACATATCATCATGGAACTTATAAACAATGACATTGGTACTGTCCAAACTCTGGACCCCACCCAGTTCGGGTTTGTAAAAGGTGGATCATGTCTCCTAAACCTGATAGACTTCTTTGAAGTGGTCACCAAAGCTGTAGATGAGGGTAAGGTGGTTCACACAGCCTATCTAGATCTCGCCAAGGCTTTCAACACAATCCCCCACTCTGGAATTATAGATAAGCTCACTAAACTAGATATAAATCCCTATGTCACAAAATGGGTTGCCAACTGGCTCACTGACAGTACCCACACTGTGAAAGTAGCAGACTCCATATCCAACTTCAGACCAATGACAAGTGGAGTACCACAGGGTTCAGTCCTGGGTCCTCTCCTGTTTGCTATCTACTTCTCTGAAGTACAGGCAAACACAGATGGTCTTTGGCTAACAAAGTTCGCAGATGACTGCAAACTAGGAGCCATAATCAAAACTCTAAAAGATGTGGACTTCCTACAAAAGGGCCTCACTTAGACAGATGCCTGGTGTCAAAGCTATGGCCTCAAGCTCAGTGCCAAAAAGTGCATTGTCATCCCTTTTGGTAAAAACTCTGTACACATGAACTACCACATAGGCGGTAGTCTACTTAACACCGAAAGTGTGATAAGAGACTTTGGGACACAGGTGGACAGTAGTCTCTCCTTTGATAATCACATCGCCACAGTAGTCAGGAAATCCTTCTACGTGGCACACCTCATCACAAAAGGTTTCTCATCCAGGAAAAAAGAGGTCCTTGTTCCCCTCTACTCATCACTCATTAGACCCATTATAGAGTACAACGCCCCTTTTGGTATGTGCCTCGCGGACATCTACAACAACTGGAAAGGCCGCAGAAATACCTCACAAAGAGGATTACTGGCCTCAAACAGATGCCCTACACAGACCATCTCAAAATACTGCAGCTTTACTCCATCGCATATCACCTATAGGAGGCGATCTCTGCCTAACACACAAAGCTATGTCAAACCCAGAGCTTTAGGACATGCTCCACTTAAATAAATCCCAATCCCTCCGAGCTACACACTCTAGGGACCTAAACCTTGTCACCACAATAAACAGAACATGCTGGAGGGATAGATTCCTGTCCCAGAGACTTCCTATACTTTGGAACAAACTACCTATCTATATCAAACAAAGTTCCTCATTAGCACTCTTCAAGAAAAATCTTCATGATTTGATGGGAGATAGCAATTTCACCCCAGGGAACACTTCTGTGATTCTGTTCAACAGTGGCACAGGAAAATAATTTTCTTGGGTGGCAAAGGCCAGGGTACCTTTTAGCTAGGCTTATATAGGCCCTAGGGCCAATAGCCTAGTACCTACCTATGAACCTATGAACAGACATACCTGTGCAGACTGTGAAGGATATATTAATAGTTTATAGGGGAACAGACATACCTGTGCAAACTGTGAAGGATATATTAATACTTTACAGGGGATTACACACTCCTGTATAAGCTATCAAGGATATACTAGTGCATTGTAGGTGAATAGGTACACCTGTGCAAGCTATGAAGGGCTATACTAATATATTGTATGGGAACAAACATACCTGTGCAGACTGTGAAGGATATATTAATACATTATAGGGGGAACAGACATACCTGTGCAAACTGTGAAGGATATATTAATACCTTATATGGGAACAAACATACCTGTGCAGACTGTGAAGGATATATTAATACCTTATAAGGGGGACAGACATATCTGTGCAGACTATGAGGGATGTACTAATATAGTATAGGGGAACAGACATACCTGTGCAGACTGTGAGGGATATATTAATACCTTATAGGGGCGTAGGGGAGTACAAACTCCTGTGTAAGCTATCAAGGATATACTAGTGCATTACAGGAGAATAGGTACGCCTGTGCAAACTATGAAGGGGTTACACTAATACATTTTATGGGAATAAACATACCTGTGTAGACTGTGAAGGATATATTATACATAATAAGGCAATATACATACCTGTGTAAGCTATCAAGGATTTACTGAAGTGTCGCAGGGAAACAGACAAACCTGTACAGAATATGTAGGGTATGCTACTACATTATGAGGGAACAGACTTACCTGTGCAGACTGTGAAGGATATACTATTACACTGGATGGGAACGGACAATCCTGTACAGACTGTGAAGGATATACTGATAGTAGGGGAACAGACATACCTGAGCAGGTTATGAAGAACATAGAGGTACTCTAGAGAGGAGTCTGTATACCAGTGCAGACTATGAAGAACATAAGATCTGGGAAGCATGATCCATCTTTCTCTACCTCAAAGTCTATACCCAGCAGGACATGAAGATTGACATCTAAAACTTTCCCTGCTTACCTCATTTCTTCCATTTACCTACAATCCTGGACACAAAAGGACCACTCATTTAGTCTCTTTTCACACATAAGGTAAAGAAGCATCTGTAAAAGGCCCAAGTTACCTTTACTGATTTTAGAGTTTGTTTTGTGCATTTTAGCTTTTTTTAATGAGATCTTCAATGTACTTCATTGCAATGACTTCTGAGCACTGAACCTTCTGTCTCGAGGAAGTATGTTTAAGTTTAGTGTGTCTGTCTCGAGGACAGTATATTTAACTTTAGTGTGTCTGCTTCCTTTCCTCTTTGCATTCTGTTAGGATCTTGCTGCAGAGTTGCTGTTTGCTTCTTCAATGTACAGTTGAGTCATATTTTTTGAGAAAAGTACAATTTAATAAATATCCTTCTTGATGCCATTTTTGACACTTAAGTGCCTCTCCTTAATTCCCATAGTCTTAAGTAAGATGTGCAGTCTTGGGACTTTCTTAACTCTGACGTATGTGTGCTCACTGAAACCTAGTTTAAGTACCCACCTAACATCCTCCATATTCCAGTGTGTTTCAACTCCTGTGGGACAGGGTTGTATATTCAAACAACAAAGTCATCCACTTGTGCAGGAAAAAAGAGAAGAAAGTAATACATTTGCAGTAGTTTTATTAAGTGCTTTCATCTGTTAAGGGACTTCATCAGAATAAATAACATAGACATTCAGTTAGTTTAAATAAAACAATAGACCCAATCAACGTCATCTCCCAATTATTACATAATTAGTCAAAAAAACAAATAAAAGCTTAAAGCTTTAAAAACACACCACATTACAAAAAACATTTAATACAAATAGTTTCATTTAAACCCAAAAATGTATCTGCTTGCATTTTTAACTGCCATAAAGTTTTCTTTTTTTAAAGGTGTTTAGTTTAACATCCCCCTCTATAATCAAAAGGCAAATGTTCTAAAACGGGAAAATAAAATTTCTTAAAGGAACCACAAGTTAATGTATGCATGAACAATGCATTACTGCTTTCCTTAACTTTAATGGCATATAAATGCTCTTTAATTCTTTTACATAATGTTCTTGTGGTCAAACCTATATAAAAGGCATCACAATATAAACAGACCACTATTTATATTAAACCCTTAGAGTTACAGTCATAGTGTACATTAACTTTAATTACTCTATCATATGCCTTAAATTGAGATCTGGTCCTTTCAATACAAAATTTTGGTGGAAGGTCTACCTAAGAAAATTGAAAGTAGTGGAAAATCTAGCTGTTATAATAATTTTATTCTACAAATGACAGTTGATGATACTAATATTAAGAATATTGTCAGTGAAAACTGGAAGATTTTTAAAGGGAATACTAATGTATGTCATGTTGTTGGTTCATCACCAAACTTTGTAAAAAATCCATGTCTATTAAGAATTTTTTTTTGCGAATGACAGTACAAAAAAACATTGGTGCATACTAACAAAAGTAATGTTATGTTTTCGTGTGGTTTTTGTAATGCCTGTAATTTTATATATTTGTAATGTGGTGAAACTGTAGAACAAACTGTGTAGATAAAAAAGGCTCTACAGCATTATCGTTAATCCTCTTTTACATTATGTCAGGGTGTTCCATTAACTGCTGCCCCCTCTATCAGTTCTGACATTCCTCTGCTTTATATAAATTTTCATAACATTTCCGAATTATCTTTAATATCTCTACAGGCTTTGGGTTTAGATTTCTTCATTCTTATGATTTTTGCTGAAATATACACCAGTGCCAATGGCTCAACAGATAATACACTCTCCTTTGATGCTGGAAGATCAAAAGGCTGAGGGTTCTATTCTTATACCAGGTAGGTGGAGTCCTCTCCAAATACATGAGTGCTACATTCCTAAGTATGCTGTCCTTTAGCTGAAGTGATAAACGGACATCTTGCTTACATGAGTCAGTGGGAGATCAAGTGATTCTGTGGCATATATCAAAAAAGCTAAGGAATTTCCCAATGTCTTACCCAGTTTTCCCCTAGTCATTACAAATAACACCCACCTGGTGCAATTGTTAAGCACTTGGCTTCCCATGCACAAGGTACAAGGCTTGATCCTGACTCTGGCCAATACCTGTGCAGAGTTTGCATGTTCTCCCTTTGTCTTTGCGGGATTCCTGCTAGCTCTTAAAAACATTCTGGGTGTTTTCACCTTATACTCACCCAGGAAATGCATTGTTGGGCAGAAGAACAGACTCTTGACAGTGGAGACTTATATAGACCAACTGCTTTGAGCATTGACTGTGGTATGAAGTATCTTCTAGATAGGAGAACATGGATCACCAGCTGCACTCCATGTCATGACTAGCTACTCAAAGGTGTAAAATTGGCTCTTGGTGATTTTGTCACATTGACTAATGCCACCAAAAATTAGCTTTGGTATTTGCCAGTGATAAGTGGGTTGAGGATCCAGACTGCTCTGACATATGTCAGGGACTCATGATAAAAGTGGTTGGAGTCTATGTGCCCCTAGTGGCCATTGTGTGCCCACCATAAAATCCAGCAATTCTGGGTCAATAAGCTATGGGCTGGCCAGTGTCCAGTTGCCCAATAGAGGATACCTGGGATAGCTGTTTTCAGAGAAAGCTGGACAAAAAACACAATTAACCTACCAAAGATGAACTAAGGATTACTACACTCAATATAGGTTCACAGACAGGGCACAGCTTAGAAGTGGATAACATGATGGTAAGGTGAGGCTGGACATCATCTGTATTCAGGATACAGGTTATGAAGAAGTCCTGATAACTGTGGATGAAAGCGCTTAACATTTTGTGATTGTTTAATAAAGCCTTTGTGGTACCTGACTCTGAGGACTTCCTTGCATTTGTTATTTAAGAATGAATACTTCTTGACTAACAGAGGCTAAGAGAGCAGTTGCATTAGCAAATACAAGGCATCAGAAGCACTTCGCTAGCTTTAGGAAAGTAACTCAGTGGATGGCACAAAAAAACTCTCTCGAGTTGCAAGGCACAGACATAGAGATAAAGAAGACGGTCATTAGACATCCTTCATAAAAGATGCCTGCAGCAACCTGCTCAACAGTCCACTGGGCATCAAGGGCAGGTGGACGGAGCACTTCCAGCAGCTTCTGAATGAAGAAAACCCCGCAGAAACTGTACTGCCCCAGACACAGCCTGCAATGAAAGAGGAAGAGGAGCCCACCCTAACAGAAGTAAAAACAGCACTAAGAAAAATTAAATCGGAGAAGGCAGCAGGCTTAGATGAGGTCACAGCAGATATGATCAAAATTAGGTGAGTTAAGGGAGAAATAACTCCAAAGGGCTCGCATAGCAGTATGGAGAGAAAGACATATCCCAGATAAGTGGAGAATAAGCATTCTCATGCCAGTGCACAAGAAAAAAAGGAGCATTCACAACTGCAGTCAGTATAGAGGTATGAAAATCCTGCCACACTGAAAGTTCTGGAGAGGGTTTAGGTTCATAGGTAGGTACTAGGCTATCGGCACAAGGGCTAAGTAAGCCTAACCAACAAGGTCCCCTGGTTTACACCACCCAAGAAAGTTATTTACCTGTGCCTCTGTTGAGCAGAGCCACAGAAGTGATCCCCGGGGTGTATTTCTTATTTCCCATCCACTCATCAAGATTTTTCTTGAAGAGTGCTAATGAGGAACTTTGCTCGACATAGATGGGTAGCTTGTTCCAGAGTATCGGAAGTCTCTGGGACAGGAATCTATCCCTCCAGCATGTCCTGTTTATTGTGGTGACAAGGTTTAGGTCCCTAGAGCATGTAGTCTGGAGGGATGGGATTTCTTTAGGTGTAACATGTCCAACAGCTCTGGGTTTGACATAGCTTTATATGTTAGGCAGAGATCTCCTCGGAGTAGGAGATATGCTACGGAGTAAAGCTGGAGTTTTTTGAGACGGTCAGTGTAGGGCATCTGTTTGAGGCCAGTAATCCTCTTTGTGAGGTACTTCTGTGGCTTTTCCAGCTGCTGCAACTGTCTTGTGAGGTATATTCCAAAAGGGGTGTTGTACTCTATAATGGGTCTATTGAGTGCCGAGTAGAGGGGGATCAATGACCTCTTTTTTCCTGAATGAGAACCCTTTTGTGATGAGGTGTCACACATAGAAGGATTTCCTGACTACTGTGGCAATGTGATTATCAAAGGAGAGACTACTGTCCACCTAGATCCCAGGTCTTTTATCATACATTCAGCATTAAATAGACTGCCGCCTATGTGGTAGTTCATGGGTACAGAGTTTTTACCAAAGGGGATGACAGTGCAATTGTGATTGATTGGGTGATTGATAAATGAATATGCAGAATAGTAGAAAGTAAGATGGAAGACTGACAGATTCAGATTAAGATGCAATAAAACTGAACCCCAGTTTCCAGTGAGAAGTATAGCTGAAAAGAAGCTAGAGGTGAGGAAAGAGAACTGAACTGGAGAAAGATATGACAGGGCTCCAAGGAAACTGAATTAGGCACTCCTGTGATGGTTCAAAATCCCAGAAACATTGCTAGAATTAGTACAGGCTTTGTACAAGGACTCAGTAATGAAAGATCATACTAAGAGGGGTCATAGTGGGAGTTAGTGTAAATCAGGGTTCAGCTCTGAGTTCACTGCTATTAGTACTGATGGACTACATTAGCAGGACAGAGAGGACAGATCAACAAGGCTGCTGTATGCAGATGATGTAGTATTACATGTTGATTCTGATCAAGAGCTTCAGTGAATGCTAGGGCAATGGAATGCAAAACTGAATGCACACAGGATAAAATGGAGTACAAATAACATAGCTGTAATGGCAGCAAATGAGGGAAATCAGAAGAAACAGAAAATTGGGATAGAACAGAAAAGAATAGAATTGATTAACAGCTTCAGGTGTCTGGGAGGGGTGGTTGCGGAGGAGTGAAGTCTGAATGAGGAGGTCAAAGCTAGAATCAAAGGGACTGTAGTCAACTGGCTTAGAGTGTTGAGGGTAGTATGTGACAGAAGAATGCTAAAGAAACTGAAAAATAAGGTGGCGCAACCAGTAGTACTATATTGTACAAAAACCTGGACTTTGAAATCAGAGCAGTTGAGGCTAGAGGTGATGGAGACAAAGTATTTCAGATGGGTTGTGTGATGCACACTGTGAAACAGAGGAAGACATGAAGGCATCAGAGCAGAAGCACAAGCAGCTCCAGTTGCAGAGAAGGTCAGATTATGGTGGTTTGGGCACATGTTCAGGAAAGCAGACGGCATTCTGGGGAAGAAGATTTGTGAGAAACCAGAAGAAGGAAAAAGGATGTCTAGCAAAGAGACAGATCTATTTTAAGAGAAGACCTGTGATGTTTGATGAAGGTAGGCGTGAGAGAGACATGACACCCCACCCCATGTAAAAAATGAGAAAGTGGGTTAATGATGATGATTTTGAATATGGCCATGTGGCTCCCTTCAAAAGAGGTTGCTAACTTAGTGAAACTAACCCAGTAAACAAAGCATTAATAAATAAATAAACTGAGTAATCAAAGACTTTGTGGTTTAGCTGTGTTTTTGCGGTTGATGTTATCTCCAGAAATAATTACCACTGAGAGTGCTTGTGAGAAACCTTACCACATGGTTTCTACTTTTAATGCTTTTTCTGTTTGCATTAAGATTACCCTGTAGACAATTGCAAGATGTGTTTTTACTTTAAAGAAAATGCCCAAAGTAGAGAGAGAGAAATTTTAAAGGTGCTTTTTAAAGCACCAAAATGTAATTTGCTTAGGCCAGGAGTTTTCCCATTCCCAAGATATCGTTGGTTGGGCTCTCCTTTTTTAGACCTGAGAAACTGAAGGAAAAACAAGATAGTGAAATGAAAGATTTGTGAGAAACAAATACAAGTACCTCCCTATGTGTCTTAGGCTGTTATGAGCGTAGCATTGAGTAGCATTTTACTTTCTCCAAGGATGGTGCGACAATAAGACCAAAAGATAGCTATACAGTCTCAGCCTCACTACAGGATATGTGCCCACAGAATGGCGTACAGCAACAGTGGTCCCACTCCACAAAGGTGGAGCCTCTATGGACCCTGGAAACTATCGCCCCATAAGCCTGACTAGCTTAGTCTGCAAGGCTATGGAGAGGATCATCATGGAGCTCATAAACAAAGACATAGGGGACCTACAGATACTAGATCCTACCCAGTTCGGCTTTGTCAAGGGCAGATCCTGCCTTTTGAACCTGGTTGACTTCTTCGAACCAGTCACCAAAGCCATAGATGAAGGGAAGGTAGTCCACACAGCCTATCTGGACCTTGCAAAGGCATTTGACACAATACCCCACTTGGGCATCATAGATAAGCTATCCAGCTTAAATATAAACCCCTATGTCATAAGATGGGTCGCAAAATGGCTCAAAGACAGAACCCACAGAGTGAGAGTTGCTGGAGCCATGTTAGACTTGAAACCGGTCACAAGTGGCATCCCACAGGGTTCTGTCCTGGGACCACTCTTGTTCGATATATACTTTTCCGAGGTACAGGCAAACGTGGGAGGACTATGGCTCACCAAGTTTGCAGACGACTGCAAACTGGGCGCCATAATCGACTCTCCAGCTGACACAAACATCCTTCAAAAAGGTTTCACAGAGACAGATAACTGGTGCCAGCGCCATGGTTTAAAGCTAAATGCCAAAAAGTGTATAGTCATACCCTTTGGCAAAAACAATGTGCCCACAAATTACCACATAGGCGGAAACCCATTAAGTACAGAGAAAGTTATTAGGGACCTGGGGACCCAAGTTGATAGCAATCTCTCCTTTGACAACCACATTGCCAAAGTGGTTAGAAAGACCTTCTACATAGCCCACCTCATCACGAAGGGTTTCACATCTAGATCAAGAGAGGTAATCGTGCCCCTTTATTCATCCCTCATCAGGCCCATCATAGAATACAATGCCCGTTTTGGGATGTACCTTACCTGACACCTGCAGCAATTAGAAAGACCCCAAAAGTATCTCACCAAGAGGATCAAGGGTCTCAAACAGATGCCATATGCTGCTCGGTTAAAAAAACTCCAGCTGTACTCAGTTGCATACCGCCTACTTCGAGGCGATCTATGCCTGACATACAAAGCTATGTCAAATCCAGAATTAATGGACATGCTCCATCTCAGTAAATCTAAATCCCATAGAGCCACACGCTTGAGGGACTTGAACCTCAGCACAGAAATAAATAGAACTTGCTGGAGAGACAGGCTCATAACCCAGAGGCTCCCTTCACTCTGGAATAGAATTCCAGTTCATGTGAGGCAGAGCACCTCACTGAATCTCTTCAAGAGGAATCTCGATAGGTGGATGGGGGATCGTAGGTTTGTCCCAGGGATTACTTCCGTGTCACTATTAGACAGAGGCACAGTAAACTAAACCTTAAAAAGGGCACAGTATACTCAAATCAAGGGGTGGCATAAGCCATACATAATCGGGCTAGGCTTATAATTGCCCCAGGGCAGATAGCCTAGTATGAACCTATAAACCTAAGATGATTAACTTTAATAATTGGCTTAGTTTCTGTGTCATTCTAAGGGGGTGCAATATTTGTCACCATGGAAAGAGATGGTCAACAGACCAAGCTGCTTTGCCTGGGATGGTCTGCACCTCTCCCCTCTAGACTTGAAAGTACTTCTGACATAGTAAATCAAAACCAAGAAAACCTAAAGGTATTACTGCTCAGTGCCAGGAGTCTAAACAAAAAATCTCCACTCCCTATAGCCTTCCACACATTTAGGCCAGCTACTTTCCAGGCAGGGACTAAAGGTGGAGGTGTCTCTATGTACATCAAAAATAAATATACTTCAAGGCTGGTCAAACAAGACAATGCACATGAGCTGCTCCATATTCAGATCACCATAGGTAAAATCCAATACCATTTCCTTTAAAGCTATACGTCCCCGTCTATGATCCAGGAAACTCATACCATGTATTTAAACTTATTAGAAACACTAATCATCCAACCCAATACCATGTTCATGGGTGACTTAAATTACTCCACTATTAACTGGGAATCCTATACGACAACAAATATACATGCACAGAGATTCCTGGAGTTTGTAAACACAAACTCCCTGAACCAGATAGTCAATACACCAACTGGGGGTGCAGCCATACTGGATCTAGTCCTCACTAATATGGGAGACTGCTGCACACCCCCAACTGTAACACCTTCCCTGGTAAGGTCAGACCACAAAATGGTCTCCTTTGAAGTAAAAATAATACCTGTTCCCCCAGCTAAACCTGAAATATTCAGTAACTATTCTAAGGCTAACCTCCTGCTATTAGGTTAGAACCTGGCAAAATTTCAAGTCCCCATAAACCCTGAGAACTCTTCTGCCTATGCAGAACTGTTCACAGAAAACCTGTACAAGCATGTTAATGGCTGCATAGATGCAGCTGTACCCACCAGGAAGAAGTACAAAACTTCATCTCTCAGCTTTACTCCTGTCCTCCTCCTCAACCTTCCCTCAGGAAATATCATCAAATATAACTCCTCCTACTATCACTAGGGAACAGGTTCTTAATGCTGTCTCTAAGACCAAGAACACTGCATAAATGGGCCCAGACAATATCCCAGGATGCCTTCTTAATAGCATGAAACATGTCCTATCAGGGCCTCTGGAATTACTATTTAACTGTACCCTGCAAACAGGCTTTGTGTCACAGGAATGGAGAAAGGCAACAGTCATCCCTCTGCACAAAGGTGGGCCATCTACAGATCCATAAGTCTCATTAGTCTTATATGTAAAGCCATGGAATGAATTATCATGGAGGTGATCAGCAGAGATATAGTAAACCTCCAGGCACTGGACCAAACACAGTTTAGTTTCATCAAGGGCATATCATGCCTACTCAGCTTGGTGGATGTCTTTGAGAAGGTCACCAAAGCAATGGATGAGGCCAAAATCATTCACACTGCCTACCTTGACCTGGCCAAGGCATTTGACACAATACCTCACTCAGGCATTGTTGACAGACTCAAGAGATTAGGTACAAACCTGTATGTCACCCGGTGGATAGCCAACCCAGGAAGTTAGAATTGGGGGAGTCCACCTCTACAAAGAGGCCAGTCACAAGTGGAGTCTGTCAGGGATCAGTTCTTGGACCACTCCTTTTTGACATTTACTTCTCAGAAGTCAAGGCCAATGTCAGTGGTCTGTGGCTGACTAAATTAGGAGCTGTCATTGAATCTCACACTAACATAAATGTTCTCCAGGAGGGCTGACACAGACAAACAACTGGTGTCAGAGCCATGGACTAACACTAAATGCCAAGAAATGCATACAAGTTTCCTTTGGGAAGTCATCCATCCCTGGTAACTATCATGTTAACAACACATTTCTTAGAGCTGAACCAGTAGTCAGGGACTTAGGGACCCACATAGATAGTAATCTATCTGTGTGGGTCCCTAAGTAGATAGTAATCTAGCCTTTGATTATCACATGTCTACAGTGATGAGGAAATTGTTCTATGTTATGCAACTTATAAACAAAGGTATGGCATCTAAGTCCAAGGAATTCATTGTTCCACTGTATTCAGCATTTATCAGACCTATCATTGAGTACAGTACCGCCTTTGGTATGTACCTAATCAGGCATATCCAACAAGTGGAACATCCACAGAAGTTCCTCACTAAAAGAATACAGGGTGTAAGTAATATGTCTGTGCAGACCGCCTCAAAGCCCTGTCCCTGTATTCTGTTTCCTACGGGCTTTTGAGGGGAGATCTATGTCTAGCATACAGGGCATTGTCAGTCCCCACTCTGGTGCACCTCCTGCATATCCACAAAACAAACGGCACCAGAATTACCCATTCTAAAGACTTACCCCTTGCCTGTGATATAAATATGACCTGCTGGAGAGATGGGTATGTATCCCAATGACTACCCCTTCTGTGAAATAGTCTCCCCATCTATGTAAAGCTGAGTTCCTCCCTAATGCAATTCAAGTGCAACTTGGACAGTTGGATGGGAAACTGGAAATTCATCCCTGGTTTGGCATCTATGTCTCTAATGGACCTAGGTAACCTGTAAATGGTTCATCTCCCAGGCCCGTGCTTACATGTATCAAGGGTATCAGAACTTATCAGAGATTTGGGATGTATGGCTAGGCTTTAAAAGGCCTTTGTGATCATTAGCCTGATAAACACCTATGAACCTATAAACCTAAAGCACCCAAGAAGGTAGTACCCAGAGAAGCAGGCAGGGTATATGGTACCTTAGAGACCTCATCTGTCCTGCACAGACCTGATGAGTTTAATTCTGTGGAGGCACTATTTGGTAACCTTCCAGTCCCAGTGTCTGCAGTACAGACATCTGTTGTAACCATCTTAGAGGCCAAAAATAAAGTTACTGCCCATCCTAGAGGCCAAAAAGAAAGTTACTGCCTCCTTCTGATGATCACACCCCTGCAGCTGGTACTGTTGCATTAGAGCTGGATGCTAGGCAGCGGGCATATTTTGTAGGATAGCACATTAATAGGCTCAATAAACATCCATACTAGGGACCTACATTTGCACCAACAAATATGATCCTTTTTAAATTATTCCTATCCTATAGAATAAGTTTCAACTGCATGTCAAGCAAAGTACTATTGTCTGTTTTTAAGGCTGTTTTTGATGGCTGTAAGGGTAGACACAAATTTACACATGTATGGCCCTACTTGATTTGTGAGGTGGGAAATATTAAGTACTCATAAATGGTGACAAGAATTTAAGTGCACCTTCTTAAAGGTGCGCATGTCCAGGCATCTTATGGTTCCTTTGATCACTTGCCTAATATTGTTCCCACATCCTTATCAATCTCATTGGTGTCCTGTGCAAGGTTATGGAGAAGATGGTTATGGAATGTATTCAGAGAGAAAGGAGTGATCTTGTGTGTGAGCCAGTACAGATTTATTAAGGGAAGGTGATTTGGGTACTTTTTTTAGGTCACAGCTGTTGTGGATAAGGGATTAATTGTATACAGTGTACTTGATCAGGCAAGAGCATTATGAACAAGGTCAGTGAGCTCATGGTCAATACATGTATCATCCGCTGGATTGACAACTGACTTCGCAGTCAGTAAAGGTGGGATACTTACTGTCCTCACCAGTTAAAGTTACCAGTGGTGGAAATGATGAACTCAGTTCTTCTTTCTGATATTGTCTTTCCAAATTTATAGGTTGGTAACAACCTTTGACTCAATAACTTTGCTGATGATTACAATAAGCACAGCATTTCTTTCTCCCCCAGATAGTTTTGGAAATGTTGGATACGGCCTGCAGCTGGTGTAAAAATAATGGTTTGCTCTTCAGTCTTTGCTAATGTACCATACTAATGTTTGGAATTCAGGTGGTCCTTGCCATTTGTTTTGATGATGGAAAATCACTTAAGATGGATTATTTTAAGTACATAGGTATAGGAAATACTGATCTCACCTTTGATCAGCAGGTTGTGATATTATAAAGAAAGGCTTTCAGTGTGATCATTTCTTGACTTATTTGGAGAGGCTTCAGCAATTCTTCAGAAAGATATTAGTTATGCCTGGCAATGTGGGTTATTCAGGTTTAAAAGGTTGTCCTATATTTTGGCATTATATCCCCTTCTGAGAGAAGATGTGTACCATGATTTATGGACCATAAAAGACCTGCTTCTTTTTAGGATTCTGTTTCAGGAGCACACCAGTGAGAGAGGATTGAACATGCACAAAGATAGGCAACCTTAAAATATGCATTAACAACAGTAGAAAACAAAACATATTTATCACTCTGTGGCTCTCCCAGTTTTGGAAAAAAAAAATCCCCCCTGCCCTTAAGAGAATGCTAGTCCCTTCACACAATTAAAGTTGCCTTGATGAACCCTGTTTTTTTTCAGTGTGGGATAACAACCATTAAGCTTTTGTATGGCCTTTAGGCCATAAACTTGTTACTGAAGCTAAGGTTATAGAAGCAGAGCATTCCAGTAGTATTCCATAATTAGAAGGGCTTTCAGATGGATTCACATGGACAAATGCAGGAAGATGTGTAAATATTTTGTCTGAAATAGGATGTCTGGTGAGGAGATATTGATGAGAACTCTTGAGTGCCCCCCTCCCCAGCACAGAGGGATAAAGCCTTTACTGCTCCCGTTGGTTTGTAATTTGGGCGCTGTAGGGTTTACAGGGGAGTATGGGGTGAACAGCTGATGTCATTTTGCCCATCCTAAGGGGTAGAAGGCAGCCTAGGCTCACTACAGTAGTGGCATTTAGGGACTGGTAGGCTTCATGCTACAGAAGCAGTGTGCCACTTTGTCAGGAGCTTACTCATGCTTGGAAGTGTTCATGCACCTCCCAGTCATAGCAGTTGTGGAGCTTGCAAGGCTGATACAAGGTGGTTTAAGGCACATTCCCAGGAGTAGTATGATGCTGCACCAGCATCCTTATATCCTCACTAGCTGTGGTTGTGGGTCAGGTTGAGGTCAGGAGAGACCAAAGAGGATCTGGTCAAACAGTAAACAAGGAGAGGAGCTGGTAGCAGCTGATGGTCAGCTGTGGAGAGAAGAAAAAAAAATGAAACTTAAGAGAATTATTTTCCTTGGCACATCATGTTAAGTAAAAAATAAAACACTTTTGATATGAAATATAGAGGCTTATAAATCATAACCAGTGTTTTGTGTGTACAAGACAACGGATGCCAAGAAATTCACCTTAAAAAGGAATGAAGCAAAGCTCAAATAGTGCATCCTGATATCCATGTTGAATGTTATGATCAGAAATCTGACAATAAGGCTTTGTAGCACATGGAGCTTAGCTGTTCTGGTGTATACTGAGAGAGAACAAGTCTAAGAACGCAAGATATGTCACAGTTTTGAAGACAATGAAACGAGAGCTGTCAGACAGAAAGCAACTAAGAGCAAAAAAAGAGAAGCATATTTAGCTTCTGGCTGGTGTCTGTGACTGCAATAACTGTTTTTTGTTTCTGAGAACATGAAGCTTCATGTTATTTCACTTTTGGATTCTGTCTTTGCTCTATTGCAAGACTATAGCTTAAGAACATGTAGAAGTGTTTCACGTTTCTTTTGTATTTTAAGTTTCTTTTCCCCTTTGCCACATTATTGTGATTTTGATTGCAGTACCTTTAACTGGTCATTTCTGTTTATAGTACTATCCCTGAAAACAAATATAAAATAATAAATAAATAAGCTTGTGTTTAATTTAAGCTATACATCTGTCACATGGTTCCATAGTTATCTGTCTGGCAGACGAGCTGTAAAATGGCAACGTGATTTATCCTCTCTGTTACCTGTTCCACTTGGTGTTCTACAAGATTCTGAGTCCACTCCTATTTAGCATTTTCATCAACAGGCTCCACACTGCCACTCACCTTGCTACAATTTTATAGTACAAAGATGAGTCTACTCTCATCTCCTCTACCCCCCCCCTCTCTCTAAGCTCCTAGAAATAACCCAACTTTTCTTCACTTAATTCTGAATCTCAACAAAACAAAAGTTAGACTTTTTCAAGTAACAACATTTCAGATCTGCATTCCCCTTTACAGATATATACGTCTAACAATTCCACTGTTGAACCTGTATCATACACTAAGCTAATTGGGGTTATAATCAATAATAACATCAGATTTGACAAACGCATGTCTCTTACCATAAAAAAAGTTCGTATTAAACTAGGTTCACTTTACAGAATTAAACCATACCTCACCAACTCCACAAGACCATCTATTCCCAGGACTCATCTACTCTTCTTTATGCCTGCCCTGCTTTCACCAATCAGAAGAAAACAGATTTAGTCAAACTAGATGCTTGTTATAGTAAGACTGCCAGATTTGCCACCAACTTACCATATAGATCCCATCACTGCATTGCCTTATGCCAATTAAATTGGCTTGAGTTACCTAATTAGCTAATTAACAGTTAAGCGCTTTCGTCAGCAACCACAGTTTGACTTCATCAGAACTGATGAAGTCAGCCTGTGGTTGCTGATTAAGGCACTTAACTGTTGTGGTTTCCCAAATAAAAGTTTTTGAGTACAGGACTGTCAGCATTTTTTTGGATATTGGCAATATCTGTTGGCTCAGTATAGGAGGTACCAATTTGCTGCAGCTCAGAGCAAATCCGGGTATTGCCGTGGAGATTCTTTACATAACTATAGAAGGCATTGTGATTGTCTTTACTATCTGCTGCAATTCTGTTTTCATAGCTAGCTTTAGAGGATTTGATGAAGGATCTCAACTTTTTGTTGAGGCTGATAAGGGAGTTTTTCCACTCTTGGGACTTCATCTTATTCTGCATCTGTTTACTCCTTCTGTTGTAAGTTTATGGCAGGAGACCACCAGATTGGCTTCCTTCTTTTGGAGGAGAGCATCTTGGTTCTATTCGATATGGTGAGGTACATGCATTTGTGTATGTGTTCATACAGTCCATGGGTGTATGATTCTGCGGTCATGCAACTATTTTCCATTTGCATGGGTGTCGTGAAGTTAGCCACCTCTGTTTCTAGGAGCCCAAAGTTAGCTTTGGAAAAGTGTTTATGGTGGTTACCTTTGCAGGGGGGAGTGGGTGGGAGGGATGTAGATTTCCAAGGTGATTAGTTGCTATCTCTAGTGCGGGTAAGAATGAGCTAGTCCAGGGAATTGGAATTAATGAATTCCAGGAAATGATAGGCAAGTGTATTGGTACACAAGTAGTTTTCCCAGTTAATGGAGGGGTAGTTAAAGTAGCCCAGTATGAAAGTGTCAGGTTGGATCCTAATATTCTCCAGGGTGCTTAGGAATGTGGAGTGTGAGTTTTGGGACATGGTTGGGGACCTATAGCAGGCTACGACCTGAGTCACTGTCTTACCCAATGTTAGTTGCACCTGAAGTATCTCAGATGCATTATGTTGGGCTACTAGTCTGGAGATGTGTGCATCCTTTATGAATATGGAAACACCACCGCCTTTGGAGCTTCAGTCCAAGTTCTGGGGCTGAAAGGTGTGGTAGTGCAGGGGTGCATTCTGCTCCCTTGAACTGGGTATCTGTTACAGCACAAATGTTGAAGCATTTTAAGGAGTGCTTCGAGCGAGTGCATTTTGAAATTTAGACTTCTAGCATTGAGCAGCATGACCCTCAGATTGCATTTCATAGGTACATAGGTTCATAGGTTCATACTAGGCTATCTGCCCTGCGGCAATTATAAGCCTAGCCTGATTCTGTATGGCTTACGCCACCCCTTGATTTGAGTATACTGTGCCCTTTTTGAGGTTTAGTTTACTGTGCCTCTGTCTAATAGTGACACGGGAGTAATCCCTGGGACAAACCTATGATCCCCCATCCACCTATCGAGATTCCTCTTGAAGAGATTCAGTGAGGTGCTCTGCCTCACATGAACTGGAATTCTATTCCAGAGCGAAGGGAGCCTCTGGGTTATGAATCTGTCTCTCCAGCAAGTTCTATTTATTTCTGTGCTGAGGTTCAAGTCCCTCGAGCGTGTGGCTCTAAGGGATTTAGATCTACTGAGGTGGAGCATGTCCATTAATTCTGGATTTGACATAGCTTTGTATGTCAGGCATAGATCGCCTCGAAGTAGGCGGTATGCAACTGAGTAGAGCTGGAGTTTTTTTAACTGAGCAGCATATGGCATCTGTTTGAGACCCTTGATCCTCTTGGTGAGATACTTTTGGGGTCTTTCTAATTGCTGCAGGTGTCGGGTAAGGTACATCCCAAAAGGGGCATTGTATTCTATGATGGGCCTGATGAGGGACGAATAAAGGGGCACGATTACCTCTCTTGATCTAGATGTGAAACCCTTTGTGATGAGGTGGGCTATGTAGAAGGTCTTTCTAACCACTTTGGCAATGTGGTTGTCAAAGGAGAGATCGCTATCAACTTGGGTCCCCAGGTCCCTAATAACTTTCTCTGTACTCAATGGGTTTCCGCCTATGTGGTAATTTGTGGGCACATTGTTTTTGCCAAAGGGTATGACTATACACTTTTTAGCATTTAGCTTTAAACCATGGCGCTGGCACCAGTTATCTGTCTCTGTGAGACCTTTTTGAAGGATGTTTGTGTCAGCTGGAGAGTTGATTATGGCACCCAGTTTGCAGTCGTCTGCGAACTTGGTGAGCCATAGTCCTCCCACGTTTGCCTGTACCTCGGAAAAGTATATACCGAACAAGAGTGGTCCCAGGACAGAACCCTGTGGGATGCCACTTGTGACCTGTTTCGAGTCTGACATGGCTCCAGCAACTCTCACTCTATGGGTTCTGTCTTTGAGCCAGTTTGCGACCCATCTTGTGACATAGGGGTTTATATTTAAGCTGGATAGCTTATCTATGATGCCCGAGTGGGGTATTGTGTCAAATGCCTTTGTAAGGTCCAGATAGGCTGTGTGGACTACCTTCCCTTCATCTATGGCTTTGGTGACTGTTTCGAAGAAGTCAACTAGGTTCAAAAGGCAGGATGTGCCCTTGACAAAGCCGAACTGGGTAAGATCTAGTGTCTGTAGGTCCCCAATGTCTTTGTTTATGAGCTCCATAATGATCCTTTCCATAGCCTTGCAGACTAAGCTAGTCAGGCTTATGGGGCGATAGTTTCCAGGGTCCGTAGAGGCTCCACCTTTGTGGAGTGGGACCACTGTTGCTGTACACCATTCTGTGGGCACATATCCTGTAGTGAGGCTGAGATTGTATAGCTGTTTTATTTGAGGGATTAGTTCCTCTTGGAGTTCATGCAGGATGCAACCTGGGATGCCATCTGTTCCCATGGAAGCAGTGTTTTTAGTTTTGGAGAGGGCAGCCTTCACCTGAGCATCAGAGATGTTTGGGAGGCTGCCCTCTGCCGGGATAGATACTTGCTCTTTTGGGGTGGAGGGGGTGGAGAAGTTTGCACTGAACCTGTCTGCCAGGATATTGGCGATGTCTGTGGGTTCAGTGTATTTTTTGTCGTTTAGAATCCACTCAGAACAAGTCTGGGAGTTGCATCCCTGGTTCCTAACATAACTGAAAAAAGCCTTATGATTGTGTCTGGTGTCCTGTGCAATTTTTCTCTCGAAGTTGGCCTTGGAGGATTTTATGAGGGATCGTAATTTTTTGCTAGTACTGATCAGAGATGCCTTCCCTATTATGGAATTTGCTCTATCATGTAGTAGCTTCCTCCTTCTGTTGTACAGTTTATTTATGGCAGGGGTCCACCAGACTGGACGCCTGCCTTTGGATGATTGGGTCTTGGTTTTGTTTGGGATAGCATGATCCATGCATTCCTGGAGATGTCCATAGAATGTGTTTATATAGGATTCTGCAGTTTGGGCTGTAGTTTCCACTGGCCCTGGGGCCTTGAAGGATTCCACTTCAGTTTTGAGAAGTTTTTCACGGTGGTTTTCTGTGCTGGGGGTGGGGTCGGGATGTGGACATCCAGTGAAATTAATCTATGGTCTGATCTTACCAATGAGGGATATACTTCTGGTGTGGAGCATAGAGTCCCCATGTTGGTAATGATCAGGTCTAGTATGTTGTCCCCTCTTGTGGGAGTGGTGACTAGTTGTTCCATAGCATTTGAGTTTATAATTTCCAGGAACCTTTGGGCTAAGGTGCTGGGGCTTGAGTAGTGCTCCCAGTCAATGTTTGGGTAGTTGAAGTCACCCAATATAATGGTGTTCGGAGAGATCTTCATGTTCTCCAATGTTTTCAGGAAAGTCGAGTGGGATTCCTGACTTTGAGTGGGTGGTCTGTAGGATGCTATAAACTGAAAAGCAGTCTTGCCCACTGTTAGTTACACATGAATGGTCTCTGATACTTTGTGCAACGCCACTAACCTGGAGGTGTGGATATCCTTGATAAATATGGAAACTCCCCCTCCTTTTGTGGTTCGGTCCGGGTTTTGGGGCCGAAAAGCATGATATGAGGTATAGCCTGGTAGTGCTGGGGTGCTCTCTGGAGCCTTAAACCAGGTTTCTGTCACTGCACAGATATCTATGTTCTCCATACTGAGGAGAGCTTCGAGTGCATGCATCTTGAGGTTAAGACTTCTGGCATTAAGCAGCATTACCCTTAGTTTTGTGTTCCTTGTGCTGTCTATGTGTGTGGGTTTGACTTTTGAGCCTTGCCTAAAAAAGGTACTATGGGGGTGGCAAGAGCCTTTGCCAATATCCAAAAGCCCAGTGGTGACAGGTGCAAGCCGTCCCTAGCAAAGCAACGTGGTTTGTCAAGCATGTTATCCCAGGCTGACAGACACTGGATCCCCTTTGAATGACACCAAAATTTTAGCCAATTGTTAAAATCGATCATTTTGTCTTTGTACTATGGCATCATTCTAGGTGAGGGTAAGATGCTGCTCAAGGTCAGGGTCATACCAGCCTGGCTACATGATCAGAGAGCTCCTCTATGTCTCTCTTCATGTAGTCCAGGGAGGTACGTCTCAGGTCATTCACACCAGCATGTACAATGACCAAGTCATATTTGTATTTGCTTTGGAGTGACCTGAGTGCTTGCGTTATGTGGCGGATCCTAGCACCCGACAGGCAGTTCACCATGACCTTCTCTTTATTCAGCCTGGTGAGCGGGATGTCAGTGTGTCTGACAATAGAGTCACCTATTACAAGAGTATCAGGTGTGTTATTCAGCCTTAAGGGCTGTGGCTGCTTGGGACACTGACTTTGTGGGCTATGTGTTGTGCGTGTTTTGTTTTGAGGTAGCGTTTGCTTGGATGTCTGCTTTGGAAGTCTCTGATGCTTAGGTAGATTTTTATTTAGAGCCTCCGAGTATGTTTTTGTGTATTTATGTGTTTGGTTCGCTGATGTGGTGGGACTATGTGATACTGGAATTGTGTTGTGTGAGGTTACCTTCTCCTCCTGACTGGTTACACCAGTTTTGAGATGAGAGAGCTCAGCCTCCAGTTTGGCTAAATAGTTGCATCTCTCACATATATTTGAACCTGTTTGGAGGAGGAGAGGGTTGTCTGTGTACATGAGACAGTTGTAACATTGCCTCAAAATTCCCACATTCACCAGCTGGACTGGAGAGGAAACCATTGACTGACCTTTGGACATGCTAGAGTAATATAGGGAAACTGAATTTAAGACGGACCAATAGAGGACAGGGTAATCGTAGAAAGTATAAGAGTACGTAGTGCTTATGGTTTAATAGTGCTAACTTGTAGGATTACTTAATTGGACCAGTGAAGGGCCTTAGAATGAGAATATGGTGTTTAAATTGAGAGATAGAGCAGTTCTAAGGGAAAAAGTGAAGAGCAGACTTTGTGGAGCCAGGAATAGTCCAAACCTAATTAGGCGGCGCTGCCCGCTGTTGCGCTATGCACAAAAACGCTCAAAGCCGTGTTTGTAGCTGTTATGGTGGTAATTTGATCTTTGGAACACCACCTAAAAAAGGCACTATAGGGTTGGCAAGAGCCTTGGCCAGTATCTGGAAGCGCAGGGGTAACAGATGAAGGACATCTCTGGCAAAGCATCGAGGTCTGTCAATCATGTCATCCCAGGCAAACAGATACTGGATCCCCTTAGAATGACACCAGAAACTTAGCCAATTCTTGAAATCAGTCATTTTCTGCTTGTACTGTGGTATCATAAGTTCATAGGTTCATACTAGGCTATCTGCCCTAGGGCATTTATAAGCCTAGCCAGAATGTTTGGCTTTCGCCACCCATTTTAAATGAATTTTACTATGCCGTTTTTCGAGGTTAGTATACTCTGCCTCTGTCTAACAGTGACACAGAAGTGATACCCAGGGTAAACATACAATCTCCCATCCACTCATCAAGATTCCTCTTGAAGAGAGTCAATGTGGGACTCTGTCTAACCTGGACTGGAATTTTATTCCTGAGTGAAGGGAGCCTCTGGGTTATGAATCTGTCCCTCCAGCATGTCCTATTTATTTTCAGTGCTGAGGTTCAAGTCTCTCGAGCGCGTATGTCAATGGAAAATCAAAGATCAATGCAGCCAAGGTTCAGTTAAGGTTCCTTTATTCTTGTACAAGGAGACAAAAATGCAGTTCAGAAATTTGTCTGACATTATACAGGAAATCCTTCACAATTATACCGTTCTGTAAGCCATTGCCCTCTAAGCTGACGTAATTAAATACAACTCTAAGCATTGTTCTAAGATAGGTGTTTACTAAGTTTTTCTGCTGATAGAACAATTATAAATGTTCCCATGAGAAAGTTTTCTCAAAAACAACGTGGCCTTCCTGACCACCAGGCTGTAACTATTTAGTGTTACAATTCGTGATTCTTTCTCACTTCGAACACAAAGCACATACTGATTGCAGTCTATAGTCTTATCTAGTTCCTCTACAGCTGCAGTGTTCATCTAATACAAACAAGGTTACTTGTCTACGTCTAATAACATTTCATTGTTTTCCTACCTTAATGCTAGCAAAATCATCTGTTTCTCAGTGTATGATTAAGGTCATTCACTGAGCTGACCAGAAGCAAAGTCAGAAAGTACATGCAATTATTTTTCAAGCCTGTAACAGAAAAAATGTGTTAACCCTTTTAGGCTTCTAATGCTGCAAGCATAATGCTAATACATATATGAATACATATTTTGCTCTATCATGTAGTAGCTTCCTCCTTCTATTGTATAGTTTGTTTATGGCTGGGGTCCACCAGACAAGACACCTAACCTTGGAGGATTGGGTCTTGGTTTTATTTGGGATTGCATGATCCATGCTTTCCTGAAGGTGTTCATAGAATGCATTTATAAAGGATTCTGCGGTCTGAGCCATATTTTCCACAGGCCCGGGGGCTTTGAAAGATTCCACCTCGGTTTTGAGGAGTGTGAAATTTGCTTTAGAGAAGTTTTTCATTGTGGTTTTCTGGGCAGGGGCTGGGGTCGGGATGTGAATATCTAGTGAGATTAGTTTATGGTCTGATCTTACCAGTGAGGGATACACTTCTGGTCTGGAGCATAGAGTCCCCATGTTGGTGATGATCAGGTCCAATATGTTTTCCCCTCTTGTGGGAATGGCAACAAGTTGTTCCATAGCATTTGAGTTTATAAATTCTAGGAACCTTTGGGCTAGGGTGTTGGAGCTAGAGTAATGCTCCCAGTCTATGTTAGGGTAGTTGAAGTCACCCAATATAATGGTGTTTGGAGAGACCTTCATATTTTACAGTGTTTTCAGGAAGGCTGAGTGGGGTTCCTGGGTTTGGGTGGGTGGTGTGTAGCAGGCTGTAAACTGGAAGGCAGTTTTACCCACTGTTAGTTGCACATGGATAGTCTCTTGATGCTTCGTGCTGTGCCACCAACCTGGAGGTGTGGGTATCTTTGACGAATATTGATACTGCCCCTCCTTTTATGGTTCGGTCCACATTTTGGGCCGAAAAACATGGTATGAGGTATAACCTGGTAGTACTGGGGTACTCTCGGGAGCCTTGAACCAGGTTTCTGTTACTGCACAGATATCTATGTTCTCCATGCTAAGGAGAGTTTCGAGTGCGTGCTTCTTGAGGTTTAGACTTCTGGCGTTGAGTAGCAGTACTCTTAGTTTCTTATCCCTTGTGATACCTATGGAGGTGGGTTTGTCTTTTGAGCCTTGCCTAAAAAAGGCACTATGGGGGTGGCAAGAGCCTTTGTCAATATCCGAAAGGCCAGGGGTGACAAGTGCAAGCCGTCCCTAGCGAAGCATCATGGCTTGTCGAGCATGTCATCCCAGGCAGACAGGCATTGGATCCCCTTTGAATGACACCAATACTTAAGCCAATTGTTGAAATTGATCATCTTGTCTTCATATTGTGGCATCATTCTTAGTGAGGGTAAGATGCTACTCAAGGTCAGAGTCATACCGGCCTGGGCTACATGCTCAGAGAGCTCCTCTATGTCTCTTTTCATGTAGTCCAGGGAGGTATGTCTCAGGTCATTCACACCAGCATGGACGATGACTGAGTCATATTTGTACTTACCTTGGAGTGACCTGAGTGCTTGTGTTATATGGCAGATCCTAGCGCCCGACAGGCAGCTCACCATGACCTTCTCCTTATTGAGCCTGGTGAGCGGGACGTCAGTGTGCCTGATGATAGAGTCACCTATTACAAGTGTATCATGTGTGTTGTTTAGCCTTAAGGGCTGTGACTGTTCAGCACACTGGCTTTGTGAGCTATGTGTTGCACGTGTTTTGTTTTGGGGTAGCGGTTGCTTGTGTGTCTGCTTTGGAGGTCTCTGTTGCTTAGGCAGATTTTTATTTAGAGCCTCTGAGTATGTTTTTGTGTGTTTATGTGTTTGGTTTGCTGTCGTGGTAGGTCTATGTGAGACTGGAATTGTAGTGAGTGTGGTTTCCTTCTCCTCTTGACTGGTTACACCAGTACTGAGTTGAGAGAGCTTATCCTCCAGTTTGGCTATATGGTTGCATCTCTCACATGTGTTGGAATTTATTGGGAGGAGGAGAAGGTTGTCTGTGTACATGAGGCAGTTATAGCATTGCCTCAAGATTCCCAGATTCACCAGCTGGACTGGAGAGGAGATTGACAACTGACCTTTGGACATGCTAGAATAGTATTGGGAATTCCTTTATAATTGAAAAAAAGGGCCAGTGGGGAACAAAGTACTTAAAGGGGAGTTTGTGAGGGTGTAGTGGTTTTAAATTTTTAGTGCTGACTTATATAATTGCTTTAGTGAGCAAGTGCCAAGCTTTAGAGTGGGAATAGGGTGTTTATTATGAGAACTAGATCAGTTCTAAGGGAAAAAGTGAAGAGCAGACTTTGTGGAGCCGAGAATGGTTTAAACATGATGCTGCTCTATGAGCGAAATCGCTCAAAGCTGCGCTAAAATGGGTTTTATACAGGGGGGACTTGAAAGAGCTAGAAATTGGCCCCAAACGGGCAATAGACTACCAGATTCTTGTGCTGGGAACACTCCTCCAGGGATAGATAGGCTGCTCTAAGCTCCCCACTGCCACTGGTGAACAAAGAAGCCTCCCTTTATCCAAGAAAGGAAATGGGCAACACAGGAACTTTCCAAAAGTCCAGAATACAGCAAAGCCTGTATTTGGACTACTCTAGGTCAGGAACGACGGGAAACAAGGATAATTTTTTTTCTTTTTTGCATTAAACAGCAGGAAAGTGCAATAAATATGTAACACAGGCTAGTGCACTTGAGTGTGTAGCCTCAACAGGTAAATGCAACAAACAGGGCAAACTTTAAAAGTGCTGGTGCAAAAACAACTTTAAACAGTTTAAAACAGTTCAAGAAGCAAAATTACTTGCAGTTTAGCTAGATCAGACAGTCGCCCAGGTAGTAGCAGGAAAAAAAACACTTATCAGGTTAGCAGTCGCTCTTTTAGCCTCTCTGCTGCTAGCACCACAAGGAGCTTGGCTGAGTAGTAACAAGCGCAAAAACCGCGCCAAAGCGGGTTTTATACAGGGGGGACTTGAAAGAGCTAGAAATTGGCCCAAAATGGCCAATAGACTACCAGATTCTTGTGCTGGGAACACTCCTCCAGGGATAGATAGGCTGCTCTAAGCTCCCCACTGCCACTGGTGAACAAAGAAGCCTCCCTTTATCCAAGAAAGGAAATAGGCAACACAGGAACTTTCCAAAAGTCCAGAATACAGCAAAGCTTGTATTTGGACTACTCTAGGTCAGGAAAGATGGGAAACAAGGATATATATATATTTTTTGCAACAAACAGCAGGAAAGTTCAATAAATATGTAACACAGGCTAGCGCACTTGAGTGTGTAGCCTCAACAGGTAAATGCAACAAACAGGGCAAACTTTAAAAGTGCAGATGCAAAAACAACTTTAAACCGTTACAAAGCAGAAATACTTGCAGTTTAGCTAGATCGGACAGTCGCCCAGGTAGTAGCAGAAAAAAAAACACTTATCAGGTTAGCGGTCGCTCTTTTAGCCTCTCTGCTGCTAGCACCACTCTGCAGGACCACAAGGAGCTTGGCTGAGTAGTAACAAGCGCAAAAATCGCGCCAAAGCGGGTTTTATACAGGGGGACTTGAAAGAGCTAGAAATTGGCCCAAAATGGCCAATAGACTACCAGATTCTTGTGCTGGAAACACTCCTCCAGGGATAGATAGGCTGCTCTAAGCTCCCCACTGCCACTGGTGAACAAAGAAGCCTCCCTTTATCCAAGAAAGGAAATGGGCAACACGGGAACTTTCCAAAAGTCCAGAATACAGCAAAGCCTGTATTTGGACTACTCATTCTGTGTGATGGTAGGATGCTGCTCAGGGCTAGGGTCATACCCACCTGGGTTACATATTTTCATAGGTGGGTACTAGGCTATCTGCCCGACGGCATTTATAAGCCTAGCCAGAATGTGTTGTCTTTCGCCACCCCCTTAAGTTAGTTCCTTATGCCTCTTTCCAGCAGAGCCACTGAAGTGATCCCCGAGGTAAACTTTCTGTTTCCCATCCACTCGTCAAGGTTTCTTTTGAAGAGTGTTAGTGAGGAGCTCTGCCTAATGTAGATTGGGATCTTGTTCCAAAGCATGAGAAGTTTCTGGGACAGGAATCTATCTCTCCAGCATGTCCTATTTATTGTTGTGGTGAGGTTTAGATTTCTAGAGCATGTGGCTCGAGGGGATAAGGTTTTTTTTTTAGTTGGAGCATGTCCATCAATTTTGGGTTAGACATGGCCTTGTATGTCAGGCAGAGAACACCTCTGAGTAGGCGGTATGCAACCAAGTACAACTGTAGTTTCTTCAGTCGAACTGCATAGGGCATCTGCTTGAGGCCATTGATCCTCTTGGTGAGGTACTTCTGTGGTCTGTCCAGCTGTTGCAGATGTCTTGTAAGGTACATCCCAAATGGGGCGTTGTACTCGTAAGATGGGTCTGATGTTTGATGAGTAGAGGGGCACAATAACCTCTCGATCTGGATGCAAACCCTTTTGTGATTAGGCAGGCCATGTAGAAGGATTTTCTAACCACTTTGGCAATGTGATTATCAATTACTATCTACTTGAGTCCCCAGATCCCTTATTACGTCTTCAATATTTAGGGGACTACCACCTATGTGGTAGTTTGTGGGTACTTTGTTTTTTCCAAAGGGGATGACTATGCACTTTTTGACATTTAGCTTGAGGCCATGATTTGACACCAGGTATCCATCTCAGTGAGACCCTTTTGGAGGATGTATGTCTGTGTCAGCTGGAGAGTCAATTATAACCCCTAGTTTGCAGTCGTCTGCGGACTTGGTTAGCCATAGTCCTCTTGTGCTTGCCTGCACCTCTGAGAAGTATACACCAAACAGGAGGGGTCCTAAGTCTGAGCCCTGGGGAACACCACTTGTAACTGGTTTAGAGTCGGACCTAGCTCCTGCAACTCTCACCATGTGGGTTCTGTCCATGAGCCAGTTGGCAACCCATCTTGTGATGTAGGGATTTATGTTCAGGCTGGAGAGCTTGTCTATAATACCAGAATTGGGAATGGTGTTGAAGGCCTTAGCAAGGTCTAGGTAGGCTGTGTGTACCACCTTTTCCTCATCTATAGCCTTGGTAACTGTCTCAAAGAAGTCTACCAGGTTTAGGAGGTGTGATCTGCCCTTAACAAAGCCAAACTGGGTAGGGCCTAGTGTTTGGAGGTTCCCAATGTCTCTGTTAACGAGTTCCATGATGATGCATTCCGTAGCCTTGCAGACCAAGCTAGCCAGGCTTATAGGGTGATAGTTCCCAGGTTCTGTTGTGGCTCCACCTTTGTGGAGCAGAATAACCATTGCTGTGTGCCACTCTATGGGTATGTAGCCTGTGGAGAGGCTGAGTTTGAACAGTGTGTTTAGGTGAGGGGTTAGTTCGTCTTTGAGCTCATGTAGGATGCAGCCTGGAACACCATCCGGTCCCATTGATGCTGTGTTTTTGGCTTTGGAGAGGGCTGTTTTAACCTGAGTATCTGTGATTTCAGGGACTCTACATTCCTCTGGTATGGTTATGGGCCCTTTTGGGGGTGAAGCTTGCATTGAACCTGTATGCCAGGATGTTGGCGATATCGGTCGGTTCAGTGTATTGTGTGCCATTCTACACTAACTGCGAGCAGATCTGAGCATTGCCACTTAGATTCATGACATAGCTAAAGAATGCCTTGTGGTTATCTTTGGAGTCCTTGGGAATTTTTCTTTCAAAGCTCGCCTTGAATGATTTTATGAGGGATCCTAGATTCTTGCTGATACTGATCAGGGATCCTTCTTGGGATTTTACTTTTTTCTGTACTAGTTTCCTCCTTCTATTGTATAGCTTGTTTATGACAGGAGTCCACCAGACTGGTTTCCTTTTCTTGGAGGAGTGAGTCTTGGTTTTGCTTGAGATGGCACGATCCATGCATTCTTGTAGCTGCTCGTAGAATGCATTAGTAAAGGATTTTGCAGCTTGGACAGTGTTATCCTTCAGCATGGGGGCTTTGAAACTTTCCACCTCAGTCTTAAGTAATGTGAAGATTGCTTTTGAAAAGTTTTTCATGGTGGCTTTCCTGTCCAGGGGTGGGGGCGGAATATGGCTATCCAAAGTGATTTGTTTATGGTCAGATCTAACCAGCGAGGTGTTAACCTCTGGTGTCGAACACCGGTTGCCCATGTGGTGATGACCAGGTCCAATATGTTGTCACTTCTGGTGGGAGTGTTGACAGTTTTACCAGGGTGTTTGAGTTTATAAATTCTAGGAAACGTTAGGCAAGGGAGTTAGTACCTGAGTAGTTCTCCCAGTTAATGTTTGGGTAATTGAAATCACCCAATATTAGGGTGTTTGGTAGGACCTTTATGTTTCTCAGTGTTTCCAGAAATGCAGAATGGGGGTCCTGGGACATAGTGGGTGATCTGTAGCAAGCTACAATTTGCATTGCAGTTTTGCCCATTGTTATTTGCACGTGGATGATCTCTGAAGCATCGTGCTGTGCCACTAACCTGGAGGTGTGGGTATCCTTGATGAATATGGATACTCCCCCGCCTTTTGTATTTTGGTTTGGGTTCTGTGGCCGAAATGTATGGTATGAGTTGTAGCCTGGTAGTGCTGGGGTGCTCTCTGGAGCCTTAAACCAGGTTTCTGTTACTGCACATGTATCGATTTTCTCCATACTGAGGAGTGCCTCGAGTGCGTGCATTTTGAGGTTTAAACTTCTGGCATTCAGTAGCATTACCCTCAGTTTTTTGTTACTTGTGCTATTTACTGTAGTTGGTTTGTCTTTTGAGCCTTGCCTAAAAAAGACACTATGGGGGGTGGCAAGAGCCTTGGCCAGTATTCGAAAGCCTAAGGGTGACAGGTGCAAGCCGTCTCTAGTGAAGCAGCGTGGCTTGTTGAGCATGTCATCCCAGGCAGACAGGCACTGAATCCCCTTTGAATGACACCAGAAACTTAGCCAGTTGTTGAAATCGAGTTTTTTTTCTTTATACCATGGTATCATTCTTGGAGAGGGCAGGATGCTACTCAGGGTCAGGGTCATACCAGCCTGGGCTACATGATCAGAGATCTCTTCCATGTCTCTTTTCATGTAGTACAGAGTGGTACGGCTCAGGTCATTCACACCAACATGGACAATGACAGAGTCATATTTGTACTTGTTTTGGAGTGACCTGAGTGCTTGCGTTATGTGGCGGATCATGGCACCTGACAGGCAGCTAACAGTAACCTTCTCCTTATTCAGCCTAGTGAGTGGGACGTCAGTGTGCCTGACTGTAGAGTCACCTATTACTAGTATGTTGGGTATGTTATTTTTCCTTAAGGGCTGTGATTGCATGGCACACTGGTTTTGTGAAGTAGGTGTTTCATGGTTTGTGTTGGGGGGCTGGAGGTTGCTTGGATGTTTGCTTTAGAGGTCTCTGTTGGTTTTGCAGATTTTTATTTAGAGCTTCTGAGTATGTTTTCATGTATTTATGTGTGTTTTTTGCCAGTGCTAGTTTAATGGGTCTATGTAAGACTGGTGGTGTGATGCAAGTATTTCCCTTCTCCTCTTGACTGTCTAATCCATTCTTGGGTTGAGAGAGCTTAGCCTCTAGTTTGGCTGTATAACTGCAGCTCTCACATGTATTAGTGTTTGGTGGTAGGAGGAGGGTGTTGTCTGTGTAAATGAGGTAGTTGTAACATTGCCTCAAAATGCCCAGATTCACCAGTGGGACTGGAGAGCACACCTGAAGCTGCCCTTTGGACATGCCTGGATAGGTACACTGAACTGTTTTACTGGATGGCTGGTAAATTCGAATAGAAAGCCTTGTCCTTCTGTATAGTACAGGAGGGTCTAAAGCTAGGGTTTATAAGTGCTTGCTATAAATTTTGAGCAAGTGCCAGGCTGAGGAATGAATGGCTTGAGTGCTTAAGTTGAAAGGTTGTCTAGTTCCAAGAGAAAAATTGAAGAGGAGACTTTGTGGAGCCAGGAATAGTTTTACCCTAGCTAACCGGCTCTGCCCGGCACGCAAAACTGGGCAAATACAGTATTTATAGCAGGGAAATGAAAGGATAGAAATTAGCCCAGAATGGCCAATAAATTACTAATTTCTGGGCTGAAACCACTCCTCCAGGGACAGATAGGCTGCTCAAAGCTCCCCTCTCTCACAGGTGAACTGAGAAAATTTCTTCTATCCAAGTAAGGTATGGGCAAACACAGATATTTGTAACACAGCCCTGAATTCAGCACTAACCTGAAAACTGGACTATACTAGCTTAGAAAGGCGGGAAACAAGCATATATATATATATATATATATATATATATATATATATTTTTTTTTTTTTTTTCAGAAAATAAAGCAGATACACTCAAAAAAAAACAGTTTAAAAGCACAGAAAAGGATACTTATTGTTATATATCGCAGATCAGAGTTGTAGTCAATGCCCCCACTAAAAAACAATAGAAAATGAACAAACTGATTTTAAACAAGTTACCCAATTGACCAGAAAAAAGCTCAAAACTGAGCCCTGTTCCAGCAGTCTTCAAGTCAGACGAGTTCTAACTGCACACCCCTGCTTACTAGGGTGCAGGGGAACCTTCTCTAAAAAAGATGGCCTGGATCAGTGCTAAAGTTATACAAACAAAGCTAGATTCAGCAGGCCTGAATCTGGTCTATGCTACAGCAACAAGACGCACCAATTTCAGAATAAAATAGTTTAAATAAGCAGTCACAATAAGCCTGTGACCCAAAATTCCCAGCTCAGAAGGGCAGAATCCAGCCACTCCTCCCACAAGATTGCAGGCCACAAACCTTCTTAATGAAGAATAACTGCCCTGAAGCCCAAGTGCTTAAACCACAACTAATACACTTTTAGAATAGCAGACACTGGACCTTCAATCAGCAATTCCCAGCTTATAAGGATGTAAGCTACCTGTCCTGCCACAACAGTGCAGACCACAAACCTTCTTAATGTAAAACAGCCTGGATGAAGCCCAAGTGCTTAAACCAAAAGACTAAGAATAACAGTTACAATTTAATCAGGCTACGACCAAGCAGTAATAAATGCAGCAGAATAAATAAAATTGAGTACTTTTAAAAAAAGCAAAATAAAGTAGGAGGAAACACAAATACAGTAAAAGCAAATGAATAAAGTACAAACATTTTTTTTAAGTGCAAGAAGAGAGGAAGGAAGAACCTAAGTGGGCTAGCTTTCGCTCCTCTTGTCTCTTTTTATGTAGTCCAGGGAGGTACGTCTCAGGTGATTCACACCCACGTACCATGACCAGAGTCATATTTGTACTTGTTGTTGAGGGACCTTTGTGTGTGCGTTATGTGGTGGATCCAGGGGCATGACAGGCAGCTGACTGTTGCTTTCACCTTATTCAACCTAGTGAGTGGCGGCATCAGTGTGCCTCACTATCGAGTCATCTATGACTAGTGTGTTGGGCATGCTGATGTTCTTCGTGTTTCACTGTTGCAGTCATTACATTTGGGTTATCTGCTTGCAGTAGCCCTCAGTCAGCCTGCTTATCAAAGTCTTGGGTCCTGCATCGGTTGCTGTCTCATCTTCCATGATGTCAGGTAGTCAGGGGTATAAAGCATGCAGCTGATGCCTTTACACCAGTCTTTCTTGCCATGTTGCTGATGAAGTCTGAGGCATAAGGTTGACGAAAGCGCTTAAACAAATAAAATGGTTGCTGTGGATATATTGTTTTTGTTGCTTACTTCCATCTACGTATACTTTGCAATGTGGTTTTGATTCACTAGAGGCATCTTGCAGGGCTGCTGTCACTGGGTCTGTACTTGGAAGGCATGCTTGGCTTAAGGAGCAATCTTTGCCAGATCATGTTAAAGCTAAATTGTTGAATGCTCTTAAACCAGGGCCACCTGTTTGGCAACAAAGCAGAAGTACTTCAAAAGATGGAGGAAAAAGCTAAATCTATGCAAACTGTTAAAGATTTCCTGCAAGTACAGCCTCCAAGATATAGTAGGCATTGGCCCTCTAAGAATTGGTCCTTTCCTGCCTCTTCCAGGCCTTCACAGTCCAAACCCAGAATCAGCAGAACATCCAGGCTTCAAGGTATGCACAGGACTAAGCAGTGGGGGGATCCCATTTCCAAATCAGGGAGTAGTAAGACTCCCCCCTATAGTAAACTATCTCAATGACTTAACTTTAAAACTTTCAAGCCCTTCTCAACTGACTGCTCCTTTAGGGGGAAATATTGCTCTGCAGGCAAAAAATTGGGAACGCATTACCCAGGACACATGGGTTTTAAATATAGTTTCAAGGATACAGGTTACACTTCCATTTTGCAGGAAAAGAAATATTCAAATATACCCATACCTGGATGATTGTCTAATTCAGGCAGAAAGCCAGGACGTACTATTGAATCACCTTGCGTTTGTACAAAAGGTGTTAACTTTTCTGGGGTACACCATAAACGAAAAGAAATCACATCTTGTACCTTGCCAACAAATTGTATTCCTGGGAGCAGGCTTGAACGCAAATTCCCAGATGGCTTTCCTCACGCCAGAGAAACACTGTTGCAGTCATCACATTTGGGTTATCTGCTTGCAGTAGCCCTCTGTCAGCCTGATTATCAAAGTCTTGGGTCCTGCATCAGTTGCTGACTCATCTTC
This sequence comes from Protopterus annectens, assembly GCF_019279795.1. Classification (NCBI taxonomy): domain Eukaryota; kingdom Metazoa; phylum Chordata; order Ceratodontiformes; family Protopteridae; genus Protopterus; species Protopterus annectens. Next base: position 1,225,364,988 of record NC_056726.1, on the reverse strand, counting down.
CATGACGTCAGGTAGTCAGGGGTATAAAGCATGCAGCCGATGCTATTTTACCAGTCTTTCTTGCCATGCGGTGCCCAAAGCAGAAGCAGTTCGCAAGTGCCGGTTGGCCGACTCATGAAATTTTCATTTTCGAGTTTCAGAACCAAAGTCTTCAACTAAAGCTAAGTACCCCATTGGTGAAACTTTTTCTTGCTCTAAACCGATGTCAGTAAAAGTCAGTAATTGTATTTGTTGTGGAAAGCAAATACCTCATAAAGATTTTCATTCGTACTGTATTCCTTGCCTAGGCCCGGACTATAACGTACCTCATTGTCGGTTTTATGCCTTATTTAAACCATGGACTATTAGTCATCTGTATATTTTCGCTTCTAAATATTTTGGTACTCAGTTCAATTATCCAGATATGTCTTCGGTAAGCCATCCGACTACTGACATTCCAAAAAAACACAAAGATAAAGACAGAGACAGGCCACCCAGTACCAAATCTGCCGACGACGCTTCTCCTAAGCTAGTCGCCAGTTCACCGGTCCTCATTGAGGCACTTTTGCAGCCCCTGATACCTGCTACTTCAGATACTCAGGCCTCTACTGAGACCCATTTGGAGTCCAGTATGCAGCGAGATGCTTCAACTGTGGAACCTGCGGATGTCTCTACCTTGGATGGATCCGGAGCCGCTGTGCAGGCACCGGCTTCTGAGGGTGTATTCAGGCCTACTGACTTGCATATTAAACGGACGCCATCTTCTTCTTCAAGGCCTAAAACTCGAACTATGCATAGGAAACAAATGACCAGACTGCATGGTCAGGCCTCTCTGCCTAAAAAAAAAAACAAATGATAAGAATGGCTGAAGATCTTATTACTTTAATCAGGTGAAGCCAACCTTCCCCCACTAAAAGACTTAGGACTGAATTTGCTTATGATACTTTTGACCAGGATTCTGAAATTTCTGTCTCCTCTGATGACCAGGATTTACCCTTATCCACCTGTGAGGATTGTGATGCAGAGGACTCTATTTCCTCTACTTCTCCCCCAGAGGATTTTTCTTTTGGTGAAAACTGGCATACTCTTAGGGAGCATTTTCAGTGGGAAAGCCAGGATTACTCTGATTCTAAAAAGTGGCTTAGGGATTTCTTACTCCTGCCCCAGCACAGGCCTTTATCTATCCCTCCTGTAATTGATGATGCCTTTTCGGAATCTAGCTTGGCCCCTGACTCTTTACCTCCTGCTCCCAGAAAACCTGATAGATATTACAGGGTTCCTGATTCTCACAAGTTTCTTTTTAAAAATCCTACTGCGGATCCTGAGACCATTTCACAGGGACCCAAGGGCATTAAGGCTACTACTGCCAAAAATCCTACCCCCTCTGATAGAGATTCCAGGGTCCTGGATAGATGGGGTAAGAAGGTTTACACCTCTGCAACCTTGGCCATCAGGGCTGTAAATTGCCAGTTTCATATGTTAAAGTATCAGCAGCATATTATTGGATTGCTTAAATAGAAAATGATGTTGATTCATGATTGTACTGAAAATAAGGATTTACAGGATTTAATGCAGTCTGCTGAACAGGTTGGGAAACATACGTTGCAATGTGGTTTTGATTCACTAGAGGCATCTTGCAGGGCTGCTGTCACCAGGTCTGTACTTAGAAGGCATGCTTGGCTTAAGGAGCAATCTCTGCCAGATCATGTTAAAACTAAATTGCTGGATGCTCCCTTAAATCAGGACCACCTGTTTGGTAACAAAGCAGAATAATTTCTTAAAAAGATGGAGGAAAAAGCTAAATCTTTGTAAGCTGTTAAAGATTTCTTGCAAATGCAGCCTGCAAGATTTAGTAGGCATTGGCCCTCAAAAAATTAGTCATTTCCTGCCTCTTCTAGGCCTTCTCAATTCAAACTTAGAACCAGCAGAACAACCAGGCTTCAGTCCCAGGGTACACACAGGACTAAGCAGTGGGGGGCTCCCACTTCCAAATCAGGGAGTAGTGAGACTCCCCCCTGTGGTAAGCTGTCTCAATGACTTAACTTTAAAACTTCCAAGCACTTCTCAACTAACTGCTCCTTTAGGGGGAAAGATTGCTCTGCAAAAAAAAAAAAAAAACTGGGAACTCATTACCCAGGACATATGGGTTTTAAACATAGTTTCCCAAGGATACAGATTTCACTTCCACACGTTACCAACCCCAAACGGTTGGCCAGATCTACCCCCAAATCAGTGGGCAGAGGCTCAAAAGCAAGTACTCTCTCTCTTAAGATTAGAGGCTATTCAGACTGTACCAGAAGAGGAAAAGGGACAAGGTTTCTATTCAAGACTTTTCCTGGTACCCAGAAAAGACAACTCATGGCACCCTATCCTGGACCTTTCTATCCTAAACACCGTTTTGGTGATTCTAAAATTCAAGATGCTAACTCTTCACCAGTTGCTTCCCATGATAGGCAAAGATGTCTGGTAGGCAACACTGGATTTAAAGGAAGCCTACCTGCACATCCCAGTCAGGGAATCTTGCAGAAGATACCTACGCTTCAAAGCAGGCTGCATGCACTATCAGTTCTCTGTACTGTCCTTTGGCTTATCTACTGCACTCAGGGTGTTCACAAAGTGCCTAGCTCCAGTCATTGCATTTTGCAGGCAAATAAATATTCATATATACCCATACCTGGACAATTGTCTAATTCAGGTAGAAAGCCAGGACATACTTTTGAATCATCTGGCATTTGTACAAAAGGTGCTAACTTGTCTGGGGTACACCATAAACGAAAAGAAGTCACAGCTGGTGCCCTGTCAACAAATTATATTGCTGGGAGCAAGCTTGAACACAACTTCCCAGATGGTTTTCCTCACATCAGAGATACAAATTCATTTGACAACTTATTTCAAACTATTGGCCACAAACACCCTGCTATCTGCTAGGCAAATACTGCAAGCATTGGCGTTCATGGCCTTGTGCATTCTACTAATTCCATATGCAAGACAGCATATGAGGAATCTACAATGGTATTTAAAAAGGCTCTAGAAGCAATGATTCCTATCATACCTTGTTTGTGGTTAGAATTCCTTTGGTGGGCAGAGGCCTGCCACCAAAACAAGGAACTACCATTCACTCTTCCCCCTGCTGCCCAAACCCTAACAACAGACACATCAGACTATGCATGGGGGGCTCACATGGCAGGGAAGTGCATTCAGGGCAAATGGAACCCAAGTCAAATGCACCTGCATATCAATCAAAAAAGAAATGTTAACTGTGCAGAATGCTCTGACAGCATTCAAGGACTACATTCTTCCAGGACAATTAATGGTAAAGACTGACAACACCACTGTCATGTGGTACATAAACAAGTGGGGGGGTACCCATTCCTAACCCCTTTGCAGACTAGCCATGGCTTTGTGGAACACAGCCTTGAGCTACCAAGTGCATCTACAGGCTTAATTCCTGCCAGGAAAGCTAAATACACTGGCAGACAAACTAAGATGAAATCTAATGGACCCACATGAGTGAAAACTGGAACCAAAGACTTTCAACACGTTGATAAACAAATGGGGGAGCCCAGATATAGACCTGTTTGCCTCCCCCCAGAACTACCAACTGGATAAATTCTGCACAAGGACTCCCCACAAACAAGCTTGGAAAGTGGATGCTGTGTCCTTCAGCTGGAAAAATCTATCAGTTTATGCCTTTCCTCCTCTGCCTCTCCTCTCCAAAGTACTACTAAAGATCAAACAGGACAAACCAAGGATGATACTGATTGCACCAGACTGGCATTGTCAACACTGGTGTACCCCCTCTTGCACAGTGTGTCACAGCTAGCCCCATGGCACCTGCCTCAGACCCCTACCCTGCTGTCACAGCAGGGGAGCCAGATTCTGCATCACCAGCTTCAAACCCTGAACCTGGCAGCCTGGCTAATTACCTAATCTTTCTGTTACCATCCCTCCGTAAACAAGTGTTGGATGTCATTTTGGAGGCAAGGAGGCCTAGTACAAAAAATCTTTTGCTGAAAAATGGAAAAGATTCTGTGCCTGGAACCAAACTCAAGGGATGGCCACAGCAGTGCCCAGTTTACCTCAGATTCTTCAATACTTAACTGAGATGCTTCACAAGGACCTTTCCTTTTCCTCCATCAAAATTCATGCCTCAGCCATTTCAGCTCATTACAACACAGAACCATCCCTCTTTTCTCACCCACCGCTCAAGCAGTTTCTCAGAGGGGCCAAAAAGTTAAGACCACCCAGAAGAGCCCCAACTCCAGCCTGGGACCTTAAGTTTGTATTAGAAAAACTCGCTCTGCATCCTTTTGAGCCAGATGCAAGTGCAGAGTTAAAATTCCTTTCTAGGAAAACAGCTTTGCTTTTAGCAATCACTTCAGCAAGAAGGGTATCTGAATTACAGGCCCTTATGGCAGTGGAGCCTTTCATCATCTTTCATGTGGACAGGGTGCCCCTCAGGACCAATCCCTTTCCAAGGTAGGATCCAGTGTGGCTCTTAATCAGTCCATTCGTTTGCCAACCTTCTTTTCTAATCCACAGAACAAAGTGAAATGTATACTGCACTCCTTAGATGTGCACAGACAACTTAGATTTTTCTTGGACAGGGCTAAACCTCTCAGGAAATCTGAACAGCTGCTGGTGGCATTTGCTGCATGGGCAGAGGGGAAGGCCATTTCAAAGCAAACCATTTCTAAATGGATATGCCATTGCATTCATTTCTGCTATAAGCACCATGGAAAACATATCCCACAGGGGATAAGACCACATTCAACCAGGGCTGCATCTACCTCTACAGCCTTTCTCAGAGGTGTCCCTACCAAGGACATCCTAGAAGCTGCTACCTGGAGTTCTGTACATACTTTCACCAAGCATTACCATTTGCCAGTTTTCTCTAAATCCAGAGCTGGCTTTGCCACTGCAGTCTTGCAGAGCCTTATAGCTGGTCCTAATGCTATCTAATTTCCTCCTCCCATCCTTCGGTTTGGAAATCTACCCAAATGTGGTGACTGCAACATTGAAACACGAAGAACATAGTACAGTTGTGTATACTTACCATAAATGTAGATGTTTAAGCGTATTTACTGTTGCAGTTTTGATTACCCTCCCTCCAGCCCCCTGACTTCTTTTGACTAAACCTCTATTCCTTTTTACTATGCTTAAAGCTTTTTGGTGTATTTGCTTTTTTGCTGGAGGTGTAACCTTGTGTATGTGTATATATATATATATATATATATATATGTATGTATATATATATATATATATATATATATATGTATATATATATGTATATATATATATATATATATATATATATATATATATATGTATGTATATATATATATATATCATATTTATTTAATTGCTTCCCATTAGGGAGGCACCTGACATCTGGGGCAAGAAAAACTGATATAATGGCATCAGCTGCATGCTTTATACCCCTGACTACCTGACATCATGGAAGATGAGACAGCAACTGACACAGGACCCAAGACTTTGATAATCAGGCCGACTGAGGGCTACTGCAAGTAGATAACCCAAATGTGATGACTGCAACAGTGAATGCGCTCTTAACATCTACATTTATGGTAAATGCACACAACTGTACTTTTTGCCTTAGGGGCTTTGGTTTAGTGGCACACTGTTTAGCAGAGTTATGTGTCTCATGATTAGTGTTGTGTTGTGATGGTCAAGATGGTCAAGTGCATTTCTGCCTTGGAGGTCTCTGCTGTTTGGGTAGATTTTTATTCAGAGCCTCCGCGAAGATGAGTGTGTGGTTTGTGTTTTTATGTGAAGGCAGTGCTGTGTGTTCTGGAGGGCTATGTTTTCCATATGGTGTGGTGCAAGTGTTGACCTTTTCCTCTTGACCAGCTATTCCAGTCTTGGCAGGAGACTGCGTGGCTTCCAATTTGGATATATAAGTGCATCTCTCGCAAGTCTGAGTGTTGGGAGGTAAGAGGAGAGGGTTTTCGGTGTACATGAGGCATTTGCTACATTGCCTCAGGATGCCCAAGTTCACCAGGTTAATAGGGGAAAGCACAGATAACTGACCTTTAGCCATGCCTGGAGGGGGTTGGCATTAATAATAAGTACTGGAGCGGTTTCCTTGTAGCAGTATTGTGTGCTACAATAATTCCTACAAGAAGTCTGGTAAAGTGCTAGACTAATAAGCTAGTAAATGTGCAGGAGAGGAGAACTAGCAAATCTACTGGAAAAATTGAAGAGCAGACTTTGTCACCACTCAGAAGCTTACAAACAGTACTACATACAGCAAATCTGTATTTGGACTAGACTAGTTACAGAAAAGGTGGTAGACAAATGCAAACGTGGGCTTTTAAACCAGAAAGTTGAAAGAGATGGAAAAACTGCCCAAACTGTAAATAAACTACAATTTCTGGGCCAGAAACCACACATCTTGTGGTAGAATAGGCTACCTAGTGCTTACCACTCCTAGTGATAAGCTAGAAGGCTTCTCTCAAACACAGAAAGACTTGGGGGCTCAGAAGCTTATATACTGTCCTGGATACAGCAAATGTGTATCTGGACTAGACTAGTTACAGGAAGGGCAGGCATAGCGCAAACAAGGGCTTTTAAACCAGAAAGTTGAAATAGTTGGAAAAACTGTCCAAACGGCCAATAAACTACAATTGCTGGGACAGAAACCACTCCTCTTGTGGTAGACAGGCTACCTAGTGCTTACCACTCCCACTGATAAGCTAGAAGGCTTCCGTCCAACACAGAAAGACTTGGGGGCTCAGAAGCTTACAAACGGACCTGGGTACAGCAAATCTGTATCTGGACTATAGTTGCAGGAAAGTCAGGAAACAAGCTTAGAATTTTTTTTCTTACAGAAAAGTAGCTAAAACAGCACTAAAGACAATTCAAGTGCAGTGCAAGCTTGTGCACTTAAGTGTGTAGCAATATTAAAGCAAATACAGTTTAAATAAATGCAATTTATTCAAAATGTATTCTGAAGTGAATTCAATTATTGTTTTATCCAACTCTGAACAATTAAAAAGTGCCATAAAATATACTTGTCAGCTGAGAAGCACACTCAGTGAGAACACAGGGGAGTCTAGCAAAGTTTTTTTTTTTTTTTTTTTTTTTTTAGTAAAGTAGAAAGAGAAAAAGGAGGAGCAGAAGATAATTCAAGGTTAAGAAACTAAGCTGGTTGGCCTTCTCAAGCATTCTCTCTGTATTAGGTAGAATGAGGTAATGACACTAGACTGGGAGAAGTGTCCCAGATCAAATTTACAGTAGAGGCGGGCAACTCCAAAGCCACCAAGTATAAGAACAAGACACCAGTAAGGAGGGGGGTGGGAAACTAAATCAGTTACATGATACACTCCTTGGCAGAAAATCAGAACAAACAAACAGATGTTTAACAATGGAGAAAATTTCCAGTAAATATCTTGCACACAGTGAAACTAGCTAGAAAATAATTACAAACTGTGTGACAATAAAACCTTATTTATCAGGCCCTGTGTGGCAGACAATTTTAGTACAACCATGCAGATTAGTTTATAGCTATAAAATACAGTAAACATATGCAGCAGACAATAAAAGTGCTATAAATATATAGAATAAGCAATAACTAGTAAAAATAAGCAAAAAAACAGGATACCTAATGTTATGTATCACAGATCAGAGTTTTGCTCATATATGTGTAACACATGAAAAAAACATTTCTAGTAATGTATTATTTATGTTTTTTATACAGATATTTTTATGTATAACCTTGTATATGTATTTTATATAAATTATGTTCTGTTTGTTACTACTGAATAAGATTACAACCTATGTCTTTTGTTACTTGTATTTACTGGGGCTTTCCTCCCGGGCCTCCACTGGAAGCAGGCCTGTGCCCAGTCAGACTATCTCCGTAAACAAATGTCAAATAATGATAATAGTAATAACAACAACAATAATAATTTTATTTATGCAAGTCTGTGTTTCCCCTGATTTTGGGGAGTAATCATGGACACACAGGAAAGATTTTTTTTACTGACATTTGATGACTGGGAAAGTGTGACTGGTTAGGAGGCCATTTTCAGCATAGGCCTGGGGAGAAACAATTTAAGAATAATAATTTTACAGTCTTTAAAAAGCAGTACAAAAAACAAATGCCATTTAAATAATATACCAAATTAGACATAATATGAAAACATTGGTTGAGAATAGATACATGTTATATGACAATGAGACATTGTGACGACAGTATTATTTACAGAAAGCAATTTTTTTTTTCAGAAGATTTTACCTCAAGGTAACCCCCAGCAGTTTGGTGTTGTCAGGGGTAGCTCCTGTCTAATGAATGTTGTAAACTTCTTTAAGAGGGTCACTCAGGCTGTTTACTCTGGACAAACTGTCCACACAGTGTACCTTGACCTCTCTAAGGCATTCAGTACCATACCACATGCGAACACAATAAACAAAGTGACCCATATGTGGTTAGGTGAATAGGCAACTGTCTTAAAAGGAGGACTGTCACACTGTGAAACTTGAAGGAGGAGGTGAGCATCCTCTGAAAACATCAAGGTGATCAGTGAAGTCCCGCAGGGATAATTTCTGGGACCAAACAAAAAAAACGGCTGTAGGGAGCCCTGCTGTTCTGGATCTACTTCACCAATCTCCGGTTATCAAATGAGAATCTCTGGTTAACACAATTTGCAGATGATTGTAAGCTAGGAGTTGTCAAGTCCTATCTGACATACATGCACTCCAATGTTGAAAAAACTGCTCGAAACCACCACGATATAATCCAAGTAGCATTTATTGTAGAAAAAGAACAGGAACGAGCGCTTTCACACAAACAAGTTGTGCTTCATCAGGTTACAATCATATGAAAAATCTAATCACTTTTATAGAGATCCTTTATCATAGTTAACAAACTAATCAAACTAATTGAAATCAATTAGCAAACTATAGGCTCGTTAGTAATGATAAACAATCAAGTTGAATAAAACGTAGCAATGCTATTTTAAACCATCTAGCATTATATTAAAACCTACATATAAAATCTATTAAACATTTCATTCTAAAACACAGCATTGGACTTATGCCTTTCTATAAATATCATGTTAATTAATAAAATGCATAAAATTGCTCAAATACCGGCATCCCGCCTCTGTAAATTAGTTCAGGAAATCATACCCATATTAGGAAAGGAGAGCAAGGTGAGGTATAACTTCACTAAAATGTCTGGTTAACAATCCTAGTTTGTTTCATAAGGATAAATTACCATCATTTATTATTACTTTCCAATACATGGATATTATTTCTAAGATAGTTAGTTAAACAGTTAATATTTACGTAGTCTCAAGAATTACTATAAAAACACTATATCATTCCGATGTATAAATACATTAGCTCAAAATATTCTACGGACAATATTCATTGTTAGAACAAGCCTGTCATCAAATGAGGTAGTATTTGTATCATAGTAAGTTATGTTCCCGGAGAAAAGGAAGTGTCATTATATAGCAGCTAACCAAGCAATATGTTTAACGCAGTCAATTGCTGCCATATTCGCCATAGCAAAAAATTATATAGTCACAAAATCCACGACTATAAATATATTCTGGCATTAAATAATCAAGGCACAACCAGTGTCCAAAAATATATAAAAACCTTAAAGAGCACATATATAGGTCCTGATATACAGTCCCATTTGAATGAAATCTGAAGCCGCAGATGGAAATTGCTGCAGACAAATAAACGCAGTGCACATTATAAAACCCCGCTCAATGGACTATAAGTAAATTCTAACATTGAATAATCAAGGCACAACCAGTGTCCAAAAATATATATAAACCTTAAGGAACACATAGATAAGTTCTGATTTACAGTCCCATTAGAATGAAATCTGAAGCCGCAAATGGGAATTATTGTAAACAAAGAAACATGATGTGCATTATAAAACCCCGCTCAATAGACATAGGAGTAAGATTAGCATTCTGCTGTATTGCAGTCTCAATGACTAGTGTTAAACACTGAACTATAAGATAGCATTAGCTTTTGAGTTTAATGTAGATAGACATAATCAATTCAAACCTCATAACAAAAATACATGCACTCCAGCAGGAACGTTACTGGTGCACTAAAAATGGGTTCAAGCTCATTGCCAAAAAATGAATGCAACATTATAGTATTTAGTAAGAAACCTTCTAGCTCCTACTTAAAGCATAGCTAATGCACCACTTCAAAGTGAAAATATTCTCACAGACCTGGATACGTGAGTGGACAGCCCCCTTACATTTAACCATCACATTGCTACAGTGGTTAGAAAATCCTTTTACTTGCACAGCTCATAGTTAAAGATATGTCTTCTGGATGTAAGGAAGTCTTCACCTCTTGCTCCCCACACTGATTAAACCTGTCATTGAGTACAACATCCCCCTTGGAGCATACCTTACTAAACATATTAAGTAATAAGAGGGATCCCAGAGATTTGTAAAAAAATATCCGGGGTTAAAATAACTAACTACCAGGAAAGACTGGAGGCTTTGTCTCTGTACTCAGTTTCATATAAATGCTTTAGAGATCACTAGAGCATTGTTTATGGGGTTTAAGAGATCTAGTAGTGCAAGAAATCATACACCTCCAGTAAATCAACCATTCCAGGAAATGCCAGAGATCTAATTCTTCTCCAACAAATAAATAAGACTTGGAGGAAAGAGAGATTTATCATGCGATGCTTATCCCTTCTCTAGAACAAACTCTGTCTCCAAATATAAGCAGTGTGACTCACTGCCTGCCTTTAGAAAACATTCACAGACTCTCTCCTGGTGCGAATGTCCTGGCACTCCTTGAAAAAAGCGGTGAGACCTATATTGGCAAGGTGGAAATGACTTTGCAGCTCAGTTGCCTTGTAACTGCTATGATGCTATAGTGTTATGAACCACTTATGCGTTGTGGGTTAACTTTATAAAGCCCGACATGTGCTTATTTGCATGGGGAAACCCTCTGTTATGCTTGATATTTATGAGAGGTTTAATCTTTTCTATGGCTTGAATGATGCCTCTTGTGAAGTCAGATAACTCATGAGAATCGAGGGCTTTTTGGAGGAAGTGTTTGTCTGTTATATTTAATGCAAAATTTGAATTCTTTCAACACAACTTCAATATTTGCCTTTGCAGTCATTGCCATTGAAGCAATACATCCTCTTGCAAGGGTGTTTTGTAACCTGTAGGGTCCTGTATAAACTGACTCCCATTAAACTGTAAGACATATTTGTTCTGTAGTCCCTGGTTTTACTGTTTAACATTTTGAGCAAGGGGCTTCTACAAATTATAGGTATTCAAATTAAACTAGCAACATGATGATTGCTTCTCGGTATTCTGCAAGCCTTCTTTGCATTTTTTTTAACCAGGCCAGTTAGTCATATCACTTCATGAGAAGTCAATCTTCTTGTACCACTTCTCTTTCATTGTTGATACTGCTTTACCTCCATTTGCTTTCTCATTTTCTGAGATTTGCTTCCCAGGCTTATATTTTATTGAATTTAAGTTGCCCATGTCACTGCCCAGGAACAGACAAAGATTGGGTAAGGGATTGAAAAGTGCCAGCTAGCTATAGCTGTATACAACATTGGTTTTGGAACCAGACTTATCAAATGGAGTTGGTCTGTCTCCTGCTGTAGAGATGAGACCTGACTGAGGCATCTGTTGGTATGAAGATATTCATAAGTCCCGATATTATTGCCATGTATCTGGAGTTTATGTGAGCAGATGAATGATGTTGTCACTAAGACTGAACAACAGAATAACACTCTTCTTTGTATGCCTAGATCTAATAGTTATTCAGATTGTTTGGACTTAATGGAGGCCATCTAAAAGGCACTTGATTCGGTATCATCTGCTAGTTGTACAACTTGCTGAAAATTTGTGATTTTTTAAGAATTATGATACTGAAGAGTGTGATTGGGGTTTATATCTTTCATGGTATGAACCTAAATGTTGGGTTGACTTCTGTGTTAGTTCGAATTGTCCATGAGGAAAGCCATGCTCAAACACAAGGCTGAGCCGAGGTGTGTGTGTAAAATAGAGCACTTTGGGCCATAGACTAAAGACTAAATTTATATTCATGTCATCTGATTTGAGCCAGTAAAGTTCTGCACAGCTCCAATCAAGAGAATCTGTTCAGAACAGGACAGCAGCTGGACAGGCCTGGAAAAGAAATTCTAACATGTAGTGAGAATATCCTAGAAACACCTGCTTCTTTGTGGGATGATTTAAACTTTCTCTTCTAGAGGAGCTTTTTCCACATACCAGAAGGGGATGGAAGAAAGGAGATTGAATGCATCACATTTAAGACAGCACTAGTAGATGAGCTGGTTGCTTGCAGGTTTGGCTGAATGATGGTTGGTACTTATCATGGCAGTAACCCTGTCACCTGCTTGTAGAAATTAGCAGCGAGAGAAGCCATCAAGAAAAGTAAGACTTCCATACAGTACTACTACCATATAGTAGTAGTGGAAAGGGTCTCCCTGTTTGACATATTGGTACAGATGATCTGGAAGGAGCAAATACATCAGTCTGTAAAGTGAAAGCCTTGGTGTGGGAGGAGTTTGAGACCATGGGGAATAGCCTTCACATGGTCTCAAAAATACATTCTGGCAAACCATGTGGTGACCTGATACTGGGAGGCACATTGCTCAGACCTTTCTCAAAAAGGATGGAGAAACACAGACTTTAACTACAGTTATTTCTGAGAGATGGTGGGGACACTTTGAGCAACCCCCATGAAACCAGGGAACGGGTCTTAAATCTGAGGAAGCAGTACCAAAAGTCATTATCAGGATCAGGTCAGTGTCTGTAGATGAGATCACTGTAGCATTTATGCAGTTCAAACACAAGGCCGAGATTTGCCCATATATGCTGAAAGAGCTGGATATTTGGTAGGAGATGTGATTAATGTGCCTTTTCAGTATTGAGTAAAATATCAGGAGATTATGTGTGGACTGGCAAATTTGGATGGTGGTCCTTATTTTTAAAAAAGTGAGACGGAAGATGTGTTCCAGTTGTAGAGGAATTGTGTTTCTCATCTTCCTGGGAAAACCTGTGCAAGGGTACTCAAAGGAGACTTATACCTGGTAACTGAGTGTTTGATTTAGAAGGAGCAATGCAGGTTTTACCTTGATTTTGGAACAGTGGACCAACTCTTCATCCTTACATGAATATCGTAGGGTTTATCAGAGCTTACCAGTACAGTCCTCATGTGTTTCATGGACATGTATGCCATGTGCAAGTGGCTACAACTGTATAGGTACAAGGACTACTGCTGTATGCCATTCAGGCCCTCTATTTGCAGAGCAAGAGAGAGGTTTGTGTCCATATTTTCAGTATGTAAATCCAATGCAGTCAAAATGAGTTTAAGATTCTCCCAGTGATGTATATTCTTCTCACCCCTGTTGTTCATGATATTTGTGAACAATATATTATAGCACGGTTAATGTTTAGAGGGTATCCAGATTGTGGATGCGAGGGTTGCATCCTTGTTGTTTGTAGACAGTGTTGTCCTCTTGGTCTGAAGTGAAAGAAGTTTCAGCATGCTAGCTAGTAGCTGAGTGTTAAGCGGATAGGCTGCAGATCATTTCCAAAGAGAGGTCAGGATTATTACCTGTTAAGGAGTGGATTTCTGTCTGCAGATGAGAAGAAAGTAACTCTTCCAAGTGGACAAGTTTAATTACCTTGGGCTCTTGTTTGCAAGTGACAGTACATGAAACTGGGAGATTAACCAGTGAGTTAATGTAGCTGTCAGTGCTGCAGGTGTTATCCTGGAGAGTGATGCTGAAGCAAGAGCTGCGTCAGTTTACTAGCCCTCCATTATCCATCATTTTCCTACGACTATAAGTACTGGCTAATGACTTAAAGAATGGCATCGTAGACACAAGCGCAGAAATAAGATTCCTATAGAAGGTTGCTGCACTCACTCTGTTTGGAGTAGAGTTGGTTCTCCTTCTGCGTTGGCAAGAGTCAACTGAAGATGTTTGGGTGTCTAGTGAAGATACCTATTGGACCCCTTCTAGGAAAGGTGAAGAGGCCACATGGCAGACCAGGATATACAGAAGCTGGATAGGTTATATATTTTAGGTTGTCCAGTAATGCTATGCCATAGTACTGGATGAGCTGGTAACAGGTTCTGGTGATACCCTGGTCTACCTGTTTATCTTGCTTACCACTATGACCTCCGCTAAAATAAGTGGTTTCAAACTGTATAGCTGTTTTAAGGTATTCCACCAAAACTGATAAGATCCTCCTTGTTCAGTCTTTATTATCTTTTGTGTAATTTCTGTTGTGCAGCATTGTGCAAAAGGCAAAAAAGTCAAAGTTGTCCTCCTGCTTTGTTTGTATCCTGTACATACTGCTTCTTTTCCCTCATTCTCCGACATGTTGTGGTCTCTATATATAGGGACCATATATGATTGCAGCCCGAAGAGAACAGCTATCTCTGCCACCATTACTCTGCTATTCTGTTGCAAGCACTCCAGTCTTCCCAAACAGCTGTCGGGTATTACTTAAAAAAACAAATCCCCTACCCCCATGTATACACAATTAACCATTAGCATTTCATGTTCTGTTAATCCTATGGCATTTGCTTCAGCAATTTAGTCAGAGTCAAATGGATCACAGGTGGGAGTTTTCCTGTGCCATATATTGTGAATGTAGTTTCTGTGCCCTCTTCCTGTGTGACTACAATTAAATCAAATCAGGGCTCTTTGGTTCTGTCTGATGACCATCACCCATTAGCAAAATAAAAATTGTCATTATTTTCAATTCTACGTTTCCTGCTTTTGTGTGCTATCAACGTTAATGAGTGTTAACGTGTTTTCCATACATTTCATATATGTACATATAATTGTTCCTGGCTCATGCACTGTAAATCAAATAATGTAATGTATTTTTCATTTTTTTGCAGCTGCAAAACCTGTCATCTCTCAATCAGAACTTCTAGAAGGCCTTGAAAAATTTGCTGGCAAAATAAAATTTAAATACTCCTCCCATCAAACAAGTTTCTCTGGTGAAGTACCGTTACTTAAAAATACCATCAAATGCCATCCAGTGAATCACCTAGTAAAAAGTTTTGGACAGAAAACTAAAAAAGCATGTGGTCTGAGAAGAAATGCTGAAGACAAGCACTCTAAATTCAGTACATCAAAGAAGACTGTTGCCGAATACAAAAGGAGTCAGATGACACCTGAAGCACATCAGCACACGGATTGTGAAAAAAGGTTCCAGTGCAAACAACGTCATGCCAGACAACAGTGTAATCCTACAGATGAGAAGCTGATAAAAGGTGCTGCTTGTGGACCGAGTTCTAAACACAGAACTGACTTGAATGAAAAACACCAGCCAGATCAAAATAATAAACTTACGAGTGAAAATTCTGTCAAACATGCTGAATATGATAGTCATGTAAATAGATTTCAGAGTAAGAAACCCCAGCAAGTTCAGTCTAAGGAAAAAGCCCATAAATGTGCCGAGTGTGGTAAGTGTTACAAACGTAAGACACATCTTCGTAGACATCAACTGAGTCATACTGGATTAAATCATTATGAGTGTAAAGATTGTGGAAAGGTGTACAAAGCCAAAAGTACACTTTACCGCCATCAGTGGGTACATGCAGAGATTAAGCCATTTGAATGTACTGTGTGCCGGACCGTTTTTGTAAAGAAAGCTAATTTTAAAGCTCACAGTTTGATACATAAATCAGAAAATATGTTTAAATGCAGTGATTGTGGGCGAACATTCACTCGGAAACATTCACTCTTAGAACATCAGTTTATTCATGCTGAAGTGAGACCGTTTAAGTGCATCACATGTGGGAAGAGTTTTGCTAGGAATAATCGACTTGTTAGACATGAGATGATTCACACACAAGAGAAGCCTTTTAAATGTACTGAATGTGGAAAATGTTTCAATTACAGACCACATCTTACTAGACACCAGCTAATTCACACAGTGAAGCCTTTTGTGTGTGAAGTGTGTGGAAAGGGTTTTAGAAGAGAAAATCATTTCCTCAGCCATCATTTAGTGCACACAGGAGAGAGGCCTTTTGAATGTAGTAAATGCTGGAGAACGTTTGCAGAGAAAGCTGAAGTCTCTCAGCATGAGAAACTCCACAGCCAGGAATGCAAGTTTACATGTTCTGACTGTGGAAAGATTTACTCATCTAAAACAAGTTTCTATCGACACCAGCAAATTCATACAAGTAAAATTTGAACATGTGCAAGAAACAGACAAATGTAGGTTTTGTAAAACAGAATTGGAAACAGCCGCATGTCTTTCTGCTGGTTGCGACACACTAATGGCAGAAGGACTGTATACTGAAAGGCATAATAATGTGCAATACTGTTACATTGGGGATTGTGCAAACATTATGGTATTGAAGTGGCTGAAAAACACTGGAAACATGAGCCACAAAGCAGCACAGAAAATGATGAAGTTTATATCACATGGGATCACCTATTACCAACAGTTCAAAAGATAGATGCTAGAAAACTGTTTATAGTAGTCCAAGAAAAGAAGACAAAAGTAGCGTTGATCATTGAGATCGCCACACCCAGTGACTATAGTGTCTTGCATACAGAGAGAGAGAGGCACAAAGTCATAAAAAAACAGGATTTGCAGGCAGAAATGAGAGCAATGTGGAAAAAAGATACCCAGACAGTTCCAATAGTAGAAGGAGCAATGGGTCTTATAAAAAAGAATCTACAATTGTATTTAGATATGTTACCAATACATGTAACCTCGTATGGATTGCAGAAGTCATTACTGGGCACATTGCAGGTGCTGAGAAGAGCACTTTTGACTGACATCAAAGATTGAAGCAATACTAATTTCATGAACTTTAATCGTACTTTAACTTAGGAATGGGGCCCATTCCTGTCATGGTATTAGAAACACAAAAAATTTGGAGAAATTAGAAAAAAAGAGAGGCCTTTTGAATGTAGTAAGTGCTGGAGAACGTTTACAGAGAAAACTCAAGTGCCTCAACATGAGAAACTCCACAGCCAGGAATACAAGTTTACATGTTCTGACTGGAAAGATTTACTCAGCTAAAACAAGTTTATATCAACACCAGCAAATTCATACAAGTAGTCATTTGAACATGAGGGAGAAACAGACAAATGTAGATTTTGTAAAACAGAATTGGAAACAGCCACATATCTTGCTGCTGGTTGTGATATACTAATGGCAGAAGGACTGTATACTGAAAGGCATAATAATGTGGCAATACTGTTACACTGGGGATTCTGCATACATTATAATATAGAAGTAGCTGATAAACATTGGAAACATGAGCCACAAAGCATTATAGGAAATGAAGTTTATATCACTTGGGATCACCCATTGCCAGCAGTTCCCAAAATAGATCCGAGAACACCAGATGTAGTCCATGAAATGAAGACAAAAGTAGCGTTGATCACTGAAATTGCTGCACACAGTGACTACAGTGTCTTACATGCAGAGAGACAGTCATAAAATACCAGGATTCGCAGGCAGAAACAAGGACAGTGTGAAAGAAGGATACCCAACAGTTCCAGTAGTAGTATGAGCAGTGGGTCTTATTAAAAAAAAAAAAAAAAAAAAGAATTTACAATTGTACTTTGATGTTACCAATAACATGTAACTCCATATGAATTGCAGGAGTCATTATTGGGCGCATTGCGGGTGCTGCGAAAGGCACTTTTGGCTAATGTCAAAGATTGAAACAATGCTAATTTCATGAACTTTAATCATGTTTGACTTAGGAATGGGGTTCATTACTTTTATAGTATTAGCAACCCAAAAGACTTGGAGAAATAAAAAGTGGTAAACCTGCAAAATTAGAAATGGATGGATTTTTAAATAAAGATCAAATGCCCAAACTGCATGATTGTTTAAAAAAATCATCAACTAGCAGTCTAGAATGACCTGATATGATTTTCAAATGTCAAACATCTGAGCCCACATGAAGCCTTTTCTGCTTTTGATCATAGAAAATACTAATTAAAGGGGAGAGTTTGTCCATAGCCATTACATTTGTTTAAAAAGTTAAAAAGTTTGAAATTCAAAGAAAGGAAAACAAAATTGCTACATTAATGTCTCTGGTGGAAATTATTCCTCACCTCATTGCTCAAACCTTTCAGCATTCATCACCAGTACAAATAATAGCAAAAAAAAAAAAAAACACTCAGCAGCTGTTAGAAATGACAAGATGCCTGCAGTGAACATAACTAGTCTTATAAGAGTTTGGAATATACCAACTTAAATTTATGACCTATATACATATTTTCGCAACTTGGCTATGTACATTAAGTTATGGACTGATGGTAAGAAATAAAACAAAATATTTTGCAGCAGCATCACAAAATCTTTGACTTAGTAAACAGCAGTGCATAAACACCAAAAGATCAGTCTCATTGCATCTTTACAAACCTGTCAACCTAAAATCCTTGAAAAAGAACTGCTATTACTGCCCAGTGAAAGGACACCAAACTCCCTAAAGCTTAAACCCAAACGTGGTACGGTACCATGTTCTGTAATCCACAGGCTGCTGCCATAGGCTGATAAAGGTTTAGTTTTCTATGCTACTTGGTCAGCTTCCACAGTCAGATAGAATGGTGCCACAATCAGATTTAACCAGGACTTTACAATACTGTGGCCCTTGGCAAAACATCAGAAGTCAGCAACCCAATAAGTCTCACAGTAGCCTACAGTAATTTAATATGCATCTTTGAAAGTCTGTGTCAGGCTTTTGAATATTTTCATAAAAACCTGAAGAAGCATAGTGTTACTATGCGAAAGCGCTTGTGTGTTCCAGTTCTTCATTAAAGAAGTTTTCTACATTGTGGATTCCTCTGTGTGGTGTATCCAGTGGATTTGGTGTGTTCCCATTTTCATAAAAATAGAATTTTGTCAAAGCTAGAAATTAATTGGATATCCAGGAGAAAAAAAAAAGATGAGCGTGAAATCTGTACCCTCCCATTGTCGATCTATAAACAAACAAACACAAAAGGATAAATACTGACCTGGGTCATGTTTAAGGTCATAGGTTTATAGGTAAGTAATAGGTAGCTGCCCTTGTGGACCATTTAATGCACAGCCAATTTCCCTCAAAGATGAGAATCAAACCTTGTATCCTGTGTCTGTTTGGTAAATACCTTAACCATTCTGCCAACCCCCAACCCTCAACAGTCCTGTACTGATCTTTCAACCTGTTAAGTCTTTCTTAGTAGCTTTGCATTGCATTATGTAATTGCAGTGGCATAGAAAGACAAATTGCCTCTGTAGTTTGTCATATTTCTGTAGTTAATGTATTTCAGTTGTCCCACATGTGCCTTCCCTTGGCTCACAATCATACCAAACCTTATTGAAGGACTCTGTAGTCTTGAGCTCCATTTCCCATTTAGGTAACATGTTCCATTTGACAACTATTTTTTTCCATGGGAAAAAAAGTATTTTCTAAAGTCTAAGTTGAACAATTCTACCTTTAATTTTCATAAGTATATTTCCTCTCTATTTGCCTTGAGTTGTATGACTAATTTTTTGTTTTTGTTTTGTTTTGTTATTAATTGTATGCAGTTGCCATGTAATCTCTTTGCAGTCTTGTTGCTTTTTGCTGAAATGTAAACCTGTCTTCTCTTACCTGTGCTGAGACCGAAATGCATCACTTGTGATTAGTGTTCTATCCTGGTTAAGGAATTTAAAATTAAAAAAATAAATAAATACATAAAAGTGAGGATGTGCAACATTGGCCAGACTTCCTTTGTCCGGTCCCAGTATAACCTTGTTCTAAATCTGTTTCAGACTGGACTGGTTTTTCAGAAATCCATTTTAGTACTTATTCAGTTTGTTGTTCTTTACGAAATTGGCTCTCCTTTTCATTCATATCCAAAACCCTCACTACTACTGAGGTTGGACTTGTGGATCTGTAGGTGTCCTCCTATTCCCATGTAGCAGTATTCATCACATATGGGTTTACTCCTCTTGCTACCCGAATGTCTGGCCAATATACAAAAGATTTCTGTCACTGTAAGGTGTGTGGGGCATCTTATGGGGCTAGGAGAATGTGGACCATAAAAGTGGCATCTGCACGCACTAACCCTCAGGACTTCTCAGCTGCCAGTTAAACATCAGGTGTTCCTGCCATCCTGACCATCTCATTCTGAAGAAATCGGATAAGTGCCCTGTTGTGGAACCTTTTTGCAGTCATTTTCCTTATCCTAATTTTTGTTCATGTTATCCAGACAGGAGAAGTATAAGTGCGGCCTTCAGATACCTCACAAGGATGCCCGCGATCAGTTTCTTTTTTGTTTAGGTCAGTCGCACGATTACAAAGCCTGCACCATCTGCCAGGTGTTTGTGCCCAAAACTCTGTGTAGCCATCTGCATGTGCTCAATCTGTACCTGGAAAATCAACATCTCAGACAAATAGCCTTGAGTATGAAGGGTTATGCCGACTTACCTGCCAAACCGCCAAAAAGAAGGCCAAGAATATTAGGCCTACAACTACCATTGCATCTCTTTTGTCCAACTCTCAGCCTGTGGCTGATGGCGGCATGGCTGAAGACTCTGGCTCCCCCAACTTGGATACAGTGGGTACCTCCATGGAAGCTGCACAATCTCTCGTGGAGGGCACATCCACAGAGGCTCAGTTTCTGATGCTGGGGAGGGGGCAGCAATTTTGATAGGGTCTGTTGGATCCCTCCGTTTCCTTATAGTTGCCAGATTCTAGGCCTTCCTCCATTCAGATGCCTGCTGATTCTCTTAAAAGAAAGAAAAAAGAAAACTCATATCTCCTATTCCTGAAACTACCCCAGACTGGCAGGCTTTCAGCCAAAGTCTGTTTAATGCTTTTCTGGCCTACCATTTCAGGGACATCCACTATCTCTTCTCCTATACTAAGCCCTAGGCCTCAGACATCAGATCCATCTTAGGAATTCTCTGATTCTTCTTCAGAAGAATCCCTATCATGTACCTCTCAGCTGCCTTCCCCCCTGGGATGTGGCTACCCAGAGGAAGAATCCATTGCCCCTGACTCCCCAGCAGAGGGTTTGACCTTTGGGGGAAACAATTACAAAAATGAAGGAGCATTTCAAGTGGGGAATTATCTGAAATGACAGAGGTCCAAAAAAGGTATTATGACCTCATTCAGATAGATTCCCCAACTCCTATTGCTGTTCCTCCCATTCTACCTGCCTTTCTGGATGCCTCCTCCTCTGCATCCTTGAACCTGGACTCACAACCCCCTGCTCCAAGCAGACCTGACAGGTTTTATAAAGTCCCTGAGACTGCCAAGTTTCTAGTTAAGTGTCCTCCTGCAGACCCTGCCACAATTTCCACTTCCACTGATACGACTTCAAAATTATTGCCTAACACCACTATCCTCCCAGCTGACAAATACAGCAAAACCATGGAACGTATGGGTAAGAAAATCTATACCTCTGCTTCTCTTGCTTTCAGAGATACTAACTACCAGACACACATGGCTAAATATGCCTTATCCTTTTTGGAGAAAATCTTAAAGGAATTGTCTGACTCAGCAGATTTTGCTGCCAAAGCTTCACTATCCACCCTAGTGGCCCTCACTTCTCGGGTCACCAGACACACTATAAAGTGCAGTTTCAATGCTGCTGAGGCCTCAGCCAGGTCAGCAGCTTCAGCATCTGCCTTGAGAAGATACTCCTGGCTATGTCTCCAGCCTCTACCAGATGACTTTAGAGCCAAGCTGGTTGATTTTCCTTTAGACAAGTCAGCCCTGTTTGGAACTAAAGTGGCTGAGTTATTTAAGTCATTACAACAAAAAGGGAAAGAGATGCAGGATTTTAAATGCCTGCTGGTGTTTCCTATTCCAAAATTCCAGCAGAATTACCCAGCAAAAACTACATTTTTATTTGTTTTATTTATTTTGTTGACCGGGTACTGTCCGACTGGGCCAGTAGCCCATTTTTAGAGGAGACCCGGGGAGAAAAGCTCCTAGATTTACAGAATAAGAATTAAGTACAATAACATATTACAGATACAACCAGAAGTAGCTAAGTAGCTAAATAACCATAGATTTGCAACATGGGCATGTACAGAGACATACATTTTGAAGCTTTACACTTTAACTTGTTATAAGGACATGGTCTCTGAGGCATACATTTTGAAGCTTTAGATTTTAACTTGATAGAATGACAGTGACAGTTTAGATTTCAACAACCAGTTACTGCAGGTTAAGCTACAGTGTATACATAAAGGTAGCATTTATTATTGACTGTTCTTTTTTATTGGATGTCTCTGGATGCTCTAGTAGACCAAAAGTTCTATGGAAGCTCGCAGTTAGTTGAGCAGGTGAAGTACAGTGGGTACCAGAGGTTGAGATGGGATAGAATAATGTGGGAGAGTGGAAAGGTAAGGGGAGGTAGGGTGTTATTAGCCTGGATTATGGCAGGAGCATAGCCAGTGATTTGTTAAGTATTCTTTAAGGAGTGTTTTGAACTTGTGGCTGTTTGGGTTTCTAGTGATGGGCTGTGGAAGTGTGTTCCATAGCTTGGCTATCTTGTGTGAGTATAGGCAGTCGCCATGAAGGTTGTGGATGGGGGAAACTTGTAGCATGAGTTTTTCTGATGATCTGAGAGGCCTGGCATTGTGACTTGGTTGTACTAGGCTAGCAAGAGCAGGGAGTTTGTCAGGTTGGTGGACAGCTTTATGGGCTATGGTGAGTTGATTAAAGGAAAGGAGGTTTGGCTGTTCAAACTAGTTTAGTTGTGAGAGAGCCGCGCAATGGTGTGTTCTGTTTGGATGACTGGTTGCGAATTTGGCTGTTCTGTAGTAGTAAGCTTCTAGATTATTGAGGTCAGACTTACGCAAATTAGTGAAAATGTGGGATCCGTAAAGTAGAGGTGAGAGCATGGAAGACTGGGCAGTGGCCTGCCTAGCGCTGAGGGTTAGGAATGGCTTTGCTCTGTACAGGGTGCAGAATTTGATATGCACTTTTTTTGATTGTAAGAGAAATATGTTTGACAAATCTTAGATGTTCATCAATTGTCACACCTAGAAGCTTTGCTTGACTAGTGGGAACTAATTTGGTGCCATTTCAAGCAAGAACTGAGAGTGAAGATTGGTTGGGATTGGCTTTTTTTATTACTGAAGACTATTATCTTGGTTTTGTTTGGGTTTAGAATGAGTTGATGTTCCCTGAGGTGTTTTTCTATGCTTTGGAAGGAAGATTGCATTTTTGTTTGAAGCTCTTGGGGAGATGGGTCTGAGCAGATAAGTGCTGAATCGTCTGCATATTGGACAATAGTTGTGTGGTTAGTAGCAGAGCAGAGATCATTTGTAAATATGCTAAAAAGGAGTGGACCCAGTATGGAGCCTTGGGGTACTGGAGAGAAGGGGAGAAGGATTGTTTTCCCATTTTGTGGTTTGCTGACGATTGGAAAGATAGCTCTTGAACTAGGACAGAGATGTAGATGCTAGACCATAGGATGAAAGCTTGTTTAGTAGTAACTGATGGGAAACAATGTCAAATGCTTTGGACATATCGAGAAAGATAGAGGACACTAGTTGTCCTTCATTTAACTGATGACGAATGGTATTGGAGAATGATAGCAGGGCAGTACTTGTACTGTGATTGGGTCTAAATCCATGCTGGGAACTGGATATTAGGTTGTGATTGAGGAGGTGGTTATTGTGGATGCATTTTTCCAGTATTTTTGCTAGTGGGGACAGGATGGCTATGGGGCGGTAGCTAGTAAGTTCTTTGGATAGTCCAACTTTGTGGAGGGGAATGATATGGGATATCTTCCACAGAGTTGGGACTTATTGATGTTCTTCGTGTTTCACTGTTGCAGTCATTACATTTGGGTAATCTGCTTGCAGGTTGCCCTCAGTTGACCTGATTAACAAAGTCTTGGGTCCTGCGTCGGTTGCTGTCCCTTCTTCCATGACATCAGGTCATCAGGGGTATAAAACATGCAGCCGACGCCATTACATCAGTCTTTCTTGCCGTGTGGTGCCCGAAGCAGAAGCAGTTCGTAAGTGCCGGTTGGCCGACTCCTGAAATTTTCGTTTTCGAGTTTCAAAACCGAAGTCTTCAACTTAAAGCTAAGTACCCCATTGGGGAAACTTTTTCTTGCTCCTTACTGATGTCAGTAAAAGTTAACAGGTTCATAGGTTGGTACTCTGCTATCTGCCCGAAGGCATATATTAGCCCAGCCACGTTGTGCGGTATTCACCGCCCCTTTAGTAGTTCCCTAGACCCTTGTACTAGCAGCTAGTACCCTTGGCCCCTATCTAGTAGTGCTGTTGGTGTGATCCCTGGTGTGATCTTTCTGTTACCCATCCACTCATCGAGGTTCCTCTTGAAGAGTGATAGTGAGGGGCTCTGTCTTATGTAGATCGGGACCCTGTTCCATAGTAAGGGAAGTCTCTGCGAAGGGAATCTATCCCTCCAGTATGTTCTATTCATTGTTGTGTTGAGGTTTATATCCCTAGAGCGTGTAGCTCGAGTAGATTTGGTTTTGCTAAGATGGAGCATGTTCAACAATTCTGGGTTGGACATGGCTCTGTATGTTAGACAGAGATCACCTCTGAGAAAGCGGTATGCAACTGAGAACAGTCTTGGCTTTTTCAATTGTGCTGCATAGGGCAACTGTTTGAGGCCAGTAATCCTCTTGGTTAGGTACCTTTGTGGTTTCTCCAGCTGCTGGAGATGTCTAGCCAGGTGCACTCCAATTGGTGCATTGTACTCAATAATGGGTCTGATGAGGGAAGAGTAGAGGGGCACCATTGCATCCTTAGATCTTGATGCAAACCCTTTTGTGATCAGATGGGTCACATAGAAGGATTTTCTAACCACTTTGGCAACATGGTTATCAAAGGAAATCTGACTATCTACTTGGGTCCCTAGATCCCTTATTTCTTCTTCAGATTTCAGGGGATTACCTCCTATGTTGTAGTTTGCGGGTACTCTGTTTTTTCCAAAGGGGATTACTATGTATTTTTTTGCATTTAGCTTGAGACCATGGCTTTGACACTATGCATCAATCTCATTTAGGCCCTTCTGGAGGATCTCCATGACCATGTAATAATTGCATTACTTGTGGAAAGCAAATACCTCATAAAGATTTTCATTCGTACTGTATTCCTTGACTAGGCCCTTACCACGATGTACCTTGCTGTCGGTTTTGTGCATTATTTAATCAACGCACTATCTGTCATCTGTATATTTTTGCCTCTAAATATTTCGGTTCTCGGTTTAATTATCCAGAAATGTAGTTGGTTAGCCATCCCACTACTGAGATTCCGAAAAAATGCAAAGATAAAGACAGAGACAGCTGGTCAAAGTCCAAAACTGCCGACGACGCCTCTCCTAAGCCAGTCGCCAGTTCACTGGTACTCAGTGAGGTGCTTTCGCAGCCCCTGATACCCGCTACTTCAGATTTGCAGGCCTCTACTGAGACCCATTTGGAATCCGGTATGCCGCGAGATACTTCAACTATGTCTATTCCTTGGATGGGTCCGGAGCCGCTGAGCAGGCACTGGCTTCTGAGGGTGTATTCATTGCGAAGGCCTAAATCTCGATCCATGTCTAAAAAAAATTATGCTCAGGCCCCTATGCATAAAAAACAAATGATAAATGATAAAAATGGCTGAAGATCTAATACCTCTAATCAGGGGTAGTCAACCCCCCCTCCCCAAGGGGCCTAGGGCTGAGCTTGATTATGAATCTTCTAATCAGGATTCTGTTTCTTCTGACTCTTCTGATGACCTTTATTTGTCCTTACCTACTTATGAGGATTCTGATGCAGAGGGTTCTATTTCCTCTGCTTCCCCTCCTGAGGATTTTTCTTTTGGGGAAACCTTACATACTTTAAGGGAGCATTTTCACTGGGAAAGCCATGAATTCTCTGATTCAAAAAAGAGGCTTAGGGATTTGCTTCTTCTATCTCAGCACAGGCCTTTGGCTATTCCTCCTGTGCTAGACATTGTTGATGATGTTTTCTCTGAGTCCAGTCTGGCCCCTGATTCCCTGTCTCCTGCTCCTAGTAAACCTGACAGATACTACAGGGTTCCCGAGTCTCACAAGTTCCTTTTCAAAAATCCTACTGCAGATCCAGAGACTGTTTCTCAGGGGCCCAAGGGAATTAAGGCTTCTACTGCCAAAAATCCTATCCCTTCTGATAGAGACTCCAGGGTGCTGGATAGATGGGGTAAAAAGGTTTATACTTAAGCAACCTTGGCAATCAGAGCTTTAAACTGCCAATTTCATATATTAAAATATCAGCAACATGCATTGGACTGCTTAAACAGAAAATGATGTTGATTCCTGACTGTGTGGACAAGACTTTATGCATTCTGCTGAACAAGTTGGAAAACATACTTTGCAATGTTGTTTTGGTTCTTTAGAGGCCTCTTGCAGGGATGCTGTTACTAGGTCTGTCTTTAGAAGGCATGCTTGGCTTAAGGAGCAATCTTTGCCTGATCATGTTAAAGCTAAATTGTTGGATGCTCCTTTAAATCAGGACTGCCTGTTTGGCAACAAGGCTGACGAAGTTCTTAAAAAGATAGAAGATAAAGCTAAATCTATGCAAACTGTTAAATATTTTTTACAAGTGCAACCTCCTAGATTTAGTAGGCACTGGCCTACTAAGAACTGGTCCTTTCCAGCCCCTTCCAGGTCTTCTCAAGCCAAACCCAGACACAGCAAAAACCTCAGGTTTCAGTCCCAGGCGACTTTCAGAACTAAGCAGTGGGGGGGGGGGGGGGCTCCACTTCCAAACCTGGGAATAACAAGACACCCCCATATGGTAAACAGTCTCAATCACTTCCTTTTAAAATTTCCAAACACTTATCTTCTGACTGCCCCTTTGGGGGGAAAGATTGCTCTTCATGCAAGGAACTGGGAACTCATAACCCAGGAAAATGGGTTTTAAATATAGTGTCCCAGGGATACAGATTTCATTTCCACATGTTGCCAACACCAAATGGGTGACTGGACCTGCCCCCAAATCAGTGGTCAGAGGCTCAAAAATAAGTACTTTCCTACTTAAGCATGGGGGCTATTCAACTGGTACCAAAAGAGGAAAAGGGACAAGGTTTCTACTCCAGACTTTTCCTGATGCCCAGAAAAGACAAGTCATGGCGTCCAATCCTGGACCTGTCTACTCTAAACACCTTTCTGGAGATTCCAAAATTCAAGATGCTAACTCTTCACCAATTACTTCTTATGCTAGGCAGACGCCTGGTTGGCAACACTAGATTTAAAAGAAGCATACCTGCACATCCCAATCAGGGAATCTTGCAGAAGATACCCATGATTCAAAGCAGGCTACATGCATTATCAGTTCTCTGCACTGCCCGTTGGCTTGTCTACTGCTCCCAGGGTATTCACAAAGTGCAGGCTCCAGTTATTGCATTTTGCAGGCAAAGAAGTATTCAAATTTACCCATACCTGGATGATTATCTAATTCGGGCAGAAAGTCAGGGCATACTTTTGAATCATCTGGCGTTTGTAAAAAGGGTTCTAACTTGTCTGGGGTACACCATAAACGAAAATAAATCACAACTGGTACCCTGCCAACAAATTACATTCCTGGGAGCAAGCTTGAATCCGACTTCCCAGATGGCTTACCTCACGCCAGAAAAGCAAATTCATTTGATAACCTATTTCAAACAAGTGGCCACAAAAACTCTACTATCTGCAAGACAAATACTGCAAGCCTTGGGGGTTCATGGCCTCCTGCATTCTTCTAATTCCATATGCAAGACTGCATATGAGGAAACTACAGTGATATTTAAAAAGCCTATGGAGTCAACATTCTCACAGCCTAGAAACCATGATTTCTATCATACCTTGCCTATG
The DNA here is from genome assembly GCF_019279795.1 of Protopterus annectens. NCBI lineage: Eukaryota > Metazoa > Chordata > Ceratodontiformes > Protopteridae > Protopterus > Protopterus annectens. Next base: position 1,225,337,175 of record NC_056726.1, on the reverse strand, counting down.
TCTAGAGTTCCTCTGGTGGGCAGAGGCCTGCCACCAAAACAAGGGACTACCATTCACACTACCCCCTGCTGCCCAAACCCTAACAACAGATGCATCAGACTATGCATGGGGGGGCTCACCTGGCAGGGAAGAGCATTCAGGGTAAATGGAGCCCAAGTCAAATGCACCTACATATCAATCAAAAAGAAATGTTAGCTGTCCAGAATGCTTTGACAGCCTTCAAGGACTACATTCTTCCAGGACAACTAATGGTAAAGATGGACAACACCATGGTTATGTGGTACATAAGCAGGGGGGTACACATTCCTACCCCCTCTGCAGACTAGCCATGGCATTGTGGAACACAGCCTGGAGCTACCAAGTTCACCTACAAGCTCAATTCCTGCCAGGAAAATTAAATGCACTGGCAGACGGACTAAGCAGAAACCTCATGGACCCACACGAGTGGAAACTGGAACCAAGGATTTTCAACATGTTGACAAGCGAATGGGGGAGCCCAGACATAGACCTATTTGCCTCCCCCCAGAACTACCAATTGAACAAGTTTTGCACAAGGACTCCCCACAAACAAGCCTGGAAATTGGATGCTCTGTCCTTCAACTGGAAAAACCTATCAGTCTACGCCTTTCCCCCACTGCCTCTGCTCTCCAATGTCCTACTAAAAGTCAAGCAGGACAAACCAAGGATGATTTTGATTGCTCCAGACTGGATGCACCAACACTGGTACCCCCTCCTGCACAGTGTGTCACATTTACCTCCATGGCACCTTCCTCCGACCCCTTCTCTGCTGTGTCAGCAAGAGAACCAGACTCTGCACCCTCAGCGTCCAACATTGAAGCTTGCAGCCTGGCTAATTACTTAAACTCACCCATATCATCCCTCAGCAAACCTGTGATGGCTGTCCTCTTACAGGCAAGGAGGCCTGGTACTAGTAAATCTTGAGCTGAAAAATGCTAAAGATTCTGTGCCTGGAACAAATCTCAAGGGATGAGCACAGCAGCACCCAATTTACCTCAGATTTTGCAATACTTAACTGAGATGCTTCACAAGGGCCTGTCTTTTTCCTCCATTAAAATCCATGCCTCAGCCATTTCAGCTCATTATAACACAGAACCTCCCCTCTTCTCCCATCCTCTGGTCAAGCAGTACCTCAGAGGGGCCAACATTTGAGACCACCCAGGAGAGCCCCAACCCCTGCCTGGGACCTTAACTTTGTATTGGAGAAACTCACTCTACCTCCTTTCGATCCAGCTGCTACTGCAGACTTAAAATTTCTTTCTTGGAAAACAGCATTCCTTTTTAGTAATCACTTCAGCTAGAAGGATATCTGAATTACAGGTTTTTATGGCAGTGGAGCCTTTCATCACCTTTCATGCGGACAGGGTGTCACTCAGGACCAATCCATCCTTCATGCCCAAGGTGGTATCCAGTGTGACTCTTAATCAGTCCATTCATTTGCCAACCTTCTTTCCCAGTCCACAGAACAAAGGGGAACGGATTCTGCATTCCTTGAATGTGTACAGATAACTTAGATTCTACTTGGATGGGACTAAATCTCGAGGAAAATATGAACAACTGCTGGTAGCATTTGCTGCAGGGGCAGAGGGGAAGGCTATTTCAAAACAAACCATTTCTAAATGGATAAGCCATTGCATTCATTTCTGCTATAAACACCATGAAAAACCCATTCCCCAGGGAATCAGATCTAACTCCACCAGGGTTGCATTTACTTCTGCAGCCTTTCTCAGCGGTGTTCTTACCAGGGACATCCTAGAAGCTGCTACCTGGAGTTCTGTACATACATTCACCAAGCATTATCATTTGACAATTTTCTCTAAATCCAGAGCTGGCTTTGCCACTGCTGTCTTGCAGGGCCTTATAGCTGGCCCTAATGCTATATAAATGCCTCATCCCAACCATAGCTTTGGGAATCTACCCAAATGTAATGACTGCAACAGTGAAACACGAATAACATAGTACAGTTGTGTACACTTACCATAAATGTCGATGTTAGAGTGTATTCACTGTTGCAGTCCTGGTTACCCTCCCTCCAGCCCCCTAATTTCTTCTGGCTATACCTCTACTTTCCTTTTCTATGCTTAAAAGCCTTTTTGGTGTATTTGCTTTTTGTTGGAGGTATACCTTTGTGTTTATGTTTATTTGCTCCCCATTAGGGGGGCACCTGACATCTGGGTCAAGAAAAACTGATGTAATGGTGTCGGCTGCATGTTTTATACCTCTGATGACCTGACGTCATGGAAGAAGGGACAGCAACCGATGCAGGACCCAAGACTTTGTTAATCAGGCTGGCTGAGGGCAACCTGCAAGCAGATTACCCAAATGTAATCACTGCAACAGTGAATACACTTGAACATCCACATTTATGGTAAGTGTACACAACTGTACTTTCTGAAATGGATCGATTAATCAGGATAGCTATGGGTTAGGCAACAGATGGAGCAGCTACTTTTAGGAATTCATTTGGGAGTTGGCCGGCTGCAACACAGCAGGGTTTTAGTTTAGACAGGAGTGTTTTTATATAGCTAGTTTGGATGGGAGTAAAGGTGAAGAGGGTGGGATGATCAAGAGAAAAATGGGGAAGAATGATGACTTTATTTAGTTGATTTCCTAACAAGGAGGTAACAGTATTAATAAAGTGTGAGTTGAATTGATTAGCTATTGGGTCAGTGTTGTTTGGGGTGGTTGGGGCTGGGGTTGAGGAGTAGCCAGGATTGAGGAGATAGTTGATGCTTTGCCAGAATTTTTGGGGTTTGTTTTGGTTAGACTGCCAGGTCAGGCAGAAGTTTTGTTTGTCTTTCTTGAATTATTTTTAGCTAGATTTCTAAGTTGTTGATAGTTAGAGAGACATGAGTTGTTTCTGGCAGTATGGTAAGTGGCCCATGCCCTGTTTCTGCGTTTTCATAATAGTTTAGTATCTGTTAACCAGGGTAGGGGGTTTTGCTTTTGAGCGAATTTTCCTGATTGGAGCAAGATCATTAAGTATTTTAAGGAAGGCATTATTAAAGTATTGAACTGCCATGTCTAGTTGGAGTTCTCTGAGTGGTGCCCAGTTGTGATGTTGAAGCAGTTGATTGAAAATGGAGGGGAAGAAGTTTTTATTACTGTGGATGTATTTGTAGGTTATGTTCTGTTGGGTGTGGACTCATTTTCTACATAGTAAGGTAGGAGTATGGTCACTGAGGGAATCGGGGAGACACGCTGCAAGGTAACCATGGTTGGGTTTATTAGTTAGAATCCAGTCTAATGTAGACTGTTTTTAGAACGTTTGTCAGTTCGGGTGGGATAGGTTATGGTTTGGGTGAACTTAAATTGATTTAGAAAATATGTGGGGGTTGTTGGATGCACAGGTGTGCCAACCAAGGTTGAAGTCCCCTAGAATGATAGTTTCCTGGTGAAATTACTAGAAGCCCATGATAGTAGACTTTCTATGGAGTGTAGGTTATTACCGCGGGGAAAATAGGTGGCTATGATAATTATAGATTTGTTTGAGTTGATGTTTAGGTGTGTGGTTAGTATTTCTGAGTTGGACTGGTCTGGGGAAGTGCAACTTAGCTGATCTATCTTAAGGGTGTCCTTGAATATAATGGCTACGCCACCGCCTCTTATATTTAATCTTTCTAGTCTAATTATGTTATAACCTGGTGTAATGACTTCTGTGTCTTTTATGTGGGGCTTTAACCAGTTTTTAGTTACGACTGCTATGTCTGGAGCATAGGTGGCTAGGACTGCATTAAAGTCGCTTGCTTTGTTGATTATACTGCGTAGATTGAACTTAGTTAAGAGCAAGTCAGAGTAAGAATTGTTGGGTATGGGTGGGTAGGGATGGGAGTGGCAAGTTGTTTTACTGGGTGTATTTGGGGTGATATGTGTGAGAGACAGGTCATTGGGTGAGTGGCTTATGTCTGGGCCTGGGTTTGGGTGGACGTCAGCTTGTAGTTTAAGTTGTTTTAGAGAGTGTAATAGCAAGAAAGCAGTCTCATCCTGCTGCTCACACTAGGCATTGGAAAACCTCCAGGGACCAATCCACTCCTACTAGAGCTTTGACCTCTTCTAGCCAGAGGCCACCCTTTCAAGACAGGGCAGGTAGTGTCGGACTACCTGCCAACCTCAAAACCCTCACCTTCTCCCTCTATTTCTTTCAGTGCATCTCTCTCACTGTCTCCAAGTGTGGACCCTTATCACCTCAGAAAAATGGGTCCTTTCAGTAATACAAAACTGGTATTTTATGACTTGGATTATGCCTCCAAAGAGAAGGGGCATCCCCCAGTCCCCAAAAGAACAGCTCCCTCTATTGCAACCAGTGCTAGACAACCTGATGGTCCAAGGCACCATTCAAACAGTCCCTCTGTCTGCAAAAGGAAGGGGTTTCTACTCCAGGATTTTCCTGGTACCAAGGAAAGATGGCTCCTGGAGGCCAATTCTGGACCTCTCCCTACTGAACCTCTTCCTTCAGGTTCCAACCTTCAGGATGTTGACTTTACTAACTCTTTTCCCACTCCTACTTCCACAAGGGTTCATGGCCATCTTAGATATCAAGGATACCTACCTTCACATCCCTATAAGGCCCGATTTCAGGAAATAACTGAGGTTCTCTTTTGGGTATTCTCACTTTCATTTTTTTTCCTTGCCCTTTGGGCTTTCCACTGCACTCAGAGTCTTTACCAAATGTCTGGCTCCAGTTATTGCCTTTCGCAGGACAAAAGGTATCCAGATATTCCTTTACCTTGATGACCTGCTCATTCAGACAGACAGCAAATGGGCTTTTCAGCAGCACTTACAAGTTGTCATTACTGTCCTACAGTCCCTGGGATTTCAGATTAATTGCCCAAAATCCCACCTGGAAGCTACTCAAGACACTGTCGTCTTGGGGGTGCAGGATTCATGCAGACATCATGAAAGTCTACCTCCTCCCCAAAAGGTGGAAAGCTTGACACAACAACTACTTCTGATCCTCCAGATAACAGAACTAACCACAAGGCAGTACCTCAGGCTCCTGGAGTCATGGCATCTACTATCTCCATGTTACTGTTTGCAAGACTCCATATGAGGAAATTGCAATGGTACTTCAGGTCTGTTTGGGCCCAGCACTCCCACCCCCTGGAGTACAGGGTTCCCCTCCTGCTATGCCTCAAACAAGAAATTCATTGGTGGTTGAAGCAGGTGAACCTCAACCCAGATCTTCCTCTCCAGCCACCTCAACCCAAGCAGATCATGCATACAAATGCCTCAGACTTGGGCTGGGGAGAAACTCTGGGGCACCTGAGAGTGCAAGGGCTGTGGTCAAGACCGCACAGAAAAGAACACATCAGTATCCTTGGATGAGGGCAGTTCCATTGACCTTGTTTGCCTTCCAATCTAAGCTGCAACAGTGGCCACTGAAAACCTTTACAGACAATACCACAGTGCTGTGCTATCACAACAAGCAGGGGGACCAAATCTTATTCGCTCTACAGACTAGCTGTCCTGGTGTGGGAATTGGCCACCTCCCTAGGAGTTACCCTGCAGGCAGTTTACATACCTTCATAACAGAATTCTCAGCCAGACTCCCTCAGCAAATCCATAATGAACAACCATGAATGGATGCTTCACAGGGATGTCTTCCTGAACGGGGTCCACTAATGGGGTACACCTCAAATAGACCTGTTTGCCTCCTCCTCAAACAGGCAACTTCCTTACTTCTGCACCAGACTGCCACGTCCTCAGACTGTGGCAACAGACGCCTTCTCAATCTCCTGTAAGGGGATGTTTCTTTATGCATTCCCCCTTCCTCCTTGTACAGAAGGTCCTGCTGAAGATCAGGCAGGACAGACCAAAAATCTTGATGGTGACTCCCTATTAGCCAAGACAGCATTGGTTCCACCTCCTCTTACAGCTATCCAAAGGCAATCACCACAAGTTACCCCTCAGAGTCGATCTTTTCACACAGCACAAGGGATCTCAGATACACTCACAGTGGCAATATATGCACCGCACCTTGTGGCTGATAAGATTCTGATCCCTTTCAGACACCTTTACAATGAGGACATGCTGACTGTCCTGCAGGAAGCCAGGAAACCTAATATAAGAAAACCCTACCTGTCAAAGTGGAAGAAATTTTTAATATGGTGTCTCAAAAGACAGTTAGACCTGCTAGAAAGTGAGACCCCTCTAGTGCTGTCTTGCCAGTGTGAATTACTGCAGACAGGGCTGGCCTACTCATCCATTAAAGCCCACTTGTCTGCCATTTCAGCATGTCTTCCCCTAGCCCCCCCCCCCAGCTTCCAGACTACAAGATAAGTTATTCCTTAAATGGGTCCTCCAACTCAGACCACCCAGGAAACCCATCCCACCTCCATGGGACCTCAACTGTGTTTTAGAGAAACTCACACTTCCCCCATTTGAGCCAGTGGATAAAACTTCCCTAAAACATTGTACATGGAAAACTGTCTTCCTTGTAGCCTTGACCCCAGCCAGGAGAGTGTGAGAGCTACAAGCCCTCATGGCTACTCCACCCTTCCTAGTATTCCACACTGACAGGGTTACTTTTAGAACTAACCCCTCCTTCATGCCCAAGGTGGTGAATGACATTTCCCTTAATCAGACCATCCACCTGCCAACCTGTTTTCCTAACCCACAGGGAGATGGTGAGAGAGTACTCCATTACCTGGACATGCACAGACAACTCAGATTTTATCTGCACAAAACCAAGTCCATGAGACAAGGTAAGCAACTGTTTGTCTCCTTCCACCCCAGGGCCTTAGGGAAGGCAGTAACCAAACAAACAATTTCAACTTGGATTTCCAAAGCATGGAAAATCCATGCAAGGTAAGCAGACTCCACCACGGTAATGGCATCCTTAGGGGCCTTCTTCAGGGGTTTGGATACCTCCTCTATACTGGAAGCAGCCACTTGGTCATCAATGCATACCTTTACCAAACATTACAAGTTAGACTCCATTTCTAGGGCCAGAGCTGGGTTTGCTAGGGCTATCCTCCATGGATTCCTGGAGACCTCTACTAGACCACCTCCCCCTTCTTCACAGTGAGCTTTGGCCCTCAACAATATGTGATGAATACTGCAACATGGGAATAGAAGGACAGAGAAAAGTTGAGTAAAATCCTACCATAACCATAGATGCCCTTCTCTTCTATGTTGCAGTATTCCTTCCCTCCCACCTACTCCACCTGTTATGCAGCATTCCCCTTTCTGGATGGCACAGGGCTGGCATTACCTTTGCTAGGACTGGTTCTGACTGGGGCTTACTATTCTGAGGGCTGGTGCATGCAGATGTCACTTTTATGGCACATGTTCTCCTAACCACATCAGACGTCCCATGCACCTTACAGTGACTGAAATCTTTTCTATACTGGCCAGATGTTCAGGTAGCAAAAGGAGTAAACCCATATGTGATGAATACTGCAACATGCAAGAGATGGACATCTATGGTTATGGTAAGATTTTACACAACTTTTCTTTTCCTAGGTCAGTTCTAGCTCCACCTTGCAGACAGGAGCCACTGTGGCATTCTTCCCATCCTCCAGAATCTCACCACTGGGCAGTAAACAGTGGAAGCGTCCTGTCAAAAGATCAATAAATACATTTGCCATTATTAAATAAATAAATAAATAAAATACACTTGCTAAGTTATTCTGAATCCTAAGGGTGTGCCAGCAGGATCATGTTCCTTGCATACCCTTAATTACTTGAATTTCTTTTTTACACCTTTTTTTTTGTATATGAGACTCAGATTTCCTTCTTTCCACCTTTCTGCTCTCAAGCTTACATTCTTTTCTTATCTTTTATGAACACAGAACCCAAGAACTCATTGATAATTATTGCCTTTTCCTGTCTTCATTGTTGTGTCACCCACTCCTTGTCCAGTCCTACAGCTCTGCTTTGATCTTTCTTTTTCCTCTCTGTACATAAACAGTCCTTTCTTTCCTCTCATTGGTATTTACGCTTATATCTTTGTTAGTATCTGAATGTGTTTTCTGGCGTGTGCAACACTTCAGTATCGCTAGCAACTCACAGCATAACTTCAGGCCAAGCTTCACTACAATACCGCACTTCTAGCTACAGAATATATTTTCAGCTCCCCAATTAAATGTTGGCACTCAATAACTTCAAGTCCCACTGTACCCCCCCCCCCAAAAAAAATATACTAACTCTCAAGAAATTGCTGTATCCCAGAGATAGGTGAATATTCTGAGAAATTGTATTTGTTGGACTTAATATATATACATCATTTTTTTTTTGCCACTCAGTTTTCGCATTACAGGACTTGCTAAAGTGGGTCTGGACATTTTAAATGGTTATCTATATTTTCTCTAAGCTGCGGTGGTGCAGCAGTAGCATTGTTGCCTCACAGCAAGAGGTTTTCCTGTTCGATTCTTGGCTGGAGTGCCTTCTGTGTGGAGTCTGCATGTCCTCCCCACAGTCGAGTGGCGTTCGAAAGACATGCATGAATGAGTGTGCCTTCGTTGAAGGTTGGGCATCGGGTTGGCAACTCGGCACCATAAAAATCTACTGACAATCATTAGTGTACTGGAGTTCCGCTGTGGCTACCCCTAACCGGAAAAAGCCGAAAAGACAAACAACAACCTTTATTTTCTCTAACATGGATATTGTTTTTTTTTACAAACATGCAATTTTTATTAACCTAAAATCATATAGCCTTGTAGGCTACCACCCTCTTATCTCTCAGGTAGCAGGTGTTAAAGTTCAAAAATAAATAACAGAGAGTTTTACCTTTTAGTCTTCAGTCAAGAATAACTCCTTAGGATGTGCAAAGTACTGGTTTATTCCATAAACAGTGCTGGAAGAGACTGCCTGCCAAGATTTTCAAATAGCCTTAAAGAAGAAAGGAAAAAATACTACCTATGTACCTTTTTATTACTTTCATGAATGCAGAACTTTGACATTAATGATTCATTGAAAATAATGTATATTTAAAGATGTCCTCATCCTTTGTGATTTTCTCTTAGTGCTTCTAAAATTTATCTTTTAACCTTGTAACATTCAGTGCCCAGTACACACTGTCTTACAGACATCCTTACAAAGACTCATCCCCCAGCCTGAGAAGGCCAGAGTGTACTGTTAATCTGGTTTCAAAAAGATTCCTGGAACTTTTTTTTTCATTAGCATTTTGTTCGATTCTCAGCTAAAGTGTCTTCTGTGTGGAGACATGCATGAATGGGCGTACCTGTGTTGAAGGTTGTACGTTAGGGCTGGCAACTCGGTAAGTAAAAATCTACTGCCAATCATTAGTGGACCGGAGTCCCGCTGTGGCGACCCCTAACCTGGAAAAGCTGAAGGATACAACAACAACACCAATTATCATTCTGCTACTAGGTTCTTTAAGCATGATATAACATAACATCACGTAAATCCTTCAGCACTTACTTTGCTTTCAGCTGTCTGTCAGTACAGAGAAAGTGCAATTGTAAAACACTTGAAATATAAAACTACAAGTTATGTAAAACTATATTTTGCATAATCACGCATCTATTTTTCATTTTTTTTTATTTTGACATAAGCATATTATAGCATTTTATTTGACTAATTTGTGAAGAAACTACAAGTTAATATACATTTTGTAAAAAAAAACTAATCATGAGAGAGATTTTTCTGTAACACAGGTATAGGTTTTCATTATGAAATACTAAGCAGGTTCAAAGACTATGTCGTAGAAAAGCCTATTTCATTGTGCTTTGAAAAGTAATGTCCTCCCCTGTGAGGCTTCACTTTGGTGTTTTCCTAGGCTGCATTCTAGAATCCAGTGTTAAATAGTCTTTCAGCTAATATACCAGATATAAGAGATGATGTCCTTCAAGGATGCATCTGCAGTCCTTACATATGGGTTGTCCTACCTCAGGCAGCCCTTCGGTCGGCCGGATTCCAAAGTCTGGGTCCGGCGTCTGCTGATGTCGCCCTTTTTCCTGACGTCAGAGCGCCTGGGGTATAAAAGCGTCAGCCGACGCCATCTTCCTCAGTCTTTCTTGCCGCGAGGTGCCCGAAGCAGAAGCAGTTCGCAAGTGCCAGTCGGCCAGCTCCTGTGATTTCAGCTACCGAAGTCTTCAAAAAAGCTAAGTACCCCATTGGGGACTCTTTCTTGCCTCAGCCGATGTCAGATCAAACGGTTAAAGTTAATAATTGTTTATCTTGTGGGAAACAAATACCTCATAAGGATTTCCACTCTTACTGCTTACCCTGCCTAGGCCCAGACCATGACGTCTCGGCCTGTTCAGCCTGTGTTTCCTTCAATAAACGCACTCTTAGGCGTCGGGCAGAGTTTGCAGAGGAATTTTTTTGGGGAAAATTTCTATTATATCATGCCGTCGGAGCTTCCGACAGCTCATTTACCCAAAAAACGAAAGGATAAGGACCAACACGCGCGGTCCACGGTTTTGGCCGACTCCACGCCTAGGCCTACCGTGAGTGTCTCTGTCTCTACTGAAGCCGAATCTCTACCGCTTCTGACCGACGACACCGCACAGCCGGTAACTTCGGTACCGGAGGCCATCACTGAGTCGGTCATAGAATTTCCGTCTGAAACTGGTGCTCAGGAAATAACCGACACCATTTCTGTTGATAAAACTACTCCAGCACGTGGGGCAGCCAGGCCTCCTGTATCCATGTCCATTAAGGCCTTTACATGGGCTAAAACTGCTAAACAGCCAAAATCTCTCCCTCCCAAGGCTATTCCTCAGGGATCCACCACCAGTTCACAAATTTTAAGTTTGGCTGAAGACCTTATTTCCTTAATCAGGGGCTCTCAGCCTCATCCAGACAGGGGCTCTCAACCACCTCCAGGCAAAAGGCCCAGGGTTGAGCAGACAGATCCTCAGTCTTCTGATGAGGCCTCAGATGACTCTGCCCTTTCAGACTACCAGGAGGAGGCCCTTCCGGCCTACGAGGATTCTGATGCAGAGGAATCTATTCCCTCGGCCTCCCCCCCTGAAGAGTTTTCCTTTGGGGAGACCCTTCACTTCATGAGAGAGCATTTCCAATGGCAAGGCCAGGAATTCTCTGATTCCAGGAAGAGGTTAAGGACTTTTTTACATTTGCCTCAGCATAGACCTTTGGCTATTCCTCCTGTTTTAAATGTTATAGAAGATGTGTACTCTGAGTCTAGTATTTCCCCTGACTCCCTTCCTCTGGCTCCTGTCAAACCTGACAGGTACTACAGGGTCCCGGACTCACATCTATACCTTTACAAGGGCCACTCTGCTGACCCAGAAACTATTTCCCAGGGCCCTAAAGGGGTTACAACCATCACTGCCAAGAATCCACTTCCTTCTGAAAGGGAATCCAGGGTTTTAGAGAGATGGGGTAAAAAAGTGTATACTTCTTCCACTCTTTCTATGAGAGCATTAAATTGTCAATTCCATATGATACAGTATCAAGAGTATCTGTTAGATGAATTGCATAAAAAACTATCCTCGCCTGAACCCCTAGACCGCAAGGCGCTTCAGGATCTGGTGCATAACTCTCAGCAGGTTAGCAACCATTTCTTACAGTGTGGTTATGATGCATTGGAAGCTTCATGTAAGTCAGCAATGACAGGTGCAGTCATACGTAGACATGCTTGGCTGAAGGAACAAACACTGCCAGATCATGTTAAAGCAAAGCTTCTGGATGCACCACTGGAAAAACAAAAGTTATTTGGTTCCACGGCTCAAGAGGTCTTAAAGAAATTTGAGGAAAAGGCTAAATCAGTACAAACAGTTTAAGATTTTCTCCAGGTCCAACCACCAAGATTCAGCAGAAATTGGCCTTCTAAGAATTGGTCCTTTCCAGACACAGACAGATTTCAAAGAGGCAAAAACAGTCATGCCAGAGGTAGAGGGCAAGCTCGAGGCTCCTACAGAGGACATCAATGGCAGCCTCCTAACCAGAGAGGTAGCGCAGGACCTTCAACTGCTGCACAAGGACAAACTCAATGACTTGACTTTGACTCCGCCAACCAGGGCTCAATTGGAAGCACCTTTGGGCAGAAAGCTATCTTTATTCTCAGAAAATTGGCGCAGTATTACAAAGGACAAATGGATACTGCAAATAATAGACAAAGGATACAGATTCCATTTTCATACATTACCAAGAAGACAAGGCATGCCAAACCTGCCACCAAATCAAAGGGTAGAGGCTTTCAAGCAAATTTCCAAACTACTACAAATGAAGGCAATAGAAAAGGTTCCTTACACAGAACAAGGCCAAGGATTTTATTCCAGACTATTCCTTGTTCCAAGAAAAGAAAAGCAACGGAGGCCTATTCTGGACTTGTCCGCACTGAATACTTATCTCATCGTGCCAAAATTCAAAATGCTGACCTTACAGCAACTCCTTCCCATGCTGGGCAAGGGGTCCTGGCTGGTAACTCTAGACCTCAAGGAGGCATACCTGCATGTCCCTATCAGACAAAGTTGCAGAAGACACCTCAGATTTCTTGCAGGTTCAGAGCATTATCAATTCTCAGCATTGCCCTTTGGCTTATCTACTGTGCCCAGAGTATTCACGAAATGCCTGGCATCAGTAATTGCACATTGCAGACTTCAGGGGATTCAAATATACCCATACCTGGACGACTGCCTTATACAAGCAGACAGCCAACAAACATTGGTAAAACACTTGAACTATGCCATCCGCCTACTACAGGCCTTGGGATACACAGTCAACATTCAGAAATCAAGACTTGTTCCATCCCAAAGAATAATTTTTATGGGTGCAAAGCTGGATACAAACACCCAAATGGCTTTTCTCACAGAAGAAAAACAAGAACAATTACCGGATTATTTCAGAAATCTGACAACACAAACCCAGCTGACTGCAAGGAAAATCCTGCAGGCCCTGGGTTTCATGGCATCTTGCATTCTTCTGATTCCAAAAGCAAGGCTGCATATGAGGAAACTATGATGGTACCTAAGGAGTCTATGGTCTCAACACAGTCACAGCCTAGAAGCTTTGATCCCCCTCATTCCATGCCTTCAAAAGGAATTTTTGTGGTGGGCACAAGCAAGCCAGTCAAACATGGGTCTGCCTTTCAGCAAGCCACATATCAGCCAAACCATTACAACGGACACCTCAGACCATGGATGGGGAGCGCACTTGAAGGACAGATGTATTCAAGGGCAATGGACACAAAAGGAATTGCGCCTGCACATCAACCAAAAGGAAATGCTGGCAGTGATACATTCAATCGAGGCCTTCGAACATTTCCTGCATCAAGGTCACCTGCTAATAAAGACAGACAATACCACAGTTATGTGGTACATAAACAAGCAAGGAGGTACCCATTCCTACCCTCTTTGCAGGCTGGCAATGAATCTTTGGGAACTTTCCCTAAAACTCAATATAGAGCTGCATTCCCAGTTCGTACCAGGAAAGGACAATGTACTGGCGGACAGCCTAAGCAGAAACACCATGGACCCACACGAATGGATGTTGCATCCAGACATTTTTCTTCAGATAGCACAATCATGGGGAAGGCCAGACATAGATCTTTTTGCCTCCCCCCACAACCATCAACTGAAGAAATTCTGCACAAGGACATACCATCCTCAAGCATGGAAAGTGGACGCCCTATCCTTCAGCTGGAATGCTCTAACAGTATATGCATTCCCACCTCTTCCCTTAATGACCAAGGTCTTACTGAAGATCAGGACAGAGCAACCAAAAGTGATTCTGATAGCTCCGGACTGGCCAAGACAACACTGGTACCCACTGTTAAAGAGCATGTCACGCACAAAACCGTGGCCTCTACCACAATGGCCACTTCTTCTGACACAGCACAATTACAAAACTCTACACTCCAGCCTAAAAACCTTGCAGCTGACAGCCTGGAAAATACCTTGATTCCTCGCCAGGATAAACTATCCAAGAGGGTAAAGGATATCATCATGGAAGCTCGGCGGCCTTCCACAAGAAAGGCATATTCAGCAAAATGGAAAAGATTTCGAACCTGGAGCTCCACAAAGGGTCAGGATCCAACCGTGATGAGCATTCCACATATCCTTGAATATTTGGCTGAAATGCTCCATAATGGCCTTTCTTATTCATCCATAAAAATTCATGCTTCAGCTATTTCAGCAGAGTACAACATTGATCCACCTGTTTTTTCTCATCCTCTGCTAAGGCAGTTTCTAAGAGGGATAAAAAACATCAACCCTCCAAGGAAACCACCAGTGCCTACATGGGACCTTAACTTCATGTTGGAAAAATTAACTCTACCTCCCTTTGAACCAGCAGCATCTTCAGAACTACAATTCCTGTCTTGGAAGACTGCCTTCCTTCTGGCCATAACCTCAGCAAGAAGAGTATCTGAGTTACAGGCCCTCATGGCAGTACAACCATTTCTCATTCTCCATCAGGACAGAGTCTCTTTGAGAACCAATCCTTCATTCATGCCAAAGGTGGTATCCAGGGTCTCACTGAACCAAGCTATCCACCTGCCTACTTTCTTTCCAAATCCACAAAATAGAGGAGAGAAACTTCTGCATACCCTGGACATTCACAGACAGTTGCGCTACTACCTGGACAGAACTAAGGCTTACAGAAAAACTGACCAACTGTTTGTAGCATATGTTGCTGGTGTACAAGGAAAAGCAATTCCCAAACAAACAATTTCAAAATGGATAGGAAATTGCATTCGATTCTGTTACTCTTTTCATGGAAAAGCTGTGCCAGCTACCATCAGACCTCATTCCACCAGAGCAACAGCCACCTCCACAGCCTTCTTAAGAGGGGTGGCTACAAAGGACATTTTAGAAGCTGCTACATGGAGCTCTGTGCATACATTTTCCAAGCATTACAACTTGCCTTTATATTCCAGAGCCAGAGCAGGCTTTGCTACTGCAGTCCTGCAGGGCATGTTAGCTACACCATCCTTTTCTTAGGTCCTACCACCCCCAGCTTGGCTATGGTATTCTACCCATATGTAAGGACTGCAGATGCATCCTTGAAGGACATAGTACAGTTTTGTACCTACCATAAATGTAGATGTCCGATAGGTATGCATCTGCAGTCAGGTTTTCCCTCCCTCCTTCCCCTCTGTGGTATTATTTGGGTACCTATCCCTCATTTTAGCTAGCTGGGGTTATCTTTTATGGTGTATTTGTTTTTTATTGCTGTGCATGATTGGAATTTATTCATTTCTCCAAAATATAGCCTTCTTTAGAGGGCACCTGGCATCTGGGGCAAGAAAAACTGAGGAAGATGGCGTCGGCTGACGCTTTTATACCCCAGCCGCTCTGACGTCGGGAAAAAGGGCGACATCAGCCGACGCCGGACCCAGACTTTGGAATCCGGCCGACCGAAGGGCTGCCTGAGGCAGGACAACCCATATGTAAGGACTGCAGATGCATACCTATCGGACATCTACATTTATGGTAGGTACAAAACTGTACTTTCTCTCTGCTGATGTTTTCCTGTTGCAAAGTTCATCCCCACTGAACTTGAATTATTGCTAACAATCTATCTGACTTTAACGCACACTGGCTTTGGGTCAGTAAGCATTATCTACAGGTTAATACTTCCAGAATAAACTCTGGATTGCTTTGCACTAGTTGGATCTCATTACTTTTCCATTGTAACATCTATAATCCTGATTGACTGCTGTATATATATATATATATATATATATATATATATATATATATATATATATATATATAAGGTATTTCACTTGACATAATTTTGCTAAACAGACCAAGAGAATTCTAGCAAGAAAAGTTTTAACTAAACTGAGTGTTTGTTTATTTGTGTCTTTCGGCTTTTCCCAGTTAGGGGTCACCACAGCAGAACTCCGGTCTGCTAATGATTGGCAGTAGATTTTTACGTACTGGCTTGCCGGGCCTAACGCACAACTTTCCCTGTACAATTTCAAATAATTTCACTCCTGATCTATAACCAAAAATATAGTAATTTCCAAAGTGGAGTATGCGCTACCTCTTGTCACATTATGTAACCTGAAAAACAAAGTTAGATTTTTAAAAATATTTAAATAAAATCTGATAATTTACTAACCTCTTGGAAGTAAGATCCCATCACTAGACTCTTCACTCCATAACTCTTACATGAAAGACCTACTTTTCCTTTTTGCAACCACCCTTCATAGATTCCTATACTGTGAATTCTACACTCAATTTACAGTACAACTTCCATTTCCAGTTATCCCTGTTCTAGAAGATCCTAACAAACCAGAGCATTAATGCAAGTCACCATTTTCTTTATGCTCCATGTAAAGAATATTGTAAAAATGTATTCCAGCTATATGGTGCACACAATCTATGAAGAAATTGTAAAACTCAGTAACCTCTCTCATATTATGTACATGTTCTCTCCTGCCTTATGTATGTTTGCATAGTGAGTACCTTTTGTGCATGTAATTCCTCTTTATTTTTTCTACGTTGAGCTTTTTCTTTCATGCTGTCCTTATTCACTATGTTTTCCACATTATGCCTATTTTTATCATGCAATTCTTATGGTAATTTTATGTCATTGTTTATACTGCTTATGGTTTAATGTCATGTATTGTTATTTAACTGTAACTGTTCAACAATATGTATAGCCCTATTGTTTATCTCATGTCAGAATTTCAGCAGTAGAGCAGAGCAGCAGTTAGAAGTGTCATCCCACATTGCCTAGTCTTATATTTCATTTCTTATCAGGGGGTGCTTCCCTGTAGAGTTTACATATCTAATCTCTTGTCTGCATACATTTGTGCTGTGTGCTTTAGATGTCCTTCAAGGATGCATCTGCAGTCATAACATATGGGTTGTCCTGCCTCAGGCAGCCCTCGGTCGGCCCGATTCCAAAGTCTGGGTCTGGCCTCGGCTGATGTTGCACTTCACCCGACGTCATAGCTCCTGGGGTATAAAGGCATCAGCCGACGCCATTTTCCTCAGTCTTTCTTGCCGCGCGGTGCCTGAAGCAGAAGCTGTTCGCAAGTGCCGGTCAGTCAGATCCAGAGATTTCAGCTACCGAAGACTTCTAAAAAGCTAAGTACCCCGTTGGGGACTCTTTCTTGCCTCAGCCGATGTCAGAAAAAGTAAATAATTGTTTAACTTGTGGGAAACAAATACCTCATAAGGATTTCCACTCTTACTGCCTTTCTTGCTTAGGCCCAGACCACGACGTATCAGCTTGTTTAGCCTGTGCCTCCTTCAACCGACGGACACTTAGACGTCGGTCGGAGTTTGCAGAAGAGTTTTTTGGTCCCGCTTTTGCATATAAAATGCCGTCGGAGACTCCTCATTTAGCTAAAAAACGCAAGGAAAAGGACCGACACTCGCGGCCCACGGTTTCGGCTGAAACCACGGTTAGGCCTACCGCGAGTGTCTCGGTTTCGGCTGAAACCGAGTCCTCGGTTCTTCCTCCGGCCACAAGCAGGCCTCCGACGACCGAGGCCTCAGAGACCCCGGCGGAGTCGGCTACAGAAATTCCTACCGAAGAAGCAGGCACACTAGAATTGTCCGACACCATTCCGTTGGACATTTCTACTCCTGCACGTGGGGCAGCTAGACCCCCTGCTTCTATGTCCATTAAGGCTTTCTCCAGGGCTAAAGCAGCTAAACTTTCCGAGGCCTTACCTACAAAAGCTCCACCTCACAGACCTTCCTCAAGTTCTCAAATTCTCAGCCTTGCTAAGGACCTTATTTCTTTGATCAGGGGATCCCAACCTCACCCAGACAGGGCCTCACAACTCCCTCCTGAAAAAAGGCCTAGGACTGAACCCCCTGAACCTCTTTCCTCTGACTATTCCTCGGATGGATCAGATGTATCAGACCATCAGGAAGGCCCATACTCACCTTATGAGGATTCGGATGCAGAAGACTCCATTCCTTCTGCCTCCCCCCCAGAAGAATTTTCATTTGGGGAAACTCTACATTCAATGAGGGAACATTTCCAATGGCAGGGTCAGGATTTTTCTGATTCTAGGAAAAGGCTAAGGACTTTTTTACACTTACCACAGCATAGGCCTCTAGCCATACCACCTGTACTATCAGTTGTTGATGATGCATACAATGATGCCTGTTCAGCCCCTGATTCTCTTCCCCCGGCCCCTGCCAAACCTGACAGATATTACAGGGTCCCGGATTCTCACTTCCACTTGTACAAAGCCCACACTCCAGACCTAGAAACCATTTCTCAGGGACCCAAGGGTGTTGCAGCTGCCTCTGCCAAAAACCCCCTACACTCTGAAAGAGAATCAAGAGCATTAGAGAGATGGGGTAAAAAGGTTTATACATCTGCTACTCTTTCTGCCAGGGCTTTAAACTGTCAATTTCACATGATACAGTACCAGGAATTTTTGTTAGATCAGCTAAATAAAAAGCTTTCCTCTCCTGAACCTTTAGATCGTAAGTCCCTTCAGGAGTTGGTACACAATTCTCAGCAAGTCAGTAATCATTTTTTAAAATGTGGCTATGATGCACTGGAGGCTTCATTTAGATCAGCTATGACTGGAGCAGTGATTCGAAGGCATGCCTGGCTAAAAGAGCAATCCTTGCCAGACCATGTAAAATCTAAACTCCTAGATGCCCCTATGGAGAAACAAAGTTTATTTGGCTCCCCTGCACAGGAGGTACTAAAGAAAGTGGAAGAAAAGGCAAAATCTGTGCAAACAGTCAAGGATTTTCTGCAGGTCCAACCTCCGAGGTTCAGCAGAAATTGGCCTTCAAAGAATTGGTCCTTTCCAGACACCACCAGAGCACAGAGAGGCAGAAATAGATGCCCAAGAGGCAGAGGTCAATCAAGGGGTGCCTACAGGGGCCGTCAGTGGCAACCTGACAACCAGAGGAGTGCCTCCACATCTGCAACCACTTCCACAGGACAGACACAATGACTTGGCTCTGATTTCCACCTACCAGGGAACAATTGGAAGCACCCTTGGGCGGAAAGTTAGCTTTATTTTCAAAAAACTGGCATTGCATCACAGGAGACAAATGGACTTTGCAAACAATAGACAAAGGCTACAGGTTTCACTTCCACACTTTACCAAAAAAGAGAGGAATGCCAAACCTTCCACCAAGCCAGAAGTCAGAGGCTCTAAAACAGGTCATCAACTTACTAAGGATGAGAGCAATAGAAAAGGTACCATCTATGGAACAAGGCCAAGGATTTTACTCCAGACTATTCCTTGTACCAAGAAAAGAAACTCAATGGAGGCCTATTCTCGACTTGTCCGCACTGAACACATATCTCATTGTACCAAAATTCAAGATGCTGACCCTACAGCAACTTCTTCCCATGTTGGGCAAGGAGTCTTGGCTGGTGACTCTAGATCTCAAGGAGGCATACCTGCACGTCCCTATCGACCAGATTGCAGAAGACACCTCAGATTTCTTGCAGGATCAGAGCATTATCAATTCTCAGCATTGCCCTTTGGCTTATCTACTGCGCCCAGAGTATTCACGAAATGCCTGGCATCAGTAATTGCACATTGCAGGCTTCAGGGAATTCAAATCTACCCATACCTGGACGACTGCCTAATACAAGCGGACAACAAGACAAAAATAATAAAGGATTTGGCCTATGTCATACAACTGCTACAAGCTTTGGGATACACAGTCAACATACAGAAGTCAAGACTAGTGCCATCTCAAAGGATAACATTTTTGGGTGCAGAACTGGACACAATAACTCAGATGGCTTTTCTCACAGAAGAAAAACAAAAACAACTTCCAGTCTACTTCACGGCATTGGCAAGGCAAACTCAGCTTACTGCAAGGAAAGTCCTGCAGGCCCTGGGTTACATGGCATCCTGCATAATCTTGATACCACATGCCAGACTGCATATGAGGAATTTACAATGGTACCTAAGAAATGTATGGTCTCAGCACAGACACAGTCTAGAAACCATGATACCAATCATTCCATGCCTGAAAAGGAATTCCTGTGGTGGGCTCAGGCCTGCAAGACCAACAAAGGGTTGCCTTTCCACAAACCACAATCAAGGCAGACCATCACCACGGATGCTTCAGACCTAGGCTGGGGCGCACACATGGAAGACAAGTGTATCCAAGGCCTATGGTCCCAAGACCAGCTGAATCTACACATAAATCTAAAGGAGATGCTGGCAGTGAAGCATGCAATAGAGGCATTCAAATCATTCCTTCAGCAAGGACACCTGCTGATAAGGACGGACAATACCACAGTCATGTGGTACATCAACAAACAGGGAGGCACGCACTCCTACCCTTTATGCCGGATGGCAATGGAGCTGTGGAACCTAGGCCTGAATCTCAACATTCAACTGCAGGCCAGATTCGTACCAGGAAAAGAGAATATACTAGCAGACAAATTAAGCACAACTACCACGGATGCTCACGAATGGATGCTGCATCCAGATATCTTCAAAACCATAACAAAGACATGGGGAATGCCAGAAATAGACCTGTTCGCCTCCCCACTCAACCACCAACTGAAGAAATTCTGCTCAAGAGAATGCCACCCACAAGCCTGGAGGGTGGACTCCCTTTCTTTCAGCTGGAAGGCCCTGACAGTTTATGCCTTCCCACCTCTCCCATTGATGTACAAAGTTCTACTGAAGATCAGGGAGGAACAGCCAAAGGTAATTCTGATAGCTCCAGACTGGCCAAGGCAACATTGGTATCCGCTACTGAGAAGCATGTCTCGGATGAACCCATGGCCTCTACCTCTATGGCCTTTACTTCTAACACAGAACAACTACAAGACCCTGCATCCAAACTTGAAAACTCTGCAGCTAACCGCCTGGAAAATTGCATAAAACAAAACCAGCCTGCTTTATCTCAGAGAGTCAAGGACATTATCCTGGAGGCTCGCAGACCCTCCACAAGGAAAACATACTCAGCCAAATGGAAGAGATTCCTCATTTGGAGTGCATCAAAGGGAACAGATGTCACGATTGCAAACCTAGCACACATCCTAGAATACTTAGCAGAACTGTTCCACAATGGCCTGTCCTATTCTTCCATTAAGATTCATGCTTCAGCAATTTCAGCAGAGTACAACATGGATCCTCCTATCTTCTCTCAACCTCTCCTCAGACAATTTCTAAGAGGGATCAAAAATGTAAAACCTCCAAGGAAACCACCTCTGCCTGCATGGGATCTCAATTTTGTGCTGGAAAAATTAACACTTCCCCCCTTTGAACCAGCTGCATCAGCAGACTTACAGTTCTTATCTTGGAAAACTGCCTTCCTTCTAGCAATCACTTCAGCAAGAAGGGTATCAGAGTTACAGGCATTAATGGCAGTACAGCCTTTCCTTATCTTTCACCAGGATAGAGTGTCTCTGAGAACTAATCCTACCTTCATGCCAAAGGTGGTATCCAGGGTATCCTTGAACCAAGCTATTCATTTACCTACGTTCTTCCCTAACCCACAGAACAGGGGGGAAAAGCTACTACACACCTTAGATGTACATAGACAACTGCGCTACTACCTGGAGAGAACTAAGACCAGCAGAAAAACTGACCAGCTTCTGGTAGCATATGCAACAGGAGTGCAAGGAAAAGCAATTTCCAAACAGACAATTTCAAAATGGATAGGAAATTGCATTCGATTCTGTTACTCTTTTCATGGAAAGACAACTCCTGAAAATATCAGGCCTCACTCCACAAGGGCTACAGCCACCACTACAGCTTTTCTACGAGGAGTGGCTACCAAAGACATTTTAGAAGCTGCTACTTGGAGCTCCGTGCATACATTTGATAAGCATTACAATCTTCCCTTATACTCCAGATCCCGAGCAGGCTTTGCAACTGCAGTTTTACAAGGGATCTTAACTACACCATCTTTATCTTAGTGCCTCCTCCCCCAGTTTGGCTATGGTATTCTACCCATATATTATGACTGCAGATGCATCCTTGAAGGACATAGTACAGTTTTGTACCTACCATGGGTATGCATCTGCAGTCAGGATTACCCACCCTCCTTCCCCTCTGTGGTATTCCTAGGGTGCTTACCCCTCTTTCAGCTAGCTGGGGGAATCTATTATGGTGTATTTGTTTGTATGTATAGATATATATATATATATATATATATATATGTGTATATATATATATATATATATATATATATATATATATATATATATATATATATATATATATATATATATATATATTTTGGTTGCTACTGTTTGGAATTTACAGCAATTATCCAAATTTGGCCTTCTTAGAGGGCACCTGGCATCTGGGGCAAGAAACACTGAGGAAAATGGCGTCGGCTGATGCCTTTATACCCCAGGAGCTATGACGTCGGGTGAAGTGCGACATCAGCCGAGGCCAGACCCAGACTTTGGAATCCGGCCGACCGAGGGCTGCCTGAGGCAGGACAACCCATATGTTATGACTGCAGATGCATACCTATCGGACATCTACATTTATGGTAGATACAAAACTGTACATGTCCTTCAAGGATGCATCTGCAGTCCTTACAAATGGGTTGTCCTGTCATCAGGCAGCCCTTCGGTCGGCCGGATTCCAAAGTCTGGGTCTGGCCTCGGCTGGTGTCGCACTTCACCCGACGTCGTAGCTGCAGTTATTCGGGTATAAAGGCATCAGCCGACGCCATTTTCCTCAGTCTTTCTTGCCACGTGGCGCCCGAAGCAGAAGCTGTTCGCAAGTGCCGGTCGGTCAGAACCAGAGATTACTACCGAATACTTCCACCGAAGACTTCTAAAAAGCTAAGTACCCCGTTGGGGACTCTTTCTTGCCTCAGCCGATGTCAGAAAAAGTGAATAACTGTTTAACTTGCGGGAAACAAATACCTCATAAAGATTTCCACTCTTACTGCTTACCTTGTCTAGGCCCAGACCACGACGTAGCAGCTTGTCTAGCCTGTGCTTCTTTTAACCAGCGGACGCTTAGACGTCGGTCGGAATTTGCTGAGGAGTTTTTCGGCTCTGATTTTGCTTATATTATGCCGTCAGATCCTCCGACTTCGCAAATATCTAAAAAGCGCAAGGAAAAGGACCGACACTCGTGGTCCGCGGTTTCGGCCGAAACCGAGGTTAAGCCAACCGCGAGTGTCTTGGTTTCGGCTGAAACCGAGCAAGCGGTTCTTCCTTCAGCCGAAAACTTACCTTCTACCGAGGCCTCTTCCAACCTGGTGGAATCGGCTTCTGAAATCCCACCTGCTGTTGCAGTTTCTCAGGAATTATCTGACACTATTCCCTTGGATATTTCAACCCCTGCACGTGGAGCTGCTAGGCCACCTGCAGCCATGTCCATTAAGGCCTTTGCCAGGGCTAAAGCAGCTAAAGCTACCAAATCTGTACCTGCTAAGCCCCCCTCTCACAGGCCTAGCTCTAGTTCTCAAATGCTTAGTTTAGCAGAGGATCTCATTTCTTTAATCCGGGGATCCCAAACTCAACCAGACAGGGCCTCTCACCCACCTCCAGAGAAGAGGCCTAGAGCAGAGCCCCCTGAGCCAGTTTCTTCAGATGATTCCTCTGATGATTCAGATAATACAGACCCTCCAGAGGCTCCTTTCTCCCCTTATGAAGACTCTGATGCTGAGGAGTCCATCCCTTCTGCCTCTCCGCCTGAGGAATTTTCCTTTGGGGAAACCTTGCATGCTATGAGGGAACAATTTCAGTGGCAGGGCCAGGATTTTTCAGACTCCAGAAAAAGGCTTAGAACCTTTCTGCATTTACCACAACATAGGCCTTTAGCCATACCTCCAGTTCTTTCTGTTGTAGATGATGCATTTAATGATGCTTGTACTGCTCCTGATTCTCTACCTCCAGCCCCTGCTAAGCCCGATAGGTACTACAGGGTCCCGGACACACATTACCATTTATATAAGGCTCCTTTTGCAGATCCCGAGACTATCTCCCAGGGACCTAAGGCTGTAGCAGCTACCTCTGCCAAAAACCCCCTCCCTCTGAAAGGGAATCCAGGTCCTTAGAGATGGGGTAAAAAAGTTTACACTTCTGCTACTCTTTCTGCTAGGGCCTTGAACTGTCAATTTCACATGATCCAGTATCAAGAATTTATGCTAGACCAGTTAACCAAAAAGCTGTCCTCGGATGAACCATTAGATAAAAAATCTGTTCAGGAAATGGTACATAACATTCAGCAAGTCAGTAACCATTCTTTAAAATGCGGCTATGATGCACTGGAGGCTTCCTTTAGATCAGCCATGACTGGCACAGTTATCAGAAGGCATGCATGGTTAAAAGAGCAGGCCTTACCAGACCATGTCAAATCAAAACTATTAGATGCTCCCATGGATAAGATCAATTTGTTTGGCTCTCCTGCACAACAGGTGCTGAAAAAGATGGAAGAGAAGGCAAAATCTGTCCAAACAGTGAAAGACTTCTTACAGGTCCAACCTCCAAGGTTCAGCAGGAATTGGCCCTCCAAGAATTGGTCCTTTCCAGACTCCTCCAGAGCTCAGAGAGGCAGGAATAGGCGTTCAAGAGGCAGAAGCCAATCCAGGGGTGTCTACAGGGGACGCCAGTGGCAGGGTAACAACCAGCGAGGTACAGCCACAGACACAGCCACCACCGCAGCTACAGGACAATCACAGTGACTTGGCACTGGCACCGCCTACCAGGGAACAACTAGAAGCACCCTTAGGCGGGAAGCTAGCCTTATTTTCAATGAACTGGCATTACATCACAAGAGACAAGTGGATTTTGCAGACAATAGACCAAGGTTACAGGTTTCACTTCCATACTCTACCAGGGAAGAGAGGAATGCCGAACCTACCTCCAAATCAAAAGGCAGAAGCTCTAAAACAAATATCTCAATTATCAAGGATGAGAGCTGTGGAAAAGGTACCATCTAAGGAGCAAGGAAAGGGATTTTACTCCAGACTCTTCCTGGTACCAAGAAAAGAAAACAAATGGAGACCTATTCTCGACCTGTCCGCTTTAAACACATTCCTCATTGTTCCAAAATTCAAAATGCTGACTCTACAGCAGCTTCTTCCCATGCTGGGCAAGGAGTCTTGGCTGGTAACTCTAGATCTCAAGGAGGCATACCTGCACGTCCCCATACGACCAAATTGCAGAAGATACCTCAGATTTCTTGCAGGATCAGAGCATTATCAATTCTCAGCATTGCCCTTTGGCTTATCTACTGCACCCAGAGTGTTCACAAAATGCCTGACATCAGTAATTGCTCATTGCAGGCTTCAGGGAATCCAAATCTACCCTTACCTGGATGACTGCCTGATACAAGCGGACAACAAAAACAAGCTAGCAGAAGACTTGAAAAGGGTCATTTACCTACTACAAGCCCTGGGATATACAGTCAATATAAAAAAGTCAAGGCTGATACCATCCCAAAGGATAACCTTTTTGGGTGCAGAGCTGGACACATCAAAACAAATGGCATTCCTAACAGTAGAAAAACAGGAACAACTACCTCTCTACTTCTTGGCATTAACAAAGCAGAACCATCTAACAGCAAGAAAAGTCCTGCAAGCCCTGGGCTTCATGGCATCCTTCATTATATTGGTTCCACACGCCAGACTGCATATGAGAAAGTTACAGTGGTACCTAAGGAATTTATGGTCTCAGCACAAGCACAGCCTAGAAGCCCAAATTCCAATAATTCCATGCCTGAAGCAAGAATTCCAATGGTAAGCTCAGGCCTGTCAATCAAACACAGGATTGCCCTTCCACAGCACTCAACCAAGCCAAACCATCACGACGGACGCCTCAGACCTCGGTTGGGGGGCCCACATGCTGGACAAGTGCATACAAGGCTTATGGACTCAAGACCAGATGCACCTACACATAAATCTAAAGGAAATGCTGGCAGTAAAACTGGCAATTCAGGCATTCAGACCATTTCTACGAGAAGGTCAATTGATGATAAGGACAGACAACACCACAGTTATGTGGTACATCAACAAACAGGGAGGCACACATTCCTACCCTCTATGCCGGATGGCACTGGATCTCTGGAATGTGGCCCTGAGCTACAACATTCAGTTACAAGCAATTTTTGTACCAGGAAAAGAAAACATTCTAGCAGACATATTAAGCAGGACTACCACGGATGCCCACGAATGGATGCTACATCTGGACATCTTCAAAACCATTACAAGAAAATGGGGACTTCCAGAAATAGACTTGTTTGCATCCCCATGCAATCACCAGCTAAAGAAATTCTGCACAAGGACGTACCACCCACTTGCTTGGAAGGTGGACTCCCTATCTTTCAGTTGGAAAAACCTGACAGCATATGCATTCCCACCACTTCCTTTGATGCACAAGGTGCTATTGAAGATCAAAGAGGACCGCCCAAGGATCATTCTGATAGCTCCAGACTGGCCAAGACAACATTGGTACCCATTACTGAGGAGCATGTCTCGGGAACAAATATGGACCCTTCCCCTGGTTCCCTTGCTGTTAACACAGAACAACTACAACATCCTGCATCCAAACCTGAAAACTCTGCAGCTAACTGCCTGGAACATTGCATAAGACCAATTAACCCAAATTTATCCCAAAGGGTTAAAGACATTATCCTGGAGGCTCGCAGACCCTCAACAAGGAAAAATTATTCAGCAAAATGGAAAAGATATCTCATTTGGAGTACTGCTAAAGGAGAAGATGTGTCACTGGTAAACATAGCCAACATCCTGGAATACTTGGCAGAGCTCTTCCACAAAGGCCTGTCCTATTCTTCCATTAAGATTCATGCATCAGCTATTTCAGCAGAATACGACTTGGATCCTCCAGTCTTCTCACATCCTCTGCTCAGGCAGTTTCTGAGAGGAATTAAGAATGTAAAACCTCCTAGGAAGCCACCATTGCCCGCATGGGACTTGAACTTTGTGCTAGAAAAATTGACACTTCCTCCTTTCGAACCAGCAGCAACAGCAGAATTACAATACTTATCATGGAAAACTGCTTTCCTGCTGGCAATCACTTCAGCAAGAAGGGTATCTGAGCTACAGGCATTAATGGCAGTACAACCCTTCCTGATCTTCCATCAAGATAGAGTGTCCATGAGAACAAATCCTACTTTTATGCCTAAGGTGGTCTCCATAGTATCTTTAAATCAGGCTATCCACCTACCTACATTCTTCCCCAACCCACAGAACAGGGGAGAAAGACTGTTGCATACCTTGGATGTACATAGGCAATTACGCTACTACCTGGACAGGACCAAGGGCAATAGAAAAACTGACCAGCTACTGGTAGCATATGCAACAGGAATGGAAGGAAAAGCAATTTCAAAACAGACAATCTCCAAGTGGATAGGAAATTGCATTAGATTTTGTTACTCCTACCATGGAAAGAAAACTCCTGAAAACATCAGGCCTCACTCTACAAGGGCTACAGCCACTACCACAGCTTTCCTACGAGGAGTGGCTACCAAGGACATTTTAGAGGCTGCTACTTGGAGCTCAGTGCATACATTTGCCAAGCATTATAATTTACCTTTATACTCTAGATCCCGAGCAGGTTTTGCCACTGCTGTTTTGCAATGGATCTTAACTACACCATAATTTTATTTTACCTCCTCCCCCAGTTTGGCTATGGTATTCTACCCATTTGTAAGGACTGCAGATGCATCCTTGAAGGACATAGTACAGTTTTGTACCTACCATAAATGTAGATGTCCGATAGGAATGCATCTGCAGTCAGGATTACCCACCCTCCTTCCCCTCTGTGGTACTCCCAGGGTATTTGCCCATCTTATAGCTAGCTGGGAGAATCTATTATGGTGTATTTGTTTGTATATATGTACATACATGCTTATTTTTTGTTTGCTCTCTACTATTTGGAATCATTGGCATTTATCCAAATTTAGCCTTCCTAGAGGGCTCCTGGCATCTGGGGCAAGAAACACTGAGGAAAATGGCGTCGGCTGATGCCTTTATACCCGAATAACTGCAGCTATGACGTCGGGTGAAGTGCGACACCAGCCGAGGCCAGACCCAGACTTTGGAATCCGGCCGACCGAAGGGCTGCCTGACGACAGGACAACCCATTTGTAAGGACTGCAGATGCATTCCTATCGGACATCTACATTTATGGTAGGTACAAAACTGTACTTTTTCCTTTTACATTCCAAAGACAGACAAACAGTAGGTGAATGTGTGTGTGTGTGTGTGTGTGTGTGTGTGTGTGTGTGTGTGTGTGTGTGTGTGTGTGTGTGTGTGTGTGTGTGTGTGTGTGTGTGCGTGTGCGTGTGTGCGTGCACTCTGGCTCCCCACGACCCTAAATTAATAAAGTTAACACTCAAAGAATGAGTTGTAACAGATGATGTTCTTCGTGTTTCACTGTTGCAGTCATCACATTTGGGTTATCGGCTTGCTTTGGATGCTATCACTTCTTCCATGATGTCAGGGGTATAAAACATGCAGCCAATGATATTACATCAGTCTTTCTTGCCGTGCAGTGCCGAAGCAGAAGCAGTTTACAAGTGCCGGTCGGCTGCCTCCTGAAATTTTCATTTTTCAAGTTTCAGACCTGAAGTCTTCTAAAAGATAAGTACCCCGTTGGGGATCCTTTTTTCATGCTCTAACTGATGTCAGAAAAAATTAATAATTGTCTTGCCTGTGGAAAGCAAATACCTCACAGAGATTTTCATTCTTACTGCGTCACCTGTTTAGACCCAGACCATGACATCCCCCTCGGTTTTGTGCCTTGTTCAACGCCCGAACTATTCGTCATTGGGCTATTTTTGTCACTAAATTCTTTCGCTCTCAATCTCTGTATTCTGAAATGGCTTCGATAAGCCACCCGACTACTGATCTTCTGAAAAAAAGTAAGGATAAAGACAGAGACAGACTGCATAGGTGCAAAACAGCTGATGATGCTACCGTTAAGCTAGTCGCCAGTCCACCATTACTCAGTAGGTGCTTTCGCAGCCCCTAATACCCGCTTCTACAGATTTGCAGGCCTCTACCGAGACCCATTTGGAGTCCGGTATGCCGCATGATGCTTCTTCGACTATGGAACTTGTGGATGTGTCTACCTTGGATGGGTCCAGAGCCGCTGTGCAGGCACTGGCTTCTGAGGGTGTATTCAGGCCTTCCAATTTTCATATTAAACCGACTTCATTTCAAACCAAAAATACCAAATTTCTCAGGCCTACAGTTCGCACTACGCCTAGGAAACCAATGACCAAAGCGCATTCTCAAGCCCACATGCCACAAAAACAAATGCTTAGAATGGCTGAAGACCTTATTACTTTAATTAGGGAAAGCCAGCCTTCCTCCTCAAAAAGACCAAGAACTGATTTTCCTTTGGATTCTTCAGATCAGGAGTCTGATAACTCTGACCTTTCTGATTACCAGGACATACCCTTGTCTACCTATGAGGATTCTGATGCAGAGGATTTCATTCCCTCTGCTTCCCCACCAGAAGAGTTTTCTTTTGGTGAATCCCTGCATACCCATAGAGAGCATTTCTGCTGGGAAAGCCAGGACTACTCTCAGTCCAAAAAGAGACTCGGGGAATTTTTAAACTTGCCTCAGCACCAGCCTCTAGCTATTCCTCCGGTTCTGGAAATGGTAGATGATGTCTTCTTGGAATCCAGCTTTACCCCTGATGCTTTGCCTCCATCTCCCAGGAAAACTGATGGGTACTATAGAGTACCTGACTCCCACAAATTCCTCTTTAAGAATCCTACTACAGATCCAGAGACCATTTCCCAGGGACCTAAAGGCATTAAGGCTACAACGGACGTAAATTCTACCTCTTCGAACAGGGATTCTAGGGCTTTAGACAGATGGGGTAAGAAGGTATACTCCTCTGCTACTCTTGTCATCAGGGCTTTAAATTGCCGGTTTCATATGTTAAAGTTTAAACAACATATTTTCGAACTAATTAAACAGAAAATTATGTTGATTCCTGATTGGACAGAACATAAAGATTTACAAGAGTTAATGCATTCTGCTAACAAAGTTGGTAAATATGCTTTGCAATGTGGTTTTGATGCCTTAAAAGCATCTTGCAGGTCTGCTGTCACTGGGTCTCTTCTTAGAAGGCATACTTGGCTTAAGGAACAAACCTTATAAAACAACGTGGCGGCAAACGAAAAAACTATAAAACCAAAACACAGGAACAGACTGCAGGACGGTACCACAAAACTTTAATGTGTTAAGCGCTTTTCGTTTGTTCAAATGGCAAACTTCTTCAGATATAAGAAAATCACTTAACATAGTCTTTAAATAGAAAAAGTGTTAATTAATCAATGGTTAAAACAACTCATTTAAAGAAATACACGCATTGCCTACAAGCACCTCCCTTACGAATCAACGTTATACTAAGCAAATATAAGTAGATAGTAACAATAATTATAAAAAATACTGTATTTTAAAAATACTGTATTTTAAAATACATGTAAATGTTTAAACAAGGTATAATATAAAAAACAATAAAATACATCATCTTAGCAGGCTTTTAATTTTAAGGATGCTACTAATTGTAGGCAATGTGTGTATTTCTTTAAATGAGTTGTTTTAACCATTGATTAATTAACACTTTTTCTATTTAAAGACTGTGTTAAGTGATTTTCTTATGTCTGAAGAAGTTTGTCATTTGAACAAATGAAAAGCGCTTAACACATTAAAGTTTTGTGGTACCGTCCTGCAGTCTGTTTCAGTGTTTTGGTTTTAAGAAACAAACCTTGCCAGACCATGTTAAAGCAAAATTACTAGATGCACCATTAAACCAAGAGCGTCTATTTGGCAATAAAGCAGAAGTCCTCAAAGGATGGAGGAAAAAGCTAAATCTATGCAAACTGTTAAAGATTTCTTACAAATACAGCCAACTAAATTTAGTAGGCATTGGCCTTCTAAAAACTGGTCTTTTCCAGTCCCTCCCAGACCTTCTCAGTCCAAACCCAGGGGCCGCAGACCATCAAGACTACAGTCTCAGGGTATGTACAGATCTAAGCAATGGAGTGCTCCCATGTCCAAACCAGGGAGTAGTAAGCCACCATCCTATGGTATAATCTCACAATGACTTATCCTTAACTCTTCCAAGTCTTGCCCAAGCACTTGCACCTTTAGGAGGGAAACTTGCCCTGCATGCCAAAAGCTGGGAGTACATTACCCAGAACAGATGGGTCTTAAACATTGTTTCCCATGGATACAGATTCTACTTCCACTCACTCACAACCCCAAGCAGATGGCCAGACTTCTCCCCAAACCAGAGGGCAGAGGCCCAAAAGCAAGTACTTTCTCTTCTCAGTATCAAGGCTATTCAACTTGTCCCAGCAGAACAAAGGGGACAAGGCATTTATACCAGACTGTTTCTGGTACCCAGAAAAGAAAACTCTTGGTGTCCTATCCTGGATCTGTCTATTCTCAACACCTTTCTGGTGGTTCCAAAATTCAAAATGCTTAATCTCCAACAGCCAACCCTAGACTTAAAAGAAGCTTATCTGCACATCCCCATAAGGGAATCTTGCAGGAAATACCTACATTTCAGAGCAGGCTCTATGCACTATCAGTTCTCTGCACTTCCCTTTGGCTTATCTACTGCGCCCAGGGTATTCATAAAATGCCTAGCTCCAGCCATTGCATTTTGCAGGCAGAGAATAATTCAAATGTACCCATACTTGGACGATTGCCTGATTCAGGTGGACAGTCAGGAATTGCTACTACAGCACCTGACATCTGTAAAGAGACTTCTAACTTCACTGGGGTTACACCATCAATGAAAAGAAATCACAATCTGTTGGCTGAGTACCAAATGTATTCCTGGGAGCAAGCTTGAACACAACTTTCCAGATGGCATTTCTCACTCCAGAAAAACAATTTTATTTGACAAACTAATCTACTGGCCACCAAAACCCAGCTATCTGCAAGAAAAATACTGCAAGCCCTAGGGTTTATGGCCTCTTACATTTTACTAATTCCATATGCAAGACTGCATATGAGGAAACTTCAGTGGTACTTAAAAAGTCTCTGATGTCAACATTCTCAGGACCTGGAAACAATAATTCCTATCATTCCTTGCCTCAGGACAGAGTTCCTTTGGTGGGCAGAGGCCTGCTACCACAACAAGGGACTCCCTTAAACTCAACCCCCGCCACCCAAACCCTAACAGACGCATCAGACTATGCATGGGGGGGCTGACATGGCAGGACAATGCATTCAAGGCAAATGGAGCTCAAAGCAAATGCACCTGCATATCAATCAAAAATAAATAGTTGTACAGAATGCTCTGACAGCCTTCAAAGGCCTTATTCTTCCAGGACATCTATTGGTAAAGACAGACAACACCACAGTTATGTGGTACATAAACAAGCAGGGGGGAACCCATTCCTGCCCACTCTGCAGATTAGCCATGGCTCAGTGGAACACAGCCTTGAGCAACCAAGTGCAACTGCCAGGCAAACTAAATTCACTGAAAAACGACTTAAGCAGAAATCTCATGGACCCACACAAGTGGAAACTGGAACCTAAAATATTCAAGCTTTTGAGGAACGGGTGTGGGGCACGAGGTGGACCTCTTTGCTTCCCCTCAGAACTATCAATTGAGAAAATATTGCACCAGAACTCTCCACAACCAAGCTTGGAAAGTGGATGCCCTGTCCTTTACCTGGGAAAGCCTTTCAATCTATGCGTTTCCCCCTCTGCCCGTCCTCTCAAAGGTTCTACTAAAGATCAAACAGGACAAGCCAAGGACAATCCTTATCTCACCAGACTGGCCACGCAAGCACTGGTACCCTCTTTTGCAAAGTCTGACAGTAGTGGTACCATGGCAACTGCCTCAGACCCCTTCCCTGTTGTCCCAGCAGGAGGGCCAGATTTTGCATCCTCGGCTACAGACCCTGAACCTAGCAGCCTGGCTCATCCCCTGAGCTCATCACCAGCAATCCTCAGTAAGCAGGAGCTGGATTTCATTCTTGAGGCAAGGAGGCCTAGTACTAGAAAGTCCTATTTGGAAAAGTGGAAAAGATATTGTTCCTGGAGCCAGTCTTAAGGAATGGACACAAATGTGCCCAGCTTACCTCATATACTAGATTACTTAACAGAAATGCTCCACAAAGGCAAATCCTTCTCTTCAATTAAGATTCATGCCTCTGCCATCACAGCTCAGTATAATACTGAGCCACCCCTCTTTTCTCATCCTCTGGTCAAACAGTTCCTGAGAGGACCCATACATTTAAGACCCCTCAGGAGAGCTCCCACTCCAGCCTGGGACCTTAACTTTGTATTGGAAAATTTCACGCTTCCGCCCTTTGAACCTGCTGCTACAGCAGAGTTAAAATTCCTCTCAAGGAAAACAGCTTTACTTCTAGCCATCTCTTCAGCAAGAAGAGTGTCTGAATTGCAGGCCATTATGGTCGTGGAGTCCTTCATTATCGAACATGCGGACAGGGTTTCCCTCAGGACTTAACCCATCATTTATGCCCAAGGTGGTATCTAGTGTGGCTTTAAACCAATCCATTAATTTGCCAACTTTTTCCCTAATCCTCAGAATAAAGGGGAATGGATCCTGCACAGGCAGCTTAGGTTCTATCTGGACTGGGCTAAACCTCTCAGAAAATCTGACCAGCTGCTAGTCAGCTTTGCTGCAGGGGCAGAGGGCAAAGGCATTTCAAAGCAAACCATTTCTAAATGGATAGCACACTACATCCATTTCTGCTATAAACACCATGGGAAACCTACCCCACAGGGGATCAGAACACATTCCACTAGGGCTACATCAACCTCTACAGCATTTCTCAGGGG
The DNA here is from genome assembly GCF_019279795.1 of Protopterus annectens. Classification (NCBI taxonomy): domain Eukaryota; kingdom Metazoa; phylum Chordata; order Ceratodontiformes; family Protopteridae; genus Protopterus; species Protopterus annectens. The sequence goes on along the minus strand of NC_056726.1, from coordinate 1,225,303,528 downwards.
AGTCCCTACCAGGGACATCCTGGAAGCTGCAACCTGGAGCTCTGTACATACTTTCACCAAGCATTACCACTTACCTATCTTTTCTAAATCCAGAGCTGGATTTGCCACAGCAGTCTTACAGGGCCTGATTGCCAGCCCTAATGCTTCTTAACTACCTCCACCCATCCTCAGCTTTGAGAATCAACCCAAATGTGATAACTGCAACAGTGAAACATGAAGAGCATAGTACAGTTGTGTACACTTACCATAAATGTAGATGTTCGAGTGTATTCACTGTTGCAGTCCTGGTAACCCTCCCTCCAGCCACCTGACTTCTCTTTACTTCTACCAATCTTTTTTGTTAAGAATATCTTATATCATTGGTATTTGCCTTTTGCTGGGGGTGCTCCATACCATGTAATTGCTTCTATTTTGGGAGCTCTTGACATCTGGGGCAAGAAAAACTGATGTAATGTTGTCAGCTGCATGTTTTATACCCCTGACGACCTGACATCATGGAAGAAGCGACAGCATCCGACGCAGAAATCCCAAGACTCTGGTATTCAGGCTGACTGAGGGCTACCTGCAGGCAGATAACCCAAATGTGATGACTTCAACAGAGAATACACTCAAACACATACATTTATGGTAAGTGTACACAACTAAACTTTCAGTACTTTTTATATTTTATATCATCATGTTTGCCTCTGACCCAAGTCATAGCTGAAAAGGACCTTTAAATTTCATTATTTGAGTTTATCAGGATGGTTGACTGGATTGTGCAAGATTCCTTTACAGGGGAAGCTGGGGAGAAAACCTCTGCAAAATTATACATTGATACACTACAAAGAAAAAAAATATAGAATACAGAAGAATAAAATACAAAATAAATGACTTTAGCACAATGGTTATTTTCAAAAGAAAAAGTTATAAAGTAGTGTAAGATACTTGGTGTGAAAAGGAGGGAAGTGGACAGGGTATTAATGAGAGTAGAAAAAAATTACGATTAGGAAAAGACAGGAGAGCAAGGAGGTATTATTAAAGGGAAACTTTTATGACTGATTTACATACAGGAATTTAGTGTAAGTGGAAATGTAACAGTTTAGAGTTGGAAAAGCGAGTAATTTTTGATGTTCCTAGGATGATAAAGGGCTGACAGCATGATTACAAGGAAAGAATGGAGTTAAAGGAAACAAAATTTGGATGTAATATATGAATAGTTGCAGATGAAAATCAACAGACTTAATGGCAAGCTTAGTCACTTGAGCTGTATCAAGAGCACAATATGCAACCAATTCAAGAAAATACCAGTTTTTGGTTGGCAATGTTTATTCAAATACTTTTATACCCTGGCGAGACTTTCGAGGATATTTGCCAACACCTGCTACCTCTTTTGGAGATATTTAGGTACAGGGATGGCAGATTGGCAACCATATATTTTGGGGTTGTTCCATTTTAAGGAATTTTAAGAATGATCTTCCAAACGTTTTGGTAGGAATGAGTTTAAACCCTGAGCACCTTAACCTAAATATGTATTTATTAGGAGTGCCCCATATTACTGGCATGTCACATCAAGTAAATGTTTGTAACACCCTCTTACTGTTATACAAGAAGTGCGCAACCAGAAGATGGAAGCAGAGGTCCCCTCCTTCTATGCAAGTCCTCAAAAGATTATTAAACCTAAGGGCATGGAACTGCGATCAACAGCTCATTGTGGATCTGGTCCCATCATAAAAAAATGGGAGATGGTCAACGCTGGTTGGATGTCTAACTGGACCCTATAGAGGATCACGTCTTCTGTGTGTAATACTGGTAAAATAAGTATTGAACTAGTCCTTCCTTCTTGCATTTACAAGTTTAAGCTCTTTACTATTTACTTAAGTCAGTATTTTCTCATCCAAAACCCACTGGTAATATATATATATATATATATATATATATATATATATATATATATATATATATATATATATATATATATATACCACCTGTTTCATTTTTAATATGTACACAGTTAAAATTAAATTTGGGACTTTCTTGTCATTGCTGTTTGAGTTACAGCAAACTTTTGTTAAAAAGATTTTTCATTAACTTTGCAATGGGAATATATGGACCAATTGTCATTGATCCGTTTTTATTACTTCTTAAATCACCAGACCTGGCAAACATTGCATCTCATTTCTTTTCACAGCAGAGTAAGGTAACATTTAGATAATATTTATGAATGTTTTTAGTTGTTCTACCATTGCTTTTTACTTTTGTATGAGTTTTTTCTTGTTATAAGATTGTCTCAGTAAATTGCGATGTTTAAAACAAATTTTACATTTCTAACTTTATTATTATTTGTGGATTTGTGTATGTTTTTCTAGTGATGAACTGGAAATGGTGGCTGATGGTCACTTAATGTGTCTAGCAGTGTACCTGAAATGTTAATTTTGCTGGGGTGTTGGTAAAAATCCAGTCAAGAGTGGTGTATTTGTTGGCTGTTTTATGAAGTCTAGTAGGACTTTTAATTAATAGAGTTAAGCCAAATAAGTTGTGTGTGGTACAAGAGGAGTTATTAGTGGAGTCTCAATTAACATCAGCTGGGGCATTCATCAAAGTACTGCAATATGTGTACACTTCTGCATACCTGTCTCTGTACGTTTTAGGGATTACGCGACTCCCTAACCTGGTGCTGCATGGTGCTGTAGCATGAAGACGTGCAGTACTGCACAGGACTGGCTCCACGGTCATTCTGAATGCTAATGAGCAGTCTGGGGAGAGGTAAATACTAATTATCCATGTGCTTTCTTCCATGAAACCCCCTCCAAGAAGGCATCTACATGCTAAGCATCTCAAGAAGTTGCTCAGCCATGTAGTTCAGCATGGCAGGCACCCCCACATCGTGGTACTGAATATGACCAAAAGGTCATGTTTCACTACCTACCATGACAGTGGTGCTGGAATCGGGGGTGGGAGAAAACAGTAGACACCAGGGATACATTGCTTTTAGTGCCTTAGTGGTACTAGCAACACTATAGGGATTGAGGGTGGGGGAAACATTAGATGCCAGAAAATGTTTAATGTCAGTGCTTTAACAGCCACCATGGAAACATTTAGCTTCAGTCCCTTAATGGCACTGGCATCAGTATGGGAATCAAGCAGGTGAGGAGGACACTAACCACCAGGGATACATTTAACTTCAGTGTTGTAACAGCACTGGCAGCAGTAAGTGTACCAGGGGTGTGACGGGACACTAACCACCAGGGACACATTTAACTTCACTATTGTAACAGCACTTGCAGCAGTAAGGGTATCAGGGGTGGGGGGACACTAACCACCAGAGATACATTTAACTTTAGTTCAGGGGTGGGGGGGACACTAGTCACCAGGGACTATTCAGCAGTATAAGTGCTATAATGGCAACAACTTCAGGATGAGGACTGGTTGACAGGGGAATCATGGAAGTGCAAAACAAGTCATGGACAAATTACAAGGACTGTGGTATGTGTGTTTTGTGTACATGTGCGGGGGAAATTGGGGGGCAGTGCCTCTATGAGCAGCCAACAGTGTACCACCACAGTGTTCATGTTGTGGTACTAATTGTGATTCAGAGACATTCAAATTAGCCAGTAAGGTAGTCTTACATCTTTACAATTAACATGTCTCTGAATCACAAAATAATGAGTCATGGGAGCAGGGCCTGTCTTGTGTGAGCTGTGCATTAGACCCTTTAATGATTCCCCAGGCTGCTATTAGGGTTTCTTGGAGGGCATTGGAAATAAGCCAGGAGAGAATTCTTTCAGTTATAGAAGTGTTGCTGTTTGGGTCAGTATAAAGAGAAAGTAAGCATAGTGGTTATTTGGTTAAGCTTTTATTAACTAAGATTTCTGCATTAGAGAAACAGGTTATCTTGTCTGTTGACCTGTGCAAATTCAGTATGTCTACCTAATTAATACAAGAAAAAAATCCATCTGTTAGGTTTGCCTTTCTTGGTAGCCTATGTATATCTCTTTACTAGTTTCCCTATAGTTTGTACACCCCTTGGACTCTTCATCTTGCATTGCCCTTAACTAATGTTGCAAATATTATTTGAACTGAAATTATTAAACAACTGCCTCTGTTACTTTACAGTATGATTTATTACATTTGGTTATCAAAATTCAAATAGAATTAAGTATAGAAAACATCAATATGTATGATAAAACTCTGCAGTCATTATTTAACTCGCACTTATGTTCTTCAGGGCAGATCTGAGTTTGACAATAAGCTAAGTATTATGATTTATTGTTAAATACAGGATATTTGTACTGTAATTAAGAAAGCACTGGTCATGTTATACGAAGCTTGTTTTTCTTGCTGCTAAATTGTACGTTGGTATACAGTGCTGCAGCTTGCACTGTGCAGTTACACTGGTTGCACTTAAGTTTTAATAACACAGATTTAAAGTGAGACTGAAGATTTATATATAACAAATTTGATTAGGTTAACAATTGGAGGTACTTTGCATCAAAGATGCTGCAATTAGGCCAGCTGCATGGCATATAGAGAAAAAGCCCTGACTATAGCCCAGGCAACCTGGAGATGAGTAGCAACTCGGGCTTCTGAAACACTGATAGGGGAGCATGGGCAGAACCATTCAAAAAAAGGGAGTAGGGAGGGGTTTGTGCATGGGACAGATCTGCGCCTTTAAGTTTCCCTGACGGAACCTAGGGAGACAGGTGCAAAGTGCTTCCTGAGGGTGACAGCAGTAGTATGCAAAGATCAGCTCCATGTGGAAATGAGGAGGGGATTGGTGCAGTCCATCCATTGCATGCCCAACCTCGAGGGTATTACGGGGGCATGCTCAGGGCAGGGACAAAGATAAGAAAATACTCGCAGCAGCAGTATTACAGACTTAGAATACCTTGATCTCCTCAATGGACCAGATCTTTGTTTGGAGTTAATCTTGCGGTGGCCAGGAATGGCAGTTAGATCCAGCAGTTTAGGGGAGACACTGGAGTCTGCTGATGGCTTGCTGTGGGAAACAAAAAATGTAGCAAAAAGTTTTATAGATGGGGAATAAGGCAAAATGGAGGAGTCTGAAGCCCATGAGGAGTTTGAGGCATTAGCTTGAAGAATGAGCACCGTACAAAATCTGGGCCTACAGGTTTTGTAGGGTGGCCTAATGGTTAAGGTGTTTGCCTTACAACCACAAGGTACAAGTATTGAGTCTCACAAGGGATAATTAACTAGGCTTAAAATGGCTCACAAGGGCAGTTTGCCTAGTACTAATCTATGAACCTGCAGTAATACCTACCATGCATAACCCCCTTATGCTGTACTCTGTGTATAAAATGAGCATCTGCATTTTATATAACATTTTTGCATATATGTGTATGTGTGTGTGTGTATGTGTGTATATATATATATATATATATATATATATATATATATATATATATATATATATATGCGTATATATATATATATATGTATATATATATATATATATATAATATTTATATAAAATTATTTTAAATTAATTAAATTGTGTATGTATATATATGTGTGTGTGTGTGTGTGTGTGTGTGTGTGTGTATATATATATATATATATATATATATATATATATATATATATATATATATATACACTTACCCCCTCTACTAATACCTACATTCACCTATACCAATGGGTCTCCAATCCCACCTTTACTCTAAAACCCATCTCAACGTCAACTATAAAATATTTCTACAAAACTAAAACCTTGCTCAAATGCCCCTCATGATATACTCTCAGAATACCTAAAAATGGCCACTGACAGTATCCCTTACCTCATAAGCATGCTTCTCAATACATCCATCCTTGAGTCCTATGTTCCCAAACCCAGAAAAGGGCCTTCATTCCCCCATTCCGTAATGGAGGTAATAATACTGACATCACTAACTTGCATCTCATTGCTATTCTTTCCCCATCTCTAAAAACTCCAGAATCTTAGAAAACGGCATCCAATATTCATCTTCTTCAATATCTTCTTAAAACCAAATACTTTCACCTATACAACATGGCTTCAGACCTGGCCGTAGTACTACAACTGCCCTTCTGTCCTTCATGGATGCTGTCAGCGTCCATGACACTGGCAAAATTGTCTCCTCTATCTTCCCTGACCTATCTAAAGCATTCAACACTATTTCTGACCCTTTACTAATCACCCAATTTTCTAATATCGGTATTTCCCTCCCTACACTAAACTGATTCTCCAGTTGCTTAACTGAAAGATAACAGGCTGTCAGATGGGAAAACTCCATCTCTCCTTTTCTCAACATCCCCACTGGAGTTCCCCAAGGCTCTATACTTGGACCATTCCTGTTTAGCATATTCGTAAAAAATTTCCATTCATCTCTGCCTCAAGGATCTGTTGTACAATACACAGATGAGGCTACTATTGTCTGCTCTGCCAACTCCATATCTGACCTATTACAAATAACTCAAAAGGCCGCCTTCTTCACTGAACACTGTATACACACCAACCACATAGCCCTGAACCCTAATAAAACCAAAATCGTATTATTCACCCCTAAGAAAACTATCCCCTTAACTAAAATCAAATTCACCATCTATCTCATAGTAAAGCTTTAAGCAAAATCGTTAATCACACAAAGCTTCTTGAAGTCATAATCAGCGAACACATGAAATCTGACCTGCATATAAAACACAACATTCACAAAACACATCTTAAACTTGGAACTCTCTATAGACACAATCACTTCCTATGTCCATTAACGAAAACAACCCTAGTCACAACTTACCTATTACCCTCATTTATCTGCAGTACCCCTCTGCTTACCAACATTCATAGCTCCTCAAAATCCAAACTCGAGACATGCTACGACAAACTTGTTAAATTTACAACTAATTCTAAATACCCCACCCATTACTTCACAGCTCTTAAGTCACTGAAATATCTCAAACTACCAAACTATGTCTCCTATTTGCAACTAATTACAGCTCACAAAATGCTATTTAAACTCTAGATTGCCATTCCCTGAGTTCTGTATTTAGCTACTACTACCCAAACAGACCCCTTAGATTAGGGGATCAAAAACTCCTACATGTTCACAAACCTAATCTCCCACCCAGCCAGCTTCTGTACACTTGCTCAGTAGACAAAAATTGGAATGCTCTGCCTCTAACAATTAGAACAACCCAAAACCCTACCTCTTTTAAAACCTCCCTTCACAACCCCCTGTCAACAAGCTAGATATGCACCTGCACTAAGCCCCCCTAAATTACATGTGCTATACTACTTAACTACCCTGTTTCATGTGGTAATAAAGTACTACTCTAAAACGAGATCAAAGAGACATTATTCAATGTAAATCTTTACGTATACTTTGACTGTACAAACTATACTATTTTTATGTTTTTTACTATGTATTCTGTACAAATCTGTACCTTGATACTCAAGTCTGTACAGATGATACTAGTCCTATGGGGTTTTTTTACTATTTATCTTGTATAAATTTAGTACTTGAAACTCATAAATTGTAATTTGTAATTGTGACTGTTACTTTTTGTATTGTTGAGCTTTTCTCCCTTGGCCTGCACTGAAAATGGGTTCTCTATGGCCCAGTGGACTTTCCCGGTAAACAAAAGGCAAATAAATAAATAAAGGTTTTGCATTTATGCATTCATTATCTAAAGAAATGTACATTGCTTTAAGTTTTACTGCAAAAAAGCAGATCCTTGTAAAGTTATCCAATACACTTTAAAGTAAGTTTAGCTTTGTATTTTCCAAAACTGTTCAACACACACATTTTATGATAGAAGCATAAGAGCAATACTTGGTAAGTGATCATGAAGACCATAAGACACATAGCTCTTTGCACCTACATCAGACCTCTCAATCTTTCTGAATTCCTCGGCATTTACCAGTTTTGAAGCCAAAATATTGGGGTGCCACAAATTCAAATGGAAATACCCTGCAAGTATGGTAGCTGCACAGCTCCAAAAGTCCTTGGTATGATTCAAAAAAAGCAAGAGCCAGCAAAACATTGACAATAGAATGTATTGTAGTAACATAAGGAGAACAAGCAGACCAGTTTTGGCTGAAAAATTACCAAGCCTTCATCAGTGTACCCAATCCTAGTAAAAAACATTCCCCTTGTATAGTAGCTGGTCCACCTGGAGGTTATATAAGACATTACACTTTTATAAAGATATTAAAAATATTCATTTAATCCTGGAGGGAATAGTGCCCCTAATTTAACAATCCATTTCTTCTCTTTGTTGTTAAGTAATTGGTGCCAGCCTGATTTGTTATTGTTGTTACCCTGAATTTTATCTATGATGGTAAAATTAAAATTAGCTTTGGGATGTTTTTCTGTGGGTTTTTTATAATGCATTACTTATTCTCTTAGTCCTAACATCACTTAGATGCTCCGAAATTCTGAACTTGAATGATGTCCTTCAAGGATGCATCTGCAGTCATCACATATGGGTTGTCCTGCCTCAGGCAGCCCTTCTGTCAGCCGGATTCCAAAGTCTGGGTCCGGTGCCGGCTGAGGTCGCCCCCTCCCCGACGTCACAGCGCCTGGGGTATAAAAGTGTCAGCCGACGCCATCTTCCCCAGTCTTTCTTGCCGCATGGTGCTCGAAGCAGAAGCAGTTCGCAAGTGCCGGTCGGCCAGCTCCTGTAAATTCGCTATCCGAAGACTTCAAAAGCTAAGTACCCCGTTGGGGACTCTTTCTTGCCTCAGCCGATGTCAGAAAAAGTTAATAATTGTTTAACTTGTGGGAAACAAATACCTCATAAGGATTTCCACTCTTATTGTCTACTTTGCTTAGTCCCAGACCACAACGTCTCGGCCTGTTCTGCCTGCGCTTCCTTCAACCGACGCACTCTTAGACGTCGGTTGGAGTTCGCAGAAGAGTTTTTTGGGGATAGTTTTGCTTACAAAATGTCATCGGAAACCCCAACATCACATTTAATTAAGAAACGGAAAGACAAGGACCGACACACGCGGGCCGCTGTTTCGGCTGAAACCGCGGCTAGGCCTACCACGAGTGTCTCGGTCTCGGCTGATACCGAGTCCTTGGAACTTCCGAACCCTGAAATATTACAACCGACAGCCTCGGCCCCGGAGGCTCCTACTGAGTCGGTTACAGAATTGCCTTCCGAAACTGGTGTATTGGAATCTTCCGACACCATACCTTTAGACAAAGCTACACCAGCACGTGGTGCAGCCAGGCCTCCTGCATCCATGTCTATTAAGGCCTTCACCAGGGCTAAAGCTGCAAAACACTCTAAAGCCATGCCTCCCAGAGTTATTCCTCAGGGACCTTCTTCTAGTTCACAGATTCTAACTTTAGCAGAGGACCTTATCTCCTTAATTAGAGGCTCTCAGCCTCATCCAGACAGGGGCTCCCAACCCCCTCTAGACAGAAGGCCCAGGATGGATCCTCCTGATCCCCTTTCCTCAGAGGAGGCCTCTGTTGGCTCGGATCACTCAGACTACCAGGAGGAGGCTTATTCGGCCTACGAGGATTCAGATGCAGAGGAATCTATTCCCTCGGCCTCCCCTCCTGAAGAGCTTTCCTTTGGGGAGACCCTTCACACTATGAGAGAGCATTTCAAATGGCAGGGCCAGGAATATTCTGATTCCAGGAAAAGACTAAGAACTTTTCTCCATTTACCGCAGCATAGACCTTTGGCTATTCCTCCTGTTTTAAATGTGATTGATGATGTATACTCTGACTCTAGTATGACCCCTGACACTCTGCCTCCGGCCCCTGTTAAGCCCGATAGGTATTACAGAGTCCCGGACACACATAATTTTCTTTATAAGGCCCACTCTGCTGACCCTGAAACTATTTCACAGGGCCCTAAAGGGGTTGCAGCTGTTACTACTAAGAACCCACTCCCCTCTGCAAAGGAGTCCAGGGCATTAGAGATGGGGTAAAAAAGTGTATACTTCGGCCACTCTTGCTATGAGGGCATTAAATTGTCAATTTCACATGATACAGTATCAAGAGTATTTGTTAGAAGAAATGCATAAGAAATTGTCTTCTTCTGAACCCCTTGACTGTAAATCCCTTCAGGATCTGGTACATAACTCCCAGCAGGTTAGCAACCACTTCTTGCAGTGTGGTTATGATGCATTGGAAGCTTCATGTAGGTCAGCAATGACAGGTGTTGTCATACACAGGCATGCTTGGCTGAAGGAACAATCTCTGCCAGAACATGTTAAAGCTAAACTTTTGGATGCTCCACTGGAAAAGCAGAAGTTATTTGGTTCCACTGCTCAAGACGTCTTAAAGAAATTTGAGGAAAAGGCAAAATCTGTACAAACAGTTAAGGATTTTCTTCAAGTCCAACCGCCAAGATTTAGCAGAAACTGGCCTTCCAAGAATTGGTCCTTTCCGGACACAGAAAGATTTCAAAGGGGCAGGAACAGGCGTGCCAGAGGTAGAGGGCAAGCTAGGGGCTCCTACAGAGGCCGTCAATGGCAACCTCCAATCCAGACAGGCAGTTCAGGACCTGCAACTGCTGCACAAGGACAAACTCAATGACTTTGCTTTGACTCCGCCAACCAGGGCTCAATTAGAAGCACCTTTGGGCGGAAAGCTTTCTTTATTCTCAAGAAATTGGCACAACATTACAAGAGACAAATGGACACTCCAAATAATAGACAATGGATACAGGTTCCATTTCCACACTTTGCCAAAAAGAGAAGGCATGCCAGGTCTGCCACCAAATCAAAGGGCAGAGGCTTTGAAACAAATCTCAAACTTACTACAAATGAAAGCCATAGAAAAAGTTCCTATTTCAGAACAAGGCCAAGGATTTTACTCCAGGCTATTCCTTGTTCCAAGAAAAGAGCATCAATGGAGACCAATTCTCGACTTGTCTGCACTGAATACTTATCTCATTGTGCCAAAATTCAAAATGCTGACTCTACAGCAACTCCTTCCCATGCTGGGCAAGGGGTCTTGGCTGGTTACTCTAGACCTCAAGGAGGCATACCTTCATGTCCCTATCAGACAAAGTTGCAGAAGATACCTCAGATTTCTTGCAGGGTCAGAGCATTATCAATTCTCAGCATTGCCCTTTGGCTTATCTACTGCACCCAGAGTATTCACGAAATGCCTGGCATCAGTAATAGCACACTGCAGACTCCAGGGATTCAAATCTACCCATATCTGGACGACTGCCTTATACAAGCGGACAACCAACAAACTTTGATAAAGGACTTAAATTATGCCATCAATCTTCTACAGGCCTTGGGATATACAGTCAACATGCACAAATCAAGACTTGTTCCATCCCAAAGAATAACCTTTCTGGGTGCAGATCTAGATACAACCACCCAAATGGCTTATCTCACAGAAGAAAAACAAAGTCAACTACCGGATTACTTCAAGAATCTGACAAGACAAACCCAGCTGACTGCAAGGAAAATCCTGCAAGCCCTGGGTTACATGGCATCCTGTATTCTTTTGATTCCACAAGCAAGGCTACATATGAGAAAGCTACAGTGGTACCTAAGGAGTTTATGGACTCAGCACAGTCACAGTTTGGACGTTAATCCCACTCATTCCATGCCTTCACAAGGAATTTCTGTGGTGGGCTCAGGCCAGCCAGTCCAACAGAGGGTTGCCCTTCATAAAGCCAAAAACCTCCCAAACTATTACAACAGATGCTTCAGACCTAGGTTGGGGAGCACACATGGAGGGCAGAGGTATCCAAGGACAGTGGTCACAAAAGGAGCTACGCATGCACATAAATCAAAAAGAAATGCTAGCAGTGATACATGCAATCGAGGCCTTCAAACTCTTTCTGCATCAAGGCCATCTACTAATAAGGACAGACAACACCACAGTTATGTGGTACATAAACAAGCAAGGAGGTACCTATTCTTACCCTCTTTGCAGACTGGCAATGAATCTATGGGATCTTTCCTTGAAACTCAATATACAGCTACAAGCTCAGTTTGTGCCAGGGAAGGACAATACACTGGCGGACAGCTTAAGCAGAAATATCATGGATGCACACGAATGGATGCTGCACCCATACATTTTTCAACAGATAACACAATCTTGGGGGAGCCCGGACATAGATCTATTTGCATCCCCCCACAATCATCAACTGAAGAAATTCTGCTCAAGGACATACCACCCACAAGCGTGGAAAGTGGACGGCCTCTCTTTCAGCTGGAGAAATCTGACAGTGTATGCATTTCCTCCTATTCCATTAATGACCAAGGTGTCACTGAAGATCAGGGCAGAACAGCCAAAAGTGATTCTGATAGCTCCGGACTGGCCAAGACAGCACTGGTACCCACTGCTAAGGAGCATGTCACGTACGAAACCATGGCCCCTACCTCTATGGCCACTTCTACTGACACAGCACAGATACAAAACTCTACATTCCAACCTGAAAACATTGCAACTAACAGTGTGGAGAATACCTTGACTCCTCCTCAGGATAAGCTATCCCAGAGAGTGAAGAATATTATTATGGAAGCTCGCCGCCCTTCCACAAGGAAGGTATATTCAGCAAAATGGAAAAGTTTTCTCATCTGGAACACCACAAAGGGCCTAGATGAGACAATGATGAACATGGCACATATCCTGGAATATTTGGCAGAAATGTTCCACAATGGGCTGTCTTACTCTTCTATTAAGATTCATGCTTCAGCAATTTCAGCTGAGTACAATACTGATCCACCTGTCTTTTCTCATCCTCTCCTAAGACAGTTTCTAAGAGGAATTAAAAACATCAAACCTCCTAGGAATCCACCTCTACCTGCTTGGGACCTTAACTATGTGTTGGAAAAACTAACACTGCCTCCATTTGAACCAGCAGCATCTGCAGATCTACAGTACCTTTCATGGAAGACTGCTTTCCTTCTGGCAATAACCTCAGCAAGAAGGGTTTGAATTGCAGGCCCTGATGGCAGTTCAGCCATTCATTATTTTTCACCAGGACAGAGTTTCATTAAGAACTAATCCTACTTTTATGCCAAAGGTGGTATCCAGGGTTTCATTGAATCAAGCCATTCACTTGCCTACCTTCTTCCCAAATCCACAAAACAAAGGGGAGAAACTGCTGCACACCCTGGACATTCACAGACAGTTGCGCTACTACTTGGACAGAACTAAAGGTTTCAGGAAAACTGACCAGCTGCTGGTAGCATATGCTGCTGGTACTCAAGGAAAAGCAATTTCCAAACAGACAATTTCAAAATGGATAGGAAATTGCATCCGCTTTGTTACTCATTTCATGGAAAGACTGTACCAGCTAACATTAGACCTCATTCTCTGAAAGCCACAGCCACCTCCACAGCCTTCTTAAGAGGGTGGCTACAAAAGACATTTTAGAAGCTGCCACATGGAGCTCCGTGCATACATTTGCCAAGCATTACAATTTACCTTTATACTCCAGATCCAGAGCAGGCTTTGCTACAGCTGTCCTGCAGGGTATCTTAGCTACACCATCCTTGTCCTAGTACCTCCACCCCCAGATTGGCTATGGTATTCTACCCATATGTGATGACTGCAGATGCATCCTTGAAGGACATAGTACAGTTTTGTACCTACCATAAATGTAGATGTCCGATAGGTATGCATCTGCAGTCAGGTTTACCCTCCCTCCTTCCCCTCTGTGGTATTCCTAGGGTGTTTACCTCTCTATTAGCTAGCTGGGGGGATCTATTATGGTGTATTTGTTTTTACATACATATATTTTTGCAAATGTTTGGATTTTTTATTGCTTATTTTCTAAATTTAGCCTTCCTAGAGGGCACCTGGCATCTGGGGCAAGAAAAACTGAGGAAGATGGCGTCGGCTGATGCTTTTATACCCCAGGCGCTGTGACGTCGGGGAGGGGGCGACCTCAGCCGGCGCCGGACCCAGACTTTGGAAGGGCTGCCTGAGGCAGGACAACCCATATGTGATGATGCAGATGCATACCTATCGGACATCTACATTTATGGTAGGTACAAAACTGTACTGTCTAGAGGTTTGACCAACATAGAAAGCAGAACAGCTGCATGTGGCCAGATATATTAGCCATTCCGACTGACAATTCGCAAAAAAAAAATGATATTAAATATTTGGCCAATATTCTTGCTTGAAAACTCCCTTGTTTTGAAGATACTTTTGCAATGTGTACAGTGTCCACATGGAAAACGAGGATTAAATGAATATTTTTAATATCTTTATAAAAGTGTAATGTTTTATTTAACCTCCAGGTGGACCAACTACTATATAAGGAGAATACTTTTTACAAGGATTTGATACACTGATGATGTCTTGGTAATTTTTCAGCCGAAACTGGTCTGTTTGTTCTCCTTATGTTACTACAATAAATTCTATTGTCACTGTTTTGCTGGCTGTTGCTTTTTTGAATCATGCCACAAATTCCCAGAGTGGCCCCCTTAATTTCCGAATTTCACTGTCTTTCTTTTTTTTTTTTTGTATTTGCACTTTAAATTTTTGGCTGATGTCACCACACATCACCAGCCTATAGGGGCATGCATGGGCAGGAGAAATGAGGAATATAACAGTGATGGCAGCATAATTTAAAGTTTGCAGACTCCTCTAAGTAAGAGGAAAAACAGCTGTTATGTTTTGTTGTACTGGTATTACTGGGCATTTAGTTTATCTGGTGTGTATGTGTGTTCAAAACCATTGTTGCTGGCTGTGTTTAAGTGTATGGCATTCAATGTAAACTAACCTGTTGCATTTAGTGTGTCTGTCTGGGCAAGATACTGTAAGTTCATTTGTTCTTGTACATTTTAATTGCTGCATTTAAGTTAACTGGCTCACTTAACTGTTGCTGTAACTAGATACTGTATGCAAGTTCATTCATTAAGTCCAGCATTTGGTATCAGCCATTGCTGCAGGCTCCTTGCATTTAGAGTTCAGTGTGTGTAAGTTCATTCGGCATTCAGTTTATCAGCCATTGCTGCTCCTTGCATTTAGAGTTCATTATAACTGGCTCTTCCTTGCATTTAGAGTTCATTCATTTGTGCGTCTGTATTCATTGCTTTAACTAGATACTGTGTGCGAGTAAGTTCATTCGGCAAATCTGTATTCAGTTTATCAACAGTTGCTGCAGGCTCCTTGCATTTAGAGGTCTGTGTGTGTGTGTGTGTGTGTGTGTGTGTGTGTGTGTGTGTGTATATGTGTGTATATATGTGTGTGTTCCCCAGTTAGGTATGCCTGGAGGTTATGGTAACCCAGGCTCAAACCCTGTACTTTAGGTGCAAGGAGCAAGAGCCTGAGTTCTCTACCCATACCGCTTCTGATTGAAGGAGTTATAGCTCTAAACTTTACAAATATTCACAGAATGTCTGGAATGTTTGGCTCATACATTTGGCCTGTTCCTCTTAAAATTTGTACGGAGCAGTTGTAGTGTTATTGCCTCATAGCAAGAGTTCAATTCTCAGCTGAAATGCCTTCTGTGCGGAGTCTGCATGTCCTCCCTGCGTTTGTGTGGGTTTCCTTTGGCTGCTCCGGTTTCCTCCTATGATACAAAAGCATGCACCTGGAGTGTTTCTCCTCAGGCCTCTACTGAAAATTGGCTTCATTCCAAGTTGGACTTAACAAATGTTAAATAAAAAAATAAATAAAATTTATGGTTTTCTGGCAAATCATTAAAAACGGAGTTCACTAAATAATGATAGCTATTTAAGTTCGTCTTCCTATCTTTCAGGAAACACATGGTAAAACAACAGTTTATTCTAGCAACTTTCTAAGATTATACAAGCAATGTTTAAAATGTGTCCCCAGTTTTGGGCCTTTGTCACCCCCAATAAAGTTTGACTTTCCTGATTTCTTGTGCTATACAGTTCTTCAGGAAAAGAAGTTTAGTGCTGATTATGCAACGTCTACTTGTATTGTTAGTAGCACAACAGGTAGTATACTTGCTTTTGCTGCAGAAGGCTGTGGGTTCTACTCCCACAATATGTAGATGGATTGCTGATACTGTACTGTATTGTACTTTTAAAGGGGGTGGATGTGGCAGTCCCGAGAATGTTCTCCTTTGGCGAAGATACCTAGTAACTATGAACCTGTTATCAGTTTGCCATCCATTCCCTATTGAAATATTACTTATCATTTTTTTTAATGCAACCTAGACAATTTATTCATCAAGTGCAACAGGCACTTTACTTGTAGATGAAACAAAGAAATATAAAGTTGATGTTCTTCGTCTTCCATTGCTGCAGTCCTGACTATTGGGTATAGTCCGCGTCCAGTCGGCCCGAATACCAGAGTATAAGGCTGACGTCGGTCAGGGCGCATTAGACTGACGTCAGTACGTCAGGGTACTAATGCGCATGACCGGCGTCATATCAGTCTTTTGCCGCATGGTCCGATGCAGAAGCAGTTTTGCGAGTGCAGGTTGGCGTACTGAAATATTTCCCGGAGTTTCAGACCGAAACAGAGTTGGCTAAGTACCCGTTGAACATTTTGTTTTCTTGCCTCAGTATTTTACCGGATGTCAGAAAAAGTGAATAACTGTATTTCTTGTGGGAAACAGATACCTCATAGGGATTATCATACCTTGTGTATACCTTGTTTGGGGCCTGAGCACGGCGTTGTTGGTTGCCGCTCTTGTGCTAGGTTTAACAAACGCACTATTAAGAGGAGGTTAGACTGTGCCAGGTTAGTGTTTGGGAAGCGTTGCAATTATAACATGCCGTCGGATGCTCCGGCCCGCTTCCTCTAAGAAGCGCAAGGATAAAACAGTGAAGCCTAGGGTTGAGGAACCGGCAGTCCCGGACGTCGGTTCTTTAGAAGGCTCAGTGGAGCGGAGGTTTTGCCAGGAGTTTCCATGGAGTCCCAGGCAGAAACTATACTTTTACAGGATGTGCCTTCTCAGGAGGTAGGCCAGGCTGAGGGGCTTCTCAGGTAACTGTTCTTCCCTCTCTTCCCAAGGTAGTTAGGGCCTCTCCTTCTGTTGCCAAAGCTTCTTTGAGAGGTAGGCCTACTTCAGCTTCAGTGGGGCTTCTCCTAGCATTTCGGGTTCTGTACCTAAGAAACATATGCTTAAAATGGCAGAAGATCTAATTACTATGATTAGGGTTCTATGCCCCCTGATAAGAGGCCTAGGGTGGAACCGAGTTTGATAGTTTTGAGCAGTGTTCAGAGGCTTCAGAATCTTCTGTGGAAGATATGCAGGAGTACCCTACTTATTCTGATTCTGATGTGGATGATTCCACTCCTACAGCTTCTCCGCCTGAGGATTTCTCATTTTCAGAGACTCTGCATTCCATGAGGGAGCACTTTAAATGGGAAGGCCAGGATTACTCTGATTCAGGAAAAGGCTTAGGGAGTTCTTGTTTTACCCCAGCATAGGCCTTTAGCTATTCCTCCTGTGTTGAATGTGGTGGAAGATGTTGTTGCAGAGGCTTCCCTGAACCCTGACTCTTTGCCTCCTGCTCCTGTTAAGCCTGATAGGTATTATAGGGTGCCCGAAGCTCATAAATATTTGTTTAAGAGTCCTAGGCGGACCCAGAAACTATTTCTCAAGGGCCTAAGGGTGTAAAGGCTTCTGTGGTTAAAAATCCTGTTCCCACTGATAAGGAGGCAAGGGCTTTGGATAGGTGGGGAAAGAAAGTGTATACTTCTTCCACTCTAGCCATGAGAGCTTTGAATTGTCAGTTTCACATGCTAAAATATCAGAATTATCTCCTTTCACAATTGAAATCTAAGGTGGATGCTTTGGCGGAAGGTATTGAGTGTAAAGAGTTGCTGGATTTGGTTCATGTGTCTGAACAAGTGGGTAAGCATTCTTTGCAATGTGGTTTTGATGCTGTACAGGCCTCCTCGAGGGTGGCTGCTACCAGTTCTGTTCTTCGCAGGCATGCCTGGTTGAAGGATCAGAATTTAGCTGAGCATGTTAAGACAAGGATTTTGGATGCTCCTTTACAGTCTGATGTTTTGTTTGGATCGCCTGTGGAAGCAGTTTTAAAGAAAATGGAGGACAAAGCTAAGTCTATGCAAACTGTTAAAGATTTTTGCAGGTGCAGCCACCAAAGTTTAGTAGAAATTGGCCTGCTAAGGGGTGGACATATCCTGCTTATGATTCCCAGTCTAGGGGAGGTCTAGACGTGGTAGGGGCAGGGCTCAAGGTTCTTTTAGGCCTAGAACAGGAGTTCGCCTGCTCAGACTTCTGGTGAGGGCAGGGGTCAGTCCTTTCGTAAACAGACCCAATGACCTGTCTTTTCAGCTGCCAGCAGATTCACGTTTGGCAGCTCCTTTGGGAGGAAGACTGTCTCTTTTCAAAGAAAATTGGGATTTAATTACTCAAGACAAATGGGTGTTGGATATCATTCACCACGGTTACAGATTTTATTTCCATACAATGCCCCTTTCAAAGGCATGCCAGATGTTCCTCCTCCACAAAGAAAAGAGGCTCACAAGCAAGTTTCTCAGTTACTTCACATAGGGGCCATTCAGCCAGTCCCTGTATCAGAAAGGGGCCTAGGATTTTATTCCCGCCTGTTCCTAGTACCAAAGAAGGGGAACACGTGGAGACCAATTTTGGATTTATCTATCCTCAACACTTATCTGGACATTCCCAAGTTCAAGATGTTGACGTTACAACAGCTTCTACCTCTGCTGGGCAAAGATCACTGGATGGTAACTTTAGATCTCAAAGCTTACCTTCATGTGCCTATAAGGCTAAGTTGCAGGAAGTATCTGCGGTTTCGAGCTGGAAATTCTCATTATCAGTTCTCTGCATTGCCCTTTGGCTTATCTACTGCGCCCAGAGTATTCACAAAGGTTCTGGCTCCAGTGATAGCTTACTTCAGGCTTCAAGGAATTCAAATCTATCCTTACTTGGGCGACTGCCTGATTCTGGCTCAAGAAAAGGAAGACCTTCTACAGCATCTGAAATATGTCATAGCAGTGCTAAGATGCCTAGGGTATTCTGTGAACGAAATAAAGTCCAGTCTAGTACCCTCTCAAGACATGTGCTTTCTGGGTGTGAGACTGAATACAGCAGCCCAGATGGCCTTTTAACCCCGGACAAACAAAAGAGTCTGTCACTTTACTTCCATCAACTATCTCATCAGTCCGTGCTGACTGCAAGGACAGTCCTTCAAGCATTAGGGTTCATGGCATCTTGTATTCTGGTGCTTCCCAATGCCAAACTGCATATGAGGAAGCTACAATGGTATCTCAAAAATGTATGGACACAGCACTGCCAGGATTTGGACACTGTCATTCAAATAATACCTTGCCTTCAAAAGAATTCTTGTGGTGGGCTCAGGAATGTCACCTAAACAAGGGACTCTCTGTGACCCGGCCAGAGGCAAGTCAGATCTTAACGACAGATGCCTCCGACATAGCTTGGGGAGCTCATCTAAATGGAAAGTGGATACAAGACAAGTGGCCTGCCAAACTACAGCATCTACATATCAACATGAAAGAGATGTTAGCAGTCCAGTTTGCATTAATGGCTTTCAAGGAGTTACTTCTTCCAGGGCAGGTGTTGATTCTAACAGACAACACAACTGTCATGTGGTACATCAACAAGCAAGGGGAACACATTCTTATCCTCTATGCAGGCAAGCAATGATTTTATGGGAGACTGCACTAAGCCTGCAACTAACTCTTCAGGCAAGGTTTCTGCCAGGAGCACAGAACTCCTTAGCAGATGTGTTAAGCAGACAAATCATGGATCCCCACGAGTGGAAACTGGATCTTCATGTATTTCAGAAACTGACAGTGTCATGGGGAACTCCAGACATAGATCTGTTCGCTTCTCCACTAAACCACCAGCTGCCACAGTATTGCACAAAGGGGTTTCATCACACAGCTTGGAAAGTGGATGCTCTGTCTTTCAGTTGGAAAAACCTTCATGTTTATGCCTTTCCACCTCTGCCTCTTCTTCCAAAGGTACTGTTAAAGGTCAGACAAGACAGGCCAAGGATGATTTTGATAGCTCCAGATTGGCCTCGGCAACACTGGTACCCACTACTACGAGTCTGGTAAAAGCCTCCATGGCCTTTACCTCTGATTCCTCATCTGTTATCTCAGAAGGACGGTCATCTGCTCAATGTCAAGCTTCACTCTCTTCATCTAACAGCCTGGCATATTCTGTGTTGAAACACAGCAGGCCTCAACTTCCTCAACAAGTTTTAAATGTGATTATGGAAGCTAGAAGACCTAGTACAAGGAGAGTGTACGCAGAAAATGGAAGAGATTTTTATTTTGGAGTACAGCAAAGAATTTGGAGATTTCTGAGCCTAATTTGAGTGTGGCTCTTCAATATCTTACTGAATTATTGGACAAAGGTTTGTCCTTCTCTTCCATTAAGATTCATGCTGCAGCAATTTCAGCTCACTATGATTGTGACCCACCTTTGTTTTCGCATCCTTTGTTCAAGCAGTTTCTTAGAGGGGCAAAGAATATAAGACCCCACGGAGAGCTCCTACTCCTGCTTGGGATCTCAATTTTGTGTTGGAAAAACTTACTCTACAACCTTTTGAGCCTGCAGCTACTGCTGAATTGAAATATTTGTCATGGAAGACTGCTTTTCTGTTGGCTATTACTTCTGCAAGAAGGGTGTCTGAGTTGCAGGCCCTTATGGCAGTAGAGCCCTTTTTGATTTTCCATAAGGATAGGGTATCATTACGTACTAATCCTTCTTTTATGCCTAAGGTGGTTTCTAGTGTGGCTTTAAATCAAACTATTCATTTGCCTACCATTTTTGCAGACCCTCAAAATAAAGGGGAAAAGATTTTGCACACTTTAGATGTACACAGGCAATTGCGTTATTATTTAAGCAGGACTAAGGATTTTAGGCAGTCTCAGCAGTTGTTTGTTTCTTTTGCTTTGAGTTCACAGGGCAAGCCTGTGTCTAAACAAACTATTTCTAGGTGGATTGGCTTTTGCATTGCATTTTGTTATTCCCATCATGGCAAGGAGATTCCAGCTGGGATTAGGCCTCATTCCACTAGGGCTACTGCCACTTCAACAGCATTTCTAAGGGGTGGCAACTAAGGATATTTTGGAAGCAGCTACTTGGAGTTCAGTGCATACTTTCTCTAAGCATTATCACCTTCCTATCTACTCTAAGTCTAGGGCTGGTTTTGCCACAGCTGTTTTGCAAGGCATGTTGTCAGCTCCTACTTCTTTATAATTTGCCAGCCTCCCTTACCTCTGCTTTGGGATTCTACCCAATAGTCAGGACTGCAGCAATGGAAGGCGAAGAACATAGTACAGTTTTGTACCTACCATAAATGTAGATGTTCGAGGATTCCATTGCTGCAGTCTACCCTCCCTCCTTCCCCTCTGTATTTAGGGGTGGTTGTGTAGGTGAGTTTACATGCTTATATTTTTGTATATATTGCTGTATATATTGTATATGTTTTTGGTGCAGGTTTTTTGGGACTTGTCTTTTTTAGGGTCTTCTGACATCTGGGGCAAGAAAAGACTGAGGATATGACGTCGGTCATGCGCATTAGTACCCTGACGTACTGACGTCAGTCTAATGCGCCCTGACCGACGTCAGCCTTATACTCTGGTATTCGGGCCGACTGGACGCGGACTATACCCAATAGTCAGGACTGCAGCAATGGAATCCTCGAACATCTACATTTATGGTAGGTACAAAACTGTACTTTTGCTAGCAGCAATATCTTCATTAGTTACAGATCTCTTTAATGTGAAATTATTTAGATGACTTTTACTTCTGAATACATTGTATATATTTACTAATACTGGTGGATTGTAGATTCATAGATTAGTACTAAGCTAACTGCCCTTGCGAGCCATTGTAAGCCTAGCCAATTATCCCTTGTGAGACTCAAACCTGCACCTTGAGTTTGTAAGGCAAACACCTTAACCATTAGGCCACCCTCCAAACCAAGTTTGAGTAGACTTTTATGATGGAAATGTTCTGAATTGGGCAGTTTTGTCATTATTGGTTCATGCATTTTGTTTCATTGCTTACTGGAAAAATGTTCAAAACAAATTTAAAATGCACTGTAATAAGTGTGCTATATTGTACAAGGAATATAATTAACAAATTAAAAATGCACTGTAATAAGTGTGCTATATTGTACAAGGAATATAATTTAATACAGTCAGGAGGGATGTATCAAAGAACACATGTATGTTTTGTGTGCAAGGGGCCTATGATTTTGAAAACAGTCCAAAGGTAATCTTTATTTGCCACTGGCCAGATGCATTTTCTTTGGGTGTGGTTTTTAATGCTGTTTCAGTGAATGTCTGTTTCAAGAACAGAGAAGTTATAATGCTAAGTCTATTTTCATTGTAAGACTGCATTGCTTTGTTTAGCAGATGTTTATTAATGTTTGTGCTATAAAAATTAAAATAAAATCCAAATCATTGTAGAAGTACAGCAATATGCACATTACAGTGTTTATGGTAAATGGGGTGAAATAGCCAAGTAATGCGACATTGGAATGGCTGCAGGGGGACTCTGGGGCCATATTTTGATTGTCTGTTCAGTTTGCGTTTGAAAGTTGGTATCCCACAATTCCATTGGAGTGGGTGTGGTTACATAATTATGTATACACATTGTATGTTAATCAGCATACAGATTTGTATCATACCTCTCAACTATACTGAGTACCTCAGTATTTACCGGTTTTGAGGTCCAAATAATGGGGCACCACAAGTTTCAAAGTGACCCCCTTAATTCCCGAATTTCACTGCTTTTTTTTCGGCCTTTTTTGCAATGTCCTCGCATGCAGAGTTGTGAGCGATCAGCTTCATGACCAGCCTCCCAGTCTGTTGGAATATGGTTGAATCAGAGTGTGTTTGTTTATGTTTACAGACTCATGTGTATGTAGTTCATAAACACTTGATGACTCACTGGCTGGAGTCTGCAGCAGCTCTCTGAAAGTCCAGATTTCACCATCAGATCAGATCATCCTAGGGACCCAGTGTGAAATCTCCGAGTCTGTCAGACACAGACAATCAGTGTTTTTTGTTTAAAAAAACAACAGTACAGGCTCCAGCTAATATTTATTTAGTTTAGGCAAGCAGGAAGCAACCCTGTCCCCAAGCAGCAGAGCAGTCTAGTTGGACCTAGAGCTGTGTGGTGGTCAATGAAAAATATATCTCTACTAATAATTCTTCCCCCGGTTCTTACTCCACCTCCTGCAGGTAAAATAAAAGTTCCTTACTACTTTTATTTAATTTTTACAGAGCTCTATTTCTTGACAAAGATTTTCCAACAAAGCCTAGAAACAAGCAATAAAAACTGTGGGGATATTTATGATTTGGGATAAAGACAAAAGATATACTAATGCTGCAAGCCTTAGAAGTGTAATGCTAGTCATTAATAGCAATTGGGATTTAAAGACCTGTGATTGTAGCAAATCTAACATAAAATGGACTAATAGTAAGAATGAGTCATTTCGGATTGAAATCTTGAGCAGTAGTTTGTAACTGACCTGCCTAGGCCTCACCGGGGGGGGGGGGTGTTGGATTGTAAACCCTATCTCATATGAGATTATGTGCACACCTTTTTGTTGCTTGTAAAGAAGCCCAGAAATTTATGTTTTCTTGGTGCTGATTGTTAACCTATGCTGACTGCACTACTAAGCACATCCTTTGGTAAAAGGGGGTTTGCATCTCAACTATTGGAGCCATCCATCCCATTTGAGGTGGTCGAGAGGAAAAGAGCAAACTGCTTGGAATACAGTAATGTTTTCCAGGATTACCCAAAGAACACAACTGAAGAGGAACTTACGGGGGCAGTATAAGTTTTTTTCCTTCTTCTGCTTGTATGCTTTTCACTTTTCAACATATTACTATTGCAGTGTCACCTCTTCTTTAATCTTGATTAAAGTGCGGATTTAGTTTAATTATGTATAGTAGAGTGAAAATACAATGTGTGTGTTTTACACCAAAATGAAAGTGCATATCTGGAGTTCAGTTTCACGCTACTTTTTTCCATGTCAGGCTTTTAGTCCTTAATTTAACCTTGAAGGGTTTCTTTACTCTGGTCAGTTGAATTTTCCCAGAATGCTTTTGTTATTGATGATATACACACATGATGTTTCTCCATACTAGCCAGCAAAATCTAGATTTGGGTTAATTGTGAAATGTGGCTATTTTTTCTGTTTTAATTTCCATGGCAAAATAAATTCTGTAGCAAACATTTGTATATGTCTGTGCATGCACACTTGGGCTTAGTAAAGTGAAATTGGTGCTTGGCACCAGGAAATGTTCTGAAGGACTTCTGCTACATTGTAAGCATACCTCACTGCCACAACTGTCCAGGTTTTAGCCTCTAATTTATTGTTTTTTTCCTCATAAAATTTGTGATTTTCTGGCAAATCACTTGAGTATTGAAGTCACTAAATAATGACAGACATTTGAGTTTCAGACTTTGTCCTTCAGTAAATGCATGCAAATGCAAAAACTGTTAGTCTATCTATTTTCTAAGTTTGTAAGATCAATATTAAATAAGTCCCTTTTTTGAGCCTTTGTTCACTCCACTATTTTTAGCTTTGTTCAAAATTCTTGTACTAAGAAGTTGGCTTGTTTGCATGGTAAACCTAACTAGGGATCTGTGTATGTAGGGAGAGAGGGATAATTTGTCCACTCACTTAAAGAGCAAACTGACAGAAATATTTTAGAGACTTTTTGATGTCTAATGTTATAAATTTGAAAGCTAGTAGTATTTAAAAACAGAGTTCCCAGCAGATAAATTTGTCCCAGGCGTTCCACTTGTGCCCCTCTTTGACATAGGTGACAAGTGCTGACTGAGGTTTCTTTTTGGGGATAAACTCTTGGCTAGGCTTGTAAGAGCCCCATGGCCATTAGCCTAGTAATCTCCTATGATCATATTAACATTTGCCAATCTGGTTAACTTTTCTTACGCCATCAGTCCTTTTTTTGTTTACTGAAGCCTCTTCAATCATAGCTAGTTACTGTCATCTTAATAGAAATAAAATTCATATTTATAACCAATTCCAATGCTAAGTGATCAGATGTAACACATAGTGGCAATGGTATAATATGATGACTATCACCACTTACATTTGAAAACAATAACTCCAATGCATTATTTATTCTAATTGGAAACTCCAGTTTTGTTGAGATCAAATAAAAATCAAATTGTATAATGCAAATACCAGACTTTCCATTAATATTGTGAAAGTTGAAATCACTCAAAGTACAATGATGTGAAATCTATTTTGCAGGTTATGTTTTGATTTGGATAGTTTTGATTTTGTAATTGGTTTGAATAATTGTATTTTATACCTTACTTATAGTTATTGATTAGCCTTTTATTGATTTATAGGTTGATTGTTAGTGCTGTGAATGATTTGGTATAATTTAGTGCACTGTATTATCTGTTGCACTATTTAGATCCAGTTACTTGATGACTTGCATGAGGTGTACTTAACTATTTATGAAGTCTTTATTGGAAGATGCAGGATGTGTGTGGTTATAGTTCAATGTTTTTTTCCTGGTTTTGTGTGTGTGTGTGTGTGTGTGTGTGTGTGTGTGTGTGTGTGTATACGTAAGTGTATATATCTGATTGGTTTGGGGTGGTAGCATGCATAATATGCAGATACTTGTGTTGATAATGTACACAGGATGTACATAAATGTATATCTTCTGACACTAGAGAACCATAGTTTAGTTCTATACAAGTTTTATACAAGTTCAAATGTTAATAATATAAACAGTTTTCTTCTGGTTTATATTTTATTTAATGAAGAATGCTGAAGAGCAACTACACCCAGTTAATGTTATTTTTATAAAAGAACATTGTATTTTAGTTTTGCACAAGTTCAAATATTAATATAAATGAAACATTATTGTTCTTATTTGTGTTTCATAATCATATTTTGGTTGTCTGTTCTTCAGTTTGAGTTTGAACATTAGTATCAAACAATTCCATTGGAGTGGATGGGGCTACATAATTATGTATGCCCATTTTATGTTAATTAGCATGTAGATTTGTACCTATTTTTCATGGGTCTTTGCCCAGATTTTTGATGTTTCCAGGTTGAGAAGTATGACCTGCATAAAAGTTCATGCATCCTTTTGTCAACCCTTAATAGTCTTCATTGCCCAAATTGGGCAGGCTGTACATGAGAATCCTGGTGTAAATTTGTGTTTATCCAAGGAATCAAGACTAGCCTTAAAGGTAGGTAAAGTAGTACTTTGACTTGTAGTGGTAAATTCTTACATAGGCTTGGGGAGTACATTGAGCTAGGAATGTATCCTTCCAGACAGTCTTGTTTATTTGTTGATGTAGGTTTAGTTCCCTAGTGTGGGTCTTTGTAGAGACACTTGTGTTTGTAAAGAAACATTGCCAAGTAAGGTTGTGGCTGCCCCCTTGGAATAGCCTCTAGGCTATTGAGTATAAGAAGAGCTTTGCTAATCTATCAAGAAAGTTGAAGGAGTTAAGACCTTTAGTTTTCTTGGTAAAATATATATGGGACCTTTGGTAGGTGAGCAATAAGCCTCGATTGGTGCATACCAGAAGACACTATATTCAGGATGATGTCTTTGGAACTTGATGATTTCTCATGGAAGTTAACTAGGCCGGATAGAAGGATTTTGTTACTATAGTAGAAACATAATTGAATGAGAGAATTGTCCAGAAAAATTCACAGGTTTCTTGTGACCATTCTGAAGAGGAGTACCATTTATAACCTGTAAGATGGGAATACCTTTTTGTAAATGCTTCCATGCTGCATATTTTTAATTTTACTTGACACTGTTTTCAGTTCACTAGGTATGTGCATATTCTAGCCCTTGCTGGACCTATTTACTGCCACTGAATGAGTGGATAACATTGTCCAGTTTGCAGTCATCAGCAAACTTATTCACCCACACTTTTGGGATTTTTGGACAAGATGTTGCAAAATAAATAACAAAGAGGAGGAGGCCCAGCACTGATCTCTGCTGTACCCCACTAATTACAGTTTTCCATTCACATAGTGAACCACCAGCTTTCAAAACCTGGGATCTGCCAGTAGTTTGCAATCCATTGGATAAAATAGAGGGTTAAATTGTCTATTTTTTTAAAAATACTATCTTCAGTGATGACATCAAAAGCCTTGAACAGATCAAGATAAACAGTGTGCACTGTGTTTACTATCCAAAGTCTCTGTAACATTTTGAAAGAAGCTTACAAAGCTCAGGAAACAGGACCTGACATTCACAAAACCAATCTGATTGGGGTCTAGATCAGTTAAGTTGCCTGTAACTGCAGGCATTCATTCCGCTGTAATGCATTCCACGGTTTTGCATATTGTGATGGTGAGGCAGATAGGTCTGTAATTTCCTAGATCTGTAGAGGGGCCACCCTTATGTAAGGGGGTCACAGTGGCTATTCTTCAGGCATCAGGGCACACCTGTGGATAGGCTGAGGTTCAATAGTTTAAGCAGAGACTCTGTGCATACATGACACTGAAGATAATGCAACTTTATATGTTGTCTGGTGTCTTGATAGTTTTATTTTTAAGCTTTTGATGAGGATTTTAAGACTTGTTCCAATATGATTTTGGGGGAAGCTAATTTTACATGGATACTGGGGGCAGCAGTGTAGGTAGGTAGAGTAAAATTAACACTAAATTAGTCTACTGGTGTATTGTCTATATATTTGGGGCTGGAATATGTGATATGTATATGGGGTCATTGCATTGTTGGAAATTATTCCTTAATTTCTTGAACTAACTGAAGAAAAAATTGTAGTTTCCTTTAGCATCTGTGATGAGCATAAACTCACACTCAACAGTACTACTAGAAAATATACAACAAAGTTCCATGCTTGCATATTTCATTATGGTCCTGAGATAAGTAAAACTTTTCATTGTTTTCCTGCTTTTGTTATACAGTTTACTAACATGGGAGTTCTACCAGCGGGAGTTAGCCCTAAATTTACCATTATATATACAGGGCAGACTGGTACTGACTTTCCTAAGAAACTCTTTAGGGCCTGATAAAAGTCAGAAATTAATGTGGCAGTCCTCTCTTTTGTGCATATTTTTAGGAATTGTTTGGAATTTTGTGGAGGTCTTCTACAGGCTAAAGTAGGTTCACACTGATAAAGTCCCTAAAGGCAGTGCCATTTGGTGGTGGAGTAGTACTCCTAGGTCTGACAGAGAAATGACTGATTTTTTGGTCAGATTTAACCAGGGATGAAGAGAAACAAGGCTGGGGTACCATCAGGGGCTAGGTTGGTAACAAGCAGGTCAAAGGCAATAGGGCCTTGCAATATCCAAGATGGCTGCACATTTACCAGAATCTTACTTTCAGTTCTGTCAGTGTCAAAAAAATAAACTGATAAATAACAGCCAGATTAGTTTGATTAAAATTTAGTTACTGGCTGTTAAGTACACTGCCTGGATGCAAGCAAAGACGAAATTTAGAAAACCTGAAAGAAAGTCAACCAGAAAAGGTAAAAAGAAAACACGAGATGGAAAGAATCCTGCAGCTGTTTAGTAAAAAGTTCAAGCTTCATCTTTGATAGAGAAGATGACTTCTAGTAATTCAGAAGAAAAATAAACCAGATGAACTCAGAGTTGATTAAAATAAATGAAACATGGAAGGAGTATATCAACTGAAATAAAAGGCTGGAAAAATAGACAGTTTTAACTAGCTATTCAGATGAACTGATAAAACTGGAAAAGTCAGAGCTTGAAATGAAGAAAAGGCTGGCTGAGTATGAGATTTCTCTGAAGAGCCGTTTCAAAAAATGGTAACATTAGAAGACAAAGTGAGGCGAGAAAAGCTGATTTTCTGCTGTACTAGATAAACTGGAATGAACCGAATATTGATTTTTTGAAAGCACAGATAAGCAACTGGACTAGTCTACATCAAGATTTGTTAATTGAAAGGGCACATCATGTGTATGCTCCAAACCTGGCCATGAGAAATTAGCCAAGACCTATATTAGTATAGATACACTCATACCTGCAGAAAGAGATGATCCTGGCAAAGTTGGGGAAGAAGGGAAAATATTAAAAATGGATATAGCAGTGTGTTTGTGGAAAGTGATTATTCACTGTACACCAGGCAGATGAAAAGCAAATTTATCCCAGCAGTCAGAGAGTGCCAAAAGGCAGATGTGAGATTCAAACTGCTGCATCCAGCTTTCTTCAGAATATTTTTTTCTTCGAGGATCAAAGACATTTTTAGATGCAGAACAAGCTGTGAAAGAAATAAAAAAAAGTTTATCCAACAAAAAGTGAGCCAACAAACCAACAAACAGAAAGGAACTCTTCTTATCATTCTTTTGACAATTAAGTTAATAGAGAGACTTTGCCAATGAAACCTTTTTCAGTATTACAAAACAAACAGAAAGGAACTCTTCTTATCATTCTTTTGACAATTAAGTTAATAGAGAGACTTTGCCAATAAAACCTTTTTCAGTATTACAAAAGAAGATGCTTGAAAGACAGAAAAAAGCACAGGAGTTGACTAGAAGAATGAGTACCTTGGACCTGAACCAGAGTCCGGTGTTGGGAGATGAGATGGAGGGGAAACACTACTACTTTCTGTCCCCTGGCTTTTTCTCCAAATATAACATAACCCTGCTTTTTTTCTCACTTTGCATATCAATTTCTGTTTGTATTATAGTAACTTACCATTCATTTCTCTTTAAACTGGCTAACATTTCTGAAACAATTATCACTGTTGCTTTCATATTATGCATAATTAGGTATAATTATTTTAACTGTATTTGTTTTTTTTTTTATTATTATTTTTAAAGATTGTAAAATTATTGTTCTTAAAATGTTTTGTAATGCTTTGAAGCTCTTCTCTCTGGGCCTCCTATGAAAATAAGCTCGTACCCATTTGGATTTTCCTAGTAATCAAATGTCAATAAATAAATGAATGGGAACAAGATCCACAACACTGAATGGAGTGACTAAACAGAAGTCTATAGAGCATCAATCATGTTTCTGAAATATGGCTTTGCAAGACAAAGTAGCTGAGAAAGAATGAACTTTTGACTTTGTTAAACTTGTGGGTGGTCTGTAAAAACATGTACTGTACTTCTTCATTACTGTTTAGAAAGATGCTAAAAGGAAAAAAAAGAGTAACTTTAAGTAAAACAATTTTTGTTAGCATTTATATAAAACATTTCATGATATAAACTGCATATTATACTAAAGCAGTTTTGTGTAGTGTGTAGTTAGGTGTAATTTAAATGTGGTGGAGTATTTTCAGTGACTATATGTATAGGTACTAAAGTAAATTAGTACTTTTTTAGTTGTAAGAAATATAGGCTTTACAGTATAATAAGTGAAGAAAGGCTGGACAAAAACAAGTTTGATTTTAATATGCTGTGATCTTGGGCTGCTGGAGTGGAGATGGGGTGTAAAAGTACACCGATTATATTTAGAATTAAGATATTATGTCTTATTTTAGATGGGTGAATGTCTAGCTTAATGGCCTTGACTTACGGTATAAACAAGTGTGTTTTGTAAGCAAGTAGGCTTGAAAAAATAAGACAAAATGACGAAAGCTATGAAAACCGCTAAGATGTTCATTGTGTTTCACTGTTGCAGTCATTACACTTGGGTTATCCTGCTGGCAGGCAACCCGCAGTCTGCCCGAGTTCCAAACTCTTGGTCCAGCATTGGTTGCTGTCGCCTCTTCCCTGACGTCAGTGCACCAGGGGTATAAAAGTTGTAACCGACGCCATTTTCTTCAGTCTTTCTTGCAGCGTGGTGTCCGAAGCAAAAGCAGTTTTCAAGTGCCAGTCGGCCGACTCCTGAGATTTTCAAAATTGAATTTCAGAACCGAAGTCTTCAATAAAGCTAAGTACCCCATTGGGGAAACTTTTTCTTGCTCCAGACCAATATCAGTAAAAGTTAATAATTGTATTTCTTGTGGGAAGCAAATACCTCATAAGGACTTTCACTCTTACTGTATTCCTTGCCTAGGCCCTGACCACGAAGTTACTAGTTGTCAGTTTTGTGCTAGATTCAATAAACGCACTATTAAATGTCGGTTTGATTTTGCTTTACATTATTTTGTACAAATATTTAATTATATAATGCCATCAGAACAACCAACGACTGGAATGTATAAAAACCGCAAAGACAAAGAAAAAGACAGGCATCCGAGGTCCAAAACCGACAAAGCCTCTTCTAGGCCAGTCACCGGTTCTCAGTGAGGTGCTTTTGCAGCCCCTGACACCTGCTACCTCAGAGCCACAGGCCATAATCGACAGCCACGTGGAGACACTGAGGCCTGTGGAAACTCAAAGTATTGGGCCTACGGAAACTATACCCTCAAATGGGTCCGGATCCACTGAGCAGGCACCGAGTTCTGAGGGTGTTTTCAGACCTTCACAGCTTACAATTAAGGCTACTACACCAGCAAAGGCAAAGTCAAAAGCACCATTAAAGACAAGGAAACAAGTACAGCATTCTCCAGAACAGTCATCCATGCCAAAGAAACAGATGCTTAAAATGGCCGAAGACCTTATTACTTTAATCAGGGGCTCCCATCCCCCTCCTGATAAAAGGCCTAGGCAAGACACTGATTATGATTCCTCTGATCAGGTTTCCATTTCCTCTGATTCTTCTTCTGATCAGGGCTGTTCCCTCCCTCCCTCCCTATGAGGACTCTGATGCTGAAGAGCCCATTCCTTCAGCCTCAATGCCTGAGGATTATTCATTTGGGGAAACCCTGCACACCATGAGGAAGCATTTCCACTGGGAGAGCCAGGATTACTCAGAATCCAAGAAAAGGCTCAGAGATTTCCTTTTATTGCCTCAGCACAGGCCCCTGGCTATCCCCCCTGTGCTTGTTGTAGATGATGTTTTTTTCTGAATCCAGTCTGTCTCCTGATTCTTTACCCCCTGCACCAGTAAAGCCAGACCGGTACTACAGGGTCCCTGACTTTTATAAATTTCTTTACAAAAACCCCGCTGCAGACACAGAAACAATTTCTCAGAGTCCTAAAGGGGTTAAGGCTCCACTGCCAAAAATCCTGTCCCCTCAGATAGAGATTCCAGAGCTCTGGACAGATGGGGGAAAAAAGTTTACACTTCTGCTACTTTAGCTGTAAGAGCTTTAAACTCTCAGTTTCACATGCTTAAATATCAACAGTATCTCATGTCATTGTTAAAGCAGAAAATGGTTACAAATATAGAAAGTCCTGACAGTAAAGAAATGCAGGATTTATTGCATTCAGTTGAACAAGTGGGAAAGCATACTCTGCAATGTGGTTTTGATTCATTAGAGGCTTCTTGTAGAGCCACAGTTACAGGCTCAGCTATTCGAAGACATGCTTGGATGAAAGAACAAAGTTTACCTGACCATGTTAAAGTAAAATTATTGGATGCTCCATTACAGCATGATACTTTGTTTGGTGTTAAGGCAGAAGAGGTGTTAAAGAAAATGGAGGATAAAGCAAAGTCAATGCAAATGGTGAAAGATTTTTTTACAGGTTCAACCACCTAGATTTAGCAGAAACTGGCCTTCAAAAATTTGGACCTTTCCAGTGTCAGACAGGCCACAAAGAAGCAGATACAGATGCCCAAGAGGCAGATCTCAGCCCCAAGGCTCCTACAGACCTAAACAATGGGGTGATTCAGCCCCCAAAGGAGAAGACAAATCACAACCTTAGAGGAAACAGTCACAATGACTTCCCTCTGCAAATGCCAAGCTCTTACCAGTTGACAGCAACCCTAGGGGGAAAGCTAGCACTTTTCTCAAAAAATTGGCATATGATCACCCAAGACCAATGTGTGCTGAATATTGTTTCTCAATGGTATAGGTTCCACTTCCACGCACTTCCAAAACCAAAAGGTACGCCAAACCTGCCGCAAAACCAGTGGGCAGAGGCACAAAAACAGATTGCGGCTCTTATGGATATGGGAGCTATTCAAAAAGTTCCACAAGAAGAACAGGGACAAGGATTTTACTCAAGACTTTTCTTTGTACCCAGAAAATACAAAGCCTGGAGACCAATACTGGACCTGTCAATCCTAAATACTTTCCTGGATGTTCCAAAATTCAAAATGTTAATACTACAACAACTTCTGCCCATGCTGGGCAAGGAGGCTTGGCTAGTTACTTTGGATCTCAAGGAGGCATACCTGCACATCCCAATCAGCCAATCGTGCAGAAGATACCTCAGATTTATAGCAGGCTCAATGCATTACCAATTCTCTGCACTGCCCTTTGGCTTATCTACTGTGCCCAGGGTTTTCACAAAATGCCTGGCACCAGTAATTGCATTTTGCAGACAAAGAGGAATTCAAATATATCCCTACTTGGACGACTGCCTTATTCAAGCAGAGAGTAAGGACGGTCTTCTAAAGCACCTGGCATTTGTAAAAATATTGCTAATTTGCCTAGGGTACACAGTAAACGAAAATAAATCAAAATTAGTGCCCTCTCAAGAGATAATATTCCTGGGTGCAAGCTTAAATACAACTGCCCAGATGGCTTATCTCACGCCAGATAAACAAAGGCAACTGACTCATTGCTTTCAAATGATGGCAACAAAGACCCATAGTTCATAGGTTCATAGTTCATAGTTTAGTACTAAGCTAACTGCCCTTGCAAGCCATTTGAAGCCTAGCCAATTATCCCTTGTGAGACTCAAACCCTGCACCTTGTGTTTGTAAGGCAAACACCTTAGCCATTAAGCCACCCTTCCAAACCCAGCTCCCTGCAAGACAAATTCTGCAGGCCCTGGGTTTCATGGCATCCTGCATTCTACTAATTCCATATGCAAAACTGCATATGAGGAAACTGCAATGGTATCTAAAAAGTGTTTGGACTCAACATTGTCACAGCCTAGAGACAGTCATAACCTTGATTCCCTGCCTACAACAGGAGTTTCGATGGTGGTCCCAGGTCTGTCACCGCAACAAAGGACAGCCTTTCACCTTACCTACAGCCAGGCAGACAATAACAACGGATGCATCGGGTTATGCCTGGGGAGCACATATGGCAGGAAAATGTATTCAGGGCACATGGCCCAAGGAACAAATGCATCTTCAAACCAATCAAAAAGAGATACTAGCTGTACAGAATGCCCTGACAGCCTTCAAGGAACTGTCCCCGAGCCGGCGGAAAACAGTACTCAAGCCGCTGAATCACTTACAAATGCCTTCTACCAGCACCTGCAGGACTGCATGGATAAGGCAATCCCAAGCAAAACAAAGACTCTGTACCAAAGGCAAACGTCCAGTCTGGTGGACCCCAGCCATAAACAAACTCTACAACAAAAGGAGGAAGCTACTACAAGATAGAGCAAAATCCTTAAAAGGTAAGACACCCTTGATCACTATAAGTAAAAAACTAAGAACTCTCATAAAATCATCCAAAGCAAATTTTGAGAGAAAAATAGCTAAAGACTCAAAAGACAATCATAAGGCCTTCTTTAGCTATGTTAGAAACCTGGGAGGAAACTCCCAGATATGCTCAGAACTAGTTCAAAATGATGTGAAGATTACTGATCCTACAGACATTGCCAACATACTGGCTGACAGGTTCAGTGCAAACTTCTCCCCAAAAAGGAGAGATATCTATACCAAGCGATTGCAGCCCCCAAACATCTCCAACGCCCAAGTGAGAACTGCTCTCTCCAAAGCAAAAACACAGCATCCACGGGACCTGATGGTGTACCCGGCTGTATGCTCCACGAACTCAACGAGGAATTAAACCCACAGCTAGGACAGCTGTTTAATCATAGTCTTACCTCTGGATACGTACCCAGGGAGTGACGCACTGCAACTGTGGTCCCACTTCACAAAGGCGGTGCCTCCACCGACCCTGGAAATTACCGGCCCATTAGCTTGACAAGCCTTATCTGCAAAGCCATGGAGAGGATCATAATGGACCTCATAAATAAAGACATAGGAAATTTGCAGACTTTGGATCCATCCCAGTTTGGCTTTGTCAAAGGCAGATCATGCCTTCTAAACTTGGTTGACTTTTGAAACAGTCACCAAAGCCATTGATGAGGAAAGGCAGTCCATACAGCCTACCTCGATCTGGCGAAGGCCTTGATACAATACCCCACTCGGGTATCATTGAAAAACTCATCAGCTTAAATGTTAACCCATACATCACAAGATGGGTTGCAAACTGGCTGAGTGACAGAACCTACAGGGTCAGAGTTGCTGGCGCCATGTCAGTCTCAAAGCCTGTCACAAGTGGTGTACCACAGGGCTCAGTCCTGGGCCCACTCTTGCTTGGCATCTACTTTTCGAAGTACAAGCAAACACAGGAGGGTTATGGCTGACAAAGTTTGCAGATGACTGCAAACTGGCCATAGTAGAAAACACATCTGACACAGATATCCTTCAGAAGGGTCTCACAGAAACGGATAACTGGTGCCAGAGCCATGGCCTAAAGTTAAATGCCAAAAAATGCATAGTCATACCCTTCGGGAAAAACAAGGTTACCCCTAGCTACCAAATAGGTGGCAATCCACTGAGCACAGAAGAAGTTATCAGGGACCTGGGGACCCAGGTTGATAGTAGTCTGTCATTTGACACCCATGTAGCTAAAGTAGTTAGGAAGACCTTCTACATTGCCCACCTTATCATGAAGGGATTCTCATCTAGATCAAGGGAGGTCATAGTCTCCCTATACTCATCACTCATCACTCATCAGACCAATGATTGAGTACAATGCCCCATTCGGAATGTATCTGACCCGACACTTGCAGCAGCTGGAGAGGCCACAAAAGTTCCTCACCAAAAGGATAAAGGGTCTCAAACATCTGTCCTATGCTGCCCGACTGAAAGAACTCCAGCTCTATTCAGTCGCTTACCGCTTGCTCAGAGGTGACCTTTGCCTAACATGCAAGGCCATGTCAAACCCAGATTTGATGAATATGCTTCACCTCAAAAAATCTAGATCCATCAGAGCCACAAGGGCGAGAGACTTAAACCTTGACACGGCTATTAATAGGACGTGCTGGAGGGATAGATTCATCACCCAAAGACTCCCTATGCTGTGGAATAAAATCCCGGTATATGTGAGGCAGAGCACCTCGCTGGCCTTGTTCAAGAGAAATCTTGACCAATGGATGGGAGATCACAGATATACCCCAGAGATTACCTCAGTGTCACTGCTTGACAGAGGCACAGCAAAATAATGGGTATAGTTCCCCATACTAAAGGGGTGGCGTAAGCCACAAAACTATGGGCTAGGCTTGTAAATGCCCTCGGGCAGATAGCCTAGTATGAACCTATGAACCTATGAACCTGTAATACATCCAGGACAACTATTAATAAAGATGGACACTACCACAGTTATGTGGTACATAAGCAAGGGGACACACATTCCTACCCCCTATGCAGACAAGCCATGACTTTGTGGAACACAGCACTGACCTACCAGGTACATCTGTAAGCACAACTCCTGCCAGGAACAAAAAATACACTGGCAGATGAACTAAGCAGAAATCTCATGGATCCTCATGAATGGAAGGTAAATCCACAAGTGTTCAACATGATAACAAGGAAATGGGGATGCCCAGACGTAGATCTTTTTGCCTCCCCTCACAATTGCCAAATACAGAAATTTTGCACAAGGACTTATCTCAAGCATGGAAAGTGGATGCTCTATCAGTCAGCTGGAAAGGCCTGACAGTCTATGCCTTCCCTCTGATGCCTCTTCTCACCAAGGTGCTTCTAAAAGTCAGACAAGAGAGGCCAAAAATGATCCTGATTGCACCAGACTGGCCACACCAGCACTGGTACCCATTCCTAAAGACTTAGTCCTAAGGCCCACCTTGGCCTCTACCTCAAATCCCTCATCTTCTGACACAGCAAAACAATCAGATTCTGCACAGTCAACTCAGAACCTTAAACCTGGCAGCATGGCAGATAATGTAGCCACTTAGACTGCACCTCTCTCTAAAACTGTTATGGATGTAATTTTGAAAGCCAGGAGGCCCAGCACTAGGAAATCTTGA
Organism: Protopterus annectens; assembly: GCF_019279795.1. Lineage (NCBI taxonomy): Eukaryota > Metazoa > Chordata > Ceratodontiformes > Protopteridae > Protopterus > Protopterus annectens. The sequence continues at coordinate 1,225,266,661 of NC_056726.1, read as the reverse complement.
GCTTGGAACCAGGCACAAGGTCTCGAACCACTGGTCCCTAATATACCTCAGATTTTGCAATATCTAACTGAGATTTTGGACAGAGCCCTATCTTTTTCATCCATTAAAATCCATGCCTCTGCCATTTCAGCTCATTACAATACGGATCCTCCTATTTTTTCACATCCTCTACTATGACAGTACATCAGAGGGGCAAAGAATATAAGACCCCCTAGGAGAGCACCAGTACCTCCTCAATTTTGTTTTAGAAAAACTAACACTGCCTCCATTTGAACCAGCCAGCACAGCTGATCTAAAATTCTTGTCATGGAAAACTGCTCTGCTCCTAGCAATAACTTCAGCAAGAAGTGTCTCAGAGTTACAGGCATTGATGGCTGTGAAACCTTTCCTCCTTTTCATCAGGACAGGGTTCTCTTAGGACAAACCCAACATTCATGCCAAAAGTGGTCTCCAATGTGGCCTTAAACCAAACCATTCATTTAACTACTTTCTACCCAAATCCCCAGAATAAAGGGGAAAGACTTCTGCATATACACAGGCAGCTACAATTTTACTTGGACAAAACAAATGCTTTCAGAAAAACTGAGCAACTGTTGTAGCATATGCTGCAGGATCACAAGGAAAGCCTATTACAAAGCAGACAATCTCCAAATGGATAGGACACTGCATCCGCTTCTGTTATGCACAACATGGCAAATCTGTGCCTAAGGGCATTAGGCCTCATTCTACCAGAGCAGCAGCCACTTCAGCAGCATTCCTCAAAGGAGTACCAACCAAATATATATTAGAAGCTGCAACCTGGAGCTCAGTGCACACTTTTACCAAGCACTACCACTTACCTCTCTACTCCAAATCCAGAGCAGGCTTTGCCACTGCAGTTCTGCAGGGCTTGTTAGCCTCGCCAAATCCAATTTAGACCCAGCCACCCAAATTCAGCTTTGGGATTCTACCCAAGTGTAATGACTGCAACAGTGAACACGATGAACATAGTACTGTTTTGTACCTATCATAAATGTAGATGTTCGAGTGTATTCACTGTTGCAGTCCAGGTTACCCACCCATCACCCCCCTTTTATTTGCTGGGACTTTTCTGTACTTCTCAACTCTATACAACCTATGTGGTGTATTTGCTTGTAGATGAAGGAAATGTTTATAGTAACATATGCATTTTTTGGCATATTTTTATCTTTTCAGCCTTCCTATGTGGGAGCACCTGACATCTGGGGCAAGAAAAACTGAAAAAAATGGCGTCAGTTGCAACTATTATACCCCTGGTGCACTGACGTCAGGGAAGAGGCAACAGCAACCAACACTGGACTAAGACTTTGGAACTCAGGCTGACTGCGGGTTGCCTGCCAGCAGGATAACCCAAGTGTAATGACTGCAACAGTGAATACACTCGAACATCTACATTTATGGTAGGTACTCCAACTGTACTTTTCTTATATCTGCAAAGATGTTGGCGTGTTTTTTCCATTACCAAATATTCAATGAAAGTCAAGAAGTCTACAGCTGAAGGCAGTTGTACATTCTGCTCTGTGTGAAATTTGTTAGATTTATTACTGATTACTATTGCATGGAAATGAGCTGTCTGCAGGTGCAAGCAATTAATGCTGAGAGTTCTGAGCATTATTTGCTGAGGGAAATGCAGAATTTAGAGGTACAGTGGAAAGCAGTTCAATTAAAAAGTTTGAAACTGTAGAAAGTGAATAAGAGATGGCCTCTCTAGCAGTCGTAATGCTTTAATGCATTAAACAGAACAGTGTATAATTAAGTTTTAAGACAGCCACTATACTTTTTCTTGAGCCTAAAAGTTAATGTTTTCTAAAAGCATACAGGCTGGTTTTTTTCACATGAAATCTACCAATAGAACAGTCAGCAGTCAGTGTAAGTGGGAACACAGGATGTAACATGCCCTTTAGCATGGGTAACCTTAATTTTAGGTTGGGTAATATAAGTGGGTGCAGTTGCTGATTTTGGGTAATTGTTCTTATCTGGAGAGTTAAACTTCATATTTGAAGAAATACTTAGTTTTGTGTAGTTGCAAGTTAATAGGGGATGGGGGTGTTCTGAAAATGTATTTAGTTTTTTTGTTTGTTTGCTTGTTTGAGAGTTTTCATTAAAGCAAAAAAATCTTAAAAAATGAGGTATAGGTTCAAATGGAGATGAGAAGAAGCGACTGCATAAAAGATCTGCCTGCCAAAAACATTAGTTTGTGCATATAAAACAAAAGTTGGAAATACACTTTCAAAAAATGTCATGAATGTCATGAATAGGTGGGAACAATATCTTTTTATCATAGTGGCTACACTGTCCTTATCTTGTAAAGTAAATGACCTTGCAATTCCAGACAAAAGGAAAGAGCATTGCATTTATATTAAGAGATGCACGGTGCAAAGAGCAATGCTGCATTAGGCAAATTTTGAAAGAAATGACCATGTGAATTTGATGAAGAAAGGATTTCAGGATGGATGTTCAGAATATCTGGGACAAAGGAAAAGTGGAGTAATTACCCTAATTGCTAGAGGGGCTTCCATAGTAATAGAATAGGAAAAAAAGACCATGGTAGATTTATGATAGTTAGGGCCTATTACCAAGGGAGGAGGATTACACTGGCATGCATTTATATCCCACCAAAAACTGTTGTGGGGCTTAAAAAAATTTGGGAGAAATAATTGGCTTTCAGCAGGGAATATTATTTATAGGTGGGGAATGGAACTTTATTTGCAGTAGTGAGGATGTATCGGGTTGACCTAGAAGGCAAACTATAACAAGCGAGGGTAGAATTCTGAAGTAACTTATGAAAGCATTTAGTGTGGAAGATATGAATTCAGTAATAGGAACTCTGAGAGAAATTACATTATTTCCCAAGGTACAATATCTGGGGTAGACGAGACATAAATTATATTTAACAGAAACACATGGATTTAATTCAAAGCTTAGACACATATCCAGTAACTATTTCAGATCCTGCACCAGTAAGAATTAAGACAAATATGCAGGGTAATGAATTAAAAATGAGATACTAGTGCTTTGTCACCTACTTGTTAAAATGAGAAGAATTTAAGGAATGGGTAGTGGAAATTATTTGAGTTATTCGGTAAGATAGAAATAGCTTCAGAAGTTATAGCTAGTGAGGGATAAAATGAAAATGATGTTTAAAGATAGGGCAGAAATAAAAGAGAAAAAGATATAGTTAAGTAATATTAATTAGTTTTAAAGCCTGACAAAGGTTAAAGTATACAGAATAAGGGAAATTTCCCAGAACAGAAAGAGGTGCAAGAGCAGACTGCTAAATAGAAAATAAGGTAGTATCTGGGTAATATACATGAGTTTAAAAAGACTGCTGGTAAGCAACCAATAACTTCAGAGCACAAAAACATTTAGCACAACAACTTAGGTAACAGAAAGTAGAAAGGGTTGCTGACAAACTTAGGGAGCCTATAACCAGAAGAATAACAAGAGATCCTGTAGAGGTATTAGTTGGAAAGTTTATGACAATTTGTATAAAGCAGAAAAATGTGGAATTCAAGAAACAGCGCAAACAGAAATATTTATGGAAAACTTAATTGTGCCAGGTTTAGAGGTAGATGAGGCTCAACAACTAGCATTTAAGATAGGAGGAGATAAGACAAAAATGTTAATGTGTAATCAGTCTTCAAGAAAGTCTCCAGGAACAGATGGTATTCCTGTTGAAGTTTGAAATTTAGTAGGAAAGAAAGTGATAAAGATCTGGAAGATTTTGTTTAACAGTATTTTAAAAGGAGGGGAAGTACCAATATCTTGAAAATCTTAGTGGCTGTAATACCTAAAGACAGTAAAGACCCATCAGACCCAGCTTCATATAGACCTATTTCAGTTTTAAACCATGATTATAGAGTGTTCACGTCATTGCTAAAAAATGACAAAGGTATTGCCAAAATTGATAGATACGGATCAACATGGTTTTGTGAAGGGGAGACAAACATTGACAACATTAATAGAATAATAACGATTCAGGTGAAAGCAGAATGTTAGAAAATACTGCTGCTGCTGTTTGTGGGTCTTGATGTAGAGAAAGCACTCAACAGAGTAAGCTTGAATTTTATAAATGAGGCAATGGAAGCATTTACATTCCAGGATACAGTAATAAGGTTAGTTAATGGGATATATGAAGGATCATAGGCAAGAATTAAACTGGGATGGTTCCTCTCTGATAAGTTGTGTTTGAACAAATGAACCAGGCAGGGGTGTCCTCTTTTCCCTTCATTGTTTGCTTTATATTTGTCACCATTGGCAAAGAAAATAAGGGACTCAGAAATGCAAGGATATAATTGTTAGGGTAATCAAGAAAAGTTGGCTTTATTTGCAAATGACATTATTTTGTAACTGATAAATCTATAAAAGAACATGTCAGGTTTCTGGAATATTTTGAGACAGTTTCATGTCTTTTTGAAATGGCGTATAGATCATGTTATCGAAAGCTGATATAATCGAATACTTAATAATCGGCACCAAAATGTTGAGAGTAGGAAATATCGAAAGCTAATATAATCGTAACTGAAAATGTCGAAAAGTTTTGGTTGGCCACTTCGCAATCCCTGATTTTACTAGATTTTACTGTTCTAATGTATGTGACTGTAAATTAATATAGTAAATACCCATACCACAGTGTAGAAAACTGAAAATAACATTTACAATTCTGCTTGGTGCGTTCATAGACTTAATAAACTGATCTACACCTTCAGAAGCATAGCTATAGCTGTCAAAAAGCCTTCAGTGGTGTATTCGGAGCGTTTATTTAACACTGATTGCATCCTATACTGTTTCTTCAGTGTCTTTCTTTTCTTCGGTGAAACAGATGAACCTGCCATTAGCTGCAATCTAACTTCGTTAACCCTATTTTGCTCACGTAATAACACGTGAAATACAGCTGCTATGTCACCTATACGCTTCCCTAAGAGACAACGTATACGTCTGTGCCATCCTTCTACATAGTTTTGTGTCCTAGGTAAGGATAACGTATTCAGAGAGGAAATATTCCAAAACACAGTGGGAAATATAGGAGGGAATCATGGCATCATCACCGCCCTAGTTTGTACTTTTCTAGGGTGCCCTAATACATACACTTCAGTAAAATACATTAACAACTCCTTACCCTGAATAGGGAAGGTTGTACATAATGACTGAAATGCAGGAAGTACTTCGCTTTCATCCAGAAATGCAAGCGCAACTAACTTCTTAACTGATAGTTGAAATGATGGAGATGTCCCATATAGAGCAGCTAGTCCTAAACCTTGCACTTTCCACCAGATAGCTTGGGCAAAGTGAAAAAGACAATCTTTGCTTACAACATCATTGAAAGCCATCTCAAAATCTGTGAGGATGTATTTAACAGACAATTGCAATTTGTACAATGTCAAGAAGCTGAATACACACTCCCACAAATAGTTATACGCTTTGTATGACTTTTTTGTCATTAGACAGTAAATAAGCGGTACACATTTGCTGGTATCACCACATGTTATGAAGGCATGTATTGTGTACAACTATCTGCAAAAGTGAGCTTTAGTAAGGAAAATCCCATCCATAAACCATATAACACTCTCACACAAATCCTGTTGATTTTCCTTAGTGATAAATACCAGTACATGTGTATTAATGTGTATGTCAACCATGCATTGTTGTATGAATCTTCCTTACTTGAGGCAATACTCGGTGGTGTCTACTATAGGTAGAGAAGTGTGTGCAACAGGGTAGGTTAACATTTGTTTACTCCTCACCCTATTGACCTGTTGCAACATAGACCTACGTGATCATAAATGCACAGTACTTTCAACAGAAGTAGATGCAATAACATCATCAACAAGTAATGCTAGTGTATTTCTACAATGTTGTGCTGTCTGTTTTAAGGTATGGCAAGCTGTGTATTGTTCCACGTCAGTTGGATCTGGAGCATGTTGGTGACAGACAGTCTTTACTAATTGTTCACCATCTGCTACACTAACACTAATAGCCCTGCCTTTACATTTCGAAACTAGCTTGTATCTGCAACACCAGTAATGTTTACTTTTCACAGTCCTGTCTAAACTATACAAATAGCCATCTATCTGTAACATTTTCCTATGTTTCTGTGAGATAATAGTTGTATATGTGTTACCTACTATTCCTGGACAGAATTGTGAAGTATCAGCCATGGCTTGTATGCCGTTGTGGTGTAACGCACGACATGTTTTGTTTTCTTACGTGATTTATAACGCATTCAGAGTTTACTTCCGGGTAAGCATGGTATGTATTATACCATTTACAGAGTAAATGTTTATACCTTTTTTATTAGATGGGGTGTAGTACTGTGTTATACTTCCTTAATGTATGCTTTACTAATTAATTACAAATAAGGGTTCCTGGATGTAAGACGCAGTATGTCACTGGTTCTTTCGGGCCAAGTATAACTCTTTGATTAATATAGTTATGATTATATTAGCTTTCGCTATTTTCTGCACTCGACATTTTGGTGCCGATAAATAGGTGTTCGATTATATCAGCTTGCGATAACATGATACAGATGATTGAAATGTAATATCAATGAAGATAAAACAAAGGCTATAGTCATAAATTATATACCCCACATGAATTGGTTCAGCAATTCCCATTTTTATGGGGACACAATCATGTGAAGCATAAGTATTTAGCAGGATGGATTAAAAAGGATTCTGTTACAGCAGCTAAGGATGTGTAGGAAGAGAAAAAACAAACTGGAAGCCCTTGTGTTTGGATATTGATAGCAAGACAAAAGCAGTGGAAATGTTTTTAGTCCCTTTAGTGTTATATAATGGTCAGGCCTATTTTTATCAGCCACAGGAGAAGTTGTAGACAGTAATTAATAAAGAGTTGAGAGATTGTTATCTGAATCAGTTGATCTTTCCAATAGAATAAGGTGGTTTACGATTATCTGATTTGAAGGGATATTTTACAGCTATGCAGTTAAGTCTCATATACATACAGCAAGAAGAAAGCTGTAACTCAAATGGGGAAAGGGATGATGATGAAACGGGGATAAATTCAAGAAATAAGGAGATGGTGGATTTTGGATGCAGATCCTTAAGGAGAATATTAACAGCCATATAGAAAATTATATTCATAAAGTAGCAGGAAGTATTCTAAGAAGTAAGTCAGTGTGAAAGTTGAGAAAAGGAGATTCTGTTGCTAGGAATGACTGTAAATAATGGAATAAGGAATAGGCAGTAGGGGGCTGTAATTTACTGGAAACAACTGGTGAAGGAATGAAGATACTGTGAGAAAATAAGAGGGAAAGGTAATAGAATGGGAAGAGGCCAAGAAGACATTTGGACCAGAGGCCAGAGATGGCCTTCCCTGTCAGGTATTGATTATCAGAGTATAGGTAAGCTAATGATATGTGAGAAGAGATGAAAAAGGTAATATAAAAGCTAAGAAACTGGAAGCTGTTGTTTGGGGATATGGATAGTAAGATGCAAGCAGTGACATTGTTTTTAATGCTTTTAGTTTTATATATGGGTTAGGCATATATTAATCAACCAGTGGAGGAGTTGTGGACAATAATAAAGACTTAAAGGACCTTGCCTATGAAGGGAAGAGGGAAAAAGTTAAGTCGGATAAGTTCTTTCCAATAGAACAAGACTGTTTAAGATTATCTGATTTGAAGGGATATTTTATAGCTACATGGCTAAGGCTCATAACACAAGCACAAGGTTAGAATTCAAAATAGAAAGGGATGATGAAGCGGGGGGGGGTCAACAAATAATGAGAGTGGGATTTTGGAAGCAGATCCTTAAGGATAATAACAACCATACAGAATATGTTATTTATAAAGTAGCAGAAAGTAATGCAAGAACTAAGCCAACAGGAGAAAGGAGATTTTGACAATAAGGATGACTGCAAGTGTGAGTACATAAAATAGTCAAGAGGCAACTTTTCCAGCGAAAACTGGCAAACAAACCAGGGTAATTGGGAGCTAATGTCTAGATGGGGAAAGGAATAGAATGGGATTAGGCCAAGATGACATTTGGACTGCATGCTTGAGACTGCATTCATTACCAGGAATTGGGTCTATTTTATATATTCAAACGCTTTATTGTTCGAATCACTAAAGATCGAACTTTAGTGATCGAACAATTAAATGTTCAAATATATTAAAAATGAGTTTTTTACAAAAAAAAAAAAAGAAAAAGTAAAGGGTGTAAGTAGAGGAGCAAACCCCCTGCACCTCACACACCACCCCCACTACTTAAATATACCAGCTCCGAGATCACACTTCAGTGTGCTACAGTGTGGAAATGGAAAATTTCCCATTTCCTACACTGTACCACGATCTTGGAGTTGGTATATTTAAGTAGCTGGGGCTGGCCCCTTGCACCCTTTAGTTTTTTGTTTTGTTTACTTTTTTTTTTTTTTTTAATTTTAAATATTCGAACATTTAAATGTTCAATCACTAAAGTTCGATCTTTAGTGATTCAAACATTTAAGCATTCAAATATATAAAATAGACCCCAGGAATTGATATCAGAGTATAGGCAAAGAGGTAGGGACAGGGTACTCTGTAAAGGCTTATGTAGCCGAGGCGCTAGAGATTTTGTTTTTTTGTTTTTTTAATAAAACAGTTTTTTTTATAGATTCATCTGGCCAATTTGTTATTGTTGGAGATATATAGTCACCTATGATTAAAATAAAATGCAGACTTTGACCTTATAGACTGATGTCTGCTTTGCATGTGCCTCTTAGTTGTTGTGCAACTTTGCAGTACATGTGAGTGGAAGGGGTAGATATTGCCTTATTTGCTGGAGACCAGGATCTTTTAGGGTGTGGCCTGAGAGGCTAATGGCATTTATTTCTTTGCAGCCTCAGCTGGAGGAGATAAGTTATGAAATTATCATTGCACAATTCATTGATAGAAAGTCACTTTGAACGTGATGTATGAATTTTTCACATTTGATCATGCAAAAATCACCTTTCATGATGGTACAGTAATAGTGTAAATGTTAGGTTGAGTTCTAAAATGGTATGTTAAAAATTCATTCCCAGATATTTAATAGTAAAGACACAAATTAACTTTTCTCGACTCTGACAACAGAGGGCTAAATCTATGAGATCCGCTAACTAGCTTTACATTTTAGTCCTGAGTTTGAATCTCTCAGTCTCCACTACTTTATTGTGTGACATTGAGTAACTTGATGAACCAAACAGTGCTGCTTAGCTGGGCTTAAAAGGAAACATTTGTTCATTGAGGATCTTAGTTTATCAAAAATAGTAAAAAAATTAAATACAAGCTCATAGCTTTGGCAGTTAGCAACGAACTATGTTTAATGCAAAAGTCATGATCTTTAAAAATGTATTTTATTTTTTTATCCTTTGTTGTCCCATTCCTTGAGCAGTGGTAGCTGGGGGGACAATGTGCAGTGAGGGAAAGCTCATGGAAGGCTTGAAGGTGAATGCCAATGCTGAGAGTAGGAATGAGATTGTGTACAATTCAGAAGATGTTTTTCAACAAAATTTATTTACTGAAGCTGGAAATCAAGAATTAACAAGGGAAACTTGTGTTATTACAGCCCTCCAATCAGGAGGGTTGCAGGATGATTTATTGAGGGAGATGATGTTGTAGACTGAGCTGGGGAATGAAGGAAATGTTTCCTGGGATGATATTATGGATAAGATACATAAAGAAGAGTCCATCCTGAAGGATGATGGTGAGATGGAAAGGAAAAACTATGCAGAAAAAGTGAAAGAAGGTGCAAGGGGAGTAACAGAAAAAAAAGACAGAAGAATGCAAAGCAGGAGTATGTGGCAAGGATTCAAAATAAAGAAAAAAAAGAATTGCATAGCTATGAAGTTTGAGACAGCTTAATAGTTCCTTTGTGTGTAAAAGTCAAAGAGGTAAGAGCATTTATTTTTATTAATAAAGGGACAATTTATGCAATGGACAATTTTCTTTTGGAGTGTGAAAAAAAAAAGAACTGTAATCCTTGAAATGTATATGTAATAAAATGATTTAAAAGGGAAACAAAAAAAGGAGATTCAGGTGCAGTTTTGAACAGAAGTAAAAAGATAATTTGAAAGGACATTTAAACACTTATATAAAGAAGTGTTGGACATTACAAAAGTTAAAGTGGTTTATAGACTAGCAGATAGGATTGGAATATCCTGTTACAGAAAATGACAAAGCTATACATATTGCAAGTATGGTAAATGCTTAAGGATATACTGGTACTATAAAACAGAGGTGATGATTAGTGATCAGCAGTATGGTTTCATGCCAGGAAAGAGCACTACAGATGCGATGTTTGCTAGAGTGTTGATGGAGAAGTACAGAGAAGGTCAGAAGGAGTTGCATTATGTCTTTGTGGATTTAGTGAAAGCATATGACAGGGTTTCTAGAGAGGAGTTGTGGTATTGTATGAGGAAGTCGGAAGTGTCAGAAAAATATGTAAGAGTGGTACAGGATATGTATGAGGGTAGTGTGACAGCGGTGAGGTCTGTGGTGGGAGTGACAGATGCGTTTAAGGTGGAGGTGGGATCACATCAAGGATCAGCTCTGAGCCCTTTCTTATTTGCAATGGTAATGGACAGGTTGACAGATGAGATCAGACAGGAGTCCCCATGGACTATGATGTTTGCAGATGACATTGTGATCTGTAGTGAGAGTAGGGAACAGGTGGAGGAGACCCTGGAGAGGTGGAAATATGCTCTAGAGAGAAGAGGAATGAAGATCATCAGGACTAAGAATATATGTGTGTGAATGAGAGGGAGCATAGAGGAATGGTGAGGATGCATTGAGTAGAGGTGGTGAAGGTGGATGAGTTTAAATACTTGGGATCAACAGTTCAGAGTAATGGTGAGTGTGGAAGAGAGGTGAAGAAGAGAGTACAGGCAGGATGGATTGGGTGGAGAAGAGTGTCAGGAGTGATTTGTGACAGACTAGTACCAGTAAGAGTGAAAGGGAAGGTCTACAAGAGGGTAGTGAGACCAGCTATGTTATATGGGTTGGAGAAAGTGGCGCTGAGTGACAAAAAGGCAAGAGTCAGAGCTTGACGTGGCAGAGTTGAAGATGTTAAGATTTACACTGGGCATGACGAGGATGGAGAGGATTAGGAATAAGTATATTAGAGGGTCATCCCAGGTTGGGAGGTTTGGAGACCAAGCCAGAGAGGCAAGATTATGTTGGTTTGGGCATGTGCTGAGGAGGGATGCAGAGCATATTGGGAAAAAGATGCTAAGGATGAAGCTGCCAGGTAACAGGAAAAGAGGAAGGCTTAAGATAAAGGACATGCAGGTGATAGGTGTGACAGAGCAAAATGCAGAGGACAGGAAGAAATGGAAACAGTTGATCTGCTGTGGCGACCCCTAATGGGAGCAGCCGAAAGAAGAAGAAGATAAAATACTGGGGACAAGCCAAAACATTTTTTGGTGGAAAAGGAGGACATCTGATAACAAATGTGTTTAAAATAATAATTGTGAAGAACTGGGTCATGATGCAAGAAAATGTGAACTGACATTTTTTAAATGTAACAAAATTGGGTGTTTATTGATGGATTGTAAAACTGAAACTAGTAATAAGGAAAGTAAAGAAAAAAGAGAAGAAAATGAACAAAAAGAAGAAATGTTAGAAGTTGGAGAAGTGGTAGAAGTGGATGATAAATTAGATAATGAATCCAAAGCAAATAAGGAAGAAATAGAGGAAGATTCTGCAATGAGGAATGAAGAAAATATAAATTGGGAAGTAGGAAAAGCAATTCTATTGGCAAAAGGGTAAAATATAGGAAAAGAAAACTTAAAAGGATGAGTATAAAAGAAAAAGAAAGGAAATAAGTGAGAAATTAGAAAGTTAAGAAAAAGGGAAAGTAATTTTAGAGTGATTTCTGTAAATTAGTGAAAAGGATAATGGTTTAGGAATAGTGCAATAAAGGTGATGTAGATTTAATTTGACTAGAAGATTCTTAACAATTGGAGAAAGATTACAAAGAGAAAAATTATGGCGGGACGATTATTTGGAATATGGGAAATAAGCAGCATTCTGGAATATGTGTATTTTGCAGAAATACAGTGAAAATGTTAGATACAACTTTAGTAAGAATTAGAAGATTAACTGTTGTTTTAAAATGGAAAGAATATGTATATGGAATTATAACACTAAATGCTTATGTTACCAGTAAAGAAAACTAAAGTTTATTTAACTAGATTCTAGATTATGTAGTGATAAATATAATTATTATAATGACGGGATTGCAATTGTGATTAAAGAGTCAAGCATCAAAATAAAGGAAACTGTCTAAGAAAAATGTTAGAAGTTGTGAGATGTGGTAAATTAGTACTTTAGGAATAAAACTCCATGGACTTACAGAAGGTATTTACAAAACTGAAATAGTTTACTTCATAGTATCAGAACAATTAACTATAGAAGAAGGAGAGATAAATGAAATAGTTTTTTTCTGATCATCTAAAATATGGTTAGAGATAAAGGAAGACAAGGAATATACAAGAATAGGCAAAGGAATAAAATGGTTAAATGAAAATATTTTATAAAAATTGGTCTGAATAATGGATGACTCAAGATAAAATATGTTTCTTACAGTGGCGGTATGGTGTGATAAAAGTAGTCAAATACAAGTATAAGAAAGTATATAAAGATGCATTGGAAGGTTTAGAAAATAATGAGAGAGGGCATTATGATAAAGCAAAAGAAATATATAGAATAAATCAAGAGAAAATGTAGTAGTTATTCCAGCAAAGGCATTTCTTACAAGGAAAAGAGAAGTATAATTTGCAGCTTTAAGTAGATTAGTAGAGGAAGATAGTGTAATGAGAGAAATGAAAAATGTAAAAGGAGAAATAGAAAGAACCCAAGAACAAATTAGGAATATTGTAATAGAGAATGTACACATTGAAAGTAATATGAGAAGTAAAAGATTTTCAGAGCAAGAAAAAAATAATTTAAAAAGGAGATTTCTCTATAAGTATTAGATAAATTATTAGGACAAGAGAGTTTAGATTTGACTACAGGACCAGATGGAATATGATATGAAATGTATAAAATTTTAATGTAATGGCAAAAAATTAAAGATTTTGAATGCATGGCTAAATGGAGGTCTCATGTATAAAGAATTATGTAGTGGAAACAATAGGGATTTCCTTAAACAAAGTGAAAACTAAAGAATTGGGCAATGTGATTAAGATAGTGGAAACATATTTTACAATGAATGAAATCATTGTATTGGGTATAAAGTTTGGGACTAAGTATGTAAGTAGAATTCAGAGTGAAAAAGTAATAGAGTTAGAAGAAATGTGTTTTTTTTTTCTGGTAAAAAGGTTTATTTGATAAATTCAGTATTAATTGGAAATATAACATATTTAGAAAGTGTATTCATATTACCAACATTATTTGAAAACATTATTGAAGATCATTTTTTTTATTCATATGGGATTCTAAATTGAATCCAGTAAAAAGAGTGTTGTATGTAAATAAAGAGGAAGGAGGTTTAGGGTTAATTAACCCAGTGCTGTATGTTGCTTCACTAAATTTATATAAAGTGTTAAAGTGAATAAATGAAAAATATGAAAGATTAGTTATAAAAATGTTGAAATGTATGATAAATTTTGGGGTATGATAAAAAGAAGCAAAAGAGAAAAAGAATGTATAAGCCAAGAGATGAAATTTTATCGAGCAAAAATATTGTGGAAAATAAATGATGAAGTAGAAAAGGAGACTAAAGTATGGTATGAAAATATAATGGAACAATATTATTATGTTAAACCATAGGAAACATCTAGCAGAAATTTAAAATTAAACTTATAAAAGTAAGAAGTAAATGGTGTAATAAGAAAGCAAAGTGTCTATATTTTTTGTGAAGACTGGTAATAGACAAATTGCCAATGAAAGGAAACCTGCAATATAAAAAGAAAAGTGAAAAACTGTTTACATTGTGGGGAAGAGGAAAGTACTGAACATGTATTTTTGAAATGTAAAAGACAAGTGAAATCATGAGATGTTATGTAAAGAAAACGTCTTTGAAGACATAAATGAAGTGAATAAAATAAGTATTAATATAATTAAATATGGGTATTATAAGAATAGGATAGAAATGAAGGATATGTTAAAACAGTGGATGAAAATGTTTGTTATATGGTAATTGACTCAGCACAGCTCCTCGTGGTGTCCTGCAGAGTTCTACAAGCAGCAGCAAGTGGAAGAGTGACTTTCCATTGATTTATAAGTATTTTTTGGCTACTTATTTCCGACTGCTTTTTCTTGCCGAAAAGTGAGTTTCTATAACTAAATAAGCTCTGCAAAGTTGATTTACTGCATTACTGTTTGTTTTCCTGAACTTTTTGCACTTTTAAAGTTTGTTTTTGCTTAAATTAACTGGTAGGCTACACACTCAAGTGCGCTAGCTGATTTAAAGCATTTACTGTTGTTACTGTATCTATTTTCTGCTACTTTGTAAGAAAAAAACAAACAAAAAAAAATATCCTTGTTTCCTGCCTTTACTGAACTAGAATAGTCCAGTCTTCAGGTATTGCTGATCTCTGGGCTGTGTCATAGTTCCTGTGTTGCCCATATCCTTGTTTGGATAGGAGTAAGCTTCTTTGTTCACCAGTGGGAGTGGGGAGCTCTGAGCAGCCTATCTGTCCCTAAAGGAGTGGTTCCAGCCCAGTAACTTGTAGCTTATTGGCTGTTTTGGGCCATTTCCTAGGTCTTTCTAACCCCCTGCTATAAAGCCCACTTTAGCACACTTTTGCGCTTGTAATTGACTCAGCACAGCTCCTAGTGGTGTCCTGCTGAGTTCTACAAGCAGCAGCGAGTGGAAGAGTGACTTATTATTGATTTATAAGTATTTTTGGCTACTTATTTCCGACTGCTTTTTCTCGCCGAAAAGCGAGTTTCTATAACTAAATAAGCTCTGCAAAGTTGATTTACTGCATTACTATTTGTTTTCCTGAACTTTTTGCACTTATAAAGTTTGTTTTTGCTTAAATTAACTGGTAGGCTACACACTCAAGTGTGCTAGCCGATTTAAAGCATTTACTGTTGTTGCTGTATCTATTTTCTACTACTTTGTAAGAAAAAAACAAAAAAAAAACAAAACAAAAAAAAAAATATCCTTGTTTCCCACCTTTACTGAACTAGAATAATCCAGTCTTCAGGTAGTGCTGATCTCTGGGCTGTGTCATAGTTCCTGTGTTGCCCATATCCTTGTTTGGATAGGAGGAAGCTTCTTTGTTCACCAGTGGGAGTGGGGAGCTCTGAACAGCCTAGCTGTCCCTAAAGGAGTGGTTCCAGCCCAGTAACTTGTAGCTTACTGGCCATTTTGGGCCATTTCCTAGCTCTTTCTAACCCCCTGCTATAAAGCCTGCTTTAGCGTGAATTTGCGCACAGCGCAGCATCGGGCAGTGCCGCTTAATCAGGTTTAAACTATTCCCGACTCCACAGGGTCTGCTTTTCATTTTTTCCCTTGGAACTGCTCTAACTCTCAATCTAAACATTTTATTCTCAATCTAAAAACTCTGCACTTGCTCCTATAAGCATTTTATATAAGTTAAGCACTTTTTAACTATAAAAGCACTACATCCTTCTAAAATCCCCTTGAGTACCCTATCCCCTATAGGTCCTTTCTGATTCAGTTACATAGCAGTTCCTTATACTATTCTGGCATGTCGAAGGGTCAGTTGCTGGCTTCCTATCCAGTTCAGCTGGTGAATATGGGAATCTTGAAGCAATGTGACAACTGCCTCATGTACACAGACAACCCTCTCCTCCTCCCAACAAATACAAATATATGTGAGAGATGCAACCATATAGCCAAACCGGAGGCTGAGCTCTCTCAACTCAGTACTGGCGTAACCAGCCAGGAGGAGAAGGTAACCACACACACCACAAATCCAGTCTCACATAGACCTACCACAACTGCAAACCAAACACATATACACACAAAAACATACTCGGAGGCTCTAAATAAAAATCTGCCAAAGCAACAGAGACCTCCAAAGCAGACATCCAAGCAACCACTACCTCAAAACAAAACACATGCAACACATAGTTCACAAAGTCAGTGAGCCAAACAGTCACAGCCCTTCAGGCCAAACAACATACCTGATACACTTGCAATAGGTAACACTATAGTCAGACACACTGACGTCCCGCTCACCAGGCTGAACAAGGAAAAGGTCACAGTAAGCTGCATATCGGGCGCTAGAATCCGCCACATAACACAAGCACTCAGGTCACTCCAAAGCAGGTACAAATATGACTCAGTCATTGTTCATGCTGGTGTGAATGACCTGAGACGTACCTCCCTGGACTACATGAAAAGAGACATAGAAGAGCTCTCTGATTATGTAGCCCAGGCCGGTATGACCCTGACCTTAAGCAGCATCTTACCCTCACCAAGAATGATGTCACAGTACAAAGACAAAATGATAAATTTTAACAATTGGCTTAAGTATTGGTGTCTTTCTAAGGGGATCCAATGTCTGTCTGCTTGGGATGACATGCTCGACAAGCCACGCTGCTTCGCAAGGGACGGCTTGCACCTGTCACCCCTGGGCTTTCTGATATTGGCAAAGGCTCTTGCCACCCCCATAGTGCCTTTTTTAGGCAAGGCTCAAAAGACAAACCTACCTCCCTAGAAAACACAAGTAGAAGGAAACTAAGGGTAATGCTGCTCAACGCCAGAAGTCTAAATCTCAAGATGCACGCTCTCGAAGCCCTCCTCAGTATGGAGAACATCGATGTCTGTGCAGTGACAGAAACCTGGTTCAAGGCTCCTGAGAGCACACCAGCACTACCAGGTTATACCTCATATCATGCTTTTCGGCCCCAAAACTTGGACCGAACCACAAAAGGAGGGGGATTATCCATATTCATCAAGGATACCCACACCTCCAGGTTAGTGGCAATGCACGAAGCATCGGAGACCATCCATGTGCAACTAACAGTGGGAAAAACTGCCCTCCAGTTTGTAGCATGCTACAGACCACCCTCTCAAACTCAAGAACCCCACTCAGCCTTCCTAAAGACACTGGAGAATATGAAGATCTCTCCAAACACCATGATATTGGGGGACTTCAACTACCCAAACATAGACTGGGAGCATTACTCAAGCCCCAACACCCTAGCCCAAAGGTTCCTAGAATTCATAAACTCAAATGCTATGGAACAACTAGTCACCACTCCCACAAGAGGGGAAAACATATTAGACCTGATCATCACAAACATGGGGACACAATGTTCCATACCAGAAGTATACCCCTCATTGGTAAGATCGGACCATAAATTAATCTCACTGGAAATCCACATCCCACCCCCACCCCCAGCACAGAAGACCACAGTGAAGAACTTCTCAAAAGCTGACTTCACACTTCTTAAGACCAAAGTGGAATCCTTCAAGGCCCCCGGGCCAGTGGAAACCACAGCCCACTCTGCTGAATCCTTCATAAACGCATTCTATGAGCACCTTCAGGAATGCATGGATCATGCAATCCCAAATAAAAGCAAGACCCATTCCCCCAAAGGCAGGCGTCCTGTCTGGTGGACCCCAGCCATTAATAAGCTATACAACAGAAGGAGGAAGCTACTACATGATAGAGCAAAATCCCTAAAAGGGAAGGCATCTCTGATCAGTACTAGCAAAAAACTACGAACACTCATAAAATCATCCAAGGCCAATTTTGAAAGAAAAATTGCACAAGACACTAAAGATAATCACAAGGCTTTCTTTAGTTATGTTAGAAACCTGGGTGGAAACTCCCAGATATGCTCAGAGTTAGTCCAAAATGACAAAAAATACACTGAACCCACAGACATTGCCAACATACTAGCAGACAGGTTCAGTGCAAATTTCTCCCCCCTCCCCCCCAAAAGGACAAATATCTGTCCCAGCAGAGAGTTGCCTCCCTGACATCTTTGATGCCCAGGTGAGAGCCGCCCTCTCCAAAGCTAAAAACACAGCATCAATGGGACCAGATGGTGTCCCGGGTTGCATGCTACATGAACTCCAAGAAGAGCTAAACCCACACATAAGGCTGCTGTTTAATCTCAGCCTTACTACAGGATATGTACCCAAAGAATGGCTTACAGCAACAGTGGTCCCACTCCACAAAGGAGGTGCTTCTACGGACCCTGGAAACTACCGCCCCATAAGCTTGATGAGCCTGGTCTGCAAAGCTATGGAGAGGATCATTATGGAACTCATAAACAAAGACATTGGGGAACTACAGACATTGGATCCTACCCAATTCGGCTTTGTTAAGGGCAGATCCTGCCTTTTGAACCTGATCGACTTCTTTGAAAAGTCACCAAGGCCATTGATGAGGGTAAGGTAGTTCACACAGCCTACCTTGACCTTGCAAAAGCCTTCGACACAATGCCCCACTCGGGCATCATAGACAAGCTCTCCAGCTTAAATATCAACCCCTATGTCATAAGATGGGTTGCAAACTGGTTCAAGGACAGAACCCACAAGGTCAGAATTGCTGGAGCCATGTCAGACTCTAAACCAGTCACAAGTGGCATCCCACAGGGCTCGGTCCTGGGACCTCTCTTGTTCGGTATTTATTTTTCTGAGGTACAGGCTAACATGGGAGGATTGTGGCTGACCAAGTTTGCAGATGACTGCAAACTAGCCGCCATAATTGATTCTCCAGCAGACACAACCATCCTTCAAAAGGGTCTCATAGAAATGGATAACTGGTGCCAGAGCCATGGCCTTAAACTAAACGCCAAAAAGTGTATAGTCATACCCTTTGGGAAAAACAAAGTGCCCACAAATTACCACATAGGTGGTAATCCATTAAGTATGGAAGAAGTAATTAGGGACCTAGGGACCCTAGTTGACAGTAACCTCTTGTTTGACACTCACATTACCAAAGTGGTTAGAAATACCTTCTATATTGCCCACCTTATCATGAAAGGATTCACATCTAGATCAAGAGAGGTCATTGTGCCCCTTTACTCTTCCCTCATCAGGCCCATAATTGAGTACAATGCCCCATTTGGGATGTACCTTACCCGACACTTGCAGCAATTAGAAAGACCCCAAAAGTACCTCACCAAGAGGATCAAGGGACTCAAACACATGCCGTATGCTGCCCGGCTAAAGAAACTCCAGCTCTACTCAGTCGCATACCGCCTACTCAGAGGCAATCTATGCCTGACGTACAAGGTCATGTCCAACCCGGAATTAATGGACATGCTCCACCTCAGAAAATCCAAATCCACCAGAGCTATGCGAGTGAGAGATTTGAACCTCAGCACAGAAATAAATAGGACATGCTGGAGGGACAGATTCATAACCCAGAGGCTCCCTTCACTCTGGAATAGAGTCCCAATCCATGTTAGGCAGAGCCCCTCACTGACTCTCTTCAAGAGAAATCTTGACGAGTGGATGGGAGATCGTAGGTTTACCCCGGGGGTCACTTCTGTGTCACTGCTAGACAGAGGTACATTAAACTAAACCTTAAAATGGGCACAGTATACTCATTCCAAGGGGTGGTGAAAGCCAAACACACTCTCGCTAGGCTTATGCCCTAGGGAGATAGCCTAGTATAAACCTATGAATGGATAAATGAAATTATGTTTAATGGAAAATGGATTTTAGCAGCAATATTGAGGAAAATGAAATGGTGATTAAGGAAAAAGGAGTTGGGGGTCTAATAAGGATAAAAACGTGATAGAAAGTATAAACGTATAATAGTAAAAGAAGGAATGTATCTTCGTAAATTTGTAAACATGTAAATAATGTTTTTGTATAAATAAAGGACCCTACTGTTTTCAGTAGGTGCTGTGGGATGTTTTACATCTACCTGAGCTACCAGTAACTCAGGCAGATGGGGCCTCATTTTAACATCTCATCCGAAGAACAGCACACTCAGGGAAGCCTCACCGCTTATGCTGTACTGCAGTGTCAGCAATCAATGTAGCTTCTGTAGGAATAGAACCCACAGCCTTCTGCACCGCAAACAAGTGTGCTGCCTCTTGCGCCACTGACACTGAAAAATTTAAGACTCTTTCTGAGGAATCAAGAACACACTGAAATAGCATTTTTATTATGGCTACTTTGCAGTTAACATTGTTAATAAAATCCACCTTCAAATGGATTTTATGTGTGATGCAGATAGCTGCCACATGTGCTGGAAGCAGCCCTCACCAGGCACAAGTCTGAATGTGTTCTGCATTTATTTAAAAAAAAAAATTCACTCCATAACTTTTCATATGGACCTCACTGCTTGCCCTTATGCAATGACAATATAATTAAGTGATAGGCTAATAAGGTGGTGAATTCCATTACTCTGTTCGGATTTCGGGGTGCAGTCCATTTGACTAAGGAAGTGCATTTCAGTATGAACCTTATTGAAATGACAACACATGGGGAATGAACATAACTGAGCGTCAAGCTGTAACACTACAATTTTAAAAGTTATGAGGGCAGTTTAAAGGGTTTTTTGTTGTTAATATTCAAATACAGAAGGTGTACACATTTGTGTCTGATCTGGGAAGCGTCCCTCATCAGATGCTTAACTATAACATAAATATGTTCAAATCATTAAACATTTTTTCAGTGGTAACCTTTTAAGCAGAAACAACATATAGGGTGAAAATAAACATTGCTATTATAAACATTTGAAATTCATATGAAGGCTTCGTTTTTGTTGCAAGTATGTTTCCCATATTTGATGTAACTTTATTATAGAGGATTATTTCAAATTTTTAGTTCATTTTTGTCTGTTTCCCAAGTTTGAAAACATGGAATTTTGTTCATGAATGTTTACTGTAAACACAGCTAAAGTCTGCTACAAATAATGTTGCTGAGTCAAACTTCTGTGCACTTTACAACAAATGTCTATATTGCTACCTGACAGTATTCACTATCAGAGAAATTGAGAAAGTTTGTCTCTAGCAAAGAGACTTTCCTGCTGCCAAACGTTGTAATAAAATTTATGAACAGTGTCTAATTTTTATAATATGTTGGTGTCTATAAGTAGAATGTCAAAAATCACAGAAATTGTATGTAATAGTGTTTTATTTATTGTTTGTTTCAGTGTTCATTTTAGGGCCAGGATCAAGTTTTTCATACAGAGTAAAAGCAGGGACTTGTGATGAAGAGCTGCTGTGAATGTTCCCAGTAATCTGTGATGAAATCAGTATATGGGGAGACTTGTTTGCACAAGTAATCAATGATCTGGCCATTTAGTTTTCCTTGCCTGTTTTATAAATACCTGTTAAAATTTCACACATATCCACAGATTACCTTGCATGAGGAGACACATTAGCAATCAGCATGCAAAACATTCACAAATCAAGAAGCAGATGGTGATGGATTTCTGTCCTGAATGGTCAACATGGCTTCTTTAAACAGCGATACTGTTCTGGAACGTTCTAATGGAATACTTACTGGACCTGAGTAATTGTACTGTCCTGGGAGCTGCCATTCATTATAGAAGCTGTTTAGTACTGAATGGAGATGGGGTGGGGGCATCTAGGTATTAAATTACGCTGTGCTGACATTTCCTCCAAGCAATCCTTTGGGATCATACTCTTGTTCATATATAATGAAACCATCTTCTCTTAAAGGCATTATCAACTTTTGCTCATCTCATTTAAAATTGTAATCAGTGCGCATGTAATCAACATTTAGACCTGCAAAAACACAAAGGGCAAGGATATATATGGACTGCAAGTATAGTAAACTTGTGTACCCTTCTCATTGATTCTGATGTCTCATCCAATATGCCTTAATTTAGTTCTGAAGAGCAGTGGGCAAATTAACACCTTTGCTTTCAAAGATATTATAAGCCAGGATACCACTTGTGTCCTTACAACTTTTCTCCAAAATTCTCTATTACAAACACACTTCATCAGATTTATAATGATATCTGATACATAGTGTGCATTACAAACAGATATGATAGCTATTTGGTTGACAATGGGCTGTACACAAGTGGCAGTATGAAAGGCCCATCATTTTATATTGCAGATTTATGAAAGAGAAACTGTTATTTTATTTGGCAATACAAATTCTAGTGTTATTGTCAAGTAAAGGGTTGTAATTATCTAAGTGTGCAAGATAGTCATGTTATCACTGAGGGAACTGTTCACCTGTTTGTTTCCAAATATATGATACCACAATATTACAAAACAATATTAGGTTACAAAACAGTCTGTACTAGAGGACAATGATCAGTGACAACACTGTGCACCTTAATGTTTTCTGTATCACAGCACTATTTTTCATCTGTAGGTCACATAGCTTTTATGAAATTAATGTAGGTATGAAAATAAAGGTAATAGTTATAACTGCTTTACTAAAAACAGCATATAATTCTCAGAATCTCTTCACATTACTAACAATGCTTTAATACCATTTTTAACTAATCTTCACTGCTTGTGCATGCCACCCCCTACAAGAGCGTCACATTCTTATGCATTATTAATATAAACATGTAAATATGATATTTTTCATACATTTTTACAGTCACTCCTTAACACCAGTTCTGCACATCCCATGCAGACCATTTCATTGTTATATTTAGCTAATCATGTTAGCTTGTAGATGCCACCGTGCTGCCTTAGTTTTATGTAAGTACTTTTACCAGGACTTCAACAATTAAACTTTGAAAACAGCAACAAAGATACTCATTTCAGTATAAAGATGAGTACACTCTTAAAGGATACAAAATCAGTCTGCTGAGTGTTGGTATATGTCAGCTAAATGGGGTAAGCATAACAGGTTCAAAAGGGAAATTTCTTCATGGGGAATAAGATGCAAAAACAAGTAAGAGAAATATTCATAAAGCAAAGGAAAATGTCAAACTATGAGGCAACCTTTTGCAGCTGTATCTTCATCACTGGCTGCATGGAACTGCCATACCTCATATGTGATAAGAATCCCACTTCATTCAAAATTACAAAGCTTTACCTTTCTGAAATACCTACGTATTATCCATAGCAACAGCAATGTGGCTATTACAAAGTAGATGGTAATACATAATGCAACCATATGTAGTATACATCCTTAAAACTCCTCGCACTGTCACTGTAAAGTCGAAGAATGCATCTTTGTCATGTTACCCACACCACGAAAGATATCAACTTCAGCTACATTATGAAATCTACAGGCTTTCTGAAAGAATGATGCTGCCAAATGTAGGTTGAAATCCCTATGTAGGAACCCAAATGCTACTCAGCCTGGAAATGTTCATGTTGTATATGTGATTTATACTTAACTATGACTTTTTATTTTTCTCAGTATTTTATTATGTATATGATCTGTATATTCTCCTTATCATCCAGATGCAGTCATCAACACAGTTCTGTATCATTCAGCTGTCCCACTATTACTCACAGTGTTAAGAATTATTATTTCATCTTACTGGATTTGGTTCCAAATTTTGAGGGTGAACAAGTTCAAGAGCCACATAGCAAAAAAAAAAAAAATCAACTAAGCACACTCTCTAACCAGTATAATCACCAAAAATGACACTCCTCTTTTTCAAATGAATGTGTGCGCATGCATCCATACAACTCACTTACTGCTCCAGATGTACTCAGCCCAATACCCAAAAACAAATGCAAAACAGACTTCTTGCAACTCCATACACCCTCAAAACTTTTATAACTAACTCCAAGATTGTACGTACCTTCTCACTCATCTCCACACATTCTGCACTCATTTTCCACATGTTCACACACTAAAACAGACACCTCATTCCCTATATATGCACCACAAGCTTACAATCACACTTCATTCACAGAAACATACACCACAAACACCGAAGCAAACCACTGCCTAACCAACACACACTACAAACTTCCAATCACCACAAAGCAATCAAAGAGAACACACCATGCACATGATAAATATATATTCATGTTTACACACACAAACATACACACACAACTTGCATTATATTATCCACTACAGCAGTAGGACCTCACACACACACACACACACACACACACTGCTAGCACCAGCCCATGTAAACAACACATGTACACAGCACAGCCACTCAAGCAAACCACTCCCTAATCAATTCACTGCAAGCCTGCAGTAATCTCTCTCTCTCTCACACATACACACAGCATCATCATCAATCCCCTGTTCACATGTTCTACATGGTGTTGGGGTGTCATTTCAACTGTTGCCATCTTTTCCGATTACACACCACTTTCCTCAGTTGGCATGTTTGACTGTTGGAAGTCTTCTCTCACACATTCCATTCATTCCTTTGCTGGATGCCCTTGCTTCCTCTTGCCTTCTTCCTGTCTCTTCCAAATCATCTTTACCAGACTGTATTTTGCTTTCCTGCACATGTACCTGAACCACAGGAATCTGCCTGCCCTTCTCTGCAATTGGAGCTACTTTGGCTACTTCTCTGTCTTCATTTCTTCATCTGTCCCACAGTGTGCATCCCACCCAGTGTCTCGGACACGGTCTCCACCACCTCTATCTTCTTCCACTGCTGAGATTTCTGTACCACACAGTAGTACTTGCTGCACCACTGTTTTGTACAGCCCACTTTCCAACTTCTTTACACTACCTATAGCTAATATAAACTACCTTTGATGCTCTGTGCCAGTTGACTGCAGCATCTCTGATTCTATCTTTGACACCCTCATTCAAACTTTGCTTTTCCTCAACCATCCCTCCCAGATACTTGAAGCTGTTAACCATATTCCACTTTCTCTTCTATCTCAATTTTCAGCCTTTTCTAATTCCCCCCATTTACTGCCATAACAACTCTCTTGTCTGTATTCAGTTTCATTCCATGTGCCTTCAGTTTTGTATTCCATTTCCCTAACATTTGCTGAAGTTCTTGTTCGGAGTCTGCTTGCAATTCCACCTTATCTGCATACATCATATTTGTTGAACTGTACCCTCACACCTGCTTGCTAGTGTAATCCATCACCAGTATGAACAGTAGTGGGCTCAGAGCAAAGCTCTGATGCCCACTCTGAAAGGAAACACCTCTGTGAGTCTAAACACAGTTCATTCTTGTCACTGGGTCCCAGTACATAGGTTCATAGGTTCATACTAGACTATCTGCCCTAGGGCATTTATAAGCCTAGCCAGAGTATGTTTGGCTTTCGCCACCCATTTTAAATTAATTTTGCTATGCCCTTTTTCGAGGTTAGTATACTGTGCCTCTGTCTAACAGTGACACATAAGTGATACCCGGGGTAAACCTACGATCTCCCATCCACTCATCAAGATTCCTCTTGAAGAGAGTCAATGAGGGACTCGGCCTAACCTGGACTGGGATTTTATTCCAGAGTAAAGGGAGCCTAGCCTGCATTAATCCTACCAGTGTTTCTTGGACTTCAAGCAATTGCAGGACTGCCCAGCTCAGCTTTCTTTGGAACATGTCATATGCTTTTTACAAGTTAAGGATGACCAGTTGGATTATTTTTCCTCATCTCTAGCATCTTCTCAACTATCTGTCTCACTGTGAACATCAGGTCAGTTGTGCTCCATCTGATCTGAATCCAAACTGCTCATATCCTATCTTGCTCTCTAGTACTCTGTATATTCATTTATCAGTTACTCTCTCCAGCCCTCTAATAGAGGTACTCCTGCACTAGTATGCTTGTTTTCCAGTCATCTGGGATATGCCTCTTTCTCTTCATTCTGCTATGAATTCCATCTAGAGCCATTGCTCCCCTAACTCATCCAACATCTTGATCATATCTGCTATAAACTCATCTGAGCCCTTGCTTTCCCATATTTCATTTTCCTTACTGTTCTTACTTCTAGGGTGGGCTTCTCTCTTCTTTTATCGTAGGCTATGTTTGGGGAAGTGCAACTTCTATGGGATTTTCTTCATTCAGAAGCTGCTGTGGAAGTACTCTTTCCATCTATCTGTGATGTTCTGTGGATGGGTGAGTAGGTTGTTGCTGGCATTTGTTATGAAAGATGTTTGATGACTATCTTTATTATTGCCTGATGGATTTTCTTTGTGCCATAATTTTCCTGAAGCTGATAGAGTGCCTCTGATGCTTTGTTCTTTACGATTGCAACTGCTGTTTTAGCTAACCAGTATTCCTTCTTAGTCTGAGCCATCTTTTCTAACTCCAACTTTTTCCTTCTCTCCTACTTTCTTTTGATAACCTCCTGGACTTCTGAATGTCACCACCAACCTTCCTTATGTATCTCATACCCAAAACTGGAATTATGCATTGTACATATTGTACTTGAGCAAAATGTTAATCTGTCACATAACCAGACATATATTTAGACATTGTATAGCATCATATTATAGTATCTAGTTGTGCAATCAGTGTTGCTATCCTTCTTACTACCAATTTGAATTATCTTATCTAGTCATTATTTGTCTATGTGATGATATGGGCAAGTACCAGCATAGCCAGCTGAAGTTTTGTAAAGAATGATATGTCCTTTGAATATCAAACTGATTTATATAATATAGCTGTGTTATAAATGTATTAGAACTGTATGTCATTTGTATATCAAACTGATTTGTCTAGATGCTTGTGCTGAAAATTTATTTTTGAGGTTTGCTTGTGTTAAAATGTATCTACAGTGCACCCTGCTAAAATGAAAAGAAATGTACATGTATTATTGCAACTGAATTTTATGTATATGTTTTAATAGAGAACACTGAGACAGCAAAGGTAACTTAAAAAATAAGGGAAATGTAAATGATCTGTTAAACCATTAAAATGGCACCCCACAGTGCTGAATGGGACTGGAGGTGCTGGGTCTGTGACAGAGCCTTTTGTTCATTACCTCAGTGAAAAGAGGGGAGGCCCAAGGCACTGTCATAAATATTTTGATGTGTATTGTGACCATATGTGCTAAATTCCTATCTCAGCTTCAAATGGGAATACTGTGAGAACCTAGAGTCAGTTGACCAGAAGAGGTCATCCTGCCAGCTGTCTTGGAAATGATATTTTAGGTATTAAAAAGAGGAATTTTGGGGTATAGAGTATTCTGTTTGGGAAGCCTGACTAGAAAGACCCTCACCCCAGCTGTAAATCCTTCCACCTTCAACCATACTTACAGTACCAGATCATATCCAACATCTTGTTCAATCTATCAACATCTCAACCCCAGGCACATTAGCTCTAGATCCAAACACTACCACAAACTAATAAACAAATTCCTGAAGTTTATCACCAAGTATAGACTCAACCTAATACTTGGTGGTGGTATTCCCCCCACCCTGGCCCACCCACTTCAGATACACATACCCCCTCTACTTGCAATCTAAGCTACAAACCTACAACTAATAGGTCAACTAACTCTCTCCTAGCCTGTCATCTCAATATTAGAAGCATTAATAACAAGGTACATGAATTGCATGCACTTCTGGATGTCCACTCCCCTACAACTAATAGGCCAACTAACTCTCTCCTAGCCTGCCATCTCAATATTAGAAGCATTAATAACAAGGTACATGAATTGCATGCACTTCTGGATGTCCACTCCCCTGAGATTCTATGTTTATCTGAAACCTGGTTAAAACCTAACACTAAAGACAATGAAGTATTACCACCTGAGTACAACATACACAGGCTGGATCGTGCTTCGAGGAAGGGGGGGGTAGCTGTACTCTATAAATCTGAGTTGAATGTCACCATAGATGTAATACAACCACCTCAGATTGATAACTCAGAGATTCTTGCCACCAAATTGCAACTTAATAAAAATAAATGCATTAATATCATCTGTATGTACATTCCCCCAGGTAACAATATATCTACACTTGAATATATCCTGCACTGGCTATCATGTCACTACTCCCAAGAAACCCTACTACTACTTGAAGACTTTAACATAGACTGGGGCACCTGTTCCTCAGAATCCCCAACCACCCACATTAACCTGCATGCATTTACACAAATTATATCCACCCCTACCAGGATAGGTAAACCCAACCAAAAAGAAAGCATACTTGACTGGGTACTCATAAAAAGTCACCCCCAACTGTAGACCTCTGGTACCCTTCTTGATGGCCTAAGCGATCACCTTCTCACATATGTAATTAAGCACAAAACCATTAATTCCCAACAACCCTTACTCAGAAAGGTTAGAAACAATAAAAACTTTGACCCTGCCAAATTCCAACAAGTACTAAACTCATGTAATTGGTTTATTCTAAAACACCTCCCCTTAGAGGAAGCAGCAGCATACTTTAACAACAAATTCCTTGAGATCCTTGATTTGCATGCACCTGTTCATTCAAAGAGAACCAAGGCAAAAACTGCGCCATGGCTTTCTAAAGAGTCTAAACTCAAAATTACCCTTAGAAACAAAGTATGGGCTTTATGGCATTCTTCTAAAGACCCTCAAGATCACACTAAATACAGGCAATCCAGGAACAAAAACAAAAAATCAGTTTTACAAGACAAAAAACAATACTACTGTAATTTACAGACAGTAAATCAAAATAACCTTCAGAAGTTTTGGGCAGGTTTAAATAATCTACTACATTCTGGACAAACTTCAACCTCAGTCCCTGCTGCTACTATTGATAAAACCCCTGAAGATGTTTCTGACAGTTTTAACCAATTCTTTACTGAGACAATTCAAGCCCTAGCTAGCCAACTACCTCCTAGCTCCCCTGGTCCTGTAAGTAGCACCCCTAGAAACCTACTTACATTCAACTTTCAACCAGTCACCACATCACTTATCCGTACCTTGATCAAAAAATTAAAACCCACTACACTTTCTGCTGATCAACTCCCTGCCAAGTACCTACAAAAATCAGCTGATAATATTGCTTACCCCGTCTCAATACTAATCAATCGAACCATAGTAGAAGCTAAAATTCCCACCATCTGGAAAATATCATATGTAATCCCACTTCACAAAGGAGGCAGCTCTACTGAATTCTCCAATTATAGGCCAATAGCTATACTCTCTCCACTTGCAAAGATTATGGAAAAATGTATTCATAGACAACTTATGCACCACCTAATCCAGAATCACCTTATGGTAGACACTCAGCATGGCTTCCATCCTTATCACAGCACTACTTCAGCCCTCCTAGCCTTTACCAACACCATAAACCATAATTGCAACAGTAATTATATATCCTCAGCCCTCTTCTTGGATCTTTCCAAGACATCCAATATGGTTGATCACCAACTATTAATCCACACCCTGCAAACATTCTGTCTAGATACTAGAGCCCTTCAGTGGTTTCAGTCATACCTGAATGGTCGACAGCAGGTTGTCCTCTGGCAGAACAAACTCTCTAACCTTCTACCTAACACCCTTGGAGTACCATAAGGCTCTATACTAGGGCCCTTGCTGTTTTCCATATTCATTAACAACCTTTATACTGTCATCCCAAAAGTTAGCTGTATCCAATATGCTGATG
This sequence comes from Protopterus annectens, assembly GCF_019279795.1. NCBI lineage: Eukaryota > Metazoa > Chordata > Ceratodontiformes > Protopteridae > Protopterus > Protopterus annectens. The sequence goes on along the minus strand of NC_056726.1, from coordinate 1,225,237,312 downwards.
ACTCTACTCTGATTTGCTCAGCCACATCTCCAGTAGAGTTATGGTCACCTGCCCAGACCACCTTTAATACAATAGAAACTGGCTTTCTGAACATTGTCTGATCCTAAATCCCCAAAAAAACTAAAATGCTGTTATTTTCACTAACCCGTAGGTCTACCGCTTTCACCTTTACCATAAATTTAAATGATGGCACAATAATCTCCCCTGACCCCTCTACAAAAACTATTATTTGTCATCATAGACAATAATCTAAAATTTAACCTACGTGTTAACCAAACTATCAAAACCAGCAATAAAAATTAGGGTCACTTTACAGAATAAAAGCCTTCCTAACCCCTCCAGCTAAAATTGCCATAGCTTGCTCTCACCTTCTTTCAACCCTTCTGTATGCATCCCCTCTACTCTCGAATTTAAACAAGACTGTCCTTAACAAACTCTCAATTTGCTACAACCACATTGCCAGGTTTGCCACTGGGCTGCCTTTTAGGACACATCATTGCATCAATCTAAATCAGCTTGGGTGGCTTGAACTACCCAGCCAAATCCAGTATAACCAACTAATTATGGCCTATAAAATCCTCTATAATCCAGACAATACTCCTGCACTTAAAAATATTATCACCCCCTATAACAATCCTAGACTGCTTCGATCCTCTAACAAACTACTAATTCAGACTAGCAAAATTAATAACACAGCCAGTTACTCTCTCTTTGCAAACTCTGTAAGTAGATCCTGGAACTCTCTTCCTGCTGATATTACCTTACTTTCCACCTTAGGTCAATTTAAAACTAGACTCAAACAACATTTGTCACTTAACTGGCTATGTCAATGTATCAAGCCTGGCTAACTCTCTCTAGAATGTGTAAACATCTGTTAACCAGTTTACTGTGTAATTTAATTTAATTTAATCCTGGCTTGTGCTCAGGATTAACTCTAACCTGTGGAACTTGTTTAACTTGCTTACTTATATAATCTCTGTAAATAGTCTGTTTGTAATATGTAATGCTGGTATTATGTAATGCTGTATATGCTTACCCTTGGACCTTTTCTCCCCGGGCCTCCGTTGAAAATGGACATGCATCCAGTCGGACTATCCTGGTCAACAAATGTAAAATTAAATAAATAAATAAATCTTGCCTTGCAGTAGAAAGTAACTTAACTAGGGTACAGTAATTTTTTAGATTAGTCAGGAATATAATGAGGCTTAGTTTAGATATTGTTTTTCTTTATTTGTCTGAAACTGTCCATTAATGTTGTTTTCAATATCTCCTGTGATTTGAACTGTGTGGTTTAATGTGAGTATATATATATTTAAAACTTTTGTTGTAGCTGCTCCTTGTAGAAAGTATCTAACCTCTAAGAGTGCCTGTACAGTATTTATTTGGCGACACTGTGTGGGCCACTCCAGAAGGCCTAAGCTGTCTTGGTCAACTACTATCATTTGTATTAGTATTAATAATGCATCATATAATTAGATGCCATTTGTAAGAGCCTTCTAGTAACTGACTGGTGGCAGTGAATCTACTTTATAATCTGGGCAAAGCTGGTAGAGCAGGTAGTCTGTGCCAGCCTTTCCTGGGTGTGTGTTTGAAAATAAAATCTTATAGTGTGTGTGTGTCAGTTACTGGGGACAGGAACATGAAGCACTGGATTTACAAAGAGGGTGCAGAGGACTTGCCTTGGACACTTGGCTGAGGACCTAACCTTACAGCGGTTCCAGTGGGGAGTCTTGTTGGGGACCTGAGGGAGACAGATATAGAGACATCCAGACCCCAGGCTGAGTGTGTTTCCTGTGTGATCTTAAGTGAAATTGTACTCGATGCAGAGAGGTCTGCATCTGGAAATACTGAGTGTATCCATTTGTATTCCAAGTGCACTTTCCTCTCCAGTATCAGTGGTGAGGATTTAGGTCTTTGACTACTGGCCTAGCGTGGGGCGACATATATTGGTGGCCATCACATATTGGTAGCAGTGGTGGGCATCGCAGTCTATATCAGATTTGCCATTGTTTATACTAGCTCTACCTACAATGATATTAGAACTTTGCTAATACTTGACCTATGATATTGTGATGCTATTCCTTTGACTTTATTATGCAGTTTTACCTAGTCAAACTGTTCCTATAATTGTATCAACTAGTTATATAAATGTAAATGATGTTATCAATACCAATCTTTGTATACCTGCCTTTGAGGGCTCAGATTTAACTGATCTTTGGACCAGCTCATCTACCCAGTCAACAAAAACAAATTTCATACCTCAGTGTCCATACACACCTCACACTCCTCTATGTACACACACACACACACATATATATATATATATATATATATACATACACACATACATATGATTTGATCACCCACATGCACAGATTAAACCCTCCCCTCATACCCACATGCATTTGAATATTCTGTTATCCTTATACACTCTTAAAATCGCCTTTACTTCTTCATGTACATACAAACATACTCACAGACACTCACACTCAGGCTTAGTTGGCATCTGCCTTATATAGGGACAAATAGGCCATATATAATATAGGTTGCAGACTCAACACTACTCACTTTCAATTGCACATAAGCACATTAAAACACCATGCAGCACATACTCATCAATACCCATATGGAAACCCTTTAACCCATCTTATTTATGGACAATAATACCCTACATCAGATGGATCCTCCAACTAATTTACATGGAAAATCTCAATGAATATGTATAGTTGAACAGTATGAATATTCACTTTCAGTGCTCCTCAATTTGTGGGACTTGACAAACTGCCACTTGACCTCCATGGATCAGGGTTTAATTCAGTCTATTGATCCTTCTTGTGAAGATGTTTTTGGTAAAAGAAAGTGCATTTTTTGAACCATTTCTCAAAAATTTGCAAATTAAAGAAAAACAAGGATGCTGGGCAGGAAAAGCATTGCAAGTAACTGAATAAAACAAAGGCCTATGTAGTAATTCAAAAGCATAAAATGATTTGTTTCTGAATGCCATAGGTGTGAATTAATTTGTCAGAAAGCACAGAAATACTAGAATATTGTCAATAATGGAGTCACTGAACTGAGACACTATGCATTAATGGCAAAAGCCTTAATTTAAGTTCAATGCAAGTGCTGAATGTACATTTAGACTTCACTGTAAGTGGACTTAGGAAAACAGGTTTGCAATGGAGAGAAAAAAGACTCCAGCTCTATATTACAGACTTATTCAGGCCATAAGCTAACACCAATGGGTCAGAAAGAGCTATGCAGTGATTATAAAAGTAAAACCTATAATCTTTTACAGATCATTCTGGGAAAGCTGGTTTGTGAATAGCTGGGCATGATTATACACATATTGTTCATGTGCAGTCTTAGAGCACTACAGGGTAGTATGCAGTCAGTGAAAGTAAAAATTCACAAACTCGCACCAACAAATAGTTGCACACTTGAGGAGAGAATTTATTAATGAAGACACAATCCCAAATGTGCAGAGGACATGATTCACAGATTCAGAGGCAGGAATTTATGTGTTTGTGAAGTGGACAAATTGTATACTTCTAAGAACAGTCATAATGCTTTTCAGTGCACTCAAACAATGATGTAGTGAAATAATTGGTGCATAGAGCTACACTTATGGCTAAAACTGAGACATCTAAGGAATAGTCTGATTTTTTTCTGAAAATGATACTAGTTTATTTTCTGGTCCTAATTGCATTCTGGGTCAAGTCTTACAAGTATGTATATGGTAGACAAAAATGTGTTCGAGAGCATAAGCAACTACAGAGCATTTTTCCAAGATCTGTACAAAAATTTCCTCCTGAAGAAGTTTTTTTTTTTTTCAAGATCTGTACATAAAGGTCCTCCTGCAGAGTATTTTTCTAAGACCTGTACATTAAGTTCTTCCTATGTTGTATTTCTATAACATCTGTTCATAATGTTTCTCATCATCTGCAGAGAATGCTGTTCGCATTACAAAAGTAAAACCTGGCAATTCTGTATAAACATATATATTGAAAATACACTAAGTAGAGGCCATCTCAGTAAAAGCAAAGAAGAAATGATGTCTCATTACTTGGAACCAATCAATGTCCTTTGATAGAATTATATAAACTGGTTCCCCTCATCAGTAATATGTATTTGATAGAAAAATATACACAATTTAGTAAAACTGTTTTTCCTTCGTAGTAACAGGTTTGGTAATCATAATGGTGTGAACAGAATGCTTGTGTGGAACAAAAAGTGTTATACTTCTGAATGTTTTTGTAACAAATGGCATTAACAGTAGAGACTTGCTGAAATATCCTAAACAGTTGAATGTGCACAGATATTTAACTGAAAAGGGAAATGGCTAACACAGTACACAGCAGAAAAAGTTGCAAACTATCCCACCAATTTTGGCCTGCTGAGAACTGTTCTTTTCTGCATTGAGATAAGGATGCAGACAAAGGCCTAATTTGGACCCTTTTAAATATTTGTAAAAATACTGTGACAAGCACTAGTTCATATTTTGCTGGCACTGACCTAAATACAGTCAGTCAAAGTTCAACAGCATCAGGAACTTCCAAGTGGATGAAATGAGATTTTGTCTTTGCATCTGCTCTGAGATATTCACCAGCATTTTCAAAAGAGAGGGAGTTTACAGTTTGCAGTTTTAGTCTACAGACTGATCACCTGTGATCCATTTCTAAAAATGGTAAGGCTGTTTCTGAAATAACATAGATACCAGCAAGAACATTAGTGATAAATATACACATTTATTGGCCATAGACTTAAATCAGACTCCTGATAAAGTTTGGGCATTATTACATCAGTGGTATGAACAAGCCAGTAGTGATGTTAAATATAATGCAGCATTGTTTGGTATAAATAGAAATGAGAAAGTATATAGGTGTAAATGTTTTGATCAGTCCATACAACAGTCTAAAAGTCAAGTTAAATATTTTAAACCTCTGTTACAGCAGTTGTCAGTAAAGACTGTATAGGACAAGTCAAAATTGTCAGATGAAGTCAAAAGTTATTTTGTAATGTCAGTTTATACCTTATATAGAGAATTCCAGTCATTTTTAAATCATGCTAAAAGTTTACAAGTTGTAGAACCAGCTGAAATGTTTCAGACCTACTGCTTGCAGTGGCATGCTTTTAACAAAGATAAATTATCAACAGAGCTTAATGAAACATACTTGCCAAAAGTGTATGTAAACTGTTTTAGACATTTTGTCTATGGCTGATGTTGCTATACAGATGGATGCTACAGAATGTATAGTAATGCACACAGATGACACTTGTAAAAATTTGCATGCAAATGTACAGAATTTAACGAATTGGTTACAACAGAAACATGCAGATTTATGGGTTAAAGATACAATAAATTCCAGTTCAGCTGACACAAGTGAAGTGCCCAGAAAGACGTATTGGGTGTGGCCAGTTAGAAAAAAAGAGTAACCATGCACATTTATGTCGTGTAGGGCATACCAGAAATAACAGTCAAGTTACATGAATACAGTTTTCTCAGGATTTAAATGGTTAAAAATTACATCAGTTAACAGTTCAAAGTATAACAGTTTTGTACTAACAGTCATATTACAGGAATACGTTAGGATTTAATGGATTAAAGATTACAGCAGACAGTTCAAAGCGTAACAGCTCTATACTAGGTATGGACATGTCATTAGAGTTAACTATGAAGTTATCAGAGTATTTTAATATTAATGTTTCTGACAGTATGTCTGTCAGAGCATGACAACAAAGTTATTTTTAAACATAACATTTTTCTCTTGGTACTAATGAAGATGGGTTTAAAACGGTAAATACAGTTGGACAGGGGAAAGTAAAGAAAGGTGAGGGATGAAAACAGAGATGTAATAAGAGTAGCACCAACCCCTCCAGCTATGGGAAGCCCTTATGATAGATAAATTGCATGTTTTTTACTTTAGAAAGCTAGGACATATCAAGTAGGGCTGTGTATACTACAGAAAATGGAAAAATAGACAGATACACAAAGAAGTATTTGCAAGGGACTCAGAAGAAAAATAAGTAAAAAAAGGAAGCAAATTTGAAGGATGATAACGCAGAGTGTCAAACTGAACTGAGTGTTAACCGAAGTGGATGAATACTATAGAAGACCTTATGGGCAGAAACAAAAATGGACTGTGGGAAGTTAAAAGTTTCAGTTACAGTGGGAGGTACAAGGGATAACATTACATTTAAAAATCAACGCTATATAATGATTAGATTATCTCAAGGTTTTCAGAACAGTTCTGTTATTTTTCATCAGATAGTACGGACATTCTTACAGGATGTGAGTAAAATGAAGATCTTAAGTTGTCTCTCTCGCCTTCATTCTTGCTGGTTGGGTTCGGAGCCGACCTTCGGCTCTGACTCGGCCATTTTCTAAAGCTCGACAGCTACTTACTGGCTCGAGGCCTCCCTATATCCCACAATGCCTGGAGCCAGACCCCCAGATCTCGTTTGCCACTTCAGCTACGAGGTTGCGCTTTACTGGCTCAGGTCGTATTCATCTTTTGTAATATTAGTAGTCTACTTTTAGTGTATATTTTTCAAGTTTTTTTTTGTTAAATCAGAGTAGCACTGCAGACTAGTCTTAGTTTTCCCTGTGTTTTTCTACCCTTAGGAAACTCGTTTTTACTTAGAGAGTCCCCCCCCCATCTCCCTAAGTAGGCCATTTTAGTTAGAGGCTATTCCCTTCCCTTTTAAATTGTTCCAGTAGGAAGCAGCGTTTAGCATTTGTAGTCTAAGTCATAGTATTTTAGTTTTGTTAGTATTGTTTCCTTTAAATTTTTTGTGTGAAGGAGTGGGACTAGTGTGTGTGTGTGAGTGTGTGTGTTTTTGCACTAGGCTAACATTTATCCATCGGTATTCCTTTTTTCTTTAACATGTCAAAGGATACCAAGGTATCAGGGTTCAAGAAGTGTGACTCGTGCTGTCAGAAAATGTCTCTGACAGACGGTCACACTTCTTGTGTTTATTGTTTGGGTGCCCTACACCTGCAGGACTCTTGCTCAATATGTCATGCCTTTAGTCAGAGAGTCCTGCAAGAGCATAGGAACAAGTTAATTCTCAGGGGGTTACTAAAACCCGAGGGGTCTCCAGCGAAGTCTCAGCCAGTGAAAACCCCTAAGCCCACCAAGCCATTGGCTCCCAGTATGGAGCCGTCGACAGGTGGAGAGTCTGCTTCAATTTCGGTTCTGGCCAGAGCCGAAGTATCTAAATCTCTCTCGGCTCCGACCTTGGTGTCAGAGCCATCAGGGAGCCGTAAGCGATCCAGGTCACCATCCCTAGAGTCGATTCGCTCAGCTCCAGGATCGCCTTTGCTACAGTCTGAAAGGAGCCATCGGTCCCACTCTTCTCGGTCCTCGAGGCTATCCGATCATGACTTGGAGAGAGTGTTTAGTAGACTCCCCAAATCGCAGGCCCTGGCCCAAATGTTAACTAGCCCTCCTCATCAGGCTGTGGCTGTTCCTGTTTCTGATGTAGTTCCTCCTCCAACTCCTCCTGTCAGTTCGGAGCCGGAGCTTGTTGGGGCTCGGATCCTGGAAACGTCGGCGCCAATACTTCCCCTTTCGGCTCCTTCATCGGCTCCGATTTCTTCAATGGTGCCGTCCTTGGAGGGATCTGGGCACTGAGACTACCTCGTCGGCTCCAAGGGGGCGAGTGGCATTAGACCCTTGTCTGACCCTGTTCTCCCTCTCGAAGCCTCGGCGCAGGTAAGCTCGGCTCCTACATCGGCCTCGGAGCCATCCCTTTTGGTGCCGGAGAGGATTCCTGTCTCTTTGGAGCAGGGGCCCTCTTCCCTGCTGGACAGGGGCGCCTTCGAGGTCATGAGGAGCGTGCTGACTTCTGAGTCTGCACCTCAATCAGCCCCTTCAGCTCCTCCCCCCAGGGTGCCTGCTTCAGTCTCTACCCCTCCTCCAGACCCCAAGCGAGGGGAGTCAAATGCTCCAGGTCACCCCACTGGGTGTATCTTCCTCTTCCGAGGCCTCCCCTGAGATTTCAGAGGAGCCCCCTCGAAAGAGGAAATTTAAGAGGAAACATGTTGACTCCCCAGAGTCTGTCACGTCAGATACTGACTTGGAGGATTCGGAAGGGTCCCCAAGAACCCCCTCTGAAGATGTCTCTTTCTCAGACATCCTTGAGATCCTTAAGCAGAGGGGGAAATGGTCTGCCCATAACCCTTCTGAGGACGAGTCAGTATACTTGGATGCGTTTGGTTCTCGCCCCTCCACCTCTTGGGTGTCTCCGCTTTTCGATCCATTAATGGAAATGGTGGCTCGAAAGGCATGGTCAGCTCTGGACAGACTGGAACCAACCCCCCCCGCAGGCCCACTAAGTTTATTACAGCCCCTCAAGATAAACAGTTTTTGACAAAGGGTGTCCCCGTTGATGCCATGGTGGTAGCAGCTGCCACGAAAAAGGAGTTGGCTGACACTTCTGTACCTGTCCATCCCCCTAATAAAGAGTCTAGGATGATGGATACGGGAAGCGGATGTTTTCCTCAGCGACCTTCTCCATGCGGTCGCTGAATTATTTGTCCCACTTCATCTGTCTTCAGAGGGATCTCCTCAAGGAGCTAGGAGATACCCTGCAAGATCCATCAGCTGCGGGGGCTCAAGACAAGATAAACTCCCAGCTGGCGACTCTTAATTCTATCGTTAACTCCTCCATGTGGCTCATTTCGTATGCGGCTGATGGAGCGAGTAGAGCCACAGGCACAGGCGTGGCTTTGAGAAGACATGCCTGGATGCGGTAATGTAACTTCGCTGATCCATTCAAGGCGTCTTTCACCAACACTCCCTTTGATGGTTCAGCTCTGTTTGGACCTCAGTTGAAAGATACACTTACCAGGTGTGAGCAGGAAGGCAAGACTCTCTCTGCTGTGGGAGTCTGTTTTTCCACTCCCTCTAGACCATACCCTAAGGGTCAGAAGAGTGGAAAGATGTGGTTCTGGAAACCCCAGGGAGCCGTGCCTGACACACGTGGTGAGTTTCCCTCCAGAGGCAGAGGAGGGAACAACAATAGACGCCACCCGCGGGGCAGAGGGGGTCCACAGTATCAGGGCAGCAGAGAATCTTTCTGTGACAAGCCCTTCCAGCACTCCTGAGGGGCTGCCCGGCTATCCGCCTTCTGAGGCAGGCGGGGGAAGGTTGTCTCTGTACCCAGAAGCCTGGCATCTCATCACTCAAGACAGATGGGTACAGTCTATCATATCCAGAGGTTACAAAATCCCATTTGTCCACACTCCCTTAAGATCAAACAACCCCATCCCAGATGTTCCACCCAGTCTAAGGGAACAAGCAGTACAAGAAATTTCAAGACTGCTAAAAAAACAGGCCATCCAACAAGTCCCAGCAGACCAGCAAGGATCCAGAATTTACTCAAAGTTCTTTTTGGTACCAAAAAAGACAGGGGACTGGAGACCCATTTTGGATCTCAGCAGACTAAACAAGTCTGTTCAAAGAACGAAGTTCCGGATGGTCACGCTTCAGTCCATTCTACCCTTTTTGGGTCAGGACAATTGGATGTGCTCCATAGATCTTCAGGATGCGTGCTACCACATCAAAATGGACAGGCGTTCCAGAAGGTTTCTCCACTTCCGGCTGGGAGCCAGTCATTACAAGTTCAGAGCCCTGCACTTTGGTCTCACCACAGCCCCCAGGGTGTTCACCAAATGCATGGCAGTGGTTACTGCTCACCTGAGACGGCAAGTATTCCAGGTGTTTCCATATCTAGATGACTGGCTCCTTACTGCTACCACCAGACATCAATTGCTGAGAGCCAAACATGCTCCAACCTAGGTATCTCAATAAATTCCGAAAAGTCTGCATTGTTGCCTTGTCAGTTTTTAACCTTTATAGGCGCAAGATTAAATACGAAAGATCTGTCTGCAAGACTTCAAGTAGACAGTGTGGCAGACATTTGTCGACATGTACAGGTATTATTAGGATGCAAAAAGATTCAGGCCAGATTCGTCTTAAAAACCTTGGGTCTCATGGCAGCAGCAATCTTATTAATTCCCCTGGCTCGTTTTCACATGAGGATTCTCCAGTGGATGCTTTTCACCCAATGGTCCTTTCAACAACTTCCTTTGTCTCACAAAATAATAATCACACAGTCATGCAAAGACCAATTGACTTGGTGGATGGTCTCTCAATCAGTACCCCAGGACAGACCATTTGTCCTTCCACCTCCAGCTGCCACGGTGACCACGGATGCCTCCCTGATCGGGTGGGGTGGCATTTTCAGGGCAGGACTGTCCAGGGCACCTGGCAACCCCACGAGTACCACTTGTACATAAACGTCTTGGAGATGAGGCGGTGCTTTTAGTGTTGCAAGCTCTTAAGAACTCTCTACCCACTGGGACCATTGCAATTCAGACAGACAATATGTCTGTAGTGTGGTACATCAACAAGCAGGGCAGAACCAAGTCATATCCCTTATGTCGAGAAGCACTCAGACTATGGCAGTGGGCGATTTCCTCTCAACGGTTTCTGACAGCAATGCACATCCCTGGGAAGTCCAAAGTCAAAGCAGACAGGCTAAGCAGAGCTATTCTCATGCCTCATGAGTGGTCTCTCAACCGGATGGTAGCGGACAAAATCTTCCGCAAATGGGGTCAGCCTTGCTGCGACCTTTTCGCAGCCCCTCTCAACAGCAAGTGCGACAGTTTCTTCACTCTCTTGCCGGACACTCCCCCATAGACGCTCTAGTTCACGATTGGCCCCAGGGACTACTGTATGCATTCCCACCCTTTCCACTAATTCCCAAATTAATTCAGAAAGCTACCGTGTTGGGTTGCAGGATGATCCTCATTGCCCCTTACTGGCCTCGACAAATCTGGTTCCCTTTCCTGCATCGTCACCTTCTAGAGCAGCCTTGGAATCTGGACCCAGTTCTGGACCTCCTGATCCATCAGTCGGGCAGGCTGCATACATCTCTTCAGTCTCTCAACCTCACTGCTTGGTTGCTCCACTTCCAACCTTAGCCAGGCTTCCCAGTATTTCCAATTCAGTGCGTGAGATTATCCTTTCTTCGCACAAACCTACAACCAGGAAGACTTATGCTAGTAAGTGGAAACGTTTCTCTTTCTGGGCAGAGGCTAGAAATATAGATCCCTTCACGGCCCCTGTCCGTAACATTCTGGACTTTTTAGCAGAACTTTTTCAAACAGGCTCCTCTTCGGCCACCATTAGAGTTCAATTAGCAGCAATCTCTAATTTCCATACGGGTCTGTCAGAAACCAGCATCATGTCCCATAAGCTTTGCAAAGCCTTTCTGAAAGGAGCAATCTTGCTCAGGCCTCCAGTGAGAGATCCCCCACCTCCGTGGGACTTAAATTTGATCCTAGCTTCCTTGATACTGTCTCCCTTTGAACCGGCAGCTTCCTGTTCCTTGAAATTGCTTACTCGGAAAACCCTTTTTTTGGTCGCCATTAATTCAGTGAGGAGAGTTTCTGAACTTCAAGCCCTTTGTGTTCGTCCTCCTTACCTAGTTTTCCATAAGGATAGAGTTTCACTCAGGACTAATCCTTCATTCCTTCCTAAAGTCCCCTCCAAAAATAATTTGAATCAATCCATCGATCTGCCAGTCTTTTTTCCAAATTATTCCAACAAAGCTGAACGCAAATTAAAACAGTTGGACATTCATAGGCAATTACGTTTCTATTTGCATAGGACTGAGCAAATAAGGAAATCAGACCAACTCTTCCTGTCCTATGTGGAGGGTAAGCAGGGTTGCCCAACGTCTAAAGTAACCTTATCCAGGTGGTTGTCCTCTATTATTACCCTTGTTTATCAGTTGAGGATTAAAGAACTCCCTGCTAAACCTAAAGGCCACTCTACTAGGGCTTTAGCTACGTTGATAGCTTTTCAATCAAGACTACCTATGGAAGCCATTTGTGCAGCGGCCACATGGGCCACCCCACATAAGTTCATTTCACATTATAAATTGGATCTGGCCACTAGGAGCTCAAGAGTCTGTTCCGATGAGCCACCCAGGACTAAGGTGCTAGGGAAGCTGTCCCAACCAGCAAGAATGAAGGCGAGAGAGACAACTTAACATTAAGAAGTTATATACCTACCATAACGTTCCATGTTAGTTGTCTTCTTCTCGCCTTCTTTCTTGCATCGCACCCTCTATCCCCCTATCCTAGATGGACCGAGAAGAGTCCTCCTGTGAGTCTTGTCACTGGCTGAGTCTTTACCGTTTTATGTCCTCTTCCTTTTTCTTCAGCCCTGTAGCTGAAGTCTTGCTATTGGGACAGTTGTCCTCTTGTATTATTATGGCGCTAGGTCTTCCAAACGAGATCTGGGGGTCTGGCGCCAGGCATTATGGGATATAGGGAAGCCTCGAGCCAGTAAGTAGCTCTCGAGCTTTAGAAAATGGCCGAGTCAGAGCCGAAGGTCGGCTCTGAACCCAACCAGCAAGAAAGAAGGTGAGAAGAAGACAACTAACATGGAACGTTATGGTAGGTACATAACTTATTATTATTGATTATATTAATGACATTCTAATGCATTCAGAGACTGCAAAAGAATACATATCAGAGCTGAGAAAGGTTCCGAGACAGTTAGGTTTCAAAGTAAACAAAGACAAAATACAGTTCTTGTCACAAGAAGTAAAATTTCTAGGAACCATTATCAGACCAACAGGGAGGACTGCTTGTTAGGAGAGGGTAAGGGGCATTCTGCAATTGCCACAGCCTTTTGACAGTTTTGGATTTGCATAAGGCAGATCAAAAAGAAGAGTTGACTCTACAATGGAGTCATACAGTGGAAAAGACATTTAAAATGTTACAGCAGAAGTTGGCACAGGCAACGGAGCTGATCGCTTCCACCAGTAAATTACTTCTTGTTTTGCAAGCAGCAGCAGGAAAAGGCTACACTCGGAGGTGTTATTACAGTCTTGGCTCAGGGAATGGACAATAAGTTAAGCCTGGTTATTTTTTTGTAGCAAGAGACTGACTCCTGTAGGAAAAGCTATCCTACTTGCATTAAACAGTTTTTGGCCATTTTACTGGGAATGAGACAGACTATTTGACAATGTTCTTGGGGGTTATAGTTCAAATGTCAAATTTGACACCCAAAACTTTGCTAAATGACAGTGAAATAAACAAAAACACTGAAGGGGTTAGTCAGACATTGTCACTGAGTATGTCAATGGTGCATGTTTCTGGAAAGATGGGAAGTATTACACTGGGTTTGCAATAGTAACATTGCAAAAGGAGACAAACCAGTTATGGTTAATTTATCAGGATACATGTCAGCACAAAGGGCTGAGCTAGAAAGCTGTACAATCCCCTGGATTCAGCAAGTTCTGCATGGTGTGCAGGAATAGTGCAGGAGCTCCTGGAAGCAATATGGCTGCCGTGCGATCCAGGAATAAGCTCCAGGGATGAGCGCTCCTGCACTATTCCTGCACGGACACAGCTCCTGTATGCAAATTACCCCATTTGCAGGAGAAATCCATGCAAATGAGGTGATTTTGTGATTCAGGAAGCTGGAAACTGGTCGTGCAGGACTAGTGTAATCTGCATAAATGTACTCCGCCAGTAATGGAGTACATTTCTGCAAACTACCAAACTGAGCCATAATAGCTCCAAATAAAGGGTGGACATTATGTAGAAAGCATGCCAATGACCAAGTATAAGGCCATTGGCATGGAAAACAGTTTCAAAAATAAAAAAATCAATTTTTGTTTTATAGCCGATCTTTGCTGTTTAAGCGTAGGGCAGCGGCGCATGAACGGGATTGGGCAAAATATAGGAAAAATACCTAAAATAAGCATTCTAACCAAAATCACTATTTTGCCATTATACTTAATGGTAGGCAGAAGACAACATGGCCAGTGAATAGTGGTTGCTAAGGGTGGAGGCTCAGTGTGGGACCTGTAGCTATGCATCAGCAGTCAATCCTATGCAAATGAGTGGAATGATGCTGAATCCCATATTTCCAATGCAAGCTAGTCAGCACTCAACAGTGTAAGAGCAGGAATAGCTTGGTGCAAGCCTAGGAGTTAGCTGACATCATAGGGGTGTGTATCAGGCATACTGTAAGGGGACTGGAGCCCTGTGGCTCGGGTTTGTCCATAGCTTAGCACAGCTAAGCAAGGGGGTGTGTGTCTGAGACTGCCAAGCACTCTTTACATTCCCTAAATGGGTGTGTGCACTGCACACTGGGTTTTAAAGGAAATAAAAAGGTAAACCAGGAAGTAGCAGCTCTGTGCACAGTGTCTGTTATTCTAAGAGTGCATTAGTTCTGGTTTAAGCACTTGGGCTTCAGGCCAGTTATTTTACATTAAGAAGGTGTGGTCTGCACTCTTGTGGGAGGAAAGGGTAGATTTTGCCCTTCTGAGCTGGGTGTTTCTGATTAAAGGCTTATTCTGCCTGCTTATTTTAACTGTTTCTTTCTGAAATTGGTACAACTTGTTTGCTGTAGCATAGATTAAATTCAGACCTGCTGAATCTAGTTTTCTTTGTATAACTTGAGCACTAATCCAGACCATCTTTTTTTGGAAAGGAATTGCAGTTAGAACTTGTCTGATCGAAGACTGCTGGAACGGGGCTCAGTTTTTAGCTTTTTATTGGTTAATTTGTTGAAGGTTGTGTGTCAGGCCTGGCAAGCCGGTACGTAAAAATCAACTGCCAATCATTAGCAGACCACCGGAGTTCCGCTGTGGCGACCCCTAACTGGGAAAAGCCGACAGACACAAACAAATTGGTTAATTTGTTTAAATCAGTTTGTTCATTTGCTATTGTTATATAAAAAAATACACTTTATGCATCACTGCTTAGCTAGGTTAAACTATTCCTGGCGCCATAAAGTATGGTCTTCATATTTTCCCTTAGAACTAGCCAGTTTTTTAGTTTTAGCACTCAAATCTGTTTCTTTGAGCTCAGCACTTGTTCAGAACACATTGTAAGCACTAAATAAGCTACAAATTATTACAGCACTCAACTTTCCTCACTTGTCTAGAGGAAAACAGTTTTTAGTACTTTATAAATAAGCACCTATCCAGGCATGTCTAAGGGTCAGCTCCCAGTGTTTTCTCCTGTCTTCCTGATGAATCTGGGCATCTTAGGGCAATGCAGCAATTGCCTCATACACACGGACAACCCTCTTCTCCTACCACCCAACACTACAACCTGTGAGAGATGCACTTATATAGTCAAACTAGAAGCAAAGCTTTCTTCACCCAAGACTGGACTAGGCAGTCAAGACGAGAAGGTAAACACTTGCACCACACCACACCACACTCATCACATAGTCCCTCAAAACCTACACTATCAAAACACACACACAGTAACACAAAACACACACCTACATTCCCGGAGGCTCTCAATAAAAATCTGCTCAAGCAACAGAGACCTCTAAAGCAGAAAAACATGCAACTCCACCCCCAACACAACCCAAATGACACATAGCCCACATACTCAGTGTGCCACTCAACCACAGCCCAAAAGGCATAACAACATACCCAACACTATTCACAGGTGACTCTATAGTCAGGCACAGTGATGTTCCACTCACCAGGCTAAACAAGGAGAAAGTTACTGTCAGCTGTCTGTCGGGTGCCAGGATCCACCACATAATGCACACACTCAGGCCACTCCACAACAAGTACAAATATGACTCTGTCATCGTCCATGTTGGTGTGAATGACCTGAGATCTATGTCCCTGGACTACATGCAAAGAGACATGGAGGAGCTCTCTGATCTTGTAGCCCAGGCAGGTATGACCCTAGCCCTGAGTAGCATCCTGCCATCACCCGGAATGATACCACAGTACAAGGACAACATGATTGACTTTAGCAATTGGATAAGCTTCTGGTGTCATTCTAAGGGGATCCAGTATCTGTCTTCCTGGGATGACATGATTGACAGACCATGATGCTTTGCCAGAGATGGCCTGCACCTGTCACCCATGTGATTCCAGATACTGGCTAAGGCTCTTGCCACCCCTATAGTGCCTTTTTTAGGCAAGGTTCAAATGACACATTCATCACTGTAACAGGTACAAGCAAGCAAAATCTGAGGGTAGTGCTACTCAATGTTAGAAGTCTAAACCTCTAAATGCATTTACTCGAGGCACTCCTTAAAATGGAGAACACCGACATCTGTGCAGTGACAGAGACCTGGTTCAAGGCTCCAGAGGGCACCCCTGCATTACCAGGCTATAATTCATACCACATCTTTCAGCCACCTAACCTGGACCGAAACACTAAAGGTGGAGGCATGTCCATATTCATTAAGGATATCCACACCTCCAGGCTAGTTGCTCAGCATAATGCATCCAAGATTATCCAAGTGCAACTAACTCTGGACAAGACTGCAATCCAAATTGTAACTTGCTACAGATCCCCCAGGATTCCCACTCCTCATTTCTTGATACACTGGAAAATATTAGGGTACAACCCAACACCCTACTAATGGGCGAATTCATCTACCCCAACATTAACTGGGAAAACTACTCGGGTACCAACACCTTTTCCCAAGGGTTCTTGGAATTCATAAATTCCAATGCCCTGGATCAACTAATCCATTGTCCCACCAGGGGCTCCAGTATCCTAGACCTGGTCATTACCAACATGGGAGATAGATGCTCTACACCAGTGGTTACCCCCTCATTGCTCAGGTCTGACCATAAGCTAATCACCCTTGAAATCCACACCCCCCCACCCCCCAGTAAGGAAACACCCGTAAAAAAAACTTCTTCAAAGCCACGCACTCGAAACTCTCCTTAGCATGGAGAACATCGATATCTGTGGAGTAACAGAAACCTGGTTCAGGACTCCCGAGAGCACCCCAGCACTACCAGGTTATACCTCGTACCATGCTTTTCGGCCCCAAAACTTGGACCGAACCACAAAAGGAGGGGGAGTATCGATATTCATCAAAGATACCCACACCTCCAGGTTGGTGGCAAAGCACGAAGATTCAGAGACTATCCATGTGCAACTAACAGTGGGTAAAACTGCCTTCCAGTTTATAGCCTGCTACAGACCACCCTCCCAAACCCAGGAACCCCACTCAGCCTTCCTGAGAACACTGGAAAATATGAAGGTCACTCCGAACACCATTATATTGGGCGACTTCAACTACCCAAACATAGATTGGGAGCATTACTCAAGCTCCAACACCCTTGCCCAAAGGTTCCTAGAATTCATAAACTCAAATGCTATGGAACAACTTGTTACCACTCCCACAAGAGGGAAAACATACTGGACCTGATCATCACCAACATGGGGACTCTATGCTCCAGACCAGAAGTGTATCCTCACTGGTAAGATCAGACCATAAACTGATCTCACTGGATATTCACATCCCACCCCACCCCTGCCCAGAAAACCACAGTGAAAAACTTCTAAAGCAAATTTCACACTCCTCAAAACCGAGGTGGAATCCTTCAAAGCCCCGGGGCCTGTGGAAAATATGGCCCAGACCGCAGAATCCTTTATAAATGCATTCTATGAACACCTTCAGGAATGCATGGATCATGCAATCCCAAATAAAACCAAGACCCAATCCTCCAAAGGCAGACGACCTGTCTGGTGGACCCCAGCCATAAACAAACTATACAATAGAAGGAGGAAGCTACTACATGATAGAGCAAAATCCCAAAAAGGGAAGGCATCTCTGATCAGTATTAGCAAAAAACTAAGGGCACTCATAAAATCGTCAAAGGCCAGCTTCGAGAGAAAAATTGCACAGGACACTAAGGATAATCACAAGGCTTTCTTTAGTTATCTCATTACATCCAAGTGACGCCTCCAGGTGCATCTGCAGTTACCCCCTACTGCTCCTCTAGGCATCAAATATTACTTTTTCATACTTGCATTAATAATTCCAAAACCACGCTACATACAAGGTTACAAGGTATCAGAATATTTTATCTTGAAGCATACATGATGGCAAACACAATTGTACTGATATTTGACCTCTGTCAATGGGTATTTATTAGAATTGTAAGGTGATAACTTCATTTTTAAAGGCTTAGGCCACACTCATTAGGAGTTAAAAGTACACACTCAAAAGACTTGCACTGGAGGGAATGAGTTATGTTAGGAACCTGGGTGGGAATTCCCAGATATGCTCAGAATTAGTCCAAAATGACAAAAAATACACTGATCCCACAGACATTGCCAACATCCTAGCTGACAGGTTCAGCGCAAACTTCTCCCCCCCCCACCAAAAGGGCAAATATCTATCCCAGCAAAGTGCTGCCCCCCTGACATCGCAGATGTTCAGGTGGGAGCCGCCCTCTCCAAAGCAAAAAACACAGCATCAATGGGACCAGACGGTGTCCCAGGCTGCGTCCTACATGAACTCCAAGAAGAGCTAAACCCAAACATAAAACTACTGTTCAATCTCAGCCTTACTACAGGATATGTACCCAAAGAGTGGTGTACAGCAACAGTGGTCCCTCTCCACAAAGGTGGTGCCTCAACGGACCCTGGAAACTATCACCCCATAAGCCTGACTAGCTTGGTCTGCAAAGCTATGGAAAGGATCATCATGGACCTCATAAATAAAGATATTGGGGACCTACAGACACTGGATCCTACCCAGTTCGGCTTTGTTAAGGGCAGATCCTGCCTCTTAAACCTGGTTGACTTCTTTGAAACAGTCACCAAGGCCATTGACGAAGGGAAGGTGGTCCACACAGCCTAAAAGCCTTCGATACAATACCCCACTCGGGCATTATAGATAAGCTCACCAGCTTAAATATAAACCCCTATGTCACTAGATGGGTTGCAAACTGGCTCAAGGACAGGACCCATATGGTTAGAATTGCTGGAGCCATGTCAGACTCCAAACCAGTTACAAGTGGCATCCCACAAGGCTCAGTCCTGGGACCTCTCTTGTTTGGTATATATTTCTCGGAGGTACAGGCCAACACGGAAGGACTGTGGCTGACCAAGTTCGCAGATGACTGCAAACTGGGTGCCATAATCGACTCTCCAGCCGACACAAGCATCCTCCAAAAGGGCCTCATAGAAACAGACAACTGGTGCCAGAGCCATGGCCTCAAGCTAAACGCCAAAAGTGTATAGTCATCCCTTTGGCAAAACAAAGTGCCACAAATTACCACATAGGTGGTAATCCATTAAGTACAGAAGAAGTAATTAGGGACCTGGGGACCCAAGTTGATAGCAATCTCTCATTTGACAACCACGTGGCCAAAGTGGTTAGAAAAACATTTTATATAGCCCACCTAATCATGAAGGGATTCACATCTAGATTAGGGGAGGTCATCGTGCCTCTTTACTCATCCCTCATCAGGCCCATAATCGAGTACAATGCCCCTTTTGTGATGTACCTTACCAAACACCTGCAGCAACTGGAAAGACCCCAAAAGTACCTCACCAAGAGGATCAAAGGGCTCAAACAGATGCCATATGCTGCCCGGTTAAAGAAACTCCAGCTCTACTCAGTGGCATACCACCTGCTCAGAGGTGACCTGTGCCTGACGTATAAGGCCATGTCCAACCCGGAATTAAGGGACATGCTGCACCTCAAAAAATCCAAATCCCATCAAGCTACACGCTCGAGAGACTTGAACCTCAGCACTGAAATATATACGACATGCTGGAGGGACAGATTCATAACCCAGAGGCTCCCTTCACTATGGAATAAAATCCCAGTCCAGGTTAGGCAGAGTCCCTCATTGACTCTCTTCAAGAGGAGTCTTGATGAGTGGATGGGAGATCATAGGTTTACCCCGGGTATCACTTCTGTGTCACTGTTAGACAGAGGCACAGTATACTAACCTCGAAAAAGGGCATAGCAGAATTAATTTAAAATGGGTGGCGAAAGCCAAACATACTCTGGCTAGGCTTATAAATGCCCTAGGGCAGATAGCCTAGTATGAACCTATGAACCTATGAACTTCATGCTACTCAAGTCAGAAGTGGCAAACTTCATGACACCCATGCAGACGGGAGCTGAAAGTACGACTGCTGAATCCTACACTAAGGCAGCATATGAGCACATACACTCGTGCATGAATCGTGCCATCCCAAATAGAACCAAGATGCTCTCCTCCAAAAAAAGGAAGCCAATCTGGTGGTCCCCTGCCATAAATAAACTATACAACAGAAGGAAGAAACTGTTGCAGAAAAAAGGAAAATCCCAGGATGCAAACAATTCCCTTACCAGCCTCAGTAAGAAGCTGAGATCCCTCATAAAATTCTCCAAAGCTAGTTACGAAAATAAAATTGCCAAAGATTCCAAAGATAACCACAAGGCATTCTACAGTTATGTCAAGAATCTAAATGGCAATGCTCAGATCTGCTCTGAGCTACAACAGAATGGCATTAAATATACTGATCCCAAGGATATTGCCAGTATCCTGGCAGATCGAATTAGTGCCAGCCTCACCCCCTCTCACCCCCTAAAGGGTCCATCTCAATACAAAAAGATTGCCAGATTCCGGTAATCACGGCCATACAGGTAGAAACTGCACTCTCCAAAGCTAAGAATACAGCATCCATGGGACCAGATGACATCCCAGGCTGTGTACTACATGAACTACAAAATGAACTGGCACCTCACCTAAGTGTCATGTTTAATCATAGCCTCACCTTAGGCTTCATGCCCACTGAGTGGTGCACAGCTACAGTTATCCCACTTCACAAGGGGAGATCCACCTTGGATCCCAGGAACTACCGTCCCATCAGTCTGATGAGCCTGATCTGCAAGACCATAGAACGCATTATTATGGAACCTATAAATAAAGACATTGGCAGCCTTCAAACACTGGACCCCACCCAGTTTGGTTTCATGAAGGGCCGATCTTGTCTCCTGAACCTGACTGACTTCTTTGACTCATTCTCCAGAGGTGTAGACGAGGGTAAGGCAGTCCACACAGCTTATCTGGACCTCGCCAAGACCTTTGACACCATCCCCCACTCCAGAATCATGGATAAACTTACTAAGCTGGGCATAAATCCCTATGTTACTTGATCGGTTGCCAACTGGCTTACTGACAGAACCCAGACTGCAAATGTAGCCAACTCCAAATCCAGCTCCAGACAAGTGACAAGTGGAGTATCTCAGGGTTCAGTCCTGGGACCGGTCTTATTTGGCATCTACTTCTCTGAAGTACAGGCAAACACTAAGGGACTCTGGCTAACAAAGTTTGCAGATGACTCCAAGATGCAAGCCATTATTGAATCCCCAAATGATGTGGATATTCTACAAAAGGGCCTTACAGAAACAGATGCCTGGTGCCAGAGCCATGGGTTCAAGCTTAATGCCAAGAAATGTATAGTTATCCCCTTTGGGAAAAAACATGTACACATGAATTACCACATAGGTGGCAGTGCACTAAACACTGAAAGTGTGATGAGATACTTAGGGACACAGGCGGACAGTGGTCTCACCTTCGATAACCACATCGCCACAACAGTCAGAAAATCCTTCTATGTGGCACACTTCATCACTAAGGGCTTTTCATCCAGAAAAAAGGAGGTCATTGTCCCACTGTACTCATCCCTCATTAGACCCATTATAGAGTACAGTGCCCCGTTTGGTATGTACATCACAAGACATCTGCAACAGCTGGAAAAGCCACAAAAATACCTCACTAAAAGAATCAGGCCCTATGCTGACTGTCTAAAAAAACTCCAGCTATACTCTGTGGCATATTGTCTACTCAGAGGCAATCTCTGCTTAACATACAAGGCCATGTCAAACCCTGAGCTGTTGGACATGCTCCACTTAAAGAAATCCCAATCCCTCAGAGCCACACACTCCAGGGATCTAAACCTTGTCATCACAATGAACAAAACATGCTGGAGGGATAGGTTCCTGACCCAGAGACTCCCCATACTCTGGAATAGACTGCCCATACATGTCAAGCAGAGCACCTCCTTGGCCCTCTTCAAAAGGAACCTTGACAATTGGATGGGATATAGGAAATTCACCCCGGGGATCATGTCAGTCTTCCTGCTAGATAGGGGTCCAGGGAAGTAAATATTGTGGGAAGAAATATCCAGGAATTGTTATGGCTAGGAGTGTATAGGCCCTAGGGCCGATTTACCTAGTGCCAGCCTATGAACCTATACATTTCAATGTCTAAGGGAGCAAGACTTCAAAACAGATTTTAAAGAGACATGCTCATTCAACCCCGGAAAAACATATGCTTGTAGCAGTAGAATCCATTTTAATTCTCTTTCTTCACTTCTTCTTCTTGTGTTTTTTCCCGGTTAGAGGTTGCCACAGTGTATCATCTGTCCGCTCATGATTGGCAGTGGAGTTTTACATTGTCGAGTTGCCAGCCCAGCACCCAACCTTCCACAGAACGCACACACATGCACACATTCACACCTAGGGCCAATTTAGAGTGTCCAATCCACCTACTGTATGTCTTTGGGATGTGGGAGGAAACCGGGGCACCCGGAGGAAACCCATGCGACCACAGGGAGGACATGCAGACTCCGCACAGAAGGCACCCCAGCCAAGAATCGAGCCAGAGAACCTCTTGCTGTGAGGCAGCAATGCTAACCGCTGCACCACTGCGGCCTCCCAGTTCTCTTTCTTCACTAGTGTTCCTAAAGTCACCTCCCCTTAAACTTCATGAAAGCAGTTCTAACACCAAGAATTCACTACCAAAGGCCTGCATGTGTTGAGCTAACACAGTAGTATTTTTATTTTTTCTAATGTCATTTACATGTTCAAGAATCCTCTCTTTCAGGGTTTGATTGATCTTCCCAATACAAAAGGCATCACAGGCAACATAGCATAATAATCCAAATCCCTGCTCTTACAATCAGCATAAAATTCAAGATTTCTTCTCTGACCCATAGTTGGATGCATAAAGTACACACAGGTCCAGATAATTTGACAAGCTCTACAAGAATGGCAACAAAAAGTGTTAATCCACTTGGACATATTGTAAAAAGAATACATACAAGTTTTATAGTAAAGATGTCCTTTCAAGGATAAATTGTTCCAGAAACTAAGCTTAGGTATAGTACCAAAAACTCTCCTAAACTCAGGATTAGCCATCACAAGTGTCCAGTTCTTTTTTACAGAGTAACAACTGATATTAATACCACTTGGAATAAGTAAACAATAACTTATTTTCTCTTGGTCCACTATTGGAAAACTGGATGTTATCTGCCATACAGTCATTCCTTTCTGAAAAATCAGGTCTACCATGAGTAGCTCTAACAGAACATACATCATACAGGCTCTGTTCTGTATCTCTACTGCAGTAGCTTTACTTGACAAATTCATTTCGTATTGTGGCAAAGACCTCTTTAAGCTTCCTGGCATCTCTGTGGAGCCTCATTGCACTCAAAAAATGTCACTATGATATATTCTTAGTAATATGTCCAGGATGCATACTTGTTTCTTGTAACAAGTTATTTTTCCTGCATGGTTTCCTATAAATTTGTGTATTAAATTGACCGAGTGAGTTCTTACCAACACTGACATCTAAAAATTCATTTGAAGTATCAGATGCATGGTAACTAAATTTCAGAAAATTGGTTGTATTATGGAAATAATCTACAATCTATGCACATTTATCTGGAGTAACGCTTCTTAAGACAGAAGTGGAAAACTTCAAGACACCCATGCTGACGGACAATAGAGGTACGACTGCTGAATCCCATACAAATGCACTTTATAAGCACTTACACGAGTGCGTGGATCGTGCAATCCCTAACAGAACCAAGATGCTATCCTCCAGAAAAAGGAAGCCAATCTGGTGGTCCCCTGCCATAAACAAACTCTACAACAGAAGAAAGAAACTGTTGCAAAAAAGAGTAAAATCCCATGATTGGAGGAACTCCCTGGTCATCCGCAGTAAGAAGCTGAGATCCCTCATAAAATCATCCAAAGCTAGTTACGAAAACAAAATCGCCACTGATTCTAAAGACAACCACAAAGCATTCTACAGCTATGTCAAGAATCTCAATGGCAACACTCAGATCTGCTCTGAGTTACAGCACAATAGCACTAAATATACAGAACAAACTGATATTGCCAACATCCTGGCAGATAGGTTCAGTGCTAACTTTACCCCTCTCTGACCCCCTAAAGGGCCCATCTCTAAATCAGAAGAATGCAAAGTTCCTGTAATCAAGTTGCACAGGTAAAAAACACACTCTCCAAAGCCAAGAACACAGCATCCATGGGACCTGACAACATCCCAGGCTGCATTGTACACAATCTACAGAACAAATTGGCACCCCAAACTAAGTACCATGTTCAATCATAGCCTCCCCTCAGGCTTTGTGCCCACTGAATGGTGCACAGCAACGGTTATCCCACTGCACAAAGGGGGAGCCACCACAGACACCGGGAACTACCGCCCCATTAGCCTGACGACCCTGGTCTGCAAGGCTATGGAATGTATCATCATGAAACGTATTAACAATGACATTGGTAATCTCCAAACTCTGGACCCTACCCAGTTCGGGTTTGTAAAAGGCAGATCATGTCTTCTAAACCTGATAGACTTCTTTGAAGCGATCACCAAAGCCGTAAATGAGGGTAAGGTGGTTCACACAGCCTATCTAGAGCTTGCCAAGGCTTTTGACACCATCCTCCACTCTGGAATTATAGATAACTCACTAAACTAGGTATAAATCCCTATGTCACAAGATGGGTTGCCAACTAGCTTACTGATAGAGCCTACACTGTGAAAGTAGCTGACTGTAAATCCAGCTTCAAACCAGTGACAAGTGGAGTACCACAGGGTTCAGTCCTGGGTCCATTCTTGTTTGGTATCTACTTCTCTGAAGTACAGGCTAACACAGAAGGTCTTTGGCTAACAAAGTTCACAGATGACTGCAAACTAGGAGCCATAATCAAAACTCCTAAAGATGTGGACATCCTACAAAAGGGCCTGACTGAGACAGATGCCTGGTGTCAAAGCCATGACCTCAAGCTCATTGCCAAAAAGTGCATTGTCACCCCTTTTGGTAAAAGCTCTGTACCCATGAAGTACTACATAGGTGGTAGTCTACTAAACACCGAAAGTGTGATAAGAGACCTTGGAACACAGGTGGACAGTAGTCTCTCCTTTGATAATCACATTGCCACAGTAGTCAGGAAATCCTTCCATGTGGCACACCTCATCACAAAAGGTTTCTCATCCAGGAAAAAAGAGGTCATTGTTCCACTCTACTCATCATTCATTAGACCCATTATAGAGTACAACGCCCCTTTTGGTATGTACCTCACAAGACATCTACAACAACTGGAAAGGCAACAGAAATACTTCACAAAGAGGATTAGTGGCCTCAAACAGATGCCCTACGCAGACCGTCTTAAAAAACTCCAGCTTTACTCCGTCACATATCGCCTACTCAGAGGCGATCTCTGCCTAGCATACAAAGCTATGTCAAACCCAAAGCTGTTGAACATGCTCCACTTAAAGAAATCCCAATCCCTCCGAGCTACATGCTCTAGGGACCTAAACCTTGTCACCACAATAAACAGAATATCCTGGAGGGATAGATTCCTGTCCCAGAGACTTCCTATACTCTGGAACAAACTACCTATAGGTTCATAGGTTCATAGTTTTATACTAGGCTATCTGCCCTAAGGCATTTATAAGTCTAGCCCAAAGTTTTGTGGCTTACGCCACCCCTTATGTTAAAAAATACTGTGCCCATTAGTTTGTTGTGCCTCTGTTCAGCAGTGACACAGAGATGATTCCCGGGGTAAACCTATGATCTCCCATCCACCGGTCAAGATTTCTCTTGAACAGAGCCAGCGAGGTGCTCTGCCTCACATGGACCGGGATTTTATTCCACAGCATAGGGAGTCTCTGGGTGACAAATCTATCCCTCCAGCATGTCCTATTTATATCCGTGCTAAGGTTTAAGTCGCTTGTTCTAGTGGATCTGGTAGATTTGGATTTTTTGAGGTGGAGCATGTCCATTAATTCCGGGTTGGACATGGCCTTGTATGTCAGGCACAGGTCACCTCTGAGCCTGACAAAGCTCCTCATTAGCACTCTTGAAGAAAAATCTTGATGATTGGATGGGAGATAGGAAATTCACCCCAGGGATCACTTCTGTGGCTCTGCTCAACAGGAGCACAGGAAAATAATTTTCTTGAGTGGCAAAAGCCAAGGTACCATTTGGCTAAGCTTATATAGGCCCTAGGGCCAATAGCCTAGTACCTACCTATGAACCTATCATCTACAAAACGTCTATAAAAGCTGATAAATTTAGAGTAGGGATTTTCTTTCAAAACTTGTCCAGCTTCCCAAAAAGTCAAAATCAAGTTAGCATAGCTATTAGCACAGGCAGTGCCCATAGCAGCACCTACTTTTTGCAGTAAAAAATCATTACCAAAAATAAACACATTATTTTCTAAAATAAGCTCTAAAAGAGTACAAATTAACTCTATTTTGTTATTAGAAAAATCTGTATGAGTACATAAGTACATCCTTACATTCTCTACACCCACCTCATTGGGTATCACTGTGAATAAGGATGTAAAATCTAATGTAACAAGAAGTACTGTGCTCTGTCTATCAAATCTCTTGGACCAAAAATAAAGGTCACGCAGGAAATCTCTTGTGTCTTTAAGTACTGTTTCCACTCTATCAATAATTGGTCTGAGGGTCTTTTCTAAAAAAATTGAAAGTGGTTCAGTGACCTGGCTCCTACTTGAAACAAGGGGATGCATAGGTGGTTCAAACATGTTCTGTACCTTGGGGAGGCCATATAATATTGGGATTACTGGATGTTCTACTGAGAAATGATCAAACAATTTGTGTGTGATTAAACCTGTCATGAGTAAATCATAAACAAAAAAAATTTACTTTTTCAACAAGGCCTGATGCTTGTTGTATACTAATACAGACATACGTCATATCATCTGCAAGTAATTCATACATACAATCTAAATAAAACTGTTTGTCCATACTCCATAACTATTATGCCCCCACCTTTATCCACAGGACATATCTCAAGGTGAGGGGCTACACATAGTTCTTGAAGAGCTGTTAACTGTTCAGGTGTCAAATTATAAAAAGATTGTTTATGCTTAGTATTCAGTGATTGGCACATCTCTGTCTCGTATAAACCAACAAATACTTCCAAGAAAGGATATATATCGGGTAAAATGTCTAGGTCTTTTAAAAACATTTTCATTCACACATAGTTCATGATGCAACAAAGATAATGATACCTTCCTTGCAAGAAGTCTCAAATCTGTTAAGACATCAGCTAAATCCAAAGGTCTTCTTGGTATGAAGGATAGAACTTTAGGCAGAAGTGAAACATTATCATCAGTCAGCCTAAAGGAAGAAATATTAAACACTAATTCACTGGTCAATGTTGTTTGTTGTGTGTGGTCATACCCGTCGATCTGTCCAGCTGATCGACTTGTTGCACACAAGTCTTGGAATGACTTTTCCTACAGGTAAAGGGGCTGGAAAAGAAAAAGAAGAAGTACACATACCAGCAGCAGACACTGAGGTAGATGGGGACACTGATGGAAACACTTCTTTCTTGACAGAAGTGCTAGTAAATGCTATATTGGGATCGCTTTCAGTTGTGATATTACCACTAGCAGAAGGAAGAGTATTCTTAGAAACATTATCATGAACTGAGTTGTTACATGGCCATGAAAATGCATCACCTTTACTAAAATAAGAGATATCTCATATTTTTTTTTCAACTTAGCTGCTTGCAACCTTTTCTCATGAATGGCAACATTTTCATATAGTTCATTGAAGCTCACTTTACAAATATCTGAAGTGAATTTATTCAAGATATCTATCTGTAAACTCCTGATCTCTGTCAACAAAGTCATTTCTATAGGTTGAAACCAATCAATAAGTAGCTTCATATAATTGAAACTTACTTGTAGGTTCAGTGTTTGCCAGCGTTTAAGCTGATCAGAATAAAAAGTTCCATAAGTTGGCATTTTCAAAACATGTAATCCACACTGCTTCTAACTGAATCCTCTGCAATTGTAAACATTTGTTAAATGACTCAAGCATGGCAGTATCAGCAGTTTGTTCACTGTTCAAACCATTATCAGTCAAAGGACATATTGAAGGATTCACTTCAACCTGTAAAATGCATTGTAAATGATCCATCCTAGTGTGCGTATTGCCATTATAGTCAAGTTCTAGTTTCAAACCTTCTGCCATGTCTCCGCTGCTTCAAAACCACCAAAACTTCCAGGGAATAAAACAAAGCAACCAAGAAGAGGTCGGAGCATACAATGTAAAACCATAGAAAGCAAAAAATATATTCCGACCACCACAGCTTCTTCTAAAGAACTTTAATGCAAAAGTATAAAAATAGGTTTTAATACAAATGTATGAAAATAGGTAAGTGCTTTCATGGTATTACACTGCTTTCTCAGACCATGAGTAATACTAACACCATACAGACTAATTATATTTGAAAATTTCAAAACTAGGAACCAATGAATGATTAGACAATGAAAACATTATCCATTCATTAAATACAAATGCAAACCACATTAAAAACACATGGAAAAAGACATCACTATAGTAAGATCCACCTACAAAGAGATAAATAGTTAACCAATCAACAATCCAAATGAAGACACACTTACTGAAGCATAATGCATCATACATGTTAATGTGCAAGGGAGCAAGACTTCAAAACAGATTTTAAAGAGACATGCTCATTCAACGTTGGAAAAACATATGCTTACACCAGCAAAATCCATTTTAACTCTCTTTCTTTAGTAGTGTTTCTAAAATCATGTCCCCGTAAACTTTCTGACAATTCTAACACCAAGAATTTAAATATATGTTCACTACCAAATGCCTGCACGTGTTGAGGTAGCACACTAGTATTTTTATTTTTTTTTTAATGTCATTGACATGTTCAAGACTCTAACTCTAACAAGATAGGTTAATTCAAGCACCAAAAGGGAAACTGCCTGGCTAGGCTTAAAATGCCCCACAAGGGCAGCTAACCTAGCACTTACCTATGAACCTATTCCTGAATATATACCATGTCTGGTGAGGGATGCTTTCTCAATTACTGCTACTGCAACTACTACAGTAGAACAGGTGAATGTGGATACAACTTCTGTAAACTGTTTGAAAGAGATACTGACAATTATACACAAAACTAGATGATATATAAGTTAGGAAATATTTCTCATTTTCAAGCTTTGCAAGATGCAATGGTAAACAGCTCATAAATATGCAGTGAAGCATGTTTGATGCCAAAGAGAGTTTTTGTACTATGCCTGTGAATGCAGACCGGAAGGAATATATTATAAACGGTTGACATATTTATCTTTGAGTGATATTATTTTATGTATTACTTAAAGCTGCAAATGAAGTATGTGTATGAAGTTAAAAACATCTTTCTTGAGTTTAGATGATTTGGAGTGGCATGATCTCTCATCTGCCTATATGTTTTTTCTCCATTTTCCTCCCAAAGTCATGCAGGTTAATTGACTGTATCTATCTTGCCATGTGGCCTTGGTTATAGCTGAAAAGGGTCTGATAAACTACACAGCTAATAAAACCAAACAAGTGGATAGATAAACAAACAAACAAATGTCTCATGTATACCTTTGTTGTTGACTTGTATTGACTAGGCCAGTTTTAAGTAACAGTATGGATAATTTGTGGCACTGGAATGAGGTGGCTTTTTAAGTGCAGCACATATACACATGGCATGTGTACCTTTACATGACAATAACCCCAATTCTGATGGTCTATAAAGATTCCCAAGTATACAGTTATTTTTCAAGTTTGTTAGTCTAGAATGTAAACCAATGAGATGAATGCTAATAGAGGACTAATATGGTTGACAACATTTACAGATTTCTTTAATTGGGTGAGTCTTTCTTCCCACACAGTTGCTTTCCAGTTAACATAAGGTATGTTGAGTTTCAAATATATATGTGATTTGAATCGCCAGTTGTTTATCACATTAAATATTATAAAATCATTACATTATGTTAATCTGAACATATCTGATTTTAGCTATACAGTTTGAACTTACAAAGTTATACTTTCATGTTACAGACTACAGAGTGACCAAAGGGAATACTTGGGGCACCTCATATTTTTTGGTTATTGTTGGACAGAAAGTATGTCTTTCCTCTTACACTGCCTTCTGACACCAACTTAAAGGAACACTCCGCCCTCTCATACAGTTTAACTCCATTGCTGGGTTTCTTTTCTCCCTACAGTATGGTTCCAGTATTATGTATGTACCAGAAACCTGCTTGTAGTTTTTAAAACTTTTATTTCCTTGCATTGGAGTCAAAGGAAGGGAAAGCCCACCTACTTTTTCTTTAAACTCAACTTCTCACATACTTTGCAGAGAAGTTAGTCTCCACCTGCATGACATATCATAGACACAGTTAAATCTGTAGTTTACCCTGTCAGGTAGTGCTGTCAATCTTAGATGGGCAATTAATACTGCTGTCAGGAACACAGCAGCTGTTATAAAAAAAGACAGAAAGCTGTGGAACTGTTTCCACTGTTTTCATTGCAGAGGGGAGGAGAACTTAACACTCCCCTTTCATAGCAAAACAAAGCAATTAGATCAGTCAGAGGTTTAAAGGAAGCTGTCAGCTCTTCTGACAATTTTACATAAGCAGCAACACAGTATTGAAATTATAAGCTTTAAATGTTATTTATAATAGTTTGTGTTAAGATAACGTGCAAGTAGTTGCAAAGATTTCTGTGACATTTAGAGAAGTCAGTAAATATTTTTTCTTCTAAAGTATAAATGCATTTACCATTTTCAACCCCCCCCCCCACCCACACACACACACACACACACACACACACACACAGGCCAGAACTGCAGAAAGAGTCAGGTGGCAACCCTATCAACTAATAAAACAAATAAGGACAATGTAAAAAAGATAAATCCACAAAAACGAATCGAAGGCAGGAACACCAGAAGTATTGCACAAATCCACAGTTTAATAACTCAAAAGTTGAGACAGGATATAATCCAAGCAACAAAATTAACGCTCTTAACAGGAAAATTGCGTTTTCGTCTTTCCTCACAATGACTTCATCAGATAAAGCCAATCAAAGTTAATTAGAGCATTAAATAAAAAAACTTTTCAAAATTTGCCCAATGAATCACAGTGCATCTTAAAACAACCAATCAACAAGTGTTTCTCATAAATATTAAATTAAAAATGACCCTTTTTAAAAAACACCTTAATATCTGTACTTTCCATTAATAAATATGTTTAAAAAATAAACTTTATTTATACATAATTACAATTTCATTAAAATCTAAACAGTGCAAGATAAAAAATTCATGAGTACATGTAAAGAGACTTTAGTATTTAGTGAAATACGTATCAAATTTTAATACTATGTTCTTTTGTGAATAAATAGCACTATCTATTGGCCATTCTATGAATTACAAGCTTCAAAAGATGTTGCTTTTTATTTTTTATTTTAAATATCTGCTGCTTTTAATTTAAGAACTGGAACTATAGATACACTATCATTTAAACCAGGTTTTTTAGTGGCATTAAGAAATATTTGCCACCATAGTTCTCTATAGGCCAGTCTTTCCTCCCATAAACCACCCCTTACATCCTTTTCTACCTGTTCAATAACAAAAAATTCAAAATTTGCCTCTTTACACTCTTTTGTATGTCTATACAAGGCGTTTGTATCTTTCGCCTTAGAAATCTCATAACAATGTTCGTATATTCTCCTCCTCAGGACCCGCTCTGTTTTTCCTATATAGAAGGAATTGCATTTCTTACAAATGCTTATGTAAACTACACCTTTTGTCTCACAACTATAAAAACTTTTACTTCTTATAATTCTGTTGTTCCTACTAGGAATAATAATTTCATCGACATTAGACATGTAATCACATTGATTACAATGACCACACTTATAGCTACCTTTCCTCTTCTGACCCTCCATTCCCTCATTTTTTATATTCCACCTGGGTTGGGATTCTAATATATTCTTTATAGTCCTGGCATTTCTATATACAATCTTTGGACTCAAACTATTCATGCCATTTATATCTGATAGGGCTAGAAATCTGCCATTCATTTCTAAATAGTTCACTAATCTTGATATTTGAAACATTGTATTCCATAATTAGGCCTGCTCATATCTTGATTCGTTAACAATACTCTTGGTCTCATTTTCTATAATGTTGTTATTAATCCTTTGTCCCTTTATTGGCTGAAATTTATGATGTCTCCCCAATTCCACCTCAATTCTCAATTTTGTTATAAAGTCATTTGGATAGCCTCTTTCCTCAAACATTTTACTTAAAAATTACATTCAATAAGAAAATCTTCACTAGCGCTTGTCATCCTCTACCCCTCACAAACTGTCCTTTAACAATATTCTTTTTACAGTGTGAGGGGTGTGCACTAGTGAAGTGAAGAAAGGAATTACAGAATGTTTTCTTCCTGTAAATTTTTGTTTCAAAATCATTTCCTTTCTTGTAAATTTCTACATCTAAATATTGCAGTTTGTCCTCGAAAAGAATAAGTAAATTTTAAGAAATTGTAGAATTATTTATATACTCAAAAAATTCATTGAATCTTTCGATTCCTGCTATCCAAAAAATGACTATGTCGTCTAAAAAACGACGATACAACGTCCAACAGTCCTTATAACTAGAATTGATTATATAATCTTCCTCCCATCGTAAGGACAATGTCAGCATAAATGGGCCCACATGCCGCCCATTGCTGTACCTTGTATTTGTTGATAATATTAAGCTTGGAAGGTAAAAATTGTATCTCATTACCAGATCAACTAATTCAGTAATGGTACATTTTTCAGCCTGTGTTAACTTGATGTCTTTGTAAACCATTTCTTCAAACATAGCAAGACCCTCATTATGTGGAATACATGTAAATAAGTCCACAACATCAATTGTAATGAATAATAAATCTTCATTATACAATTCGGACCAATACATCTTAAAATCCCATGAGTCTCTCAGAGTATATATATTCTCCATACTTATGTGTTTTACCTTATGGTCCACTTCATTGGAGTGTCTTGGACCCTAGCAGCTGAGACAATAGGTCTCACAGGGGATCCTCAAATTTTGTGGACCTTAGGTATTCCAAATATTGTTGGTATTCTTGGCTTTACCACACATAAGTATTCAAAAGTTTTTCTATCAATAGATCCTTCATATAGGTAGCTATTTAATAAGTTGTCAATTTTATATCGCTAAATAAATTTAGTTTAGTGAAACTAGGGTGTATTTTCGTATCATTTAATATAAAATTCATTTTCCTTCATAAATAATATTGTCCATAAAGACTATACCCCCACCCTTGTCGGTTTCATTACTCTCAGATGTTGTTATTTTTAATTCATACAAAGTTTCTTTTCTTGCTTAGAAAGATTGAATTCCATTTCATTTTCTTAAATACGTTTGTCTGATTTCATTTTCTAACATATTTTCAAAATTTTTACTTGCGGATGCAAGGTGGGTTATATATACTTCGGACCAGAGCTGGGTCCTGAGGAGGTAAATCACTCTTGTTACCGAGTTAATAGAGGCAAACAAAATACCAAAATTTACTTTTCTGAGAAAAAGCTTGACATCTATGATGGTACTAACTAATTCTCCCTTTACTGTTGGAATAAATTTGAAACCTTTACTTAACAACTGGAAATGTGTTTCAGTAGGAGTAATGCTACTAAAATTGTAAATAGTAAAATTTCCCAAAGTGCGTAGTACCATCAACCAGAATAACATTGTGATGTTGTTCTTTAGCAGGGTTGGTGTATTAAATCTAATACCTCCCCTCCCCTTCTCCCCCTCTTTTTTGAAAATTTTGGTATCTTTCCTTTTGCTATAAGGATTGTAGAATCTCTCTTTAAGGAGGAAATTCAGCATCATAATCAAAAATTCTCTTCCTTTACCATCATCTTCATTATATACAGGTGGGTCATGATGCTGGTAAACATCATTCCTCTTGAAAAGGCAGGGTAATGAGTATTATTTTCATATTCCTGTAAGTCCCTTCTTAACTTGCTTATTTTCCTTTCAATAATTTCACTACATTTCCACTCTACATCATCCTTAATTTGGTAATACTTTTCCCTTTCCTCTCCTATCTGAAAAATAAGGTCTTCCTTGATACATAAATCCAATGTCTCTATCTCATTTTGTAATAATTCTTGCACTCTGTTGTTTTCCTTTTAATCCGGTTCGGACGCCAAGGGTTTTGGCGCAAACGGATTTTGTCAACAGATCATCCTCCTTGTTGGCTGAAGCAGGCATTTCTCTGGATAACCCCACAAGAAACTATAGCAACAAAGGTACTGTTCACAATTCTTTCCACAGTTCGTGGAAAAGCAATTCAGTTAACGACTGGCTCAAAAAGCCTTTTAACATCGAGTTTAAAAAGGGACAAAAGCGGACCTTTGCTGATGGCGCTAGCTATTATAATAAATTAGACAAAATGTACAAATTAATGATGAAATTTAAGACTCTGACTGTTGAAAATGAATATTTAACAGAGTGCATTGACAGAAAAGTGGTTCCTAAGGGTCTTAGAATATTTAAGTATCCCAATAATGTTATAGGTGGATCACTTTTTCATCAAGAGTTATTAAAGGTTTTTAATCATTGTGGTATTGAAATTTTAAAATTAATTATTCAGGAAAACAACAGAGTGCAAGAATTATTACAAAATGAGATAGAGACATTGGATTTATGTATCAAGGAAGACCTTATTTTTCAGATAGGAGAGGAAAGGGAAAAGTATTACCAAATTAAGGATGATGTAGAGTGGAAATGTAGTGAAATTATTGAAAGGAAAATAAGCAAGTTAAGAAGGGACTTACAGGAATATGAAAATAATACTCATTACCCTAAGCCGCCTTTCAAGAGGAATGATGTTTACCAGCATCATGGTGACCCACCTCTTGTATATAATGAAGATGATGGTAAAGGAAGAGAATTTTTTGATTATGATGCTGAATTTCCTCCTTTAAAGAGAGATTCTTACAATCCTTATAGCAAAAAGGAAAGATACCAAAATTTTCAAAAAAGAGGGGGGAGAAGGGGGAGGGGGAGGTATTAGATTTAATACACCCAACCCCTGCTAAAGAACAACATCACAATGTTATTCTGGTTGATGGTACTACGCACACTTTGGGAAATTTTACTATTTACAATTTTAGTAGCATTACTCCTACTGAAACACATTTCCAGTTGTTAAGTAAAGGTTTCAAATTTATTCCAACAGTAAAGGGAGAATTAGTTAGTACCATCATAGATGTCAAGCTTTTTCTCAGAAAAGTAAATTTTGGTATTTTGTTTGCCTCTATTAACTCGAGTAACAAGAGTGATTTACCTCCTCAGGACCCAGCTCTGGTCCGTAGAAGTATATACAACCCACCCTTGCATCCGCAAGTAAAAAATTTTGAAAATATGTTAGAAAATGAAATCAGACAAACGTACGAAGAAAATGAAATGGAATTCAATCTTTCTAAGCAAGAAAAAGAAACTTTGTACGAATTAAAAAATAACAACGATCTGAGAGTAATGAAACCGGACAAGGGTGGGGGTATAGTCTTTATGGACAATATTATTTATGAAGGAAAAATGAATTTTATATTAAATGATACGAAAAAATACACCCTAGTTTCACTAAACGAAATTTATTTAGCGTATTATAAAATTGACAACTTATTAAATAGCTACCTATATGAAGGATCTATTGATAGAAAAACTTTTGAATACTTATGTGTGGTAAAGCCAAGAATACCAACAATATTTGGAATACCTAAGGTCCACAAAAATTTGGAGGATCCCCCGTTGAGACCTATTGTCTCAGCGTTAGGGTCCAAGACACTTCCAATGGCGAAGTATGTGGACCATAAGGTAAAACACATAAGTATGGAGAATATATATACTCTGAGAGACTCATGGGATTTTTTAAGATGTATTGGTCCGGAATTGTATAATGAAGATTTATTATTCATTACAATTGATGTTGTGGACTTATTTACATGTATTCCACATAATGAGGGTCTTGCTATGTTTGAAGAAATGGTTTACAAAGACATCAAGTTAACACAGGCTGAAAAATGTACCATTACTGGATTAGTTGATCTGGTAATGAGATACAATTTTTTTACCTTCCAAGGCGAATATTATCAACAAATACAAGGTACAGCAATGGGCGCAGCATGTGGGCCCATTTATGCTGACATTGTCCTTACGAGATGGGAGGAAGATTATATAATCAATTCTAGTTATAAGGACTGTTGGACGTTGTATCGTCGTTTTTTAGACGACATAGTCATTTTTTGGATAGCAGGAATCGAAAGATTCAATGAATTTTGAGTATATAAATAATTCTCAATTTCTTAAAATTTACTTATTCTTTTTCGAGGGACAAACTGCAATATTTAGATGTAGAAATTTACAAGAAAGGAAATGATTTTGAAACTAAAATTTACAGGAAGAAAACATTCTGTAATTCCTTTCTTCACTTCACTAGTGCACACCCCTCACACTGTAAAAAGAATATTGTTAAAGGACAGTTTGTGAGGGGTAGTAGGATGACAAGCGCTAGTGAAGATTTTCTTATTGAATGTAATTTTTTAAGTAAAATGTTTGAGGAAAGAGGCTATCCAAATGACTTTATAACAAAATTGAGAATTGAGGTGGAATTGGGGAGACATCATAAATTTCAGCCAATAAAGGGACAAAGGATTAATAACAACATTATAGAAAATGAGACCAAGAGTATTGTTAACGAATCAAGATATGAGCAGGCCTTAATTATGGAATACAATGTTTCAAATATCAAGATTAGTGAACTATTTAGAAATGAATGGGCTAGATTTCTAGCCCTATCAGATATAAATGGCATGAATAGTTTGAGTCCAAAGATTGTATATAGAAATGCCAGGACTATAAAGAATATATTAGAATCCCAACCCAGGTGGAATATAAAAAATGAGGGAATGGAGGGTCAGAAGAGGAAAGGTAGCTATAAGTGTGGTCATTGTAATCAATGTGATTACATGTCTAATGTCGATGAAATTGTTATTCCTAGTAGGAACAACAGAATTATAAGAAGTAAAAGTTTTTATAGTTGTGAGACAAAAGGTGTAGTTTACATAAGCATTTGTAAGAAATGCAATTCCTTCTATATAGGAAAAACAGAGCGGGTCCTGAGGAGGAGAATATACGAACATTGTTATGAGATTTCTAAGGCGAAAGATACAAACGCCTTGTATAGACATACAAAAGAGTGTAAAGAGGCAAATTTTGAATTTTTTGTTATTGAACAGGTAGAAAAGGATGTAAGGGGTGGTTTATGGGAGGAAAGACTGGCCTATAGAGAACTATGGTGGCAAATATTTCTTAATGCCACTAAAAAACCTGGTTTAAATGATAGTGTATCTATAGTTCCAGTTCTTAAATTAAAAGCAGCAGATATTTAAAATAAAAAATAAAAAGCAACATCTTTTGAAGCTTGTAATTCATAGAATGGCCAATAGATAGTGCTATTTATTCACAAAAGAACATAGTATTAAAATTTGATACGTATTTCACTAAATACTAAAGTCTCTTTACATGTACTCATGAATTTTTTATCTTGCACTGTTTAGATTTTAATGAAATTGTAATTATGTATAAATAAAGTTTATTTTTTAAACATATTTATTAATGGAAAGTACAGATATTAAGGTGTTTTTTAAAAAGGGTCATTTTTAATTTAATATTTATGAGAAACACTTGTTGATTGGTTGTTTTAAGATGCACTGTGATTCATTGGGCAAATTTTGAAAAGTTTTTTTATTTAATGCTCTAATTAACTTTGATTGGCTTTATCTGATGAAGTCATTGTGAGGAAAGACGAAAACGCAATTTTCCTGTTAAGAGCGTTAATTTTGTTGCTTGGATTATATTCTGTCTCAACTTTTGAGTTATTAAACTGTGGATTTGTGCAATACTTCTGGTGTTCCTGCCTTCGATTCGTTTTTGTGGAATTAACCCTATCAACTAGGTACACTGATACTGTTCATAAAAAAGGTCTTTTAGGTTTTGTGTGACATCCTTCCAGAGGGGGATGCATATATGGTACATGCAGATCCATTGTAAGAGATTCCCACTGACTTTAAGTCAGTCCTTACATTGTCAGAGAGCAACCATAATATACAGCTGAATTTACTTTAAGATACATTTACTATGTGTCCTTGTATTAAGAACACTAAGAAAAGGAAATCAGAAGTACTTAACTGTGTTTAAATGCATACACACACATGATTTTCTACACATCCTTTATATACATATACAGAAACACATACATACTAGTGTGTGTGTGTGTGTGTGTGTGTGTGTGTGTGTGTGTGTGTGTAATATGTGTGCATACAATGAATTTATAATAAACATAATATAGTTATTATTATATAATATAGTTAAGAATTATTAATGTATACATTCTAGTAAATTTTGCTCAATGATTTACTTGGTCACACATTGGCTGTGTTCCGCATGCAATCTTGGTCAATGTCTTTCTGTCAGTATTTTTTTTTATTTGTATTGATGTTGTTGTTTCTTTCGGCTTATCCCGGTTAGGGGTCGCCACAGCGGAACTCCAGTCCGCTAATGTTTGGTAGTGGATTTTTACGTGCCGTGTTACCAGCCCTGATGCACAACCTTCAACGAAGGCACGCCCATTCATGCATGCCTCCACACAGAAGATGCTCTAGCTGAGAATCGAACACGACAATGTTTTGCTGTGAGGCGACAACGCTACCGCAGCACCACTACCGCAGGTTTTTATTTGTATTATAAGTGCATTTAATAACTGTTATTATCTTTGCCAGTGTAGCTTATGTTGTGGCTGAAAAGGGTCCTGGGACCAGTTCACATTCTTGGTTACCAAAGTATAAATAAATATGAAATAGAAAAAAGGAGGGGGAACATGACAGAAATAATTGGAACTAGTAAAGCTCATTTTAAGTCTGCATCATTCATGAGAGAGAAAAATCCTCACAATGAAGACATTGGGAAGTAGCAGACATACTAAGTTTAGAGTCCTACTACTTGTCACTTGTAAATGTACAGCAAGGATTATTTACTGCAGTGAGAGTTTTCACACCTTGGCATGAGAGTATGGGGGAGGGTTTATCAAGTTTGTTAGGACTACAAAGGACTCCTCTTACAAAAAACAGTTTTTTATATGCTTTCTTTTGCTGCAAGTAGCTAACAGCTATTTATAGCATAGAACAAGTTCTGTCAGAGAGATAAATGAGGCTCAGTCAGGTAAACAGAGAAGCAGCTGTTTTACAGAAGGTATGTTTAGATGACAGTGTTTCATAGTACTGCCATTATATTTTAATGGCATGAGAAAACAGCACCACTTCCTTATGTCTGGCATGAGTCACATAAAGAGGACTTGAAATGTATTCTGGGAAGAAGGAAGGAAAGCAAGAAAATAAGTTCACGTTACCAAGGCAGGCCCCATCATCCGCCATTTTGAGAGAAACATTAAAATTGTAAAAGAAGCACTTGGAGTAATTTTGAGGCATTAAAATAGCTCAAAAACAAAGATACAATGAAAAATGTTTTTTGCGTTCTAAGGTGGAGTTTTCCTTTAAGGAGGAACTCTATAAAAGCAGCCTACAAATGTTTTTCTACCTAAAGGAATCACTTAATGCTGTAGTTTTCCAGTTCACACATATAACTTTCACAACAATATTTTCATTTTGTGTAAGATATTTTCAAGTTGTTATGAGCATTAGACTTGTGCCCCAGCCTTCCATCACAAGGCTTAATGTTTATGACAGTTACGGAGCACTTCCTGCTACTCATGCTATTAAATCTACTTTAACAGCAGCATCCAAAAAAGTGCTACTCAGCCAAAATGTTAACATATTCAAGGATGCCTTCTGTAGTATTATCTTAAACATTAGGTAACAGAACCCTAAAGAGTCCACCAGCATTGCCATGACTCCTGGAACACCTGTACTCCCTGGTAGGTGAACTGTTGCACTCACCAAATAAAGTTAATAAAGGTTGACAGTCAATAACCAGCTTGAATTTTCTACCTCTGAGATATTGATGGAATATATTTACTCCAAAGATTAAAGCAAATAATTCCTTGATTCTAAGATGGCTGCACACTGATCAACAGATTGACTTCAAGTTTTCTCAGTGGGAAAAAATAGGGCTAGTAATTCTGACATTTTCTGGTAAAATTCAGTTACTGGCTATTATATATGCTTTCTCAAAGCCAGCAAAGAAGAAACTTAGAGTGCCTAAAAATGAACTAGAAAAGGTGAAGAGAAAATACTGACTGGGAAGAATCCTGCTGTTCAGCACAAAAAAAAAAAAAAAAAAAAACAGTTCAAGTTTCAGCTATGGGACAAGAGATGGCTTCCACTAATTTAGAAGAAAAAATAAATCAAATATGCTCACTGCTGACTAAAATCAATGAAACATTGAAGAAGTATATCAACTCAAATAACAAAAGATTGGAAAAATGGAAGGAGATTTAAACAGCTACTCGGATGAACTGGTAAAACTGCAAAAATCAGAGGTCAAAGTGAAGAAAAGGCTGGCTGAGTATGAGACTGCTCAAGAAGAACTTTTTCAAAAAATGGTAGAGTTAAAGGACAGAGCATGCAGAGAAAACCTGAGACTTTCTGCTGTAGCAGAGCAACTGGAAAGAACAGACTATATTAATTTTATGAAAGCAGCAATAAGCAACCAGACTGGTATTCCATAGCAGAATTTGTTTATTGATAGGGCATATCATGTGTATGGTCCAAATCTCACTACAAGAATGCAGTCAAGACCTGTATTAGTAAAGATGTAATCATACCAGCAGGAAGAGTTGATCCTGACAAAACTGTGGCAGAAGGGCAAAATATTAAAAATTGGGAATGGTAGACTCTGTGGAAAATGATTATTCACTGTACACTAGAAGGAACAGAAGCAAATTTACCTCAGCAATAAGAGAATGTCAACATATAGGTATAAGATTCAAACTGCTGTATTCAGCTGTCTTCAGAATATTTTTTCCTAAATGATCAAAATAATTTTTTAATGCAGAACAGGCTAACAAAGAAATACAAACATTTGTCAAACAAAATGTGAGGCATCAAAGAGAAGGTACTGTGCTTCTCATTCTTCTGATAATAAAGCCTATAGAGAGACTTTGCTAGTGAAACCTTTTTTCAATGTTACAAAGTAAAATGCTTGAGACACTGAAAAAAACATTGGTGCTGACTAGAACAAAATGGGAGTACCTTGGACTTGAACAGGAGTCTGGGATTAGGAGATGTAGATGAACAGGAAAAAAACCAGCAACACAGAAATTAGTGAATAAATGTGACACTATTAAGTATCAATCCCATTTGTGAAGTATGGTTTTACAAGAAAAAGTGCCTGAGAAAAAAAATGGCCTTTTGTTGACTTAAACTTGTCACATTGTGTCATTATTTTTAGAAGAACACTAAAAGGAAAAAGAAGAAGAAGAAGAAGAAAGAGTGACTGTAGGTAAACAATTTTTGTCTTTAACAGTATTTGTATAAAATATTTCATGATATAAATTGCATGTTATATAATAAAGCATTTTCAGTGATTGTTGTGTATAATAAAGATACTAAAGTAAACAAGAAACATGGGCATTACAGTACAGAAAGAGAAGAAAGGCTGGACAAAGATATGTTCAAGTTCATATGCAGTAATCCTGGGCTCTTGGGATGGAGGATGGGGTTAATAAGTACAATGATTATCATAAATGTAAATTTGAGTTGTTTTCTCTTATGTATAGATAAATGTCTGGTTTAATGCCCTTGGCTTAGTCTGATAACAGGCTTCTTGTGTTAGCAGATGTGCTATAAAAATAAGAGAACACCGTGAATGTAATGAAAAGTTTTCCTTTAGCAAATAAATGTTCAGTGGGAGTTGAGAAGTCTGCAGATGGGGCAGTTGTACATTCTGATGTTATCTTTCCATGAATACAAGCTGATTCTATGTCCAGGCAATAAATCTCAAGAGAAAAACATAAAATTAAAAGGCAAAAGGGCAAGAAGTTAAGAGAAAAATAAAGTTTGAAATTCTTGGAAGTTTGTATGAGATAGAAGCTTTCCTGGTATATAAATACCTCAGTGCATTTACCAGAACAATGTATAATGTATAGTACACTTTTAGTTAAAGATACCCAATTAACTTTTTTTTAAGGCTGAAAGTATT
Source organism: Protopterus annectens (assembly GCF_019279795.1). Classification (NCBI taxonomy): domain Eukaryota; kingdom Metazoa; phylum Chordata; order Ceratodontiformes; family Protopteridae; genus Protopterus; species Protopterus annectens. The sequence continues at coordinate 1,225,195,128 of NC_056726.1, read as the reverse complement.
GTTTTCTGAATGCATACAAGCTGTTTGCACATCTACTAGGAGAATAAAGATAAGATAAGAACAGACAACAATTAGTGTAAGTATGAACACAGACTGTAACGTGCTTTAGCCATTCATTTGAGACAATTGCTCTTATCAAGAGGATTGAACTTCATTATTTGAAGATGTACATAGTTTTGTTTGTCGTAGGCTAATAGGTTATGGGGTGTTTGGGGAGTGTTTTTTAGGGGTTTTATTAAAAAACTGTTTAAAATGTGACATAGCTTCAAATGGAGAGCACAAGAAACAACTGTATAAAGGATCATCCTGCCAAACATTAGTGGGTGTATGTAACACAAAAGCAGGAAATAGTGTGATGATGTGAGGTATTGCCAGCTATACCAGGAGCAGTAGGGCAGTGGATGTGCAACATATGCCAACATAGCTAGCTGGGATTTTGTAAAGAATTATATGTTATTTGTATATCAAACTGATATGTACAGGTGCTTGTGTTGAAAATGTATTTGTAAAGCTGCTTGTGTTAAAAATGTACCAACAGTGGGTCCTGCTAGACAGAAAAGAAATGCACCAGTATGACAGACTGTATTGTAACTGTTGAAATGACTATATTTTAACAGAGGATACTGGAAGAGAGGAGGTTAACCTCTGTCCAGCTAACTTTGAAAAATAGTCTGAAATTAAATTACCTGGTTTAGTCCATAAAGATTTTATCTTAAGTTCTGATTGCAGGCAGATCCGAAATGTCTGTGAAAACCAAGACTAGGAATCCTACTGTATTGTCCTTAGGGATGAACTAATTGCTACCGTGGAAGGGTGGAAGTTTTTGAAATGGTTCTATAGCTTCTAGATGCTATAATACATCTTTGCAAAGCTTTATGTGTGTGTATTATAACACATATGTGCTAGATTCTGGTTCAATTTCTAGTAAAGAGGATAGTGTGGGAACCAGAGTCAGATGACCAGATGTATGTGATGTCATTCTATAATCCAGCACTGAAATGAAGTTTTAATACTAGATCAGAGAGAAGTATCAGGGCAGACTGTTTTTGAAACCTGATAGAGAAGGATAACTCACCCACTTCATCTTGCCTTGCTTTTAGTAAGTAACCAGGGTATAGTAATTCTTTAGATCAGTCAGGACAATATAGTGAGACTAGTTAAGTATTGTTTTTCTGTATCTGTGTGAATCTACCCATTTGTGTTATTTTTAATATTTCCTGTGATTGAAACTTTGGTGTTTATTGTAAATAGATATTTAGTATTTTCATGTTCTTTTATTGTTTATTATTAAATATATTTGAACTTTTCATTTTGGCTGGTCTTTTACATCTACGGTGGTGCAGCGGTAGCATTATTGCCTCACAGCAAGAGGTTCTCCCGTTCGATTCTCGGCTGGAGTGCAGGGAGTGCCTTCTGTGTGGAGTCCACATGTCCTCCCCACAGTTGGGGGGGCATTCGAAAGACATGTGTAAATGGGCATGCCTTCATTGAAGGTTGGATGGGCATGCCTTCGATGAAGGTTGGACGTCGAGCTGGCACTTCGGCGTTCGTGAAAATCTACTGCCAATCATTAGCGGGCCAGAATTCCACTGTGGCGACCCCTAACCGGGAAAAGCCGAAAGACAAACAACAACAATTGTAGCTTAACCTTTGAGAGTACTTATATTTATTTAGTGACACTGTGGACACTGCGGCATTGCTGTTTGGTCAACATTACCATTAGTATTAGTATTAATTTCACTGAGTATAATTGGGTACCCTTGTAAGATCCTTAAAGTCAGTGGCTGGTGGCAGTGAATCTACCTTATAGTCTGGGCAGAGGGAGGCATAGCTGGTAGATCTGTGCCAGCCTTTCCCAGGTGTGTGTATGTGTGTGTGTGTGTGTGTGTGTGTGTGTGTGTGTGTGTGTGTGTGTGTGTGTGTGTGTGTGTCTGAAAATCAAATCTCAAAGAGTGTGTGTGTCAGCTATGTGGAGATGGGACAGAGAATACCATTTTCACAGAGAGGGTGATGGAGGACTTGGCATGGAACACTTGGCTGAGGACTCAACTCTACAGCTGTGGTCAGTGTGGTCAGCGTGGAGTCTTATTTGGGGCATGGTGAGAGACAGGGAAACCCAGCCCCAGGACGGGAGTGTGTACCTGTGTGGTCTTAAGGGAAATTGTGCTTGATGCAGAGAGAGAGCTGCATCTGGAAATACTGTGTGTATCTATTTTTCTTCCAAGTGAACATCCTTCACTGGTGTCAGTGAGGACTGAGGCTCCTTGATTACTGGCCCAGAGATGGTATGTCACAAATAGACATTCAAAAAAGCTTTTTGAGATATATATATATATATATATATATATATATATATATATATATATATGTATATATATATATATATATATATATATATATATATATATATATATATATAAAATAAGTTTGCATAGTAACTTCTTATCATAATGGCTACACTAGCCATATTATTTTGGAACTTGAAGGTATAGACAAAAAGGTAAGAGTATTGAATTATAATGAGAAATGCAGAGTTCTGATAGCAATGCTACAGGAGACACATTTAGAAAGAAGTAATCATGTGAATTTTATAAAGAAAGGATTTCAAGAAGGATATTCAGCAGAATATCAGGGACAAAGGAAAAGGGGAGTACTTATACTAATTGGAAGAGGACGTCCATTAATCATGGAAGAGGAAAACAAGATAAAACTGTTAGATTTATGCTAGTACGGGGCTACTGGCAAAGGAGGAGGATAACGTTGGCATGGATTTGTATTCCACCTAAACCTGCAATTATGTAGCGTAAAAACATTTTATAAGAAATAATCAGCTTTCAGCAGGGAATATTACTTATAAGTGGGGACTGTAATTTGATTTGCAACAATGAATATATATCTCGGGGGGTTGGAAGGGAAAATATAATAAAAGGGGTAGATTTCAGAAAGAACTTATGAAAATATTTGATATGGAAGACACAAATTTGGTAGAAAGAATAAGAGAATTTACATATTATTCCCCAATGTACAATAATATATATATATATATATATATATATATATATATATATATATATATATATGTTCCTGTGAAATTATATTTCACAGGAACATGTGCATTTAACTGAAAGCTTCAACACATTAATAACTAAGATATAAATACAGGGTAATGAAGTAAAAATGAGATATGGGCACTCCCACACCTTTATGTTAAAAAAGAGAGAGATTTAAGAAATGAGTATTGGAAATTATTAGAGGGTTATTAGAAAAGATGGACATTTCTTCAGAAGTTATAGATACTGTATGGGATAAAATGAAAGTGAAGTTTGAAAATATAGTAGACATAAAAGAAAAATATATGGTTTAGAAGCAACAATAATTATTTAGAGGGGCTAACAAAGGTTAAAGTATTGCAAGATAAGTGGAATCTCACAGAACAAGAAGAGGCACATCTGCAGAGTGCTAAAGATAATGGAATATCTGGATAATATGAATGAGTTTAAAAAAGTGCTGTTAAGTAACTGTTTTTGATAATAACTCTAGAGCACAAAAAGTTTTGCATAAAGACTAGGCAGCAGAAAATAGAAAGGGTTGCTACCAAATTAGGGATCTTATACAAGAAAAATAAATAACCAGAGATCCTGTACAGATATTATAGATATTTCGGAAAATTTATGAAAATTTGTATAAAGAAGAGAATTGTGGAAATGAAGAAAGAGCACAAATGGAAATATTTATGAAAGACTTCAGTATGCCAAGGTTAGAGATAGATGAGGGTCAGAAAATATGATCGGAGGAAATGAGATAAAAACAGTTACATATAAACAGTCTTCAGAAATAGATGGTGTTCCTGGGGTAGTTTCAAAGCTAGGAGGGAAAAAAGTGATAAAGATCTGGAAGGTTTTGTTTAACAGGATGGGAAGCACAAACATCTTGGAAAAAACTGTGGTGGGTGTAATACCTAAAGGCGGTAAAGGCCCATCAGACCATAACTGCTAAAGAATGGCAATGGTTTTGCCAAAACTGATAGATATGGAGCACTATGATTTTGTGGAGGGGAGGCAAACATTTGACAACATTAACAACTCAGTGATAATCCAGTGAGAAGCAGAATATAAGAAAATACTGATGTTGTTGCTGGGTCTTGATGCAGAGAAAGCATTTGACAGAGTAAGTTGGGATTTTATGAGTAGGCCAATGGAAGCATTTGCACTCTCTGATACAATAATGTTAATTAGGAGAATATTAAAGATTAAAGAGGGAAAGTTCCTCTCTGATAAGTTGATTCTGAACAGATTAAGCAAGCAAGGGTGTCCTCTTTCTTCTTTGTAATTTGAATAATATTTAGAGCCACCAGCAAAGAACGTAAGGGTATAATTGGTATGATAATCATGAAATGTTGGCTTTATTTGCAGATGATATTATTTTGCACCTGAACAAACCATAAAAGGACATCTCAATGTTCTAGACATTTTTTGAGACAGTTTCAGGTCTTTTTGGAATATAAAATTAATGAAGATAAAACAAAGGCTATAGCTGTAAACTATATACCCAAACATGAAATGGCTCAGCAATACCCATATTTATGGGGGCACAATAAAATGACATATTTAGCAGTATATATTAAAAATTATACTGTTATGGCAGCTAAGGATGTGTGGGAATAGAATAAACAAAAGATAAACTGGAAGCTCTTGTTTTTGAATATTGATAGCGAGATAAAAGCAGTGAAAATGTTTAGTCCCTTTAGTTTTATATAGAGGTCAGTCATTTTTATCAACCAGAGGAGAAGTTGTGGGCAGTAATTAATAAAGAGGTGAATGATTTTACTTGTCAGGGAAAAGGGGCAGGGGTCAAGTGGGATAAGTTCATCCTTCCAATAGAATAAGGTGGTCTAGGATTCCTGACTTGAAAGGACATTTTACAGCTACACAGTTAAGTCTCATACACATGCCACACACAGAAAGCTATAATTCAAGGTGGAAAGGGATGATGATGAAGCAGGTGGTAACTTCAAGAAATAAGGAGAAAGTGGGATTTTTGATGCAGATCCTTAAGGAGAATAACAACAACCATATAGAAAATTATATTAATAAAGTATCAGAAAGTATACTAAGAATTAAGTCAACACAAACATTGAGAAAGGAGATTTTTGCAGCTGGGGATGACTGTAAATAGTGGTACAGAGAATAGGGAGCAGGGGACTGAAATTTACTGGATAAAACTGGTGAAGGACCCAAGGTATTTGAAACAAATAATTAGAGAGGGAAAGGTAATAGAATGGGAAAATGCCAAGAAGACATTTGCTCTTCAGGCTAGAGCCTGCTTTCCCTATCATTGATTGTTATCAGAATACAGGAAAAAAGAAAGGGATATGGGAATCCTAAGTGAAAGACATGTTCTGGTAGAGTTTTTAGTTGAATCTAGAATAGAAGCTGCTGTTAAAAGGTGATAATTACTAGGGCATATAAAGTACTGCACAATAACTATAAGAATCAATCAGAGGAGATTAGAAAAGATTGAGAACAGAGACTGGATAAGCAAATCACAAAGAAACAATGGGAGGACATACGTACTGCTCCCAAATATGCAAGAAAATCTAGAAGATTTAGGAGTTTTGCTTGGAAGTGTTTGTGTAGGTATTTTATACCCCAAGCAGACTCCAAATAATTTTCCCTCTGGTAAACAGCAAATGTTGGAAATGTGATGGGGAAGAAAGAGGTAACTGGGAACATATGTTTTGGGAGTGTAATGAGTTGGAAGACTTTAAAAAATCCCTACAGAGTACTCTGTCAGAAATAGTGGGTTGGCAAATGGGTGTAACTAAGGAAATGATATTGTGAGCTGGGATACTGGGTCTGAATTGTCTAGACATAGTAGCAATGTGTCAAGTTTAATTCTGGTGGCTGTCAAAAAAAAGTATCTACTAGAAAATGGAAATCAAAGTCTAAAACAATTGCATTTTAAGTATTGAATATTATAACAGGGGTAAAAGAGCTGGAAATGGAATTTACAGAAAAGGGTAGGACAAAATTATCTAAAAAAAAGAAAATTGTGGGAAAATTTCATATAGAATAATGTTTTGGAGGAGGAGTGAGGTTTAAGGGAAGGAAAGAATTGATCAGTTTATATGCTGTTGGACTTACAAAAATGTACAAAAGAATATATGTGATGTATAATATTTACAACTAAGAATATGTTAATATGTTATTATATAAGTGTATGTTTGCCTGTGTCTTCAGTGATAATTCAATAAAGGTGTTAAAAATGCAACTACTTAATTTTCAATGTATGAATACTTTCAGCAGGAGACAGGGTCTTGATAGAAAGGCAATTGGTCTGATACTGGAAGTACCACATGATATGCTGTGTAGGTTAAGCTAGAAAACATTATAGATCTCTTTTAATGTTGCACTTTTTCTAACAGTTAAGGACTCCGTGCAAAGTCATTAGGAGAACTGTGCCAAGAGGATGACACAGTGTTCCAAGTTCCTCATGAAACACTTCCTCAAGCAAATCAAGCAATTCTTGCACTGATTCAAACCTAAGCAACATACTTTGGCTCACAAACTTTAGTATTTAGCATTAATTTCTGAATCATGTACGTCCCACACAAAGCTGGTCCTTCACCTATTATTACACCAAAAAAGCAAATATTCTTTTTTAGTATTTTGTTTTTATATCAAAATGCAGTCATTATTTCTGTAAGTGCAGTCAGATTATGTTATATACGTCTGTAACAATAGGATGTACTGCCAGCAATGCCAGGAGAAGTAGGACAGTGGATGTGTAACATACACCAGCACAGCTAGCTGGAATTTTGTAAATAATTATTTGTATATTAAACTGATTTGTACAGGTACTTGTGTTAAAAAAATGCATTTGTAAAGCTACTTGTATTAAAATGTATCAATAGTGTGCCTGCTGGAAAGAAAAAAAAATGTACATACATTATTGTAACTGTTGAACTGTATGTTGTAACAGAGGATACTGGAAGAGAAGAGAAGAGGTTAATCTCAGTCCAACCAACTTTAAAATATATCTGAAATTAAATTACTTTATGACTTAAGCCATAAAGATGTTATCCCATACACATGAAAGGAGCCAAACACATAATGTCTGTGCTACAGAATAGTTAGCATCACCTGTAGGAAGAGTGGAATGGTTTTATTGTTTTATGGCTTCCAGTTGCTTTAATAAAACTTAGCTAAAGGTCTAGTGTGTATTGTAGCACATAGGTGCTAAACCCTGGCAGCTTCTAGTGATGAGAGATAGTGTGGAAAACAGAGTCAGATGACCAGATGTGTGTGATGTCATTCTGTAAGCCAGAAATAATATTTAGATATCAGTAGACATTGACCTCAGTATTCTGTATTCTGTCTTGGATCTGACAACAAGGAACACACACCCATATCATCTTGCCTTGCTCTATTCAGTAAGTAGGAACATTAATTCTCTAGATCAGTCAAGAAAATATAGTGAGAATAGTTAAGTATCATTTTTCTGTAACTGTGTGACTCTTTCCAGCCTTGTTATTTTCAATATTTCCTGTGACTGAATCTCTGGTGTTTACTGTAAATAGATATTTAGTATTTTCTTCATAGGTTCATAGGTATATAGGTGTGTACTCGGCTAGTGGCCCTGGGGCCTTTACAAGACTAGCCCATAGGATTACCCTGGCATTGTGCCACCCGACCTTACTTCCTAGTGCCTCTGTTCAGTAAAGCCACTGGAGTGATCCCTGGGGTGAATTTTCTTTTTCCCTTCCACTCATCAAGATTTCTCTTGAAGAGGGCCAGTGAGGTGCTCTGCTTGACATGTATGGGAAGTCTATTCCATAGCATGGACAGTCTCTGGGTTATGAACCTGTCCCTCCAGCCTGTTCTGTTGATTGTGGTAATGAGGTTGAGGTCTCTGGATCATGTGGTGTGGAGGGATTGAGATTTCTTTATATATAGCATTTCTAACAGAGCAGGGTCAGACATGGCTTTGTAAGTCAAGTAGAGATCGTCTCTAAGTAGGCGATATGAGACAAAGAATAGCTGGAGTTTTTTTAGTCTGTCCATATAGGACAAATGTTTAAGGCCTAGGATCTTATTTGTGAGGTACATTTGTGGCCTCTCCAGTTGTTGCAGGTGTTTTGTGAGGTACATGCCAAATGGGGCATTGTACTCAATAATTGGCCTAATGACATAAGAGTAGAGGGAGACAATGACCTCTTTCTTCCTGGATGCAAAACCCTTAGTAAAGAGGTGTGCCACATAGAAGGACTTTCTGACCACAGTGGCAATGTGGTGGTCAAAAGAGAGGTTGCTGTCGCCCATTTTAGTAATCACCAGGTCAAGAATGTTGCTACATCTAGTGGGGGTAAGAATGAGCTGGTTCAGGGCATTGGAATTCTTAAATTCCAGGAAACGTTGGGCAAGAGTATTGGAACTTGAGTAGTTTTCCCATTTAATGGAGGGGTAGTTGAAGTCTCCCAGTATGAGAGTGTTAGGTTGGACCTTAATATTCCCCAGGGTGCTTAGAAATGTGAAGTGAGAGTCTTGGGACATGGTTCAGGACCTATAGCAGGCTATGACCTGAATCACTGTCTTACCCAATGTTAGCTGCACCTAAAGTATCTCAGATGCATTATGTTGGGCTACTAGTCTGGAAGTGTGTGCATCATTTATGAATATGGAAACACCACTACCTTAGGAGCTTTGGTCCAAGTTCTGGGGCCAAAAGGTGTGGAATGAGTTATAACCTGGTAGTGTAGGGGTGCTTTCTGCTGCCTTGAACCAGGTCTCTGTTACAGCACAAATGTCAATGTTCTCCATTTTAAGGAGTGCTTCGAATGACTGCATTTTGAGATTTAGACTTCTGGAGTTGAGCAGCATGACAGTGGTAATTTGGTCTTTGGAGCACCACCTAAAGAAGGCACTATAGGGGTGACAAGATCCTTGGCCAGTATCTGGAAGCTCAGGGGTGACAGATACAGGCCATCACTGGAAAAGCATCGAGGTCTGTCACTCATGTCATCCCAGGCAGACAGATACTGGATCCCCTTAGAATGACACCAGAAACTTAGCCAATTGTTGACATTAATAATTTTCTGCTTGTCCTGTGGTATCATTCTGGGTGATGGTAGGATGCTGCTCAGGGCTAGGGTCATAACCACCTGGGCTACATAATCTGAGAGCTCCTCCATATCTCTTTTCATGTAGTCCAGGGAGGTACATCTCAGGTCATTCACACCCACATGTACAATGACAGAGTCATATTTGTACCTGTTGTTGAGGGACCTGAGTGCATGCATTATGTGATGGATCCTGGTGCCTGACATGCATCTGACTGTTACATTCTCCTTATTCAACCTAGTGAGTGGGGCATCACTGTGCCTCACTATCGAGTCACGTATGACTAGTGTGTTGGGCATGCTGTTTTGCATTAGGGGCTTTGGTTGAGTGACACACTGTTTAGGAGAGTTATGTATCTCATGATTAGTGTTGTTTTGTGGTGGTCGAGTGCATTTCTGCCTTGGCAGTCTCTGTTGTTTGGGTAGATTTTTATTGAGAGCTTCCGCAAAGGTGGGTGTGCGGTTTGTGTTTTTATGTGAAGGCAGTGCTGGTGTGTGTTCTGGGGGGGCTATGTGTTCCATGTGGTGTGGTGCAAGTGTTGACCTTCTCCTCTTGACCAGCTTTTCCGGTCTTGGCTGGAGAGTGCGTGGCTTTCAGTTCAGACACATAAGTGCATCTCGTGCAAGTCTGAGTGTTGGGAGGTAAGAGGAGAGGGTTGTCAGTGTACATGATGCAGTTGCTTCATTGTCTCAGGATGCCTAAATTCACCAGATTAATAGGAGAATGCACAGGGAACTGACCTTTAGACATGCTTGGAGGGGTGGGCATTAATAATAAGCACTGGAGCTGTTTCCTTATAGAACATTTAGTGCTGGTAGCACTTTTGTGTGCTACAATAATTGCTACAAGAAGTCTGATAAAGTGCTAGACTAATAAGCTAGTAAAAGTGCAGGAGAGGAGAGAACTAGTAGATATAAGGGACAAATTGAATAGCAGACTTTGGCACTGTTCAGAAGCATACAAGCAGTCCTGGATACAGCAAATCTGTATCAGGACTAGACTAGTTGCAGGAAAGGTGGGAAACAAGTGCAAACATGGTATTTTAAACCAGAAGGTTGAAAGAGATGGAAAAACTTCCCAAACGGCCAATAAACTACAATTTCTGGACCAGAAACCCCTCCTTTTGTGGTAGATAGGCTACCTAGTGCTTACCACTCCCACTGATAAGCTAGAAGGCTTCCCTCCAACACAGAAAGGCTTAGTGGGCTCAGAAGCTTACATACAGTCCTGGATACAGCAAAGCTGTATCTGGACTAGAATAGTTACAGGAAAGGTGGGAAAAGCGCAAACACGAGCTTTTAAACCAGAAAGTTGAAAGAGATGGAAAAACTGCCAAAACGGCCAATATACTACAATTTCTGGGCCAGAAACCACTCCTCTTGTAGTAGATAGGCTACCTAGTGCTTACCACTCCCACTGATAAGCTAGAAGGCTTTCCTCCAACACAGAAAGGCTTGGGGGGCTCAGAAGCTTACAAACAGTCCAGTCCTGGATATAGCAAATCTGTATATGGACTAGATGTGTTACAGGAAAGGCAGGAAACAAGCTTAGAATTTTTTTTTGTTCTTTTATTATTTATTACTAAATATGTTTAAAATTTTCATTGTGGCTAGTCCTTTTTAGAAAATATTTAAGATCTGAGAGTATCTGCATATACTGATTTTGTGATAACTGTGGCCACTCCTGAAAGCCTTACTGCTTGGTCATCATTGTCATTGGTAGCAGCATTAACTTCACTCAGTATAATTGGGTACCCTTGCAGAAACCCTTAGGTAACTGATTGGAGCAGTGGTTTCACAAAGAGAGTGGTGCAGGACTTGGGTTGAGAACTCGGCTGAGGACTTAACTCTGAAGCTTTGCCAGTGGGGAGTCTTACTGGGGACATGGAGAGAGACAGATATAGAGAAATACAGACCCCAGGCTGACTGTGTTCCCTGCATGCTCTTAATGGAAATTGTGCTTGCTGCAAAGAGGTCTACATCTGGAAATACTGAGTGTATCCATTTGTATTCCAAGTGAACATACCTCTCCAGTGTCAGTGGTGACGATTCAGGCTCCTTGATTACTGGCCCGAGTGGGGATATCAGAACTTCACAGCTGTATTTTGCAAGCATTTCTTATGTAAGAATTCATAAAACCTTCATTCAGGTATAATAAATAATGGAGTGCCTATATTTATTCCCATGTCCACAATTTATAATTTATAATAAATGTGGACAAAAAGGTTATTTGTCTTTCTGAAAACTTATTGAAAACATTAGTAATTAATGTAACTTTCACTTTTGTGGGTATAGCTAACAAAGGATGGTAAGTTTGTTTCTGACACTGTTAACCTTAACAGAAAGGAAGGACAGTAGAAGATAGCATAACCTGCTTGCTGGCATGAAATATTTAATGCTGTAGCTGGAGAAGGAAGAAATGTGACAATGAAGCAGTGTAGCAAATGAAACCTTGTGGGATTGTTTGTTTTTTCAGTTTGAAGACAAATATCATTTTGGTAGTACTACAGCTCAAAGACCCAGAGCTGTATGACATAGAAGAATGATGGCAGCTGGTGTTCAGGTGCAACAGGTCTACATGAAAAAAGGTTATGAGATCAAGAAGTGATAGGTGATGACTTCCAAGATGGCTGCACATTGAGTAACGGCTAATTTCTAGCTCTCCCAGTATGAAAACAGAAGCTCAGCAGAGAAGGCCAGTAGACTTGTGTTTATGGGCAAATTTCAGTAGTTGGCCAGTAAGTGTACTACCTGGATGCTAGAAATATAGAAATATAGAAATATAGAAGACCTAGAAAAATCAGCTACAAAAAGTGAGGAAGAAACACTGACTAGGGAAAGCTTTGCAACTGTTCAGCAAAAAGCAATGCAACCTTCAGATGTGACTTCCAATAACCCAGAAAAAGATATAAGCACAAACAACAAAAGGCTGGGAAAATGGAAAAAGCGTTAAACAGATATTTAGATGAAATGATAAAGCTGCAAAAATTAGAGGTCAAAATAAAGAAAAGGCTGGCTGAATATGACACTGCTCAGGAAGAGATGTTTCAAAAAAATAATAGAAATAGAGGACCAGAGCACATAGAGAAAACCTGAGATTTTAAGCTATACTAGAGAAGTGGTGGTGGTGCTGTGGTAGCATTGTCACCTCACAGCAAGACATTGTCCCATTCGATTCTCAGCTAGAGCGTCTTCTGTGAGGAGACATGCGTGAATTTGCGTATGTTCATTGAAGGTTGTGCATCAGAGGCTGGCAGCTTGGCACATAAAAATCCACTGCCAATCATTAGCGGACCGGAGTTCCACTGTGGTGACCCCTAACTGGGAAAAGCCGAAAGACACAACAACTAGAGAAGCTGGAAGGAACAGACGGCATTAATTTTATGAAAACACAAATAAGCAACTGGATTAGTATTCTACACCAGGAGTTGTTAGTTGAAAGGGCACATAATGTGTTTGCTCTAAACCTGACTATAAGAAAGCAACCTAGACCTTTAATAGTAACAATGCAATCCTACCAGCAGAAGGAGATGAATCTGACAAAATTGTGGCAGAAGGACAAAGTACTAAAAGTGGGAGACAGCAGAGTGTTTGTGGAGAATGATTGCTCATTGTACACCAGACAGTAAAGGAGCAAGTTTATTCCACTCTTCAGGGAATGTTGAGATGCTTGTGTGAGATTCAAACTGCTGTACCCAGCTGTCTTCAAGGTATTCTTCCCGGGAGGGTTAAAATAATTTTTAATAAAATACATGCTAAGGAGGAAATACAAAAGTAAAAAGTAAGTTGTGAAACAGAAGGGGATTCTGCTTCTTGTTCTTCTGGTAATAAAGACCACAGAGGGACTGTACGTCTGAAACCTTTTCAAAATTTTCAACAGAAAATGTTGGAGAGAAGGAAGGGAGCGTGTTAGTTGACTAGAAGAATCAAGAGTATGGTGGAAATGAAACCGTGAGACAGGATTTCGGAGATGAACAGTAATTAAACGAGTAACTTAACATGGGATTACAATGCAAGAATTATATTTGTGAAATATGACAGAACAAGAACATTTAGAAATATTGAACTTCTTCAGAATTTGTTGGACTTGTGGGGGACTGAAAAGCATATGCCCTACTTCATGTCATTAATGTTTGGAAAAGTGCTTTGGGGGGGGAGCAGATGGAGAAAGTTAACTATAAGTAAAGATTTTTTTTCTTAAACAGTACCAGTTTTGTGGCATGTGGTTTTCTTTACATGCTATAAAGTAAATTTTCAGTTATTTTTAAGTGTAATATGGATTATAAAAGGTGCTGCTGTTCTTTTTTCCCCTTTTCTTTCTCCCTTCTCTCACTCTCTTTTTGTTAAGTTTTAAGAAATGTAGGCACTGCAATGTATTAAATAAGAGGCATGGTTAAAAAGCAAGATAAAAGAAAAATGAATGTGCTTTTTCTCATTCGTACATGGGGAAATGACTGGATTGAAGATCTTGAATTGATTTGGTAACACATTTTAAGAGAGAACAAGTAAATGAAAAAGAATATTGAATATTATGAGGCTTCTTTTCTAACCAATATGTGTATGTGAACTAACAATTCTGCAGCGGGTCTTCATATTTCTATGGAAATAATCTAATAAAGAGAAGTTGGCTGCCTGGTTCTCATGTCTCCATGGAGACAATCTGATAAAGAGAAACTGGCTACAGTCTGGAGGAAAGTAAATGGTTGAGGAAAAAAGAAGCGAGTAATTGGCTAGGAGATGTATGAAAGTATTCAGGTTTTTTTCCCAGAGTAGATAATGTTCTCTGAAGGCATTCAGGGGCTTTCCCATGGTAGTTAATGTTCTCTAAAAGCATTCAAGGGTTTTCCCAGCTGGGAGAGCTATAAAGATAAGACAAAACCAATTAGCATTTAGTAGAAGCACAGGCTGCACCATGAGCCTTAGCATGGATGGCCTTTCTTTTAGCTTAACTTAAGTCTGTGAGTGTGGCTGTCAGTTTGGGATTTTTTTCCTATTAGGAAGGTAAAACTTCGCTATTTGAAGGTGTAGATAGTTTTGTGTGTCAGTATTAAGTTAATAGGTTTTAAGGTGGTATTGGGGTGTATTTGTTTTTGTTGTTTTTTTTTTGTTTTGTTTTGTTTTTTTGCTTGAGGGCTTTCAATAAAACAAAAAGTATTATAAGATGTGACATAGGCTAAAATGTGTATGACAAGAAACAACTGTATAAAAGTTAAACCTGCCAAACAGTGTATGCATGTAACACAAAAGCTAGAAACAGACATTTAACAAAAAAGGTGTTATACGTAAAAGGTGGGAATAATAACTTTTAATACAATGATCCTTTCTTTAATGTCTTTAAATGTAAATGGCCTCACAGATAAATACAAACAAGAGTAGTGAATTATATTACAAAATGTAGAGTCAAATAGCTATGTTACAGGAGACACCCTTACAAAGAACTGGCCATGTTAATTTGATAAAGAAAGATTTTCAGGATATTCAGTGTAATACCTGGGACAAAGGAAACGAGGAGTACTTATATTAATTGCAAGTGGAGCTCCAGTAGTGATAGAAGAAGATAAAAAAAGATAATAACGGCAGATTTTTAATGCTAAGGAGCTACTGGCAAGGGAGGAGGATTACATTGGCATGTATTTACATTCCACCTAAAACTGCTATAATGGAGCTTAAGAAAATTCTGGGAGAAGTAATCAGTTTTCAGCAAGGAATATTACTTATAGGTGAGGACTAGAATTTGATTTGCAGCAGTGAAGAAGTGTCTGGGGGGGGGGCAGAAGAGAAAATATAACAAAGGAGGGTAGATTTTTGAAGAAAGTTATGAACATATTTGGCATGGAAGATGTGAATTCAGTAATAGGAGTTCGGAGTGAATTTAAATATTATTCCCCAAGATATAAAAACTAGGCTAGGCTATACAGAATTTACATTTCACAAGAAAATGTGCATTTAATTGAAGATCTTAATTCCTACCCAATAACTATTTCAGATCATGTGCCAATAATAGCTAAAATAAAAACACAGAGTACTGAAATAAAATGAGACATTGTCGCTTTATCACCTATCTGTTGAAAAGAGAAGAATTTAAGGAATGGGTAGTGAAGATTATTCAGGAGTTATTAGAGAGGATAGAAATGTCTTCTGAAAATATAGCTAGGGAGTGGGATAAAATTAAGGTGGAGTTTTAAAATGGGGTGGAAATAAAAGAAAGGGAGTTATGGTTAAGATGTAACAAGAATTATTTAGCGGGACTGACAAATGTTAATGTATTGCAGAATAGGGGAATCTTACAGAACAAGAAGAGGATCAACTGCAGAATGCTAGGCAGAAAATAAGGGATTACCTCAGTAATATGCACAAGCTTAGAAAGATTGCTATTAAGCAACTTTATTTTGATAATAACACTAAAGCACAAAAACGTTTAGCATAATGACTCAGACAACAGAAAGTAGAAAGGTCTGTCACCAACTTTAGGGAGCCTATGACAAAGAAGATAACAAGAGATCCTGTAGAGGTATTAGAAGTATTTCAGAAATTCTATGAGAGTCTTTATAAAGCAGAAAAGTATGAAAATCAAGAAAAGATACAAATGGAAATGTTTACAGAGGAATTAAATATGCCAAAGTTAGGTTACTTACACTGCAACTCATTAAAATCTAATTTATTTTTGTTCTACATATTATGTTTATGTTACCACTGGTAAACTGTATCTCTCATCACTGTGTAAATACTATTGTATGCTTACATGTTGTCCTTGCAAGTTTACAACTTCTACAATGATAATGTTTTTATTTTTTATTTTTTGCTGGAGCTTTTCTTCCCGGGCCTCCTCTGAATAAGACCTATGTCCAGTCGGACTTTCCCGGTAAACAAATGTAAAATAAATAAATACATAAACTAGAGGTAGATGATGCTCAATTACTAACAGTTAGGAAAGGAGGAGATGGGATAAAAATTGTGATGTATAACCGACCTACAGGAAAGTCCCCAAGAATAGACGGTATTCCTGTGGAAGTTTGGAAGCTAGGAGGAAAAAAATGATAAAGATCTGGAAGGTTTTAATAGTACCTTAAGAGGAGGAGAAGTACCACTGTCCTGGAAGAAAGTAGTGGTAGCTGTAATACCTAAAGAGGGTAAGGATCCATCAGATACTGCTTCATACAGGCCCATTTCAATACTAAACCATGACTATAAAATGTTCATGTCTATGATGGCTAAAAGAATGACAAACGTTATGCCAAAACTGATAGATATGGAGCAATGTGATTTTGTGGAGGGGGAGCAAACATTTGGCAACATTAACAGAACATTGATATTCCAGAGGAAAGCAGAATATAAGAAAATGCCATTGTTGTTGGTGGGTCTTGATGCAGAGACAGCATTCGACAGAATAAGATGGGAGTTTATGAGCAGGGCAATGGAAGCATTTGCATTTCCTGAAATAATTATGAGGTTGATTAAGAGAATATATGAGGGATCGGAGGTGAAAATTAAAGTGGGTAGGGTTCTCTCTGGTAATTTCTGCTTGAGCAGAGGAACCAGGCAGGGGTATCCTCTTTCCCTATATTATTTCATTATATTTAGAACCATTGGCAAAAATAAGGAACTTAGAAATTCAAGTATACTTTATAATTTACAGATTATATTATTTTATATCTAAACGAAAAAACAAAACTAAGGTATGGCTCCAGGCTCTCCAAATAATTTTATTGCTTCCCCTCTCTTTCTCTTCAGATAGAGATAGACATTTATCTTCTTGTAGTATATAATTTCCTTATATAATTCAATCTTATATTAGCCTACTCTATATAATAACCCAATCTAGCCCTCTATCAGCCTACTACATCTACCCTGCATCTAACTAAAAAAAAAAAAAAAAAAAAAAAAAAAAAAACATTAAAAAAAAAACATTAATTACTATTGCATTTTACTATTTGAATATTATATAATTATAACGATTAAATTGTATAATGTTTATAATGTAATCATCAATCAAAATGTGTGGTGTGTAATCTTAACTTAATCTTTGTGTATGTGGAGCTTTTCTCCCCAGGACTCCATTGAAAATGGGTTCCTTGGGCCCAATGGACTATCCTGGTTAAACAACTGCAAATAAATAAATAAATAAATAAATATTGCAGAAAGCGCTTTCACCATCAGGCTTCTTCAGGTGTATATAACAAAGTACAGACCCACCTGTCTTTATACTAACAATCATTGAATCACATGATTTGATAGTAATTCTCTTAAAGAAATAAAGTAACAATTACATAAACTGTAACATAAAAACACAAGCTACATGAAAAATGTCAATATAAAAAAACAAATGGTGTATTAAAAGATAATATATATATATATATATATATATATATATATATATATATCTATAACAAATATACACAAATAAAAGATATGACAGAATTAGAATACAATATTACCTACGAAGTGGTCTATTCTTTAAAATAGGTCTCAATGGTACACAATCATTTAAACCTATTTTCACATTTAGGGTACTAGGTAAATGCTGTGTTAATTTAAGGGGAGGTGACATCAGAATCCGAACTGAGAATTTAGAAACCAAATGGATTCTGAAACTAAGAGCAAATATTGGTAATAATAAATTATGTACCACACATGAACTGGTTCAGGAATACCCATATTTATGGGGACATGATCAAATGAAATATTTAGGAGTGTGAATTATAAATGATTCTAGTGTGGCAGCTAAGGATATGTGTAAAGAGACTAAACAAAAGATAATACAAAAACGGATAAAATGGAAGCTTTGTTATATGGATATAGATAGTAAGATACAAGCAGTTAAAATGTTTTTAGTCTCTTTATTCTTACACACAGGGCAGGCATATTTATCAACCAGAGGAGAAGTTGTGGTCGCAATTAATAAAGAGTTGAAAGACTTTATCTGGGAGGGGAAGGCAGCAAGAGTCAAGTGGGATAAGCTGATTCTTCCAGTAGAACAGGGCAGCTTGGAATTACCCAATTTGAAGGGGTATTTCAGAGCTACACAGTTAAGACTCCTATGCATAGCGCAAGAAGAAAACTATAATCCAAAGTGGAAAAGGATGATGATAAAACAGCGGGGAAGCTCAAGAAACAATAAGTGACTGGTATCTTGGATGCAGGCCTTTAAGGAGAATAACAATAATCATGCAGAATATTATATCCATAACATTATTTATTTATTTTTTATTTATTTATTTGCTTGTGTTAACCAGGAAAGTCCACTGGGCTGGTGTGAGCCCATTTTCAGTTGAGGCCCGGGGAGAAAAGCTCCAAAAACAATGTACATAATAAAGAATTTGTTTAGAAAGTTACTAACAGCATTTAACAATATACAAGAGTAACAACATAAGAGTCAGAAGTAACATAGTAACATAGGAAAATGTATGGCTATATTTTATGGAAGACTTGGATGCTTAGCAAGGTATTCAATATAACAGACAGATTATAATAATCTACGCACACACAATTTTTTACACACCATGTGAGGCAGGATGAGGCACACTGTGCTGTAATTAAGGGTGAATACTCAGTAGGGAGAGTGAAGAAGAGTATGGGTATCTGAGAGATGAGTCAAGTCAGGAATCAGGTTACTGAGGAATTGGGGATAGTGCAAGGGCATAGCCATTCAGAGGAGAGATGTTGGTGAAGTGATTTTTTGAATGATGGGGCATTATTTATAGTCTGGAGAGAAGTTGGAAGGGCATTCCAGAGTTTAGCTACAGTGAAAGAGTAAAGGTATTGGCCTGCAGGGAGTTTTGGTTTCTTAACTTGGATAAGTGATTGATTTTCAGATCTTTAGAGATTGGTTTGGTGGATAAAGAGTCAGAAGTGAAGCAAGGGCTGGGCATTTGGAGGAATTATAGATACATTTGTGTGCTGTAGATAGTTGTATATATGTGAGGTATTGTGGGAGTTCTAGCCAGTTCAGGGATTGTAATGAATGACAGTGATGTGAAGAATGTTTTGCCCTGGTCACAAATTTAGCAATTTTGTTATAGCAGCTATCCATTTAATTTGATAGAATGGGAAGATGCCAAGAATTTATTTGGACTACAGGTTAGAGATTGCCTTTCCTATCAGATAATGATGCCATGATAGTTAATCCTCTGACTGTTTGGTTGGCTGCTGCCTTCCAAAATGCTTGGCCGGATGCCACTTCTGTAGCTAATGAACATAAACCATGCAAAACAATGGCAGAGGCAATACAGCAGTTAATGGAAATGGCCATGCTGACCACCATTTATTCAATGGAGTTAAGAAATGGTGTAATGGTAATCCCTAAGGGACCAATGCTGACCATCATTTATTCAATGGAGTTAAGAAATGGTGTAATGGTAATCCCTAAGCGACCAATGCTGACCACCATTTATTCAATGAAGTTTGAAATGGTGTAATGGTAATCCCTAAGGGACCAATGCTGACCACTATTTATTCAATGGAGTTTGAAATGGTGTAATGGTAATCCCTAAGGGACCAATGCTGACCACCATTTATTCATTGGAGTTTGAAATGGTGTAATGGTAATCCCTAAGGGTCCAATGCTGACCACCATTTATTCAATGGAGTTTGAAATGGTGTAATGGTAATCCCTAAGGGACCAATGCTGACCACCATTTATTCAATGGAGTTTGAAATGGTGTAATGGTAATCCCTAAGGGACCAATGCTGACCACCATTTATTCAATGGAGTTTGAAATGGTGTAATGGTAATCCCCAAGGAACCAGATGCACATAATAACAAGTGCTATGAGAAACACTAATTAAAACTGCACCACAATGGTGGAAGGGGCAGCTGATGACTGACCTGACAGGCTGTGTGGGGCAGCAAATTGTATTTATTTATTTATTTTATTTATTTAACATTTGTTAAACAGGAGAGTCTGGCTTGGAAAGAGCCAATTTTCATTTGAGGCCCGGGGAGAAATGCTCCAGACGCATGTCTTTGTCACATGGGACAAAACCAGAGCACCCAGAGGAAATCCACATGAACGCAGGGAGTACATGCAGACTCCACAATGAAGGCACCCAGCCAAGATGCAAGCTAGAGAACCTCTTGCTGTGAGACGAAAACACTAACCACTTCACCACTGCACCATCAAATGAAGAATTAATAGAGGACAGGGAACAAAGAAAGGCATGAAAAGTAAGTGCAGACAAGCAGCCTGGTGAAAACGCAAACAGAAAACACATTTCTATACATCTGTTGAGATGGGGGATAGCAGCTGCAGAGATAGATGGAATTTCTACAGAGGAAATGTATGAAAGATGGAAAAAGCAGCAGAAAGAGCAGGGGGAAAAAGGCAGACCCCTCAGGTAAGAGTCAACCCCCCCCCCGGCAAAAGCCCTATCAGGAGTGCCAAGGAGGAAAAAGTGGGGTGGAATCAGTTATACCCCTATATCCCAACTGAGGAAGAGTTGAAGCAGTGACAGGCAGGGAATTTTAATGATATTAGGGACTGGGGAGATAAGGAATGAAAAATCCCAAAAGAAAATGCAGAGACAGAATGACTTGAAGGTGGGTCCCCAGAGCCTAGGAGCACAGTAAGAGCAATTGCACCTAGGGACCGGCGCCCATATGTACCTCTTACAATTTTCTGGAACAAAGGACCAGCGCATGTAATGGCTTTTGTAGATACAGGAGCATAAGTGACTATATTTCTGGGAAACCCCTGCAGGTTCTGAGGATAAAATATAGAAGTTGATGGTTATGGTGGGCCAAAGACAGCAGGTGTAAAAACTAAGATTAAAATAGCCTTTGGGGATGATATTCCCATATGGATTAAAGCTGTAATAGCCCCTATACCACAGCATATTTTGGGAATAGACATTTTGAAAGGCAGGACTTTAGAAACTATGGTAGAACCCTTTAGATTTGGCGTGCAGCACTGCTCTGTCAATACCATCAAAACTGTAGTTTGTGGTGATGTCAAGTGGAAACCACAGTACATTGCCACACCGAAATCTAAACTACAAACCTTAATCTCTCATACTCTACTATACTTTGGTTCACCAGTTACCTCTCTGACAGACTCTAGTCTGTCAGATGGCTATCGGCCTCCTCTCCCTTCCTTCCTGTTCAAACTGGTGTTCTCAAGGTTCCATGCTAGGACCCCTCCTCTTTAACATCTTTACAAATAGTCTTACACATCGTGCCCTCACTCCTCTCTTATCCAGTATGTGGATGACTCCTCTATCATATCTTGCTCTAATAATCTCCCCCACCTTTTGTCCTTTAACCAAGATTCACTTCTCTCTGTGGAAAAATGGCTAACCAGCAATGAGCTCCTTAATCCTAAAAAAAAAAAAAATAACATCTCTTTCTCCCTAAATCTCTACAACATCACAAAAACTCCTTCTCAGTCACAACTCTTAATAACACTACTATCTCGGTCGAACCTCATACTAAACTTCTTGGTGTTATTATCGATGACCAACTTAAGTTTGACATCCATATTCTATAGGCCATCAAAAAAACACACCAATAACTAGGCCTATTGTACAGGAATAAAAAATACCTAAGGACAGAAAACATTCTCTAGCACAAGCTTTTCTACTGCCTACTCTCTTTTACGCTGCACCTATCCTCACTAATATGCAATCCAACCTAACCACCAAACTTGAATCCGCCTACAATAAAACTGCCAAATTTGCTGCCAGTCTTCCTTACCGTTCCCATTACTGCACTGCTTTAAAATCTCTTCAGTGGCCAGAAGCTCAAAACCAACTCTTACTTCCTCAGCTCTACCTCACACACTCCCTACATCCCCAGATGATGTCTCTGTAGTACAGAAAAACACCTTCTGGAAGTCTATGAGCCCAAGAAGCAAGTATGTAAGCTACTCTATAGTCACTCAGTTGCCAACACTTGGAATAAACTTCCCCCAGTCCTAAGAGCTATCACTAACATTTACAGTTTCAAAAAAATGCTAAAAGACAACATCCTCAAAACATGGTCTTGCCCCTGCCTATTCCAACCTGACCCATTCCTCCTCAAGTTCACCCTCCTTTATAAAGAGCGCCAATAATGTAGAAAACCAGTAATGATAACTGAACCAGGATAGACCACAAATGAAGCCTTTATTAGAACAGCAACAGACCAACGATCGGCTAACAAGTACTAAGCACTTTCTCCCTTTCATACATAGGGCATCTTCAGAGTAAATCTTGAATTAAACACATTTCAGGTTCTTATATCTTAACTTGTTAATGCCCCCTGTATTCTTAGCCAATGGTTCCTTGTAACTCATTAGTGTTATACTAAAAATAAACATTTTACCTTGTAAAAACACAATCTCAGCTACAAATGCAACAATAGAATATTCTCTATAATTTTGAAATAACCAATTGAATGTTACTAAAAAACAATAAAGGTTGCTATAAAATATAATGCCCTAGAAACTACATAATTAATGTAAAATCAATCTGCAAAATAAAACCAATCTTAATTACAGTAAATGTTCCTACCCCTAAAATTAAAAAAAATTTAGTAAAAAATAATAATTGTCAATATACAATGTACAATGTATATGCATACTTATTAAATTATACAAATGTAGAAGTGATGCATGCTTAAAATAATATAATTGTCCTGAATGTTATTGGTTCAATCACAGCTTCAAAAAAACAATAGAGTAATAAAGGTATTAAATACAACTTGACCTGTATTTTAATATACTAGAAAGTGAAATATGTTCATTGATGCCCGGGGGGTTTGAGGCATCAAGTCTTAGTTGCCAAAGGCACTCCTTAACTTCTAAAAGTGTCTTTGCATCCCCACCTTTGTCGTTGTAGGGAATTCTATCTATAACAAAAAATATAAACTTTTTGTAATAAGTACATTGCTGACTATGCATATAAAGGGCATTAGAAGTTTTTTTTTATTTTTAATGTCCCTCATATGTTCTTGTACCCTCAATCTCAATTTTCTGATGGTCTTGCCCACATAAAAAGTGGGGCAACTAAGACATGTGGCAAGGTATATCACCATTTTGGTATTGCAGTTACATAACCCCGGACATCTGATGGTCCTACCAAAATTGTGTACTGCAACATATGGCCCGTTGTTAATATATTTGCAAGTACTACAAGATCCACATTTGTTCAACATTGAGTTACTATATACTTCCTGCTTACCAGCCCTCTCCATTAATTCCTTTACATTTTTCCCTCTACCGTATGTGAAAACCGGATTGTTACCTACTATTTTAATTATGTCATTGGTGAGTACAGTACGCCAGGAGTCATAAATAATGTTTTTAATGTCTCCACTACTCTCATTGAATGGTAAAACCATTACATGTCTCATGTTATTCAGTGGAATATTTTCTCTGTCTTTTAATAAACCTCCTTTTAAAATTGGTTTGTATACTGTATTTCTTTTCTCTTTAACCTCACTCTTAATGTTGTGTAATATATCATATGGATAGCCTCTCTCTATTAACATATCAAGTAACTTAGACATTTCTAAATCGTAAAGATTGTCCTCACTTATAAGTCTTGACAACCTCACCCTCCTTTATCTCTGTTTATACAATATTACAGTAACAATACCCCTATTGCTTTTCTTTCTTCTTACAGACATACTACCTTAAAATTATTAACTGCATATGCCTATAAGTAACTTGTTTTTCTCCTACAAGTGTAAATTGCTAAATTACTTTACATAATTTAACTTGTTTTTCTTTGTCAAGTGTTAATTGCTGTCTTACTCTCAGCATGTAAGCAACTATTTAAATTTTTATGTAATTAAGGCTGAATGCTGTTTGTATACTATATAGTTTCCTTGTTATCTTTGTTAGTAAATTCTGTATTTGTATTTGTTTTATATGTTGGAGCTTTTCTCCTCGGGCCTCTGCTGATAAAGGACTTCTAACCCAGTTGGACTAACCCTGGTTGATAAATGTCAAATAAATAAATACATTTCTCTTGGAAAGGGGACAGGGAGATGGCCCATAGGATGTGAAAATGGCAGCAGATTATTAATGTTGTCAGCACCATGGGCGGTCACAGCAGAACATATGAACAGGTGCACCACAGGGCCACTGACATGATAACATTTGCAAGGAGCCAAGCAGCTGCAGTGGGCCGTGACCAAATGGTTATTGGGGAGGGCCTGCTAGGGAACCACCACTAACCCCAATGAACAGTTTCTGGCCAATCTGAGAGATCCAGACAGCTTCCAGGAGAGTGCAGCACAGCATGACCTGAATATGGGCACAACACCTTCCGAGACAGCAAGCACGTCCCAGGAGGAGCTTCCAGGTATGCTTTGATATCTCAACAACTGAATACTGTTGTATAGTAAAACAATTGAAATGACTAAGTTAATTCTGTATCATATGTCTTTTTTGGGGGGTGGGGAGGATTGAATATTGCTACAGTTATAAGCTTAGTTTGGAGTTGTCAGCCACATTCTTGTTCAAAGTACCAAATGCACATATACAGGGGTAAATGTATTACCCCTGTGTTACTATTAATTGTGATGATGTTGCCCTTACCTCTTGCTTAACTTCTTCCAGGATCATATGGAGTACTGTGCAGTACATTTTCTGCAGATGGTAAACCAAATATTTTTATGTCAGTACTGCTGAGCAATCAAAAGAACTATTGTAGTTTATGATTTTGATCTCAGGCCTGTTGTGTGTATTGCTGTACTGTCTGTACTAATGGCATCACTGTTAGTTTGTTAGCATATATTGCACTATAGTAGTTCAGGCATTAATGTATTCCTGTGTTTCTTGATTTTTATCACAGGTGATCATGAGAGTGGGAGTGTGGGCCCTGTGCCACCTGATGTCAGTGTATCCACAGACTCTGATGATGATGATGGCCAAACTGAGGCACAGTTGGGGGGTACAGAGATTGAATCAGACACAGAGGTTGAAATACAGCCATCCTGTGCATTTCCATCAGACACAGCCAGTAGGCCTATGCCTACCCAGTCCACTGAGACCACAGATATTGGACAGGTGGAGCATGAGGACACTGATCAGGGAAGTGTGGCTATTGCAGCTTCAGTGGCTGTTGAGTCTGTCTGTAGCCAAACCGCAGGTAAGGCACCACACAGGAAGATTGATACAGGTGCTCAAAGACAGCCTGCTGTCCTTCCTCCAACTAGTGCAATTGTCACTTCTAGTGCCATTCAACATATGTTTAGGGCTGTCATGCAGGCACAGGCACATTCCCATAAGGTGCTCTAGATAAATGCTCAGGGTTGTAGATGTGGCCCAGTCTGACATGCGTGACTGTCTCCACCATATTGCCAATTCATCGGATCCGATGAATGGCATGCTGGACCGATGGGTGTCTGTCATAGAACAAGCAGTGTCTGTGATGGAACATCTGCTGGGAGTGGAACAGCATCCTCATGGGAGTAGGTCAGCCACATTATCTGCTGTCAGTCAATGTGGCCCATAGTGGTAGTAGTTCCACTGCTCCTTCAGTGAGTCTGATGTCCACACCCAGATGTGGCAAGCCATGGAGTCATGGCTTTGGGCATCCCCATAAAGGGAGCTCATCCAACAGACATCAGTCACATTCAGATAGCAGCACTGCATCTGACCATGGGCGTGGATGTGCCAGTGCAACTCCTGGCAGAGCCAGATCTCATGGTCGGGGACAACAATGATGACCTGCCACCTCTACCATGCATGGCTCACACCTGCCTGACAGACCAAGATGTAGAGCTAGCACATAGCTTGGCTGTGCTCATGCAGACACTCACACACCAATTTCACCTGGAGGACCCCTATAGACAGACACACACACACACACACACACACACACACACACACACACACACACACACACACACACACACTCACACATACCAGTTACTCAGTTTGTCTCACTGGCCATTTGTGTTTTATCCCACACACACTCACTGACCTTCTGTGTCAGCCTAGGCTTCAACCCCCTCCCCCCCACACACACACACAAAACACCCTGTGCAAGTGATGATAACTGTGCCATATCCCTGTTTTCTGTCTTTTGGATTCAGGGATACAAAAGCCGTGTCTTATGCTAAGGGTGCATAGCTAACTTAGTGCTTAGTATATCTGCATTTTTGTTGTTGAACTGGCCATTGTACCTTTGACTTATATTGGCCTTGGAAAGTTAGACAGTTAATAGCCTCAAAATTTCACAACGTTATAGTGAATAATGTAAGGGTTGAGGTCAGAAACTGCAATGTGTATCATTACTTTCTAACTTCTTTCTTTAATGATCTTCTAGGACAAATGTATGATGCACATCATAAGTTATGTCATCATATTCAGGTCTTAGGATTGTATGACAGCACTGTAGTCAAACCTCATCAGAACAGTAATACAGTATAACACTCTCTCTTGCATATATCTCTACAGACACATGCAGCAGCTGGAAAGACCACAGGACTTTCTCAGGAAGATAACACAGGGACTACAAACCGTGTCATAATGTATGTGGATAGATTAAAAGCCATGTCACTGTCATCTGTCTAGTATAGGATGAGGTGACATCTGCCTGGCCTCCAGACCAGTATCTGACAATGCCCTGGTGGGATGACTGCATATCCAAACATCTGATATAGCTGATGACATCAACAGTGTCCATTGAGAATATGGTAATAACAGTGTCCCACGTGTTGCGGTAAAAGGCTCTCTGTAATGTCAAGCAAGAGCACACATGCACACATAAATTGCAAAGAGAATAGAACCCTTACCTATCTACGTACACAGACTACAGAACACAGTAAGTAACACAAGCATCATGGCACAAGTCTGACTTTTACATGACTGCAGCTGAACTTATAGTACATGACATCAGCAGCCCATGTGTGAGGCAAAATGTTGGCAGGCCTGCATAGGTTCATACGAGGCTGATACCATAATGGCCTTAAGTTCATAGGTTAATAGGAGGTTGCTAGGCTAATGGCCTGAGGGCCTTGTCAAGCCTACCCAAGTCATACAATTTTTTCCTTATACACCAAGATATGTAGTCCATAGTTGCAAATCCAAGATCAGCACTGGTTGACCCTGTCTAAGAGTGACATAGGTGAAACCCCCAGGGTAAAGCTATAATTTCCAATTCAATTGTCCTGGTAATGCTTAAATAGAGTCATTGAGGATCTCAGTTTCACATGAGTTTGTTCCATAGGAGCAGCAATTTATGGCAGACATATCTGTCTCTCCAGCATGTCCTGTTGAGGTTAAGGTCCCTAGAGTGAGTGAGTCTTGTACCACGTGATTTGTGGAGGTGCAGCATTTCCATTAAGGCAAGGTTTGAGACTGGTCTCTGGGCCTGTCACAAGTCACCTCTCAGCAATCTGTGTGATAAAGAGCACAGTGACAAGGCCTTCAGTCTGTCCATGTAGGTAATGTATTGGAAGTCCCTGGATTTTCTTATTGAGATACCTCTGAGGTCTCTTCAGCTGCTGCAGGTGTCTGATGAGGTATATGCAAAAGGGAGCATTGTACTCAATTATCGGTCTGATGAGGGACGAGTACAGTGGAGTTATAACATCCTTAATCTTGGATGCTATGCCCTCACTTAATGAGGTGTGCAATATAAAAAGCCTTCATTACCATTGCAGACACATGATGATCAAAGGTGAGGTTGGCATCAACCTGCATTCCCAAATCTCCCACCATTGGGTTAGAACAGGGACTTCTCCTTTGCCGAAAGGGATAATAGTGCATTATTTCGGGTTAAGTCTGTGGCTTTGGCAACAGCCATTTATGTATGTAAGCACATTTTGTAATATAGGTTCATAGGTTAGTTAGTTAGTACTAGGCTAACTGCCCTTGCGAGCCATTGTACGCCTAGCCAATTATCTCTTGTGAGACTCAAACCCTGCATCTTGTGTTTGTAAGGCAAACACCTTAACCATGAGGCCACCCTCCCAACCCCCACCACAAAAAGTGTTGACATTGTTTGGGTATTCAGTGATTGCATCCAGTTTGCAGTCATCAGTGAACTTGTTGAGCCACCAGCCTTCTTTTTTCACCTGATTTTCTGAGAAATACATTCCAAACATTAGGGGGCCCAGCACAGACCCTTGTGGGGTATCACTGGTAACAGGTTTTCTAATAGAGGTGGAATCCCCACCTATGACTTGTGTGTGTTCTGTTGGTGAGACAGTTGGCTACCCATCTAATGATGTATGGGTTAATCAACAGGTGGGTGAGTTCTCCAATGATACCTCAGTGGGGGGTTGTGTCAAAGCCCTTGGCCAAGTCAAGATAGGCAGTATGTACTAATTTGCCTTCATCCAGGGCTTTGGTGACACTCTCAAATAATTCTACTAGGTATAGCAGGCATGATCTACACTTGACAAAGCCAAACTGGGGTGGGTGAAGAGGCTGAAGGTCACCAATGTCATTGTTGATAAAGTCCAAGACGATTCTCTCCATGGCGTTATAGGGTGCGTATTATGGTTGCTGTTTTCCCCTCTGCCAGGACAAAGCCTGTACTTAGATTTTGGTTGAAGAGACTACCCAATGTTTCTGCTAACTCTTGCTTCAGACTGTTTAGTAAGCAGCCTAGGATGTTATCTGGTCCCATAAAGGCTGTGTTTTTGGCATTGATGACTGTGGTTATGACCTGTTATTTGGAGATAATAGGTAGAGAACTGTTGACAGGTATGCTGTGGGGTGTGACATTGTTGCCAAACCTGTCTGCCAACAGGTTGGCTATGTCCTCAGGTTCAGTATGAGTGTCACCATCGACTCTGAATTTGGTGCAAAGCTGGGCCTTCCTTTCTACATTACAGACATAGCTAAAAATGCCTTGTGATTATCCATAGCTATGGATGCTAGCTTATTTTCATAATTAGCTTTAGAGGACTTTACAAGATGTCTAAGTTGCTTGTTCAAGCTATGGAGGGTGTCCTTCTGCTGAGACTGTTCCCTCTTATTCCGGGACATCAGTTTTTTCTTTTGCTGTACAATCATTTCATGCTAGATGCCCACCAGAGTGGCTTGTTTTTTTGTGGGCAAGTTTTGACCCATTCTGTACAGCTGAGTCTATTCACTTGTAAAGGTGTTTTTACAAGGCATTTGTGTAAACCTCCATATAGGTGTCTTTACTGTCAGTGGTGGCAGTATGTTTGAAATTATATATGTCATCGCTTAGGAGGCTATAGTTTGCTTTGCAGAGATTTTCCACCTTTTGGATCCTGAAAGGGGAGGGTGCGGGGGCAGGTAAGATTGTTACATTGAGTGTGACTGATTTATGGTCATTCCTTACCAGGGAGGATCTCACACATGGGTGTTGCAGTATTTATTTATTTATTTTATTTATTTTATATTTGTTGACCGGGTTTGTCCAACTGGGCTACAATTGCCTGTTTTCAGCAGAGGGATGAGGAGAAAAGCTCCAACAGAAAAATAGAAATTTTACATATTGAATACATGTTGGTGAGTACTAGGTCAAGGACAATCGAGCCCCTTGTGAGGGTGCAGACTAACTGTTCCAGAGCATCTGTGTTTACAAAGCGTAGAAACCTTAGGGTAAGCATGTTTGAGCTCGTATATGTATCCCAATCAATAGAATGACAGTTAAAGTTACCCATGCCTAGGGTGTTTGGTTGTATTAGAGTGATTGAAGTCGGTCCAGGAAGGTACTGTGTGATTTTCGTGGTGCATGTTTGTGGACCTGTAGCTAACAATTACGTGGAGGGGGGTTTCCTACAGTTAGTTAGACTTGGAGTAACTCTAGGGAGTTGTACTGCTTAACCAGTCTTGAGGTGTACCTGTCTTTTATGAAGATGGATACATCTCCTCCTTTGGTTCTTTCAGGTTCATTTTGTGGCTTGAACATGTGGAAGGCATTATAACCTTTCATGGCGGGAGTACTCTCGGTGACCCTAAACCATGTCTCTGAGACTGCACAAACATCGACATCTTCCCACGTAAGAAGTGCCTTCATTAAGTGTAGTTTCTGATTTAGACTCCTAGCATTAAGCGGCATAACCCTGAGTTTGACTTTTGAGGATATTTTTACATCAGGAACTTTGTTCTTATGACATTGCCTAAAAAAGTCATTATGGAGGGGCAAGTACCTGGGCCAATAACCAAATGGCAAGAGGTGACAGATGAAGACCATCCCTGGCAAAGCAGCCTGGTCTGTCAACCATATGATCCCACCCTGACAACTACTGGATCCCCTGGAGTGACACCAGTTGCTAAGCCAGTTGCTGAAGTTGATAATTCTTTTGTTTGTATTGAAACATCATCATTGGTGAAGGTAGAATGCTCCTTAGGGCTACAGACATACCTGTCTGGGACACATAATCTGAGAGGTCAGTCATATCTCTTTTTTCATATAGTACAGTGAGGTATGCCTCAAGTAATTTACTCCAACATGGAGTCCAACAGAGGTGTAACTGTGGTTGCTGTTGAGAGACCTGAGTGCATGTGTGACTTTGCAGATCCTGGTACCTGACAGGCAGTTGACCGTGACTTATTCCTTTTACACCGTGATGAGGGGACATCTGTATCTCACTATGGATTTGCATATGACCAATACATTGGTTTTGAGGTGTTTTGCCTTAAGGGCTTAATGGGTGAGACACTGATACAGTTGTTTTTTATGTGTAGTGAGTTCCATTGGGATTGTCACATGCTGAAGGTTTGCATTTGCAAGGTTTGCACTTTCGGCAAGTTTCTAATGAGTACCTCTGTGTATGTGGGTTTATGTGTTGTGCACTTGGTTTGTTGAGGAGTTGAAGTGTGTGTGCTGAGAGCATATTTGATATCTCATTTGTTGTTACCTGAGAGAGACAGAGAGAGAGAGCATTTATTCTAGATTCATTGTATATGTGCATCTCAAACATATTGTATTAGTAAGTTTTAGGAATATACGGTTGTCACTATACATGAGCCAATAGAAACCTAGCTATGTAAAAATACAAGTACCTTTATTAAGCATATTTAGATGGTCATTGTTAGCAGTGTGATTTTGTGAACAGCGATAACAGGGCTTGTCTATGAGGGACATAGGTGCAACCCCAAAGGCTGTAATAGGCTCCCACTGCATGTGAAGCAGTGCTCCTCAATGACCCTGTTCGACTGCAACCTTGACTACTGGTTGAGTGATTGTACAGTGACCTCTGAACTGGCACCTGTATCCCTCATAGACAGGGACAGCTGGTGCTGCTCATAAACATGCTCTGCTAAAACCAACCATCCAATTATGCTCAATAAGGGTACTTGTGTTTTAAACAATTAGGCTTCCACACACCCTAATGCTATTAGGCTAGTAGCCTAATATGAAACTATGAAGCTATGTCCCTATGCTGGCCTCACAATCTGTTGAACCCCACATGGCCTGCTGATGTCATCTAGTATGCATTCACCTGCAGTCGTATATAAATTGGACTTGAGCTGTGGCACTTCCATTAAGTACTGTGTTTTGTAGTCTGTGTACTTAGATAGGTAGGGGTTCTGTTCTTACTGTAGTCAAGTGTGTGTGTGTGTGTGTGTGTGTGTGTGTGTGTGTGTGTGTGTGTGTGTGTGTGTGTGTGAATGTGTATCAAGACAGCAGAGCAGATGTGTGTATCCTGCAATTATGTCCCACTGCCATGCATTTACAATATTTCGATACTTGCTCATGCCTACACATCTGTTTCATACAGGCCTCCCAATCTCTTCTCTCCCACATTCCCTGCTCATGTCATCTACTATAAGTTCACCTGCACTCTTGTATAAATTAGACTTGAGATATGTCACTTTCATTAAGTGTTACATTCTGCAGTCGGTGTAGTTAGATAATTAGGGGTTCTGTTCTCACTACAGTCAACTAGATGTGTGACTGTGTCTAGATAGCAGAGCAGATGTGTGTACCTTACAGTCACTTCTTCACTGCTATGTAATGACAGTATTTTGATACTTGCACTTACCTACACATCCATTTCATACAGGCCTCCCAACCGCTCGTCTCCCACATGGCTTGCTGATGTTATCTACTATAAGTTCACCTGCACTCCTTTACAAAATGGACTTGAGCTGTGGCCTTTGCATTAAGTACTGTGTTCTGTAGTCTGTGTACTTAGATAGGTGTTCTATTCTCATTGCAGTCAAGTACACCAGCATGTGGGACACTGCTATCTTGTCCTCAACAGACACTGCTGATGTCATCAGCTATAAAGTGTTGTCTGATACACTCAAGTCAAAGTCAGAGTAAACTTTATTGTCGTTTAGAACTAACAAGTGTAGCCTAAACAAAATTTCACACATCAGCTCAATTATTGAGATTACAAAGGAAAGTGAAACAACACATACAAGTAGATGAATAAACATAACTAACAAATACAATACTGCTCCCAATATATGCAAGAAAGAGCAAAGACATTCACTAGTACTCATATACAAAAAGAGTACCCTCCCCTGAGTTTAATTAACTACCCTATTTAAAGTAAAACAAAACACACTACAGATAGAAATGCTTAAGTTATTTGTCCAATATTGCACTTGAGTGAGTTAAATAATACTGAATATGGATACAATAAATAAATATAAATATTGCACTTCCTTGGAATATATGTAAGTATATATTGCACAAATAAATAAAAATTGACTTATTATGTATCCAGACCCCTGAGACTAGTGCCAGAGTTCATAGGTTCATAGGTTCATAGGCTGGTACTAGGCTATCGGCCGTAGGGCCTATACAAGCCTAGCCATAACAATTCCCTGGCTATTTCTTCCCACACTATTTACTTCCCTGGTGCCCTGTCTAGCAGGGTGACTGACGTGATCCCCAGGGTGAATTTCCTTTCTCCCATCCAATTGTCAAGGTTCTTTTTGAAAAGGGCCAAAGAAGCGCTCTGCTTGACATGTATGGGCTGTCTATTCCAGAGTCTGGGGGGTCTCTGGGTCAGGAACCTATCCCTCCAGCATGTTTTGTTTATTGTGATGACAAGGTTTAGATTCCTGGAGCATGTGGCTCTGAGGGATTGGGATTTCTTAAAGTGTAGCATGTCCAAAAGCTCTGGGTTTGACATGGCCTTGTATGTTAAGCAGAGATCGCCTCTGAGTAGACGATATGTAACAGAGTATAGCTGGAATTTTTTAAGGTGGTCAGTGTAGAGCATCTGCTTTAGGCCTGTGATTCTTTTAGTGAGGTATTTCTGAGGCCTTTCCAGTTGTTGCAGATGTCTTGAGAGGTACATACCCAATGGGGTGTTGTATTCTATAATGGGTCTAATGAGGAATGAGTACAATGGGACAATGACCTCCTTTTTTCTGGATGAAAAGCCATTAGTGATGAGGTGTGCCACATAGAAGGATTTCCTGACTGTTGTGGCGATGTAGTTATCGAAGGTGAGACCACTGTCTGCCTGTGTCCCTAAGTCTCTTATCACACTTTTGGTGTTTAGTGTACTGCCACCTATGTGGTAATTCATGGGTACATGTTTTTTCTCAAATGGGATAACTATACATTTCTTGGCATTGAGCTTGAGCCCGTGGCTCTGGCACCAAGCATCTGTTTCTGTAAGGCCCTTTTGTAGAGTATCCACATAATTTGGGGATTCAATAATGGCTCCCAGTTTGCAGTCATCTGTGAACTTTGTTAGCCAGAGTCCCTTAGTGTTGGCCTGTACTTCAGAGAAGTAGATGCCAAACAACAGTGGTCCCAGGACTGAACCCTGAGGCACTCCACTTGTCACTTGTCTGGAGCTGGATTTGGAGTCGGCTACTTTTACAGTGTGGGTTTTGTCAGTAAGACAGCTGGCAACCCATTGAGTGATGTAGAGATTAATGCCCAGCTTAGTAAGTCTATCTATGATTCCAGAGTGGGGGATGGTGTCAAAGGCCTTGGCGAGGTCCAGATAGGCTGTGTGGACCACCTTATCCTCGTCCACGGCTCTGGAGACTGATTCAAAGAAGTCAATCAGGTTTAGGAGACAAGATCGGCCCTTCACGAACCCAAACTGGGTGGGGACAAGTGTTTGAAGGTTGCCAATGTCTTTGTTTATAGGTTCCATGATAATACGTTCCATGGCCTTGCAGATCAGGCTCATCAGACTGATGGGGCGGTAGTTCCTGGGATCCAAGGTGGATCCCCCCTTGTGGAGTGGGATAACTGTAGCTGTGCACCACTCAGTGGGTACGAAGCCTGAGGTGAGGCTATGATTAAACATGACACTTAGGTAAGGTGCCAGTTCATTTTGTAGTTCATGTAATACACAGCCCGGGATGTCATCTGGTCCCATAGATGCTGTATTCCTAGCTTTGGAGAGTGTGTTTTTTACCTGTGTGGTCGTTATAACCAGAATTTGTCAATATTCCAGTACTGAAATGGGACGTTTAAGGGGTGAGAGGGGGGTGAAATTGGCATTGAATTGATCTGCCATGATATTGGCAATATCCTTCGGATCAGTATATTTAATGCCATTCTGCTGTAGCTCAGAGCAGATCTGAGCATTGCCATTTAGATTCTTGACATAACTATAGAATGCTGTGTGGTTGTTTTTGGAATCTTTGGCAATTTTATTTTCATAACTAGCTTTGGAGGATTTTATGAGGGATCTCAGCTTCTTACTGAGGCTGGTAAGGGAGTTTATTGAATCCAATGAAGTAACAGTTCCAAAGTTTAATAAAATGGCATATAAATGTTACATAAAACCGCATAAAAATGTTAAAAACATCCAAGAAAAAGACAAGCACTTTCATATCTATCCAGGTGCTTCTTCAGATCTAATAAAACAGGTATAAAATGCTGCTTAAATACACACAGTCAGGTCTACCTCTTAAGGTCACATGAGCTAAGTAGTGGTCTTAAAGGAACATCATCAGTTAAACCCTTCCTTTTGTCACTTTGTAGTTCTAAAATCCATTTAGTTTCAATACATTCTGTTTTAGTGCTGACATCACCACCTCTAATGCTGACATTAAAACATTATAGCACAATAAACTTAAACTTATGGGTACTTCCAGCAACTAAAATATGTTTTGACAGTACATTTCTTTTATCTTTTCTAGACACATCATAAATGTGTTCATGTACATGGTCTTTCATAGCTCTGTTAGTTTTACCAACATAAAAACTTTTGCAAACAGTACCAGATAGCTAAATAAACAAGATTACAGCTCTTATAATGTGCAAATACATTTAATTTATAAACTTGCTTATTCTCAGGATGCTCAAATCTAGCAGTAGTTTGAATAAACTGACGCATATTACAGTCTACAAGGGTGAGTTCCTGTTCGGTTAGTAATCCTAATGTTTTCACTTTTAATTATCAGTTATACAAGCAGAGGGTGAGTATAGTGATGGGCACACCCTGTGCTAATAGCTATGCAAACCTAGTTTCAGACCTCTGCTTAGGTCATGTGACCTTAAGAGGTAGACCTGAAACTGTGTGCATTTAAGCAGCATTTTATACCAGTTTTATTAGATGTGAAGAAGTACCTGGGCAGGTGTGAAAGCGCTTATCTTTTTCTTGGATGCTTTTAACATTTTTATGCTTTTATCTAACATTTTTTATGCTGTTTTATTAAACTTTGTAACTGTTACTTCATTGGATTCAGCAGTGTTGACTGGTTATTCTACATGGATTGTTTGACTTGTGTTTAACCAGTCTTCATCTGCCTGCCTTGCTTTGCCTTTCTTGTTTGATTTTGTATCTGCACCACGGAGCATGGCTGAGGGTGGATCTCTGGAACTTGACTACAACTCAAATTAATCTACCTCCCTAGCATTTCTGGGCAGAGTGGATCGCATGTTACAGACAGAAGGTAATCCTTTACTTAGTACTGAGAATGTGAGCATGGACTCTGCAGCTGAGCAGACTGATACAAACTTTGATAGTTTTATGGTAATATTTAGAAGGGTGGAAAAAAAATTTTCAAGTTTAAATGCCTGCAGTGGCAAAGGCTGCATTTAGAAGCTTGTTTATTTCATAAAGTCATACCGAGAGGCATGAAAGTTCTAAGGATGCCTACTTATGGGAATCAGTATCCAGACTTGCTGAGGAAATGGCACGCTTTGAATCTTGAACTGGGATTTAACTATATAAGACCGCTGACTGAACATTTTAAACCCATAGAGTCAGCTGTTTTACAAGAGCTTAACTCTGATTTCAGCAAGATTGACAGCTATACAGACTCACTGTCTTGTAAGCATAGATTAGATGATCTCTCTCTAGACATAGCTGCTTTTGATAAGCACTTGCAGGAGGTCATGCTCAGGAAGTTAGCAAGAGATTTTGCTGATTTGCTGAATGGTCGCATATTTGCATGGAGAAAGACTGATTCTGTTCAACAGCCTGTTTCCAATGATAAAAGGAATACTGCTAGTCCTGCAGCTGTTAATTTTGAGAACTCATGCTGGTGGGGGCTCTGTGAATGCACATTTTCAAGCTACAGCAACATATCCACTTGTTCCCCCTCCTCCTTCTTCTACTTTGCGAGAATAGAGTTTACCAGCAGCAGTAACTCTGGCAAGTGGAAATGTACCCAATAATATTATTCAGTCAGCAAAATTTGATAATTTACTTAGTATGGACAATTTTTTACACATGTGCCTACCAGAACCTTTACCTGCCAAAAAGAAGAGAAGAGAGATCACTTGCAGAGCAGAGGCAAGCAGATTCGAAAAAGAACATTGATGGCTGGATAGCTGGACCTTGGTCCAGCCATATGGAGAAAGATTCCACAGACTTAATTGTGAATGTATCCACCATTAGTTTAACAAATGAACCATAACAAGTGTTAAACAAGGACCTTTCTTTTATTCCTTCCAAATGCTCTTCTTTGTGTGATGTACTCACTGATTTGAGATTATTTCTCCAGAGTATTTCTTTTCAGACTGATGTATGGCTCAAACTCCAATGTTCAGAGTAACACTTTTAATAGACCTAGTCCATTTGTCCCAGTGAATCCACTGTTGGTTGAGACTTTTTTGAAACTCTGTGAACAAGATATACGTAAGTTGTTGCAAAGTAAACATTGTAGAGACTTGTTTAACCTTAATGAAACACAGTTTAAGGCCCTCATGGATTTAACTTTGATGGAACATGTATATATTAGACCTGTTGACAAGGGGGGCAGCATAGTTGTGATGGACACCTCTAGGTACATTAAGAGCATGTGTAATATGCTATCTGATAGTTTTACTTATGCTGTTTGCTCTAAATCTGATGTTGATAAGTTGTTATCAAGAATTTGTTCTAATTTACATTATTTGTTGATGGAAGGTAGCATTACCAAGGAATTGTTTGAACATTTTTTGATTGAATATCCTACCATTCCTATTTTACATGGCCTCCCCAAAATTCGTAAATCCCTGGAAAACCCTCCAATGAGACCTACTGTCTCTGGCCATGATTGGACAATTGAGCCCTTATCTATTTATGTTGAAAAGCAACTGTAACCAGTGTTAGATAAAGTTAACACTGTTCTTAGAAATACGAAGCACATTTTAACATCTTTATTTGAGTGGTCTAGTACCAACAGCAGTGACAATTCTCTGTTGGTTACAATGGATGTGGCATCACTTTTCACATTCTTTCCCAATGACACAGGGATTTAATTTGTTACTCTGTTCTTGTCTAAGCATTCTGATTATAATGCAGGACATATTTATCTTATAAGCATACTTCTTGATTTGATTTTGGACAATACTGTTTTCACTTTTAATGATCAGCTATACAAGCAAAGGGTGAGCATAGTGATGGGCACGCTCTGTGCCAATAGCAATGCAAACCTAGTGCTAGCTTATTGGGAGACACTTTATGTCTTTAATGAGAGTAACCTTTTTAAACAGTATATTCCATACTATGCCAGGTTTGTGGATGACATAGTTTTTGTGTGGGCAGGATCTGTTTCTATGCTGCATGATTTTGTTGAATACCTGCAACATACAACCAAGTTCCTATGATTTACCCCTGAGTTCTCTGCTGGGAATCTTGAACTTTTAAATGTTAAAGTCACCAAGAAACTGAATTGTTTAGACACTTAAGTTTACCAAAAATCTTATAAAAATGTAATATTTTAAATAGGCAGAGTATGCACCCACAACATATTCCCAGGAATGTTTTGAAAGAACAGTTCCTTAGGTATGCTAGGCTCAATGCAGATGATGGATGTATGGTATCTGCTTTTGATGAGCTGGCAAATGATTTTAGTAGCAGAGGTTACCAACAGCAGGAAATAGATGTAGCACGACAAGGGATTCTATCGTATTTCTCTCATCAAGACCCAGAGGCTAGGAGTTCTAGGATTTCACATGGAGACACTCTGATAATGAGTATTACCTTCTCAAATTATATTAGCTCTGTGAAAACATTAAAAAACACTGGCATATCCTTACCTGTGATGATAGAAATAAAACTATTTTAGGTGAGGTTTCTAATGAGAAAAATGGTGTGCTATAAACCTGTTCAGATGAAACCAAGGAATACTAACAGAACAGGAACTTGCCCTTGTAGAGACTGTAATATGTGTCAGTTTGTTGAAACTACTGATAGATTTGAGCATCCTGAGACTAAGTAGGTTTATAAATTCAATTTCTTTGCAAATTGTAAGAGCTGTAATCTTGCTTATTTAGCTAGCTGGGCTGTTTGTAAAAGTTTTTATGTTGGTAAAACTAACAGAGCTTCGAAAGACCATGTACGGGAACACATTTATGATGTATCTAGAAAAGATAAAAGCAATGCACTGTCAAAACATATTTTAGTTCGTGAAAGTTCATAGGTTCATACTAGGCTATCTGCCCTAGGGCATTTATAAGCCTAGCCAGAGTGTGTTTGGCTTTCGCCACCCATTTTAAATTAATTTTACTATGCCCTTTTTCGAGGTTAGTATACTGTGCCTCTGTCTAACAGTGACACAGAAGTGATACCCGGGGTAAACCTACGATCTCCCATCCACTCATTAAGATTCCTCTTGAAGAGAGTCAGTGAGGGACTCTGCCTAACCTGGACTGGGATTTTATTCCAGAGTGAAGGGAGCCTCTGGGTTATGAATCTGTCCCTCCAGCATGTTCTATTTATTTCAGTGCTGAGGTTCAAGTCTCTCGAGCGCGTAGCTCGATGGTATTTGGATTTTCTGAGGTACAGCATGTCCATTAATTCTGGGTTGGACATGGCTTTATACGTCAGGCACAGATCGCCTCTGAGCAGGCGGTATGCCACTGAGTAGAGCTGGAGTTTCTTTATCCAGGCAGCATATGGCATCTGTTTGAGCCCTTTGATCCTCTTGGTGAGGTACTTTTGGGGTCTTTCCAGTTGCTGCAAGTGTCTGGTAATGTACATCACAAAAGGGGCATTGTACTCAATTATGGGCCTGATGAGGGATGAGTAAAGAGGCATGATGACCTCCCCTGATCTAGATGTGAATCCCTTCATGATTAGGTGGGCTATATAAAATGTTTTTCTAACCACTTTGGCCACGTGGTTGTCAAATGA
The DNA here is from genome assembly GCF_019279795.1 of Protopterus annectens. Taxonomy (NCBI): domain Eukaryota; kingdom Metazoa; phylum Chordata; order Ceratodontiformes; family Protopteridae; genus Protopterus; species Protopterus annectens. The sequence goes on along the minus strand of NC_056726.1, from coordinate 1,225,155,598 downwards.
GAGATTGCTATCAACTTGGGTCCCCAGGTCCCTAATTACTTCTTCTGTACTTAATAGATTACCACCTATGTGGTAATTTGTGGGCACTTTGTTTTTGCCAAAGGGGATGACTATACACTTTTTGGTATTTAGCCTGAGGCCATGGCTTTGGCACCAGTTGTCTGTTTCTATGAGGCCATTTTGGAGGATGCTTGTGTCGGCTGGAGAGTCGATTATGGCGCCCAGTTTGCAGTCATCTGCGAACTTGGTCAGCCACAGTCCTTCCGTGTTGGCCTGTACCTCCGAGAAATATATACCGAACAAGAGAGGTCCCAGGACTGAGCCTTGTGGGATGCCACTTGTAACAGGTTTGGAGTCTGACATGGCTCCAGCAATTCTAACCATGTGGGTTCTGTCCTTGAGCCAGTTTGCAACCCATCTAGTGACATAGGGGTTTATATTTAAGCTGGTGAGCTTATCTATAATGCCCGAGTGGGGTATTGTATCGAAGGCTTTTGCGAGGCCCAGGTAGGCTGTGTGGGCCACCTTCCCCTCATCAATGGGCTTGGTGACTGTTTCAAAGAAATCGACCGTGTTTAAGAGGCAGGATCTGCCCTTAACAAAGCCGAACTGGGTAGGATCCAGTGTTTGTAGGTCCCCAATATCTTTATTTATGAGGTCCATGATGATCCTTTCCATAGCTTTGCAGACCAAGCTAGTCAGGCTTATGGGGCGATAGTTTCCAGGATCCGTTGAGGCACCACCTTTGTGGAGTGGGACCACTGTTGCTGTACGCCACTCTTTGGGTACATATCTTGTAGTAAGGCTGAGATTGAACAGTAGTTTTATGTTTGGGTTTAGCTCTTCTTGGAGTTCATGTAGGATGCAGCCCGGGACACCGTCTGGTCCCATTGATGCTGTGTTTTTTGCTTTGGAGAGGGCGGCTCTTACCTGAGCATCTGAGATGTCAGGGGGGCAGCACTCTGCTGGGATAGATATTTGCCCTTTTGGTGAGGAGGGGGGAAGAAGTTTGCACTGAATCTGTCAGCTAGGATGTTGGCAATGTCTGTGGGTTCGGTGTATTTTTTGTCATTTTGGACTAATTCTGAGCATATCTGGGAATTCCCACCCAAGCTCCTAACATAACTAAAGAAAGCCTTGTGATTATCCTTAGTGTCCTGTGCAATTTTTCTCTCGAAGCTGGCCTTAGACGATTTTATGAGTGCCCGTAGTTTTTTGCTAATACTGATCAGAGATGCCTTCCCTTTTTGGGATTTTGCTCTATCATGTAGTAGCTTCCTCCTTCTGTTGTATAGTTTGTTTATGGCTGGGGTCAACCAGACAGGACATCTGCCTTTGGAGGATTGGGTCTTGGTTTTATTTGGGATTGCATAATCTATGCATTCCTGAAGGTGTTCATAGAATGTGTTTATAAAGGATTCTGCGGTCTCGGCCGTATTTTCCACAGGCCCGGGGGCTTTGAAGGATTCCACCTCGGTTTTGAGGAGTGTGAAATTTGTTTTAGAGAAGTTTTTCACTGTGGTTTTCTGGGCAGGGGGTGGGGTCGGGATGTGAATATCCAGTGAGATTAGTTTATGGTCTGATCTTACCAGTGAGGGATACACTTCTGGCCTGGAGCATAGAGTCCCCATGTTGGTGATGATCAGGTCCAGTATGTTTTCCCCTCTTGTGGGAGTGATAACAAGTTGTTCCATAGCATTTGAGTTTATAAATTCTAGGAACCTTTGGGCTAGGGTGTTGGAGCTAGAGTAATGCTCCCAGTCTATGTTTGGGTAGTTGAAGTCACCTAATATAATGGTGTTTGGAGAGACCTTCATATTTTCCAGTGTTCTCAGGAAGGCCGTGTGGGGTTCCTGGGTTTGGGAGGGTGGTCTGTAGCAGGCTATAAACTGTAAGGCAGTTTTACCCACTGTTAGTTGCACATGGATAGTCTCTGATGCTTTGTGCTGTGCCACCAACCTGGAGGTGTGGGTATCTTTGACGAATATTGATACTCCCCCTCCTTTTGTAGTTCGGTCCAAGTTTTGGGGCTGAAAAGCATGGTATGAGATATAACCTGGTAGTGCTGGGGTGCTCTCGGGAGCCTTGAACCAGGTTTCTGTTACTGCACAGATATCGATGTTCTCCATGCTAAGGAGAGTTTCGAGTACGTGCATCTTGAGGTTTAGACTTCTGGCGTTGAGTAGCATTACTCTTAGTTTCTTATCCCTTGTGATACCTATGGAGGTGGGTTTGTGTTTTGAGCCTTGCCTAAAAAAGGCACTATGGGGGTAGCAAGAGCCTTTGCCAATATCTGAAAGCCCAGGGGTGACAGGTGCAAGCCGTCCCTAGCGAAGCATCGTGGCTTGTCGAGCATGTCATCCCAGGCTGACAGGCATTGGCTCCCCATTGAATGACACCAATACTTAAGCCAATTGTTGAAATTGATCATCTTGTCTTCATATTGTGGCATCATTCTTGGTGAGGGTAAGATGCTACTCAAGGTCAGGGTCATACCGGCCTGGGCTACATGCTCAGAGAGCTCCTCTATGTCTCTTTTCATGTAGTCCAGGGTGGTACGTCTCAGGTCATTCACACCAGCATGGACAATGACTGAGTCATATTTGTACTTGCTTTGGAATGGCCTGAGTGCTTGTGTTATGTGGCGGATCCTAGCGCCTGACAGGCAGCTCACCGTGACCTTCTCCTTGTTCAGCCGGGTGAGCGGGACGTCAGTGTGCCTGACGATAGACTCACATATTACAAGTGTATCAGGTGTGTTGTTTAGCCTTAAGGGCTGTGACTGTTCGGCACACTGGCTTTGTGAGCTATGTGTTGCACGTGTTTTGTTTTGGGGTAGCGGTTGCTTGGGTGTCTGCTTTGGAGGTCTCTGCTGCTTAGGCAGATTTTTATTTAGAGCCTCCGACTATGTTTTTATGTGTTTATGTGTTTGGTTTGCTGTCGTGGTTGGTCTATGTGACACTGGAATTGTAGTGAGTGTGGTTTCCTTCTCCTCCTGACTGGTTACGCCAGTACTGAGTTGAGAGAGCTTAGCCTCCAGTTTGGCTATATGGTTGCATCTCTCACATGTGTTGGAATTTGTTGGGAGGAGGAGAGGGTTGTCTGTGTACATGAGGCATTTGTAACATTTACTCAAGATTCCCAGATTCATCAGCTGGACCGGAGAGGAGATTGACAACTCACCTTTGGACATGCTAGAATAGTATTGGGAATTCCTTTATAATTGAAAAAAAGGGCCAATGGGGAACAAGGTACTCAAGGGGAGTTTGTGAGGGTGTAGTGCTTTTAATTTTTTAGTGCTGCCTTATATAATTGCTTTAATGAGCAAGTGCCAGGTAACTTAAATGCAATGTGTTACAGGTAACTTAAATGCAAAAACGACAAACAGTAACTTTCTTTCAAGTGATACAAGGAAATAAGTACAGTAAGCAATGCAGATATCACTAGGGATCCACAGAAGCACTGAAAAGCCGCGTTTTAGGTGGAATTAGCATTTCAGGGAAATAACAAGCAAGCAAACAACAAGCATACAAACAAAACTAGATTCAGCAGGCCTAGATCTAGTCTATGCTACAGCAAACAAGGTGTACCAATTTCAGTAAGAAACAGTTCAAATATGCAGGCACTATAAGCCTTTAACCAGAAATTCCCAGCTCAGAAGGGCAGAGTCCAGCCTCTCCTCCCACAAGAGTGCAGACCACGAACCTTCTTAATGTAAAATAACTGGCCTGAAGCCCAAGTGCTTAAACCAGAACTAATACACTTTTAGAATAACAGACACTGAGCCCTCAATCAGCAGTTCCCAACTTAGAAGGATGTAAGCTACCTGTCCTGCCACCACAGTGCAGGCCACAAACCTTCCTAATGTAAAACAACTGGTCTGAAGCCCATAAGTTTAAGTAGCCATAAGTTTAAGTTTATTGTGTACAGCTTTTTAATGTCAGCATTATATGTGGTTATGTCAGCACTAAAACAGAACATATTGAAACTAAATGGATTTTAAAACTACAAGTGACAGAGGGAAGGGTCTAAATGACTATGTTCCTTTAAGACCACTGCTTAGGTCACATGACCTTAAGAGGTAGACCTGAAACTGTGTGTATTTAAGCAGTATTTAATACCTGTTTTATTAGATTTCAAGAAGCACCTGGATAGGTGTGAAAGCGCTTGTCTTTTTCTTGGATGTTCTTAACATTTTTATGCTGTTTTATCTAACATTTTTATGCTGTTTTATTAAACTTTGGAACTGTTACTTTATTAGATTCAGCCATGTTGACTGGTTATTCTTCTACTTGGATTGTTTAACTTGTGTTTAAAAAGTCTTCATCCACCTGCCTTGGTTTACCTTTCTCGTTTGTCAGGATCATTTATTTTGGCTGGTATGATTGTATCTTTACTTTTTCCTTGGCCAGGTATGGAGCACACATATGATGTGCCCTTTCAATTAACAAATCTTGCTGTGGAATACTAGTCCAATTGCTTATTTGTCTTCATAAAATTAATACAGTCTCTTCCTTCCAGTTGCTCTGGTACAAAAGAAGGTCTCAAATTTTCCCTGCTAGCTTTGTCCTCTAATTCTACCATTTTTTGAAACATCTTTCCTTGAGAAATCTCATATTCACATAGCCTTTTCTTCATTTTGACCTCTTATTTATGCAGTTTTATCAGTTTGTCTGAAAATTTGTTTAAAACTTTCTTCATTGTTTCCAGCCTTTTGTTATTTGAGTTGATATACTCTTCAATATTTTGTTTATTTTAAATAGCTTTAATCATATTTGGCTAATTTCTTTCCCTCTAGATTACTGGAAGATATGTAATGCACCAAAGCTGGAGTTTGAACTGCTTTTTGATGAACAGCTGCAGGATTCTTCCAGTCACTGTTTTCTCTTCACCTATCCTGCCTGCGCTTATGTCAGGCTCTCTCTTTCTTCGTTTTTGGCTAGCATCCAGGCAGTGTACTTACCAGCCAGTAACTAAATTTACTAAAAGTGAAAGAGTTTGTGGTCCTTATCTCTCTCTGTTTCTTTTTTCACACTGTGAAAGTTGAAGTTAAACTGTTGATCAGTTTGCAGCCATCTTGTAAAGTCATCACCCACCATGTCTTAATCTCATGACTATTTTTCATGTAAGCCTGTTGCACCTGAATAACAGCTGCCTTCATTCTTCCATGTCATACAGCCCTGGGCCCTTGATCTGTAGTGCTAACAGAAATGATATTTATCTTCAGACTGAAGAACCAAACAATCCAACAAGGTTTCATTTGCTATATTGCTTCATTATGTCACATTTCTTCCTTCTCCAGCTACAGCATTAAATATTTCATGCTGCAAGCTGGTTATGCTCTCTTCTTCATCCTTCCTTTCTGCTAAGGTTAGCAATGTTGGAACAACCGGAACAACCCAAAGGCACGCACGTGGGACAAAGTGCTCGGTCCAAACCAAAGCAATAGGTAAAACAAATAGTGGACCAGCACAATGGTAAAGCAGGACAATAATTTAATTAAATCAAAAAGTTAAAGCCATATAAATGGCTCACAACAACCAACAGACCAGTTTTGGCTATACAAAGCCTTCTTCAATGCTCATAAATTGTAACATAAAATTGTGTAGCATCCAACATCCTGGTCTTAAATAGGAAAGATTTAAAGACATTACAAAAATAAGTATATAATGACAAACCCATTAAAGTTAAATACTTATGGAAAATCTTCTGATAGTAACTACATGTAAATGTTAAAACTGAAAAGAAAACAAAATGATACTTATACATATGAGTGCAAATGAATCAAAATGCACTATTATAAGGAAAAATTAATTGGCATATTCAACATAATTATACATGAGGATAAAGAGTATATCTTATTAATATTATTATTAGGATAACTCACCTCTATACATAGTTGTTCAGGAATAATAATGCCAATCAAAATGCGTGTGGATTATTGATGGTTAAGTAAGTACACACAAACTAAATAATTATTATTCTATTTCATTAAGCCCAGGTTTGAACAATGCTCCTAATCTGGTTATCCACATGTTTTCCATATTATTGAGCTTCGTGTGCCAACCTACTTTAAAATTCCTATGCATCTGAATCTTATCAATAATCACAAATATGAAAACAGCAGTGGGGTGATCCGTAGTATGTTTGTATAGGACATTAGACAACCTTTTATTTCTTATCGCACTAAAGTGTTCACTAATTCTGAGTTTAACTGGACTGGATGTCTGACCCACATAAAAAGCAGAACAGGAACAGGTGGCCAAATAGATGACCCAATCTGAGCTGCAATTGCAAAAGATGGTGATATTATAAACTTTTGATGTGTTTTTGCTAGAATATTCTTTGGTTTTTAAGATGTCTTGACAGGCACTACAATGACCACAAGGAAAACAGCCAACCAATGGATCACCAAATAACGTAGTTTGGTCAGTCATCTGAGGTGTGTACCTCTTATAATGAGTAAGGCGAGAGTGTATAGTGCATCCCCTGCGATATGAGAAAGCACATAGCTCTGGTAAAATCTCATTAAAGAATTCATGAGATTTTAATATGTCCCAGTGTCTATTGATTTCCCTGAATCTTGATGTATTATTTCCATAAGTAGTTACAAGCCTGATTGGTTGGACAGAATTAGAATTGTCATCTTGTTTCAAATGTTTATATTGTAATAGATTTGAACGTGTCACATGGTTCGTCTGATCAATAGTGTTGGAAATATGATGCTTTGTATATCCACGGTTAATAAGCCTATTAGCCAAATCTTGTCTACAAACTTGATGTTGTTCTTGTGAAGAGCATATGCGTTTCATGCGCAAAAACTGAGATTTAGGAATATTACTGATGATGTGGCATGGATGAGAACTAGTTGCATGAAGCAATGTGTTATATTGAGGAAATTTTCTATGAACAAAGGTGGCCAATGTATCGTCTGAAAGTCTTGAGACCACAACATCCAAAAAAACAATTTCTTGGTGCTCAATGTTGACAGTAAATTGTATGTCAAAGGGATTATTATTCAAATAACCTACAAAATCAGCCACTTGGTCTTTGTTAGCACGCCACACCATCCAGCAATCATCTAGATATCTTCTCCAGATATCTAAATGATTCATATAAAGATTCTGATGGACATCATATATATAGGATTGTTCGAAGAATCCCATAAATAAATCTGCATATATGGGGGCAAAAGATGCCCCCATTGCAGTACCCTTGATTTGCCAATATGGTTTTCCATCAAAATAAAAAATGTTTTTGTGCAGAACATATTCCGTAAGTTTCACCAAAAAATTATTGAAGCCAGTGGAATATAATTCCGATTTCTCCAACCAGTATGAAATAGCCAAAATACCAGCATCATGGGGGACACTTGTATATAAGGATGAAACATCCAATGTGCATAACCACCAGTGTGCTTCTAACTGAGAATCCTGGATGATGTTTAGAAATTCTGTAGTATCCTGAATCCTTGATCTGACCATAGGTAGTAATGGCTTCCGATAATAAGTAAGAAAAGCATATAGTGGTTCTGTTAAGGATCCTCTACCAGAAACAATAGGTCTACCTGGGGGATTGTTGGAATCTTTATGTATTTTTGGGAGAAGGTATAGGTATTGTGGCACAGGTTCATCCACTTTAAGTTGTTTACCAACCTGTTTAGTAATGATACCCTCCTCAATTGCCAGATCTAAAAAGGAATCAATTTGTACCTTAAAGTTGGGTGTGGGATCTACAACCATTTGTATGTAATAACGAGCATCAGACAATTGTCTTAAGGCCTCCGCCTTATACTTAGAATGATCCATAACCACAATTCCTCCCCCCTTATCAGCTGGAGTGATCACAATGTCATGGTTATGTTGAAGCTCAGAAAGAGCAAGTCTCTCAACCTGAGTAAGATTATTTCTGATGGGTTGATATAATGTTGAAAAATGTAAATCTTTCATGACACATTCTTTGAAGATGGACACATGTTTATTCGTAGGTGGTGTAAAGGTAGATTTACCAAATTTGAAACCAGTAGATCTTTGAGTATTGTCATGACCTGAAAAAAATAGCTTAAGGTTTAACAATCTACAAAAATCATTAACATCTTGTAACAAATTATGTTCAGAAACAGGTGCAGTGGGAACAGAATTGAGGCCTTTATTCAATACTTGGTAGTGTACAGGTGATAGTTCAAATGATTAAATATTAAGAACATTATTTATTGTTTCACAATTTGTTGTAGTAAAGCCTGCAGAGTGGATGTTCCTACGTCTATTTCTGTGCTTCCTCCCTCCCCTTCGTGTCTTATGTCTAAAGGGGCCAGCTGCTTTCTCTTAGCAGCTGGGGACCCCTGACGTGAGGGCACATCATAATCTGTGACAGATGAGGTCTCATCCTCTGATGTGCCACTAAATGTGGATTCTGTCCTTCTCAGTATAGATCTTGGCCTTTTCCTGCCTTTATTGTTTTTGTTAGTTCTGTCAGTAAACCTAACATTCTTGGATGTGACAAAGGGTTTACCGTTGTCATAATCAGCTAAATCCCTATTGAATTTGTGTATTTTCCTCTTCATCAATTGTTGTTCTAAACTGGCTAAGTCTTTAGCTAAATCAGAAATATGTTCCTGGAAAAAAACTTCAGTTGCAAATGCTTGAGCTTCCAAACAAAATGTTTGAATTTCTGCTATTTGAGATTCAATAGTTCTCTCATAATAACTAGATAAGGTGTCAACAAAAAGCATTGAGGCCTGGTGTTGAGCAGAAGCCCAATCCTGTGACAACTGAGTATCAACATTTGACACAAGTGGTTGGAGACGGATCCTAAGACCTCTTGGTGTGATATCTTTAAGTTTGTAGGCCTTGAATAATTTCAAGTGCAAAATGTTTGATCTTAGGGACTTCATGTTTCTGTTTAATTTTTGAAAAACCGACCCACATCTCTGTCTAATATCAGCTGCACTATTATTTGAATTATGTACATTGTTGGTATTGAAACCAAAAGCATCAAGGTTGTCCTTATCAGCTGAAAGACCTTGCAAAATTCCACTCAAATCCATATCAAATAATGTGTCTTAATCCAGCTCCTGACCCAAAGCATATTGCTGTAACTTGAATCACCTATACTTATTGAAATGTGTGAGTGAGCACTGAGTTTACCAAATATATAATAATTATTAGTGTTATTTATGTCCAATTCAACAACTTAAACAAACACCCACTGTATATAAAAGTATGAATGTCCATATATTAAACTTGCCACTTGATAGCAAACAAAAAGGTTTGTCTCAATGTCCCTTACAATCAGTGGTCAATCTATTCGGTATACAACTTCTGATAGCCGACACTTCGTCTCTGCTAACATAAATGATGAATGAATGAATGAGCAAAAAAAGATTGTTTGGTCAGAAAATCTAAGATATCTGACCATTCATCTCTGCCACCGTAAAGGACATATCAAAAAAACAAATTGGAGATAACTCCTTTAAAATATTGCACCACAATAAAAATATGGACTATTGGTAGATAGGTAGAAGAAAGTTTGTATATACAGATAGTGATACGCTAGGTTGTTGATATTGAATATTAATATATCAATAAGTAAATAGCCTACAGTGCATAATCACACATAAATCAATAATGATAGAGAGATATATAAACCCTATGGGTATTTTAAACAGCAAGTCTAGTGAGTCAGGACTAGAGTAAACACATTATATATTGTCAATTGGATAAATTGAGATGGAAATTATAAGTCATGATAAGCATAATTCAATATGCAGCACCTTAGTGGTTAGTTGTTGGCCTGTTACTAAATAATCAATGGAATAAGTCTGCACTTGTAGGAAAATATCTAAATGTATAAAAGACAGCCAGAGTAGATATAAAAATCACAATGACAAACAAGTCTTATTTGTTCAAAATCGCAAAGCAATCGTATGCTGTTAGTAATGAGATACAAATACAAAAGTATTAACCTATCCAATGAACATAACCAGAATTAAGTGGCACATTCATATTAGTGAATGAACATCATTAAGACCAAACATAATTGCTAACATGTTTGCCATATTTATAATTATTAGATGGTTAGCAAACAAAACAGTGTCCCTTAGTTAAACTAGGATAGAGCCAAAACATTAATGTAAATCAAAAAGTAAGAGATACACTGTCTATGGGAATCAGAAATATATTGATTGACTGTATAAAGTCCAAAGCACAATGAGTCTGTCCAAAAATTATAGTCCCAAAAATTGGAATTCTGTCATATGTAGCGCACCTGCGATCACCGAACCCAGAATAATGTTCCAAATGGTAAAATGGTGCTCGAAATATCCCAAATGATATTAAATTCAGATATAGTAAGTCTGCACGAAAATCAGAACTTAAACACCAAAATCAAAAGTAATAGTATCAACACAGTACCTGTTATGGTTTAAATACGAAAAAAATGCCCCAAGTCTTCAAAAACGTTCCGAAATTCTGAAGTTAAACCAAGTGTAAAATCCAATAGTCCTGTAGATCCAAATGCGTATATCAGAACTGCAATGTCACTGTAATGCAAAAAGTAGGCCAAAAATGTGTAATCAGGAAAATACCTCGTTTACATGAAAATTATTGTTGCAAGTAATCCAAAAAGGTTATAAATGTAGTAACGACTGCATGAGATGTCTTCAGCAAGGTCACCAAAAGATTTTCGCCAACGCAAAAGCCAGGTTTGAGGAGCTAGCTAGATTGATGATGCGACCTGCAACCAGGCGTCCCCAGCGTGAAAGAAGCAGGAACAACCAGAACAACCCAAAGGCACACACGTGGGACAAAGTGCTCGGTCCAAACCAAAGCAATAGGTAAAACAAATAGTGGGTCAGACATCCAGGCCAGTTAAACTCAGAATTAGTGAACACTTTAGTGCGATAAGAAATAAAAGGTTGTCTAATGCCCTATACAAACATACTACGGATCACCCCACTGCTGTTTTCAAATCTGTGATTATTGATAAGATTCAAATGCATAGGAATTTTAAAGTAGGTTGGCACACGAAGCTCAATAATATGGAAAACATGTGGATAACCAGATAAGGAGCATTGTTCAAACCTGGGCTTAATGAAATAGAATAATAATTATTTAGTTTGTGTGTACTTACTTAACCATCAATAATCCACATGCATTTTGATTGTCATTATTATTCCTGAACAACTATGTATAGAGGTGAGTTATCCTAATAATAATATTAATAAGATATACTCTTTATCCTCATGTATAATTATGTTGAATATGCCAATTAATTTTTCCTTATAATAGTGCATTTTGATTAATTTACACTCATATGTATAAGTATCATTTTGTTTTCTTTTCAGTTTTAACATTTACATGTAGTTACTATCAGAAGATTTTCCATAAGTATTTAACTTTAATGGATTTGTCATTATATACTTATTTTTGTAATGTCTCTTTAAATCTTTCCTATTTAAGACCAGGATTTTGGATGCCACATAATTTTATGTTACAATTTATGAGCATTGAAGAAGGCTTTGTATAGCCGAAACCAGTCTGTTGGTTGTTGTGAGCCATTTATATGGCTTTAACTTTTTGATTTAATTAAATTATTGTCCTGCTTTACCATTGTGCTGGTCCACTATTTGTTTTTACCTATAGCAATGTTGGAAACAAACTTATCATCCTCTGTTATCTACACCCGCAAAAGTGAAAGTTACATTGAATTACCAATGTTTTCAGTAAGTTTTTCAAAAGACTGATAACCTTTTTGCCCACATTTATTATAAATTATAAATGGTGGGCATGGGAATAAATACAGGTGCTCCACTATTTATTATACCTGAATGAAGGTTTCATGCATTGTTTCCTAAGAAATGCTTGCAGAGAACAGCTATGAAGCATATAACAGCTGCTGGACTGAATCTAATTGCACTTACAAAAAATAAATACTGCAGTTTGATATAAAAGCAAAATAATAAAAAGAAGAATATTTGCTTTTTGGTGTAGTAATAGGTGAGGGAGTAGGTTTGTGTGGGAAGAAATTAAATTGGAAACACTAAACCTTGTGAGCCAAAGTACATTGCTTCAGTTTGAATTGGTGCAAGTCATGCTTGATTCGCTATAAGAAGAGTTTCATGAGGCACTTGGAACACTATGTCATCATCTTGGCACAGGGCTCATAATGACCTTGCACTGAGTCCTTAGCTGTTAGAAAAATTGCAACATTAAAAGAGATCTATCACATTTTCTGGCTTAACTTACACAACAGATCATATGGTACTTTCAGTGTCTGACCAACTGCCTTTGAATCAAGATCCTGTCTCCTGCTGAAAGTATTCATACATTGAAAAGGAGGTAATTGCATTTTATCACGTTTATTGAATTACCACTGAAGACACAGGCAAACTTACATTTATATAAAAACATATTAACATACTCCCAGTTGCAAACATTATAGATCACAGATACTCTTTTGTATAATTTTCATCAATCCAACAGTATATAAATTGATCAATTCCTGCCTTTCCTTAAACCTCACTCCTCCTCCAAAACATTACTCTGCATGAATTTTTCCAACAAGTTTCTTTTTTTTTTCTAGATAATTTGCTCCTACCCTTTACTGTAAATCCCACTTCCAGCTCTTTTACCTCTGTTATAATATTCAATACTTAAAATGCATTTGGTTTACACTTTTATTTCCATTTTCTAGTAAATGTTTTTTGGCAGCTACCAGAATTAAACTTGACAAGGCCTTACTATGTCTAGGTAATTCAGATCCTGTATCACAGCTCAAAATATAATTTCTTAGTTACACCCATTTGCCGATCCAATATTTCTGACAAAGTACTCTGTAGGGAATTTGTAAAGTCTGCCAACTCATTACACTCCCAAAACATATGTTTCCAGTTACCTCTTTCTTGTCCATCACATCTCCAACACTGGCTATTTACCAGAAGTAAACTTATTTGGAGCCTGTTTGAGGTATAAAAATACCTAAACACTTCAAAGCAAAAATCCTAAATCTTCTAGACTTTCTTGCATACCTGGGGAGCCATACATACGTCCTCCTATTGTTTCTTTGTGATTTGCTTATCCAGTTTCTCTTCTCATTCTTTTTTAATCTCCTTTGATTGATTCTTATAGTTATTGTGCAATATTTTATATACCCTACTAATTATCTCTTTTTAACAGCACCTTCTGTTCTAAAGTCAACTAAAAACTCTACTAGAGCAGGTCTTTCACTTAGGATTCCCCTATCCCTTTCTCTTTGTCTATACTCTAACAACCCTTGATAGGAAAGGCAGACTCTAGCCTGAAGTCCGAATGTCTTCTTGGCCTCTTTCCATTCTATTACCTTTCTCTCTATAATTATTTGTTTGCAATACCTTGAGTCCTTCACAGTTTTATCTAGTAAATGCCAGTCCCCTCTTCCATATTCTCTGAACCACTATTTACAGTCACCCCAACTGCAAAATCTTCTTTCTCAATTGTTGTGTTGACATACTTCTTAGAATACTTTCTGCTACTTTATGAATATAATATTCTATATGGCTGTTGTTATTCTCCTTGAAGATCTGCATCCAAAATCTCACTCTCTCCTTATTTTCCTTTCTGCTTAACTGTCTTTTATGCCTAAATGAAACACTATTTATTTTACCCTTTAGTCTGTCTAATGTCTAATAAATGGAAATTTCTAATCTAACAGTTGCCCCTCAGGTCCCTAACAAAAGTCTACTGGGACCTACTTATACAGTTACTTTACATTTATATTGCTAACTACTGTATTTAGCTTTATGCTACTTGACTCATAATCTGAAAATAAAAAAAAAAATCTGTAAACCTGCAATTTTAATTTTGACCACTAGTTGTCACTTGAGCATTTATTCCCTGTTTGGATTGAAGTCTTTTAGGTTCATAGGTTCATAGGTAGGTACTAGGCTATCTGCCCGAAGGCATTTATAAGCCTAGCCAGAATGTGTTGGCTTTCACCGCCCCCTTAGATTAGTTCCCTGTGCCTCTGTCCAGCAGAGAAACTGAAGTGATCCCAGGGGTAAACTTTCTGTTTCCCATCCACTCATCAAGGTTTCTCTTGAAGAATGTTAGCGAGGAGCTCTGCCTAATGTAGATTGGAATCTTTTTCCAAAGCATGGAAAGTCTCTGGGACAGGAATCTATCCCTCCAGCACGTCCTGTTTATTGTTGTGGTGAGGTTTAGATCCCTAGAGCGTGTGGCTCGAGGGGATAAGGTTTTCTTTAGGTGGAACATGTCCATCAATTCTGGGTTGGACATGGCCTTGTATGTCAGGCAGAGATCACCTCTGAGTAGGCGGTATGCAACTGAGTACAGCTGGAGTTTCTTCAGTCGAGCTGCATAGGGCATCTGTTTGAGGCCAGTGATCCTCTTGCTGAAGTACATCTGTGGTCTTTCCAGCTGTTGCAGGTGTCTTGTAAGGTACATCCCAAATGGGGCATTGTACTCTATGATGGGTCTGATGACTGATGAGTAGAGGGGCACAATGACCTCTTTTGATCTGGATGCAAACCCTTTTGTGATTAGGTGGGTCACATAGAAGGATTTTTAACCACTTTGGCAATGTGATTATCAAAGGAAAGATTACTATCTACTTGGGTCCCCAGATCCCTTATTACATTTTCCATATTTAGGGGGCTATCACCTATGTGGTAGTTTGTGTGTACTCTGTTTTTTCCAAAGGGGATGACTATGCACTTTTTGACATTTAACTTGAGGCCAGGTATCCGTCTCAGTGAGACCCTTTTGGAGGATGTCTGTGTCAGCCAGAGAGCCAATTATAGCCCCTAGTTTGCAGTCATCTGCGAACTTGGTCAGCCATAGTCTTCCTGTGCTTGCCTGTACCTCTGAGAAGTATATGCTGAACAGGAGGGGTCCTAGGACTGAGCCCTGAGGAACACCACTTGTAAGCAGTTTAGAGTCAGACCTAGCTCCCACAACTCTCACCATGTGGGTTCTGCCCGTGAGCCAATTGGCAACCCATCTTGTGACATAGGGGTTTATGTTCAGGCTGGTGAGCTTGTCTATAATACCAGAATGAGGAATGGTATCAAAGGCCTTTGCGAGGTCTAGGTATGCTATGTGTACCACCTTTCCCTTGTCTATAGCCTTGGTAACTGTCTCAAAGAAGTCCACCAGGTTTAGGAGGCATGATCTGCCCTTAACAAAGCTGAACTGGGAAGGGTCCAGTGTTTGGAGGTTCCCAATGTCTCTGTTAATGAGTTCCATGATGATGCGCTCCATAACCTTGCAGACCAAGCTAGTCAGGCTTATAGGGCGATAGTTCCTGGGGTCTGTTGTAGCTCCACCTTTGTAGAGCAGAATAACCATTGCTGTGTGCCACTCTATGGGTATGTAGCCTGTGGAGAACCATAGTTTGAACAGTGTGTTTATGTGAGGGGTTAGTTCGTCTTTGAGCTCGTGTAGGACGCAACCTGTCCAGTCCCATTGATGCTGTGTTCTTGGCTTTGGAGTGGGCTGTTTTAACCTGAGTGTCTGTGATTTCAGGGGCTCTACATTCTTTTAGTATGGTTATGGGCCCTTTTGGGGGTGAGAGGAGTGTGAAGTTTGCACTGAACCTGTCTGCCAGGATGTTGGCAATATCAGTTGGTTCAGTGTATTTTGTGCCATTCTGCATTAACTCCCAGCAGATCTGAGCATTGCCACTAAAATACTTGACATAGCTAAAGAATGCCTTGTGGTTATCTTTGGAGTCCTTGGCAATTTTTCTTTCGAAGCTCACCTTGGGCAATTTTATGAGGGATCGTAGTTTCTTGCTGATACTGATCAGGGATGTCTTCCCTTCTTGGGATTTTACTCTTTTCTGTACTAATTTCCTCCTTCTATTGTATAGTTTGTTTATGGCAGGGGTCCACCAGACTGGTTTCCTTTTCTTGGAGGAGTGAGTCTTGGTTTTGCTTGGGATAGCATGATCCATGCGTTCTTGTAGGTGCCCGTAGAATGCATTAGTAAAGGATTTTGCAGCTTGGACAGAGTTATCCTTTAGCATGGGGGCTTTGAAACTTTCCACCTCGGTCTTAAGTAACGTGAAGTTTGCTTTTGAAAAGTTTTTCACAGTGGGTTCCTTGTCCGGGGGTGGGGGCAGAATGTAGATATTCAAAGTGATTTCTTTATGGTCAGATCTAACCAGCGAGGGGTTGACCTCAGGTGTGGAATACTGGTCGCCCATGTTGGTGATGACCAGTTCCAATATGTTGTTACCTCTGGTGGAAGTGTTAACCAGTTGATCCAGGGCATTTGAGTGTATAAATTCTAGGAAATGTTGGGCAAGGGAGTTAGTACTTGAGTAGTTCTCCCAGTTAATGTTTGGGTAGTTGAAATAACCCAATATTAGGGTATTTGTTAGGACCTTTATGTTTCCCAGTGTTTCTAGAAATGCTGAATCAGGGTCCTGGAACACGGTGGGTGATCTGTAGCAAGCTACAATTTGAATTGCAGTTTTGCCCATTGTTAGTTGCACGTGGATGATCTCTGAAGCATCATGCTGTACCACTAACCTGGAGGTGTGGGTATCCTTGATGAATATGGATACTCTCCTGCCTTTTGTATTTCGGTCCGGGTTCTGCGGCTGAAATGTATGGTATGAGTTGTAGCCTGGTAGGGCTGGGGTGCTCTCTGGAGCCTTAAACCAGGTTTCTGTTACTGCACGTATATCGATTTTCTCCATACTGAGGAGTGCCTCGAGTGCGTGTATTTTGAGGTTTAGACTTCTGGCACTGAGTAGCATTACCCTCAGATTTTTGTTACTTGTGCTATTTACAGTGGTGGGTTTGTCTTTTGAGCCTTGCCTAAAAGAGGCACTATAGGGGTGACAAGAGCCTTGGCCAGTATTCGATAGCCTAAAGGTGACAAGTGCAAGCCATCTCTAGCGAAGCAGCGTGGCTTGTCAAGCATGTCATCCCAGGCAGACAGACACTGGATCCCCCCTGTATGACACCAAAAACTTAGCAAATTGTTGAAGCTGATAATTTTTTCTTTATACCGTTGTATCATTCTTGGTGAGGGCAGGATGCTACTCAGGGTCAGGGTCATACCGGCCTGGGCTACGTGATCAGAGAGCTCTTCCATGTCTCTTTTCATGTAGTCCAGAGAGGTACGGCTTAGGTCATTCACACTAACATGGACAATGACAGAGTCGTATTTGTACTTGTTCTGGAGTTACCTGAGTGCTTGTGTTATATGGCAGATCCTGGCACCCGACAGACAGCTAACAGTAACCTTCTCCTTATTCAGCCTAGTGAGTGAGATATCAGTGTGCCTGACTATAGAGTCACCTATGACTAGTATGTTGGGTATGTTATTTTGCCTTAAGGGCTGTGATTGTGTAGCACACTGGTTTTGTGAAGTATGTGTTTCATGGTTTGTGTTGGGGGGCTGGAGGTTGCTTGGATGTCTCCTTTGGAGGTCTCTGTTGCTTTTGCAGATTTTTATTTAGAGTCTCCGAGTATGTTTTCGTGTATTTATGTGTGTTTTTTGCCGGTGCTGGTTTAATGGGTTTATGTGAGACTGGTGGTGTGATGCCAGTATTTCCCTTCTCCTCTTGACTGTCTGATCCAGTCTTGGGTTGAGAGAGCTTAGCCTCCATTTTGGCCGTATAATTGCATCTCTCGCATATATTGTTTGGTGGTAGGAGGAGAGGGTTGTCTGTATACATGAGACAGTTGTAACATTGCCTCAAAATGCCCAGATTCACCAGTTGGACTAGAGAGTACACCTGAAACTGACCTTTGGGCATGCCTGGATAGGTACAGTGAACTGTTTTACTGAATAGCTGGTAAGGTCGAGTAAAGAGCCTTGTCCTTCTGTACAGTACAGGAGGGTCTAGTGCTAGAGTTTATAAGTGCTTGCTATAAGTTTTGAGCAAGTGCTGGGCTGAGGAATGAATGGCTTGAGTGCTTAAGTTGAAAGGTTGTCTAGTTCCAAGGGAAAAATTGAAGAGGAGACTTTGTGGAGTCGAGAATAGTTTTACCCTAGCTAACTGGCGCTACCCAGCATGCAAAACTTGGCAAATATGGTATTTATAGCAGGGAAATGAAAGGATAGAAATTAGCCCAAAATGGCCAATAAACTACTAATTTCTGGGCTGAAACCACTCCTCCAGGGACAGATAGGCTGTTCAAATCTCCCATCTCTCACAGGTAAACAGAGAAACTTCCTTCTATCCAAGTAAGGTATGGGCAAACACAGAGATTTGTAACACAGCCCTGAATTCAACACTAACCTGAAAACTGGACTATACTAGCTTAGAAAGGCGGGAAACAAGTATATATTTTTTTCAGAAAATAAAGCAGATACAATAAAAAAAACACCATAAATGCACAGAAAAGGATGCTTATTGTTATATATCTCAGTTCAGAGTTGTGGTCAATGCCCCTAGTAATAAAGTAGGAAGAAACACAAATACAGTAAAAGCAGATGAATAAAGTGCAATTTATATATATATATATATATATATATATATATATATATATATATATATATATATATAAAAACAACAGAAAACTAACAAACTGATTAAAACAAGTTAGCCAATTAACCAGAAAAAAGCTCAAAACTGAGCTCTGTTCCAACAGTCTTCAATCAGACAAGTTCTAACTGCACACTCCCGCTACTAGGGTGCAGGGGAACCTTCTCTAAAACAAGATGGCCTGGATTAGTGCTCAAGTTATACAAATAAAGCTAGATTCAGCAGGCCTGTATCTGGTCCTATGCTACAGCAACAAGGTGCACCAATTTCAGAAAGAAACAGTTCAAATAAGCAGGCACAATAAGCCTGTGACCAGAAATTCCCAGGTCAGAAGGGCAGAATCCAGCCTCTCCTCCCACAAGAGTGCAGACCACAAACCTTCTTAATGTAGAATAACTGGCCTGAAGCCCAATTGCTTAAACCAGAACTAATACACTTTTAAAATAGCAGACACTGAGCCTTCAATCGGCAATTCCCAGCTTAGAAGGATGTAAGCTACCTGTCCTGCACACAACAGTGCAGACCACAAAACTTCTTAATGTAAAACAACCAGTATGAAGCCCAAGTGCTTAAACCAAAAGATTTAGAATAACAGTTACAATTTAATCAGGCTACTACCAAGCAGTAATAAATGCAGCAGAATAAATAAAATTGAGCACTTTTAAGAAGAGGCAAAAGCAAAATAAAGTAGGAGGAAACACAAATACAGTAAACGAAGATGAATAAAGTGCAATTTTTTTTGTTAGTAAAGTGCAAGGCGAGAGGAAGGAAGAACCTAAGTAGGTTGGCCTTCTCAAATCGTCTCTCTGTATTAAGTAGAGTGAACACTACATTCAGAATATGATCTCACTCTATTCAGTTAAGTGAGCAAATGAGATGGACTCAGGAGGAGTGGTCAAATACAAACTTACAGGAGGGGCAGGCAATTCCAGAGCCACCAACACTAACACCAAAACAAGAACAGGGAGGGTGGGTAGGAACAAACTGCAGAGAGAGACACAGCACACACACTATTATAAAATGATTTCTCAAACTTTGTGACTAGCACTTGAAGTACAGAGGAATCCCTCTAGGCTAACAGTTAAATATCAGATAAGAAGTGAGAAGAACACCACCCCCTCTTATAGCAGAGAGAGACACAGCACACACACTATTCAGTGAAACACACAATTAGGTACAGAAAAAATGAAAAACAGTACTTTTAAAACTGCAAGTTTGTACTTAACTTCAGCTTCTAATGCAGGTGATTATAGCCGAGCAAGTCTCTCAGAAGTTGAGTATAAAATGATTTCTCAAACTTTGTGGCTAGCACTTAAAGTACAGAGGAATCCCTCTAGGCTAACAGTTAAATATCAGATAAGTGAGAAGACCACCACCCCCTCTTATAGCAGAGATAGAAACAGCACGCACACTATTCAGTGAAACACACAATTAGGTATAGAAAAAAATTAAAAACAGTACTTTTAAAACTGCAAGTTTGTACTTAACTTCAGCTTCCAGTGCAGGTGATTACAGCCAACCAAGTATCTCAGAAGTTGAGCATATGATTTGAATTAACTTTATGATATGAATAAATTTGCAATTTTAAGTTTGACCACTAGGTGTCACTTGAGCATGTATGACCTTTTTAGATTGAATTTTTTTAACTTTATGATTTAATTTTTATATGTTTAAAACTTGTACATTATTTAACCCCCTTTTGCTGGAGGAAGAGGTCTTGCAAAATGTATTTTGATACTGTACCATGTTTTTTCTGAAACTGACACTCTCTGCAACCGAGGTTTTTTAATGTATGGTTAGTCTGCAAACATATTATACACTTCTCTTGAACTTCTTTACATAGCTTTTAGCTCAGGATTTTAAAACTTATACTTTCTGATAGGCCAAATTTTCTGAAACCCTACATAACCTAGTAGCTGATGGTTGTACTTTATTAGCTGCTTACAACCTTACTCCTGGGACTGGACTGGCAACCTTTCATTGTGCCCTTTTATTAGCATCTCCTTGCATGTCTTGAATTTTTGCCAGATGTGCCTCAAACGTTGAGCCCACTTGGCTCACCTCAGTTGTACCTTTTACCTTAATTTTCTTTTAATGCATTGGATATACAAGAATCCCCTCCTTGGCAGTTTTTTCTGCCATATATTGTATAGCCTATCAAGTAGGATGGCTACTTTCTGAAGACTAATGGAAATCTGCACTAAAAGATAACTTTACAAGTGATCTTGAAGCACTTTTTATGAATATTTATAAGCTATAATAGTTTACTAAAACCTATACTTTCTGTATATTAAGTCTATACCTTTGCATTGTCTGTTAGTGTCCTTAATTTCTGACTAATGTACAATAATTATGTAAAGTGCACTGTAATCTGTAAACTAATTAACAAATTAAGTTTGTCCTGGTATGCCTTGAGTGCATTGAATAACTATTAGTACATATTCTTTAGATAACTTATTTTAATAAGCTTGTAAAAAAATAATTATGTTACTTTACCCTTAACTGATGACTGAATAATGTAATAAGCCTGTTACAAATAAGTCTGTCACTTTACCCATTACTAATGACTAACTGAATATAAATAGCATATTCTGAAACTTGACTGATATTTACATTAGCATATACTGAACATTTAAAAATAGCTATGTATGTTTTGAAACTAACTAAACTAATACTAAATGAATATCTTTTGCCAGTGTTAACTAAACCCAGATAAAAGCATAACTGAAACTGGTACATGTTATATCCTAAGAACCAAACCATTATTGTTTGACCATAGATATACTGAAACTAGTATCATTGTACAGTTGTTTGAAAACATGAGAACATTTTGACAGTATTACTTGAACACAAATAAACTGGAATCTATTTGAACATAGACAGACTGAAAGCTAGTACTGTTGTATAATTATTACCTTGAACATGAAAACACGAGAACATTGTACTATTGTTATATAATTGAAAACATACATACTTGCTTTTAACTTATACATTTTAACGTTAAACAAACATTGAAGAAATAATTGAAACACATATACTGTCAATTTCTGCCCCACTGCTTTTTGCCAATTTTTTCTCTGTATTGTTCTAGTTGCTGATGAGGTAAAGGAAGGCTTGCTTTAATGTTGAAGTGTCCTCTTTGTAGTTAGGCCTTTTAAACCTCTTTTTTTTCATTTCTTGTGCAAAACTGGGTAGCTAAAGTTCTTGATTTTATTTATTATCTGGTTCTTACAATAACATTTGCATATTTAACAATTATAAACTGATCATCTTCTTTTGGCTGTTCCCATTAGGGGTCGCCACAGCGGATCATCTGTTTCCATTTCTTCCTGTCCTCTGCATCTTGCTCTGTCACACCAACCACCTGCATGTCCTCTCTCACCACATCCATAAACCTTATCTTAGGCCTTCCTCTTTTCCTGTTAGCTGGTAGCTTCGTCCTTAGCATCTTTTTGCCAACATACTCAGCATCCCTCCTCAGCACTATGCCCAAACCAACGTAATCTTGCCTCTCTGGCTTTGTCTCCAAACCTTCCAACCTGGGCTGACCCTCTAATATACTTATTCCTAATCCTGTCCACCCTCGTCACACCCAGTGCAAATCTTAACATCTTTAACTCTGCCACATCCAGCTCTAACTCCTGCCTTTTTGTCAATGCCAATGTCTCCAACCCATATAACATAGCTGGTTTCACTACCCTCTTGTAGACCTTCCCTTTCACTCTTACTGGTACTCGTCTGTCACAAATCACTCCTGACACTCTTCTCCACCCAATCCATCCTGCCTGTACTCTCTTCTTCACCTCTCTTCCACAATCACCATTTCTCTGAACTATTGATCCCAAGTATTTAAACTCATCCACCTTTGCCACCTCTACTCCTTGCATCCTCACCATTCCTTTATCCTCCCTCTCATTCACACACATATATTCTGTCTTAGTCCTGCTTACCTTCATTCCTCTTCTCTCTAGAGCATATCTCCAACTCTTCAGGGTCTCCTTCTCCTGTTCCCTACTCTCACTACAGATCACAATGTCATCTGCAAACATCATAGTCCATGGGGACTCCTGTCTCATCTCATCTGTCAACCTGTCCATCACCATTGCAAATAAGAAAGGGCTCAGGGCTGATCCTTGATGTAATCCCACCTCCAACTTAAACACATCCGTCACTCCCACTGCAGACCTCACTGCTGTCACACTACCCTCAAACATATCCTGTACCACTCTTACATACTTCTCTAACACTCCTGGCTTCCTCATACAATACCACAACTCCTCTCTAGGCACCCTGTCATATGCTTTCTCTAAGTCTACAAAAACACAATGCAACTCCTTCTGACCTTCTCTGTACTTCTCCATCAACACTCTCAGAGCAAACATCGCATCTGTAGTGCTCTTTCCTGGCATGAAACCATACTGCTGATCACTAATCATCACGTCCCTTCTTAACCTAGCTTCCACTACTCTTTCCCATAACTTCATGCTGTGACTGATCAATTTAATCCCTCTGTAGTTACTACAGCTCTGCGCATCACCCTCATTCTTAAAAATCGGTACCAAAACACTTTTTCTCCATTCCTCAGGCATCCTCTCACTTTCCAAGATTTCATTAAACAATCTGGTTAGAAACTCCACTGCCATTTCACCTAAACACCTCCATGCTTCCATAGGTATGTCATCTGGACCAACAGCCTTTCCATTCTTCATCCTCTTTATAGCTATCCTTACTTCCTCCTTGCTAATCCATTGCACTTCATGATTCACTATCCCCACATCATCCAACCTTCTCTCCCTCTCATTCTCTTCATTCATCAACCCCTCAAAGTACTCTTTCCATCTGCTCAACACACTCTCCTTGCTTGTGAGTATGTTTCAATCATTAGCCTTTATCACCTTTACCTGCTGCACATCTTTCCTAGCTTGGTCCCTCTGTCTAGCCAATCGGTACAGGTCCTTTTCTCCCTCCTTAGTGTCCAAATGTTCATACAACTCTTCATATGCCTTATCCTTAGCCTTCACCACCTCTCTCTTTGCCATGCACCTCATCTCCTTATACTCCTGTCTACTTTCTTCATCTCTCTGACAATCCCACTTTTTCTTTGCCAACCTCTTTCTCTGTATACTCTCCTGTACTTCCTCATTCCACCACCATGTCTCCTTGTTGTCCTT
Source organism: Protopterus annectens (assembly GCF_019279795.1). Classification (NCBI taxonomy): domain Eukaryota; kingdom Metazoa; phylum Chordata; order Ceratodontiformes; family Protopteridae; genus Protopterus; species Protopterus annectens. The sequence continues at coordinate 1,225,131,926 of NC_056726.1, read as the reverse complement.
CCTCTGTCTAGATGGCATCCCAAGCACCTTTCTATCAGTCTTTCTAACTAGCTCTGTTGCAGTTATCCAACTATTTGATAACTCTGCACTGCCATCCAGTGCCTGTCTTAACTCTTCCCTGAACTCCACCTCACAATTACCCTTTTTGTTGTTCCCTTCACCAACATGCCCATTGAAATCTGCTCCAATCACCACTCTCTCACCCTTGGGTACAGTCGTCACCACTTCATCCAACTCACTCCAAAATTTTTCTTTATCATCCATCGCACACGCAACTTGTGGAGCATATGCACTAACAACATTCATCATTACACCATCAATTTCCAGCTTCATAAACATCACTCTATCTGACACTCTTTTCACCTCCAAAACACTCTTAGCATACTGTTCCTTCAGGATAACTCCTACGCCATTTCCCCTCCCATCCACACCATGAGAAAACAATTTGAACCCACCTCCGATACACCTAGCCTTACTTCCCTTCCATCTGGTCTCTTGTACACATAATATACCAACCTTCCTTCTGTCCATCATATCAGCTAGCTCTCTCCCTATACCAGTCATACTGCCAACATTCAAAGTTCCGACCTTCACTACCACAGTCCTAGCCTTTCTCCTCTCTTCCAGCCTTCGACCATGCCTTCCCCATCTTCTCCTCCTTCGGCCAACAGTAGTCCAATTTCTGCCAGCACCCTGTTGGCTAACAGTACAGGTGGCAGTCGTTGTTAACCCAGGCCTCGACTGATCCAGTATGTAAATATTTACTGCTGTCCACATGAATGCTTTAGCAAAGTTTTACGCTGGATGCCCTTCCTGATGCAACCCTCCCCATTTATCCAGGCGTGGAACCAGCACAAAGAAATGCACTGGCTTGTGCATCCCCAGTGGCTATTGCCCTGACCTTATTTACATTTTTCTGCATGAAATGCAGCTTTAACAACTATAAACTGGCAGCATTGCTTACTGTGCTGACTTTATTTACATTTTTCTGCATGAAATTAAGCATACATTTTTCTGCATGAAATAAACATTTGCTACTAATAAACTCTTACAATTCTGTAGGCAAACTGATTTTTACAATATCTTGTTATTAAAATATAACACATCTAATTTTGACATAATGTCTATTTTCAAAATGGTACTGTCACATCGGGAATGTAATCAGAATTTTGCTGTTATTTTCTTTTCAGGCTGATTGACTTTATTTAAAAAATTTAATCTTCAAATGTTTGCTGCTGACTGCAGCTACTTTTTGACCCCTTAAACCTTGTTCGTGTGAAAACTGTACTCGAGTCCTGTGGCATAGGTCTGTTTGTAACTGAAACTAAAGCCCCTGAATAAAGTAACACAATGTGCCACAATTTTTTTTCCATGAGTAATAAAATGCATGGTCTGCCATCCTTTTCAACTTGGAATAAAGTCAAATACACCAACTGATTTGGTGCTGGACTATTATAGCTTTTATACATATTCTGAAAATCTGGTATGTCACTGGCAATATTAACCTGATCTACAGCATACTTTTGATTATCCGTTGGGCTTGAACTTTGTAACTGTTTTTTACATGCCCAAGTTTTTACAAAAAAAAAAAAACAAAAAACAAAAAAAAAAACCATTTAAATGCTGGGACTGGTGAAGTCTGTTTTACTGCTACAACATCAGTATTTACACAAAAATCTTATTACTGGCATCTGATGCTTACAAAATCTGTTTCTGTCTCACCACTAAATGAACAGCTTTTCTAAGATCTTGGCTGTAGCAATTACATTTAACTTGATAATTGTATCAAGTTTCTGAACATATTTTAAATGAAACTCATAGAAATGTAACACTGTGCATTTCTGCACCTATATAAAATCAGTTTTAACTGTTGAACTTTTTTAAATTTTGTGTCGTAACCCTTAGATTTTAACATATTGTTCTGTGAGTGAAACTTCACCCACTTTTTACCATAACCGTTTCTTTAGCTGATGTCATTTAACTTTCCAGTTGTACTGAATGCTGCAACAATTTGTTATTACTGTCTACAGTTTTCTTGGATAAATAGTAAAACGGTAAATGTATCAAAATGGATGCCTTATAGCCCTATGACATAATTTAGCTTGCTAGGCTGAATGTAATTTGAGCCGATATGCTTGGCAAACTGCCATTTCCGTACAAAACATATAAAGTTTGAAACTGATTACATAATGTACTAGTTTATACATAGGATTTGAATTTTTAACAGTGTTGTCACTTTTACAATGTAAGATTGACTATAAATTTTGCAGTCTGTAAACTAGCAAACATTATTTTGTCTCTGTCTATATTACAATATTGTTTATGCACTTAATTAATGGCTACTAAACAAAATAATAATACAAAAAATTTATTTGCCAAACTGTAACTGCAAACCCTTTATTCTGCTAATTAATTTGACTGTTAGTTCTAATATACTTTACAAGACATAGAGGCATACAGTTACCCTTTTTTCCTAACTGACCACACCCAATATATCTTTCTGAGTACTTCAGCTGTGTCAGCTGAACTGGAATTTATTCTATCTTTAACCCATAAAACTGCATATTTCTGTTGTAACCAATTCTTTAAAATCTGTATATTTGCACATATCTCTTTACTGAAGTCTAAACCAGTATATACAGAGCTGTTACACTTTGAAATGTTAGCTGCCATAATCTTTGACTTTTTAAATTCAGACAAGACCACACTTGTATTTCTTTTATGTGCAGTTGAAACTGATTTGTCTGTAAACACTGAAATAACCTTAAACAATGACAGATTAATGCTCTGATCTTTACAGATAGCTATGGAATGTATTATTTTACCAAACACTGAACCCTGTTCTTCAGTTACAAAATCTGCACTTTGACTACTTAAACCAAACATTTACTGACATTTTAACTGTAGCAGTATTACTTGACATGTTTACATGCAATTAACTCTAATTGATTAATTTTAACTTTTTTTGAACTGTTAACTAAAAGGTGCATATAAAGTCTTACATAACTTTATAGTCTTGTAAGAAATGTGAGCTGTCGTCTATAGCTTATTAACCTTTTCTTTGCTTCTTGACTGTGTGCCATCACCCTGGAAACATGAAAGTCTGTGGAGATAATGTTTTTTTTGTTATGAAGGAATACTGCTTTGATTTAATACTGGTCTGCTGAAGTTATGTGAGGCTTTTCTGAAGTAAACACTGGTGCTGTGCACTATAGTGTGTTCATTTTCTACATGAAGTAATGCTGTCTTAATGAGAAACTTGTTGTGCCATAATTTTTAGCTTATTCTGTATAGATTTGACAGCTTTATTTATGGAAAAAATGCTGATATTCTACTGAAAAGTCTGGTATGAAACATTTGCTGTCACTCTAAACTGTTAATAAAAGTTTGAAGTTAAGCTGGCTATTGCAGTAAAACCATACTTGAAAAAATTACTTACTGCAGTTGTTTCTGTTTACTAATAAAGTTGTTTTACTCTGGAGAACACATGTAGTTGAATGAAACACTGCTATTCTGTAGATTTCTGTAGAGCACAGGTAGTGTAACCAAGTCTAAAAATGAACGATACCTTCACTGAAAGGGTGGTGTGCTCTCTGAAGTGCTGCTGTAGTACTTCTGCTGTATAAACAGTTACTGTGAGCTTAAGAAAATATGCTGTGCTGGAAACTGCATGTGAAAGGGTTACAGCTGCTTGCTGGGTTACGAGAAGTATATATCTCTCTTCAGACAGCAGGTCACGTTGGGCGCCATTGTAAAAATTGATAATACTGAAATGTACCATAATTAGCTGGAAACACTGGATGCAATGAGACTGAGAAACAAAAATCTTAATTACCCAAGCTCATGCTCAATAGGTGCCAGTCTTTCATTTATGGACCACGGCTTGTGCACTTTTTAAAATGAATTCTCCAAATACTGTAGTTCATTTAATAAGGCTTTATTAAATCTTCACAATATTTGAATACTGTCTTCATTAACAGTAATATCACAGTAATATCACCCCAGTACTTAAACTACATAGTTACTTACGGTAGTGACATGTATCTGATACGTACACAATTGTACTGAAAAACAGTATACACGTGCTATGGAATAGTATTTTTGGATTGAACTATCTTTAAAATGAATATGTTTTTTCAAAAACATGGAGGTTTTTAGTTTTTTAAAAATGAGTTTACATGACTTTTTATAGAGTCTTACTTGGTTAAATAAATATAAAGTTTATATGTATACATTTTTTAATAAGACTAACACTTATAGATATGATAGGAATGTACTAGTTTTACATTACAAAATAGTACATTTGCAGTACAAAAAGTTGCTGATTTTATTAATAGAATAATGAGCGCCAGTAATTCACTGCCGGTTATTATTTTATACTTAATGAGTTTTTAATTATTGTTTTTTGATGTTATGTTTTAATGAATGTAGTAATTTAAATATGTATTTTTGCGGATCTTTCTTGTGTAAAGGTATTTAGAGGAAAGTGTAAATATTTCAAATTTCGTCACTTTCTATAATCAGAGTCTATGCTTGTTAAAAGGTGTTCCTATCCATTGTACTAATTGTTTGCATTCTCCTCTGATGAAGCTACGGGTCAGTAGCGAAAACGCTTTTGTCTGCTTTAAAGAATAAAATTGCGTTAAGGACTACTAGACCGCTGGTGTTGTTGGTGTTTACTTGGAACCCCCCTCCCTGTGGATTAGCATTGATCTATCAATGTTGTCAAATGTTTGTCTCCCCTCCACAAAATCACACTGATCCATAGCTATCAATTTTGGCAGCAATTTTTTTTTAAACTCATGCATATTATCCAGATATTCCATTATCTTCTCTTTAGCACTCTGCAGCTGTGCCTCTTCTTATTCTGTGAGATTTCACTTATCCTGCAATACTTTAATTTTTGTGAGCCCCTCCAAATAATTCTTGTTGCTTCTTAACCATATCTTTTTCTTTTATTTCTACTCTATTTTTAAACTCCACTTTCATTTTTATCCCACGCAGTCTCTATAAGTTCTGAAGAAATTTCCATCTTCTGTAATAACTCTCTAATAATTTTCACTACGCTTTCCTTAAATACCTCTCTTTTTAACATATACGTGAGGAAGTGCCCCTGTCTCATTTTTACTTCATTACCCTGTATCTATAGTCTCATAGGATCATAGGATCATAGAAGGTTACTAGGCTATTGGCCCTGAGGCCGTTATAAGTCTAGTCAAGAGTTTAGACCATGTTTAGACAAATCATCACCTATATCTTAGTTTCTGCGGTGGTGCAGCTGTAGCATTGTTACCTCACAGCAAGAGGTTCTCCCGTTCGATTCTCGGCTTGGGTTGGGAGTACCTTCTGTGTGGTCTGCATGTCCTCCCCGCGGTTGAGTGGGCGTTCGAAAGACATGCATTGAATGGGCATGCCTTCGTTGAAGGTTGTGCATCGGGCTGGCAACTCGATACCATAAAAACCAACTGCCAATCTTTAGCAGACCGGACTTCTGCTGTGGCGACCCCTAACCAGGAAAAGCCAAAAGACAAACAACAACATCACCTATATCTTAGTTATTAATGGTGCATGATCTGAAATAGTTATTGGATGTGTGTCGAAGCTTTCAGTTAAATGTACATATTCTTATGAAATGTAATTTCTGTTTAGTCTAGCCCAGTTATTGTACATTGGGGAATAATATGTAAATTATCTAAAAATTCCTTCTGTCGAATTCATGTCTTCCATACCAAATATTTTTAAAAATTCCTTCTGAAATCTAGCCTCTTTTATTATATTTTCACTTTCAAGCCTCCCAGATGCATCCTCATTGTTGCAAATCAAATTATAGTCCTCATCTATAAGTAATATTCCCGGTTGAAAGCTGATGCCATCCAGCCATCCATCCATCCTCAACCCCATTTTTCCCATTTTTGCACATGGGGTCGGGGTGTCACTTCAACTAGTGTAACAAACATCTTGAGCCAAGGTTTACACCACTGGGTGGCTATCCCTGCTACAGTGTAAGCTGATTATTTCTAATAAAATTTCCTTATGCTACACAATAGCAGTTTGGGGTGGAATATAAATCCATGCCAAATATATCCTCCTCCCTTGCCAGTAGCCCTGTACTAGCATAAATCTACTATCATCTTGTTTTCCTCTTCTATGATTATTAGAGCTCCTCTTCCAATTAGTATAAGTACTCCCCCTTTCCTCTGTCATTGATATTCTGCTGAATGTTCATCCTGAAATCATTTCTTTATCAGATTCACATGCTCACATCTTTCTGAATGTGTCTCCTTTAGCACTGATATTTGCACTCTCCATTTTTATTATAATTCAGTACTCTTCCCTTTTTGTCTATTCCTGTGATGCTATTCAAGTTCCAGAATAACATGACTAGCATAGCCATATGATAAGAAGTTACTATATCCACTTATTTTATATATATATATATATATATATATATATATATATATATATATATATATATATTGGCAGTTTGATCGTTGATCATTTGTACAGTTGTTTCTTGTGCTCTGCATTTGAACCTATGTCACATTTTACAAGACTTTTTGTTTTAATAAAAACCCTCAAACAAAAAAAAAAAGCAACCACACTCCCCAAACACCCCATGACCTATTAGCCTAAGACAAACACACAAAACTATGTCCATCTTCAAATAATGAAGTTCAACCCTCTTGATAGGAGCAATTGTCCCAAATCAACAGCTAATAAGCATGTTACAGTCTGTGTTCATACTTACATTAATTGCTGTTTGTTCTTGTCTTATCTTTAATGTCCTAGTAGATTTAATAACAGCTTGTGTGCATTCAGAAAACATTACTTTTAGCCTTAAGAAAAAGTGCATTGGGTATCTTTAAATAAAACTAAATTATGCACTCTTCTGGTAAATGCACTGAGGCATATAGGTACTAGGGAATCTCATATAAACTTCCAAGAACTTCAAACTTTAATTTTCACTTAACTTTTTGCCCTTTTAGCTTTTCCTTTTATGTTTTTCTCAGCAAAAACAATCTAAAGCTCTCAAGAATCACTGCCTGGACTTATAATCAGCTTGTCTTCATGGAAACATAACAGAATGTACAACTGCTCCAACCAGCAGACTTCTCAACTCCCACTGAACATTTATTTGCTAAAGGAAATTTTTTTATTTCATCCACATAGTTTTCTTATTTTTATAGCACACCTGTTAGCACAAGAATTGTTATCAGACTAAGCCAAGGGCATTAAACCAGACATTCATCTGTACAAAAGTAAGAGAAAACAATTCAAATTTACATATATTATAATCATTGCATTTTTATACCCCCATCCCAACAGCCCAGGATTACAGCATATTAACTTGAATATGCTTTTGTCCAGCTTTTCTTCTCTTTTTATATATAACACCCATGTTTCTTGTTTATTTTAGTATCTTTATCATATACAACAATCACTGAAAATGCTTTACTATATAACATACAATTTATATCATGAAAGTTTATACAAATACTGTTTAAGACCAAAATTAGGACAAAAGCTGTTTACCTACAGGTACTTTTTTCTTCTTCTTTTTTCCATTTTTTTCCTTTTAGTGTCCTTCTAAAGCATGACATGATGTGAGAAGTTTAATAAAGTCAACAAAAGGCCATTTTTTTCTCAGCCACTTTTTCTTATAAAACCATACTTCACAAATGGGATGGATGTTTCATAGTCTCACATTTATTCACTAATATCTGTATTGCTGGTCTTTTTCATGTTCATCTATATCTCCCAACCCCAAACTCTGGTTCAAGTCCATGGTAATCCCATTTTTTTATAGTCAGCGCCAGTGTTTTTTTTTTCCTGTCTTTCAAGCATTTCTCTTTGTAATATTGAAAAAGGGTTTCACTGACGAAGTCTCTATATGGGCTTTATTATCAGAAAAATGAGAAACAGAGTCCCTTCTCTTTGATGGCTCACTTTTTGTTTGACAAACTTTTGTATTTCTTCCTTAGCCTGTTTTGCATTAAAAATGACTTTGATCATCTGAGAAAATAATATTCTGAAGACAGTTGGATATAGCAGTTTTAATCTCATACCTACCTCTTGACATTCCCTCATTGCCAAGATAAATTTGTTTCTCTTCTTCCCCGTGTACAGCGAATAATCATTTTCCAGTCTACTGTCTCCAGTTTTTTATATTTTGCCCTTCTGCTAGAGTTTTGTCTGGATCAATTCTTTATGCTGGTATGGTTCTCATAGCCATGTTTGGAGCATACACACAATGTACCCTTTCAATAAACAAATTCTGCTATGGAATACCAGTCTGGTTGCTTATTTGTGCTTTCATAACATTAATACAGTCTGCCATTTCCAGTTGCTCTGGTACAATAGAAAGTCACAGTTTTTTTCTGGGTGCTCTGTCCTTTAACTCTACCAATTTTTGAAACAGCTCTTCTTGAGCAGTCTCATACTCAGCCAGCCTTTTCTTCATTTTGACCTCTGGTTTTTGTAGTTTTATCAGTCATCTGAGTAGCTGTTTAAAGTTCCTTCCATTTTTTTTCTAGCCTTTTGTTATTTGAGTTGATATGCTTCAGTGTTTCATTTATTTTAATCAGCTCTGAGCATATATGATTTATTTATTTTTTTTTGTCTAAATTAGTGGAAGCCATCTCATGTACCAGAGCTGGCACTTGAACTGTCTTTGCTGAACAGCTGCAGGATTCTTTCCAGTCAGTGTTTTCTCTTCACTTTTTCTAGGATGATTTTCATTCAGGCTCTCTAAGTTTTTTCTTTGCTGGTTTGAGACAGTGTATATAATACCAGTAAGTGAATTTTACCAAAAATGTCAGAATTACTAGCCCTTATCACTCAGTTTCTTTTTTCACACTGGAAAAGCAGAAGTCAATCTGCTGATCGGTATGCAGCCATCTTAGAATCATGGAAGTATTTGCTTTAATCTTTCTACATCAATATCTCAGAGGTAGAAAATTTAAGCTGGTTACTGACTGTCAACCTTTATTAACTTTATTAACTTTATTTGGTGAGTGCAACAGTTTGTGTACCAGGGAGTACAGGGGTTCCAGGAGTCATGGCAATGCTGGTGGGGTCTTTAGGATTCTGTTACCTAATGTTTATGATAATGCTACAGAAGCCATCCTTGAATATGGTAACATTTTGGCTGAGGAGCACTTTTTTGGATGCTGTTGTTAAAGTAGATTTAATAGCACGAGTAGCAGGAACTGATCCGTAACTGTCATAAACATTAAGCCTTGTGATGGAAGGCTGATTGTCTCCTGGAGTACAAGTCTAATACACATAACAATTTGAAAATGTCTTACACAGAATGAAAATGTTGTTGTGAAAGGTATATGTGTGAACTGGAAAACTACAGCATTAAGTGATTCCTTTGGTCGCTCTGTAGTCTATAACTTGAAAGTATAACTTTGTAAGTTCAAATTGCAGTTAGTTACAATCAGATATGTTCAGATTAACATAATGTAATGCTTTTATAATATTTAATGCCATAAACAAATGGCTATTTAAATTGCATATATATTTGAAACTCAACATACCCTATGTTAATTGGAAGGCAACTGTGTGGGAGGAAAGAATCACCCAATTAAAGAAATCTGCAAATGCTGTCAACCATATTGGTCCTCTATTAGCACTCATCTCATTGGTCCACATTCTAGATTAATAAACTTAAAAAATAACTGTACTCTTAGGAATCCTTATAGATCATTAGAATTGTGGTTCATAGGTTCATAGGTTCATACTAGGCTATCTGCCCTAGGGCATTTATAAGCCTAGCCAGAGTGTGTATGGCTTTCACCACCCATTTTAAATTAATTTTGCTATGCCCTTTTTTGAGGTTAGTATACTGTGCCTCTGTCTAACAGTGACACAGAAGTGATACCTGGGGTAAACCTATGATCTCCCATCCACTCATCAAGATTCCTCTTGAAGAGAGTCAATGAGGGACTCTGCCTAACCTGGACTGGGATTTTATTCCAGAGTGAAGGGAGCCTCTGGGTATGAATCTGTCCCTCCAGCATGTCCTATTTATTTCAGTGCTGAGGTTCAAGTCCCTCAAGCGCATGTAAAGGTACACATGATGTGTATATGTGTTGCACTTAAAAAGCTACCCATTCCAGTGCCACAAATTATCCATACTGTTGCTTAAAACTGGCCTAGTCAATACAAGTCAACAACAAAGGCATACATGAGACATTTATTTGTTTGTTTGTTTATCTATCTACTTGTTTGGTTTTATTAACTGTATAGTTTATCAGACCCTTTTCAGCTATGACCAAGGCCACAAGACAAGGGTAATTGAAATCTATATGGATAGGTATGTAGTCGATTAACCTGCATGGCTTTGGGAATTGGGAGGAAAATGGAGTACATGGATAAAAAACATATAGGCAAATAGATTATAGAAAGCCAAATCATCTAAACCCAAGAAAGATGGGTGACAAAAGGAAGTACTCCCAGCACAGCTAGCTGGAATTTTGTAAATAATTATATGTCATTTATGAGTATCAGACTGATTTATACAAGATGTTTGTGTTGCAAATGTATTAGAACTGTGGGTCATACAAGATGTTGGTGTTACAAATGTATTAGAACTGTATGTCATGTGTATATCAAACTGATTTGTACAGAGATCTATGTTGAAAAGGTATGTGTAAAGTGCTTGTGTTTGAAATGTATCTGTAGTGTGCCTTACTAGAGGGAACAGAAATGTACATGCACTATTGTAACTGTTTAAATGTATATGTTTTAACAAAGGAAACTGGAGGTTTAACCTCAGCCCAGCAAACTTTAGAAAAATATCTGAAATGAAATCACTTTATAGGCTAGGCCATAAATGTGGTATCTCACAGGTTTTAAGGCAACCAGAGACAAAAAGTATGTACTAGGAAGCTTTCTGTATTGTCTTTGGGGTGAACTAATTACTACTCGGGAAGCATAGAGGAATGTAAAAGCCCTTGTGTGTATATTTTTACAGGTAGGTGCTAAGTCCTGCTAGCTGCCAGCAATGGGGGTTTTGCCTGAGAACTAAAAGTCAGATGGCAAGAAGTGATGCCATTCTGCAAGCTATCCCAGGAGCAATATTTTAGATATTATTTTGAGAAGTCTCTTAGAGTGAGACAGAGCATTCTCTATTCTGTCTTGGGACTGAAAACAACAAGAAGGACCACTTATCACATCATCTGCCTTGAATTTGTTAAGAAAATTATTAGGGAATAGTGATTCTCTTAGATTCAGTCAGGAATATGGTGAAGCTTAGTTTAGATATTGTTTTTCTTTATTTGTCTGAGCCTGTCCTTCAATGTTGTTTTAAATATTTCCTGTGATTTTGAACTCTGATGTCACTTTGAATATATATTTAGTATTGTCTTGTTCTTTTATTATTTATTATTAAATATATTTGAACCTTTCATTGTCATTGATCTTTGCAGAGATATTTAAGTTTAGAGAGTTCTTGTATATTTATTTGGTGACACTGTGTGGGACACTCCTAATAGCCTTGCTCTTGGTCAAACTACCATTTTTATTAATATGAATATTACACAGTAAAATTGAACACCCTTTGTTAAGAGCCTTAAAGTAACTGGTGAGAGGTTCTGGTGGCAGTGGTAAGTATCTGTTCTGGGTAAAAGAGGCCACAGCTAGTAAACCTGTGCCAGCCATCTCAAGGTGTGTGTGTGTGTGTGTGTGTGTGTGTGTGTGTGTGTGTGTGTGTGTGTGTGTGTGTGTGTGTGTGTGTGTGTGTGTGTGTGTGTGGGCTTGTGTGTGCGTGTGCAAATCAAATCTCAAAAAGTGGGCATGTCAGCTACTTGGGCAGGGACATGAAGCACTGGTTGGACAGAGAGAGTGTTGGAGGACTTGGCTTGGAACCCTGGCTAAAGACTCAACTGTATAGTGCCAGTGGGGAGTCTTACTGGGGAACTAGAAAAAGAGAGAGGAATTAGCCCTTGACTGACTGTGGTGTCTTTGTGCTCTTAAGGAAAATTGCACTTGATGCAGAGAGCTAAATCTGAAAATACTGTGTGTGTGTACCTGTTATCCACCCAGTGAACATCCCCCACAGGTGCCAGTGGTGAGGACTGAGGCTCCTTGATTACTGGCCCAGAGGTGGGATATTTACATCACATATTGGTTGGCAGTAGTGGGTAGTTTGAGATGTTCAACAGTTTATAAGCTTCATACACATATTTCATTTGCAGCTTTAAGTCATACATGAGATAATATCATTGAAAGACAAATATGCCAACAATTTATAAGATATTACTTCCAGTCTACATCAGCAAGCATAGTACACAAAGTCTATTTGGCATCAAACCTGCTTCAGTGCACATTGATGTGCTGTTTGACATTGCATTTTGCAAAGCTTGAAAATGAGAAATATTTCCTAACTTATATATCATCAAAGTTTGTGTATCCATCCATATGAAGCAGAGTTCCTTCCTAATCCAATTCAAGTGCAACTTGGACAACTGGATGGGAAACCGGAAATTCATCCCTGGTTTGGGATCTATATCTCTGATGCAAACAGGTAATTTGTAAATGGTTCATCTCCCAGGCCCACGCTTACACTTATTGAGGGTATCAGAACTTGTCAGAGATTTGGGATGCATGGATAGGCTTAATAAAGCCCTAGTAGTCGTTAGCCTAGTAAACACCTATGAACCTATACTGTCAATGGCTCTTTCAGTCTACAGAAGGTGTAGTCATGTTCACCTGTTCTACTGTAGTAGTAGTAGTAGTAGTAGTAGAAGTAGTAGTAGGTGAGAAAGCATCCTTCACCAGACAAAGCATATATTCAGGAAGGGGTTCATAGGTAAGTGCTATATTAGCTGCCCTTGTGGGCCATTTTAAGCCTAGCCAGGCAGTTTCCCTTTTGGTGCTTGAATTAACCTATCCTGTTTAGTGTTAGAACAGCCTTAACTGTCCCATGGTTGATAATTATATATTATTTGTGATTCTACGATAGAAAATTTGAGGTACCTGTGCATGCATTAAAGCAATTAGGATCAGTCTGTGTTCATTAATAATACAGGAGGCAGTCCTGGGGTACATTTTCTATTACCCATCCATAGACCCAAATTACACTTGAATACAGGCATGGAAGAGCTTTGTTATAAGTGGATGTGGAGTCAGTTCCATATGCAAGATATATCTGTGCCTCCAAACTGTTCTGTTGATGTTGCAGAAGAGGTTTAGATCCCTAGACTGAGTATCTTTGATGCCATTTCACTTGTTGATGTCAGTACTGGGTTGGGGGTGCTTTCTATGCCAGACACAGATCACCTTTTAGCAGTCTGTAGGATACTGAGTAAAGTGACATAGCTTTAAGGTGGTCTGTGCAGACCATATTGTTTAGGTCTTGTATGCTTTTAGTAAGGTACATCTGTGGGCATTCCATTTGTTGCATGTTTCTGGAGAGATACATACCAAAGGGGATATTATTCTCAATGAGTGGACTAATTAGGGCTGTGTAATGTGGGACAAAGATATCTATAGATCTAGATGCAGCCCCTCTAATGGGGGACAATGACCTCTATAGATCTAGATGCAATCCATTTATTTATAAGCTGCATAGTAAAGAAGGACTTTATTATGACAGTTTATACATTTATTTATTTATTTTATTTATTTTACATTTGTTTACCGGGCTAGTCCAACTGGATACATTTCCATTTTCAGCAGAGGCCCGGGGAGAAAAGCTCCACATTGAAGTTAATACAAACAAGTCATTTACATAAAGAAAGTAAGTAGTTGTAAAATACCAACAGAAATAAGGTTTAATCTAGATTATAGTTGTTGAAAATATATATTAGTAAGGACATTTACTCTAATTTTCTTTACAGTACAAGATAGGGGAGTTATACTTTAATAAAACATTCATGAAGAGTCTAATTAATTAAGTAAGTATAAACCATCGAGAGTTCTATATACATTCATAACAGAGGCTAATTAACAAGGGTGATTTAGAGAAAGTCTACTCAAGGAGAGAGGTGAGAGAGGGTGATTCAGAGAAGAGTAATTAGTAGAATCATAAGATTAGTCAGGATTGATTCATGGGCATAGCCAGAGTGTTTTTAGATGTTGTTTGAGCTTTTGTTTAAAGAGGAAGGGTGACGAGGTAGAAGTTAGAGTGGTCGGTAGAAGATTCCAGTATTTACCTATGGTGTTGGAGAAAAGTGAGTCACCTGCTATGTTATTGGACTTGCTTAACTTCACAAGAAGTTTATTAGAGGAGCGTAAAGAATTTGGGTTAGAATAGGGAGAAATAAGGTCAGAAAGTATAGGAGTATTTTTTTGGTTGGTAAAATATCCTATGAACAAAGGTAAGTTGGGAGAGTAATAGTATATTTTTTAGTTCTAGCCAGTCTAGTTGTTGTAGATTCTGACAGTGGTGAGTTCTAAATGGGTTTCCGGTGGCAAATCTAGCAATGCTATAGTATGCATTTGCTAGTTTAGTGAGGTTATTTTTCTTTAGGTTAGTGTATATGGATGAAGCATAAAGAAGAGTAGAAATAAGATGAGAGTGAGCAAGTGTGATTTTGGCCTGTGGAGTTAAAAAGGTTTTAATTCTATATAAGGAGCCGAGTTTTCTATTTACGGTTTTAATAGTGTTATTAATGTGATTATCAAAAGTGAGGTTATTGTCAATTATAATACCTAATAGCTTAGTGGTAGAGTCAGGGGTTATATGTGTGCCATTGTTGGAAGTAATAGAGAAGTCTATGAGGGAGACTTAATATTAGGCCTAAAGAGCAGGAGTTTGGTTTTATTGGCATTCAAAAGGAGGCAGCGTTTCAAGAACCATGCCTCAACTGTGCTAAATACATTCTGTGTTAGGGTTTGTAGTTCAGGGAAGTGTTAGCAGAGCATATGAGTGTTGAGTCGTCTGCATATTGAATACATGTAGCTTGAGGTATTGCTGCATGTAAGTCATTTATGAATAAAGAGAAGAGGAGGGGTCCTAGGATAGACCCCTGTGGGACTCCAAGAGAGACTGGTAGAAGGGATGAAAGAGTATTATCCCAGAGAACTGCCTGTTGCCTGTTATTAAGGTAGGAAGTGAACCATTGAATAGCTTTGGTATCTAGAGAGAGGGATTCAAGGGTTTTTATGAGCATATTATGGTTTACCATGTCAAAGGCTTTTGACAGGTCTATAAAGAGTGCTGATGACAGAATACTATTATTGCTGTTTCTATTTATACACTCGGTAAAAGATAGGAGAGCTGTTGTAGTACTATGAAATGGCCTAAAGCCATGTTGGCAGTTGGCTAGTAAGTTATATTGAGTTAAGTGGTGCATTAGCTGATGATGAATACATTTCTCCATAATTTTTGCTAAGGGTGATAAGAGTGCAATAGGCCTATAGTTAGAATAGTCATTTGAGCTACCTCCTTTATGTAAAGGAATTATGTGGGACATTTTCCAGATAGCAGGGATGGTACCTTCACTGATGGTTCTATTTATAAGGAGAGATATGGGATAGGCAACTTCTTCAGCTGCTTTTTGAAGGTATTCAGATGGTAACTGATCTGCAGATGGGGTACAAGGTTTGAGTTTTTGGATGAGTTTTAGGATGTAAGAAGTAGAGATGGGTTGTAGTTGGAATATAGGGAGATTAGTAGGTGTACCAGTAGGAAGGTTAGATTTGTCTATTGTGAGATGACTTGCTAGTGAATTAATAGTGTCTGTGAAAAAGGAGTTGAAGGCATTGGCAGTTTGATGTGAGGTATTCTTTTCGGGCCCTGAAGGTGAAGGTGTACTAGAGTGGCCTGGGTGTAGGAGTGAATTTAGGGTTGACCAGAACCTTTTGGGGTTGTTATGATGAGTTTGCTGTAGTTTACAGTAATAGTTCTTTTTATCTGTAAAAACAGCTTTTTTAGTGCTATTTCTTAACTGTCTAAAGGCTTG
The DNA here is from genome assembly GCF_019279795.1 of Protopterus annectens. NCBI lineage: Eukaryota > Metazoa > Chordata > Ceratodontiformes > Protopteridae > Protopterus > Protopterus annectens. Next base: position 1,225,116,012 of record NC_056726.1, on the reverse strand, counting down.
TTGGTCTGAAGTTGTTTTTGTACTTCTCCATTTAGCCCAAGATTTATTCCTAAGTAGTATTTTCTGTTTTGTCTCTTTGGACAGCCAGGGGGCAGGTTTAGATTTAACTCTGATAGAACGTTTTGGAGCATGTTGGTCAAGGATTGATAGGAATTTGGTATTGAAATATGCGATGGCATCTTCCAGGGTTAGGGTTTTTAGAAGATTCCATTTACAGGCTTTTAATTCATTTTTGAATAATAATGGGTTGAAGTGTTTCTTGCTACGTGAAACCCTGTAGGTAGGGATGTAATTAATGTCACTCTTTTGTCTTATGATGTAAGTTAAGGAATGATCACTTACATCATCAGGCAAAGTACATTATTTGAAAGACAGGGTATTGTCCACATAACTTCCCAAATGCCAAACAAATTGGTCAGTACTTGGGATGTACTGTCAAAGTGGTAGTTCTCCAGAATGGGTGGTGCACTGGTGTAGTGGTTAGCATTGTCACCTCACAGTAAGAGGTCCTCTAATTTGAATCTCAGCTGGAGTGCCTTTTGTGTGGAGTCTGCATGTTCTCCCTGTGATTGCGAGGGTTTTCTTTGGTTGCTCTGGATTCCTCCCACATTCCAAAGACATGCAGTAGGTGGATTGGACACTCTAAACTGGCCCTAGGTGTGAGTGTGTGTGTGTGTGTGTGTGTGTGTGTCTGTCTGTGGTGCACCCTCCGAGGAGGGTTGGGCCTTGGGCTAGAAGCCTGAGCCTATAATACTTGTAAATGCTAAAGATACAAGTACTGAAAGGTGCTCATTGCCTGATGTGCCACATGGTGAGTAAATGGGAAAGAGAGAGAGCGTTCTCCAGGATAGATAACTTTCCAAAGGATATGATAATGCATATTTTGGCATTTAGTTTCAGTCCATGATTCTGGTACCAGTTATTTGTTTGGGACAAACCTTCCTGCAGGATGGCCAAGTCATTTTAGGATTTAGTGACTGCTCCTAGCTTGCAGTCATCTGCAATCTTAGTCAGCCAGAGCCCTTTGGTATTCATAGGTTCATAGGTGTTTACTAGGTTAACGACCGCAAGGGCCTTTTTAAGCCTAGCTATGAATCCCAAATCTCTGACAAGTTCTGATACCCTTGATAAGTGTAAGTAGGGGCCTAGGAGATGATTTACAGCTTACCTGTGTCCATTAGGGACAATGTGCCAAACCAGGGATGAATTTCCGGTTTCCCATCCAATTGTCCAAGTTGCACTTGAATTGGGCCAGGCAGGAACTCTGCTTCACATGGATGGGGAACCTGATACATAGACAGGGTAGTCTCTGGGACACACACCTATCTCTCCAGCAGGTCCTATTTATATCACAGGCAAGGGTTAAGTCTTTAGGATGGGTAACTCTGGTGCTGTTTGTTTTGTGGATATGTAGGAGGTCCATTAGAGTGGGGTCTGACAATGCCCTGTATGCCAGGCATAGATCTCCCCTCAAAAGCCTGTAGGAGACAAAATACAGGGATAGGGCCTTGAGGTAGTCTGCATAGGACATATTACTTATGCCCTGTATTCTTTTTGTGAGGCACCTCTGCAAACATTCCAGTTGTTGGATATGCCTGGTTAGGTACATACCAAAGAGGGCTTTATACTCAATGATAGGTCTGATGAATGCCAGATACAGGGGAACAATGATTTCCTTGGACTTAGATACCATACCTTTGTTCATAAGTTGTGCAGCATAGAATGAGTTCCTCACCACCTTAGACACCTTATGGTCAATGCTAGATTACAATCTATGTGTGTCCCTAAGTCACTGACTACCTGGGTCAACTCTAAGGGGTGTGTTGTCAATATGATAGTCACCAGGGATGGATGACTTCCCAAAGGAGAATATTATGCATATCTTGGCATTTAGTTTTAGTCCATGGCTCTGACACCAGTTGTTTGTGTCAGCCCCTCCTGGAGAACATTTGTGTCAGCGTGCAATTCAATGACAGCTCCCAATTTGCAATCATTTGCAAAGTTTGTCAGCCAGAGACTACTGACATTGGCCCTGACTTCTGAGAAGCAAATGCCAAAAAGGAGGGTTCCAAGCACAGATCCCTGAGGGACTCCACTTGTGATTGGCCTCTTTGTAGAGATGGAGTCCCCAATTCTAACTTCCTGGGTCCTATCTGTAAGTCAGTTGTCTATCCACTGGGTGACTACAGGTTTGTACCTAACCTCTTGAGTTTGTCAACAATGCCAGAGTGGAGTATTGTGTCAAATGCCTTGGCCAGGTCAAGGTAGACAGTGTGAACGATTTTGCCCTCATCCATTGCTTTAGTGACCTTCTCAAAGAAGTCCTCCAGGTTGAGTAGGCATGATCTGCCCTTGACAAAACCAAACTGGGTTGGATCCAGTGTCTGGAGGTTTACTTTATCTCTGTTGATCATCTCCATGATAATTCTGTCCATGGTTTTACATATAAGACTAGTGAGACTTATGGGACTGTAGTTTCCAGGGTCTATAGATGGCCCATCTTTGTGCAGAGGGATGACTGTTGCCTTTATCCATTCATGAGGCACAAGTCTTGATTGGAGGCTACAGTTAATTCATGCTATTTAGAAGGCATCCTGGGATATCATTTTGGCCCATTGATGCAGTGTTCTTGGTCTTAGAGAGAGCATTAAGGACCTGATCACTAGTGATAGTAGGGGGAGTTATATTTGATGATATTTCCTGAGGAAAGGTTGAGAGGGAGAGAGGGGTAAAGCTGGAGTTGAATTTATCAGCCAGGAGGTCTGTTATATCTTCTGGCTCAGTATAGGTGGCTCCATTTACAATAAGCTCTGCACATAATTGTGTATTGCCTGTGAGGTTGTGGACATAGCTAAAGAATGCCTTGTGGTTGCTCCTTGGCCTGAAGGCCAAACTTACCTCAAATTTGGCTTTGTTAGAATGTATATGCCCTCTGAGTTGTTTGTTTAGTTTGATGAGAGTATCTTTATCCTGATGGGTACTGCACCTCCCAATTTTTGCCATGATTTTTTTCCTCCTGTTATACAGCCTATTGATTATGTGATTCCACCAAGGTGGCTTGTTTTTTGAGTTAGTTCTGTACTTCTTCCTGGTGGGTACAGCTGCCTCTACACAGCTATTAACATGCTTGTACAGAGTTTCTGTGAATAGTTGTGCATAGGCAGCAGTGTTCTCAGGGTTTATGGGGGTCTTACATTTTGCCAGGTTTTCACTTAATAGCAGGAGGTTAGCCTTACAATAGTTCCTGAATATTCCAGTTTTAGCTGGGGGTCCAAGTTATTTTTTACTTCAAAGGAGACCATTTTTGGTGTGACTTACCAGGGAAGGCATTAGAGTAGGGGGTGTGCAGCAGTCTCCCATATTAGTGAGGACCAGATCCCACATGGTTGCACCCCTGATTGGTGTATTGACTATCTGGTCCAGGGAGTTTGTGTTTACAAAATCCAGGAATCTCTGTGCATGAACACTGAAGGCGTTATAAGAGATCTGGGGACACAGGTTGACAGCAACCTCTTCTTCGACCACCACATTGCCACTGTGGTCAGAAAGTCCTTCTATGTGGCACATCTCATTACCAAGGATTTTTCATCCAGGAAGAAAGATGTCATCATCTCTCTCTGCTCTTCCCTCATTAGACCAATCATCGAGTATAATGCCCCATTTGACATGTACCTCACTAGACACCTGCAACAGCTGGAAAGGCCACAACAGTACCTCACAAAGAGGATCCTAGGCCTTAAACACATGTCCTACACAGACAGACTCAAAAAACTCCAGATTTTCTCTGTCTCATATCATCTACTAAGAGGTGATCTCTGCTTGACTTAAAAACTCATGTCTGACCCAGCTCTGTTAGAAATGTTACATCTAAAGAAATCTTAATCCCTCCACACCACATGTTCCAGAGACCTCAACCTCATTACCACATTCAACAGAACATACTGGAGAGACAAGTTCATAACCCAGAGACTGCCCATGCTCTGGAACAGACTTCCAATACATGTCAAGCAGAGCACTTCACTGGCCCTCTTCAAGAGAAATCTTGATGAGTGGATGGGAAATAGAAAGTTCACCCTGGGGATCACTCCAGTGGGTCTGCTTGATAGAGGCACTGGGAACTAATGTCGGGCAGCACAATGTCAGGGCACTTTTATGGGCTAGGCTTGTAATGGCTCCGGGGTCATTGGCCTAGTACACACCTATGAACCTATGTACATTTGGTGCCATAAAGGATTCCCAGTTAATAATGGGGTAATTAAAGTCACCCATGAATATGGTATTGGGTTGAATGGTTAGTGTTTCTAATAAGTTTAAATACATGATATGGGTTTCCTGGGTCATAAAGGGGGACCTATAACTTGCAACGAAGTGGTACTGATTTTTACCTATGGTGATTTGAATATGGAGCAGCTCAAGTGCATTGCCCTGTTTGACCAGCCTTGAAATATATGTATTTTTGATGTAAATAGAGAAACTTCCACATTTAGCTTCTGCCTGTGAAGTAGCTGGCCTAAATTTCTGGAAAGCATTATAACCTTGCACTGAGGGTGTGCTCTCCATGGCTTTAAAACATGCCACAGTGACCGCACAAACATCTGCATTCTCTAGGGTAAAGAGAGCTTTAAGGGAGTGGAGTTTTTTGTTTAGCACTGAGCAGTAATATCTTTAGATTTTCTTGGTTTTGATTTGTTATGTTAGAAGTACTTTTAGTTTGGCATTACCTAAAAAAAGCACTATGAGGCCAGACAATGTTTTAGCTAATACGCAAAAGCCTAGAGAGGAGAGGTGCAGGCCATCCCTGGCAAAGCAACACGGTCTGTTTACCATCTCCTTCCATGCTGACAAATATTGCACCCCTTTTGGAATGTACCTCACAAAACATCTGCAGCAGCTGGAAAGGCCACAGAAGTACCTCACAAAGAGGATTACTGGCCTCAAACAAATGCCCTGCACTGACTGCCTCAAAACCTCCAGCTTTACTCCATAGCATATTGCCTACTCCAAGGTGATCTCTGCCTAACATATAAAGCTATGTCAAACCCAGAGCTGTTGGACATGCTACACCTAAAGAAATCCCAATCCCTCCGAGCTACATGCTCTAGGGACCTAAACCTTGTCACCACAATAAACAGAACACGCTGAATGGATAGATTCCTTTCCCAGAGACTTCCTATACTCTGGAACAAGCTACCCATCTATGTCAAGCAAAGTTCTTCATTAGCACTCTTCAAGAAAAATCTTGATGAGTGGATGGGAAATTGGAAATACACCCCGGGGATCACTTCTGTGTCTCTGCTGGACAGTGGCACAGGAAAATAACTTTCTTGGGTGGTATAAGCTATGGAACCTTGCAGGCTAGGCTTATATAGGCCCTTGGGCCGATAGCCTAGTACCTACCAATGAACCTATGAACCCTTAGAATGACACCAGAAACTAAGCCAGTTATTAAAGTCAGTCATCTTTTGTTCATATAGTGGCATCATAGGTTCATAGGTTCATAGATTAGTACTAAGCTAACTGCCCTTTTGGGCCATTTGAAGCCTAGCCAGTTACCCCATGTGAGAATCAAACCCTGCACCTTGTGTCTTTAAGGTAAACACCTTAACCATTATGTCATCCTCCTTGGGGAAGGTAAACTGCTGCTCAGTGCTAGGCTTATGCCAGCCTGAGACACATATTCCCAGAGCTCCATGATGTCTGTCTTCATATAATCTAGGGAGGTACATCTCAGGTCATTTACTCCCACATGGACTATGACTGAGTCATATTAGTAATTGTGGTCCAATGACCTGAGTGCATGCATAATGTGGTGGATCCCAGCCCTTGATAAGCAACTAACCATAACTTTCTCCTTACTCAGCCTGGTGAGAGGGACATCAATGTGTCTCACAATGGAGTCTCCAATGACTAGAATGTTGGATTGTGTGGTGGCTTGCCTTATGGTCTTAGAGGCAGATGCTTCATGTGATGTAACTCTATGTGTTGATGTGGGTGTTGTTTTGAGAGTGCATTTTGGGCTGCTGAGGGTATTTATGTGTACTTCGTCTAGGAGGTCTTTGTAGTTTAGAAAGGTTACATGTAAGTGCCTCAGCATATGTTAGTCGATATGTATGCTTGGAATTGTGCATGATGGGTGCAGTGTGTGTACTACTGACAGCCTTAGTGACATTAGGTATACTTTTATGTGAAAGCTTTGCCTCCGATGACACTGTGTAAATACATCTCTCACATACCATATCAGTTTGTTTGAGAATTAACTGCTTGTCAGTAAACATGAGGCAATTTCTACATTGCCTCAGGATGCCCATATTCACCAAGCTGGTAACAGAGACAGTAGACAAGTTCATATCCATGGCAACAGACCCTTTTTTTATTGATTAGACAGTTGGAGTGAGAATATCAATCACTGTCTGGAGTATCCGGTTTGCAACTATGTGGACAGTGCTTGTCGCTGCAAACTAGTTGTCCTGTGTGCAACTAGGGTTTGGAGAAATTTCAATTGTGCTTTTACAGGAAAAAATGTCACTGAAGGTGTCTGAGTCTGTACACAGCACTGCCAAACACTTGAGGGGAAAGTAATACGTAGACCATGAAAATTTAAGGATGAAGCATTTAGGCAGATATTCTGAAGTTAGAAACAAATCAAGCAGTACTTACTGAAAACAAAGACTCAGCTTGTCAAGAATGATGGAAAGAGGGGAATCACATAAATGGCTACTGCCTGGCTACTACTAATTCTCATCTCACCACAGCTTCAATCTGTTGGGATACAATGCTTTTTTACTTCTTCTGTCAACAGAAACAAATTGTTAGCGCCAATCCAAGAAGAGAAGCAGGCCACAGTCTGTTTGGTGATCCACTGTTTTGTCCTTAATGATGCTGTAAGCTTGTAGCCTTTTTCTGGTAGATGCCTTAAATAGCAACCAGACCAATCAGGAACATTAAGCACAGGCACTCATTCTCCAACCAGAAACAGTGAGGAATCAAGGCACTCTGCCTCTTTTTTCACCAGGACCAGAGTATAAGCACAGATTCCAAGCTATCACCTATAAAGCAGTTATTAGGCATTCTGGTGATCAGCAGTCTCCAGGAAATAATGTTCCTGTACTCCATCTCTCACCAGGAGAAAACAGAATCACTAATCCCAAGATGACTACTGAGAGGTAGTCTTGCAATTGATGTTTAAATGTAAGATGAAAAAAATGGTTTATCCCAAACAGTGCAGTGTACACTAAGCAGTTATGAAAGTGGGTAACTGAAGTTTTAGTTGTCTAAGTGGACAGACACTGTTTTCAAAAGAGCAAGATAGATTGAAAGGGGGTGGGCACTTTTGTATTCTGGTACGATGGGATAAAGTGGGATGGTCAATAAATTTAAATAGTTGAAGGGAAATTATTTCTCATAATGATAATTTTGTGGTTACTCACACCAGTCAGTAAAAGGAAACAGGGAAGGAGATATATGGTCAAATTAACATAAGGGGCAGGCAGCTAGAAAGACAGTGGTGTTAAAGAACACAACAGTAACAAGGTGGAAGGCTGGGAAAAATCCTGTCTGACTCACAACAGACAGAGCTGTCATCTATTTTCAAGTTTTAATATGCAAATAAAAGCAGAATACAGGTAAAACACAGTGTAAAGAAAACAGATCACAGTATACAAAATAGAAAAATGCAATGAAGTAATACAAAACACAAGAAAACAAATGCAAACTAACCTTTCCCTTACAGCAAGCTGTGGCAAAGTCTGTGTGAGCCTTTCCAGTAAAGCTCTGAAATGTTTTACTTTATCCCTTAATTAGAATGTTTAGCTCCTAGCTCCACCCTCTCAGTTCACAGATGATTAACCTTAACTGACCTGTTTTAACTTCTGTGTGACTCCTTATTGACCTGTTCTAATTTCTGTCTGACTCACAAGAGACAGAGCTGTGGTCTCTTTTCAAGTTTTAATATGCAAAAAAGCAGAATACAAGTAAAACACAAGGTAAAGAAAACAAATCACAGTATACAAAACAGAAAAAGACAATAAAGTAATACAAAATACAAGAAAACAAAAGAAAACTAACCTTTCCTTCACAGCAAGCTGTGGCAGCATCTGGGTGAGCCTTTCTGAATATATAAACAGTACAGTAGCATGACAACATGCTGACATCTACTGTGAGACTATGCTATCACACCCCATTGGCTGCTTGCTGTGTTGCCAAAAGCCAATGGTGAATGGTTTTAATGCAGTTACCTCGACATTCACAAATTGTGCCATGGACTACCATGCATGTGAACAAGTAGAAAGTGATCCCATAGTATAATGGAGAGATTGTATTGCACCATGCTATGTGCCCATTCAGAAACATTCAATCAAATTACTTAATTATCATAACGGCTGTGCTATGAGTCCTATATGATAAAAGCCACAGTCACCATTGCTGGGCTCATCATGCTACCTATACTGCAACTGCATAGAAAGCATATATTTTACAAGAGAATAGTGGTATTTTATGCATACATACAAAAAGTGGCACTACATTACCTGTGGTAAGTAGACTCAGTCCATTAGTAGGTGGGGATGTACACTGGATATATTTACCATATGGGGGACCTGCTCTAGAACAACCTGCACACAGTGGAATAGATAACACAGAGTGATGGAAGGGGGTCTCTGAGCAGACAGGGCACATGTTCATCTACCGCCAGCCAAATGGACTGCTGAAAGACAAGAATTGCTGGTATAACCATGTTGGATGGCAGCACAGAGGGATGTTTGGAAGGCACAACCTCTTTTATAAGAGTCCAGCTGGCATACACAGAGAGGCAGTTGGTGTGATGAAGTCCCATCTGCTAAATCATTCAGGCTGGAGCTATGTTTCCTGTGACACACACACGTGGTGGTGTTACCCGGGGGAAGACAAAGGTCCATACAGATGAATCACAGGCTGAATTTTACACACACACAGTCCATTTCCAGGCTATCCAAACTGGAACACTGTGGAAATATTGCCTTTGAAAGCACAATATAGTAGGCATACCAGCTGGAGCTGTGATGCTAGTGTAATGTAATGCATGTACTTCATAGGTTCATAGGTTGGTACTAGGCTATCGAACCTAGGGCCTATACAAGCCTAGCCATAACAATTCCCTGGCTATTTCTTCCCACAGTATTTACTTCCCTGGACCCCTGTCTAGCAGGGCAACTGACATGATCCCCGGGTAAATTTCCTATCTCCCATCCAGTCATCAAGGTTTTTTTTTTTTTTTTTTTTTTTTTTAACTTAAACTGTAAGCTTTGTAAAATATTTAATGGGAACTGTACAGTGAAACTGCATTTCTGTGACAAAGCAGAAAATCTGTGAGGCTGCAATAGCAAAATAAGTTTTTTTCTTACATTTATTTCATTGAATTGCACTATACAGCAAATCTACTACATTTTGCACTGTAAAAAAGCTTTTTTTACTATTTCACTTCATTTGTGTACTGTTTTATAATGTTTTAACTGTATTTTCATTGCTTGTGTTCCATTACTGTAATTGTATTATTATTGAATTACTTAACTTTAAACTGCTTTTACATACTGAGATTTGTATTTTCTGTTTGTGAGTGCTCCATCTGTGCTTTTATGTACATATTTTGTGAGGTTTCTGTGTTCTAGTCAGGTAACATAGTCTGGATAGAGGCCTGCTGTTATCCAGGCCTGGTTCTTTTGCTTGCTGTGTTTCCTGTGTTTCTGGCAGCCATATTCTGCTGGTAGTGTCTTGACTTCTAGCATGACTAATTGGTTGAAAGAGCAGGGGCTACCAGGATTGGGTAGTAATTCGAGCTACTATATTCATCCATCTTTTCTGGTATTTTTACACTGTGTTTGCAGGGTGTTGCATTTGTTTGCTCTTTGTGCACTGCCGTTGTGCTGTTTTAACCCATTGCAAGGCATCTCAGTTGGATTTTTTCCCCTACTAGCACTCATGTGTAACTGACACCTTCCCTTGCAACTACTGTAATTTTTCCCAGCCGTATTCACACCTATAGGTACTCTATTCTGATAGTACCCACTCTACCATCCTTGACCTCTCTTTTCCATGGATTCTGACAACCATAATCGGGCAACTTCCTGTGGTTTCTCCTGCTAGTCTTGTTGACATGGGCATCCTGAGACAGTGTAGCAACTGCCCCATGTACGCAGACAACCGTCTTCTTCTACCACATAGGAACACAATATTTAAGAGATGCAATTACATTAAGAACCTAGAAGCCTTGCTGTCTCAATCACAAGCCAGTACATCTGGCACTGAGAAGGCTGTCTGCACAAACACCACAAGCACCATACCTCTAACACCACCCACATCTGTATAGTACATTCCTACATATGTGGAGGCACTCAACATTAACATGCCTAAACAAAAGAGATCTCCGAGGCAAAAGCATACCTGCACATCACAATCCACCAAACCAAGCACCACATATAGTACACATGCCTGTGTCACACAGCCTGTAAGGCCCAGCCACAAACCCAACATACTAGTCATAGGAGATTCTATCATGTTACACACAGACATGCCCCTCACCAGGCTAGACAAGGGGAAAGTCACAGTAGGTTGCTTGTCAGGTGCTAGAATATGCCACATCACTCAAGTCTCTCAGCAACAGGTACTGTTATGACTCTGTCATAGTCCATGTTGGTGTGAATGACTTGAGATGTACCTCACTGGACTATATGAAAAGAGACATGATTGAGCTCTCTGAATATGTGTTCCAGGCAGGTATGTCCCTAACCTTAAGCAGCATCCTACTGTCACCCAAAGTGATGCCTCAAGTACAAACAGAAAATGACTGACTTTAACAATTAGCTTTAGTTTCTGGTGTCATTCCAAGGGGATTCAATACCTGACAGCCTGGGAGGACATGATTGACAGACTACAATGCTTTGCCAGAGATGGCCTTGATCTGTCTCCCCTGGGCTTCAGGCTTCTTGCAAATACTCTTGCCTCCCCCATAGTGCCTTTTTTAGGCAAAGTCATGAGGACAAAAGTACCAACGTGAAAAATTCTTCTAAATGAAATTTAAAGGTCATGCTGATAAACGCTAGGAGTCTTAACATGAAACAACTCTCATTGCAAGCATTCCTCACCCTGGACAATGCTGACATTTGTGCAGTCACTGAAACCTGGTTCGAGCTGTGGAGATCACCTAGTCCTTACCAGGTTACTTGTCCTACCATACTTTCAGACCCCAATCAGGGGACTAAAAAGCCAAAGGAGGTGGAGTTTCAATATTTATCAAAGACATACATAACTCCAGGCTGGTCAAACAGTATGACACTTCAGGTGCAGCTAACTATTGACAAAGCACCTGTTCAAATCATAGCTAGCTACAGACCCCACATCATGACTCAGGAGGCCCACTCCACCTATCTGGACTTACTTGAATCCATCCAAATTTAACCCTCTATCCTGATCCTGGGCGATTTTATCTACTCAACCATAGAGTGGAAGACCTATTCTAGTTCAAACATGAATACTCAAAGATTCCTCAACTTCGTCAATGCCAATGCATTGGATCAGCTGGTCGACACCCCCACAAGAGGTGAAAATATCCAACATGAGTAGCCACTGTAGCACCCCTACAGTGTCATTCATCTTGGTAAGATCCAACCATAATGCAATCACTTTCAAAATCACCATCTCCCCTGACCCCCACCCCCCCTTGCCTGGGACGAACAAAAAAACTTTTCCAAAGCTGACTACAACCTCCTAATAGCAGGTATAAGCAGCTTCACAGCCACCATCCCTTCAGTTGAATCAAGCACTAATGTCCAAGCCTACACCAAAAAACTACATGAGCACCTATAAAGCTGCATGGACTCACCAGTACCTGACAGTACCAAATCATCTTCCTCAAGGAAGAGTGAACCTGTCTGCTGGATGGCAGGAATAAGCAGACTCTATAATAAAAGGAAAAAAATGCTGTCCAGGACCAAGAAGGAGCAGATGTCACTTTGGAAGCAATCTCTCCTTTGTCTGAACAAGCAAATATGGTCACTGATGAAATCCTCCAAGGCTAACTTTGAATCCAAACTGGCCGCATCCACTAAGGACAATCACAAGGCCTTCTTTGCATAATTCCACAATCTCAAAGGTAACTCCCAAATCTGCTCTGAACTGGTGGTCAAGAATGCCACATACACAAACGCCATAGATATGTCCAACCTGCTGGCAGACAAGTTCAGTGAAAATTTCACCCCCCACCCCCCATCAGTAAACCAGGACATCCCCAGCATCTGACCCCTCCCCTCATCACCAGGCAGTAGGTTATTAATGCCCTCTCAAAGGCAAAAAATACAGTCTCCACAGGACCCGACAATATCCTTGGCTGTGTCCTTCATGAACTCAGGCAAGAGCTCTGACCACCACTAGGCACCCTATTCAACCAACCTTTCTCTGTGAATTACAGGATTCTTCAGAGAGAGAGAGCTGGCCATGTATAGGAAAGTAGTCATATGTATGTGATTGTGAAACTACTGCATTGTCTCTATGGAAGCCTGAATGTGAATAAACCTGTATGGGTTACACTCCTGGATTCTGTTGGGAAAAGACAAAAAATATATAATATGTATTTTAAGCTGAAACCAGTGCAACTAATTAGCCCTGTTGGAAGAGGTGATTGTGTCCACATCTATGTCAGTTTGCCACAAAAATCTGCCTCTGCCTGTATAATATTTTGTTACTTAGCATAGCTAAGGGTTCAGTACCCTTTAGGTTACAGACAGCTAGTATGACATTTATCAAGTTAGAGATTTTCTTTGATAATAAAATGTCATTTAAATATTCTGTCTGTGCAACTGATTATTCTTTTTGTAGTATTTATGCAAGTGATTTTACCTCTGCATATTTAATTTGTATCAGCACTATCTTGAGATATTCATTGTCTAAATAATTATTTTATTTATTCACTTTTAAGATTTGTGTTTGATATTTATGTATGATGTATTATTTGAGAAGAAGGTATCACTGAGCACTGTAAGCTGTTAGACAACTGGTATTCATATCTAATTGGTCAGACTGTTCAGCCTATTACCATTTTGTGTTTATTATTTGGTTATATATCAGTGTAGCTGGCTGGCCTCTAGCCCTATAGTCTAGAGTGGTAGCCATACTATTTTGATAAGAAGAAACATGAGGAAACTTGAGAAGTCTACCAGCCTTACATGAGAATTGTGTGTGTGTGTGTGTGTGTGTGTGTGTGTGTGTGTGTGTGTGTGTGTATGTGTGTGTGTGTGTGTGTGCGTGTGTATAAATAATTTTTTTGAATGACAGTTACTGTGAGTAAAGGCAATGGAAAACAATGGGATTTACAGAATGAGTGGTGAAAAAGGGACTTGGAGTACTAGGCTAAAGACAGTTCCATAAGTGGTCAATTTGTAGTCTTAGTCTGTGTGTGGATGTTGTAAGTCCATACTCAAGGCAATGATACATATTCTCTGAATGCTGTTGAGGCCAGGTTGTATTCAGTGAATTGACATTTGTACCAGCAAGGTCATCACAGTAGCCAGGCAGACCTGCTGCACTGGTGGTGGAGTGGTAGAACTGATGGGAGAAATATTTGTGCCTGTGCACTGGTAACAGGTGTATGCCCCCATTTACATGTAAATAAATGGTAGCAAAACAGTGGGTCAAAACAGATAAGGGAAACAGCATTACAGCGACACATATAGATCGATATCCAAAAATAGCATAGGCTCAGGTCAGCGATTTTTTTCCCAGGGAAAAAAATCACTTGGCCTGAGTCCTATCATTACCCTTTACCCCCCTGTACTGCTATCTCGCAGTTGGTATATTTAGTTAGTGGGTGTGTGGGGGGATGAAGCCCCCCACTTTGTTATGTTTGAAAATGTGTGTATGTGTTTTTAGTGCAAGCGATTTCTTTCCCACGGAAATAAATCACTGTTTTGAACATTTGTGGTTTAGTGCAGTTGCTGATTATGTGTCGACGAAGAGGCATTCAATGGAACACCTCTTTGAGCATTTAATATAGACTGCAAAACAGCATCAGTGGCTGGAAAATTCTCCATAGCAGAAACAGAGGCTCTGTGAGCACATGGAAGGCACATTCTAAGGACCTTCTAGGAGACAGCTGATGTGTGTATGTCATTGGTGGGGGGGCAAGCCATCATTAAAGATGTGAATGCCATCGGTGGCCACAACAGGCCATCACAATGGCTCTGTCATAGATTTTACCAACATGAAACTGCACACCCTCATGAAAGCTCAAGGTACAACATAGAAGACAAAATAGTTACAGGTGGATGTCCACTGTCACAGACCACCCTCATTGTTTCAGAGGAATTATTGGTGTCCCTGTCTGTGGACAGAGAGAGTACATTGATACCTGGAGAAGCCTTGATGTTGGAGCTGGACTGGTGATGATATCATGTGCCTTTGTCAGGGAAGCACTAGGCTGGCATTACTAAAACACATAAGCATCAACAGGTGCTGCACCACAGTATAAGATTGCTGATGATAAACATTGTCATATCTCTCAAACAGGCATGTCTGTGAGGCAGTCACCACAACATGCATCACAAAGAAGGTGTGTCTTCATTCTCTGTGCAACATTTAACCCAAAATACTGTTATAGCAATGGAGAATGGAACTGCCACATTTTCAGTTGTGTACATTGGTATTTATCTGTCTTCACAGGTGCAATAATTGTGGGATCAGCCATAATGGAAGAGCACATGCCTATCTCAGTGCAGTATCAGAATCTGGAAATGATGGCTGCCTACACGTGGCAAAGTTCAACAGCACAGTACTACTGTTATCAACAGTTACACTGAAGGGTTCCCTACCACCCACATCCACTGGCCTAGCAGTTTTGGTTGTGGAACCCATTTCTGCCTCTACACTGAATACAGAAGGATAGAACATCCTGGCAAACTAGCACAAGATGCATGGTTGTCATTTGCTCATGTAACATCTGCATACAGTGGTACCACCACATAGCATAATGACAACAGTAGGGGAAGATTACACCGGTTGAAATCGATGCCATGGTTCCTGCTCTGTGCATGATCCTGTTGTAACACTAGGCATACATCAGATGTGCAGGTCAGTGATTCAGGTAAAGAATGATGCCATTAATGCAATGGCAGCAATGATTAACAGACTGCTTAAGATAAGAGACAGCACACATGAGGGCCTGCAACACCTATATACAGCAGTAGAGCATAGGGATAGGAAAAACTCCACCTCTAATGTCAGTGGACAACTACTTGGCAGCTAGTGTAACCTCCATGGGGTCTCACAGCTCATCCCACCATGGCACTGTTCCTCTATCTTCTCTGAAGGTATGACCCACAGGGCAGGTTCCTCAGGGTCATGAAGTTCCACTTCTTCACTACCAACTACTGGTGTAAAGTCTACTGCAGCATGAAAGGCCCACTCTCACAGATATGACCACCATGGTGATTCTCCACATCTCATCACCAGGCAGTCTCGGTCCTGCATTTCCACATCATCCTTGCCAGTGTGTGTTGGTGGCAGTACCACTCCATGAATGGGATGCCCCTTATTGCTGAAGCTATCCACAATCTGCATCACTCTTAACTGTGAACCCACAATTCCTGTCACATCCATGCCCATGCTTTGCTCTGCCATCTGCTACAGTTTAATTCCTGGCACCAGTACTGTGCAAGTGCCCAGAATATCTGGACATCTATTCTCAGGAATCTACACTATCTCACTACAAAGTGTAACTATCTCCCCACGATTACCCAGCTGTGTAACATGATAACTTTTACACATCCCCTAATCCATCTCCTCTTCCACTGATGTAACCAATACTGATCCTTGTCACTGTGCCCATCCCACTTGTGTAAATGACAGCTGTGCCCAGCCCATCCCTATGTGCTGCATGGATTTTGTAATGTCTGATGTACAGCATCACCAGTCATGCACTGCACTACATCTCCTGGGTGTTCTACTGCATGCATCAGTTTAATTGTTGATGTCTCTATTTTAGCCCATAGTTGTGGACCAGATGCCACCTCTTGCCAGTGCTGCAGAGAACTGTGTCCACCTCAGCATCACATGGAGCTACTCTGTAGGTGGCTCCTCCAAACGTTCTTCACCAGTACTTCCCCTGTGACTGGCTCTAGTCTGTCTGTTCTTCCAGTGACAAGCACATGCTGAAGTTTCATAACAACATGTTGTGCAGCATGACACAGACAACAAATATATTGCTGCTGGTCTCCAGAGCACACTGCAATGTGCCACCAGAGGAATCTTGTCAACATAAGTGGGCTTTCAACATTCTAAATGCAAGCTTGAGAATGTTGCAGGTTTGATACACTGCAGAGTTGTAGGACATCTTAGCCATGCTCTGCAGGTTGAATACTGGTATTAGGGTCTATATCACATAGTCAAAGTCTTATAACTGCAAACACGTAATGTTCAAACCATTATGTTTGAAGTTACAAAACTTTGACTATGGATAAAAAAAAAACAACAACAACGGAAAACAAAATAAACTGTTTTAAGCAGGGGGGCTACACCCTGCTACTTAAATACACTAACTCCGAGATCGCACCCCATTGAACAAAATGGAAACCTCCTCTTATGGAGATTTCCATTGAAACTCTCAAACCTTTACAAATTCGAGCTTATGGTCTCAACCATATGAGGTTTGAACTTGAAAAAGTTTGTCTATGTGATAGAAGCCTTGGTATTATAAGCCATGTTCTTCAGGTTACATACTGATGTTATCAGCCATGGCTCAACAGAGTGTCTCCATCACCTGCCAAACAAAAGAGTAGGCAGTTTTAGAAATCACTGCATTCTACACTCCAACAGCCTGATAGCAGGGTTGAGTGTGCTCACCAGTTACATATCCCTGTGGGAAATCACCACACACAAATCACTGGTTTAGTTCAGATGTGTTAGATGTGGGAATCATAGGAACTACCTAGATGGCACAGAGGAACACTGGATCATGTACATTGCATACAACCTGGCAGTTGGTGTGGAAAACATTCCAGCTGACAAACAGCATCCTTGTGAACTGTACAAGGTCTTGATGATGATGTGGGTGCAATCAATGGCTTCTAGAACTTTAGAAAAATGGGCTTTGTGAGCTGTAGGAACCACACAAGCATCATCACATGGTGCAATATGACATTAAGGAACCGGTATAGTACTAATGAAGCAGATGCTTGTAAAATACCTACTATGGCCCCTGATAGCCACTCTAAAGTCGACTTAACAAGGATGGTTAATGCTACACATAGCTTCATACGTTTGTAGGTTCATAGGCACTTACCAGGCTATTGATCTGTGAAGATCTTAAGAAGACAAGCTTTATATTCCCTTGGTAGATTTTAGCCCTTATATTTTGGGTAAAAATAACTCGGGTACAAGAATGATATGTTGGGGCATTTTCTTGTTGCTCCTATTCATGAGGGATATAGGTGGTAAACCAAGGGTGAATTTGTGGTTTGCCATCCATTCATCCAAATTATGGTTCAATAAAGTAAGATAAGTACTTTGCTTTATGTGGAGTGAATGATGATTCCATAGTAGAGCAGTATTCTTTGTGATAAATACCTAACCCTCCAACATGTTCTATTTATGTTGCAAATGAGACTGAGATCCCTTGAGTGGTTATTCGTGCTACCACTGAATTTGTTAATGTTTAATATGTCTGAAAGGAAAGGGTCTTAGTGTCCTAAATTGCCTTAGTGGCATTCATGCATCTTATGCAATTCCACATGAGAACAGCACATGTCAACAAGCTCCTCTATACTGTCTCTGTCTACATAATAGCATCTATGTCTCTTTTATGTCCATCTATCAGCCATGCTTGCAATCTAAAGACCCATTTGTCCTTTACAGAGTGCCAGCCATTTCAATAAATTCATAGGTAAAGGCTAAGCTATCAGTCTGCAGACTATTACAAGCCTAGCCAGTAACCCAATGGTCAGAATTAAACCCTGTGCCTTGTATCTGTGAGGTAAAGACTCTAACCATTATGCTAACATCACCCCACATTTGCCAACTTTGAAGCAAGTAATGATTATAGAATGAATCACTTATGTAGCCAACAGTGTTTAAATCCCTAACCCAGCCCACATAGGTAAAGCTAAGAACCTGCATCACAAGAGGGGCCTCCTGCACCCTACTTCTATGTGCGTCTGCTCACATACACATGCTTATGGGGGCTATTGTCACTGGTTTTTGGA
Source organism: Protopterus annectens (assembly GCF_019279795.1). Classification (NCBI taxonomy): domain Eukaryota; kingdom Metazoa; phylum Chordata; order Ceratodontiformes; family Protopteridae; genus Protopterus; species Protopterus annectens. The sequence continues at coordinate 1,225,097,794 of NC_056726.1, read as the reverse complement.
CAGTCAAGCTACATCCTTCTGGTCTATGGCCACTGTAATGTAGTTTCTAACCACAAGTTACACAAGCAGCCAATTGGGATCAAATTCAGAAGCAACAGAACTTGTACAAACAAGTGATACCTTGAACCTAAAATCATCTCTTTTATTGACCAGGAGCATAGTCTTATTAAGGGACTTGCTCAGCATAACAATGAAGGCAAATGAAGGTGGAATGAATCAAACCCTATACAATGGGGACAGGAATTAGCTAGTTAGGAAGTCAAAGCATTAGTCCTCTGTGCTGTCAGATTTTGATCTGCATCAAGACTCCCTCCCTCGTCTGCTGTCATAAAAGCAGGAATAACAATTGTCATTACAGGCGACATGCAAGCCACATCCTCTAATGAAGATTCTGTAAAGAAGGCAATCTTTGGTTTCTGATGCTGAATCTAAGGCTTAAGCAATAGCCATCTGTAATTAAGTCTATTCATGTAAACACAAACAGTAGAAAGAAACATGGCAGCTAACTAGCTGGGTATGCAACAAGACTTGGGATGGGAATGATATCACCCGATCTCAATACTGGAATTTATTTATTTATTTATTTAACATTTATTTACTAGGAACGTCTGACTTGGAATGAGACAATTTTCACAATGGAGGCCCGGAGAGAAACGCCCCAGATGCATGTCTTTGTAACATGGAAGGAAACCCACATAAATGCAGGGAGGACATGCAGACTCCACACAGAAAGCACCCCAGCCAAGAATTGAACTGGAGAACCTCTTGCTGTGAGGTGACAATGTAAACTGCTGCATCACTGCACCTTCCAATCAAATGAGAGAACACAGTGAGAGCTTAGACTTTTTCCTGAAGACAGCAGGAGGATGAGATTTGAATAGCATTTTCAGTCCAATTTGAACTTGCAGGTTGAGGTATATATTCCCTTTTGCTTGTCCTTTTACCATGAAATGCAAAAGTAATGTAACAACAGCAGTGGGACAATGCTGTTGTTATATTACAATAGCAGAGAGACCATGATGTGGTATTACCCAAGCCTCCATTTTGGAAATGTTTATGCTATATCCTGCTGCTGATATCCAGAGTTTCAGTAATATTAGATACATTTCATTTTTCTCCAATTCAAATAGTATGATCATATTATCTACGTATGAGGAAAATAATATTTACAGTTATTTAATATGGAGGTGTTCTGTGGGACTATGGACTTATTCTTCCAAAGCAGTGTAATCTTTTCATAATTATAATGAATAAAAGTGAGGAAAGCTGGATTACCTAATTAATGCTACTAGTGAGGGGAAAATCATTTGAGATTAAATGGGCACATTTTTATCTAAATTAAGACCCATGTGTAGTGATTTAAATAATTGTAAAAGGGAACCACGAAAATAGTGCATATGTAACACATGGAATAAATTATTCCATTCTAACTCAATTTAGTGCTGGGAATGATAATCCATTCTAAAATGGTACAGAAAGGAGCATTAAAGATTTTATTTAAAACTGTCTTGTGCTAGCCTCCTAAAATAAATATATAGTGGAAAAATGATTAAAGTAGGTAACATTTGTTTTGAAGGGCTTGCCCACAAGACCATGTAGAATAATATCTATTTGTTAACTAGCTAGGCCCATTGGACATAGAGTACCTTTGCAGGGATGACCCGGTTAAGTGACTTGCTCAAGGTCACACAATAGGCAAATGAGGGCTGAGAGAATCGAACCCTGTACAAGAGGAACTAGAACTTGGAGACAATGTTAGTAATGGATATGGCACTAAAGCTGTTTTATTCCCCCATTTGCTGTGTCCAGGACTTTATTTCTTTCAACTTTCATTTCTATGCTGTGTGACACTGAGCAACTCATGTAACCAGACAGTACTCCCAGGTTGCCCTTGAAAAAAGACAATTATGTCAAGTGGGCTTACCCAGTACAATAAGAGAAAAAATATAAATGTATATGCGTATATATATATATATATATATATATATATATATGTATATGTGTGTGTGTGTATATATATATATATATATATATATATATATAAATGGGTCTACTTCATATGACCTAAATTTCATATGATCGAAATTCATTTGACTGAGACCAAATGACCTAAATTTAATTTGACCTAAAACTCATTTCACTGACAATGAGCACTGTCAGTCTGTAGAGCAAGTAAAAGGTATATGGCTTGTTCCCCTCTGTAGTGCGACCCTGGAGTTAGAATATATAGTTGGGGGGCATCCCCCCACATTGAGGGGTGGGGGGCATACCCCCCCAGTTTGATTATGTATTCTGTGGTTTGATTTTATATTATTCAGTAAAACTGAACTTTGTGGTATATGCCTTGTAAAAGGTATATGCCCTGTTCCCTGCTGTAGTTCGATCCTGGAGTTAGAATATATAGTTGGGGGTGCAGTTTTACTGAACAATATAAAATCAAACCACAAAATATATAAGCAAACTAGGGGAGCTACACCCCCACCCCCCAACTATATATTCTAACGCCAGGCTTGCAATGTACAATAAATAAGAAGATTTGTTTTATTTGGTCTGCTGTGTTGCTGATTTATCCAGCTACCTTCCATCAAGGGCAAGTTTGTTTAGCATTTGGAGTTTGCTGCATCTGTTTTTGGGGACTGTTATACATTGTTTGGGTCATTTTCATCTTTACCTGTATTATAATAATGAAACAGAAGAACCATCTGCATGCATTAATGCCATATACTAACATGTCAGAAGATGAAGATGATGAAGACCATAATAAATATGTATGCAGCACAGCCTCCTGTCTCACGGCAATTTTATTTTATGATGAAGACCATATGACACACCACATGCACTTAGCGTGGTGGGTACTGATTATTTAAAGGAATACTAATATAGATAGATAGATAGTTAGTTTAAAAAATCTAAATAATGAAATGTCTACTTCACTGACATTGACACACATGAAAAACGCAGCATATTGAGCATGCTCCAAGACATAATTCCCAACCCTTAAGCATTGTATATATAAATATTGAATATATATATATATATATATATACATATATAGACAGATATATCCATTTGTTAATGAGGTAGATTCACTGGATATGTGTACCCTTTTCATGGGCAACCAAGAAGCAACTTCTGGTTAAATGACTTGCTCAAGTACAAAGGAGGGCTTAAGAAATCAAACGTTGTACCGCAGGAACTACAGCTCACAGCCTTAACCCTTATTAAAAAAAAAAAAAATAAGACTTTATGCATGTCATGTGGGATATAGTTTAATAAACACCAACATTTATATAACATTACATAACATTATACTAGTTACATGCAGCACCTATATCCTCAGATGTTATTGCAGCATGCTTGAAAATGTAATTTGAATTCTTTCAAACCTACCTGTTTCAGTGCCACATCTTAGATTATAGTCACATTTGCTGGAGTCATCTTATCAGGTGCTGCACTATCATGATCATGTGAGTTTTGATAAAGTCATCTTCAGTATAATTTCTGCAAGTCAAGGATGGTTCCTTTACATTTCTACATCAACTCTTGAAATTTCTCTGTCACATCTGTTAGCTGAAGTTTTATTATTTTTAAAATGAAGTTAGTCTTGTTTCAATACATTATTTCTGTAAGATCACCTACGTTGATATCAACTATTTAAGATCTAGGAAGTGCAGCTGATCTCATGAGTACAACTACCTGATGCTTTGAGTGCCTGAACCCCTATTTATTTTTCTGAATGAAATAAAAATAGCACTATGTTGTTCAGTAATAGCAAACCTTTTCTTTCTGCCGAACTTTTGACTTTTTTGACTTTTGACCAGTAAGCTTCGACATTTTGTATAGATACAGGTTGAAGCAACACCAAAGAGACAGGTAGTGAGGTATTGTGGGACGGATCTTTCATAAAGTCGTGTCAGGATTGTTCAGCTTCAAGAAAAATTTTCAAGAAGCGGTACTCACAAACAAAATTAGGTGACAACAATAACACTTTTTGCAATAAACACCATAACATTTGATATGTTATATGCTAAAGAGATTACTCCCATCGCTAATATTTGGTTATTTACATTTTCTATTAACAGTGTAACAATATACTTTAAGCAAAACATCATGCAACAGATATGGAAAACTGCTCTATTTAAATCCCTCCCAAAGTAAACCAACCCAAAAGATACTTCTCAATTACATGCAATATCCATCCTCCTAATTCTGAGAAAACTCCCTCTCCCTCCATATCCAGCAGTAACACCTGTCCTCTTCTAAACAACATAAAAGCTGAGCTGGCCAAAGTACTATGACATCACCTTGGTCCCTAACTGATGACATCCTGCTCAACTCTGATAATGGCTTTCTTACAGGTACCTTATTTACAGACCTAACAAGGGCATTCGGTCTCATTGATCATTAACTTCTCCAAAACAAACTAAATGAAACTGCTATCAGTCCAGATGCTGCTCCTTGGTTTAAAAACTTCCTCACTGATAGACACTTTAGAGTTAAAATAGGATATTCCCAATCAAATTCTGCGCCTATTACCAAAGGATCCATTCTTGTCCCCCTCCTCTTCTCCAAATTCATTAACAAATTTCCTTATGACCTCTCTGTGTCCCACTTATTTTCTATGCTGATGGCATAGTCATCACTCAAACACCATCAGTCAATGCTGACTACAGTCAGACCTACATGAGCTCCACCACTGACTCATAAACCATAAACTACTTCTCATCCCAGCCAGAACTAAAACTGTTTTTTGGAACCGCACAGAAAATTCACCAAGCACCTGAATCTTTAACTACCTTTGACATACCCAACCATTCCATAGAGACAACCTTCACCTTCTAATACCTAGGACTGTGGCTTGATCAGTCACTAAACTTTCATTTCCACACAGACAAAGTGAAAGCCCAGAATAAACTCCCTCCACTTCAAGGCCAAAAAGATCTCCCCTTTTATATCCCAACCAGCCAGAGTAGACACTGGCAAAGCAGTTCTCTTTTCTCAACTTGAATATGGGCTCCAGATTTTTGCTTCTGTCTCCAAGAAAAACATCGCCACACTCCAGACTATTTCTAGCAGCATCTGTCAATTCATTACAAACTCACCTCTCTGTGAGCATCACTGTATCTCCCTTCAGAAAGCCAAATGTCTACCCGTAAAACAAAGATGTAGCATACTTTTAGAATTCCAACTCCACAAAGTATTCCACCTCTATACATTTATTCCCCTTGCAGCTAGACTTCAAGAAAAAAGCTACTCATGCAACCTGAGGCACTACTCACAAGCCACACCAACTCTTATTACCCCTGTAACCAAACTCCACAACACTGCACATGCTTTCTTGTCTCGGGCACCCACTCTTTGGCAAGCTCTCCCCATCACCATTAAGGAAATCAACTCTTATTCCAAATTCAGAATGCAACTCAAAAAGCACTTCTTCATCCAATCCAAATGTCCCTGCTTCAACACAGGATAAATCACCTAACCTATCTCCTTTTCATGTCTCTTCTCCTCTCTTCTTTCAAGATTCACTGAAGATTAACCCAATATATAAACTAATGTGTATATTACATTTTACACTGTGCTTGACTGTATGCTGCACTGTGCTTGTTCAATGGAAAGTATATACACAGTTTTTTTTTTCAATGTAATTAGTCTGAATTATTCTGTTATTGCTTACATTTCTGTATTTTTGTTGTGAAACATTTTGCATTTCATTTGGGCTAAGCCTGAAATTGGTCAATACTGATCAGTGTATTACTCCAGGAAAGAAATATAAATGAATAAAAAAGCTAAGTGGTGACAGTGCAACAGGTTGTAGTGGAGGGTTTCTGTATGCAGGCACATCTAAATAACAGTTTTGCTTTGTTCATAGGTTAGTACTAGGCTAATTGCCCTTGTGGGCCATTTTAAGCCAAGCCAATTATCCCATGTTAGAATCAAACCCTGAACCTTGTGCCTATAAGGTGGGCACCTTAACCATTATACCAAGATACTTTTAACTGACTGACTCTCCTCACTTGAGCACTGGACTGTGAATCTCTCAGACTATTTGTATTATGTCTGAACTCCCACTTGTGTGCAAATCTGTGAAAGTTTTCAGTCACATATTAAGGACCATTGTCTGAATTGATTACATTCAGCATTCCATGAGTCAAGGATATTAATTTCAGTAGCATAATAACTAAATTAGATGACATGTTTTTAATTTTAATCACCTTGGGATTCACTGAGAATTAATCCACACAAGTGAGATAATGATAATCTTAAAATGAGACACACAGAGCAATAGAAAAGTCATCTAGTGCCCCTGGGCATCTCCACAGATTGCTTCCCTTCTAAACCCAAAGGTCTGGTCAAAGCTGATAACCAAAAAAAAAAAAAAGAAAACATCTTGCTACAATTGTTGCAAGGAGCTTGCTACAGTTACAATCCTAACAACCACCACAAATTCAGTTTCAGGGCTCATTTAGGAAGCTGTGACATCACCCATCTTCTTAAAATAATGAATGCCAGTACTGTACTTGCACCTCACTGGCAAGTGCCAATTGTACCCTCTTGCAGCTTTTTCTTGGGGCAGCTGCCCCACCCTTTGCCCCATCCTAGTTATGGCCCTAGAAGCAAATAAGCAGTAAGTTAGCTCCACAGATTTTCTGGAATCTTTTTTGGGAATAATTTCTTTCTCATAACTTTTGTGAAACATTGCATATTTGACAGTTTCTTAATATAACCTCAGTGTGAAGAATGCCTTATGCTGCCTCTTTGCATTTCACAATTCTAATATGTCCTTTATGTACTCTTTGAAGTATTTTCTGTAATAGCTAAGTAGGCACTATTATTCTTGTTTACATTTGAATAGTAGACTTCATACATAATTATTTTTTTCATCTAATATATAGTGCATCTATACCTGAACTAGGCCAACATCACCTCATTTGGCCACTCTAATACCACCAAGACTCTAAGCAACTGAATTTCCAGAAACTGTACATTTTACAAATTTTTGCAACTTTTCCTCAGACACTGGAAAGATGGATGTTAAACTGAAATTATCAGCAGCATGCTACAGAGACAAACTAACTGTACAACTGTATATTCATAATTGCTGACAGATTTTTTTGAAACAAGACAACCAAGCACTATTGTGAGATTATTACATTTTCTTTATATCACGGATAGATTACTGTCAGATACACTGCACTTCCTCACTTGACTCATATTACAAACTGTCCACCAAAAGGTCTTTTACAACCACTTTTATAGTTTCAAAACTTTTTCCTTGATGAAAACATTATTTTCCTGTATTGAAGCCTTCTTTGTCTGCATCCTTATCTCAGTCCAGAGAAAAACATTTCTCAGCAGGCTGAAATGCTCTTTCAGAAATGTTCATTCATTGATAGGATAGTCTGTAACTTTTTCCTGTTGTGTTAGCCATTTCCCTTTTCACTTGAATATCTGTGTACATTCAACTGTTTAAGATATTTCAGCATGCCTCTATTGTTAATGCCATTTGTTACAAAAACATTCAAAAGTATAATACTTTTTGTTCCACACAAGCACATTCTGTTCACATTGTTAACAATCCTCTGTTACTGTGAAGGAAAACATGTTATGCCAAATTATATATATATTTATATGAAATACATGTTATTACTTATGAGAAAACAGTTTATATAATTCTGTCAATTCCACCTTTTTATTTTGAAAACCAAAATAATTTAAATCAAAATTTAAATTAAACTTTGAATCATACAGAAAAATCATGTCTCCATTGGTTATGCTGCTTTTTTACCACCTACATTAGTTACAATAGATACCTGATTGACAGTCTTTTTAATACAAAGTTTAATACATGCATGTTATTAAGATGAACAAAATAATGGCTACTATAGCAATTAAAACTGCAATAATAGTTTACCACCATCCCAAAAATAACCCATTGAACCAATCACTCCTGTCACTGTTCCATGTCTTTCTAGCATTTTCATATACTAGTTGTATTTTACTTAGATGTTGCTTTATGGATTCCATGTTGGCTGGAATACAAGTCCAGCACCACTCATTGATCAGAGAGCAAAGACCCTTTTACTTCTGCTACATTTATGTCATGACTGTAGATTTATGACTGATCTAATATACCGATACAGTTTCCTAATTCTCTCTTTCTCCTGACATTTCTTATTTTACCTTCAGGTAGTTCTTTAGTTAATCTCATTGATGGCATTACATACCCTACATAACAGGCTCCTTTCAATTTCATAGAAGCCATTTATATGCTTTTGTACTGCAAATGTAGTATTCTCCTTCACATAATGTACCTATTGGGCCCACCTGTAGTCTTGGATTAAGAATAGCCACATACTTGTGTATAACCTTATCATTTTTATCTTCCAAAATTCTGTAATGTACAAAATGTACTACATCTGTCCTAATATTTTCTGAGGGGCATTCCCTCCAATCTATCCAATTGAATACTGTATTCATTATTTCCATTGAGTTTTCTCCCCTCTGCCCTGACTTTTAACTCTTTTTCCAGGAATGTATTTAAACATCCCCAAGCTACTGTGATATTGCATTCACTAACCACTACTGGTTTTGATCCTGTCTGTTGTACACAAACACTTTCTTTAGGAACTGTCTTTACTTTTAATGTTGGAACATCTACCTTGTATGGTTTACCACAACTCAATTCCTGTTACTAATTACTTTGTTCCTTTGCTATTTCTTGGCATACTTTCTGTAGGACTTTTATCCATAGTTAATGCATTGATTTTAACTTTAAAATACTGAGAATTCCCTGTAACTTGTACTTTTAAATCAGTCCTGCACCATCAGTGAAGCCTGTTCTAGCCCACATTGCCATATGTAGTCTCAGAGAATTTATTAAATGCACTGTCACTGCAAATATTTACTGGATGAAAATGCTGATAAACATATTGTACAGCTTCTAGCTCAGTCCTTTGTGCAGACATGTATCTTGGTAACTTAACCATAATTGGTGTCTCCTGTTTGCAATGTTACTATAGCAAACCCAGTGTAGTACTTCCCATCTATCCAAAAACATGCATTATACACATATGCGGTAGGAATGTCTGACTAATCCCCTCAGTGATTTTGTTTGTTTCACTTACATTTAGCAAACTTTTGATTGTCAAATGTGGAGCTTGAACTACAACCCCTGTATAGGGGAGATAATATACTAGACCTAATCATCACAAACATGGGGACAAAATGCTCCACACCGGACGTAAACCTCTCACTAGTGAGATCTGACCACAAACTAATCACCCTGGATATACATATCCCACCTCCACACCCAGCACAAAAGACCACAGTGAAAACTTTCTCAAAAGCAGACTTCACTCTTCTTAAGACTGAGATGGTATCCTTTAAGACCACTGGGCCAGTGGATACCACATCCCACAATGCCGAATCCTTCACAAATGCTTTCTATGGACATCTCCAAGAATGCATGGATCATGCAATCCCAAATAAATCCAAGTCCCTCTCCACCAAAGGCAAGCATCCTGTCTGGTGGACCTCAGCCATTAACAAATTGTATAACAAAAGAAGGAAGCTACTGCACGACAGAGCAAAATCCCATAAAGGGAAGACATCTCTGATCAACACTAGCAGAAAAATACGTTCTCTCATAAAAACATCCAAGGCCAACTTTGAGAGAAAAATCGCTAAGGACACTAAAGATAACCACAAAGCCTTCTTCAGCTATGTTAGAAACCTGGGCGGAAACCCTCAGATATGCTCAGAGTTAGTTCACAACAACAAAAAATACACTGAACCCACAGATATTGCCAACATTCTGGCTGACAGGTTCAGTGCAAATTTCTCCCCTCCCTCACCCCCAAATGAAGAAATACTTACCCAGCTGAATGTAATCTCCCTGTCATCTCAGATGTCCAAGTGAGAGTCGCCCTCAACAAAGCTAAAAACACAGCATCAATGGGACCTGACAGTATCCCGGGTTGCATGCTACGTGAACTCCAAGAGGAGCTAAACCCGCACATAAAAATGCTATTTAACCTTAGCCTTACTACAGGATATGTACCTGAACACTGGCGTACAGCAACAGTGGTCCCACTCCACAAAGGGGGTACCTCTACAGACCCTGGGAACTACCGCCCCATAAGCTTAACCAGCCTGGTCTGCAAAGCTATGGAAAGAATCATTATTGAACTCATAAACAGAGACATTGGGGACCTACAGACACTTGACCCCACCCAGTTTGGCTTTGTAAAGGGCAGATCCTGCCTTTTGAACCTGGTTGACTTTTTTGAAACAGTCACTAGAGCCATTGATGAGGGCAAAGCAGTCCATACAGCCTACCTGGACTTGGCTAAGGCCTTCGACACAATACCCCACTCAGGCATCATAGATAAGCTCAACAGCTTAAACATAAACCCTTATGTCACTAGATGGGTTGCAAACAGGCTAAAGGACAGAACCCATAAAGTTAAAATCGCTGGAGCAATGTCAGACTCAAAGCCAGTCACAAGTGGTGTCCCACAGGGATCTGTCCTGGGACCCCCTCTTGTTTGTCATTTATTTCTCAGATGTTAAAGCAAACATGGGAGGGTTGTGGCTGACAAAGTTCGCAGATGACTGCAAACTAGGCACCATAGTCGATACATCAGTGGACACATACATCCTACAAAAAGGCCTCACAGAAACGGACAACTGGTGCCAGAATCATGGCCTTAAACTAAATGCCAAAAAATGTATAGTCATCCCCTTTGGGAAAAACAAAGTACCCACAAATTATCACATAGACAGCAACCCACTGAGTACGGAAAAAGTAATCAGAGACCTAGGGACCCAAGTCGACAGTGACCTCTCATTTGACACCCACGTTGCCAAAGTGGTTAGAAAAACATTCTACCTTGCACACCTTATCATGAAGGGATTCACATCCAGATCCAAGGATGTCATTGTACCCCTATATTCCTCCCTCATCAGACCCATGATTGAGTACAATGCCCCATTTGGTATGTACCTCACCCGGCATTTGCAACAGCTGGAGAGACCACAAAAGTACCTCACCAAGAGGATCAAGGGTCTCCAACATCTGTCTTATTCTGCCAGACTAAAGAAACTCCAGCTCTATTCAGTAGCATACCACCTGCTCAGAGGTGATCTCTGCCTGACGTACAAGGCCATGTCCAATCAGGAACTGATGGACATGCTCCACCTCAAAAAATCCAAATCCATCAGGACCACGAGAGCTAAAGACTTAAACCTCGGCACAAGTATGAATAGGACATGCTGGAGGGATAGATTCATAACCCAGAGGCTTCCCATGCTCTGGAACAAGATCCCAGTTCATGTTAGGCAGAGTCCCTCACTGACTCTCTTCAAGAGAAATCTTGATGAGTGGATGGGAGATCATAAGTTTACCCCAGGGGTCACATCTGTGTCACTACTAGACAGGGGCATAGTAAACTAATTATATTATATAAGGGGACCTTCACTGTGTCACTACTAGACAGAGGCACAGTATTCTAAATCTATTCTGTGCATTTTTGTACCATTTCATGGGGTGGCAAAAACCACATCACTATGGCTAGGCTTACAAATGCCCCAGGGCAGATAGCCTAGTACTAAACTATGAACCTATGAGAATATTGTCAAATACTCTGTCTTATTCCCCAGTAAATGGCCACAAACTGTTTAATGCAGGTATGATATCCTTTTCCTACAGGAGTCATTCTCCTACTACAAAAAGTAACCTGTCTTAACCTATTGTCCATTCCTTGAGATGCCTCTTATGGCCAAGAATGTAATAACACCACTGACAGTATATCCTTTCCTGCTGTTGTGTCTTGTTGTCTCTTTCGACTTTTCCCGGTTAGGGGTCGCCACAGCGGAACTCCGGTCCGCTAATGATTGGCAGTAGATTTTTACGTGCTGGCTTGCTGGGCCTAATGCACAACCTTCAATGAAGGAACGCCCATTCACACATGTCACCACACAGAAGACGCTTTAACTGAGAATCGAATAGGCAACGTCTAACTGTGAGGCGAAAACGCTACCTTTACTATAGCAAACCCAGTGTAGTACTTCCCATCTATCCAAAAACATGCATTATACACATATTCGGTAGGAATGTCTGACTAACCCCTTCAGTGATTTTGTTTGTTTCACTGACATTTAGAAAACTTTTGATTGTCAAATGTGGAGCTTGAACTATAACCCCTGAGAATATTGTCAAATACTCTGTCTTATTCCCCAGTAAATGGCCACAAACTGTTTAATGCAGGTATGATATCCTTTTCCTACAGGAGTCATTCTTCTACTACAAAAAGTAACCTGTCTTAACCTATTGTCCATTTCTTGAGATGCCTCTTATGGCCAAGAATGTAATAACACCACTGACAGTATATCCTTTCCTGCTGTTGTGTCTTGTTGTGTCTTTCGGCTTTTCCCGAGGGGGTCACCACAGCGGAACTCCAGTCCGCTAATGATTGGCAGTAGATTTTTACGTGCTGGCTTGCCGGGCCTAATGCACAACCTTCAATGAAGGAACGCCCATTCACACATGTCACCACACAGAAGACGCTCTGACTGAGAATCGAACGGGCAACGTCTAACTGTGAGGCGACAATGCTACCGCAGCACCACCACCGCAGTGTATCCTTTCCTGCTGTTTCTTGCAAAACAAAAGGTAATTTACTGGTGGGTGTGAACAGCTCTGTTGCCTGTGCCATCTTCTGCTGTAATATTTTAAATGCCTTTTCCTATGTGAGAATCCATTGTAGAGTCAACTCTTCTTTTTGATATGCCTTATGCAAATCAAAAATTGTCAAAGGCTTCAGCAATTGCAGAATGCCCCTCACCCTTTCCTGACAAGGAGTCCTCCCTGTTGGTATGATAATGGTTCCTAGAAAGTTTACTTCTTGTGACAAGAACTGGATTTTGTTTCTGTTTACTTTGAAACCTGCCTCTTGCAACTGTCTCAGAACTTTTCTCAGCTGCACTATGTATTCTTTCACAGTCTCTGACTGTATTAGAATGTGATTAATATAATCAATAACCTTGTCATTTTTATTCACATCCTGTAAGAATGTCCCTACTATTTGATGATGTTATAAAAACCTGCCATTTGTTACAAAAACATTCAGAAGTATAATACTTTTTGTTAGACACAAGCACATTCTGTTCACACTGCTATGATTACCAAATCTCTGTAACTGCAAACGACACACTTCTACAAAATTATATATATTTTTCTATGAAATACATATTACTTATGAGGGAAACCAATTTAAATAATTCTATCAATGGACGTTGCTTCCATGTAATAATACATAATTTCCTCCTTGGTTTTATCGAGACAGCCACTACTTACTGTATTTCCAATATAAATGTCTCTTATGTTTACACAGAATTACCAGGTTTTACTTCTGTAATGCCAACAGCATTCTCTGCAGATAAGAAACATTATGTACAGATCTTAGAAATACACACCACAGTTAGATCATCATGTACAGGTCTTAGAAAAATACTCTGCAGGAGGAACTTTATATATAGATCTTGGGGGGAAAAAACTCTGTAGAAGGAACTTAAGTACAGATCTTGAAAAAATGCTCTGTAGTTGCTTTTGATCTCTCAACACATTCTGACTACCATTTACATAGTTGCAAGACTTGACTCAGAATGCAAGTAGGACCAGAAAATAAACCAGTTTATTAGACTTCTCAGTTTTATCTACATTAGCCTTGTGTAGCTGTATGCACCAATTATTTCACTACAGCATTGCGAGTAAACTGAAAAGCATTGTGACTGTTTTTAGAAGTGTACAATTTGTCCACTTCACAAAGACATAAATTACTGCCTGTCTGAATCTGTGAATCATGTCCTCTGCACATTTGTGATTGTCTGTCTTCATTAATAAATTCTCTCCTCAAGTGTGCAACTATTTGTTGGTGCGAGTCTGTGAATTTTTACCTTCACTGACTGCATGCTACCCTGTAGTGCTCTGAGACTGTATATAATCATGTCCAACTATTCACATGCCAGCCTTCCAAGAATGATCTGTAAATGATTATAGTTTATTTTTATAATCACTGCATAGCTCTTTCTGACCCATTCATATTAGTTTATGGCCTGAATAAGTCTGTAATGTAGATCGAAGTCTTTTTTTTCTCTGCATTGCAAACCTATTTTTCTAAGTGCATTTACAGTGAAGTCCAAATGTACATCCAAAACTTGCACTGAGCTTAAATTAAGGTTTTTAATATTAATGCATAGTCTCTCAGTTCAGTGACACCATAATTGACAACATTCCAGTACTTCTGTGCTTTCTGACGTAACATAACTCACTGAATACACACTTATGGCATTCACAAACAACTAATTTTCTGTTTTTGAATTACTACATGGACTTTTAAATTTCTGTTTTATTCAGTTACTTGCAAAGCTTTTCCCACCCAGCATTCTTGTTGTTTTGCAATTTGCAAATTTGTGAGAAATGGTTCAAAAATGCACTTTTTGCGCACTTTACTGAGAGGAGGAATCCCTCTTTCTTTTATCAAAGACTACTTTACAAGAAGGATCAATAAACTGAATTAAACCCTAAGCCATAGAGGTCAAGTTCCAGTGTGTTAAGTCCCAGAAACTGAAGGAGCACTGAAAGAGAATATTCATACTGTTCAACTATACATATTCATTGAGATATTGCATGTAGGTTAGTTCAACGACCCATCTTATGTAGGGTTTTATTGTCCATAAATAAGATGGGTTTAAGGGTTTCCATATGGATATTGATGAGTATGTGTTGCATGGTGTTTCAATGTGCTTGTGTGTAATTAAAAGTGAGTAGTGTTGTGTCTGCAACCTATATTATACATGACGTATTTGTCCCTATATAAGGCAGATGCCAACTAAGCCTGAGTATGAGTGTCTGTGATTATGTTTGTGTGCACTTTAAGGAGCAGAGGTGATTTTCAGATTGTATAAAGATAACATAATGGTCAAAAGCATGTGGATGTGGGGGGAGGGTTTAATCTGTGCATGTGGGTGGTCGAATCATATGTGTGTGTATATATGTGTACATGGGCGGGGGTGAGTTGTGTATGCACAATAAGTCAGATATGGAAATTTGTTTGGTTGACTGGGTAGATGAGCTTGTCCAAAGACTATTTTCAGTTAAATCTGAGCCCTCAAAGGCAGGTATACAAAGATTGGTATTGATAACAGCATTTACATTTATATAAGTAGTTGATACAATTACAGGATCAGTTTGATTAGGTAAAACTGCATAGCTAAATCAAATGAACAGTATCACAACATCACAGTTCAAGTATTAGCAAAGCTCTAATATCATTGTAGGTAGAGATAGTATAAACAATGGCAAATCTAATATAGACTGTGAAGCCCACCACTGCTACCAATATGTGATGGACACAAATATGTGCGTCTCCCACACTAGACCAGTAATCAAGGAGCCTGAATCCTCACCACTGACACTGGAGAGGGACATGCACTTGGAATACAAATGGGTACACTCAGTATTTCCAGATGCAGACCTCTCTGCAACAAGTGCTATTTCCCTTTAGAGCACACAAGGAACAAACTCAGCTCGGGATCTGGACATATTTATATTCGTCTCCCTCAGGTCCCCAACAAGACTCCTCACTGGTACAGCTGTAGGATTAGGTCCTTGGCAGACTTTCCAAGCCAAGTCCTCCAGCACTCTCTCTGTAAACCCAGTACTTCATGCTCCTGTGCCAAGTAGATGACACACAAACTCCAAGATTTAATTTTCAAATGCACACCTGTTAAAGGCTGGCACAGATTACCCATTCTACCAGCTTTGAACAGACTATAAGGTAGATGACCAAGGTAGTTGACCAAGACAGCTTAGGCCTTCTGGAGTGGCCCACACAGTGTCATCAAATAAATATAAGTACTCTCAAAGGTTAGATACTTTCTACAATGACTAGCCACAATAAAAGTTTTAAATATATTTAATAAATAATAAAAGAGCATGAAAATACTGAATATATATATATTTTTACAGGGAACCACAGTGGTCAAATCACAGGAGATATTGAAAACAACATTGGTGGACATGTTCAGACAAATAAAGAAAAACAATATCTAAACTAAGCTTCACTACATTCCTGACTAATCTAATATAATTACTGTTCCCTAGTTAAGTTACTTACTACATCAAGGCAAGATGCTGTGGGTGAGTCTTTCTAGTCTGGCTTCCCAAACAGAATACTCTATACTCTGACATTTGTCTTTTTAATATCTAAAATATCATTTGCAAGTGGGTTTGCAGGATGACCTCATCTGGTCACCTGACTCTAGGTTCTCACAGTAACCCCCTTTGAAGCTGAGACAGGAATTTAGCACAGATGATCACAACATATATCCAAATGTTTATGGCAGTGCCTGGGGCCTCCCCTCTTTTCACTGAACTAATGAACAAAGATTCTGTCCCAGACCCAGCGTCTCCGGTCCCATTCAGCACTGTGGAGTATCATTTTAATGGTTTAACAGCTCATTTACATTTCCCTTATTTTTCTTAAAGTTAACCTTTGCTGTACCCTTGTCCTCTATTAAAGTATATACATTTAATTCAGTTGCAATAATACATGTACATTTCTTTTCATTTTAGCAGGGTGCACTGTTGATACATTTTAGCACAAAAAAAACCTCACAAATACATTTTCAGCACAAGCATCTGTACAAATCAGTTTGATATGCAAATGACATACAGTTCTAATACATTTGTAACACAAGCAACTTGTATAAATCAGTTTGATATTCAAAGGTCATATCATTCTTTACAAAACTCCAGATGGCTATGCTGGCACTTGCCCATATCATCACATAAACAAATAATGAATATATAAGATTATTCAAATTGGTAGTAAGAAGGATAGCAGCATTGATTGCACAACTAGATACTATAATATGCTACATTACACATTGTCTAAATTCATGTCTGGGTATGGGACAGATGAGCATTTTACTTAAGTACAACATGTGAAATGCATAATTGCAGTTTTGGGTACGAGGTACATAAGGAATGTTGATGGTGAAATTCAGAAGTCCAGGAGGTTAGCAAAAGAAGGCAGGAGTGAAGGAAAAAGATGGAGTTAGAAAAGATGGCTCAGACTAAGAAGGAATACTGGCTAGATAAAACAGCAGTTGCAATAGAAAAGAACAAAGCATTCAGTGGCACTCTACCAGCTTCAGGAAAATTATGGTACAAAGAAAATCCATCAGGCAATAATAAAGATAGTCATCAAACATCTTTCATAACGAATGCCAGCAGCAACCTGCTCACCAGTCCACAGGATATCAGAGGTGGATGGAAGGAGTACTTCCAGCAGCTTCTGAATGAAGAAAACCTACAGAAGTTGCACTGCCCCAGCCACAGCCTATGATAAGAGAAGAGAGAAGCCCACCCTAGACGTAGGGACAACAGTTAGGAAAATAAAGTCAGGGAAAGCAAGGGCTCAGATGAGTTCACAGTGGATACAATCAAGATGTTGGGTGAGTTAGGGGAGAAATGGCTCCAGAGGGAATTCAGAGCAGTATGGAGAGAAAAAGGCATACCCCAGAAGAATGCAGAACAAGCGTACTAGTGTGGGAGTATATCTATTACAGTGCTGGAGAGGGTGACTGATAAATGAATACACAAAGTACTAGAGAGCAAGATAGGATATGAGCAGTCTGGATTCAGATCAGGTGGAGCACAACTGACCTGATGTTCACAGTGAGACAGATAGTTGAGAAGATGCTAGAGATGAGGAAAAATAATCCAACTGGGCATCCTTAGACTTGGAAAAAGCATATGACATGTTCCAAAGAAAGCTGAGTTGGGCAGTCCAGCAATGGCTTGAAGTCCTAGAAACACTGGTAGGATTAATGCAGGCTATGTACTGGGACCCAGTGACAAGTATGAACTGTGTTTAGACTCACAGAGGTGTTTCCTTTTGGAGTGTGCATCAGAGCTTAGCTCTGAGCCCACTACTGTTCATACTGGTGATGGACTGCATTAGCAAGCAGGTTTGAGGGTACAGTTCAACAAAGATGTATGCAGATAATGTGGTATATAAGCATACTCTGAACAAGAACTTCAGCAAATGTTAGGGAAATGGAATACAAACCTGAAGGCACATGGAATGAAACTGAATACAGACAAGAGAGCTGTCATGGCAGTAAATGGGGGAAAATAGAAAAAGCTGAAAACTGAGATAGAAGATAAAATGGGATAGGTTAACAGATTCAAGTATCTGGGAGGGATGGTTGAGGAGAAGCAAAGTCTGAATGAGGGTGTCAAAGATGGAATCAGAGATGCTGCAGAAAACTGGCACGGGGCATCAAAGGTAATGTATATCAGAAGAATGCCAAAGAAGCTGGAAAGTGAGCTGTACAAAACAGTGGTGCAGATTACTGTTTTTAAAATTTAATATATATATATAGCACTTTGTCTATTCTGTATCTTTACAAATCCTTATCTGTTTAAAAACTTTCATTTGTGTCTCTAGTGCTTGCTGTCTGTAGGCTATTTTTCCCACCTTCCCTCCCTGTTGGTGTCTTGCTCTTATACTTGGTGGCTTTGCAGTTGCCCGCCCCTACTGTGACACTCCTCCCAGTCTAGTGTCATTAGCTCATTCTGCCTAATACAGAGAGAACATTTGATAAGGCCTTCTGTTCCTCCTTTTTCCCTTTCAAAAAGAAAAACAAAACTTTTTTTTTTTTCGTCTGAACCTCCTTGTGTTCTGACTGTGCTTCTCAAACATTTTGGAAATATACAGTATATTTCAGAGCATTTATTATAACTGTAATAGCCTTAATATTGCTACAACTCTAGTGCTCTAGGTTGCACTGCATCTGAAGTGTTTGTGTGTTTTAGCTGCTTTTCTGTATATATAGACTTTTCTGTTTCTTTTACTAAATAAGCTCTGTAAAGTTGTTTTATTGCATTCCTGCCTGTATCTCTGAGGTTTTTTTTTTTGCACTTTTAAAGTTTGTTTTTGCTTAGTTTAATTGGTAGGCTACACACTCAAGTGCGCTAGCCAAATTAAAGCATTTACTGTGTTTCTGTACCTAATTTCTGCTACTTTGTAAAAAAAAAAAAAAAATTCCTTGTTTCCCGCCTTTACTGAACTAGAATAGTCCAGTCTTCAGGTATTGCTGATCTCTGGGCTGTGTCATAGTTCCTGTGTTACCCATATCCTTATTTGGATAGGAGGAAGCTTCTTTGTTCACCAGTAAGAGTGGGGAGCTCTGAGCAGCCTATCTGTCCCTTGAGGAGTGGTTCCAGCCCAGTGACCTGTAGCTTATGGGCCGTTTTGTGTCATAGTTCCTGTGTTGCCCATATCCTTATTTGGATAGGAGGAAGCTTCTTTGTTCACCAGTGAGAGTGGGGAGCTCTGAGCAGCCTATCTGTCCCTTGAGGAGTGGTTCCAGCCCAGTGACCTGTAGCTTATGGGCCATTTTGGGCCATTTCCTATCTCTTTCTAACCCCCTGCTTTAGAGCCAGCTTTAGTGCACGTTTGCACTTGTAATTTAAAGTTTGTCCTGTTTTTTACATTTACCTGTTGAGGCTACACACTCAAGTGAGCTAGCCTGTGTTACATATTTACTGCATTTTCCTGCTATTTGTTGAAAAAAAGAAAAACAAAAAAAAAAAATTATCCTTGTTTCCCGTCTTTCCTGACCTAGAGTAGTCCAAATACAGGCTTTGCTGCATTCTGGACTTTTGGAAAGTTCCTGTGTTGCCCATTTCCTTTCTTGGATAGAGGGAGGTTTCTTTGTTCACCAGTGGTAGTGGGGAACTTAGAGCAGCCTATCTATCCCTGGAGGAGTGTTCCCAGCACAAGAATCTGGTAGTCTATTGGCCGTTTTGGGCCAATTTCTAGCTCTTTCAAGTCCCCCTGTATAAAACCCGCTTTGGCGAGGTTTTTGTGCTTGTTACTACTCAGCCAAGCTCCTTTTGGTGGTAGCAGCAGTGAGGCCAAAAGAGCGACTGCTAACCTGATAAAAGTGTTTTTTCCTGCTACTACTTGGGCGACTGTCCGATCTAGCTAAACTGCAAATATTTCTGCTTCTTGAACTGTTTTAAACTGTTTAAAGTTGTTTTTGCACCTGCACTTTTAAAGTTTGTCCTGTTTGTTGCATTTACTTGTTGAGGCTACACACTCAAGTGCGCTAGCCTGTGTTACATATTTATTGCAATTTCCTGCTGTTTGTTGCAAAAAAAAAAAAAAGTTATCCTTGTTTCCCGTCTTTCCTGACCTAGAGTAGTCCAAATACAGGCTTTGCTGTATTCTGGACTTTTGGAAAGTTTCTGTGTTGCCATTTCCTTTCTTGGATAGAAGGAGGCTTCTTTGTTCACCAGTGTCAGTGGGGACCTTGAAGCAGCCTATCTGTCCCTGGAGGAGTGTTCCCAGTGCAGGAATCTGGTAGTCTGTTGGCTGTTTTGGGCCAATTTCTAGCTCTTTCAAGTCCGCCTGTATAAAACCCACTGTAGCATGGCTTTGCGTGATTTTGTGCATAGCGCGGCATCGAGCAGTGCCGCTTATTTGGGTTTGAGCCTTGGAACTGATCTAGTTCTCATAATAAACACCCTATTCCACCGCTAAAGCCTAGCACTTGTTCACTAAAGCAATTATATAAGTCAGCACTAAAAAATTAAAAGCACTACACCCTCACAAACTCCCCTTGAGTAACTTGTTCCCCATTGGCCCTTTTTTTCAATTATAAAGGAATTCCCAATACTATTCTAGCATGTCCAAAAGTCAGTTGTCAATCTCCTCTCCGGTCCAGCTGGTGAACCTGGGAATCTTGAGGCAATGTTACAACTGCCTAATGTACACAGACAACCCTCTCCTCCTCCCAACAAATTCCAACACATGTGAGAGATGCAACCATATAGCCAAACTGGAGGCTAAGCTCTCTCTCAACTCAGTACTGGCGTAACCAGTCAGGAGGAGAAGGAAACCACACTCACTACAATTCCAGTCTCACATAGACCTACCACGACAGCAAACCAAACACATAAACACACAAAACATACTTGGAGGCTCTAAATAAAAATCTGCCTAAGCAGCAGAGACCTCCAAAGCAGACACCCAAGCAACCGCTACCCCAAAACAAAACACGTGCAACACATAGCTCACAAAGCCAGTGTGCCGAACAGTCACAGCCCTTAAGGCTAAACAACACACCTGATACACTTGTAATAGGTGACTCTATCATCAGGCACACTGACATCCCGCTCACCAGGCTGAACAAGGAGAAGGTCACGGTGAGCTGCCTGTTGGGTGCTAGGATCCGCCACATAACACAAGCACTCAGGTCACTCCAAGGCAAGTACAAATATGACTCAGTCATTCTCCATGCTGGTGTGAATGACCTGAGACGTACCTCCCTGGACTACATGAAAAGAGACATAGAGGAGCTCTCTGAGCATGTAGCCCAGGCTGGTATGACCCTGACCTTGAGTAGCATCTTACCCTCACCAAGAATGATGCCACAGTATGAAGACAAGATTATCAATTTCAACAATTGGCTTAAGTATTGGTGTCATTCAAAGGGGATCCAATGCCTGTCAGCCTGGGATGACATGCTCGACAAGCCACGATGCTTCGCTAGGGACGGCTTTCACCTGTCACCCCTGGGCTTTCGGATATTGGCAAAGGCTCTTGCTACCCCCATAGTGCATTTTTTAGGCAAGGCTCAAAAGACAAACCCACCTCCATAGGTATCACAAGAGATAAGAAACTAAGAGTAATGCTACTCAACGCCAGAAGTCTAAACCTCAAGATACACGCACTCGAAACTCTCCTTAGCATGGAGAACATCGATATCTGTGCAGTAACAGAAACCTGGTTCAAGGCTCTCAAGAGCACCCCAGCACTACCAGGTTATACCTCATACCATGCTTTTCGGCCCCAAAACTTGGACTGAACCACAAAAGGAGGGGGGGGTATCAATATTCGTCAAAGATACCCACACCTCCAGGTTGGTGGCACAGCACAAAGCATCAGAGACTATCCATGTGCAACTAACAGTGGATAAAACTGCCTTCCAGTTTATAGCCTGCTACAGACGACCCTCCCAAACCCAGGAACCCCACCGGCCTTCCCGAGAACACTGGAAAATATGAAGATCTCTCCAAATACCATTATATTGGGTGACTTCAACTACCCAACCATAGACTGGGAGCATTACTCTAGCTCCAACACCCTAGCCCAAAGGTTCCTAGAATTTATAAACTCAAATGCTATGGAACAACTTGTTACCACTCCCACAAGAGGGGAAAACATACTGTACCTGATCATCACCAACATGGGGACTCTATGCTCCAGAACAGAAGTGTATCCCTCACTGGTAAGATCAGACCATAAACTAATCTCAATGGATATTCACATCCCGACCCCACCCTATGCCCAGAAAACCACAGTGAAAAACTTCTCTAAAGCAAATTTCACACTCCTCAAAACCGAGGTGGAATCCTTCAAAGCCCCCGGGCCTGTGGATAATACGGCCCAGACCACAAAATCCTTTATAAACGCATTCTATGAACACCTTCAGGAATGAATGGATCATGCAATCCCAAATAAAACCAAGACCCAATCCTCCAAAGGCAGACGTCCTGTCTAGTGGACCCCAGCCATAAACAAACTATACAATAGAAGGAGGAAACAACTACATGACAGAGCAAAATCCCAAAAAGGGAAGGCATCACTGATCAGTATTAGCAAAAAACTATGGGCACTCATAAAATCGTCTAAGGCCAGCTTCGAGAGAAAAATTGCACAGGACACTAAGGATAATCACAAGGCTTTCTTTAGTTATGTTAGGAACCTGGGTGGGAATTCCCAGATATGCTCAGAATTAGTCCAAAATGACAAAAAATACACCGAACCCACAGACATTGCCAACATCCTAGCTGACAGGTTCAGTGCAAACTCCCCCCCCCCCACCAAAAGAGCTAATATCTATCCCAGCAGAGTGCTGCCCCCCTGACATCTCAGATGCTCAGGTAAGAGCTGCCCTCTCCAAAGCAAGAAACACAGCATCAATGGGACCAGACGGTGTCCCGAGCTGCATCCTACATGAACTCCAAGAAGAGCTAAACCCAAACCTAAAACTACTGTTCAATCTCAGCCTTACTACAGGATATGTACCCAAAGAGTGGCGTACAGCAACAGTGGTCCCTCTCCACAAAGGTGGTGCCTCAACGGATCCTGGAAACTATCACCCCATAAGTCTCACTAGCTTGGTCTGCAAAGCTATGGAAAGGATCATCATGGACCTTATAAATAAAGATATTGGGGACCTACAGACACTGGATCCTACCCAGTTCAGCTTTGTTAAGGGCAGATCCTGCCTCTTAAACCTGGTTGATTTCTTTGAAACAGTCACCAAGGCCATTGACGAGGGGAAGGTGGTCCACACAGCCTACCTGGACCTCGCAAAAGCCTTCGATACAATACCCCACTCGGGCATTATAGATAAGCTCACCAGCTTAAATATAAACCCCTATGTCACTAGATGGGTTGCAAACTGGCTCAAGGACAGAACCCACATGGTTAGAATAGCTGGAGCCATGTCAGACTCCAAACCAGTTACAAGTGGCGTCCCACAAGGCTCAGTCCTGGGACCTATCTTGTTCGGTATATATTTCTCAGAGGTACAGGCCAACATGGAAGGACTGTGGCTGACCAAGTTCGCAGATGACTGCAAACTGGGCACCATAATTGACTCTCCAGCCGACACAAGCTTCCTCCAAAAGGGCCTCATAGAAACAGACAACTGGTGCCAGAGCCATGGCCTCAAGCTAAACGCCAAAAAGTGTATAGTCATCCCCTTTGGCAAAAACAAAGTGCCCACAAATTACCACATAGGTGGTAATCCATTAAATACAGAAGAAGTAATTAGGGACCTAGGGACCCAAGTTGATAGCAATCTCTCATTTGACAACCACGTGGCCAAAGTGGTTAGAAAAACATTTTATATAGCCCACCTAATCATGAAGGGATTCACATCTAGATCAGGGGAGGTCATCGTGCCTCTTTACTCATCCCTCATCAGGCCCATAATTGAGTACAATGCCCCTTTTGGGATGTACCTTACCAGACACCTGCAGCAACTGGAAAGACCCCAAAAGTACCTCACCAAGAGGATCAAGGGGCTCAAACAGATGCCATATGCTGCCCGGTTAAAGAAACTCCAGCTCTACTCAGTGGCATACCGCCTGCTCAGAGGCGATCTGTGCCTGACGTATAAAGCCATGTCCAACCCGGAATTAATGGACATGCTGCACCTCAGAATGTCCAAATCCCATTGAGCTACGTGCTCGAGGGACTTAAACTTCAGCACTGAAATAAATCGGACATGCTGGAGGGACAGATTCATAACCCAGAGGCTCCCTCCACTCTGGATTAAAATCCCAGTCCAGGTTAGGCAGAATCCCTCATTGACTCTATTCAAGAGGAATCTTGATGAGTGGATGGGAGATCGTAGGTTTACCCCGGGTATCACTTCTGTGTCACTGTTAGACAGAGGCACAGTATACTAACCTCGAAAAAGGGCATAGCAAAATTAATTTAAAATGGGTGGCAAAAGCCATACACACTCTGGCTAGGCTTATAAATGCCCTAGGGCAGATAGCCTAGTATAAAGTTTGGCAGCAGGAAAGTCTCTCTGTTAAGGCAAAGCTTTCTCAATTTCTCTGATAGCGAATACTCTCAGGTAGCAAGATAGACATTTGTTGTAAAGTGCACAGAAGTTTGAAACAGCAGCATTATTAGTGGTAGAATTTAGCTGCGTTTATGCAAAACTTTCATGAACATTTCATGTTTTCAAACTTGGGAAAGAGACAAAAATGAACTAAAAATGTAAAATAATCCTCTATAATAAATCTACAGCAAACATGGGGAACATACTTGGAACAAACAAGAAGCATTCAGATAAATTTCAAATGTTTATAAAAGCAATGTTTGTTTTAACCCTGTATGTTGTTTCTGCTTAAAAGTTTGATACTAGTGGGAAAAAAAAGTTTAATGATTTTAACATATTTACATTATAGTTAACCATCTGAGGAGGGCAGCCACCCATCATATTGTAGCAGCTTCCCACATCAGACACAAATATGTTCAGTATTTGAAAATTAACGAAAAATATCTTTAAACTGCCTTTGCATAACTTTTAAAATTGCATTGTTACAGACTGATGTTCACTCATGGTCATTGCCTGTGTATTGACATTTCAACAAGGTTCACACTGAGTCACACTTCATTACTCAAATTGACTGCACCTCCAAATGAATCAGTTATACATGGTGCATCTCAACAGAGTAATGCAGTTTACCACCTTGTTAGCCTATACCTTCATTATATCTTCAATGTATAAGGGCAAGCTGTGAGGTCTAGGATTACATATGAAAAGTTATGGAGCAAATTTTAAAGTTTTTCTTTTTTTTTAAATAAATGCAGAACACATTCAGGCTTGTGGCTGGTGAGGGCTGCTTCCAGCACATGTGAGTGGCAGCTATCTGCATCATAAATAACTAAATCCATTTGAAGGCAGCTTTTATTACTAATCTTAACTGTAAAGTATCCCTAATAAAAATGTAATTTTGTTCAGGGTGTTCTTACTTCCTTAGAAGGAGTAATTTTTCAGTGTCAGTGGCACAAGAGGTAGCACACTTGCCCTCAGTGCAGAACGCTGTGGGTTCTATTCCTATATAAGGTATTTCAATGGCTGCCACTTCAGTACAGCATGAGAGGGTGATGCATCCCTGAGTGTGCCGTTCTTCAGATGAGATATTAAAATGAGGCCCCGTCTGCTTGAGTTGGTGGTAGCTCAGGTGGATGTAAAAGATCTCACAGCACCTATTGAAAAAGGTAGGGTCCTTTATTTATACAAAAAACATTATTTACAGACTACATATTTTCACATTTACAAATATACATTTCCTTATTTTACTATTGTACATTTATAGTAAAGTTTTTATCCTTATTAGACCTCCATTCCTTTTTCCTTAACCATCATTTCATTTTCCTCAATATTGCTGCCAAAAATCGATTTTCCATTGAACATCATTTCACTTATTCATTCATTCCATATAACCCAAATAAACATTTTACCCACTAGTTTAACATATCCTTTACTTCTATTCTATTTTTATAATGCCCATATTTAATTATATCAATATGCATTTTATCCACTTCTTTTATATCTTCAAAGTTTTCTTGACATACTTGCTCATAATTTCGCTAGTCTTTTACATTTCAAAAACATGTTCAGTAGTCTCCTCTTCCCCACAATGTAAACATTCTTTCACTTTTCTTTTCTTTTTATATTGCACATTCCCTTTCACTGGTAATTTATTACCAGACTTCACAAAAATCTTGACATTTCACTTTCTTAGCTGCGGTGGTGGTGCTGCAGTAGCATTGTCGCCTCACGGTTAGACGTTGCTCGTTCGATTCTCAGAGCGTCTTCTGTGTGGCGACATGCATGAATGGGCATTCCTTCGTTGAAGGTTGTGCGTTAGGCCCAGCAAGCCAGCATGTAAAAATCTACTGCCAATCATTAGCGGCGACCCCTAACCGGGAAAAGCCGAAAGACACAAATATTACAACATTTATTTCTTATTTTTATAACTTTAATTTTTAACTTCTGCTAGATTTTTCCTGTGGTTAAACATAATAATATTGTATCCATTATATTTGCATACAATACTTACTTTGCCTATTCTATTTCGTCAATTTTATTTTCCACAATATTTTTTCTTGATAACATTTCATGCCTTTGGTTATACATTCCTTTTCTATTTTGCTTCTTTTTAACATACCCCAAAATTTATCAGATATTTCAACATATTTACAACTATTCTTTCATATTTTTCAAGTATTCACTTTAACACATTATATAAATTAAGTAAAACAACATATACCACTGGGTTAATTAACCCTAAACATACTTCCTCTTTATTTACATGCAAAGTTCCTCTTTTTACTGGATTCAATTTAGAATCCCATATGAATGAAAAAAATGATCTGCAGTAATGTCTTCAAATAATGTTGGCAACATGAATACACTTTCTAAATATGTTATATTTCCAATTAATACTGAATTTATCAAATGATTTGCCGCTGTGGTACGGCGGTAGCATTGTTACCTCACAGCAAGAGGTTCTCCCGTTCGATTCTCGGCTTGGCTTGGGAGTGCCTTCTGTGTGGAGTCTGCATGTCCTCCCCACGGTTGGGTAGCATTCGAAAGACATGCGTGCGTAAATGGGTGTGCCTTCGTTGAAGGTTGGGCGTCAAGCTGGCACCTCGGTGTTTCATAAAAATCTACTGCCAATCATTAGCGGACCGGAGTTCTGCTGTGGTGACCCTTTACCGGGAAAAGCCGAAAGACAAACAACTGAATTTATCAAATGAACCTTTTTAACAGAAAAAAATACACATTTCTTCTAACTCTTCTATTATTTTTTTCCCACTGAATTCTACTTGCATTCTTACTCCCAAACTTTATTCTTAATACAATGATTTAATTCATTATAAAATGTATTCCCCCATCTTAACCACATCATCTAATTCTTTACTTTTCACTTTGTTTAAAGTCATCCCTATTGCTTCTAAACACTCATTTAGACAAAACATTACTTCATTCATTTATTCAGGTCTTATTTTTTGCAATTACTATATCATCTGCATAAGGTAACAAAAATAGAATTCTTAACCCTTCAAGTGTTATGTACTCAGCCTCCTTTATTTTATAACTTATTTCATATACAATCACATTCATAACTAAAGCAAAAAGCACACAACTCATTGGACAGCCATATCTTACACCCTTCCTCATATGTACCTTTTTACTTAACCAACTAATTATTAGAATTTATTGTTACAGTCGAGCATACATATTTCCTAATTTCTTCACTTATACTGTATTTTTTTATTATTGCCCATAAAATGTCATGTTCTATCAAATGCCATATTAAGATCCCCTATTATAAGTTTAGACTTGTCTATTTATAATATCATCCACAATCTCTCTTAGTATCTGTGTCATTAATAATTCCTGACATCCCTTCCCCTTTAAGCTATATATACTGTTCTCCATAATACTTTCCACTTAAGTTTCAAATCTCTTTTGTATTTCTTCCATAAAGATAGTATAGATGATGTTTGTCTTTTTTCTTACAAATAAATTTAAGTATTCCACTACATAATTCTTTATACATGAAACCTCCATTTAGCCATGCATTCAAAATCTTTAACTTTTTGCCATTTCATTAGATTTTTATACATTTCATATGCTATTCCATTTGGTCCTGCAGCTGAATCTATATTCTCTTGTACTAATAATTTAATACATTTAGAGAAATCTCCTTTTCATTTTTTTTCTTGCTCTGAAATTCTTTTACTTCTGATATTTTCAATTTGTACATTCTCTTCTACAATATTCATAATTTGTTCATGGGTTCTTTTGATTTCTCCTTTAATATTTTTCATTTCTCTCATTATACTGTCTTCCTTTACTACTTAAAGCTACAAATACTACTTCTCTTTTCCTTGCAAGAAATACCTTTGCTGGAATAATAACTCCACAATTTTCTCTTGATTTATTCTGTACATTTCTATTTATCAAAATAGCCTCTCATTATTTTTTATATTTTCTTCTCGCATCATACTGGCACTGTAAGAAAAATTTATATTTTATCTTAAGAGTAATCAACTATTCAGACCGATTTTTATAAAATATCATTTAACCTTTTTATTCCTTTGCCTATTTTTGTATATT
This sequence comes from Protopterus annectens, assembly GCF_019279795.1. NCBI lineage: Eukaryota > Metazoa > Chordata > Ceratodontiformes > Protopteridae > Protopterus > Protopterus annectens. Next base: position 1,225,068,991 of record NC_056726.1, on the reverse strand, counting down.
TCTTCTTTTCCTTCATCTCTAACCATATTGTACATGATCAGAAAAGCTGTTTCAGTTATATCTTCTTCTCCTATAGTTAATTTTACTGATACAATGAAGTAATCTATTTCAGTTTTGTAAATACCCCTTCAGTAAGCCCGTGGATTTTATTCCCAAAGTATTAATTTACCATATCTCATAACTTCTAACATTTTTTTTACAGTTTCCTTTTTTTATGCTTGCTTCTTAAATCACAATTGCAATATTCTGTCATTATAATATGCATATTTATCACTACATAATCTAGACTCTGGTTAAATAAACTTCCCTTTCTTTACTGGTAACATAAGCATTTACTGATATAATTCTATATTCTTATTTTTTCCATTTTAAATCCACAACAGTTAATCTTCCCTTCTTACTAAAGTTGTAGCCAACATTTCCACTGTATTTCTGCAAATGACACATATTCCAAAATGCTGCTCATTTCCCAAATTACAAATTATCTCCCCCCATATGTTTTCTCTTTGTAATCGTTCTTCACTTAAGAATGTTCTATCTTCTAGTACAATTACATCTACATCACTTTTATTATACCATTCCAAAATTATTATCCTTCTATGTTCTTAATACTATTTAAAGAAAGTTTTCTTGACTTTTTAATCTCTCACTTATTTCTTTTCCTTTATACTCACCCCTTTAAATGTTCTTTTTCCTGTCTTTTACCCTTTTACCAATATAATTCTTTTTATCCTTTTACTGCTTCCTAATTTATATCTTACTCATCACTTATTGAAGAACCTTCCTCTATTTCTTTGTCTTCATTATCTAATTTATCTTCTACTTCTCCCACATCTAACAATTCTTCTCTTTCTTTATTTTCTTCTCTTTTCAATTTTACAATCTATCAATAAACACCCAATTTTGTTACATTTAAAAAAATTCAGTTCACATTTTATTGCATCATGACCCACTTCCCTACAAATATTTCATTTTATCACAGTTTATTTATCAGATATTCTCCTTTTCCACAAAAAAACATGCTTTGGTTTGTCCCCAGTATTTTACCGCACCCTTATTTCCAACATTTACCATACTTGGAATATGTTTAATGTTGTCATTTTTCTCTTTAATAGGATATTACAATCCTATCCACCAATCCATAAACCCATTTTATCATAAACCTTTGCAATATCCAGCACTTCTTTACATAAGTGTTTAAATGTATTTTCAAAGTCTCTCTTTCTACTTCTGTTCAAAACTGTACATTGATCTCCTTTTTTGTTTCCCTTTTAAATGCTTTTATTACATATACATTTCAAGGTTACATACAGCTCTTTTCATATTTGACAAGAAAAATTTCCATTGCATAAATAGTCTCAGATATGTCACAAATTGTCCCTTTGTTTATAAAAAATTGTCTTATTTCTTGGACCTTTACGCCCAAAGAAACAACTAAGCTGTCCCAAACTTCATACCTATCCAGTTCTTTTTCTTCTTCATTTTGAATCTTTGCCACATACTTCTGCTCTGCATTCTTCTGTTTTTTTTTTTTTCTTTTTCTTTTCTGCTGCTCCCCTTGCAGCTTCTTTCACTTTTTCTGCATAGGTTTTCCTTTCCATTTTACTACCATCCTTCAGGAGGGACTCTTCTTTATGTATTTTATCCATATTGTTACCCCAAGAAACATTTACTTCATTCCCCAGGTCACTCTACATCATCTTCTCCTTCAATACATCATCCTGCAACCCTCCTGACTGGAGGGCTGTAATTACGCAAGTTTCCCTTTTGGATTCTTGTTTTTCAGCTTCGGCAAAAAAATTTTATTGAAAAATGACTTCTGAGTTGTACACAATCTCATTACTACTCTCACGACTGGCATTCTCTTTCAAGCCTTCCATGATCTTTCCCTCACTTCACATCATCCTCCCAGCCACAACTGCTCAAGGAATGGGGCAAAAAAGAATAAATAAATAAAATCCATTTTGAAAGGATTATGACTTTTTCCTTAAACTGAGTTGCCAAAGCTATGAGCTTGTATTTAATGTTTTACTCATTTTTAATAAACTATGACCAAGGTACCAATGTTTATTTTCAAGCCCAGCTATGGAGCTCTGTTTGGTTCACTGAGTTACTCAATGTCACACAGGAAAGACATGGAGACTGAGAGATTCAAACCCAGGACTAAAATGTAAAGCTAGCTAGTGGATCTCATAGATTTATGCCTTCTGTTATCAGAGAGTTGAGCAAAGTTAATTTGTGTTTTTATTAAATATCTGGGAATGAATTTTCAACATACTACTTTAGAACTCAACTTTACTAACTGTTACACTATTAATGTACTTTCATGAAAGATGACTTTGCACCATCAAATGTGAAAAATTTATACAGCACTTTCAAAGTAATTTTCTATGACTGAATGATGCAATGCTAATGTCATAACTTATCTCCTCCAGAAGAGGCTGTAAAGAAAAAATGCCATAGCCTCTTATATTACACCCTAAAAGATCCTTGTCTCCAGCAAATAAGGCAACATCTACCCCTTCCACTCACCCATACTGCAAAGTCACACAACTAGCAGTCGCATGTAAATCAGACATCAGTCTATAAGGTCCACTAAGTCTGCTTCTTATTTTAATCACAGGTGACTGTGCAGTTAGGCATACAGACTTCAGACTTCACATTCACCACACTGGACAAAGACACATATAACTACAACCTCGTGGTGGGCCATACAGGAGTGAATGCCCTAAGGTGCTGCGCTTGCAGGAAAATGCAGAAATACGTGTTGGGACCAAGACATTAGTTAGAAGCAGGGATAAGACTAGTGTTGGGTAGAATCTTGGCTTCAGAAAGAATGATGCCTAGATAGCAAGATAAGATAATTGTCTTTAAAAACTTGCAGAGTAGGATGCCAAGGTTGCAAGATAAGGGGATCCAGTATGTGTTGGCATGTAATGAGATGGAAGATAACACTTCCTGTTTCACCAGAAATAGCTTACAATTCTCATATCAGAGATTCTCTATGTTGTGTCTTTCAGCTTTTCCCAGTTAAGGGTCGCCACAGCGGAACTCCGGTCCACTAATGATTGGTAGTTGATTTTTACGTGCCAAGTTACCAGCCCTGATGCACAACCTTCAACGAAGGTATGCCCATTCATGCATGTCTCCACGCAGAAGATGCTCTAGCTAGGAATTGAACTGGACAGCGTCTTACTGTGAGGCGACAATGCTACCGCAGCACCACCACCACGGGTATATCAAAGATTCTCTATACTGGGTAAAATGTTTGCTGATCCCATAATGACATTTTTAGTCACAGTCATATTCCTGCAAAGCAAACTCAAACTTGGACAACTTCTTTATGACACTACTCAATGTCAGGAATCTAAAAAGAAAGATGCCTGAACTTGAAGTCTTCCTACAATTTATGCATCCATAAGTAGTTACTAGGCTTGCCCAGAGGATTATCGAGGAGCCTAGTCCAAAGTCACAGTTGCCCTTAAGCAGAGTCCAGTTAAGTGACTTGCTTAATGTTACACAATAGACAAATGAAGGCTGAAGGAATCCAACACTGTACCACTTGAACTACTACTCACAACCTTAATCCTCTGTGGCAACTGCCAGACATGAACACATTCATTCATGTTTGTGTTACAGCATTTCCTCTGTACCAGGATCTAAGTATATTCTTTCAGCCTCTTGGGTAACTGTGGGGAAGTATCTGCATCTCTCAGAAACATTATTGCCTCGAGTCACATTGCCCACAACCCTTAGTTGGAGCCTCTGGAGATACAAATTACAATTAACAAATCCAACTATTACTTCACTGCTATCATGGATATTATCTCAACCCCTTTGAGGAGTTAAATACCAAACCAAATACTCGCTTTCTGGGGTATTTCAATTACCCAAGCATTAACTGGCACACTTACACCACTAAAAATGGATATGCTCAAAATTTCCTTGACTTTGTGATTTGCATTAGAGCAAATCATAAAATCACCCACTAGAGGCTCTAATGCCCTTTTTAAACATCTTTATTAAATTATCACTTAAGACATAGGTAAATGTACAACAACAGAAAAGAAAACAAACCATATTAATATTTTCTAACATTTATATACATTATTCATTGCATATCTTTTCGTTCTTTGTAACTATCAGTCCAACATTCTATAAATTGATGAATTCTTACCTGCCATTAAACCTCATGCAGCCTCATCCTGATTAATCTGCATGCACTGTTTCCACAATTTCTATGTAATTTGCTCCTCACCTTTTCTAAAGACCTATCTTCCAGTTCTTCTATCTATTTTGTAATATTCAGCACTTCAAATACATATAGTTTAGGCTTTGATTTCCATTTTCTAGTAATTGCTTTTTTTTTTTTTTGCGAACAGAATTAAATTTAATAAGGCCTTATTATGTGTAGACAATTCAAATCCCATGTCCCAGCTCAAAAAAATAACATCCTTAGTTGCAACCATTTGCTCACACAATACTTCTGACAAAAAAATTAGGGAATTCTTAAAATCTGCTAACTCATTACACTCCAAAAATATATGTTTCCAGTTACTTATTTATTCCCCATCATTCCTCCTGAGGAAACATTCTTTTGACATCTGCTTTAGGGTATAAAATTACCCATACAAACATTTCCAAGCAAATATCCTAAGCCTTCTGGACTTTGTTGCAAACTTGGGAACCAGTTACATGCCCTCCCATTGTCCTTTTGCAAATTGCTTTTCCAGTCTGTCTTGCCAGTTTTTTAACCCCCTCTGATTGCTTCTTATAGTTAACATGCAATATTTTATATAGACTTTAGAATAGTGTGTGTGTGTGCTGTGTTTTTAAGAACGTTTCAAGGACTAAATGTGCATGTATAAATAGTGAGCGCATACTATACTCAGTGCCATTTTGAGACTGCAGGCAGAGAGTGAACGTCTGAAAGAGCTAGTTTGTTTATAACTTTACCTAAGTTAATGTATTAAGCCTCAATCCTGCCGTGTTTGTACATAATAAAGCTGCTTGAACAAAATGCATGAAGTCTCGTGTATTGCATCCTGACTAAACAAGTGACATGGAGTCAGAAGAGGTATGCCAAAAACTAATAATCCAAGCCGAGGTACAGAGACAACAGTGAAGGTAAACTAAAAGAAGCAAGCATGAAAATGAGCCAGAAAAGCAACAAAGGTAACAAAAAAGTGCACAAACAGTTTTATAAATAAAGATGAAACAGAGCATTACAAAGCCACAAACCACATTATTAAACAAGTAAAAGCTACAAAAAGGTTTATTAACCAAGGGAAATATTTAAGATTAAGTTATTTGCTAAAATGATTGTTAGAGAAGCTCACAAGGGTCAGAAATTATCTGAGTTGCAAAATGAGCATGTTTAAAGCAAAATGAGTATGCGTAGAGCAAAACAGGCATGTTTAGAGTAAAACGGGCACAATAAAAGTACAGTGGGCATGAAAAGAGATTAAATGAGCAAAACAAGTATGATAAGGGCAAAAAGGGCACATTAAGTGTAAATGAAGCAAAGCATGTTTTGAGCAAAGTGTTATGTTTTGGCATAAAACAAGAAGTTATGTACTCACCATAACATTTGATGTATGTAGTCCATCTCACCTTACATTCTTTCCCGTGGGTTCAGAGCCGAACCTCGGCTTTGACTCGTCCATACTCTAGCACAAAGTCTATAATTGGCTCGTGGCTAAGAGGTATCCCATCTGCAACAGGTCTATTCCCCAGATTTTGTTTGCTGCAAGCTTACACACATACACACTGAGAACAACAATCCCAACAGAAAGGACTACTGACACCTAGAGACAATACCTCCAGGTCCTCCAGGAGAGGGAAGGAGGGAGAGTTAGTAAGAATGTAAGGCAAGATGGACTACATACATCGAATGTTATGGTGAGCACATAACTTCTTGATGTTATGTAGTCTAATCTCGCCTTCATTCTTACCCATGGGACAGCGTCCCTAGCACCTTGATCTTGGGTGGCTCAGTGAAAAATACTCTTGAGCACCATGGAACCAGAGGAAGATCTGTCTCTAGAGACCAGATCTAATTTGTAGTGACTAATAAAGGTATGAGGCAAAGCCCATGTTGCTGCAACACAAATATCATCCATAGACATCCTAGCCTGAAACGCAGTTGAGGTAGCCACAGAACGTGTAAAATGAGCCTTCACTTTAAAGGGTAATTCTTTGCCATTGGAAGCATAAATAAATGAGATGCAATCGGAGATCCAGCGAGACAAGGTTAATTTAGAAACTGGAACCCCAAGTCTAGCATCTGAAAACAACACGAACATTTGATCTGATTTCCTGAAATCTTTTGTCCTATGTAAATAGAAACACAATTGTCTGTGAACATCCAGCTGATGAAACTTAAATTCTGCCTTGTTGGAGAATTCAGGAAAAAACACAGGCAACTCAATGGATTGGTAGATATTGACAACAGAGGCAACCTGTGGAACAAAGGAAGGGTTGGTTCTTAAAGAGACCCTATCTTTGTGAAACACTAAATAAGGTGGCCTAATTGATAATGCTTGGAGTTCAGAGACCCACCTAGCTGAAGTTATGGCTACCAAGAATACTGTCTTCCAGGACAAGAATTTAATGTCACACATAGCTGCGGTCTCAAAGGGAGTTAAGGTGAGCTTCTGTAGTACAAAATTGAGGTCCCATGGCATCACTGGATCAAAGACTGGAAGTCGGAATAACAATGTCCCTCTCATAAAAGCCCTACAAAGCCTATGAGCCATATGGTTGGGCTCATTAGCAACATGAAAGGTAGAAATTGCTGCCAATTGCACTTTAATGGTTGCTGCAGCTGAACCCTGACTAAACAGTTGAGAAAGAAATTCCAATATTGCTGAAATAGGCACTGTATAAGGATCAATAAGTCTCTCATGGGCCCAAATAGAAAATCTCTTCCACTTACTGGAATAAATCTTCCTGGTAGAAGGCTTGTGGGAAGATGATAGAATGTGGACCACTTCCAGGGAAAAATCATGAAGCCTGACTAAGGACGGAACTGGACCAGCCAAGCTGTCAACCTGACGTTCTGGATGGAGGGATGGAACTGTCCTGACATATGAGTCAGCTGATCTGGAACTGGGTCCAGAATCCAGGGCTTGTCCATTTGATAGTGGTGAAGGAAGGGAAACCAAATCTGACGAGGACAGTGTGGGGCAATGAGGATCATTTTGCTCCCCAAAGACTCTGCTTTCTGAATAACCTTTGATATCAGAGGTAATGGTGGAAAGGCGTAGAGAAGACCAGAGGGCCAATCATGAGCCACAGCGTCCCTGGGTGTCTCGTCCTCCAGGGGGGATAAAGATGAAGTAGCTGCTGCATTTGGCATTGAGGGGGCTGGCAAATAGATGACAGCAAGGCTGACCCCATCTGTGGAATATCTCATCCACAACATAATTGTTTAGGGACCACTCGTGAGGCATTAGGATAGCTCTGCTCAGCCTGTCGGCAATCATGTTGGACTTCCCCGGTATATGGGTTGCAACTAGAAAGCGTTGGAAGACACCGCCCACTGCCAAACTCGAAGTGCCTCTCTGCAAAGGGGGTATGATTTGGTTTCTCCCTGTTTATTCAGGTACCACATTACCGACATGTTGTCTGAGTGGATTACAATTGTCCCTGGAGGGAGAGAGCTCTGAAGTGCTTGCAACGCTAATAGCACTGCTCTCATCTCCAAGACAATGATATGCAAATGGGTCTCGTGATCCTGCCATGTGCCTTGGACAGTCCTGCCAAGATAATGCCCCCCCACCCGATCTGGGAGGCATCTGTGGTCACAGTGGCAATTGGAGAAGATGAGACAAAGGGCTTGCCCATGTTGAGGTTGCTGGCCTGAAGCCACCAGCATAGATCTCGCTTGCACGTGTCCGTAATCAGAATAAAATGGGAGAGTGGGAGATGCTGCAGTGACCATTGGGCAAAAAGCAGCCACTGAAAAACCCTCATGTGTAGTCTGGCAAGGGGAACTAACATGATCGTGGCAGCCATGGTCCCCAATAACTTGAGGACCACCTTTGTCCTGACCTTCTGCAATGGTAGTAAGGCGTAGACCTGCTGTTGTAGTGCCTGAATTCTCTCTTCTGGAAAGAAGGCCCTCATGAGCACTGAATCTAGTTTGGCGTGGATAAAAGTGACACACTGTGAGGGCAACAAGGCAGATTTTTTCCAATTTAGAGTAATTCCTAACCATTGGCACAGTGTAATGGTGGTGTCCCAGGTCTGTAACAGTAGATGTCTGGTGGTGGCAGAAAGGAGCCAGTCATCCAGGTATGGAAACACTTGGAATCCCTGATGTCTCAAGTGAGCCCTTACCACTGCCATGCATTTGGTGAACACCCTGGAGGCTGTGGTGAGACCAAAGGGCAGAGTACGAAACTGAAAATGACTGGCTCCTAGCCAGAAGTGTAAATTACTTCTCGATGCCCTGTCCATCTTGATATGGTAGTAAGCATCTTTGAAGTCGATGGAGCACATCCACACATCCTTCCCTAACAGAGGGACTATTGACTGTAAGGTGACTATGCGGAACTTAGACTTTTGTACATGAAGGTTCAATCGGCTGAGATCCAAGATGGATCTCAGGTCCCCTGTTCTTGTCGGCACCAAAAAGAATCTGGAGCAAGTCCCTAATCCTATGTGGTCTGCGGGGACAGGCTGGATGGCTCCCTCTGAAAGCAATTATTTCTAAAGTTGCGGAATCCCTGTGACTGGGTGAAACATCTGGGATTCTCTTGGATGGTGGGGTAGGAGAAGAGAAGGGGATATGATAACCTCTGGAAATTATCTTTAATACCCATTCATCTTGGGTGACATCTTGCCAGGCTTCTGGGTATAAAGAAATGCGATCCCCGACTGGCTCCAGAGAGGCACAGTCGGGCATCCCTTCAGGAGCACTGGTAGGGAGAACCATGAAAGGAATCATGGCCCCCCTGGTTATGCAGGCCTCCTCTGCCTCTAGGGTGGCACCTACCTGAATTTCCTCCCCTCCCCTGCCTCCAGAGGAGGAATCACTGTGTGCCCTGAAAAAAACCTCTGCGACTTCCTGGACCACATTTTCCCACCCTTCTGGCCCTTGGGGTAAGGTCTAGAAGGCATAGAAAAACGGACTCCCACAGCAGACAGGGTTTTTCCTTCCTGCTTGCACCTAGTGTGAGTGTCCTTCACCTTGGTTCCGAACGATGAACCATCAAATGGGGTTTTAATGAATATAGACTTGAAGGCCTCTGCGACATTGCACAGGGGCATCCAGGAGTGTCTCCTAAGAGAGACTCCAGAACCCGCAACCCTACTCGCTCCATTGGCTGCATATGAGATCAGCCTCATGGAGGAGTTGGTAAGGGAATTTAAGGTAGACATCTGTGCATTGACCTTCTGTGCCATGGCATCAGAAAAGTTACCCTGTAGAGAATCTCCTAGCTCTTTTAGGAGATCCCTCTGGAGCCTTGGAAAATGCATCAAGTAGTTCAGCAACCGCAGTGTAAAGGCTGCTGAGTTAAACATGTTTCCCATACCTGTGCATAGCCCAGGACTCCTTGTTAGGCAGATGGACGGTAGACGAAGTTTCAGCAAGTTCCTTCTTGGTGGCTGCTGCCACCACCATGTCATCTACAGGAACGCCTTTAGATAGATGCTCCTTGTTAGAGGGGGTGGACAAAAACGTATTGGGTCTCCTTGGGACTGGTTCCACAGTGTCAGGAGTTTCCCACACCTTTCGACAGACAAGGTCTAATAGCTCATCAAAAGGGGGAGAAACCCAAGAGGCAGAGGGTTGAGACCAGAAAGCCTTCAGAAACACCGACTCCTCATCAGAAGGGGATTTGGAGGGGCAGCTGCCTCTCTGCTTGAAGATCTCCAGGATATCTGAAAAAGAGATATCTTCAGAAGATGACTTGGGGGACCCCTCTGACTCCTCAAGGTCGGTGTCTGACGTGAGAGACTCATTCGGGGAGTCAAGGTGTTTCCTCTTACACAATCTCTTTCTGGCGGGCTCCTCAGGCAAAAACTCTGGGGAGACGTCAAAGTTGGGGACCACTCATGGAGGTATCCTGAGGCTTAGGGTCTCTGCTGCCCAAGGATAGAGCGTGAATCGAAACTGGCACCGGTGCTGGAGAGAGCAGAGTATCGGTGCTGTAGGATGCAGCTGATGACCTGGCCAGCATGCTCCTCATAACCTCGAAGGATGATCCTCCCAGCTTCGAAGGCCCGACTAACTGTAGGGGAAAAAGTAGTAGCCCTCAGAGCCAGGGAGATGAGGTCCGAAGCAGATGTCGGGTCCAAGCTCACTTGAGCCGAAGCACCTAGAGGAATGCTCAGAACCGATGAAGTTCGATCCAATCCCTCCCCCTCGGGTCCGATCAGAGAACCATGGACCCTCAACCCCATGGACGGGGATGGAGTTGGAGCGGAAATCGGAACCGAGAGGCGAGGCTACTGAAATCAACCTAACAGCACCCAATGGAACCAACAACTCTGGCTCCGAAGGCCGAGAAAGGCTCGGAGGAGGAACAACAAAGGATGAAGAGGCCATAGGCTCCGGAGCCGACTGGGTCAGAGCCGAAATCAATTTGCCCAAAACCGATGACTGAAGTAGTTTTTTCACCACCCTATCAACATCCTCATCGGAAAGGGTCCTGGAAGACCTTGAAGATAAAGTAGGAGATCTGGATCTCCCTACAGAAGGGGACTTGTATGAAGGAGAACCCGGTCGAAAAACTGGAGACCGACTCCGAACCAAAATATCTGTGACAGGCTCCGAAAGGCTGGGAGCTGATACAGACTTAGTCAAGAGATTACCTTCTTTCAGCACCGAGTGCAATGGAACCGGAGAAGGAGAAGCTGTTCTAGCAACTTTCTCTGGTGACTCTGATGAAACAGATGGAGCCAGAGAGCGCTTCTTGGAAGTCTTTTTGTCCTTTTTAGCTGGAGAGGATAATGCACTGGAAGACTTAGCCAAGTCTTCCTCCAAGAAGTGTTGAAGCAGTCCTTTCAAAATGAGCTTATTCTTCCTCTCCTGTAGCAAACAGGAACTGAAGAAATTTCAAAACAAGCAAGACTTTTGGAAGTGAATAGACCCCAAGCAGTACACTCAGGATAGAGTGCCCATCAATTAAAAACATTTTATTGCTGCATTCAACACACTTTTTAAAGCCCGAAGGCCTGTGTTCCTTAGGATCCTTGGACATGCTGAAAGGAACAAATTAATACGTACACATACGAGACCCAACTAACAAAAAACAGAGCCTCTAACTCAAACGGCCAAGAAACCGGTGGGAAAACAACATGGAGGACTAGGTCCTCTAACTTAAATGGGCCTAGCCCAGGGAAACAAAGGCAGGAAAGCACCACTAGCCAGACACAACACTAAACGCTAATAGAATGGAGTGCCAAACCAAAGACCACACAGAAACAATGGGGAGGACTAAGTCCTCTAACTTAAATGGGCCTAGCTAGTGGGTAAAGGAAAATGAAAGGGATACCTAAACAGCCAAACAAGGGCACAAAAAACAGAGAAACAAATATGAAAAATTATATTGAGCTGCTTACTTGCTTGCTGTGGGATTTGAAGTCTTCTTAAGACACACAGTCTTGCTGTGCTGTTTACTGCTGAATCAGAGACACATAGCTCTGCATGACTCCATCTGTAGTCTGTTTAAAGCACCAAGCCTTTCAAATTGCACACTGATAAAGAAATATATTTTGCAGCTATAAGCACAGTTACAGATAACTTATTTTATAACAAAACACACGTAGTCTGTCAGATTTGTAGCATATATTTACAAAGTTTTCCTTCATTACTGATATGAATGATGACTTCTACAAAATACCTCTCTCTGTCCTTCTCTCAGATAACTGAATTACTACAATAGCTATATACAGAGCTAGTCACGCACACAAGAGATTGTTATTTCCTCTTGGTATATTTTTCTGGCCTTCTATGGGAAGTCACATAATGTCTGTTTTTAGACTTTTCTATTGTCCTTTTGTGATTTAAGCACTTTTGCTGATGTGATGATGCCATTCTGAAAGGAAACATCTGTATAAGGTGTTCCTACTGGAAAAACATCACGTATTGCTGAATTTATAAAAAAGGATGTCTGTTAATAGATATTTGTTCTACAAACATGAGAAAATCATGTAATGCTTGTTTTCCAGTATTGCTTTGTTAGGCATTTTCTGATGCTGTGAAGAGAAACCTGTCTGTTATACATATAGTATGAATGCACATTGTAAACTCTATGCATATATTCAAGCAAACTTTTTCTTTCAGCATATTTACAACAGAATTAATTTCAGCCTTATATTCATAATATCTAACAATTCCCTCTGTTTTTAAACATACTCAAAACATTCTATATAAAAAACACATTAAGAAACAAAACCTTTAGTCTTTTTTGATACAAGTCAAAATGCAATTTTACATAGTTAATAAATTGAAAACATGTATTACTACCAAACCTGAATGTATTTAACAACTTTTTCTTTTGCAGACCATTCTGTGAAAATATTTTATCAGTTATGAGCTGTGTCTGTTTTAATTTTACTTGATTAATTTATTCTTTTGCAATCACAGAATTTAATTTATGAATTAGAATTGTTTCATTAACTCTTTGCAACTGTTGAATTAACTATGAGACACAATATCTATGTGCTACTGCAAGCATTTATACACTGCTGAAAATATACAGTTTTAATGTCATTTTAACCATCACATTGTGTTCATGTCTCTGAACTGCTCATTAACATCTTGGTAAAATACTGAACTGGGCTTAGATAATAAATATTTGAAAGCAATTATTTTACTGGGGTAAAACCAGTGATATTACAACTTGACAAATTACTTTTGAACTTATTACGATGTATCCTGTACAGTATGTATTTACACAGACTGTTTGCTGTTCATGCATTTCAATCTAGTAGGTATCCTGGACCCATTTTTTATTTATTTTTTTTAAACATAGTTTTTTACCCATATTCATTACTAGACATTAATTTCATTTGTACTGAATTCTTCTGCATTTGTACATACAAAGACTATCATTTGTACTGAAATTTTCTACATTTGTACATACAAAGACTGTAAAGTACATTTAGTCTAATCTTACAGATTTAATAACATTAATATTAAGCAAAATCTTGGAAAATGTTTATGTCTCTTTAGAAATATCTAGTGGAACTGATACTGATATGTCCTGTTATTTTAAACTACATACTCAGCAATTAAAAATATTCATGCTTTTTTATACCAACATTGTTTTGCCAAAAACATATTAAAATAGTGACCATTCTTGTTCAATTTTTTACATATCTTTACTCTCTCTTGTATAGCTGTAATCAGTTTTAAGCCATCTCTTGTTTTTTAAACCATCTATTGTATAGCTTTACAATTTAACAGGTTGTAAATACAATTTAATACTAAACAATACAATAATAACCATTATGATAGCTATTAAGAACTTCTAAAATATCTTATTCTGTCAGGTTTAATCCAGCTTACCAGTATTTTTAATACACTAATACCTGTCCCCCCCCCCCATAAAAGAGTATTGTCAAGGAATGAGATATTTCTTCCTGTAGCTTTATTTTAGACCCTTATTGTTTATTTTTTCTGTAGCTTTATTTCATACCCTTGTTGTTTATTTATTTTTTTAACATTTACTTGCAAACAGATTATCAGTGACATATATGCACAATTGTGACATTTTATTACAATTACCAAATAGTGTTGCCTGTAAACATTTTAACAATTATGTTTTAATAACAATGATGTTTTTAGAAAAACTCAAGCTACTTGTCTGGTAATCAGTCTTGTTGTTTATCTTATCTTTCCAGCATTTCCTGTAACTATTCATTTAGTCTAGGAAGGTCTGAGCTCACATTTTATACTCTGTAAACTATAATTAATTCTTTTGGCATTTTTCCTTTAATGTGATTGTAATTTGCATAACTATGCATTTATTCAACATAAATAGACATTATTTTACAATTACCTTACATGGATTTCAGTATTTTTTATTTATTTATCTATTTAACTGTCCTGCCATTAATTGTACAAAAACTGTTTGACTAATACCATCTGTGATGTTATTTATTTTTAAAATTCAGAACTTTAACTGTTTGGCGTTACTATACAATTATAACATATGTTTATTTATATTTGCTGTTGTCTGCCTTTTGCTTTTGTGCATTGTAAACAAATGTACTCTAGATTAAAAGAACACACATGCATGTCTGTCTTGTATATGTATATCTTTATACAAACATGTCATGTCCTACCATTCTAGCATGCATGCTTAACCATTTTCAAAACATAAACATATTATAAAATATATTTCCTTTGCACAGATTAACTGTGTATGCAGGAAATTCCCAGTCTTTGTCAGTTGAGCTAATTTATTTCCTTTATCCTGCAACTGCTGTTGAATTCCCTGCAATGTTGCATGGTCTTTCTGACATTCTTTAGTAAGCTGTTCTGCTGAATTTGAAACTCCTATGCCATTTTGAAAAGATGTGTGTATAACTTGTCTAAACTTCCTGAACTCATCGTGTCTCTCTTCTTGAAGTTTACTACATTCCTTTGTAACAAAATGTACTAGGGGTTCTATCAGTAACTGATTTGACTCACATGTGGTGACAGGACATAACTGTTCAACATCTGAATGTAATGGAAACACTTTACGCTTAGTTAATTCTTTATCATGAACAGATTTGTCTTCACAGTCTATTTTTTTAGCAATATGATGCAATATTTTTTATGGCATAATACACAAAATGCAGTTTTTGTTGAAGCACACAATAAACATTTGTCATATTTCACATGGTTTTCTTTGAGATACCAGTCAAATATTGTAATACATTTGCATAATGCCTTACTATCAACCTGCCCTAATAAGGTTTTACATTTACTAATGTGCTGTGTATACCAACATAGCAGTTTACTAAAGTTTGGTTTGCTCCTGCATGAATTATAAATAATATCCATACTGTCTAATATACAAACTGTCTAAGAATATACAAACTATGTAAGAATATACAAACTGTCTTAAGAATATACAAACTGTTTAACATCATCCACACTAAATATGTGACACAGAAAAAAGTCTTACCAGTTAGCAAGAAAACAGGTGATTAGGCTGTTGTTGCTGATGGCTAGAAAATTTTCAGAGTCACTTGAGAAGCTGGTGAAGTACAACAGGCAGTGAACTGCTGTACAAGTGGATATTCACCTTTTCTTGAAGAATTTATGGCACCGTGACTTTCTTGAACTAGTCTCACTCCGGATTTTAGACGTCTAAAAAACTTTACTACTGCAAGCTGCATAAACTGGAATACTTCTGTTTAGGATTTACACATACGTACAAATGTTAGTTACTGCAATTTAACTGAAGTGACCCTCTGCAGGGCTTGCCATCACTCCCCCTGTGTTTGAATGCAGATTTTAGGTTCAAATGCAGGCTAGCTTGCCATTGAAAAATTATATGGAGCTGCTTATTTGCTTGCTGTGGGATTTGAAGTCTTCTTAAGACACACAGTCTTGCTGTGCTGTTTACTGCTGAATCAGAGACACATAGCTCTGCATGACTCCATCTGTAGTCTGTTTAAAGCACCAAGCCTTTCAAATTGCACACTGATAAAGAAATATATTTTGCAGCTATAAGCACAGTTACAGATAACTTATTTTATAACAAACCACACATAGTCTGTCAGATTTGTAGCATATATTTACAAAGTTTTCCTTCATTATAGATATGAATGATGACTTCTACAAAATACCTCTCTCTGTCCTTCTCTCACATAACTGAATTACTACAATAGCTATATACAGAGCTAGTCACGCACACAAGAGATTGTTATTTCCTCTTGGTATATTTTTCTGGCCTTCTATGGGAAGTCACGTCTGTTTTTAGACTTTTCTATTGTCCTTTTGTGATTTAAGCACTTTTGCTGATGTGAGGATGCCATTCTGAAAGGAAACATCTGTATAAGCTGTTCCTACTGGAAAAACATCACATATTGCTGAATTTATAAAAAAGGATGTCTGTTAATAGATATTTGTTCTACAAACATGAGAAAATCATGTAATGCTTGTTTTCTAGTATTGCTTTGTTAGGCATTTTCTGATGCTGTGAAGAGAAGCCTGTCTGTTATACATATAGTATGAATGCACATTGTAAACTCTATACATATATTCAAGCAAACTTTTTCTTTCAGCATATTTACAACAGAATTAATTTCAGCCTTATATTCATAATATCTAACAATTCCTCTGTTTTAAACATACTCAAAACATTCTATATAAAAACACATTAAGAAACAAAACCTTTAGTCTTTTTTGATACAAGTCAAAATGCAATTTTACATAGTTAATACAATGAAAACATGTATTACTACCAAACCTGAATGTATTTAACAACTTTTTCTTTTGCAGACCATTCTGTGAAAATATTTTATCAGTTATGAGCCATATTCATAATATCTAACAAAATACAGGTGGTAAAATACCACTACCACACACACACAGCTATGAAAATAGCTTTTCTGAGCAACAAGTCAAAAGTTTATAAAAGTTTTATAAACAATATACTTAGCCACAGCCAAAAACGAGACCAAGTCTGAGCTTAACAAGCAGCAAACGAGATCTGGGGAATAGACCTGTTGCAAGATGGGATACCTCTTAGGCACGAGCCAATTGAAAACTTCGAGCTAGAGTATGGCCGAGGCGGAGCCAAGGTTCGGCTCTGAACCCACAGATAAGAATGAAGGTGAGATTGGACTACATAACATCTACTGTTTTGTATTAACTAAAGTCCTGAAAGCCACAGCTAAAGTTATTCAAAGTATTTCAAAGTGTGCAAAAGTGCTTACAGTTTGTGCTTATTACTGTGTATTTATTGCAAAGTGCAATTATTTCGTGAAGTGCAGTCAAAGTACAGTTATTTCAAAATGTTTCTTGTGCTGGGTGTGTCTATTCACAAGTGCCGCCACTACAGAATATGTCTTGCACTGTACTGTTGAGTTGCTTAGTGAAGTACTGCCATTTGGGGGAGGTTTTAGTGTGCTGTGTACTGTTTATACTGTTTATTCACAAACTGCAATTGCTTCGAAATGTTTCTTATTCTGAGCTTCTCCTGCCCAGTTCATTCACACAGTACAGTTATTTGCAATGTTTCTTATACTGATGAGTGGTTTATTATAGTACAGGGATTTCAACAGTGTCACAGTGCCCACAAGACTTGTTTCGCAACGTTCAGTTTTTTTACAGTACTATGAGTATACCCAATAATATATTTTCAAAAAGCCCAAAAGGATAATCTCAGAAGTACAAAGTATAAGGGCATAGTTATAAGTGCTGGCATATGTGTAAGTTCGTGCTCAATTGCAAAACCCTTCACTGGTACGTTTTTTAATATGGCAGACAAATTTCAAAGGCCCTAACCACTTGTATTTCATCAGAATACTGCAGAGAATTGGAGAATATATGAGCAAGAGTATGATTTTTTTTTTTTTTTTTTTTAAAGTTGCACACACTAGGGCATTCATTTTGCTAAACCTAGCTGGTTCAGAAGCCATAGAAAGGGAGCATTCATTTCTGTATGCACCAGCAGTATATGAAGGAGAAGGTGAAAACAGTCATATTGTTGTACAAGCTGAATCAAGGGAAGACCCTGAGTGTTTGAAGTGCAAATTCAGGGAGATGTGTAACCCCCAGACAAATATTACATTAGAGAGGCATTTGTTTGACACAAGAAATCAGAAACCAGGAGAAGCATTTGCAGCTTATATAACTGACATGATAAAGCTAAAATATGTCGGTTTGGTGACCTAAAGGATGAGTTGATAATGGACAAGCTTGTGTGTGGTATTAATAGTGCTGCAGTGAGAAAGAATTTGCTTCATGACAGTGATTTAACATTAAGCAAAGTGATAGAGATTTGTCAAAACCATGCAGTTACAGAAAGGCACACAAGTATGCTTGAAAGTGATGAGTAGGGTTTCAACAAGCTCTAGAATGAATGTAGATAGCATGCAACACATGGCAAATAGAAGCAGGCCTGAGCACATGGCAGCCACAACCTCTGCTGGTTCACCAGGGAAACCAAGTAGTATTCCAGTAAGTTCTAAGCAGGGTGCATGCTCAGTACTGTACAAGCTTGAGTCAGCAAAGCCCAAGTCCAACTTCATAGTTAGCTGTCACAATTGTGGAGCTAATCATGAGTCTAAAAGAGAGAAATGTTGATAGCATTTGATCAGCAATGCCACAAGTGTAAAAAATGGAATAATTTTCAAAAGTTTTGCAAATCAAGTAAACCTCACACAGTTGTAAAGAAGGGTCACTCAAGAGAGCAGCCTGATCAAGTAGAATTGCAGCAGTCTGCCTTCTATGTAGATGGTGTGTCAGTAGTTGGTGAAAAAGGCTGATGCAGTGAATTTGTTAACAAGAAATGAAGTATTTTGTACAGTCTGGATCAATGGTAAACCCATCAAGCTCAAAGCAGAGACTGGTTCAAAGTGCAATGTTATCTCTGCAGATACTTTTGCTAAAGTGATAGTTAATGAAAAACTCACTGTGGTCATTTGTTCAAACCTTGTTGCTTATGGAGGAGAAGAGATTCAAACCGAAGGGTCAGTAGTACTTTCATGTTTGGCCAAAAGCTGTTACAACTTGTTATTCTATGTAGTTCAAAGACCTGTACAGTCATTACTGGGTCTCAGAGACAGCTTGAGAATGAATCTACTTTCTTTTACCAAATAAGTTCATCACATAAGCACATATCCTGCTTCCAATTCTCTGTAGCCATTTTCTCAGAGTATGCTGATGTTTTCAATGATAAGTTGGGCAAGCTTCTAGTTGTGTACTATGAAGTTAGACCCAGAAGTCAGTCCAGTGGTGAGACATGCAATAAGATTTCCAATAGCCATGCAGGATAAAGTCAAACCTCAATTGGATTAAAATGGTGCAGCAAGATGTGATTTGCCCAGTTACAGAACAAACTGTTTAATCCATGGTGACAGCTCACAAAAAAGGCTCAGATGAAATCAGAATATGCAGTGACCCAAGAGATTTGAACAAAGCATTGAAGAGGCCACATCACCCAATGCATGCAGTTGAAGAGGTCGCAGCCCTAATACCGAATGCCACTGTTTTTTCTGTCTTGGATGCAAAAAGTTCATTTTGGCAAGTGATGCTTGGTTGCAAATCCTCATTTCTGACCACTTTCAGTACCCTGTTTGGCAGATACAGATTCCTAAGGATGGCACTTGGAATAAATTCTGCAAGTGAAGTCTTTCAGTGTCCAATAGAGGACATTTTTTTAGGATAATCCTGTGCCATAATAGTGGATGATATATTGGTTGGAGGCAATGGTGAAGCAGAGTATGACAGAAATCTTGAGAGTTCTAGACAGAGCACATGGAGTGAACTTAAAGCTCAATCCTCTAAAGTGCAAATAGACTACCAGAAGCTCCATATGTTGGTCATTTATTTGCAAGTACTGGCTTGCATCCAGACCCATCTAAACAGGCAGCCATTCTTGAGATGCCAGTGCCCGATAATGTTCAAGTTCTACAACATTTTCTTTGCATGGTCAACTATTTAGGCAGTTTATACCAGACTTCAGTGAGCTGACAGCACATTTGAGTTGATGCACAAACATGTAACATGGTCTTGGCTAGAACAGCACCAGAAAGCATTTGATGACCTTAAGTGGAAAATTGCCACCCTACGTACACTAAGATGCTATGATGTCAATAAACCACTCTTTCATGTGATGCTTCAAAATCTGGTCTTGGAGCAGTCATTCTTCAAGAAGGCAGACCAGTAGCCTATGCATCAAGAACTCTTATCCAAACTGAGATGCAGTATGCTCAAATCAAGAAAGAACTTTTGGCAATAGTATTTGCATGTTCCAAGTTTCATGATTTCATTTATGGTCAAGCTATTCAGATTGAAACTGATCACCAACCTCTAGTTACTATTTTAAAGAAGACTATGCATTCTGCTCCAGCAAGATTACAAAGAATGATGCTCAAATTGCAAAAGTACAACTTTAAAAGGGTCTATACAAAAGGTAAACAACTTCATCTGGCTGATACCTTATCCAGATCACTCAGAAATACAATGGGACAGCTTCATGAAAATAATTTTGACTTTGATGTAATGGAAGTACATCATTTTTCTACCACAAGACTTGATGAGCTGAGAGATCTGACTGATCCAATTTTGCAAAAGCTCAACCACTACATTAATGTTGGATGGCTGTCAAAGCAATCTAGTGTACCACCTGAAGTGAAAACTTACTTTCCTTACAGAGATGAGATGTTGATGGAAGATGGTATTATCTTTAAAGGTCCTAAAATTGTTGTTCCTGCTTCCTTACAACATAAATATATCCAGATTTTGCATTGTGGTCACCCAGGTTCTGAATCTACCAAAAGAAGGGTGAGAGGACTAGTATTTTGGCCTTCTCTAATGAAAGACATTGATAAAGTACTTTCATCTTGTTCACTGTGCAATAGTACTAAACCGCATCTGCAAAAAGAGCCACTTCAGCTAAGTCAAGCTCCTGAACTATCTTGGTCAACAGTAGCCACTGATATATTTGAGTGGGACAATCAGCATTACTTGGTTATTGGTAGACTCTTAATTGAACTGGTTTGAGATTGATTTACTAACTAATCTAACATCCACTACTGGAATTACTAAGCTGAAACATCATTTGTCAAGTGCATGGTAATCCACACAAAGTTATTTCTGACAATGGTACTCAGTTTACTAGTCAGTTGTTTCAGAAATTTGCAAGAGAATGGGATGTGCATGTTACTAGTAGTCCAGAATATCCCCAGTCCAATGGTCTAACTGAATGAGCAGTGCAGAATTCAAAGTAATTACTTGAGAGGTCAAAGTGTGACAATCCCAATGTCTATTTGAATCTACTTATTCTCAGAAACATACCCTGCAACGATGTACCTGACTCACCTGCTCAGAGACTTCTATCCAGACAAACCAGAACAATGTTGCCTATCAGTTCCAGTTTGCTGAGGTCTAAAGCTAACAAGGTAATAAGAGCTCAACTACTCAGAACACGTTCTTTCCAAAAGTCCAGCTATAACAAGTCAAGCAGTTCATTGAAAAAGGGAGACACTGAGGCTACAAATGGCAAAATGTTTTGACTGGACTGGTCAAGTTACAGGTAGAATCTGAGGGTGTGGAGTACAGGAGAAATCACAGACATCTTCTTCCTGTATCAGAATCAACATCACAGCATTGTTCCTGTGATGGACTCTAGATCTCAGAGCAACCTAGACAATGTTTCTGTTCCAGAATGTGTCTTTACTTCTACTTCCATTTCCAATGATGTTCCAGATGTCCCAAAAGTTGAGCATTCCAGAGACAGTCCCAGTTGCTAAGTCTGATTCTAGTTTCTATGTCACACAATTTGGTCATATTTCTAGACCTAATGTGAAATACACAGCAATCTGGACTTAACTGCATATATGTGCATTTAATTCTGTACAATTGCTCAACCAAGAATTTATACTGACTGCATGTCAATTACTGTTTTGGCATTGCATATCTCTTTCTCAAAGAGGGAGGATGTAGAACAGTGTGTTTGTGCTGTGTCTTTAAGAACATTTCAAGGACTGAACATGCATGTATAAATAGATACCATGTGCTATATTGAGTGCATTTTTGACAGTGCAGCCAGAGAGTGAAAATGTCTGAATGCAATAGCTATTTTGTTTATAACTTTACCTACGTTAAAGTATTAAGCCTCAATCCTGATGTGTTTGTACATAATAAAGCTGCTTGAACAGGAGGGTCTATATTGGATGCTCGAATGTTTAAAAGTTCCGAGTGCCATATGGTCGACACCATATTATCAAACTTTTAAAAGTTCAAAGATCCAAAAAAGAAAATATACAACACAAATAACCTACCTGAACATTTTAAGCAGGGGGAAAGCCACCCGGCACCCCCCACACCCCCTGCTGTTTAAATATACCAACTCTGAGATCACACTACAATGCAGAAAAGGGAAATCTTCCCATTCCATGCTGTACGGAGATCTCCGTTAAAACATTTGAACTTCCAAAAGTTTGATCATATGGTGTTGACCATATGACACTCGAACGTTTGGAAGTTCTTGCATCCAATATAGACCCAAACAGAATCCACAAAGTCTCGTCTATTGCATCCTGACTAGACGAGCGACATACCCTACTAATTAATCCTTTTTAACAGCAACTTCTGTCATAAATTCAACTAAACACTGTAGCAGAGCAGGTCTCTCACTTATGATTACCCTGTCGTGATCTCTTTGCCTATACTCTGATATCAATCCCTGGTAGTGAAGGCAGTCTCAGGCATGCAGTCCAAATGTCTTCTTGTCCTAATCCCAATCTATTCCTTCCCTGTGTAGAAATTAGCTCACAATTACCTTGGTTTGTTTGCCAATTTTCTCCAGAAAATTCCAGTTGTCTCTTGCTTATTTTCTGCACCCATACTTGCAGTCATCCTTATTGTCAAAATCTCCTTTCTCCAGTCTTCTGTTGGCTTAGTTCTTAGATTATTTTCTGCTGATTTATGAATATAATATTTTTTTAACTTCTCCAAATCTTTTGGGTTTCTAACACCTTGATGGGAATGGTCCCTATTCCTAAGTCAAAGTACGATTAAAGTTCATGAAATTAGTATTGTTTCACTCTGTCAGCCAAAAGTGCTCTTTGCAGCACCCACAATGTGCCCAGTAATGATTCCTCCTGCAATTCATATGGAGTATTGGTAGCATATCTAAATATGATTGTAGACTCTTTTTTTATAAGACCCATTGTTCCTACTACTATTTGAACTATCTGGGTATCTTTCTTCCAGATTGCTCTCGTTTCTGCTTGCAAATCCTGATATTTTATAACTTTGTATCTCTCTCTATGCAGGACACTGTAGTCACTGGGTGTGGAGATTTCAATGCTACTTTGTCTTCTTTTCTTGTACAACTATATCCAATTTTCTAGCATCTATCTTTTGAACGGTTGGTAATGGATAATCCCATGTTGTGTAGACCATCATTTTCTATGATGCTTTGTGGCTCATGTTTTCGTGGCATAATGTTTGCACATTCCCCAGTGCAACAGTCTCACCACATTATTATGCCTTTCAGTGTACAGTCCTTCTGCCATTAGTATGTCACAACCAGCAATGAGGTGTGCAACTGTTTCCAATTCTGTTTTGCAAAACCTACATTTATCTGTTTCTCCCACATGTTCAATGGACTTTGTAAACCAACGTGTACGTAAGCCCATTATCTTGTGCCACCAGAATTAACCTTTCATCTCTTGATTTGAATTAGTCCCTCCTTAACCATTCCTGCATTCGTTCCTGATTAACATGAGGTTCTTCTAAGTTTTCTATACTTGCAATTATATTTATTCATTTTCCACATTTCTTGCCTTCTTCTCAGGTCCTTCACCTTATATTCTTTCTTTTGTTTTTTTGGCACATTCAGTTGCTGCCTGATTTTTATCTACTTCTGGTTTGATTTCTATTCCTGCATGACACAGATATGCTTCTGCTAGATTAAGCACAGAAGTCATCTTAGATTTATTCTCCTCATGTTTCAAAACTTTCACTATGTTTGGGTCTTGTGAGGTCAGCAGATATGTGTGGGGTCCCAGAATTGCAGATCTATACATGTAATCAATTTCAAGGAGGCCCATCCCTCCTTCAGAACAGGGAATATATAATCGTGGAATCCACTGATTTTTATAACTCATTTGGTGATCATGAAGCATCCTTCTTGTTTTCCTATCTAATCTAACACATTTTGCAGCCAGTCAATCACTCCAAAACTAAGTTAGAACGGGAAGAGTAAATTGCTTTATAGCTTGGATTTTGTTCCTAGATGTCAGTGTTGTTTTCAGGATTAATTTAAGTCTTCTGAAATACTCCTTACTAAGTTTTATTCACATTCATTCATTTGTTTGTTGATCCTTCATCAGTTCCCAAATACATCACATTCTTGTCCCAAACTGATGTTTTCCTGGTGCTGCAGGTTTCCTGCTTTAAAGGTCACTTTAATATTCTGTGTGGTTATTATTCTCCTTAAGGATCTGCTTCCAAAATCCACCTCTTGCTATTTGTTGACCCTCGCTACACTTCATCTCTTTCCATTTTGAATTATAACCTTGTGCTTATGTTATGAGCCTTAACTGTGTAGCTATAAAACATCCCTTCAAATCAGGTAATCCTAAACAGCCTTGTTCTATTGGAAGGATCAACTTATCCCACTTAACGTTTTCCATCTTCCCCTCATAAATAAGTTCCTTCAACTCTTTATTAGGTTCATAGGTTTATACTAGGCTATCTGCCCTAAGGCATTTATAAGAATAGCCAAGAGTTTTTGTGGCTTACGCCACCCCCTTATGTTAAAAAATACTGTGCCCATTAGTTTGTTATGCCTCTGTCCAGCAGTGACACAGAGATGATTCCCGGGGTAAACCTACGATCTCCCATCCACCGGTCAAGATTTCTCTTGAACAGAGCCAGAGAGGTGCTCTGCCTCACATGGACCGGGATTTTATTCCACAACATAGGGAGTCTCTGGGTGACAAATTTATCCCTCCAGCATGTCCTATTTATATCCGTGCTAAGGTTTAAGTCGCTTGCTCTAGTGGATCTGGTAGATTTGGATTTTTGAGGTGGAGCATGTCCATTAATTCCGGGTTGGACATGGCCTTGTATGTCAGTCACAGGTCACCTCTGAGCAGACGGTATGCGACTGAATAGAGCTGGAGTTTCTTCAGTCTGGCAGCATATGACAGATTTTGGAGTCCCTTTATCCTTTTGGTGAGGAACTTTTGGGGTCTCTCCAATTGCTGCAGGTGTTGGGTGAGATACATCCTGAATGGGGCATTGTACTCTATCATTGGTCTGATAAGTGAAGAGTACAGGGGAACAATGACCTCACTTGATCTGGATGTGAATCCCTTCATGATCAGGTGGGCAATGTAGAAGGTTTTCCTAACCACTTTAGCAATGTGAGTGTCAAAAGAAAGGCCACTGTCAACCTGGGTCCCCAGGTCCCTGATAACCTCTTCTGTGCTTAGTGGATTGCCACCTATATGGTAGCTTGGGGTTACCTTGTTTTTCCCGAAGGGTATGACTATACATTTTTTGGCATTTAACTTCAGGCCATGGCTCTGGCACCAGCTATCAGTTTCCATGAGACCCCTCTGAAGGATATCTGTGTCCGATGTACTTTCCACTATGGCTTCCAGTTTGCAGTCATCTGCAAACTTTGTCAGCCATCGTCCTCCTATGTTAGCCTGTACTTCTGAGAAGTAGATGCCGAACAACAGGGGGCCAAGGACTGAGCCCTGTTGGGACACCACTTGTGACCGGCTTGGAGTCTGACATGGCGCCAGCTACTCTAACCCTGTGGGTTCTGTCCTTTAGCTAGTTTGCAACCCATCTTGTGACATATGGGTTTACATTTAAGCTGGTAAGTTTCTCTATAATACCCGAGTGGGGTATTGTGTCGAAAGCTTTTGCAAGGTCAAGGTAGGCTGTATGGACTGCCTTTCCCTCATCAATGGCCTTGGTGACTGTTTCGAAGAAGTCGACCAAGTTCAAAAGGCATGATCTGCCCTTGACGAAGCCAAACTGGGTCGGGTCCAATGTCTGCAAGTCCCCTATGTCTTTGTTTATGAGCTCCATTATGATCCTCTCCATAGCTTTGCAGACCAGGCTTGTTAAGCTTATGGGGCAGTAATTACCAGGGTCCGTAGAGGCACCGCCTTTGTGGAGTGGGACCACAGTTGCCGTACGCCACTCCTTGGGCACGTATCCTGTGGTAAGGCTAAGATTAAACAGCTGCCTTATGTGCGGGTTTAGTTCCTCATTGAGTTTGTGTAGCACACAGCCGGGGACACCATCCAGTCCCATTGATGCTGTGTTTTTAGCTTTAGAGAGAGCAGCTTTCACCTGCGCATTGGAGATGTCTGGGAGGCTGCACTCCGCTGGGATAGTTATCTCTCCTTTTGGGGGGGAGGGGGGGAGTTTGCACTGAACCTGTCTGACAGTATGTTGGCAATGTCTGTGGGTTCAGTGATTTTTGTATAATTTTGGACTAATTCTGAGCATATCTGGGAGTTTCCACCCAGGTTTCTAACATAGCTGAAGAAGGCCTTATGATTGTCTTTTGAATCTATGGCAATTTTTCTCTCAAAGTTGGCCTTGGATGATTTTATGAGTGCTCGTATTTTTTTACTAATAATGATCAAAGGTGTCTTCTCTTTTATGGATTTTGCTCTATCATGTAACAGCTTTCTCCTCTTATTGTAAAGTTTGTTTATGGCTGGGGTCCACCAGACTGGACGTTTGCCCTTGGTGGAAAGAGTCTTGGTTTTATTAGGGATTGCCTGATCTATGCAGTCCTGGAGGTGTTCGTAGAAGGCATTTGTAAGGGCTTCCGCAGCTTGGGTTGTGGCTTCCACTGGCTCGGGGGCCTTGAAGGATACCACACCAGCCTTGAGTAGTGTGAAGTTTGCTTTAGAGAAGTTCTTCACTGTGGTCTTTTTTGTTTGGGGTGGGGGCAGGATGTGGATATCCAGTGAGATTAGTTTATGATCTGATCTCACCAATGAGGGATATACTTCCGGTGTGGAGCATTTTGTCCCCATGTTTGTGATGATGAGATCTAGTATATTTTCTCCTCTTGTGGGAACGGTGACTAGTTGTTCCATGGCATTTGAATTTATGAACTCCAGGAACCTTTGGGCTAGAAAGTTTGGGCTTGAGTAATGTTCCCAGTCTATATTCGGGTAGTTGAAGTCACCCAATATAATGGTGTTTGGAGATACATTTATACCCTCCAGTGTCTTCAGGAAGGCTGTGTGGGGTTCCTGAGTTTGAGAGGGTGGCCTGTAGCATGCTACAAATTGTAGAGCAGTTTTGCCTATGGTTAATTGCACCTGGATGGTTTCTGATGCTTCGTGCGTTGCCACCAACCTGGAGGTGTGGGTATCCTTGATGAATATGGATACACCCCCTCCTTTTGTGGTGTGGTCCGGGTTTTGGGGCCGGAACACATGATATGAGGTAAAACCTGATAGTGCCGGGGTGCTCTCAGGAGCCTTGAACCAGGTTGCAGTCACAGCACAGACATAGACGTTCTCCATACTGAGAAGGGCCTCGAGTGCGTGCATTTTGAGATTTAGACTTCTGGCATTGAGCAGCATTACCCTTAGTTTCTTCCCATTTTTGTTTTCTAGGGTGGTAGGTTTAGAATTTGAGCCTTGCCTGAAAAAGGCACTATGGGGACGGCAAGAGCCTTAGCCAATATCCGGAATCCCAGGGGTGACAGGTGCAAGCCGTCCCTTGCGAAGCAGCGTGGCTTGTCAAGCATGTCATCCCAGGCAGACAGACACTGGATCCCCTTTGAATGACACCAGAAATTAAGCCAATTGTTAAAGATGATCATCTTGTCTCTATGTTGTGGCATCATTCTTGGTGAAGGAAGGATGCTGCTCAGGGTCAGGGTCATACCTGCCTGGGCTACATAATCAGAGAGCTCCTCTATGTCTCTTTTCATGTAGTCCAGGGAGGTACGTCTCAGGTCGCTCACACCAGCATGGACAATGACTGTGTCATATTTGTACTTGCTGTGGAGTGACCCGAGTGCTTGTGTTATGTGGCGGATTCTAGTGCCCGATAGGCAGCTTACTGTGACCCTCTCCTTGTTCAGCCTGGTGAGTGGGACGTCAGTGTGTCTGACTATGGAGTCACCTATGACAAGTATGTTTGGTGTTGTATTTGGCCTTAAGGGCTGTGACTGCTTTGCACACTGATTTTGTGTTTTATGTGTTGCCTGTGGTGTGTCATGAGGTGGCGGTTGCTTGGGTGTCTGCTTTGGAGGCCTCTGCTGTTTAGGTAAATTTTTGCTCAGAGCCTCCGAGTATGTCTTTGTGTGTTTATGTGTTTGATTCATTGTTGTGATAGCTTTATGTGAGACTGGTTTTGTGGTGTGTGTAGTTGCCTTCTCCTCCTGTCTGGTCTTGCCAGTCCTGAGTTGAGAGAGCTCAGCCTCCAGTTTGGCTAAGTAGCTGCATCTCTCGCAAGTATTTGTGTTATGTGGGAGGAGGAGGAGAGGGTTGTCTGTGTACATGAGGCAATTGTAACATTGTCTCAATATTCCCAGATTCACCAACTGGACAGGAGAGGACGCCAGCATCTGGCCCTTCGTCATGCTAGAGAAATTAAGAAGTTTGGGGTGTAACTGAATGAGAGAGGACTTAGTAAGGAAGTGGGTACTCCTGGGGGGGGGGGTTCGCTAGTGAGGGAGTTTGTATAATACAGAAGTGCTAAGCCTGAAAAGAAGATGCTTTTAAGACAAGTGCTAAGCTTTTTTTTTTTTTTTTTGGAGAAAAAAAAAAAAAAAGCTTTTTAGGAACAAGTGCTGCACTTTTTAGTTAAGGGATATACTGTTTAGAATACTAGTAGAGCAGTTCTAAGGGAAAAAATGAAGAACAGACTTTATGGAGCCAGAAAAAGTTTAACCTTGTTAAACCGGCGCTGCCCGATGCTGCTCTAGTGGCAACTCCGCGCTAAAGCACGCTTTAGCATGCTTGATAGCAGGGGCTGGAAAGAGCCAGGAATTGACCCAATACGGCCAATAAAACTACAGTTTCAAGTCAGTAACCACTTCCACGGGGGCAGGGGAGCTGCTCAATGTTTTTCACTGCCACTGATCAACAGAGAGACTTTCTTTTAGCCCAAGCAAAAATGGCCTCACAGAAACTTACAAACAGTTCAGGAACAGCAAGCCTGTAACTGAACTTTTTTAAATCTCAGAAAAGTGGGAAAAAAGATTTTTTTTTTTTTTTTTTTTTTGTCCACAACTCTTTTTTTTATTGTCCACAACTCTTCTACTGGTTCATAAAAATATACCCAACCCATATATAAAACTAAAGGCACTAAAAACAATTCCATTGCTTGTTTCTTACTATCCATATCCCTAAACAACAGCTTCCAGTTTCTCAATTTGTATATTATCATTTTAGTCTCATCCCACATATCCTTAGCTTACCTATACTCTGATATCAATACCTGACAGCGAAGGCAGTCTTTGGCCTCTAGTCCAAATGTCTTCTTGGCCTCTTCCTATTCTATTACCTTTCACTCTCTTATTTTCTCTCAATACTTTCATTTCTTCACCAGTTTTCTCAAGTAAATTCCAGCCCCCTCTTCCCTATTTTCTGTACCACTATTTACAGTCATTCCTATCAACAAAATCTCTTTTCTCAATTTTCGCATTGATTTACTTCTTAGAATACTTGCTGCTACTTTATGAATATAATTGTCCATATGGCTGCTGTTATTCTCCTTAAGGATCTGCATCCAAAATCCACTATCTCCTTATTTCTTGAATTCATCCCCTGCTTCATCATCATCCCTTTCCACGTTGAATTACAGCTTTCTGCTTGTGGTATGTATATGAGACTTAATGTAGCTCCAAAATATCCCTTCAAATCAGATAATCCTAAACCAACTTTTTCTATTGGAATGATCAACTGATCCAGATACAGTCTCTCAACTCTTTATTAATTACTGTCTGCAACTTCTCCTCTGGTTGATAAAAATAGGTCTGACCACTATATAAAACTAAAAGGACTAAATACATGTTCACTGCTTTTGTCTTGCTATCAATATCCAGAAACAAGAACTTCCAGTTTGTTTTTTACTCTCTTCCTACATATCCACAATTGCCATAATATAATCCTCAGGACACCCCCACAGACTTTTGCCTCGGTTGTTCATGAACAAAGTGTAGTGGTGAGTCACCCTCTGAGTGATTCTGTTTTATTACATAGAGTTTTTTACACAGCCTCTTTGTTTTTATGCCATGTGCTCTATTTGCTGCAGTGTTTTATTTGCTGTTTATTACTTGTAAAGTGGAGAGGATAAGCAAGGACATTTTTGTGCATAAAACTAAAAAAAATCAGTAGAGATCTTCAGGAATATGCTCACGAGACAGCATATTCTGTTAAGACTAGTTCCCACGACAACCAGATGGCCAGAACCAATCGGAACACCAGAAATGGTCACATGCCAGACTCATCATCTCTAAGGGATGAAAGGCACAATGACAAGGGTAATCAATGGTTTTTCCACTTCAGCAACTGATGAGCCAAGACTCTCTGAACACATCAGAAACAAAAATAATAGAACTAATGTGTTTTTTTTACAGGAGCCAACCACACAACAGTATAAATTGGGATTATGTAGCACAAGAAGCTGATCTGAAGAGTATAAACACAACATGGAAATAGAGAAAGTAAAAAGTACTGATACCAGCTTAGTAAGCAAAACTGAAGAACTATTTAATGACTTTTCTGATTTTTTACCTGGACATAATTCCACTGTAGTCGCTGACATTGATATTTGTGAAGAGTTTCGAACCGTGGGTTTTGAAACAGATAAGCCTGCTATTGTTTTAAACAGGGTAGGTGATTGGTATTTAACTATTCAAGGAAATATATTTCCGATGTGCATGTGGATGTACTCTTAAAAGGCTTTAGCTTTGTACCTGCCCATAACGGATGGATAGAAGATGTACTATTGGACTTAGAACTTTTTAGTAGAAGATAAATACCAATGATAACATAGAAGGTTATACTACTAATATTTTAAAGAAACCTAGTACATTCAGCCCACCCATGCATAATATAGTAAATTTATTTGAAAGGGCCCATGAACTTGATTGTAGACAAATTATTAAGAAGAATTCAGTTGATGTGAGTGATAATTTAACAACAGATGAATGGAAATGTTTGAGAGAAATAACTAATGATAGTAGTATATGGTTAATGAAACCCAACAAGGGTAATGGCATGGTGAAACAGGATGTTGAAGACTATTGGAATAACATGAATAAGTACTCATTGATGGAACTTATGAAGAAGTTTCCATCAATGAGATAAATATTGCTTTTTCTAAAATTGATAACTTACTAAATAATATGTTTCAAGGACAAATTACTTTGAGTGAATTTGATTTTTTGAAAAACAATTTCCCAGTTGTAGCTAGTATCTTCAGGATACCTAAAATCCACAAAGATTTATGCCACCCACCTTTTAAACCAATAGTGGATGACAAAAGATTCAAGGTGTTTTTTTATGGCAAAATTTGTGGACTTTTATTTAAAACAGAATCTGAAGAAATACAGCTACATATGTATGGACTCCTGGGATTTTTTTAAAGCACTTAAATAATCTTAATATTCCATCCAACATGACTCCAATTACTATTGATGTGAAAAATCGTTTTTCCCTCATACCTCATGATGTGGGTCTTAGTTGGCTAGAAACACAGTTGGTTAATTCTAAGATTTTTGGACAGGATTGTGTCAACCTGTTAATTGCACTCATGGATATTATATTAACTAATAATTATATATGTTTTGAGGGTCAATATTTTCTATAGGTTATTGGGGTAGCTATGGGGACAGCTTGTGCCCCCACCTATGCCAATTTAGTTATGACCCATTGGGAATCAGAATTTATTTTCAGAAGTTGGTTCATGGCCTACATTCAATACTATACTAGATACCTTGATGATTTGTTTTTAATATGGACAGGTACAGAACAATTACTAGCAGAAATTTTTACTTATATTAATAATACCACTAATGTTTTACAATTTACTTATATTTATAGCACAGAAAGAATTAGTTATCTGGATATTGATTTGATTTTTGATAATATTGAGCACAAATTAATATCAAGAATTTTTAGGAAATCCACCTTTTCCAGCTCTTATTTAGAGTTTACTAGTTGTCACCCATACCACCAAAATAGATCAGTGGTTAAGGCACAACTAGTTAGAATGGCAAGGATAGTTATTAAACTAGATTTTCTATCCAAAGTTAACTTTACGCTGGGTATGTTCAAGAAAAGGGGATACCCTGAAAGCCTTCTGCATAAGGTTCATCATGAAGTAGACTACAAAAGACAGATAGGTATTTTTACCAACCCATCTTGAATCAGTGGGCAGCTTTAAATAATGGAAAAGTGGTTGGAATCACAGTACTGAATAATTTAGATGAAGCTTATTGTTCTAAATGGAGGTTTTCATTTATTACTGTTTACAACAAACATAGTTTGGCTATAGCCAAAGCTGTTAAAAAATGGGATCTTTTCATATTAGATATGTCTGTTAAAGAATTGCTTGTTTATACACCTAATGTAGTATTCAAGAAGGATTTGTCTTTTTAAAAACTTTTTGAAAGTAATGGGTTTAGCCCTGTTCCACTTAGTAATAGGCCTTTGGGTAACTTTAAATGTGGAATGTTCAAACAATGTCCACACATTTTAGTTACTAAAGAAAATTTTCATTTAGGGCATATGACATTCTATGCAAAAGGCCATTTTAATTGTCAGTCGAAAAATGTGGTATACATGGTGAAGTGTTTACAATGTCCTGTTTTTTATATTGGTAAAACCTTAAGACATTTTCATGAAAGAATTTATGAACATTTACTGGATATTAAAAAAGGCAGGTCAATTAATGCATTATGTAAACATATTAGTGAATTTCCTGAACATAAATTTGGCTTTATTGTCCAGCAGGTTTTGTTGGATGCACAAGGCAGAATTTTACTGGTACATCTAGATTTATGTGAATTAAAGTGGCAACTTTGCTTCAATGCTTTTATTTATCCAGGTCTAAATTATTATCTTGGTATAAATTGTGTTTTAAAACTCAAGCATTTGGAGGGTTAAGATATTTTGTAATTATGTAATTTAGAATTTTTTTACATCACTGGTTGCAGGATGATTAGCTAATTGTTTTATCTTATCGTATTAATTAATGGGAGTGATGTCTTTTATATTGCTTACTTTTAACTTGTCATTAGTTCTGATGAAGTCCCAGGATACTGTCGGGATGAAAGCTATCAACTATTCTACTGCATTGAAGATATTGGATTACTGAATAAACTTGTGTTTTTTACATATCTTTATGTTATCCTTGGCACCAGGCTCTTTTTTGTGGATTCTACTGGTCTGCGTTTGGGTTATTATAATCCTTTTTAATCCATACTGCTAAATACTTCATATAATTGTGTCCTCATAAATATGGGGAATTGCTGAACCAATTCATGTGTGTGTGTACATAATTTACAACTACAGCCCTTGTTTTTTCTTCACTGATATTACATTTCAAAAAGATAAACTGTTCTTTATCAGCTAGAAAATAATATAATTTGTAAATAAAGCCAACTTTTCTTTATTCCCATAATTATATATCCTTGCATTTCTGAGTCCTTTAATTTCTTTGTCAATGGTGACATATATAAAACAAACAACTAAGCAGAAATAGGACACCCCTGCTGGTTCCTTTGTTCAAACACAACTTAGAGAGGAATCATCACACTTTAATTCTTGCCTATGATCCTTCATTTATCCTGCTAATTGCCCTTATTACTGCATTCTGGAATGTAAATGCTTCCATTGCCCTATTTATAAAATTCCAGCTTACTCTGTTGAATCTCTGTTGAATATTTTCTCTATCAAGACCCACAAACAACAGCAGTATTTTCTAACATTCTGCTTTCACCTAAATCTTTATTGTTATATTAATGTTGTCAAATGTTTGTCTCCCCTCCACAAAACCATGTTGATCCATATCTATCAATTTTGGCAAAACCTTTGCCATTTTTAGCAATGACATGAACACTTTATAATCATGGTTTAAAATTGAAAAAGGTCTATATGAAACTGGGTCTGATGGGTTTTTACTGTCCAAATATTATAGCCACCAACATTTTCAAGATATTGGTAATTCCCATCCTTTTAAAATACTGTTAAACAAAATCTTCCACATCTTTATCACTTTCTTTCCAACTAAATTTCAAACTTACACAAGAATACCATCTGCTCCTAGAGACTTTCCTGAAGACTGATTACACATTAACATTTTTGTCTTATCTCCTATCTTAAATGCTAGTTGTTAAGCCTCATCTACCTCTAACCTTGGCATAATTAAGATTTCCATTTGTGCTGTTTCTCAGTTTCCACATTTCTCTGCTTTATGCAAATTTTCATAAACCTTCCAACTAATACCTCCACAGGATCTCGTTATTCTTCTGGTTATAGGCTCCCCAAGCTTGTCAGCAACCCTTTCTACTTTCTATTACCTAAGCTGTTGTCCTAAACATTTTTGTGTGTTGACATTATTAGTTGCTTCTCAGTGGTCTTTTTAAACTCATGCATATTATCCAGATGCTCCCTTATTTTCTCTTTAGTACTCTGCTTTCACACATTCCTGTTCTGGAAAATTTCCCTTATTCTGCATACTTTAACCTTTGTCAGTCCTCAAAAGTAATTAATATTACTTAACTCTGTTTCTTTCTCATTTATTGCTGTCCTATCTTTAAACACCATTTTCATTTTATCCCTGTCACTAGCTATAACTTCTGAAGATATTTCTATCTTCTCCAAGAACTTAAATAATTTCCACTACCCATTCCTTACATTCTTCTCATTTTAACAGATAGGTGATAAAGCACTAGTGTCTCATTTTTTACTTCATTACCCTGCATAATTATCTTGGTTCTTACTGGTGCATGATCTAAAATAGCTATTAGATATGTGTCTAAGCTTTCAATTAAATCCATATGTTTCTGTGAAATATAATTTTTGTCTGGTCTACCCCAGGTATTGTACCTTGGGGAATAATGTAATTTCTCTCAGAATTCCTTTTACTGAATTCACATCTTCCACACCAAGTGCTTTCATGCATTACTTCAGAATTCTACCCTCTCTTGTTATAGTGTGCCTTCTAGGTCACCCTGACACATCCTCACTACTGCAGATCAAGTTCCAGTCCCCACCTATGAGTAATATTCCCTGCTGAAAAGCCAATTGTTTTTCCCAAAATTTTCTTAAGCCCCCAAACAGTTTTTGGTGGAATATAAATACATGCCAGTCTAATCCTCCTCCCTTAACAGCCCCTTAATATCATAAATCTACCATTGTCTTTTTTCCACTTCTATTACTATGGGAGCCCCTCTAGAAATTACTATAATTACTCCCATTTTCGTTTGCCCCAGATATTCTGCTGAATATCCATCCTGAAATCCTTTGTCAACTTCACATGGTCACTTCTTTCCAAATTTGTCTCCTGCAGCACTGCTATTTGCACCATGCATTTCTTAATATAAATGCAATGCTCTTTTCTTTTGTCTAGATGTGCAAGGCCATTTACTTTCAAAGATAATATGGACAGTGTAGCCATTATGATAAACAGCTATTGTTCCCATCTATTACTGATGGAAGTGTACTTCCAACATTTGTGTTATATGGACAAACTAATGTTTGCCAGGCAGATCTTTCATGCAGTTGCTTCTTCTCATCTCCATTTGATTTTTCAAGATTTTTTTTGCTTTAATGAAAACTTTCAAACAAACAAAAAACTAAATACATTTTCAGAACAACCCCACCCCCTATTAACTTGCAGCCACACAAAACTGGGTATTTCTTCAAACATGAAGTTTACTCCTCTGGATAGGAACAATTGCCCAAAACTGACAACTGCACCCACTTAAATTACCTAACCTAAAATTAAGGTTACAACTGCTAAAGCACATGCTGACTGCTGAATGTTCTATTCTTCTCCTTCATGTGAAAACAGCTTGTATGCTTTCAGAAAACATTAACTTTTAGCCCTAAGAAAAAGTATACTGGCTTTCTTTAAAACTAATTAATGCATTAAAGTATTAAGACTGCTAGAGAGGCTGCTATCTCTTATTCACTTTCCATAATTTCAAACATACACTGAACTGCTTAATATTGTACCACTAAATTCTGCATTTCCCTCAGCAAAGAACACTCAGAACTCTCAGTATTAATTGTCTGCACCTGCAGGCAGCTCATCTCCATGTAATAGTATTCAGCAATAAATCTAATGCAAATTTCACTCAGAACAGAATTGACAACTGCCTTCAGCTGCAGACTTATTGACTCCCATTGAATATTTCCCATTGAATATTTGGGTCTATATTATTTCTTCAACAGCTTAGGTTGTTGAATGCTTAATGATCGACAACTAAGCATTGAAGTTTCAAAATCACGAACGGCCATATAAGCAAATTCTTTCCTCGGGAAAGAATTTGCTAGGCCGTCCAGAAATAAAATTAACTTTTCAACCTAAATGTAATGGGGGAGCTTCACCCCCCACACCCCCCAACTAAGTATACCAACTCCGAGATCGCTCTACATTGGGGAAAGGGCAAATCCCCGATAACAGCCAATCAAATTCTTTCCCGAGGAAAGAATTTGCTTATATGGTCATTTGCGATTTTGGAACTTGGATGCTTAGGTGTCAATCATTGAGCATTCGACAACCTAAGGTGAAGAAATAATATAGACCCAAATATTTGGTAATGGAAAAAAGGCAAGCCAATATCTTTGCAGATATAAGGAACTTAGCACTTTTCATAGCTTTCATCATTTTGACTTATTTTTCAAGCCTACTTACTTACAAAACACACTTGTTTATGTCATAAGTCAAGGCCATTAAACTAGAAAATCACCCTTCTAAAATAAGATACAATATCTTAATTCTAAATATAATATAATCAGTATAATTTTACACCCCACCCCCACCCCAGTAGCTCAAGATCACAGCATATTAAAATCAACCTTGTTTTTGTCCAGCTTTTCTTCACTTATTATACTGTAAAGCCTATATTTCTTGCAACTAAAAAGGTACTCATTCACTTTATTACCTGTACATACAGTTAGTGAAAATACTCCAACACATTTAAATTACCCCTAACTACACATTACACAAAACTGCTTTACTATTACATGCAGTTTATATCATGAAATGTTTATATAAATGCTAATAAGAACAAAAATTGTTTTAAAGTTACTCTTTTTTCCATTTTAGTGTCTTTCTATAGTCCACCCACAAAGTTAGCAAAAGTCCAGTCTTCCTCAGCCACTCTGCCTCGCAAAGCCATATTTCACAAATGTGACTGATGCTCTATAGACTCCCATTTAGTCACTAAGTTCAGTGTTGTGGATTTTGTTCCTGTTCATTTATTTATTTATTTATTGACATTTGATTACTATGAAAGTCCAACTGGGTAGGAGCCTATTTTCAGAGAAGGTCCAAGGGGAAGAGCTCCAAAGTATTACAAAACATTTTAAGAACAATTTTACAATCTTTAAAAATAACACAAAAAATACAGTTTAAATAATTATACCCAGTTATAATATAAAAACAAACAATGATATAATACTTACAGAAATTTTAGCCAGTTTAAAGAAAAAATGGTAAGTTAGTATAATAGAAACAGGAATTGCAATGCAAAGTGAGAAAAATCAGGCTTATGGTATATTTGGAGAAAAAGCCAGGGGACAGAAAATAGCAATATTTCCATCCCATCTCCTAACACCAGGCTCGGTTCAGGTCTAAGGTACTCCTCATTCCTCTAGTCAACTCCTGTGCTTTTTTCTGTCTCTCAAGTAGCTTGCTTTGTAAAACTGAAAAAAGGTTGCATTGGCAAAGTCTCTCTATTAGCTTTATTGTCATTAGAATGATAAGAAGAGTCCCTTTCAGTTTATTGGCTCACTTTTTGTTGGATAAACTTATTTTTTTATCTTCCTTAGCTTGATCTGCATCCAAAAATGTCTAATTCTCAAAGAAAAAATATTCTGAAGAAAGATGGATACAGCAGCTTCAATCTCACACCTGCCTTTTGGCATTCCCTGATTGTTGGGACAAATTTACATCTCTTCTACCTGGTGTACAGTGAATAATCATTTTCCACAAACACACTGCTATTTCCATTTTTAAAACCTTTCTCTTCTTCCACAAATCTGATAGAATCAACTCTTTCTACAGGTATGAGTGTATCTTTACTAATATAGGTCTTGGTTACTTTCTCATAGCCAGGTTTGGAGCATACACATGATGTGCCCTTTCATTTAACAAATCCTGCTGTAGAATACTAGTCCAGTTGCCCATATGTGCTTTCATAAAATCAATAGTCTGTTCATTCCAGTTTATCTGATACAGCAGAAAATCTCTATTTTTCTCTGCTCACTCTGTCTTCTAACATTACCATTTTTATTTAAATAGCTCTTCAGAGAAATCTCATACTCAGCCAGCCTTTTCTTCATTTCAAGCTCTGATTTTTGCAGTTTTATCAGTTCATCTGAATAACTAGTTATATTGTCATCTATTGTTACAGCCTTTGGTTGTTTGAGTTGATATACTCTGAACCCACGTGCACTGGCCCAGTAATCAAGGACCCTCAATCCTCACCAGTGAGGGACATGCACATTGGGAGGATGAACAGTACGCACACAAACAATAAAGTACAATTTCCCTTAAGAGCACAGAGAGATCAGTCAGTCTGGGGCTGTTTTTCCCTCTCTCTCCAGATCCCACAGCTTCAGGTTCAGATCTCAGCCAAGTGGTCAAGCCAAAACCTCCAGCACCCTCTCGGTCCAACCAGTGCTTTGTGTCCCTGCTCAAGTAGCTGACACACACACTTTGAGATTTTATTTATATATAAACACACAGACACTCCTGGGGAAGGCTGACACAGGTTTTCTAGCTATGCCCCCCTTCTGCCCAGACTATACAGTAGTACCACCTGCCACCAACCACCCTTATCAGCTACTATAAAGGCCCTTAACCAAAGGGCATCCATTTCTACTGTGTAATGTTACTGTTATCCAAACAGTAAGTGTGACCAAGGCTAAGGCTATTTAGAAGTGGCTTGTACAGTATCACTAAATACATGCAAGTACTCCAACAGCTTAAATATCTCTCAAAATCAGTCACAATTAAAAGGGTTTAAATATATTTAATAATAATAAAAGCACAAGACAATACTCATTAACTCAGCACCGTGAATACAGAGTTCAGAATCACAGGAATATTTTAAAACAACACTGCAGAATAGCCTAACATAAATACAGAAAATGTCTACACTAATCTTGCTATATTCCTATCCCTCTCTAGGAGGAACTATGCTCTGAATGTCTTACACAGCAAGGCAAGTGTTGGTGATGTTGTCAGATCTAAAGACAAATACAGAATGTACTCTCTTTCTCCGAGAGATAGTTCTTAAATTAATAAATCACATTACTGCTGGGTTAGCTAGATGACATCATTCTCGTCACCTCTGCATTACTTCCCAGGCTAACAGGAACTTAAAATTTAATAGGTGTCTGTGAAAAATACTCATCTCTTAGAAGCTGAGACACTTATCTCTTAGAATGTTGCCAGAAACTGGAAGTCGTAAAACAATTACCTTGGAAACCTGCAATTACCTCTGTTTCCAGACAATATGAAAGTCTACAACTCTAGACATTGTGCCTGCTTTGAGCTGAAACAGAAATAACAGTGTCATAAACAAGTTCCACTTATTTTATTAGAGTTTGCAAGTTAACTCTGTATATTCAGTCCTTTATCATGAAAACACACATTTGCATTGGCATATAGCTTATACACGTTTCTGCTCCTCTCCAGCAGGGTGTATTGTGGTTACATTTTTGAAGCTCAGCATATAACACAGTTTTCCTACATGTGCAAGACAAGCATACAAATCACATTAATATTTACAGATGACATAGGATTATTCACAAAATTCTGTCCTGCTGGGGTGGCAGCCTTCACATACTCCTTCCATGTTTCATTTACTTTAATCACCTCTGAGTTCATCTGATTAATTTTTCCTCTAAATTACTAGAAGTCGTCTTTTCTATCAAAGCTGAAACTTGTACTTTTTTGCTGAACAGCTGCAGGATTCTTCCAATCTAGTGTTTTCTCTTTACCTTTTCTGGTTGATTTTCTTTCAGGTTTTCTAAATTTGCTTCCACCCAGGCAGTGTACTAAATAGCTAGTAATTGAATTTTACTCATGCTAATCTGGCTCTCAGTTGCTTTTCTGACACTGACAAAACTGAAATTAAGCATCTGATAAGTGTGCAGCCATCGTGGAAGTCGCAAGGCTCTATTACATTTGAACTGCTTGTTACCAACCTAGCCCCTGCTGGTACCCCACTCTTATGTCTCCTCAACCCTGGCTAAATCGGACCATAGATCAGTCGTTCCTCTGTCAGACATCAGAGTACTACCACACCACCAAATGGCACTGCCTTTAGGGGATTCACCAGTATAAACCTACTTTAGCTTGTAGAAGACCTATGCAAAATTCCAAACAACCCATACAAATGGCCACAACTAAGAGGGCTATATATATATATATATATATATATATATATATATATATATATATATATATATATACAGAAATAACCCCCTCTGGTGGAACTCCCATATTAATAAACTGTATAACAAAAAACAGGAAAATTATGAAAAAGTTCTCTTTATCTCAGGACAACAATGAAACATGTTAACATGGAACTTTGTTGTATATTTTCTAGTAGTACTGTTCAGTATGAGTTTATACTTATCACAAATGCTAAAGGAAACTACAAATCTTTCTTCAGTTATTTCAGGAAATTAAGAAATAATGTCCAACAATGCAATGCAATGAACTCATGTACAAGATATCGCATATTCCAGTCCCAAATATATATACAATGTATCAAGTAGACTAATTTAGTGTTAATTTTAATCCACCTACATACACTGCTGCCCCCAGTAGCCATATAAAATTAGCTTCCCCTGAAATCACATTGGAACAAGTCTTAAAGTCCTCATCAAAAGCTTAAAAATAAAACTATCAAGACACCAGACAACATATCAAGCTGCATTATCATCAGTGTCAAGTATGCACAGAGTCTCTACTTTATCTATCTAGCTAACATTTATTTACTGGGAAAGTCTGACTTGGAATGAAGCCAATTTACAATGGAGGCCTGGGGAGAAATGCTCCAGACATGTCTTTGAACTTATTGAACCTCAGCCTATCCGCAGGGTTTGTCCCGGATGCCTGAAGAACAGCCACTATGACTCCCCTATATAAGGGTGCCCCCTACAGCTGAAGGAAATTACAGGCCTATCTACCTCACCATCACAATATGCAAAGTCATGAAATGCAACACAGCAGAATGAATATCTGCAGTTACAAGCAACTTAATTAATCTAGACCCCAATCAGTTTGTTTTTGTGAAGGCCAGGTCCCGTCTCCCAAGCATCGTAAGCTTCTTTGAAAATGTTACAGAGACTATGGACAGTAAACTCAATACACACTGTTTGTCTTGATCTGTTCAAGGCTTGTGATGTCATCACCAAAACTAGCATTGTTAAAAAAAATTAAACAAAATGTAAACCCATATTTTATCCAGTGGATTGCAAAGTAGCTGTTTTACAGATCCCAGGTTTTGAAAGCTGGTGGTCCACTCTGTGAATGGAAGACTAATTAGTGGGGTATAGCAGAGATCAGTGCTGGGCCTCCTCCTCTTTGATATTTATTTTGCAAAATTGTGTCCAAAATCCCAAAAGTACTTATGACTAAGTTTGCTGATAACTGAAAATTGGACAATGTTATCCACTCATTCACTGAGAGTAAATAGGTCCAGCAAGGGCTAGAATATGCACATACCTGGTGAACTGAAATCAGTGTCAAGTTAAATGAAAAAGGTGCAGCATGGTAGCATTTAGCAAAAAGGTATTCCCATTATCTTCTTCTTTTCGCTGCTCCCGTCAGGGGTCGCCACAG
Source organism: Protopterus annectens (assembly GCF_019279795.1). Lineage (NCBI taxonomy): Eukaryota > Metazoa > Chordata > Ceratodontiformes > Protopteridae > Protopterus > Protopterus annectens. The sequence goes on along the minus strand of NC_056726.1, from coordinate 1,225,027,260 downwards.
CAGATCAACTGTTTCCATTTCTTCCTGTCCTCTGCATCTTGCTCTGTCACACCAACCACCTACATGTTCCTCTCTCACCACATCCATAAACCTTATCTTAGGCCTTCCTCTTTTCCTGTTACCTGGCAGCTTCATCCTTAGCATCTTTTTCCCAATATACTCAGCATCCCTCCTCAGCACATGTCCAAACCAATGTAATCTTGCCTCTCTGGCTTTGTCTCCAAACCTTCCAACCTGGGCTGACCCTCTAATATACTTATTCCTAATCCTGTCCATCCTTGCCACACCCAGTGCAAATCTTAACATCTTCAACTCTGCCACATCAAGCTCTGACTCCTGCCTTTTTGTCAATGCCACTGTCTCCAACTCATGTAACATAGCTTGTCTCACTACCCTCTTGTAGACCTTCCCCTTCACTTTTACTGGTACTAGTCTGTCACAAATCACTCCTGACACTCTTCTCCACCCACTCCATCCGGCCTGTACTCTCTTCTTCACCTCTCTTCCACACTCACCATCCTGCCTGTACTCTCTTCTTCACCTCTCTTCTACACTCACCATTACTATGAACTGTTGATTCCAAGTATTTAAACTCCTCCACCTTCGCCACCTCTACTCCCTGCATCCTCACCATTCCTCTATCCTCCCTCTCATTCCCACATATACATTCTGTCTTAGTCCTGCTGACCTTCATTTCTCTTCTCTCTAGAGCATATCTCCACCTCTCCAGGGTCTCCTCCACCTTTTCCCTACTCCCACTACAGATCACAATGTCATCTGCAATCATCATAGTCCACGGGGACTCCTGTCTGATCTCGTCTATCAACCTGTCCATCACCATTACAAATAAGAAAGGGCTCAGAGCTGAACCTTGACGTAATTCCACCTCCACCTTAAACGCATCTGTCACTCCCACTGCAGACCTCACCACTGTCACACTACCCTCGTACATATCCTGTACCACTCTTACATACTTCTCTGACACTCCAGACTTCCTCATACAATACCACAACTCCTCTCTAGGCACCCTGTCATATGCTTTCTCTAAGTCCATAAAGACACAATGCAACTCCTTATGACCTTCTCTGTACTTCTCCATCAACACTCTCAGAGCAAACATCACATCTGTAGTGCTCTTTCCTGACATGAAACCATACTGCTGATCACTAATCATCACATCCCTTTTTAACCTAGCTTCCACAACTCTTTCCCATAACTTCATGCTGTGACTGATCAACTTAATCCCTCTGTAGTTACTACAGCTCTGCACATCACCCTTATTCTTAAAAATCGGTACCAAAATACTTTTTCTCCATTCCTCAGGCATCCTCTCACTTTCCAAGATTTCATTAAACAATCTAGTTAAAAACTCCACTGCCATTTCACCTAAACACCTCCATGCTTCCACAGGTATGTCATCTGGACCAACAGCCTTTCTGTTCTTCATCCTCTTCATAGCTATTCCTTACTTCCTCCTTGCTAATCCACTGCACTTTATGATTCACTATCTGCAAATCATCCAACTCTCTCCCTCTCATTCTCTTCATTCATCAGCCCCTCAAAGTACTCTTTCCATCTGCTCAACACACTCTCCTCACTTGTGAGTACATTTCTCTCATTATCCTTTATCAGCCTTACCTGCTGCACATCTTTACTAGCTCGGTCTCTCTGTTTAGCCAATTGGTACAGGTTCTTTTCTCCCTCCTTAGTGCCCATCCTTTTATAAAGGTATTCTCATCTTGCAGGTTATAAATGGTACTCCTCTTCAGAATGGTCACAAGAAACCTGTGCACTTATGTGGACAATTCTCTCATTCAATTATCACATTTCTACTATAGTAAGGCATCCTTCTATCTGGTCTGCTCAACTTTAAGAGAAAATCATCAAGATTCAAAGAAATCATCCTGAATGCAGCGTCTTCTAGTATATACCAAAAAAATCATATTGCTCACCTAGAAACGCCCCAAAGATATTTTACCAAGAAAATTAAAGGTCTTAACTCCTTCAACTATCTCGATAGATTAGCACAGCCTAGAGACCACTCCAAGGGGGTAGCCACAATCTTACTTGGCACTGTTTCTTTACAAAAACAAGTGTCTTTAAAAAGACCCACACTAGGGAACTAAATCTACATCAACAAATAAACAAGACTGTCTGGAAGGAAACAGTCCCAGCTCAATGTACTCCCAGCCTATGTAAGAATTTAACACTTCAAGTCAAAGTACTACTTTACCAACCTTTAAGGCTAGTGATGATTTCTTGGAGAAATACAAATTTACACCAAGATTCTTATGTACAGCCTACCCACTTTGGGCAGTGAACACTTATGTGCTGACAAAAGGATGCATGAACGTTTATGTAGGTGCATACAGCCAGGCATCTTATGGTCCTCATGATCACCTGCCAAGTATTGTTCCTGTGCTCCTATAATAAAATGAGTATGTTGAACATGTTTAGAAAATATACAGCTAAACTTACTTTAATGAAAGTATTACCTGATAACTTTACCAGGATCTTTAGATAATGTCATGAATGCAAAACCTTCCATCCTTCCCAATTCCTTTATTTATTCATTTATTTGCCTTATGTTTACCGGGAAAGTCCAGTGGGCCATAGAGAACCCATATTCAGTGCAGGCTCTTGGAGAAAAACTCCACAATATAAAAATTAACAGTTAAAATTACAAATTAAAAGATTTGAGTTGCAACTACTAAATTTATACAAAATACATAAAAAGGAGTTGCAAGGACTAAATTTATATAAGATACATAGTAAAAAAAACATAGGACTAGTATAATCTGTGCACACTTGAGTATCAAGGTACAGAATACATAGTAAAAACCATAAAAATAGTATAGTTTGTACAAAGTATAAGTAATAATCTAGCTTGAATAATGTCTCTTTGATCTCTTTTAGGGTAGTACTTTATTATCACATGAAATAGGGTAAAGTCGTATAGCACATGTAATTTAGGGGGGCTTAGTGCAGGTGCACATCCATCTTGACGATAGGTGGTTGTGAAGGGAGGTTTTAAAAAAAGGTAGGGTTTTGGGTTGTTCTAACTTTCAGAGGCAGAGCATTCCACGTTTTGGCTATTGTGCAAGAGTAGAGACGCTGGCCAGATGGGAGATTAGGTTTGTGAACCTGTAGGAATTTTTGATCCCCTGATCTAAGGGGCCTGTTTGGTGGTAGTAGCTAAATACAGATCTCAGGGCAGGGCAATCTAGAGGTTTAAAGAGCATTTTGTCAGCTGTGATTAGCTGCAAATAGGAGAGAGAGTCTGGTAGTTCAAGCCATTTCAGTGACTTAAGAGCTGTGCAGTCCTGGGTGCAGCATTTAGAATTAATTGCGAATTAGCAATTTTGTTGTAGCTTATCTCAAGTTTGGATTTTGAAGAGCTATGGATGTTGGTAAGCAGAGGGACACCACAGATAAGTGAGGATAATAGGTAAATTGCAGCTATGTTTGTTTTTGTTGATGAATGTAGGAAGTGATTGTGTCTATAGAGAGTTCCAAGTTTAAGATGTGTTTTGCTAATGCTGTGTTTTATATGAAAGTCAAATTTCATGTGTTCACCAATTATGACTCCAAGAAGCTTTGTATGGTTAACGACTTTGATAAAAGCTTTACTATGAGAGTAGATGGTTAATTCAGTTTTATTTAAGAGGTAGTTTTCTTAGGGGTAAATAATATGATTTTGGTTTTATTAGGGTTCAGGGGTATGTGGTTGTTGTGCATCCAGGATTCAGTGGAGGAGAAGGCCTTTTGAGTTATTTGTAATAGGTCAGATATGGAGTTGGCAGAGCAGACAATAGTACACATATCTGTGGATTGTATAACAGATCCTTGAGGCATAGATGAGTAGAAATTAATGAATATGCTAAACAGGAGTTGTCCAAGTATAGAGCCTCTGGGAGCTCCAGTGGGGCTGTTGAGAAAAGGAGAGATTGAGTTTCCCCATCTGACAGTCTGTTGTCTTTCAGTTAAATAACTGGAGAACCAGTTTAGTGTAGGGAGAGAAAGACCGATATTACAAAGTTGGGTGATTAGTAAAGGGTGACAAATAGTGTTGAATGATTTAGACAAGTAAAGGAAGACAGAAGAGACAATTTTGCCAGTGTCACAGACTCTGTTGACATTATCCATGAAGGAGAGAAGGGTAGTTGTAGTACTATAACCAAGTATGAAGCCATGTTATGTGGGTTGTCAAGAAGAGATTGAAGAAGCTGAATACTGATGCATTTTTCTAAGATTTTGGAGATAGAAGAATGGATGGCTTTGAGCTATGGGTTTAATATTTCAGCCAAAGGATGCAAAGCCGGTTTTAGTCACCAGTGAATCCTGCTGTCTGCTGGAGTGACCTATCCTCAACAAGTTATATTTTTTAGATTTTTTTGCATGTTTGTGAAGCCAACAAAGTAGCAATCCTGTACACTTAAATCAGGATCATAATATTTTTTTAGTATAAAAATTCCCAAGGATTGGTACTATGACTCCTTTAAATTTCAGATATATCTTTGGTTGTAGTTTCAGTGTGATGCCAAGTAGTGGGCTTCATAATGTCATTAAATGTTTTACCACTGACATAATGCCCTTGACTTGGTTAAATCCTGCTGGCAGGCATTCTCAACACTAATGCTTACACCATTGCGAGGTTTAGTCACCTGAAATACCCACAGTTGTGGGGTGTCCCCAAATTTCTTTGTTCAAGTATTCAGAACAAAACCAAAATAATGGTAGAACAGACCTTTAAATCAGGCGCACTTAACTTTTTAAGTGAATTAAAATAATACTTAATAGAACATGCTTTGCATCAACATATTTCTTGGACAATGAATAATATGAATCTCCAACACTACTGTAATCCTGAATGATTTACCAGCAAATATTTTTTTAAGAAGGATGAAATAAAAATATGACACAAAACTGGGGGCAAAATGACCATGATGCATTACTTGTGATGACTGCTAAACAACAGTCACTGATGTGGTTTAGTAGTACCAACATCACATAATGTATTGTCATTTGCTGAAATCAGTATAAAAATAGTATTACTATTGCATGTGTGTGTGTGGTGGTGGGGGGTGTAAGTGTAACAAGCTGGCTATAATTTCTTTCACTTTCTATCACAATCATAATCAAAATCAGCTCTGCCATTATGCTTGTATGGGGAGATGTGGCTGCTATGTACTTATGAATAGCAAGTTGGCTATAATTTCTTTCACTTAACATCACAAGCATAGACCTTGCACAGGATAGGTGGCTGCCTGTGGTGGCTTGTCAGGAAGAGGGTGTGCGTGAAAGTAACTTTTCATTGCCACAATGGCACAGTGAATAGCACTGCCATTTCACTGTTCCTTATTCTAGCTGAATTCCTGTTTGTGGCTTTTCCATATGGAGTCTGTATGCCCTTCCTGTGTTTGTGTATATCTATACATGTGCATTCAGCAGGTGAACTTGCATTCTTCCAGTTTCCCTGAAGGTGAAGGTGCCATGTGTGTGTGAAAAAGTCCTCAAATTTTTTTTTTTTTTTTTGTGCACCCACAACAATGCTGAGCACATGCATAACTCTTCTGGGTATCAGTAAAAATGCAATTAACAAGCAATTCCCTTTCAGAACTAAGGCATAAAATAGATCATAAACAGAATTTTCAGACTTTAGAGCTCCTACGGATCCATTAGCTTTCCACATACCATAGTGAGCAAATGGATTTTAGCATATATTTAATAATGTCTTCTGCCTTCAACTGCATCCATTCTAAAACCAGCCCCACTCTGAGGCATGTATAGAAGGTTGCTATAGCTTGTGTTCCATGCTGAGGATGGTATGGTCATTACTACTTTCATCAGTCTCCTAATCAAGGCTTACAGGTGTGCACAGGAGTTCAGTATAGCTTGTGCTGGGGCTGATGACATTGCAGTTACTGTTTTTCACTTTTCTCACAAACCTCAGAGGTATGCAAAGAAGGCTACAGTTAGCTTACATAGGGACAATGTACTGTCTAGGAGCAAAAGGTTAGAATACATTATTGTCTTCATTATTTTTCACTTTTCTCACAATTATGGATCAGGCATGTGTACAGGAAGGTGCCTCTGGGGTATAGGGTATGAGGATTGAGGAAACATGCTATGTATGCATGTGTATCTAACCATCCACAACCTATTTCTGCACATGGGGTCATGGTGTTACTTCGACAGGGACAATTATCTAGAGCCAAGGTTTATACTGCCAGGTGGCTAGCCTTGCCACAGTTGTTCTTCCTTACCACACACACAGCTATGGACAAATTTGTGTTTAATCCACCCACTGCATGTTTTTGTAACATGGTTGGATACTGGAGCACCTGGTGGGAACCAACATAAACACAGGAAGGACATGAAGACTCTACACAAAAGGCACCTCTGCTTTCATTCCAGTCTAACACCAGAGGGTTACAGAGACAGTGAGTAACTGCATCTCCTTCAATGATCTCATGGTGATGTCACAGTAGGGGGTGTGGCCAGTGTCATATTGGCCACACCACCCATGTCCCACTTTGCCACTTAAACGGTGGCAACCCTAATTCCCAGCAACTGCAAATTAAAGATCTGGTCCATTGAGAAGGTCAAGGTATCCAGGGTCTGTGTACTACTGCTGCTGCAAGTATTTTCCTGTCCTTGTCCCTATCCTGAGCATGTCCCAGTAATACCTTGTAGGTGGGGCATGCAATAGGTGGGCTGCACCAATCCCCTCCTCACTTCCAGATGGAGTTGATCTTTGCAAACTGCTGCTGTCACCCACAGGAAGCACTTTGCACTTGTCTCAACAAGTTCCATCAGGGAAACCTACCTGCGCTAATCTGCCCCATGCACAAACCCCCATCCTCCTCCCCTTCTCTGATGGTTCTGCCCATGCTCCCCTGGCAGTGCTTCAGAAGCCTAAGTTGCTACTCAAGCCCAGCTTGCCTGGGCTGTAGCCAGGGCTTTTTCTCTATATGCCATGCAGCTGGCCTAATTACAGCATATTTGACACAAAGTACCTCCAGTTGTTAACATAATCAAATTTGTTATGTATACATCTTCAGTCTCACCCTCTGTGTTATTAAAACTTAAGTGCAACCAGTGTAACTGCACAGTGCAAGCTGCAGCACAGTATACCAACGTATAGCAGCAAGAAAAACAAGCTTCGTATAACATAAGACCAGTGCTTTCTTCATTACAGTATAAACATCCTGTATTTAACAATAAATCATAATACTTGGCTTATTGTTCATAGGTTCATACTAGGCTATCTGCCCTAGGGCATTTATAAGCCTAGCCAGAGTGTGTTTGGCTTTTGCCACCCATTTTAAATTAATTTTGCTATGCCCTTTTTTGAGGTTAGTATACTGTGCCTCTGTCTAACAGTGACACAGAAGTGATACTCGGGGTAAACCTACGATCCCCCATCCACTCATCAAAATTCCTCTTGAAGAGAGTCAATGAGGGACTCTGCCTAACCTGGACTGGGATTTTATTCCAGAGTGAAGGGAGCCTCTGGGTTATGAATCTGTCCCTCCAGCATGTCCTATTTATTTCAGTGCTGAGGTTCAAGTCTCTTGAGCACGTAGCTCGATGGGATTTGGATTTTCTGAGGTGCAGCATGTCCATTAATTCCGGGTTGGACATGGCTTTATATGTCAGGCACAGATCGCCTCTGAGCAGGCGGTATGCCACTGAGTAGAGTTAGAGTTTCTTTAACCGGGCAGCATATGGCATCTGTTTGAGCCCTTTGATCCTCTTGGTGAGGTACTTTTGGGGTCTTTCCAGTTGTTGCAGGTGTCTGGTAAGGTACATCCCAAAAGGGGCATTGTACTCAATTATGGGCCTGATGAGGGATGAGTAAAGAGGCACGATGACCTCCCCTGATCTAGATGTGAATCCTTTCATGATTAGGTTGGCTATATAAAATGTTTTTCTAACCACTTTGGCCACATGGTTGTCAAATGAGAGACTGCTATCAACTTGGGTCCCCAGGTCCCTAATTACTTCTTCTGTACTTAATGGATTACCACCTATGTGGTAATTTGTGGGCACTTTGTTTTTGCCAAAGGGGGTGACTATACACTTTTTGGCATTTAGCTTGAGGCCATGGCTCTGGCACCAGTTGTCTGTTTCTATGAGGCCCTTTTGGAGGATGCTTGTGTCAGCTGGAGAGTCAATTATATCGCCTAGTTTGCAGTCATCTGCGAACTTGGTCAGCCACAATCCTTCCGTGTTGGCCTGTACCTCCGAGAAATATATACCGAACAGGAGAGGTCCCAGGACTGAGCCTTGTGGGACGCCACTTGTAACTGGCATGGCTCCAGTAATTCTAACCATGTGGGTTCTGTCCTTGAGCCAGTTTGCAACCCATCTAATGACATAGGGGTTTATATTTAAGCTGGTGAGCTTATCTATAATGCCCGAGTGGGGTATTGTATCGAAGGCTTTTGCGAGGTCCAGGTAGGCTGTGTGGACCACCTTCCCCTCGTCAATGGCCTTGGTGACTGTTTCAAAGAAATCGACCAGGTTTAAGAGGCAGGATCTGCCCTTAAAGCCGAACTGGGTAGGATCCAGTGTCTGTAGGTCCCCAATATCTTTTTTTTTGAGGTCCATGATGATCCTTTCCATAGCTTTGCAGACCAAGCTAGTCAGGCTTATGGGGCGATAGTTTCCAGGATCCGTTGAGGCACCACCTTTGTGGAGAGGGACCACTGTTGCTGTACGCCACTCTTTGGATACATATCCTGTGGTAAGGCTGAGATTGAACAGTAGTTTTATGATTGGGTTTAGCTCTTCTTGGAGTTCATGTAGGACACAGCCTGGGACACAGTCTGGTCCCATTGATGCTGTGTTTTTTGCTATGGAGAGGGCGGCTCTTACCTGAGCATCTGAGATGTCAGGGGGACAGCACTCTGCTGGGATAGATATTTGCCCTTTTGATGGGGGGGGGGGAGAAGTTTGCGCTGAACCTGTCAGCTAGGATGTTGGCAATGTCTGTGGGTTCGGTGTATTTTTTGTCATTTTGGACTAATTCTGAGCATATCTGGGAATTCCCACCCAGGTTCCTAAGATAACTAAAGAAAGCCTTGTGATTATCCTTAGTGTCCTGTGCAATTTTTCTCTCGAAGCTGGCCTTAGATGATTTTATGAGTGCCCGTAGTTTTTTGCTAACACTGATCAGAGATGCCTTCCCTTTTTGGGATTTTGCTCTATCATGTAGTAGCTTCCTCCTTCTATTGTATAGTTTGTTTATGGCTGGGGTCCACCAGACAGGACGCCTGCCTTTGGAGGATTGGGTCTTGGTTTTATTTGGGATTGCATGATCCATGCATTCCTGAAGGTGTTCATAGAATGCATTTATAAAGGATTCTGCGGTCTGGGCCGTATTTTCCACAGGCCCGGGGGCTTTGAAGAATTCCACCTCGGTTTTGAGGAGTGTGAAATTTGCTTTAGAGAAGTTTTTCACTGTGGTTTTCTGGGCAGGGGGTGGGGTCGGCATGTGAATATCCAGTGAGATTAGTTTATGGTCTGATCTTACCAGTGAGGGATACACTTCTGGTCTGGAGCATAGAGTCCCCATGTTGGTGATGATCAGGTCCAGTATGTTTTCCTCTCTTGTGGGAGTGGTAACAAGTTGTTCCATAGCATTTGAGTTTATAAATTCTAGGAACCTTTGAGCTAGGGTGCTGGAGCTAGAGTAATGCTCCCAGTCTATGTTTGGGTAGTTGAAGTCGCCTAATATAATGGTGTTTGGAGAGACCTTCATATTTTCCAGTGTTCTCAGGAAGGCCGAGTGGGGTTCCTGGGTTTGGGAGGGTGGTCTGTGGCAGGGTATAAACTGGAAGGCAGTTTTACCCACTGTTAGTTGCACATGGATAGTCTCTGATGCTTCGTGCTGTGCCACCAACCTGGAGGTGTGGGTATCTTTGACGAATATTGATACTCCCCCTCCTTTTCTGGTTCGGTCCAAGTTTTGGGGCCGAAAAGCATAGTATGAGGTATAACCTGGTAGTACTGGGGTGCTCTTGGGAGCCTTGAACCAGGTTTCTGTTACTGCACAGATATCAATGTTCTCCATGCTAAGGAGAGTTTTGAGTGCATGCATCTTGAGGTTTAGACTTCTGGCGTTGAGTAGCATTACTCTTAGTTTCTTATCCCTTGTGATACCTATGGAGGTGGGTTTGTCTTTTGAGCCTTGCCTAAAAAAGTCACTATGGGGGTAGCAAGAGCCTTTTCCAATATCCAAAAGCCCAGGGGTGATAGGTGCAAGCCATCCCTAGCGAAGCATCGTGGCCTGTCGAGCATGTCATCCCAGGCTGACAGGCATTGGATCCCCTTTGAATGGCACCAATACTGAAGCCAATTGTTGAAATTGATCATCTTGTCTTCATATTGTGGCATCATTCTTGGTGAGGGTAAGATGCTACTCAAGGTCAGGGTCATACCGGCCTGGGCCACATGCTCAGAGAGCTCCTCTATGTCTCTTTTCATGTAGTCCAGGGAGGTACGTCTCAGGTCATTCACACCAGCATGGACAATGACCGAGTCATATTTGTACTTGCCTTGGAGTGACCTGAGTGTTTGTGTTATGTGGCAGATCCTAGCACCTGACAGGCAGCTCACCCTGTCCTTCTCCTTGTTCAGCCTGGTGAGCGGGACGTCAGTGTGCCTGACGATAGAGTCACCTATTACAAGTGTATCAGGTGTGTTGTTTAGCCTTAAGGGCTGTGACTGTTCAGCACACTGGCTTTGTGAGCTATGTGTTGCACGTGTTTTGTTTTGGGGTAGCGGTTGCTTGGGTGTCTGCTTTGGAAGTCTCTGCTGCTTAGGCAGATTTTTATTTAGAGCTTCCGAGTATGTTTTTGTGTGTTTATGTGTTTGGTTTGCTGTCGTGGTAGTTCTATGTGAGACTGGAATTGTAGTGAGTGTGGTTTCCTTCCCCTCCTGACAGGTTTCGCCAGTACTGAGTTGAGAGAGCTTAGCCTCCAGTTTGGCTATATGGTTGCATCTCTCACGTGTGTTGGAATTTGTTGGGAGGAGGAGAGGGTTGTCTGTGTACATGAGACAGTTGTAACATTGCCTCAAGATTCCCAGATTCACCAGCTGGACCGGAGAGGAGATTGACAACTGACCTTTGGAATGCTAGAATAGTATTGGGAATTCCTTTATAATTGAAAAAAAAAAGGCCAATGGGAAACAAGGTACTCAAGGGGAGTTTGTGAGGGTGTAGTGCTTTTAATTTTTTAGTGCTGACTTATATAATTGCTTTAGTGAGCAAGTGCCAGGTAACTTAAATGCAATGTGTTACAGGTAACTTAAATGCAAAAATGACAAACAGTAACTTTCTTTCAAGTGAAACAAGGAAATAAGTACAGCAATGCAGATGTCACTAGGGATCCACAGAAGCGCTGAAAAGCCGCGTTTTAGGTGGAATTAGCATTTCAGGGAAATAACAAGCAAACAAGCATACAAACAAAGCTAAATTCAGCAGGCCTGGATCTAGTCTATGCTACAGCAAACAAGGTGTACCAATTCCAGTAAGAAACAGTTCAAATATTTTATTTATTTATTTATTTTATTTTTATTTTACATTTGTTGACCGGGCTAGTCCAGCTGGATCAATGTCCATTTTCAGTGGAGGCCCGGGGAGAAAAGCTCCACAGATTAAAGCAAGGTTATAGAAATTAAACATTTACAATAAACGCTTGTGACACAGACAGTGAGCAAAAATACAAACATATTAGTCTAGATCAAGTAATAAAAAACAAATAGTACCATCTACGTATTGAGAAAGGCATTAACTACTTACAGTACAAATATGTGAGGATGGGGTATTACATAGTTAAAAATGTATATACATACTTGTAAAAGACATTGTTTGTACCTGTTTTATTTTTTTATTTTTTTTTATTTTTTTTTTTTTGCATGCACTATAAGCATTTAACCAGAAATTCCCAGCTCAGAAGGGCAGAGTCCAGCCTCTCCTCCCACAAGAGTGCAGACCACAAACCTTCTTAATGTAAAATAACTGGCCTGAAGCCCAAGTGCTTAAACCAGAACTAATACACTTTTAGAATAACAGACACTGAGCCCTCAATCAGCAGTTCCCAACTTAGAAGGATGTAAGCTACCTGTCCTGCCACCACAGTGCAGGCCACAGACCTTCCTAATGTAAAACAACTGGTCTGAGCCCAAGTGCTTAATCCAAAAGACTTAGAATGATAGCTACACTTTAATCAAGTTACTACCAAGCAGTAATAAATACAACTGAATACTTTAAAGAATGCCTGGATTAGTGCTCAAGTTATACAAACAAAGCTAGATTCAGCAGGCCTGGATCTAGTCTATGCTACAGCAAACAAGGTGTACCAATTTAGTAAGAAACAGTTCAAATATGCAGGCACTATAAGCCTCTAACCAGAAATTCCCAGCTCAGAAGGGCAGAGTCCAGCCTCTCCTCCCACAAGAGTGCAGACCACGAACCTTCTTAATGTAAAATAACTGGCCTGAAGCCCAAGTGCTTAAACCAGAATCAATGCACTTTTAGAATAACAAACACCGAGCCTTCAATCAGCAGTTCCCAACTTAGAAGGATGTAAGCTACCTGCCAGTGGCGGCTGGTGACTTCAAATCACAGGGGGGCTGCAGGAGACAGCTGAATGGGTGGGGTCAAGGGGAAGGGGTGTGGTCAACCAGAAAGGGGAGGGGCTATGCACAAAACCACAAAAAACTAACTTTAATTAAATACGCTGCCCTGGGTGGCAAACCATCATTATGAAAGTCCAATCAAGACACAAATAAGTGTAGAAGAATAAAAATATTTCAATGCATTGGCTGCATGACAGCTTACTTAATATCTAGATGGAAACAAAAGGTTGTGAGGTATGAAAAAATAAATTACTTTTCAAATACATTACTGGAATGCCAGTCAAAATCAAGTATAAGAAAAACCAGAAGCACTCAACTCAAACCACTTCTCCTTGCACTGCAGTTCTAATATATAATATATTCAGCTTTATTAAAGTACCAAGTAACATGCTGAAAGTAGAAATCTATGTGATGCCCCCACTTGTAAAAATGTTTCTTATCCAAAAAGACCTGCTGCCTGACAACTTGTTTCATGGGGAAAACATGATAAAAGTAAAAAATGAAAAGCAAACAAGAAACAAGCTCAAGATACATTGCTTAAAGGATTACTGTACAGGTTATGGACCACACATGATTGGCATTCTGTTTAGTTTACGGGTAAAGTCTGTAGAGATGACTGGAAGTCTCCAACAAGTGTAATGAGCTTTTAAAATAATGGAATCCTGTCCTTTAATACCCAAGGCTTATACATTATCTAGTCAAGTATTCTCTGCATGGCAACAACAGAAAGGCTTTCAATGTTGGCAATTCTTTAACAGTATGCTTATTAAAGCTTACTTGCATCTTACGATCTCAGACAAGCTTACCTTATGGTCATTAAAGCATTGCTACTTAAACACAGAGCAACAGGCACTTTGAGTAATAAGCATAAATCAACAGTACAAAAATATGACAGAAACCAGACCATTCTGCAAAATCAAGGACAGATGAAAAGCCACTGTAGTACTTATGCAGTGTGTCCTCCCCATCCAAGGTAGATACAACTACTCCTTGCCTTGCTTGGACACATCCAGAGTCACTACATGGGGAGTGGGTGCAACAAGCATGTCACAATTTGAAATCTCTCTGGCTGACTGTGATGGCCCTGACACATTTGTCATACCTCTCAACCTCAAGAGCAAGAAATCTGGACAAAGCCATACACAGAAGTGGGACAAAGGCCCAAAAATAAGGACAATTTTTAAATATTGCTCTAATAAACTTAGAAAGATAATAGAATAGGTCTTGCATTAGTATGAATTTTCTGAAGGGTATAAAATCTGAAACTCAAATGTCTGTCATTTTCTAACTTCAGTCTTTAGTGATTTGTCACTAATTTGCCAAAAAACACAATTTTATGAAAAATGGACCAAAAATGTGATGCAAAAATATAAAATAGACACACAATACAGCTGCTACCTGTCAAAGAAGGGACACTTTAATATTTGTACTGCTACCTTGAGCAGCTGACAAAATAAAAGAATCTACATGCATTTCAAGTATTAATATTTGTACTGCTACCTTGAGCAGCTGACAAAATAAAAGAATCTACATGCATTTCAAGTAATCTATAACTTTGATTATTGCAGTTATTTCTTAATTGTAAACCCTCCATGTTTTCTTCCAAAATTGCTATTTTGCGGAGGGATTATTAGGGGGAAGAGCAACATTTTGAGCCAGAAATTGGGGACAGTTGAGAGGTTGGCTATGCCTAATTCTATAAAGCTATTTATTTGCATGTACCTCTCAACCTGTTAATGCAGTAAATCTGAACAAGGCCAAATATATTGGGGGCACATATAAACAGTACTAAAAATTGCTCTTGTATAAATTGAGACAGTTGATAGAACAGCTCTTACTTTAACATGCATTTTTCTGAAGGTTATGAAGTCTGAAACTTATTATTTAGTGACTTAATTCCTAAATGATTTGCCAGAAAACTACAAATTTTATGAAGAACAAACCAAAAATAAGAAGCAAAAATCTATTCATTCTTTGAAAATCTGGACAGTTGGGAGGTATAGTTCAGCTGGGCCTGTCTGAGTTTGTTGCCCTTCCCCCCTGACAAAATAATGGTTGAATGGAGCCTCTGCAGCCATTCCAATGAACCATTACTTGGCTATTTCTCTCCATTTACCATAAACACTAATGTGCATACTGCTTTACTTCTATGATGAGTTGGACTTCATTTGAAAGTTTTATTTTGTATTTTACAGCACAAACACCAAGTCATCTGTTAAACAAAGCAATGCAGTCTCACAATGAAAACTTAGCATTAAAACTTTTCTGCCCTTGAAACTCACATTCATTGAAACAGCATTGAAACCCACATTCAAAGAAAATACATTTTGCCAGTGGCAGATAAAGATTAATTTTGGGCTGTTTTCAAATCATAGGCCCCTTGCATATGAAACATACATGTGCTCTTTGATACACCTTCCTCATTGTACTAAAATTATATTCCTTGTACAATACAGTACACTTGTTAGAGGGTGTTTTAAAATTTGTTTTGAACATTTTTCCAGTAAGCAATGAAACAAACCATATGCACCCATAATGGCAAAACTGCCCAGTTGAGAACATTTATCATAAAAAAGTCTACTCAGACTTCCACAGTCCACCATTAGTAAATATACACAATTCTACAGTCCACCATTATTAGTAAATATGCACAATTCCACAGTCCACCATTATCAGTAAATATGCACAATTCTACAGTCCACCTTTATCAGTAAATATGCACAATTCTACAGTCCATTATCAGTAAATATGCACAATCTCTGAAGTAAGTCATCTAAATAATTCCACATTAAAGAAATCTGTAACTAATGAAGCGGTTGCTGCTAGCAATCACCTTTATATTTCATGGTTTCATCGAAAAATAAAGTGTCTGTTGCCCCTCAGGAATAAATTGCCTATATTACATTAAAAATGATAAGCTAGTAATAATATTGCAAGAGGAAATGTGGCAAACTGATAACAGACTCATAGTTAGTATCTTCACCAAGGAGAACATTCTCAGTACGGCAGCATCCACCCCTTGTGGGAGTAGAACCCACAGCCTTCTGCATCAAAAGCAAGTACACAACCTGTTGTGCTATAGTATTAACTAGGCAAAGCACTAAACTTCTATTCCCCTGCAGCTCTCAGCTCCTTGTAAAATCTACTCAATACTCAACTGCATCTCAACTTCGCAGCTCAAGAAAACTGGAAAAAGCCAAAATGTATTGGGGGGGGTCAAAAGCCCAAAAACCAGGGACACATTAAACATTGCTTGTATAATCTTGGAAAGATGCTAGAATAAAATGTTGTGTTGCCACCATACATTTTACTACCAAGCTCCCTGAGCAAAAAACAGTCAGAGTAACATACCACTACGACACATCAGCTGCTTTGTAAAAGAGAGGAAGACGGAAACTTAAATGGCTATCATTTAGTGAATTCAGTTCTCACCATAGCTGTCAACCTCTTAGTACAAAACACCTGGACAAACCCAATAATGAGGGAATACAGCCCTCAAACATATTCAGTGAATTCAGTTCTTGCCATAGTGGTCAACCTTAGCACAAAAACCTGGACGAAGCCAATAATGGGGGAATACAGTCCCAAAAATAGGGACAAATTTAAAATATTCATCTTATAAACTTAGAAAATTGCTAGAAAAAAGGTTGTGCTACTATGTATTCTGAAGAACATGAAGTTTGAAATTCAAATGCTGGTCAATTTTACTGCTGACAGAACAAAACAATTTTCAGCAGAGACCAGGGATTAATACTGCAGACACGTCTTTGTAAAATGACAGGGCACCAGAGCAAATCCACACAAACACAGGGAGGAGATGCAGACTCCACACAGAAGGCACCCCAACCAAGAATCAAACCAGAAAACCTATAGCTGTGAGGCAACAATACTACCACTGCACCATCAAATATGCAAGGAATTAAACATTCAGAAACCTGAAGTCTGAAATTCAAATGCATGTCAATTTTACTGCTGACAGAACAAAAACAATTTTCAGCAGAGACGCAGGGATTAATACTGCAGACACATCTTTGTAAAATGGCAGGGCACCAGAGCAAATCCACACAAACACTGGGAGGAGATGCAGACTCCACACAGAAGCCACCCCAACCAAGAATCAAACCAGAAACCCTATAGCTGTGAGGCAACAATACTACCACTGCACCATCAAATATGCAAGGAATTAAACATTCAGAAACCCTTAAGTCTGAAATTCAAATGCCTGTCAATTTTATTTAACATTTTTTAATCAGGACAGTCTGACTTGGAACAAAAAAAACAATTTTCAGCAGAGGTCCAGGAAGAAATAATGCAGACATGTCTTTGTAACATGGGAGGACACAAAAGCAAACCCACACAAACACAGGGAGAAGATACAGACCCCACAAAGAAGGAACCCCAGCCAAGAATCAAACCCGAGAACCTGCAGCTGTGAGGCAACAATGCTACCAGTGCACCATCAAATAAAAACAAACCCATACAAACACAGGAGAATATAACAGACCCCACAAAGAAGGAACCCCAGCCAAGAATCAAACCTGAGAACCTGCAGCTGTGAGGCAACAATGCTACCAGTGCAACATCAAATAAAAGCAAACCCACACAAACACAGGGAGAAGAGAACAGACCCCACAAAGAAGGAACCCCAGCCAAGAATCAAACCTGAGAACCTGCAGCTGTGAGGCAACAATGCTACTACTACACCATCAAATATCAAGCATTGCAACATTTACAAACCACAGATATTATGAGGAACAGATCAGATCGAATATGAGGCAAAAATCTGCAATTTTTTTACAAATGGTGGTGGGTAGGGAACTCAAGTTTTTAACACCTGCATACAGGGTACAGGGTTCAAGCCTGAGGTATTCCCTACCACACCACCATGAGCACCTGGGGCATTTTCACACACACACACACACACACACACACACACACTGAAGTCAATCCAGTATAAACATTGTAAAGTAAAAAGCACCATAATATATCCAGCTAACATACAAACCATAAAGTCAAACATTGTAAAGTAAAAAGCACCATAATATATCCAGCACATACACACACCATGTAGTCAATCCAGTATAAACATTGTAAAATAAAAGTAAAAAGCACCATAATATATCCAGCTAACACACACACACCATAAAGTCAATCCAGTATAAACATTGTAAAATAAAAGTAAAAAGCTTCATACACTTACCTGTCTGTTCTCCATAATATATCCAGCTAACGTACATCCTGCCCGCGCAATACTCCAAAGACCCGCGAGATCCCAAGCAAAGCTCCTTCCCGATGAGATCCCAAGCAAAGCTCCTTCCCGACAACGAGACTGTCCTGACTGCTGCTGTTGCAGTCCGGACCCGACACATAATCCCAGCGAGTCTGTGCACTTTAAAAGTGCACAGACGTCTCCTTGTGTCCCCCTATGGGGACTGCCGGACTGCCTGGAGCATGCGCATAGACCGACAGTAGTCGGGACTACTGCACATGCGCGAAGTCCGCGAAATTTAAAAAAAATTTTTTTTCTATTTTTTATTTTGAGGGGGCTGCAGTCCGGCAGCCCGATGCCACGAGCCACCCCTGCTACCTGCACTGCCACTACAGTGCAGAGCACAAATCTTCTTAATGTAAAACAACTGGTCTGAAGCCCAAGTGCTTAAACTAAATGGCTTAGAGTGAGTTACACCAAGCAGTAATAAATACAATTGAGTACTTTTAAGATGACGCAAAAGCAAAATAAAATAGGAAGAAACACAAATACAGTAAAAGTAGATTTTTTTTTTTTTTTTTTTTTTTTTTTTGAGTGAGCAAATGAGATGGGCCCAGGAGGAGTATCCAAGTGCAAATTTACAAGAGGGGCGGGCAGTTTCAAAGCCACCAAGATTAACACCAAGACAAAAACAGGGAGGGTGGGGTGAGGACCTACTGAAAAAACAGTCAACTTCTAGCTAGATATTGCTCAATGCAACACAAACAAATTACTTTAAAAAGTGCAGATAAAAGTTACTTAGCTACACTTATGCGTTCAATTGATATCATGCAGGTCTTAACCGGCCAAAGCTCACAGTTTAAACAGAAGATAATTCACTTGTCAAACTTAGATCTGCCCTGAAAAACATAAGTGTGAGTTAAATAATTATTGTAGATTTTTATCAAACACATTGATGTTTTATATAATTAATTATATTTGAATTTTGCTAACTAGATATAATAAATCATGCTGTAAAGTAACAGAGGCAGTTTTTTTAAAAATAGTTTCAGTTCAAATAATGTTTGCAACATTAAGACTGTTAGGAAAAAAAATAAAAAATTAAGGGCAACATAAAATTAAAAATGGAAGGGGTGTACAAACTATAGGGAAACTAATAAAGGGCTACAGATGCTGCAAAGAAAGGCAAACCTAACAGATGGAGTTTTTTCTTGCGTTAATTAGGTAGATGTACTGATTTGGTCCAGGTCAACGGACAAGGTGCCTTCTCTAATGCAGAAGTCTTAGTGAATCAATTAAAGTTTAGCATAAAACCGACACTGTGCTTACTTTCTCTTTTTACTGACCCAAACCGCAACACAAACAATTGAAAAGATTCTGTCGTGACCTACTTACAATATCCTCCAAGAAACCCTATGACTAGCCTAGGGAATCATTAAAGGGACTAACGAACAGCTCACACTAGATAGGCCCTGCTCCCATGGCTCATTATGACTCATTACATTGTGATTCAGAGACATGTTAGTTGTTAAGATGTAGGACTACATTATCAGCTAATTTGGATGTCTCTGAATCGCAATTACTACCACAACATGAACATTGTGGCGGTGCCTCCCACCATCAATGCCCCCATACAAGTACACAAAACACACACATATACCACACTCTCTGCAACTTGTCCATGGTTTGTCTTGCCCTTGCATGATTCCCCTATCCACTGATCCTCATTCTGAAGTCATTGCCATTATAGCAATTTTACAGTTAAATAGTCCCTGGTGGTTAGTGTTCCTCCCCACCCCTGATAACCTTACTGCTGCCAGTGCTGTTAAAACACTGAAGTTAAATGTATCCCTGGTGGCTATTGTTCCCCCCACCCCTCATACCCTTACTGCTGCCAGTGCTGTTACAACATTGAAGTTAAATGTATCCCTGGTGGCTAGTGTCCTCCACATCTGCTTGAACCCCCTACTGATGCAAGTGCCATTAAGCAACTGAAGCTAAATGTTTCCATGGTAACTATTTACACCCCACCACACCCACTTCTCGCACTGCTGTTAAAGCACTGAAATGAAATGCTTCCTGGCATCTAATGTTTCCCCCACCCTCAATCCCCATAGTGCTGCTAGTGCCACTAAGGCACTAAAAGTAATGTATCCCTGGTGCCTAGTGTTTTTCCCACCCCCCACCCCCGATCCCAGTACTATGATCATGGTAGGTAGTGAAATACTATCTTTAGGCCATATTCAGTACTGGGATGTGGGGGTGCCTGCCATGCTGAGCTACATGGCTGAGCAATTTCTTGAATTGCTCAGCATATAGCTACCTTCCTGGAGGTGGTTTCATGGAAGAAAGCACATGACTGAATAGTATAGCCCTCTATCCAGACTGCTCATTAGTATTCAAAACAACCGTGGAGCCAGTCCTGTGCAGTGCTGCACGTCTTCATGCTAGAGCACCATGTAGCACCAGGATAGGGCAGTTGCTTAATCCCAAAAATGCAGAGAGACAGGTATACAGTCTCAGTACTTTGATGAATCAACTAGTTGATGTTATTTAAGATTCCGCTAATAATTCATCTGCTACCACACAACTTATTTGGCTTTACTCTACTAATTAAAAGTCCTACTACACTTCATAAAACAACCAACAAATACACCACTCTTGACTAGACTTTAACCAGCACCCCAGCAAAATAAACACTTCAGGTACATTAATTGACCATCAGCCAACATTTCCAACTTATCACTGGAAAAACATACACAAAACCACAAATAATAATCAAGTTAGAAATGTAAAGATTGCTTTAAAACATCACAATGTATTGAGAATCAATCTTATAACAAGAAAAAACTCATAAAAATTAAGTGCAATGGTAGAACTATTTGAAAACATTCATATGTATTGTCAAAATGTTACCTTATTCTGCTCTGAAAAGAAATGAGATGCAATGTATGCCAGGGTCCAGTGATTTAGGACATAAAAACTGATATATATTCCCACTGACAGTTACTGAAATATCTTTTTGACAAAAGTTTGCTGTAACTCAAACAGCAGTGACAAGAAAGTCCCAAACTTAATTATAACTGTGTACATATTAAAAATAAAACAGAGGGTATATATAACAAACTGGTAATTCCAAAGAGCAGCAAGAGGCACACACAGGATAATAGTAAAGCGCTTTTCGTTTATGATACAAACATAAACTTCTTCAGACAATTTTAAAATACATTTGAAACCATTTAAATACACATATCCACCCAATCAAAAATCAACAAGATACAACTAATTTAAAGAAACAGTATCAAGTCAGAATAGAAACAGATAAACATACATTGGAACATAACAGATATGTATATGTTAAAATGAATATATTAAAATAACACCTCCTTTTACACTAAATAAATCATGATACCAATAGTGTAAATTTTAAAATGCTCCTATCTTAATTAAATAACTCAAAGACAAAAAAACTATAAATGCTTAAATAATATACTAAAAATTTGTGAGCAAATAGCAAATAAGTGTTGATACAAACAGAGTTCAACGTTTTAAACTTCTCAACTTTAAAATGCTACTGATCACACATCCTTCATTTAAGCCTGGTAAACTATACGCATTAAGTCTAATTTGCCAACCCAGTTCCAACTCTTCAAGTTTCAAAGCAACCGGGCCACCCCTAATGTCCCTTTGAACCTGATCTATAACTAAAAACTTAAATCTATGGTTAGGGCATTGAGCCACATGCTTAGCTAATGCGTTAACCATGTTACCCTTCCTGATTGCGTATAAGTGCTCATATACGCGGCTACGAAGTTTCCTCTCAGTTTTGCCTACATAAAATGCAGGACAAAACTGGCATAATGCGAGGTAAACTACAAAACTAGAGTTACAATTGTTTCTCCATTTTAATGTAAAGTGTAACTCATTCACAGTAAACATGTTAGACTCTAGCATAAATGAACAATAGTTACAGGATTGGCATTTGTACATACCAGGAGTTTTAACTGTTAAGTTCTTAGATTCACAGTAATCTTTAAGGTTTCTCCCCCTCTTATATGTAACTATCGGTGCACAACCTACACTACTTAGAACATGTTGGTCACTTCTAAAAAGAACCCAGTTTTTCAACAAAATCTTAAAACACCTGGCACTATCTAAACTGTACGTAGTTATGAAAGACAAAGGTACTTCACAACCAAGTTGTTCTTGTAAAACAGTAGAAGTTGAATTAAGTGTTGAATCAGACGATTGTCCAGAAATATTTAGTCTCATCACCTCATTTGTTAAAAGAGGAGTATAAAATGAGGACTGACGTTTCAACGACACTTCATCAATGATTTCGTTGACCATAACCACAGGGTACCCACGTGCCACAAACATACTTTTCATAAATTCACACTCATTTGTGAATTCACTATCAATTGTAATCATCCGAGCCGCACGAACCAACTGCCCTTTAATAATGGCTCGTTTTTGGTGGCGTGGGTGGCAGCTAGAATAATGAAGCATGGAATTACAATAGGTACTTTTCCTATGGATTTTAGATGTATACATACCAATAGAATCATCTTTAGATAGTAAAATATCCAAGTACGCTATAGATCTACAGTCAAATGTGTGTGTGAATTTTAGAAAATGGGTAGATGAGTTCAAATAATCTACCAAACTGTTACACGTTAAAGCATCACCTTTTAGTAGAATAAAAATGTCGTCGAGGAAACGTGTGTAAAATATTATGTTCTCTTTGAAAACACAGTCTTGCAACACATAAAGGTGTTCCCAATAGGCCATAACCATGTTGGCCACACTGGCCCCACACGGGGACCCCATGGCTATCCCTATTTTTTGCAAAAAAAGTTCCCCTTCAAACATAAAAAAGTTGTTTGCAAGAATGGTGCTTAAAAGTTCCTCAACCAATAGACATTCATCATGTGAACAACCCTGCAGTTTAAGGACCTCATTGCACCACTCAGTCGCTATATTACGGGGTATGCATGTATACAGGTCCTTGACGTCTATTGTCAAGAAGTTGTAACCCGGGTTGTACTCTATCTCGTTTATATTACTCAAAAAAGTCCAGGAGTCCTTGCAAATTTGTTTAATACTAACCAGATATTTTTGTAGTATAAAATCCACAACTTTGGCACACGCGTAAGATAAAGAACCTCTGCTGTCCACTAAAGGACGCATTGGTGGATTAGCCACATTTTTGTGGATTTTAGGAATCCCAAATAGGCAAGGAACTCTTGGATGAGAGATAGACATAAAATTGTACACAGCTTGAGTAATTCTACCTTCTAAGTATAAATCCTCTAAGACATTTCTGAATAACCTATATGCACCATTAAGCTCAGAAATAGAACTTGTAATGTAAGAAGGGGAATTTAACAAGTTGTACATTCTAGATGAATAATCAGCATTGTCAAATATAACAACCCCCCCCCCTTATCAGGTTTGCATATTCTAATTTCATTCATCTTAATAAACTCTAAACAGTCCTTTTCCACCAATGAGTCTTTGTTAGTTTTATTAAACCCATTGTTTTTATACAAAGCTAAATTACGAATGTCTAGCTCACAGAACTGTTCAAAAGTTTTGATCGTAGAATTTAAGGGCGGATTGAAAGTACTAGGGATTCTAAACTCGTCCACTGTGTTACCACAACCTTCTCCCATTAACAAGTTTAAGTTAAGTTTCCTGGTGTACAATTTTAAATCAATGATGGTGTTAACTAAATTCATCCTACATGGTGGAACATAAGTCTGGCCCTTAGACAATAAATTTACCAAGTCGGAAGAAATCTCCACTTGGGAGAAGTTGTAAACTCTAAAATCACCATTACTGTTGTAAACAATAGAAGGTAGACCCTCCCTTGAAAACCCAGTACAATTGTTGTCAGACATATTCACATTGGTGACCAAATGGTCATGAGGTGCTACAGTGTTAGAACATTCTGTTAGTCCATCTATAATGCTAGTGTCCAAAAAACTGTTGGAACCAAAAAGGTTGCCAGGTACATCCCCAGTTATTACTTGTGTCTCTTCCTCTGGTTCGTGAATACTACTGGTTGTTTTTGGCGTGCCCCTAAAAAATTGGAGTTATTTGATCTCAAATTATAATGACCTTGTTGTTGAATTTGTATAACTGGGTCTTTATTGTGAGGAGCTTGCTGTAATACAGACTCTTGTGTAGGTCTATTATTGGCCAGACCAGCATCACACTGTTCACAATCAGGAAGACCATTATTATTACCCCCTTGCCCTGCGTTTACTTCGTGTACCGCATTTTGCCATGTTTGAGCAGGAGATGGCTTAGGGTAAGCTAAGCCTTCTTTGTAAGCTTTAAGGTCCCTGTTAAGTTTCTTCAATTTATTAGATTTCAATTTGTCTAAGTAAGAGTCAATGCTGGTAAAGGTACGATTATATTCAAAGCGATACCTTACAAAGTCATTGTCCAGGTTAATTTCTTTATCCAGTTCGCAAACCTGAGCTGACAACTCGTCAATGAACAAGAGATAATGTCTACGCATTAAGTTAAGTAATTCAAGTCCCTGTCGGTCAAATAAGGAAACAATGTCCAAATGGAATTCAGAATTAGCTACCAGGCCAGTAGGGTACTGCCAGCGTCTAAGGCCTTTAGGGACTATCTTACTATTAATGCACTCGGTAAAGTACGCAACTTCCAGTTGGTACTTTTTTAATTTAACCAACAATCTGTCCATTTCTTTCAATTTACTTGAAATGTCACAAACAGGTAAATCTTGGCCAAGAGACCCTTGCAAATTGTTGTCAAGACCAAAAAATGCATTATTCTTGAGCCAAGAGTTAAAATCAAAGGAATTACCTGCCGTAGCTGTGTTGGTGAAAACAGCCCCATTGTTAACCACCGCTCTATCCCCTGATGTTCCGACCAAGTTAATATTGTTGTTAGCGGTATTTGTAATTAACTGGTAACCCGAAGCTGCTACAAGCGGAACAGTACCTTGAATTTGACCACACGAGTTATCCAAAAGTATTGCAGAGTTTTGTGGCCCTTTACTGAAACCAGGACCGGGAACTGGTGTTATAAAGTTGTTTCTTTGACCGCATGGTATGCTGTTAACAAAGTCGGAGTTAGAAGCCGTCCTCGGCTCACCAGACAGACAAGCCAGAAAGCCGTTGGTGGCAGGACGCTGAATGCCTGCACTAGCAACAATACTGGCGTTGGTCTCGCCCTCACGCCCCGAAGGCGGAAGTGGAATATTGCCGTTGTCCAAACGACGTTCTAACGAATCTAAACGGCTCAGGAACTGGTCCATTCGTTTTAAAACACTCCCAAAGTTGGAATTAGTATTGGAGTTAATGTTAGGTAACCCCGCTGATGCGTTAGGAGGAAGCAAAACTTTAGGAGGTGTTGATTCATTCATCGTGGAATTTTCTTGCAAAATAGCAGGAGTAGTGTCAAATGGTGTACCAAGTTCTTCCATTACCGCTACAATGGAGTAAAAACACTCACGAAGACAAACTAAAAAACAATAAACCACAAACTGGTAATTCCAAAGAGCAGCAAGAAGAGGCACACACAGGATAATAGTAAAGCGCTTTTCGTTTATGATACAAACAAACTTCTTCAGACAATTTTAAAATACATTTGAAACCATTTAAATACACATATCCACCCAATCAAAAATCAACAAGATACAACTAATTTAAAGAAACAGTATCAAGTCAGAATAGAAACAGATAAACATACATTGGAACATAACAGATATGTATATGTTAAAATGAATATATTAAAATAACACCTCCTTTTACACTAAATAAATCATGATACCAATAGTGTAAATTTTAAAATGCTCCTATCTTAATTAAATAACTCCAAGACAAAAAAACTATAAATGCTTAAATAATATACTAAAAATTTGTGAGCAAATAGCAAATAAGTGTTGATACAAACAGAGTTCAACGTTTTAAACTTCTCAACTTTAAAATGCTACTGATCACACATCCTTCATTTAAGCCTGGTAAACTATACGCATTAAGTCTAATTTGCCAACCCAGTTCCAACTCTTCAAGTTTCAAAGCAACCGGGCCACCCCTAATGTCCCTTTGAACCTGATCTATAACTAAAAACTTAAATCTATGGTTAGGGCATTGAGCCACATGCTTAGCTAATGCGTTAACCATGTTACCCTTCCTGATTGCGTATAAGTACTCATATCTGACTCTGAGTTTCCTCTCAGTTTTGCCTACATAAAATGCAGGACAAAACTGGCATAATCTGAGTAAACTACAAAACTAGAGTTACAATTGTTTCTCCATTTTAATGTAAAGTGTAACTCATTCACAGTAAACCTGTTAGACTCTAGCATAAATGAACAATAGTTACAGGATTGGCATTTGTACATACCAGGAGTTTTAACTGTTAAGTTCTTAGATTCACAGTAATCTTTAAGGTTTCTCCCCCTCTTATATGTAACTATCGGTGCACAACCTACACTACTTAGAACATGTTGGTCACTTCTAAAAAGAACCCAGTTTTTCAACAAAATCTTAAAACACCTGGCACTATCTAAACTGTACGTAGTTATGAAAGACAAAGGTACTTCACAACCAAGTTGTTCTTGTAAAACAGTAGAAGTTGAATTAAGTGTTGAATCAGAAGATCAAAAGGTGATGCTTTAACGTGTAACAGTTTGGTAGATTATTTGAACTCATCTACCCATTTTCTAAAATTCACACACACATTTGACTGTAGATCTATAGCGTACTTGGATATTTTACTATCTAAAGATGATTCTATTGGTATGTATACATCTAAAATCCATAGGAAAAGTACCTATTGTAATTCCATGCTTCATTATTCTAGCTGCCACCCACGCCACCAAAAACGAGCCATTATTAAAGGGCAGTTGGTTCGTGCGGCTCGGATGATTACAATTGATAGTGAATTCACAAATGAGTGTGAATTTATGAAAAATATGTTTGTGGCACGTGGGTACCCTGTGGTTATAGTCAACGAAATCATTGATGAAGTGTCGTTGAAACGTCAGTCCTCATTTTATACTCCTCTTTTAACAAATGAGGTGATGAGACTAAATATTTCTGGACAATCGTCTGATTCAACACTTAATTCAACTTCTACTGTTTTACAAGAACAACTTGGTTGTGAAGTACCTTTGTCTTTCATAACTACGCACAGTTTAGATAGTGCCAGGTGTTTTAAGATTTTGTTGAAAAACTGGGTTCTTTTTAGAAGTGACCAACATGTTCTAAGTAGTGTAGGTTGTGCACCGATAGTTACATATAAGAGGGGGAGAAACCTTAAAGATTACTGTGAATCTAAGAACTTAACAGTTAAAACTCCTGGTATGTACAAATGCCAATCCTGTAACTATTGTTCATTTATGCTAGAGTCTAACAGGTTTACTGTGAATGAGTTACACTTTACATTAAAATGGAGAAACAATTGTAACTCTAGTTTTGTAGTTTACCTCGCATTATGCCAGTTTTGTCCTGCATTTTATGTAGGCAAAACTGAGAGGAAATCAGCTGCGTATATGAGCACTTATACGCAATCAGGAAGGGTAACATGGTTAACGATTAGCTAAGCATGTGGCTCAATGCCTAACCATAGATTTAAGTTTTTAGTTATAGATCAGGTTCAAAGGGACATTAGGGTGGCCCGTTGCTTTGAAACTTGAAGAGTTGGAACTGGGTTGGCAAATTAGACTTAATGCGTATAGTTTACCAGGCTTAAATGAAGGATGTGTGATCAGTAGCATTTTAAAGTTGAGAAGTTTAAAACGTTGAACTCTGTTTGTATCAACACTTATTTGCTATTTGCTCACAAATTTTTAGTATATTATTTAAGCATTTATAGTTTTTTTGTCTTGGAGTTATTTAATTAAGATAGGAGCATTTTAAAATTTACACTGTTGGTATCATGATTTATTTAGTGTAAAAGGAGGTGTTATTTTAATATATTCATTTTAACATATACATATCTGTTATGTTCCAATGTATGTTTATCTGTTTCTATTCTGACTTGATACTGTTTCTTTAAATTAGTTGTATCTTGTTGATTTTTGATTGGGTGGATATGTGTATTTAAATGGTTTCAAATGTATTTTAAAATTGTCTGAAGAAGTTTATGTTTGTATCATAAACGAAAAGCGCTTTACTATTATCCTGTGTGTGCCTCTTCTTGCTGCTCTTTGGAATTACCAGTTTGTGGTTTATTGTTTTTTAGTTTGTCTTCGAGAGGGTATATATAAACCAGAAGGTTTTGGATGAGAAAATACTTAAGCAGATAGTAAAGAGCTTAAACTTGTAAATGCAAGAGGGAAGGCCTTGTTAATATTTACTTTACCAATATTACACACACAAGTAGTGATCCTCTACAGAGTTTAGTTAGACTTCTAACCAGGGTTGGCTATCTCCCATTTTTTTACAACAGGACCAGACCCACAATGAGATGGTGATCCCAGTTCCATGCCTTTAGCTTTAATAGGCTTGTGATGTCTTGAATAGAAGGAGGGGACCTCTGCGTCCATCTTTTAGTTGCACACTTCTTGTATAACAGTAAGAGGATGTTACAAATATTTAACTGGCGTTATGACGGAAGTGCTACAGAATCCTGAAAGCCCAAAATCCTGAAGACCAAAATCTTGAAAACTCAAAATCCTGAAAACACACAGGATACCAACACTTACTATATTCCAGCACAAGTACATACAGAAGCATATTACCCATCAACTATATGCAAGGGGGGCAAGCCCCCCTG
This sequence comes from Protopterus annectens, assembly GCF_019279795.1. Taxonomy (NCBI): domain Eukaryota; kingdom Metazoa; phylum Chordata; order Ceratodontiformes; family Protopteridae; genus Protopterus; species Protopterus annectens. The sequence goes on along the minus strand of NC_056726.1, from coordinate 1,224,998,636 downwards.
CACCCCCCACACCCCCTGCTACTTAAATATAACAACTCTGAGACTGTACTTCAGTACACTAAGTGCAATCTCAGACTTGGTATATTTAAGTAGCAGGGGGTGGGGGCTGCATGGAGGCTTGCCCCCCCGGTTATACTTGAAGAGTAATATGGTTTGTGTTTTGTTTCTATATGTACTTGTGCTGGAATATGTTGGTATCCTGTGTGTTTTCATGATTTTGAGTTTTCAGGATTTTGGGCTTTCAGGATTCTGTAGTGCTCCCGTTATGACACACCAGTACTGTGGAGCGCTCCTGACATACATACTTAGGTTATGAAGCTCAGGGTTTAAACTCATTCCTACAAAAATGTTTGGAAGATCATTCTTAAAAATTCATTCAAAAGTAATTAATCCAGAACATGTGGTTGCCAATCTGCCATGCATGTACCTACACATCTCCATAAGGGGGGGGGGGGGTGTTGAGGAATATCATTGAAAGTCTCACCAGGGTACAGAAGTATTTGAATAAACATTGCCAACCAAAAAAGGGTACTTTCTTGACTTGGTTGTATATTGGACTCTTGTTCCAGCTCAAATGACTAAGCTCACTATAATGTCTCTTGCTTTTCATCTGCAACTATTCGTATATTACATCAAATGTTGTTTCCTTTAACTCCATTCTTTCCTTCTGTCTTTTGGCTTTTCCTGGTTAGGGGGTCGCCACAGCAGAACTCCAGTCCACTAACTCCATTCTTTACTTCTAATCCTCCAAAATTACTGGGTCTTCCAACTCTAAACGGTTACCTTTCCAATTAACTAAATCCCTATATGTAAATCACTCATAAAGTTTCACTTTAATATTCCTCCTTGCTCTCCTGACTTTTCCTAATTGTAATTTGTTCCACTCATTAATACCCGGTCCACATCCCTCCTTTCTTTACACAATAACTATCTTACACTGCTTTGTAACTTCTTTTTCCTTTCTTCTGAAAACACCCATTGTGCTAAAGTCATTCATTTTGTGTTATATACATTTTTTCTTTGTATTGTAGCAATATGTAATTTTGCAGAGGTTTTCTCCCCAGCTTCCAATGTAAAGGAGTCTTGCACAATCCAGTCAACCATTCTGATAAACCTGTTATCACTCATTCTCTGTGTGTGTCGACGTTATTAATTTAGGGTCATGGGGATCCAGAGCATACCATAGCATTCAGCAGGCACAAGGTACTGAAACTAATTCTGGTCAGGATGCCAGTGTATCAGAGAGTACTTACATGCCCACACACACATTGCATGAAAACTTATGGAAAATCTAAGGATAGCAATTTCACCTACTGTTTGTCTATCTTTGGAAACTAAAGCACACAGCACAAACACAAACTCATGCAAAGAAGAGAGTAGATATGTAGACTCCACAGGGAAGGCAACCCTGACATGACATGAAATAGAAGACTAGGCAATGTGGGATGGCACCTCTAACTACTGCTTCACTCTACTGCTCCAATTCTGACACGAGATAAACAATAGGGCTATACATATTGGTGAACAGTTACAGGTAAATAATACATGACATTAAACCATAAGCAGTATAAACAATGACATAAAATTACCACAAGGATTGCATGATAAAAAAATAGGCATAATGAGCAAACACAGTGTATATAAGGACAGCATGGAAGAAGAAGCTTAATGTAGAAAAAATAAAAAGGCTTTACATGAACTAAAGGTACTCACTATGCAGACACACAAGGCAGGAGAGAATATATACGTAATGTGAGAGAAGTCACTGAGTTTTCCAATTTCTTCATAAATTTTGTGAATAATATAACTGGAATAAGTTTTTAGAAGACGCTTTATATGGAGCAGACAGGAAATGGTGACATGTTTATTATTAATGCTCTGGTTTGTTAGGATCTTCTAGAACAAGGAAAACTGGAAATGGAAGTTGTACTGTAAATTGAGTGTAGAATTCACAGTATAGGAATTTATGAAGGGTGGTTGCAAAAAGGAAAAGTAAAGAGTTATGGAGTGAAGAAGAGTCTAGTGATGGGAATCTTACTTCCAAGAGGTTAGTAAATTAGCAGATTTTATTTAAATACTTTTAAAAATTTAACTTTGTTTTTCAGGTTACATAATGTGACAAGAGGTAGCGCATACTCCACTTTGGAAATTACTATATTTTTGTTTATAGATCAGGAGTGAAATTATTTGAAATTGTACAGGTTACTCTCAGTTTAGATAAAACTTTTCTTGCTACAGTTCTGTAGGTCTGTTTAGGAAAATGATGTCAAGAGAAATACCTTGATATATACAACGGTCAGTCAGGATTATACATGCTACAATGGAAATGGGCATTTAAAGTGTTTTTTTTTTTTATTGTATCTGCTTTATTTTCTGAAAAAAACCCTAAAAAATATACTTGTTTTCCCACCTTTCTAAGCTAGTATAGTCCAATTTTCATGTTAGTGCTGAATTCAGGGCTGGTTTACAAGTTTCTGTGTTGCCCATACCTTACTTGAATAGAAGGAAGTTTCTCTGTTCACCTGTGAGAGAGGGGAGCTTTGAGCAGCCTATCTGTCCCTGGAGGAGTGGTTTCAGCCTAGACATTTGTAGTTTATTGGCCATTTTGGGCTAATTTCTCTCTCTTTCATTTCCCCGCTATAAAACCCACATTTGCAAGGTTTTTATGCTAGTATACAGCTCAGCAAGCTCCTGCCTGGTGCCCATACCTCCCAACCACACCGAATTACTCTGTTTTTACCGAGTTTTGGGGTTCAAATGAAGGGGTGCCACGATTCCCAAGTGGCACCCCTTCATTTCTGATTTTTTTCTTTGTTTTTTTTTTAATTTTCGCGCTGACAGAGCTGACGTCATCACGTGAGCGATGACGTCAGCTCCGTCAGGGCTACCAGCCTGTTGGAATTGAGCTCCTTGGAGCTCACGTCATGCGCACAGAACTTTCTACTCAAATGCGAGCAGGACCGGCAGAAATAACGGCAGCAGCACTTAATGAATTATGGCAGACCTGCAAGCAAGCAACTCAATCCAAAATGCTTAATGGAGGATTAGGAGCTGTAGTTTTAGTGGTTTTCAGCTGAGCTTGGACTGTTCAGATGTTTTGAAACCATGACTTGCTCTGGGAGAAACAGGGTGAGTATGCGTTTGGCTAGAAATGTTTTCCAGTTACTTGTGTTTCAAAATCAATTTACATTACTTTTGGAGTGGTACATTTTACTGTTGCCTTTCTTTATTTCCGTTTGGTTACGATTTGTCCTTGTATAAATGCACTGCACTGTACTTTTATGTTGATGTAGTTGTGTGATCACATATAGATTTGGATGCCTTGAAATAAATTATATCATATTTAGCTTCCACACGAGTGAATGTTAAAGACTTTTTTTTTGCCACGGCAGATTAACACGCAAAACTGGCCCACACGTGTTGTTAGTGCCTACAAATGGGAAGATGTACAGGCATGCATGATTAATGTGGCAAATACTTTTCAAGTCTTTAGAAAACTGTTTTCTTGAGAAGTCTGACACTTACCAGTTTTTAACTTTCATGCACGTGTGGTTTTCCGTGCCTTAAGTAGCTGTTAGAAGAAATTTGCATGGTTTAATGTATGGCACAAACCCCTGCTCTCTCTTCTTTGCCTGCAAACTGCATGTTTTGCAGTTCTTTACAAATACCTGTAAAATTAACTTTGTAAGTAACACTGATTATGGTCTAGCAATCAATGCCACTAATTGTATACTCGTTCGTGTTGTGCCACATTGTTTCTTAATCGGATCAGTTATGATTACTGGGCTTTAACAATACCCTTTTTAGTAGAGGGAGTGAGCATTGCTGAGTTTATTTCTAAAAACCTACATGATCCATAAACCCTTAGTGAATGCATTTCTTTTTGTAATCCGTTTTAGGAATCAAGTGTAATCACTGGGTGTATATAATGACAAAGCAACATAACGTTTTAGGAATTAAGTGTAATCACTGGGTGTATATAATGACAAAGCAACATAAGGAGGTTCAGGCATTAATTTTTCTGTTATAGTACATTACTGATTTTGATAAATGCTTACTTGTAGTGTATGTTTAAACATCCCATTGCCTCTGAAGGCAGGTCAGTTTTCCAGTGGTCTTTCTTCTCTTGACTTGTTTATTGGTATAGTAAAATGTCTGTTTGAACTTTCATCCCTTCTCCCTCATTGTTTTATTTTCCTCATCTTGCATCTCATCAGTGAGAGGTAACTGGCTCTTTGATTTGCTTTGCAGTGTAATCGCTAGGGTTGACTTGTGCTCGTCTGTTGGGGACTCATTGACACGCATAGAGGAGCAATTCATTGACAGGGTTCCCTCGAGAGGACATAACCTGTTAAAAAGTTGAGTGGGATTGCAGGTGTGTTTTTATTTTAAATAAATATATAATCTAAAATTGCATACCCTGAGAATGGTGAACACCACATCTCATAATGGCTTTGTGGTCTTGCCAATTAGTAATGGTCATTAAGTCTAACAAGTGTGCTGCTGTATTACACAAGGAATATAATTTAATAAAGTCAGGAAGGTGTATCAAAGAACCCATGTATGTTTCTTGTTCTGTGTGCAAGGGGCCTATGATTTCAAAACAGCCCAAAGGTAATCTTTATCCACCACTAGCCAGATGCATTTTCCTTGGATGGGGTGTGGGTTTCAATGAATGTGAGTTTCAAGGGCAGAGAAGTTTTAATGCTATGTTTATTTTCATTGTGAGACAGTATCTATTAGTGTTTGTGCATTGTGCTATAAAATGTAAAAATAAAATCCAAATAATCAATGTAGAAGTAAAGCAGTATGCACATTAGTGTTTATGGTAAATGGGGCAAAATAGCCAGGTAATGGGACATTGGAATGGCTGCAGGGGAACTCTAGTGCTATAATTTGGTTGTCTGTTCAGTTTGTGTTTGAAAGTTGGTATCCCATAATTCCATTGGAGTGGGCAGGGTTACATATTTATGTATGCTAATTTTATGTTAATCAGCGTACAGATTTGTACCTATTTCTTATGGGCCTTGTCGAGATTTTTGATGTTTCCAGGTTGAGAGGTATGCTGGTGCCATGCAGAGTTCTACAGCAGCAGACAGACTTTGGAGTGATTAAGTATCATTTTTCTGCATGTTCTTGCTGCCTTTAGCTAATTCCACCTAAAACGCTGACTTTCCAGAGTTTCTGTGATTTAAAAAACTTGCTTCAGCTACATATTGTACTTATTTTACTGCCTGCACTTTAACAAAGTTGTTTTTGTGTTTAAATTACCTGTTTAACTGTTGTAGGCTACACACTCAAGTGTGACAGCCATTTCTGCGCATTTAAAGTGTTTTTTTTTTTATTGTATCTGCTTTATTTTCTGAAAAAAAACAAAAAATATATATACTTGTTTTCCCACCTTTCTAAGCTATTACAGTCCAGTTTTCAGGTTAGTGCTGAATTCAGGGCTGTGTTACAAGCTTCTGTGTTTGCCTATACCTTACTTGGACAGAAGGAAGTTTCTCTGTTCACTGTGAGAGAGGGAGGGAGCTTTGAGTAGCCTATCTGTCCCTGGAGGAGTGGTTTCAGCCCAGACGTTAGTAGTTTATTGGCCATTTTGGGCTAATTTCTCTCTCTTTTATTTCCCTGCTATAAAACCCGCATTTGCAAGGTTTTGCGTGCCGGGCAGCGCCGGTTAGCTAGGGTATAACTATTCCCGGCTCCACAAAGTCTACTCTTCAATTTTTCCCTTGGAACTAGACAAACTTTCAACTTAAGCACTCAAACCATTCACTTCTCATCCCAGCACTTGCTCAAAACTCATAGCAAGCACTAATAAACCTTAGCACTAGACCCTCCTATACTGCAGAGAAGGACAAGGCTCTCTATTCGACCTTACCAGCCAATCAGTAAAACAGTTCAATGTACCTATCCAGGCATGTACAAAGGGCAGTTTCAGGTGTACTCTCCAGTCCAACTGGTGAATCTGGGCATTTTGAAGCAATGTTACAATTGCCTCCTGTACAAAGGCAACCCTCTCCTCCTTCCACCAAACACTAATACATGCGAGAGATGCAATTATACAGCCAAACTGGAGGCTAAGCTCTCTCAACCAAAGACTGGACCAGGCTGTCAAGAAGAGAAGGGAATTACTTGCATCACACCAGTCTCACACAGACCCATGAAACCAGCACCAGCAAAAAACACACAAATACACAAAAACATACTCGCAGGCTCTAAATAAAAATCTGCAAAAGCAACAGAGACCTCCAAAGCAGACATCCAAGCAACCTCCACCCCCCAACACAAACCATGAAACACATACTTCACAAAACCAGTGTGCCACACAATCACAGCCCTTAAGGCAAAATAACATACCCAGCACACTAGTAATAGGTGACTCTATAGTCAGGCACACTGACGTCCTACTCACTAGGCTGAACAAGGAGAAGGTTACTGTTAGCTTTCTGTCAGGTGCTAGGATCCGCCACATAACACAAGCACTCCGGTCACTCCAGAACAAGTACAAATATGACTCTGCATTGTCCATGTTGGTGTGAATGACCTGAGCTGTACCTCCCTGGACTACATGAAAAGAGACATGAAGCTCTCTGATCACATAGCCCAGGCCGTATGACCCTGACCCTGAGTAGCATCCTGCCCTCACCAAGAATGATACCATGGTATAGAGAAAAAATAAGCAGTTTCAACAATTGGCTAAGCTTCTGGTGTCATTCAAAGGGGATCCAACAGCCTCACTAGAAACTGCTTGCACCTGTCACCCTTAGGCTTTCGAATACTGGCCAAGGCTATTGCCACTCCCATAGTGCCTTTTTTAGGCAAGGCTCAAAAGACAAACCCACTGCCATAAATAGCACACGTAACAAAAAACTGAGAGTAATGCTACTCAATGCCGGAAGTCTAAACCTCAAAATGCACGCACTCAAGGCACTCCTCAGTATGTAGAAAATCAATATATGTGCAGCAACAGAAACCTGGTTTAAGGCTCCAGAGAGCACCCCAGCACTACCAGGCTACAACTCCTACCATACATTTTGGCCACAAAACCTTGACCAAAATACAAAAGGCGGGGGAGTATCCATATTCATCAAGGATACCCACACCTCCAGGTAAGTGGAACAACACAATGCTTCAGAGATTATCCCAGTGCAACTAACAGGCAAAACTGCTATTCAAATTATAGCTTGCTACAGATCACCCACCATGTCCCAAGACCCCCACTCCACATTCCTGGAAACTCTGGGAAACATAAAGGTCCTACCAAACACCCTGATATTGGGCGATTTCAATTACCCAAACATTAACTGGGAGAACTACTCAAGTACAAACTCCCTTGCCCAACATTTCCTAGAATTTATAAACTCAAATGCCCTGGATCAACTGGTCAACACCCCCACCAGAGGTGGACCTGGTCATCACCAACATGGGCGACCAGTGTTCCTCACCGGAGGTCAACCCCTCGCTGGTTAGATCTGACCATAATCACTTTGGATATCCACATTCCAGCACCACTCCCGGTCAAAGAAACCACCGAGAAAATCTTTTCAAAACAAACTTCACATTATTTAAGACCAAGGTGAGAAGTTTCAAAGCCCCCATGCTAAAGGATAATGCTGTCCAAGCTGCAAAATCCTTTACTCATGCACTCTACGGGCACCTACAAGAATGCATGGATCGTGCTATCCCAAACAAAACCAAGACTCACTCCTCCCAGAAAAGGAAACCAGTCTGGTGGAACCCTGCCATAAACAAGCTATACAATAGGAGGAGGAAACTAGTACAAAAAAAAAAAGAGTAAAATCCCAAGAAGGGAAGACATCCCTGATCAGTATCAGCAAGAAACTACATTCCCTCATAAAATCATCCAAGGCTAGCTTTGAAAGAAAAATTGCCATGGACTCCAAAGATAACCACAAGGCATTCTTTAGCTATGTCAAGAAACTAAGTGGCAATTCTCAGATCTGCTCAGAGTTAGTGCAGAATGGCACAAAATACACTGAACCGACTGATATAGCCAACATCCTGGCAGACAGATTCAGTGCAAACTTCACCCCCCTCTCAACCCCAAAAGGGCCTAAAGTTATACCAGAAGAATGTAGTGCCCCTGAAATCACAGATGCTCAGGTTAAAACGGCCCTCTCCAAACCCAAAAACACAGCATCAACGGGAGCGGACGATGTCCCAGGCTGCGTCCTACATGAGCTCAAAGATGAACTAACCCCTCACCTAAACACACTGTTTAAACTCAGCCTCTCCACAGGCTATGTGCCCACAGAGTGGTGCACAGCAACGGTTATTCTGCTCCACAAAGGTGGAGCCACAACAGACCCCGGAGACTATCGCCCTATAAGCCTGACTAGCTTGGTCTGCAAAGCTATGGAGTGCATCATCACGGATCTCATTAACAGAGACATAGGAAACTTCCAAACACTGGACCCTACCCAATTCGGCTTTGTTAAGGGCAGATCATGCCTCCTAAACCTGGTGAACTTCTTTGAAGTCCAGGTTAGGAAGAGTCCCTCATTGACTCTCTTCAAGAGGAATCTTGATGAGTGGATGGGAGATAGTAGGTTTACCCCGGGTATCACTTCTGTGTCACTGTTAGACAGAGGCACAGTATACTAACCTCGAAAAAGGGCACAGCAAAATTAATTTAAAATGGGTGGCGAAAGCCAAACTCACTCTGGCTAGGCTTATAAATGTCCTAGGGCAGATAGCCTAGTATGAACCTATGAGACAGTTACCAAGGCTATAGACGAGGGAAAGGTGGTCCATACAGCCTAACTAGGCCTCACAAAGGCCTTTGACACCATTTCCCACTCAGGTATTATAGACAAGCACACCAGTCTGAACATAAACCCCTATGTCACGAGATGGGTTGCCAACTAGCTCACGGACAGAACCCATATGGTAAGAGTTGTGGGAGCTAGGTCCGACTCTAAACCAGTTACAAGTGGTACTCCCCAGGGCTCAGTCCTAGGACCCCTCCTGTTTGGCATATACTTCTCAGAGGTACAGGCAAGCACAGGAGGACTATGGCTGACCAAGTTCGCAGACCACTGCAAACTAGGGGCTATAACTGACTCTCCGGCTGACACAATCATCCTCCAAAAGGGTCTCACTGAGATAGATACCTGATGTCAAAACCATGGCCTCAAGCTAAATGCCAAAAAGTGCATAGTCATCCCCTTTGGAAAAAACAAAGGACCCACAAACTACCACATAGGTGGTAGCCCCCTAAATACAGAAGACATAATAAGGGATCTGCGGACCCAAGTAGATAGTAACCTCTCCTTTGATAATCATATTGCCAAAGTGGTTGGAAAATCCTTCCATGTGGCCCACCTAATAACAAAAGGGTTTGCATCCAGATCAAAAGATTTTATTGGTCCCCTCTACGCATCACTCATCAGACTCATCATGGAGTACAATGTCCCATTTGGGATGTACCTTACAAGACACCTGCAACAACTGGAAAAACCACAGAAGTACCTCACCAAGAGGATCACTGGCCTCAAGCAGATGCCCTATGCAGCTTGACTGAAGAAACTCCAGCTGTACTCAGTTGCATACCGCCTACTCAGAGGTGATCTCTGCCTGACATACAAGGCCATGTCCAACCCAGAATTGATGGACATGCTCCACCTAAAGAAAACCATATCCCCTCAAGCCACATGCTCCAGGGATCTAAATCTCACCACAACAATAAATAGGACGTGCTAGAGGGATAGATTCCTGTCCCAGAGACTTCCCATGCTCTGGAACAATATTCCAATCTACATTAGGCAGAGCTCCTTGCTAACACTCTTCAAGAGAAACATTGATGAGTGAATGGGAAACAGGAAGTTTACCCCAGGAATCACTTCAATGGCTCTGGTGGACAGAGGTACAGGGAACTAATCTAAGGAGGCAGCGAAAGCCAACACATTCCGGCTAGGCTTATAAATGCCTTCGGGCAGATAGCCTAGTACCTACCTATGAACCTATGAAAAGTGGTGAGATCCAGAAGTGCAAACAATCCAGAGTTTATTCTGGAAGTATAAACCTGTAGATACTGCTTACTGAATCACAAACAGAGTTTGTAAAAGTCAGATAGATTGTTAGCAATGATTCAAGTTTGGTGGGGATGAACTCTAACAGGAGAACATCAGCACAGAAAATAACTCTTGTATCTGGTATATCAGCTGGAAGACTATTCTAGAATGCAGCCTAGGGAAACGCCAAGGTGAAGCCTCACAGGGGAGAGCATTACTTTCCAAAGCACAATGAGTTAGGCTCATCTATGACGTAGTCTTTGAACCTGCTTAGTATTTCAGAATGAAAACCTATACCTGTGCTACAGAAAAATGTCTCATGATTATTTATTACAAAATGCATATTAACTTGTAGTTTCTTTGCAAACGAGTCAAATAAAATGTTAGAACACGTTTATGTCAAAAGAAAAAAAAAATGAAAAATAGATGCATGATTATGCAAAATATAGTTTCACACAAGTTGTAGCTTTACATTTCAAGTATCTTACAACTCCAATCTCTCTGTACTGACAGATAGCTGAATGTGAAGTAAGTGCTGAAGGATTAAAGTGATGTTATGATGTTATATTACGCTTAAAGAATCTAGTAGAATGCTAATAAAGAAAAAATGTGTCAGGAATCTTTTGAAACCAGATTAAGAGAACACTCTGACCTTCTCAGGCTGGGGGATGAGTCTTTGTAAGGATGTCTGTACGATAGTGTGCACTGGTACTGAATGTTACAAGGTTAAAAGATATTACATTTTAGAGCAGGTGGTCTACATTTTAAAATGCATATTTGTAAAATGTTCACATGAAGCTCAAAGATAAAATCATGATGGATTAAGACATTTTTAAAAACACTGCTTAGTTGAAAGTAATCTGCATGGAAGAAATTAATATAAAATGGTATGTATGCAATATTTTTCCTTTCTTCTTTGAGGCTGATTTGAAAATCTTGGCAGGTAGTCTCTCACCACTGTTTATGAAATAAACCAGTACTCTTCACATCCTAAAGCGTTATTCTTGACTTAAGACTAAAAGGTAAAACTCTTATTTATTTGTGAACTTTAACACCTGCTAACTGAGAGATAAGAGGGTGACAGTCTACAATACCAAATGATTTAGGTTAATAAAAACTGCATATTTGTAAAAAAAACAATATCCATGTTAAGAGAAAATATAGGCAATTGGGGCGTGGCCAAGGATGAACACAGGATAGCAGCAGATTTCTTCAGCTCCACCAATTTCATTACATTGACAGGAATTAATTACTTAAAAAATTAATTTTTGAAGTAATTTTCTTTCTAAATATGTTTGTTTTATATAGTTCTTGAACTATATCTAAAAAAGAAAGGAAATCTTAATAATATTCCTGTCAGAAATTACTTTGGAAATTTTCCTGTCAGTTTATCAGTCTGAAATGAGTTCCAGTAAGACAAATTCTCAAGACTCCAGCATCAAGAAAGAACTTCAGTCTCTGATAATTATAGTCCAGCAACTTACTGCTAAGATGGATAAAATGGATACTAAAATAGACACTTTCATAGAAAAAACTACAAAACAAATAGACTTGTTACATATGGACCTGCAACAACAGAAGATCCAGATGACAGGCATAGAAGAAGCTGTGAATGACATGGAAAATAGAATACAAGAAGAGGAAATCAACATTGAGTTTCTGCTGAAACAAAATACACATTTACAAACAAAGCTGGATGACCTGGAAAATATATCTAGGCAATAACATTAGGATTTTTGGACTGCCAGAAAATATTGAAGGTAACAATATTACTTCTTTTTTAACAACATGGCTCCTAAAACTTTAGATTTACCAGAAGCATTCTCTTTTGGTATCGAAGAGCACATAGATCTATAGCTAATACTAACTAACAAAAACTATCCTAGATCAGTTATAGTTAGATTTCTATCATCTTTTGATAAAGAGATGGTTCTTAAATCTGCTTGGGCTAAAGCTCCTATTAAGATTAATGAAACAACTGTGCGCTTTGACAATGACTATTCTTCCATGGTATTAGCTAAAAGAAAAGTTTTTCTGCCACTAATAAGGGAGCTTAAAAAAGCACAGTTTAAAACATACCTTCTGTTTCCTGCCAAGCTTAAAATCTTCCTTCCTGATGGTCCTAAAATTTTCGATGACTTAGACTCTGCTTTACTGTTTATCAAAAAAAATAAGATTTTGGAAAAAACAGAAGAAATGGAATGGGCTAGTCCTTCGTTAAAGAGACTGGCAACTGAAACTTCGTGGAAGACTTCAGAGAAGAAGAAGAGACTAAAAACAAATGATTTGTACTATGTTTTTTTTTCTCTCTCATCATTTTATTTTATTATTAATCTTTTTAAATATAGTTCCTGCATTTCCAAGAAGCAACAAATATTTTGAAAAAGATTTAATCAAAGTTATTCTCTGTGTGCAAAGAAATGTTTTGTTTCATAACTAGTCAAAATATCTGGAGATTTAATGGCAAGCTGTGATTTAACTTGTTTCTCTTTCTGAAGAGGAAAAATAAGGTCAGTAATTTGATACATTTTTTTTCCTTTAAAAGTTTATATGTTCTTCAAATGCTATTCCTAATTATACTTTCTTGATTACACTGCTTATGCTTGTTTGTAAATAATCTGTCATGCTTTAACTAATAATAATTAGAACTAAATAATAGTAAATAATATGTTTTATTTTTAACTCTATTAATATAAACAGTAAGTAACATTCTATGGTATATACTTCTTATAGCTTTCTCTTACATTTTTTTTTATATTTCTGCCTTACACCCTTTTACTTTTTACTCTCTTTTCTTTTCTTTATTAATATATAGAAATGCTTTTGATCATATAGACACAGTAAATAATAAGATTTGCATAGGAGTTGAGTTGGGACAAAAATGTTGAGTTTTGTTACTTATTAATAATTTTGGGCTTGATTTCACTTACATAGAGTCTGTAATAACCTGTAGAATGCATTGTGAAGGTTTTGTCATGTTTAGATGCATTTACACTGCTAAATGAATGTTTGTCACTAGTTTTAATAAGTTTCCGCCAAAATGTTAAGAGAGACAATCTGGGATGTGGGCTGTCTCATGCACAGTGTCCATGAGCTACTTCAAAAGCTTCAACTCTCAGAATTCTCACAGAGAAGCTGAAAGCAGCTAGTCTCACATTTGACCTAGATATCACACTGACACATCACAGATACAGGAATGACACTACCTAATTATACTTTCTTGATTACACTGCTTATGCTTGTTTGTAAATAATCTGTCATGCTTTAACTAATAATAATTAGAACTAAATAATAGTAAATAATATGTTTTATTTTTAACTCTATTAATATAAACAGTAAGTAATATTCTATTGTATATACTTCTTATAGCTTTCTCTTACATTTTTTATTTCTGCCTTAAACCCTTTTACTTTCTACTCTCTTTTCTTTTCTTTATTAATATATAGAAATACTTTTGATCATATAGACACAGTAAATAATAAGATTCGTGATAGGAGTTGAGTTGGGACAAAATGTTGAGTTTTGTTACTTATTAATAATTTTGGGCTTGATTTCACTTACATAGAGTCTGTAATAACCTGTAGAATGCATTGTGAAGGTTTTGTCATGTTTAAATGCATTTACACTGCTAAATGAATGTTTGTCACTAGTTTTAATAAGTTTCCATAAAATGTTAAGAGAGACAATCTGGGATGTGGGCTGTCTCATGCACAGTGTCCATGAGCTACTTCAAAAGCTTCAATTCTCAGAATTCTCACAGAGAAGCTGAAAGCAGCTGGTCTTACCTTTGACCTAGATATCACACTGACACATCACAGATACAGGAATAGCAGATTAATAATATGTGTTAAAAACCTATGTCCCAAACATATACATTACTATAACTCATTTAATTCATCTGATTGACAAGCATAAATAATTTTATAACTCTATACTGGAAGAAATTGTCATGTGATATATTTTAAAGCAGTAGTATAGCATGTTTGTAAAATCTGGTTACTAAAATGTGTTTGCTGTGCATTATTTTGTATAAAGCAGACAGATTTATTGAAGGGATAGCAATGTAAGATGGTGCTCAGTAAAGATACAACTCAGTGAGATCAGATATATATATATATGTGTGTGTGTGTGTGTGTGTGTGTATGTATGTGTGTGTATGTGTGTGTTTGTGTGTGTGTGTGTGTGTGTATACATGTGTATATTTATATATATATATATATATATATATATATATATAAAATATATGTATATGTGTGTGTGTGTGTATATGTGTATGTATGTATATATATATATATATATATATGTGTGTGTGTATGTGTGTGTATGTAGATATGTATATAAATGTTTCTGAGAATCTGCTTAACTATGATGTATGATTTATAACAATTTCTATGAATACAATATTTTATTCTATTGTCAATAATGAGTTTGAGTAAATGCTCATATACAAGCAATTCAAGGTTTTTTGGAAGCTGTTAACTGTATTTACATGACAGAAAATAGATGCATCCTAATATATGTAATGTCTGAATCATATTAGCCAAAGTTTTTGATTTAAATGAATGTTAGAACTTATTTTTCTCTCCTCTTGATTTCTAACATCAAGATTATTTGAATGCTATTTGAATACAAGTGTTTTATATTACATGGATGTATATAGTAGTATGAACAGTTTTTAAAAAAAAAAAAAAAAAAAAAAAAAAAGGTTTATTTTAGTTTATATGATGCTGTTTTACCAAATGTGTAGTCTTGTCTTGCTAGATAATTGAATTGAAAACTGCTAACTTCAGTTAAATATAACTAATATTAAATTGATAAGGTGGTAGCTGACGTACTGCTGCTTAGGGTAGGGGGTTAACTTGAGTGGTAAATACTACTCTAAGTTGGAATTTACAACTCCAGGCTGGATGCAAGGTTTAATCCTTACATTATTTTCACTTGTTCATTGTTATTTGTATATAGTTTTGACATCCACAATATATTTTGTACATTCATTGTCACTACAAACAAAATTGAATCCTACACGAAATCCCATAAGAGATTCAATAAATACAGCTATATTTAAAGGTACACCTAAAGGAGGAGATGTAACATTACTTATCTTGTTATTTGTTATTTTGATCATAAGATTCTTAAGTTTTAAAATGCCAAATGACATCTTTAAAAGGAATTTCTTTAAACATTAATGGATTGAATAATCCATGTAAAAGGGCAAGCCTAATAAGATACATTAATTTACATAAGGCCAACTTAGTCTTCCTACAAGAAACCCATCTCTTGAAAAAAGATATTGATAAACTAGCCACAAACAAATATACAGTATTGGTTAGTTCAGAGCACACTCGGAAAAAAAGAGGAGTGGCTATTTTATGGAATAAAAGTATGCCCATTCCTAAAACCATTAAGTCTTATCAGGATGACAAAGGAATGTTTTGTATGGTTACAATACAAATTAATGGGAAGACTTACACTTTAATTAATGTATATTGGATACCTGGAATTGGTATTAATACAGTGAAACATCATCTTGATAAGATCATATCATTCTCTATAGGAGATATTATTTTAGCTGGTGACTTTAATTGTATACTACATGAAAGTGATACTACCACTATAGGAAAGAGAAGAATTACATCTAATGCAAAACATTTAAAGGATTTTGCTAATTCTTATCATTTGAATGATATTAATAATCAGATAGATTCAAAATCATTACCATACACCTTTTTTTCTAACAGATACAAAACTTATTCAAAAATAGATAGGGTCTTTATTTCTAACCAGATGGTAACAGATTTAATTAATTCCAAAATCATTTCATGTCCTATATCTGATCATAATTCAATTGTTTTTGAATTCATGATAAAAAATACTCATAATGTTCAGATCAAAAGGATACCAGCATACTTAACTCAACTAAAAGACTATAAAGAATATATACTTTCAGAAGTAAAACATTTTTTAGACATAAATAACACTCCTGAAGTCTCCATTGTTTATGTTTGGGATGCCTTAAAATCATATCTATATGGACAAAGTATCAGATGGTATAATAATAAAAGGAAATCTTGGGATAAGGAATTGTTAGATATTCAAAGTAAATTAGACTCTTATAAACATAATAATAAAGAAAATATTATGGACAAGAAAGTTATTGAAGAAATAAACAAACTAAATGAGAAATACAAAGAAATTTTAACTCATAAAGTTAAAATAACTTTAGAGAAATACAAGTTTTTGTCTTATTCAATAAGCCCCAAATACTTACATAGACTTAAAAATAAAACAAATGGTTGAATAAACAAAACCATATCAAAGAAATCTTTTCTCTAAGGAAAAAGAAGAATGTTTCTAGTATACCAGAAATACTAGATGAATTTAGAAATCACTTTCACAAAATTAACCATAATAATATTAACATGGAACCTTAAAGATAAAATAAAGGAGTTTATAACCACAAATATGAATAAAAAGCTTAATAAACAACAGATTAAACTATTGGACAAGGGTATTTCATATACAGAAGTTTTTACACAAATAAATAAGCTTAAATCAAACAAAGCACCGGGTAATGATGGTATTATTCCAGAGATATATAAAATCCTTTCTAAAAATACATATTCATTAATACATAAGGTTTTTATTTTGGCCCAAACTGAGTTAATAACCCCCCCCCATCTTGGCAATATACATTTATTTCGCCAATTTTAAAACCTAATAAAGATCCAACTGGATGTTCTTCATATCGGCCCATCTCATTACTTAATGTTGATTATAAAATGTTTATGAATATCTTTGCTGATAGATTGAAGACAATCATTCCCAGCATTATAGATATAGATCAGACAGGCTTCATTGTGAATAGAAATACTTTTGATAATATAAGAAGAACTTTAACATTAATAGATTTTGCAAATAGGAAAAAGAAAGATTTAACACTTATTAGTCTTGATATAAGTTCAGCATTTGATTCAGTAAGTTGGGACTATCTGTTTACCTTAATGAAGTGCACAAACTTCTCGGATGCATTTGTAAATCTAATTGAACATTTATACAAAGGAACGTTGGCTTATATTAAGGTAGGAACATATGTTTCACAAAAAATACCCATTCTTAAAGGTACAAAACAAGGATGTCCACTTTCTCCACTATTATTCACTTTAGTAATGGAGCCTTGGGCTAATTTGATCAGAAACAGTACTGACATAGAGGGTTTTGAAATAGATGAAAATACAACATCCAAAATTCAACTTTTTGCAGATTATGTTCTAATTACATCAGCAGGATCTAATTCTTCTATACAGTCTCTATTTGATAACATGATCAATTTTAAAAGTATTTCTGGTTTAATATTCAATGAAGAAAAAACTAAAATACTACCTATATATACACGAAAAAATATTCTCATTAGTGATTTTACTAAATATGTACCCAATTCAGGTCAGATAACTTATTTAGGTATAATACTATCTAAAGATATTAAATCTATTGTATATAATAATTATAATACCTGTTTTCTTAATATACAAAATCTTTTTAATACCTGGAATAATATGTTTTTTACTATGGAGGAGAGACTTACAATTATTAAAATGATAATATTCCCCAAGATTTTATACTTAATACAATCAATAATACTTCCACCTACAAAAATAATTATCAAGAAACTGAACACACTAATGTTAAATTTCTTATGGGCACCTAATAGACCTAGGATTGCATTAAAGAAACATACTAATAGCTGGTCTCAAGGGGGTATTTCTTTTCCAGACAATTTATATACTATCTCTTCTATTGTAAAAGTTATTACTTTATTAATAGATCAGTCATATGTCACAAAATGGAAAGATTATTGGGAACTAATTAGTATACACTTCATGAAAATCTCCTTAACACATAAAAATATGATTGTAAATAACTCCACGTTATGGTTACTAAAGGAATTTTGTACTTCACCTATTACATCTAAACATATGGTTTGTTACCCATTAAATATTATTATTAGTTATCGTAACTTTATATTCATGCACCCTAAGTATAGGGAATGGAATTTTATTGTATTTCCTATAATGTATACTCAGGGTATGCTTTTGTCATCTACATCTGAAGGAACTCATTTAGCTATAGATAATGATCTAAAGTACTGGTATCAGTTGATATCTGATAATAAAGTTAAAAATCTAGATTTCTTAAAACAAGAATTTGATCTAAGAGAAACTTGCTGGTTAGAGGTTCAGACCTTTAGACAACATCTCATTAATAAAATAGATTTAATGTCTATAACTGTTAAAGAATCTATTCCAACACTGATTGATTACTTGATATTAAATTTACAACAAAGTTTCTGATAAAGGTAAACTTTCATACATACATAAAGTTATCAGACAAGAAACTTTCTACAGTGTAGATTCATACTGGAATTATTTCACTTCTATTAATGGGGACCCACCAAATCAACAAGATAAACAATATATATTGGAATCTGCTTATAGAACTACGTCTTCCATTGTCTGGAGACTTTATACATGGAAATTTTTACATAGATCTTTTTATACACCTTTGATGATGAATAAAATAAATAATAAAGATAATCTATGTAAGAGATGTAATGTAGAAATTAATGCTGACTGGGCTCATATGTTTTATGACTGTATAAAATTGAAAGAATACTGGAAGTCAATTAATGAATTTTTGCAGGCTCTTTTTACAGATAATTTCATTATTTCTAAATCTCTTATATTATTCAACACACCTGTACCTCAAAGTGTTAAAAGGTTAAGCTTCCCTTGTTATGGTCTATTCTAGCAGTGGCTAGGAAAATAATAACTAGAAATTGGATTTCAGATACACCTCCTTCGTTCAATGAATTTAAAAATGTTATGAATATAGTGTGCCATATGGAAATAAACACAATTAGGACTAGAACAAATAGAAAAACATCTTATTTTATTGTATGGGATAATTTACAAAATTTGTTAAAAAAATTTTAATTTCAATAGCATGGTATTTTAGTTTAATTAATTGATCTGATTGTAGTGGATGTCTTTGTATATACTTTAGTTGTTTTGTTGAATATTATAATAATACCTATTTTTAATTACTTGTATAAAATTGTTATGATATTTCTCTTATACGTTAAAACAATAAACCTGTTTTGAAAAAAGAAAATATAGGCAATTAAAATGTCAGGACCCACTTTACCAAGTCCCGTAATGCTGATACTGAATGGCAAAAAAAAAAATTGATTTATATACACCAAGTCCAATATTGCAATTTCTCAAAATATTCCCCTTTTCTCTGGGATACAGCAATTTCTTAAGAATTAGTATATATATCTTTTTGGTGGGGGTACAGTGGGACTTGCCTCCCCTGCAAAAAAGTTTAAAGTAGAAGAGTGATATTCGATATTCTCTCTTCTCCTGCATTGTCAGATATTTTTCTTCCCCCAACATGTCAATAGTCGAAGTTATTGAGTGCCAACATTTAAATGGGGAGCTGAAAATATATTCTGTAGCTAGAAGTGCGGTACTGTAGTGAAGCTTGGCCTGATGTTATGCTGTGAGTTGCTAGGGATATTGAAGTGTTGCACACACCAGAAAACACATTCAGATACTAACAAAGATATACATGTAAATACTAATAAGAGGAAAGAAAGGACTGTTTATGTACACAGAGGAAAAAGAAAGATCAAAGCAGAGCTGTAGGACTGGACAAGGAGTGGGTGACAAAACAATGAAGACAGGAAAAGGCAATAATTATCAATGAGTTCTTAGGTTCTGTGTTCATAAAAGAGAAGAAAAGAATGTAAGCTTGAGAGGAGAAAGGTGGAAAGAAGGAAATCTAACAGTCTCATATACAAAAAAAAGGTGTAAAAAAAGAAATTCAAGCAATTAAGGGTAAGCAAGGAACAAGATCCTGCTGGCACACCCTTAGGATTCTGAATAACATGGCAAGTGTATTTTATTTATTTATTTTATTTATTTCATAATGACGAGTATATTTATTGATCGTTTGACAGGAGGCTTCCACTGTTTACTCCCCAGTGGTGAGATTCTAGAAGACAGGAAGAATGCCACAGTGGTTCCTGTCTATAAGGTGGAGCTAGCTAGGAAAGTACAGATCTACAAGTCTGACCTCAGTAGTAGTGAGGGTTTTGGATATGAATAAAAAGGAGAGACAATTTTTTGTTAACAACAAATTGAAGGATGAGCACTAAAATGAATTTCTGAAAAAAAAAACAGTCCAGTCTGAAACAGATTTAGAACTAGGTTATACTGGGACTGGACAAAGGAAGTCTGGCCAATGTTCAAGGGTGCCCACAGGCAGGTACAAGGGGGTACACTTGCACCCCCCCTGGAGCCAGCTGGCCGGGAGATTAATTTTATTTTAATTTAAAAAAAAGATGCGTTTTTTTTTTTTTTTTTTTTTTTTTAAGGGTGTTCTTTCTTTAAGAATGCCCTTTGCGTCCAGTTACATAGACGCAACAGGCATTTCTGACCTGTTTTCTCCTTCTATGTCTGTGCAACCAATGGTTTATGTCTTCATCTTCTGCGCCTGCATGGAATTTCAATTCCAGAAGATGTTTGGACTGCGGACGAATGTACAAGTGGGTGGTACATGTGTGCGTGTGTGCGCGCGCAAAATAAATAGGTAGGCAGGGGTTTGTGGATGTAAGAAGTAGGTAGGTAGGAGGGGTATGTGGATGTAAGTAGTAGGTAGGTAGGCAGGGGTGTGTGGATGTAAGAAGTAGGTAGGTAGGGGTGTGTAAGTTCATATTATGAGTTCACTCACTGACATTGACTGTGTTGGTTTCTTTCCTGCTGAACACACATGAATAAATTACTTAGTTGATATTTCAAAGAACTGTGTTTTGGAGCATTTCCAGATTCTGGAGGAATCAAGGCACAGAATGCCATAAAGTTTCTGCTTCACTACTTAGTCTATCCCACAATTCTAATCTTTCTAAACTGCAGATGACGTTATGGCCCATAATATACATACCTTTTGTAAATCTGCAGAGGCGTAGCTATAGCAGAGTAAAGGGGGCAGGTGCCACTGCTGCAAGAACTTAGGAGGTGCAAGTGGCAGTTGCTGTTGATAATGCAGACATGCAGCACTGGCTTTTGAAAATGATTGCCGATACTGTATTTGTAGTTAGTGTCACAGCTAAAGTATGTGTGGTATTTTAATCTTTAACAGACTTTTTTTTCTTTCAAGTTAGGGGGGCTGCCAGACTGTGGAGTTGCACAGGGTGCAAGAAAACCTAGCTAGAGTTCTGCATACTTGGACTCCTTTGGGTATGCAGAAGTTTGCTTTACTATTCCACTTCATTCAGGTCCATTTATTCATTATGTAGGACTCTAGTATATGGTTTAGACCAAGTAACAGCTCTATGCAACTGCAGACAGTGTTTGTGGATCCCAGGCTGAAACTGCAAAATCATTTTATGTTGACTTTTGTCGCAACATCATTGCTAAAATCATTTTGGTGGTATGCTTACACTGCTATAAGAAATCATATGGTTAGCTGTGTTTCCCAAAATTAGTAGAAGTAGTATTTTGATTATTCTTTTATTTTCTTGAATTACTTAAATAAGATTATGGCCATATTTCCAAGGGCATTTTTAGGCTATTCTGTCATTGAACGTATTTTGTGATCTATGACTCAGGGAAAATTAAGGGCAAACGGTCACTAACTGCAAATTTAATATGCATTAAAATTTAATGGGTTATATAATTAATCTTTAATTTACCATAAAGGATACAGTTTACATGCAAATAAGAATTGGGCCTTTGTCCCCAACATTATACCATGCTTTGTCTAGATTTCTTGTGATAAGAGATTGTGTGTGTGTGTGTGTGTGTGTGTGTGTGTGTGTGTGTGTGTGTGTGTGTGTGTGTTTAAGAGGGAGATCGTTTACTCCTCAGCTGTCAGGGTTTTTGTAGAATGTCCAGATTTTTGCCCCATATTCCTCCTGAAAAGAATTGAAGTTGCTAAATAATGACAGACAATTGAGTTTGAGACGTCATATCCTTTAGAAAAATGCATACTAATACAAATCCCGTTATTCTAGTTTTTTTGTGTCTTTCGGCTTTTCCCGGTTAGGGGTCACCACAGCGGAACTCCAGTCCGCTAATGATTGGTAGTGGATTTTTATGTACCGGGTTACCAGCCCTGATGCACAGCCTTCAACGAAGGCACGCCCCATTCATGTATGCCTCCACACAGAAGACACTCTAGCTGAGAATCAAACGGGACAACGTCTTGCTATGAGGCGACAACGCTACCGCAGCACCACCACCGCAGTACAAATCAAATTCATGAGAGCAACATTTATAATCTGTCCCTATTTAAGCTTTGTCCAGATTTCCTGCACTAAGAGGTTGACGAGTGAGTGTGTGTGTGTGTGTGTGTGTGTGTGTGTGTGTGTGTGTGTGTGTGTGTGTGTGTGTGTGTGATTGGGTGAAATGCCCTAGTTAGTTAGCAGGTAGAATTTTCAAGTGCATTTTCAATGAATTGTGAGCTTCAAGGGAAGATAAGTTTACTGCTGCTCATACTAACTCTGTTTAAAAGTTGCAACTGTTTTGTTTAGCAAATGGTATCACTACTGTGGAATAGAATTTTAAAGCAGGGTTACTTGCATCTTAATGCAGAGGGCTGTAGGTTCTACTCCCACAGCATGTAGACTTATATTTTAAAGGGGTTGGATGCTGCGGTCATGAGTATGTCCTCCTTTGGATAAGACGCCTAGTAACTATGAACCTGTTTTTCAGATTGCCACCCATTCCTATTGCAACGTACCAGCTACCATTTTTTTAATGTAACAGGTAACGACTTTAGAACTATTCTTGTTCTTATGGAAGTTGCCCTTAAGAACAACTTTTTATTTTTTGAAGGAGAATATTACAGACAAGTCAGGGGTGTGGCTATGGGAGCACACTGTGCACCAACGTATGCTAACATTATTATGGCATATTGGGAAAACAAGTTTATCCTAACCCCAGTTTACAGTAACAAATGGACATTGTACTGTAGATTTCTCGATTATCTATGTTTTTTGTGGAAAGGCACCAAGGATGAGTTTGACCTATTTGTAGATTATATAAATGAGACCACTAATTTTCTCAAATTTACTAAGAGTTTTAATGTACATGAGGTCAATTACTTGGATGTTAACATTGTGAAATTAGAGAAGAAATTTGTTTCAAGAGTACATAGAAAAAACACTTTCTCAAACACTTATCTACACTATACCAGCTCCCACCCCTTATACCAAAAGAAAAGTGTTTTAAAAGGACAGATGGTTAGGATTTGTAGAATGACCTCTGATGATACCAGCTTTATGGAAGAGTGTAGTATTCTGAGGACCATGTTCCTTGACAGAGGTTACCCTGAGAAAATGTTTGATGAGATATGTCATGAAGTTTGTGAAGTTAGGATAGATAGATTTGCCCCAATATTGGGTAAATCTATACATGAAACTATTGTTAATAGGGCTGACGTTACTATAAACAATGAATTTTGTTCAGGTATTTCCACTATTTATGACGGTCAATCTGGTTTAGTCAGGAAAATCATTGACAAAGAGTGGAAAAAT
Source organism: Protopterus annectens (assembly GCF_019279795.1). Taxonomy (NCBI): domain Eukaryota; kingdom Metazoa; phylum Chordata; order Ceratodontiformes; family Protopteridae; genus Protopterus; species Protopterus annectens. The sequence goes on along the minus strand of NC_056726.1, from coordinate 1,224,975,002 downwards.
TTTGCAAAAGTTTCAGACTTAAGTCACATTTTTGATAAAGAAATTAAATATATTTACAAGAAGGGTAAAACCATTAAATGCCTGCTGGAAAGAGGTTCTAACAACAAGTTCTTGGAGAAAAACAAGAAAAAGAAAAATGGAGTTTTCAAATGTGGGGCTTGTAGTTATTGTATGTACCTAAAAACAGAAGAATCAGTTTGTTTGAAGGCCAGGAACAAAACTTTGACAGTTAAATCTTTTGTCAATTGTAATACTAATGGTATTATTTATATTGCTCTATGTACAAAATGTGACGCCTTCTACATTGGGAAAAGTGAGAGGAAAATTAAACAGAGGATTTACGAACATCTGTATGATATTAAAATTGCACGAGAAACTAACTCACTTTTCAAACACACACAAACTTGTAAAGAAGCTACATTTGAGTTCTTTGTTTTGGAAGGTGTTCCCACAGACCCTAGAGGAGGTATGTGGGAAACTTTAGTTGAATACAGAGAACTATATTGGCAGATGGTACTAGAAGCAAACAAACATCCTGGCATTAATGATATGATTTCTCTTAAACCAGTTTTGAAACTTAGGTCAGCTAAATTATAACATATCTTAGTAAAAATAGGTTAGTTAAATCACATACATATTTATATTGAGATTTTTAATATATTTAAACATACCTTTGGATTTTATCAGGTTGAGTTGTTTAGTTGTAATGTTAATTTCTACCATTAGATGGTGCCATCATTCTTTTTTAAAGTATTTTAAACTATTTAGGGTATTTTAGTGTAAATCATATTTTAATGTTATATTTAGTGTGTCTTTGATGAAAATTATAGTTTTTTAAATTTCAGTCATCATTCTAACAATATACATTTCATGTTATTTAATGGTTTTAATTCAATTCAACTAGAGTGGTTTTGTATTTGGTCTTTGTGTAGTATGTGACGTGAATGATTTTAATTAATGTATGCAAGGTTTTTAGCCTTAATTGGTTAATTTAAACTTGTTACTTGTATTTAAATGGTACAGTTTCGCTGTGTTTTTCTGATGAAGTTATTGACGAAACGTGGATTGCTATTGTACTACGTATTGCACTGTTTGTACTGCTGCTGTCTTGCCGTTCAATAAATCCTTTCACTGACGCTGTGTACGGGGTACTTACTTTGGATTACTAGTTCTCTTTAGTACCTTCCATTTTTGTGTTTTTTAATGTAACAGGCACTGAATTTGTAGATAAAACAATGAAATATAAAGTTGTTTTCTAGCAACAACCTCTTCATTAGTTTCAGATCCCTTTAACGTGAAATTATTCAGATGAATTTTACTTCTGCAGCGATTGTGCATATTGACTGATATTAGTGGATTTTAATGACAGAAGTTTGAGTGGTCTTTTATGGTTGAAATGTTCCAAATAGGGCAGGTTGTCATTACTGGTTCATTTGTTTTGTTTCATTGCTTACTGGAAAAACGTTCAGAACTATAAATTTAAAAAACACTCAAGTGGTGCTGTATTATACAAGGGATATAATTCAACTGCATATTATAATTAATACAATCAGGAAAGTGAATCAAGAACTTTTTGTATGATCCTAAAACTGTGTGCAATGGGCCTATGATATGAAACAGCCCAAAGGTTAACTTAACCCACCACTGGCCGATCCATTTTCTTTGAATGTGGGTTTCTGTGCTGTTTCAGTGAATGTGAGTTTCAAAGGAGAGCAGTTTTAATGCTATGTCTGTTTTCACTGTAAGACTATTGCTTTGTTTAGGAAATGTCAAATCAGTGTTTGTGCTACAAAATTTGAAATACAATTTGTAAATTAAATCCAAATATCTGTAATCATTGTAGAAGTAAAGCATAAACAGTACGCACAGAGTTTTGAACAGTGTGTATGGCAACTGGGGAGAAAGAGTCAAGTAATGGGACATGGGAATGGCTGCGTGGGGGGGGGGGCTCTAGGTTTGAACCCCCCTGCAAAAAAATCCTGTGGACTCCCCTGCCACTGTTGCACATCTTTATTTTATTTCTTTATTTTTTTTTTGATTTCTTAACCAGGATAGAACACTGCTCACAAGTGATAAATTTCAGTCTCAGTACGGGTAAGACCAGAGATGTTTACATTTCAGCAAAAAGCAACAAGAATTTAAAGAGATTTCATGGCAACTGTATACAGTTACTAACAAAACAGAACAGAATGAGGCATTTAACTCAAGACAAATAGAGAGAAAATATACTTATGAAATTAAAGGTACAATGTTCAATTTAGACTTTAGAAAATACTTTTTCCCCCCATGAAAAGAACAGTTGTCAAATGGAACATGTTACCTAAATGGGAAATGGAGTTCAAGACTGCAGAGTCACTCAACGACGTTTGGTATGATTGTGGGCAAGAGAAGGCACATGTGGGACAACTGAAATAAATTAACTACACAGATACGGCAAACTACAGAGGCAATTTGTCTTTTTATGCCACTGCAATTATATAATGTAATGCAAAGCTACTAAGACAGATTTTTAACAGGTTGAAAGAAGATCAGTACAGGACTATTGAGGGTTGGGGGTTGGCAGAATGGTTAAGGCATTTACCAAACAGACACAGGATAGAAGGTTTGATTCTCATCTTTGACAGAAACTGGCTACGGTTTAAATGGCCCACAAGGGCAGCTACCTAGTACTTGCCTATAAACCTATGATCTTATACAGTGACCCAAAGTCAGTAGTTATCCTTTTTTTGTTCGTTTGTCTGTAGATAGACAATGGCAGGCTACAGACTTACCTTGCATCTTTTTTTTCTTTCCAGGATATCCAATTAATTTCTAACTCTGACAAAATTCTATTTTTATGAAAATATTGAAAAGCCTGACACAGACTTGCAAAGATGCATATTAAATTACTGTAGGCTACTGTGAGACTGTGATGATTTGTGAAGGGCCAAAGTGTTGTATCAGGGATTTTAACGACAAGAAAAAGTCCTGATTAAATCCGATTATGGTACCATTATATCTGACCGTGGAAACTGACCAAGTAGCTTAGAAAATGAAACCTTTATCAGTATATGACAGCAGCCTGCGGATTACAGAACATGGTTAGGCTTTAGGGAGTTTGGGATCCTTTCACTGGACAGTGATAGCAGTTCTTTTCAAAGACTTTTCGGTTAACAGGTTTGTAAAAATGCAATGAGACTGATCTTTTGGTGTTTTCTGGTAACCCAGATATTGTAACATCATGGTATTTTTTTTTTAGAAAAAAAAATTTAGCTTTTGTTTTCAGCCTCATGTTTATGCGCTGCTGCTTACTAAGTCAAAGATTTTGTGATGCTGCTGCAAAACATTTTGTTTTATTTCTTACCATTAGTCCATAACAATGTACATAGCCAAGATGTAAAAATATGTATATAGCTGATTTTAAAGTTATCAGATTCCAAACTCTTATAGGACTAGTTATTCTCACTGCAGTCATATTGTCATTTCTCACAGCTGCGGAGTGTTTTTTTTTTTTTTTTTTTTTTTTTGCATATTTGGAGATGAATGCTGAAGCAATGAGGTGAGGAATAATCTCCTTCAGAGGCATTAATGTAGCAATTTTGTTGTTTCTTTCTTTGAAATTCAAATGTTTTAACTTTAAAACAAAATAAGAGAGCAAGAAGAACTCAAAGGTGAGCAGTTATAATGGGTACGGCCAAACTTTTTTTTAATTAGTATTTTCTATGATCAAAAGCCAAAATGACTTCATATGACATTTGAAAATCATATCAGGTCATTTTACTCTATTAGCTTATGACTTTTCTAAACTTCCATGCAGTTTAGACATCTGATTATTATTTAAAAATTTAAAAAAAATTTAAAATTATTTAGTTGCAAATAACTTCATACAGATACATCCATTTATAATGTTGCAGGTTTACCACTTCTTAATTTCTCCAAGTCTTTTGGGGTGCTAATTCTGGTATTTTATGACTTAAGTGTCTCTCTGCATGTAAGACACTGTAGTCACTGCATTCAGCAATTTCAGTGATCAATGCTACTTTTGTTTTCTTTTCATGGACTACAATATCTGGTGTTCTCGGATCTAATTTTTGAACTGCTGGTAATGGGTGATTCCATGTGATATAAACTTCATATCCTATAATGCTTTGTGGCTCATTTTTCCAATGTTTTTCATCTTCTTCTATATTACATATCATAATGTATGCACAATCCCCAATGCAACAGTCTTGCCACATTATTATGCCTTGCAGTATACAATCCTGCTGACATTAGCATACCACAACTAGCAAAAAGATGTGCAGCGGTTTCCAATTCTGTTTTACAAAACCTACATTTGTCTGTTTCTCCCACATGTTCAACTGACTTTAGCTGTATGAATTTGCTGGTGTCGATATAAATTTGCTTTAGCTGTGTAACTCTTTCCACAGTCAGAACATATAAACTTGCGTTCCTGGTTGTGGATTTTCTCATGTTGAGAGACTTGAGCTTTCTCTGCAAACGTCCTCCAGCACTTACTACATTCAAAAGGCCTCTCTCCTGTATGCACAAAATGATGGCTGAGAAGATAACTTTCTCTTCTAAAACCCTTTCCACACACTTCACACACAAAAGGCGTCACTGTGTGAATTATCTGGTGTCTAATAAGATGTGGTCTGTAATTGAAACATCTTCCACATTCAGTACATTTAAAAGGCTTCTCTTGTGTGTGAATCACAGCATGTCTAACAAGTCGAGTATGCCTAGCAAAACTCTTCCCACATGTGATGCACTTAAACGGTCTCACTTCAGCATGGACAAACTGATGTTCAATGAGTGAAGGCTTCCGAGTGAAAGTTCGCCCACAATCACTGCATTTAAACATATTTTCTGAATTATGTATCAAACTGTGAGCCATAAAATTAGCTTTCCTTGTAAAACCTATCCGGCACACAGTACATTCAAATGGTTTCTTTTTTGTATGTACCCAGTGATGGCGGTGAAGAGCTGCTTTGTCTTTGTGTGATTTTCCACAATCTTTACACTCATAACGTTTTAATCCCGTATGATTCATTTGATGTCTATGAAGATGTGATTTATGTTTGTAACACTTACCACACTCAGCACACTTATAGGTTTTTTCCTTAGACTGAACTTGCTGGGCATTCTTACTCTGAAATCTATTTACATGACTATTGTATTCAGCATGTTTCATGGAATTTTCACTCGTATGTTTATTATTTTGGTCTGGCTGGTGCTTTTCATTCAAGTAAGTTCTGTGTTTAGAACTCGGTCCACAAGCAGCACTTTTTATCAGTTTCTTATCTGTAGGATTACACTGTCTGGCATGATGTTTGCACTGGGAGCTTTTTTGACAATCAGTGTGCTGACGTGCTTTAGGTGTCACCTGATTTGTTTTGTATTCAGCAACCGTCTTACATGCTATTTTAGTTTTCTGTCCAAAACTTTTTGCCAGTTGATCCATTTGATTGTTTGTGGTATTTTTAAGTAATGGTACTTCATCTGAAAAACTTGTTTGATGGGAGGAGTATTTAAATTTTATTTTGCCAGCAAATTTTTCAAGGCCTTCTACAAGTTCTGATAGAGAGATGACAGGTTTTCCAGCTGCAAAAAAAAAAAAAATGAAAAACACATTACATTATTTGATTTACAGTGCATGAGCAAGGAACAATTATATGTACACATATGATATGTACAGAGATCAAGTTAGCAGACAAAAGCAGGAAATGTAGAACTGAAAATAAGGGCAATTTATTTGGGGGTGAGGTTCAGACAGAACAAAAGAGCCCTGATTTGATTAATCATTTAAATGTAGTCACACAAGAAGAGGGTATAGAACTTACATTCACATAGGAAAACTCCCACCTGTGATCCATTTGACTCAGACTTAATTGCTGAAGAAAATGTCATAGGATTAACAGAGCATGAAATGCTAATGCTTAGTTCTGTATTTCTGGGTAAGGGATTTTTTTTTTAAGTAATACCTGACGGCTGTTTGGGAAGACTGGAGGGTTTGCAACAGGTGTTTAGGAAGACTGGAAGGCTTGCAACAGAATAGCAGAGTAATGGCGACATAGACAGCCATCCTCTTCAGGCTGCATTCATATAAGATCCATATATACAGGCCACACCATGTCGGAGAATGAGGGAATAGAAGCAGTATGTACAGGATACAAACAAAGCAGAAGGACAACTTTGACTTTTTTGCCTTTTGCACAATACTGCATAACAGAAATCACACAAAAAGATAATTAAGACTGAACAAGAAAGATCTTATCAGTTCTGGAGGAATTCCTTAAAATAGCCATCCAGTTTGAAACCACTTATTTTAGTGGAGGTCACACTGGTAGCAAGATAAACAGGTAGACCAGGGTATCACCAGAACCTGTCACCAGCTCATCCAGTACTATTGCATGGCATTATTGGACAACCTAAAAGATATAACCTATCCAGCTACCGTATATCCTGGTCTGCCATGTGGCCTCTTCACAGAAGGTCATGCCTATTACACCTTTCCTAGAAGGGGTCCAATAGGTATCTTCACTAGACACCTAACCATCTTCAGCTGACTCTTGCCAACGCAGAAGGAGAATCAACTCTACTCCAAACAGAGTGAATGCAGCAACCTTCTATAGGAATCTTATTTCTGCGCTTGTGTCTAGGATGCCATTCTTTAAGTCATTAGCCAGTACTTAGTCGTACGAGAATAATGGGTAATGGAGGGCTAGTAAACTGACGCAGCTCTTGCTTCAGCATCACTCTCCAGGATAACACCTGCAGCAGTGACAGCTACATTAACTCAATGGTTAATCTCCCAGTTTCATGTACTGTCACTTGCAAACAAGAGCCCAAGGTAATTCAATTTTTCCACTTGGGAAGAGTTGCTCTCTTCTCAGCTGCAGACAGAAATCCACTTTAACAGGTAAAAATCCTGAACTCTGACTTGGAAATGAGGATCTGCAGCCTATTCACTTCACACTCATCTGCTAGCTAGCATTCTGGAACTTCATTCACTTAAAATCAAGAGGACAACACTGTCTACAAACAACAAGGATGCAACCCTCAACATCCACAATCTGGATGTTCTCTAAACATTAACCATGTTATGATACATTGTCCACAAAAATCATGAACTGGAGGGGACAGAAGAATACACACCACTGGTAGAATCCTAAACTCAACTTGACTGTACTGGATTTAAATGTTGACAATATGGACACAAACTTCTCTCTCTCGCTCTCCAAATAGAGGGCCTGAGTGGCATACAGCAGTAGTCCTAGTACCTATACTGTTGTAGCGACTTGTACAAGGCATATATGTCCATGAAACACATGCAGACTGTACTGGCAAGTTCTGAACCTATAAACCTGTCTGGTGGACATCTGCAATAAATACACTCTATAACAAAAAGGAAAAACTGCTGTCCAGGACCAAGAAGGAGCAGGTGCTCAATTAGAAGCAATCTCTCCTTAGCCTGAACAAGCAAATTAAGAGCACTAGTGAAATCCTCTAAAGCCAACTTTGAGCCCAAAATGGCCGCATCTACTAGAGACAATCATAACATCTTCTTTCACATATGTCCGCAGTCTCAAAGGAAGCACCCAGATCTGTTCAGAACTGGTGGTCAAGGACGCCACATACACAAATGCTGTAGATATAGCCAACCTATTGGCTGACAGATTAAGAGAAAACTTCATCCCTCTGAACTCCCTCTCCCCCCAAATCAGTAAATCAGGACATCCCCAGTACCTGCCTCCCTCCCCTTATCTCTAGGGAACAGGTCATCACTGCCCTCTCAAAGGCAAAAAATACAGTCTCCACGGGACCTGATAACATCCCAGGTTGCATCTTACATAAACTTGGGCATGAAGCTGCAGCACCATTAGGTACCCTATTCAACCAAAGCCTGAGTACCAGCTTTGTCCAAGCCGAGTGGAGGACAGCCACTGTCATCCCTTTACACAAAGGTGGAGTTGTCCACCGATCTGGGAAATTATAGACCCATCAGCTTAACTAGTCTGATCTACAAGGCCATGGAATGGATCATGGACATCATTAACAGGGACACTGGCACCCTCCAAACACTCGACCCCACACAGTTTGGCCTTATCAAGGGGTGGTTATGTCTGTTAAATCTGGTTGACTTCTTTGAGACAGTCACCAAAGCCATGGACGAGGGGAAGATGATGCACAATGCCTACCTTGACCTGACCAAAGCCTTCAACACTATTCCCCACTCAGGCACAATAGATAAACTCTCTGAAGTAGGCATCAATCCATATGTTACCAGATGGTAGCAAACTGGCTCACTGATAGAACCCACCTAATCAAAACAGGGGAAGCCACCTCAAGCTGTAGATCTGTAATGAGTGGTGTGCCCTGGAGATTGGTCTTGGGGTCTCTGTTATTCTGGATATACTTCTCTGAGGTGCAGGCCAAAACCAGTAGACTATGTCTGACCAAGTTTGCAGATGACTGCAAGCTGGGCATGGTCATTAATACCCCAAGTGAGGAGGATGTCCTCCAAGACGGTCTCGCCCACACAAATGACTGGTGCCAGAAACATGGCCTCAAGCTGAAATCCAAAAAATGCATGATCATCCCCATTGAGGACAGTTATGTCCCCACATATCACATTAATAACAACGTCCTAAGCACGCAATCAGTCGTGAGGGATTTGGGCACCCAGGTTGATAGCAACCTGAATTTTGACCACCATGTCGCTTCTGTTCTACAGATAGCTTTCTACATGGCCCACCTCATAAGTAAGGGTAGCTTAATTTCATCAGTCATGACATCCCTGTATTCTTCCCTTTTAAGACCATTTATTGAGTACAATGCCCCCTTTGGTATGTACCTTGCAAAGCACATGCGGCAGCTGGAGAGACCACAGAGGTTCCTTACCAAGAGAATTCAGGGCCTCAAACATCTACCCTACACAGATAGGCTAAAAGCCCAGTCCCCTCTACTCAGTTTCATACAGACTCCTCACAGGTGACCTCTGTCTGGCATACAGAGCAATCTCAGACCCCGCATTGATGGGACTACTGCATATCTGCAAGTCGAGCTCCACTCGTGTAACCCACACACACATCACCCTGATCTATCTAGGAATTGTTGGTGGGACAGATTTGTATCCCAGAGACTCCCCCATCTGTGGAAAAGACCCCCCTCTCCATGCCAAGAAGAGTACCTCATTATCCCTAAGTGCAACCTACTTAGATAACTGGATGGGAAACAAATAATACACCCCTAGGATTCCAGCTGTGTCCCTGCTGGACAGGGGCTTTGGGTGCTGACTTGTCCAAACATAGGCTAAACTCTTGGCTAGGCTTACGAGGCCTCAGGGCAATAGCCTAGTAACTTCCTATGATAAACCCTACAATATCCATGTAAGGATGAAGAGTTTGTCCACTGTTTCAAAGTCAAGACAAAATGTGTATTGCTCCTAAATCAAGCCCTTAGTTACCAGGTAGAAGTCTCCTTCAAGTACCCTGGCGTAGGCTTTCCCAGGAAGATGAGAAACACAATTACTCTGTAACTGGAAGACATCTTCTGTCTCCCTTTTAAAAATGAGGACCATCACAAAAATTTGCCAGTCCACACATAATGTCCTGACATTTTACAAAATACTGAAAAGGCACATTAATCATGACTCTCACCAAATATCTATCTCTTTCAGATGGGCAGATCTCGGCCTTGTGTTTGAACGGCATAAATCTTACGATGACGCCATCTACAGACACTGACCTGATCCTGATAATGACTTTTGGTACTGCTTCCTTAAATTTAAGACCTGTTCCCTGGTTTCATGGGGGTTGCTTAAAGTGTCCCCACTACCTCTCAGAAATAACTGTAGTTAAAGCCTGTGTTTCTCCATCCTTTTTGAGAAAGGTCTGAACAATGTGCCTCCCTGTATCAGGTCACAATGTGGTTTGCCAGAATGTTTTTGCGACCATGTGAAAGCTATTTCCCATGCTCTCAAACTCTTCCCACACCAAGGCTTTCACTTCACAAACTGGTATAGTTGCTTCTTCCAGTCCATCTGTACCTATTTGCCAAATAGTTTACCCTCCCCAGTATTACTGTATGGAAGTCTTATTTTTCTTGATGGCTTCTCTCACTGCCAAGTTCTAAAAGCAGGTTACATGGTTACTGCCATGACAAGTACCAACCATCATTCAGCCATACCTCCATACAACCAACTCATCTACTAGTGCTAATTTAAATGGGATCCATTCAATCCCCTTTCTTCCACCCCCCTTCTGGTATGTGGAAAAAGCTCCTCTAGAAGAGGAAGTTTAACTCATCCCATAAAGAAGCAGATCTTTCTAGGACATTCTTACCACATGTTAAAATTTCTTTCCCAGGCCCATCCAGCTGCTGTCCTGTTTTGAACAGATTCTCTTGAATGGGGTTGTGCATAGGACCATAAGAGGTTACTAAGCTAATGGCCCTGAGGCCCTTACAAGCCTAGCAAAGAGATTATTCCCAAAAAAAGGAACCTTAGTCAGCACCTGTTGCCTCTGTCAATGAAGGCCACAGGTGGAACCCCTAGGACAAATTTGTGGTTTAACATCCATTCGTCGAGGTTGCGCTTGAAGACAGTCAGCAAGGTACTCTGTTTGATGTGTATGGAAAGTCTATTCCAGAAAAGGGGCAGCCTCTGGAAGACAAACCTGTCTCTCCAGCAGGTTTTGTTGATAACGCATATTAGACTTAGGGCTTTCAAGTTGGTGATGCGTGAGGAACTAGACTTACGAATATGGAGCATATCTAGAAGGGCGGGGTCCGAAATTGCCTTGTAGGCAAGACACAGATCACCTCTGAGCAATATGTATGATACAGAGCCATGGATTCTCTTGTGAGGTATTTCTGTGGCCTTTCCGGTTTGTACAGGTGTTTGGAGAGGTACATACCAAACAGGGCATTATACTCAAAATTGGCTTATTTTTCATAGAGAGGTAATAACCTTTTTTCTGGATGCAATCCCTTTTACTTATGAGATGAACCAAGTAAAAGGCTTTTCTGACCACTGCCACTATATGATGGTCGAATGTGAGATTGTAGTCAACCTGTGTATCTAGATCACTCCCCATAGGTTGTGTGATTAGGAGGTTGCAGTTGATGTGGTAATCAGTAGGGGCCATGTTTTGCTGACTGGTATGATAATACATTTTTTTTGCATTTAACTTAAGGCCATGATTTTGGCACCAGTCACTTCTTGCTGTAAGACCCTCTTGCAGTATGTTAACATCATTTGGGGAGTCAATGACAGCACCCAACTTACAGTCATCTGCAAACTTGGTCAGCCACAGGCCTTTTGTCTTTGCCTGGACCTCTGAGAAGTAGATGCCAAACAGTAAGGGTCCCAGGACAGATCCTCAGGAAACACCACTAGTAACAGGATTGCTTTCAGAGGGGTAGACACCTATTTTGATCTTGTGGGTCCTATCACTGAGCCAGTTGGCCACATACCTGATGAGATATGGATTTATGTCAAGTTGTGTTAGCTTTTTGAGGCTGCCCGAGTGGGGGATTGTGTCAAAAGCCTTGGCCACGTCAAGGTAAGCTGTATATACTGACTTTCCTTCATCCAGGGCCTTGGTGATCGTCTCAAATAAGTCAACCAGGTTCAACAGGAAAGATCTGCTCTTGACGAATCCAAATTGGGTGGGGTCAAGTGCTTGGAGATTGCCTATGTCCTTGTTTAGGAAGTTCATAATCATAGACTCCATGGCTTTACAGATCAGACTTGTCAAGCTAACATTACTGCACAAGTCAGATGACATGAATATAAATTTAGTCTTTAGTCTCTGTTTTACACACACACCTCAACTCAGCCCTGTGTTTGAGCATGGCTTTCTTCATGGGCAATTCGAACAGAAGTCAACGCATCATTTAGGTTCACACCAGTTAAGATGCAAACCGCAATCACACTCTCTAGTATCATCATTCTTATAAGATCACAAATTTCAACTAGTTGTACAACTAGCAGATGATACCGAATCAAGTGCCTTTTAGATGGCCTCCATTAAGTCCAGACAATCTGAATAGCTATTAAATGCAGACATACAAACAAGAGTGTTATTCTGTTGTTCACAGTCTCAGTGACAACACCATTCATCTGCTAATACAAACTCGAAATATGTGGCAATAATATTGGGACTTTATGAATATCTCCATACCAACAGAGGCCTCTGTCGGGCCTCATCTCTACAGCAGGAGAGAGATACCATCTCCATTTGAGAAGTCTGGTTCCAGAATCAATGTTGTATACAGCTATAGCTGACACTTTTCAATCCCTTGCCCAAGCTTTGTCTGCTCCTGGGCAGTGACATGGGCAACTTAAATTCAATAAAATGTAAGCGTGGGAAGCAAATCTCAGAAAATGAGAAAGCAAATGAAGGTAAAGCAATATCACCAACAAAAGAGAAGCGGTACAAGAAGGTTGTCATATCACTTCATGAGAAGTCATACTGGCCTGGTTTAAAAAAATGCAAGGAAGGCTTGCAGAATACGGAGAAGCAATCAGCATGCTGCTAGCTTAATATGAATACCTAGACCACAATCCAGCGATAAACCAAAGAACAAAAAGAAAGCACTAGGATGAACTGGAGCCAAAATCAATAACATTTATTAAACGCTTACGTCAATAATTACCACTGTCTTCTTCAGAAAACTGGTGTTCATAAAAATATCATTTAAATACCTAAACAGATTCATTAACATAACTAATTAATTAGTTCAAACATTTTAAAAGCAGCAGACTCACGGTAATCCATTCACTTTAAAACCTGTTAGTATCAAGCAATAGAATATTAATTATACAACTCTTCTAAATTATTGACAAACTTGTCAGACCTAGTCAAAACATAATTGTTCAAAAAGTATTTGTTCAAAAAATACTTTTTCAAAAATAAAAATCCGCTTTAAACTTCAAGTAACAAGAAATATTACTTCATTGAGACCTGGGGGGTGGCATTAACCCTTAGTTGCCACATAAGCTCCTTGTATTCAAGAAATAGTTCTAAATGCCCCCCCCCCCCCCACCTCAGTTAGCTCCACTTGCTCCAATACTATAAACTTAAATTTATGCGTAGGAAAATCACTCAAGTGTTTAGCTAGTGCATTTTTGATGTTACATTTCCCTATGTCATACATACGTTGGTAAATCCGTGTTCTAAATTCTTTTTTAGTTTTGCCAGTGTAGTATCTTTGACATATCTGGCACACCACACCATATACTACATTTTTTGTGCCACAATTGCTCTTGTGATCTAAAATAATCACAGTTCTTAATCAAAATGCAGTCTCCTTCCAATACAAACTTACATTGCGTACAGTGTCCACGTTTTGTCATCCCACCCTTAACTGTGCTGTTGACATTTTCTTTATTTTTTCTCCAAAATATTTTTAATGCATGTGTCCTTTTTGTATACTACTGTGGGCATATTTCCTACCTTTCTCCCCACCTGTTCATCATTACTGAGAATAAACCAATTCTTTATCAAAATGTCTCTAACAAGTGGGAATTGTGGAGTATAGGTCAAGATCAATGCATTTCTATATGCCCCATTGTTCTCAGTCACTGTTTTGCTGTTCTCTGAAACCATTAGCTCGTGTACCATATCAAAATCTAATAATGGATGAAAGTGGCTCATTGTTCTCTTATGGGTCACCGTGAGACTTGCCAGGATGGTAAGCAACTTGGAAGAATTTAATAAAGAAAGGGATGTTTTATTGGGTATGTTGTTGAAGAGGGGCTAGCCTGTTGACTTATGGGATGAGGTGACCCATTACCCTTAGTAATGAGATGTGCCACATAGGACTTTTTTGACCACCACGTTGCCACTGTGGTCAGAGAGAGGTTGCTGTCAACCTGTGTTCCCAGATCTCGTATAATGCCTTCTGTGTTCAGTGGACTACCATTGATGTGGTAGCTCATGGGAATTGGGTTTTTCCCAAGGGGGATGATGACACATTTTTTGGCATTGAGCTTAAGGCCATGGTTCTGACACCAGTCGTTGATCTCAGAGAGGCCTTTCTATAGGATGTCAACATCACTTGGAGAATTAATAATGGTTCCCAACTTGCAATCGTCTGTGAACTTTGTCAGCCAGAGTCCCTTCATGTTGGACTGGACTTCTGAAAGTAGATACCAAACAGGACAGGACCCAGGACCGATCCCTGTGGGATGCCACTCGTGACTGATCAGCAGTCTGACTTGAAGTCAGCTACTTTCACACTGTGGGTTCCATCTGTGAGCCAGTTTGCAACTCACCTAGTGATATAGGGGTTAATGCCTAGCTTAGTGAGTTTTTTCTATGATTCCTTAGTGGTGAATGGTATCAAAGGCCTTGGCCAGAACAAGGTAGACTGTATGAACCACCTTGCCTTCATCCATTGCGCTGGTGACTGACTCACAGAAGTCAACCAAGTTAAGCAGGCATGATCTGCCCTTCACAAAATGTGTGGGATCCAGAGTTTGGAGATTCATTATATCCGTGTTAATTAGGTCCATGATGATGCATTCCATAGCTTTGCATATCAGACTTGTTAGCTAATGGGGTGATAGTTCCCAGGGTCTGTAGTCACTCCTCCTTTGTGGAGAGGGATGACTATACCAGTGTGCCATTTGGTAGAGACAAAGCCTGAGGTGAGGCTGTGATTGAACAGGGCACACATATGAGGTGCCAGTTCACTCTGTAGTTCATGTACAACACAGCCAGGGATATTGTCAGGTCCCACCGAAGCTGTATTCTTGGCCTTGGACAGTGCTGCTTTAACCTGTGCAGCAATGATACTGGGTGCCTGACAATCTACTGGTATTGTGATTGGTCCTTCGGGGGGGGGGGGGTAAAGTTAGCACTGAATCTGTTGGCCAGTATATTGGCAATATCTGCTGGCTCAGTATAGGAGGTACCATTGTGCAGTAGCTCAGAGCAAATCTGGGTATTGCTGTGGAGGTTCTTTACATAACTATAGAAGGCCTTGTGGTTGTCTTTACTATCTGCTGCAATTCTGTTTTCATAGTTAGCTTTAGAGGATTTGATGAGGGATCTCAACTTTTTGCTGAGGCTGATAATGGAGTTTTTCCAGTCTTGGGACTTCACCTTATTCCGCATCAGTTTCCTCCTCCTGTTGTAGAGTTTGTTTATGGCAAGGGACCACCAGATTGGCTTCCTTTTTTTGGAGGAGAGTGTCTTGGTTCTATTGGGTATGGTGAGATCCATGCATTTGTGAACGTGTTTGTACAGTGCATTGGTGTATGATTCGGTGGTCATGCAACTATTCTCCATTTGCATGGTTGCCGTGAAGTTAGCCACTTCTGTTCTTAGGAGCCTAAAGTTAGCTTTGGAGAAGGTTTTCATGGTGGTTACCTTTGTGGGTGGGAGGATTTCCAAGGTGATTAGTTTGTGGTAGGATCTAACCAAGGAGGATTTGACTACTGGTGTAGAGCAACAGTCGCCCATGTTAGTAATGACCAGGTCAAAGATGTTGCTACCTCTTGTGGGGGTAAGAACGAGCTGGTTCAAGGCATTGGAATTAATGAATTCCAAGAAATGTTGGGCAAGTGTATTGGGACATAAGCAGTTTGGAGGGGTAGTTGAAGTCGCCCAGTAGGAGTGTGTTAGGCTGGACCCTAATATTCCCCAGGGTGCTTAGGAACATGGAGTGAGTGTCTTGGGACATGGTTTGGGACCTATAACAGGCTACAACCTAAATCGCCATCTTACCCAATGTTAGCTGCACCTGAAGTATCTCTGATGCGTTATGTTGGGCTACCAGTCTGGAGGTGTGTGCATCCTTTATGAACATGTTTAGTAAGATATGTCCCAAAGCATATGTTGTACTCACTGACAGGTTTAATCATTGTGAAGAGTAAGAGGTGAAGACTTCTTTTCATCAGGAAGACACACATTTAACTATGAGCTGTGCAAATAAAAGGATTTCCAAAACACTGTTGCAATGTAATGGTCAAACGTAAGGGAGCTGTGCACCCATGTATCCAGGTCTGTCGCAACATTTTCACTTTGAAGTGGTGCGTTATCTTTGCTTTAAGTAGGAGGTAGGGAGTTCATAGTTCATAGGTTAGTACTAGGCTAACTGACCTTGCAAACCATTTTAAGCCTAGCCAATTATCCCTTGTGAGCCTCAAATCCTGCACCTTGTGTTTATAAGGCAAACACCTTAATCATTAGGCCACCTTCCCAAAGTTCGTACCAAATGCTACAATGTTGCACTGTTGGCATTAAGCTTGAACGCATTTTTAGTACACCAGCAATTGACAAGTGTAAGGTCATGCTGGAGTGCATGTATGTCAGATAGGACTTTCATAGATTCATAGATTAGTACTAAGCTTACTGACCTTGCAAGCCATTTTAAGCCCAGCCAATTATTCCTTGTGAGACACAAACTCTGCATCTTGCATTTGTAAGGCAAACACCTTAACCATTAGGCCACCCTCCCACTTGACAACTTGACACTTGACAACCCCTAGCTTACAATCATCTGGAAACTTTGTTAACCAGAGATTCTCATTCGACAACTGGTGATTGGAAAAGTAGACTCAGAACAGCAGAGGTCCCAGAACTGATCCCTGCTGGATTTCACTTGTCACCATCATGTTTTCAGAGGATGCTCGCCACCTCCCTCAAGTTTCACAGTGTGAGAGTCCTCTCTCTAAAACAGTTGGCTATTCACCTAACCACATATAGGTCTGCTTATTTATTGTATTTGCATGTGGTATGGTACTGAATGCCTTGGAGAGGTCAAGGTACACTGTGTAGACAGCTTGTCCAGAGTAAACAGCCTGAGTGACCTTCTTGAAGAAGTTTACAAAATTCATTAGACAGGATCTACCCTTGACAAAACCAAATTGCTAGGGTTGAGTCTAATAAGATTTTTTTGATGTCATAGTTAATTAAATCCTATATGATAAGTTCTACAGCTTTGCATAGAAGACATTTTAGGCTGATGGGTCTGTAATTCCTGGAGTTTGAGTTGGGGCTGCCTGAGGTGGTTAGTAGCTTTTCAGTTCAGTTTAAGCAGATAGCAGCCCCAACATACACACACCTGTAAACACATGCAATTCAACTTGACTTAGCACATTACTCTTTCACTACTTACTTTGAATTAGCAAGGTTTATTGACTTACTTAGATTGAGCCTATCTTAAGAACAATACCTAAAAATTATCAGCCACATAAAAATACTGAATGTGCAAACTTGCTTGATCTTTCTTTGAAACAATCTGCTACCTGTAAAGCAAGTTTGGCCTGATCACTGAGACATGCTGTTCTAAATAAATGTTTAGTCTGCAGAAGAAGCCAAACAAAGAGTGAGGCTACAAGGAAAGCTATGGTCAGCAGTGTAGCCACATTGACCAGACTAGAGCTACCAAGTTTGGGTGAATATATGAAGTGCTCATAATGCTGCTGTGGTGCACTGTTACTACAGAATACATTTGAAAAGAAATGGGTTACCCTTATTAAATCAGACTATTGACTCGCAGACACAAAGTACAGTGTTTGATTCTCACCTTTTGGAGAGAAATTGGCTAGACTTCGAATTAAGAAAGCAACTTAGTAATTAGCTATGAACTTAAGAAACTATAAATCTAAGGAAAAGGAAAAAAGAAAACGTTGTGGCAGGGAAGTTGGTATAATGGTTAAGGTGTTTACCTGAAAGACAGAAGTTACGAGGGTTTAATTCTCATCTTTGAAAGAAAAACTGGCTAGTCTTAAAATGGCCCACAAAGACAGCTAGCCTAGTACTTGCCTATGAACCTACTCCTGGGCATTTCCATCTCTGCACTGATAAAATAAAGCTATCTCTGCCAGTTATTAACACACATGTCCATGAATGTGGGTGAAACATCTGCTGTAAAAAAAAAATAAAATTTTGCTTTGTGGGAATGATAGTGCCACAACGTATGTCAGTGCTCTTTCATGAAATGATACAGCAGCAGCTCTTTGCTTTAAAAAGAGTGAATGGAGGAAAAGAAGTTCACTTTTTTAATCATTTCTGTGTGGGGATGCTGGCATTAACCCATTTTAGAATTAGTTTTGTCTGCTTGCAGTGAATGAAATAGCAGATGTATCATTTTTTGGGGCTATATTAAGGCATCGAAATGCTGTAACATCAAACACTTCAACATCGACAAGTATTCAGCGAAATTCACTTTTGCGATTCGCTGAGTACTTGGGCAAATAAATACTTGCCCTGCAAAGCAACGGAACTAGTTCTACCTAAACCAAACCCACCCATGTGGGGGGCTGCATCCCCCATGCCCCCTGATGTGGGGGATTTGCCCCCCACACCCCCCTACAGTATTTCTTCATAAATAAGACCTAACCAGAGAATAAGGCCTAGCATGGTTTTCCAGGGTGGTCATGATATAAGCCCCTACCCCAAAAATAAGCCCCAGTTAAGATCATCAACAACACATGACGGACAAGTTGAACTATAAAATAATATTATTGAAACCCGTTGACTGAGGTTGTAGTACTCTGCTCACCATTTTTGGACCAGACACCCAACTTCTTCTCTTTGCAGAAAGTCATAAGATTCTTCCCTGGGAGTCCTCCATGATTCTTACTGTAACCCTAATCATCACTCACACTTGATGGTTGAGATCCTTGGCCCACAAATATTGGCAGGTGTGCTTTGATTGGTCAAAGTACAGACAACACGCACTTGATAAAGAACGGTTGTGGTTGTGTCTTCTTATTAGTCACCATTTTGTGTTGCCACTCTGGTCTCATAAGTCTTTAATTAACCCCCCCCCCCAGACAAGATGAGTGCACAAAGAAAGAGCTATTCCACTGAGTACAAGAAAGGAATCGTGGAGGACTCCCGGAGAAAAAAATCTGATGGCTTTCTGCAAAGAAAAGTTAGTTCTCCAAATGGTCCAAAAATGGCATGCAGCATACAACAACCTCAGTCAACAAGCCGATGAGGGAAATGCTAAGAAGTGCAAGTGTGGATCAGGTGTCAGCAACCATTATTTTCTGAGCTGGAGACATCATCTGTGACTGGATTGCTAACAGGAGAGCAAAGGCTTTGGTTGTGCACAGGGCTGATATTCAAGCATTTGCCCTTGCAATGGCACCACAGTTAGAAATATCCCCAGAAGAATTTAAAGCATCACAACATTGGCTGGATGGCTTCCTTTAGCGATATGAACCATCTCTAAGAAGATCAACAACACTGCTCAAGCTGGAAGATAACTGAAGTTATTAAACGTGCACTTGCATTCAAGTCGTTTGCTGATGGCACCGACTTTTCTAAATACCAACTCTCCAACATGACTGCTATGGATGAAACTGCAGTGTTTATAGGCCAAGGATCTCAAACAATTGATCAGAGGGGTGCCTCATCAATCTATATTCCCTCCACTGGTTACGAGAGTACACGTTACCTGTACTTTGGCAATTTGTCTAGATGGAAAGAAAACCCCACCTCTAATCATTAATAAGGGCAAGAAAGATAAGATTGAACGTGTTTCAGGCATTTACATTCTTGAAACCGAAAAAGCCTGGTGCACACAAGCAGTTAAGGAAGTGGGTCGATGTAATGCTGCCACTTGTTTTGTGGGGTGGTGAAAGAGGTCTGCTAGTCCGGGATTCAGCCAGCACTC
This sequence comes from Protopterus annectens, assembly GCF_019279795.1. Taxonomy (NCBI): domain Eukaryota; kingdom Metazoa; phylum Chordata; order Ceratodontiformes; family Protopteridae; genus Protopterus; species Protopterus annectens. The sequence goes on along the minus strand of NC_056726.1, from coordinate 1,224,955,379 downwards.
ACAGCACTTAAAACATGAAGAAATTCCTTGCACGGAGAAGAATAGATCAAATAATGATTCCCGCAGGAATGACTGCCTTTCTCCAGACTCTTGATATTGCAGTAAACAAGCCATTCAAGGACCATTTGTGCTTGGAACTCAATGACTACATTGAAAATAGAATGAAGAGAAATCAGCGTGGAAACTTTTTGAAGCCTAGCCTGCAAGAGGTCGTGACTTGGGTGAAGAATTCATGGGATAAAATCACTGACAGCTGTGTTGCCAATGCACTACAAGCAGGCTATTTGGACAAGCAGTGCTCATTTAAGGAGAGCTCTATTGCTAGGCATGACAGACTGGGGCCAATGGTTCTACAGGAAATGGAGTTGCAAGAAATTCAGGACATAAATTTGGGGGTTGGAGACTTATGACAATGTTCCAGAAGAAGATGACACGACTGTATTTGAACAACTTTTCCATTATCGGGGCAACAGAATGGATTACTTCTGTTTTCAGTTTTATTCCCCTCCTCCAATACACATGTATTGAGATTTTTCTGCACTTTGTTAAGCATGAAATATTGCACTATGAAAGCCACTCAATTAAAGAGCCACTATGAAATGTTTATTGCACTGTTTATGTAGAATTCTCACACAACTGTTAACACACTACTTAGAACTGTTGCCAAATAACAGAAAAGTACCAAATAAATGTCAATTTGTGTACATGAATAAATGTCGATTTTTGTACATGAATAAATTAATAAATGTAGATTGTTGTACGGGGGGGGGGGGGTGAATAAGGCATCCCCTGATAAGCCCTAATATGTATTTCGTCGGGGAAAGAGTAAAAGACCCGGTCTTATTTTCGGGGAAATATGGTAACTAAATATACCAACTCAGAGATCGCACTACATTGGAGAAAAGGGCAACATTGCATAGTTGGCCAACTACATCTTTGCCCTTGAAGTATTCAGTGAATCGCGGAAGTGAATTTCGCTGAATACTTGTTAGGAGTTCAGTTGTTCAAAGTTGCAGCGTTTCAATGCCGTAATATAGACCCCCATTTTTCATTCTGAGGAGCTACATAATTGTTTGGTGGGGTATAGTGGATTCTACAGTGGATATAAAAAAGTTTACACACCCCTGTTAAAATGCCAGGTTTTTGTGATATTAAAAAATGATCCCACAATAAATCATTTCAAAACTTTTCCCACCTTTAATGTGACCTATAACCTGCACAATTCAATTGAAAAACAAAAAACAAGATAAAATATAAAAAATAAAAAACGTACAATAATCTGGTTGCATAAGTGTGCATACCCTTAAACTATAATACTTTGTTGAAGTACCTTTTGATTTAATTACAGCATTCAGTCTTCTTGGGCAGGATTCTATCAGCATGGCACATCTTGACTTGGCAATATTTACCCACTCTTCCTTGCAAAAGTGCTCCAAATCTGTCAGATTGCAAGGGCATCTCTTGAGCACAGCCTTCTTCAGGTCACCCTACAGATTTTCTATTGGATTTAGGTCTGGGCTCTGGCTGGGCCATTCCAAAACTTTAATTTTCTTCTGGTGAAGCCATTCTTTTGTTGATTTGGATGCATGCTTGGAGTCATTGTCATGCTAAAAGGTGAAATTCCTCTTCATTTTTCTAGCAGATGCCTGGAAGGTTTTGGGCCAAAAGTGACTGGCATTTGGATCTGTTCATAATTCCCTACACCCTGACTAAAGCCCCAGTTCCACTTGGGGATGGTGTTGTTTTGGTGATGCGAAGTGCTGTTTTTGCGCCAAACGTACTTTTTGGAATTGTGGCAAAAAAAGTTCAAACTTGGTCTCATCAGACCATAACACATTTTCCTATAATGCTTTTGGGAGACTTGATGCATTGCTTTGCAAATTTTAGCCAGGCCTGGATGTTTTTCTGTGTAAGAAAAGGCTTCCTTCTTGCAACCCTACCCCATAGCTCAGACATATGGAAAATACAGGTGATTGTTGTCACATGTAGTACACAACCAGTACTTGCCAGAAATTCCAGCAGCTCCTTCAGTGTTGCTATAGGTCTCTTGGCAGCCCGCAGCCTCCCTGACCAGTTTTCATCTTGTCTTTTCATCAATTTTAGAAGGACATTCAGTTCTTTGCAACGACACTGTTGCCCCATATTTTCTCCACGTTTTGATGACCGTCTTCACTGTGTTCCATGGTATATCCAGTGCTGTGGAAATTTTTTTGTACCCTTCTCCTGACTGATAGCTTTCAACAATGAGATCCCTTTGATGCTTTGTAAGCTTTCTGTGAGCCATGGCTTTTGCTGTAGCAGGCAACTGAGTAAATGTCAGCAAAATCCTACCAGGACAGCTGAACTTTATTTGGGTTTAATCAGTGGCTCTTTAATTGATGGCAGGTGTGTGCCCAAGAAGACTGAATGCAGTAATTAAATCAAAAGCTGCTTCAACAAAGTATTAGTTTAAGGGTGTGTGCACTTATGCAACCAGCTTATTGTATGTTTTTTATTTTTTATAGTTTTCCCCCAACATATTTGTTTGTTTTTCAATTGAATTGTACAGGTTATATGCCACATTAAAGGTGGGAACATTTTTGAAATTATTTACTGATATCACTAAAACCTGGCATTTTAACAGGGGGTGTGTAAACTTTTTAGATTCACTGTACATCCAGAATGGAGAACAATGCACTTTACCTTGAGGTAAAATGTGCTGAAAAAAAAAAAAAAACCAGAAATTTGCTTTGTGTGAATGATAGTGCTGCCACAAGGTTTCATTTTCATATAACTTGTATCTACTCTCAACTAATGTTTTTATATTATGTCTAATTTGGTATAATTATTTAAATGGCATTTGCTTTTTGCACTATTTTAAAAGACTATAAAATTATTACTCTTAAAATGTTTCTCCCCAAGCCTCTGCTGAAAATGGGCTCCTAGCCAGTAACACCTTCCCAGTCATCAAATGTCAATAAATAAATAAAAATTAATAAATAAAATCTTTCCTGTGTGTGATAAATTATATTGTACTGTACTATACTGCATCATATCTTATATGTAGTGTCTGAAGCACCATGATTACTCCCTAAAATCATGGAAAACACAGACTTGGATAAATAAAAAAATATATCATTTGACATTTGTTTACCAGGATAGGCCAGCTGGGGACAAGCCCATTTTCAGTGGAGGTCTGGGAGAAAAGCCCCAATATATAAAAGTAGAAAAGACATAGGTTGTAATCTTGTCAGGATTCATCATTTGAGCTTTGCTTCATTCTTTTTTAAGGTGAATTTCTTGGCATCCGTTGTCTTGTACACACAAAACACTGGTTGTGATTTATAAGCCTCTATAATTCATATCAAAAGTGTTTTATTTTTTACTTAACATGATGTGCCAAGGAAAATAATTCTCTTAAGTTTCATTTTTTTTTCTTCTCTCCACAGCTGACCATCAGCTGCTACCAGCTCCTCTCCTTGTTCACTGTTTGACCAGATCCTTTTTGGTCTCTCCTGACCTCAACCTGACCCACAACCACAGCTAGCGAGGAGATAAGGATGCTGGTGCAGCATCATACTACTCCTGGGAATGTGCCTTAAACCACCTTGTATCAGCCTTGCAAGCTCCACAACTGCTATGACTGGGAGGTGCATGAACACTTCCATGCATGAGTAAGCTCCTGACAAAGTGGCACACTGCTTCTGTAGCATGAAGCCTACCAGTCCCTAAATGCCACTACTGTAGTGAGCCTAGGCTGCCTTCTACCCCTTAGGATGGGCAAAATGACATTGGCTTCTCACTCCCAATACTCCCCTGTAAACCCGACGACACCCAAGTCACAAACCAAACCCAGGTGTGCCATGGGGGCACTCGACAGTTCTCATCAGTATCTCCTCACCAGACATCTTTTTTCAGACAAAATATTTACACATCTTCCTGTATTTGTCTGTGTGAATCTATATGAAAGCACTTTTAATTATGGGATACTAATGGAATGCTCTCTGAAAGCCCTTTTAATTACAGGATATTATTCGAATGCTATGTTTCTATAACCTTAGCTTTAAAAACAAGTTTATGGCCTAAAGGCCTTCTAAAAGCTTAATGGCTGTTATCCTACACTGAAAAAATAGGTTTCATTGAGGCATCTTTAGAAGGTGTGAAGGGACTGGCATTCTCATAATGGCAGAGGAATTTTTTTCCAAAACTGGGAGAGCCACAGAGTGATAAATATGTCTCGTTTTCTGCCGTTGTTAATGGATATTTTAAGGTTGCCTATCTTTGTGCATGTTTAGTCCTCTCTCACTGGTGTGCTACTAAAAGAGAATCCTGAAAAGAAGCGGGTCTTTTATGGTCCAGAAATCATGTCATAGATCTTCTCTCAGAAGTGGATATTATACCAAAAATTGGGACAGCCTTTTAAACATATCTGAATAATCCAGATTGCCAGGCCCAAATAATATCTTTGTGATGAACTGCTGAATCCTCTCCAAATGAGTCAGGAAATTAAATAATGCATTATTATGGATCTCATAAACAAAGACATAGGCAATCTCCAAGCACTTGACTCCACCCAGTTTGGATTTGTCAAGGGAAGATCTTGTTTGTTGAACCTGGTTGTCTTTTTGAGACCGTCACCAAGGCCCTGAGTGAGGGAAAGTCAGTACATACAGCTTACCTTGACTTGGCCAAGGCCTTTAACAAAATCCCCCACTCGGGTATCATCTAGAAGCTAACACAACTTGGCATAAATCCCTATCTTATTGGGTGGGTGGCCAATTGATCACAAACAGGACCCTCAAGGTCAAAATAGGCGCCTCCACCTCTGATAGCAGATGTGTCACTAGTGGCATTCCCCATGGATCTATCCTGGGACCCCTACTGTTTGGCATCTACTTCTCAGAGGTCCAGGCAAAGACAAAAGGCCTGTGGCTAACCAAGTCTGTGGACAATTGTAAGTTGGGTGCAGTCATTGACTCCCCAAATAATGTTAACATACTGCAAGAGGGTCTCACAGCAACTAATGACTGGTGCCAAAGTCATTGCCTCAAGCTAAATGCAAAAAATTGTATCATCATACCATTTGGCAAAAACATGGTCCTTACTGTTTACCACATCAACGGCAACCCCCTAAACACACAACCTGTGGTGTAAGACCTGGGTAGTCAGGTTGATAATCTCACATTTGACCATCACATAGTGGCAGTGGTCGGAAAAGCCTTTTACTTGGTTCATCTCATAAGTAAAGGAATTGCATCCAGTAAAAAGGAGGTTATTACCTCTCTAAACTCCTCCCTCATTAGACCAATAATGGAGTACAACGCCCCATTTGGTATGTACCTCTTCAAACATCTGCACCAACTGGAAAGGCACAGAAACACCTCATACAGAGAAACCATGGCCTCCAACATCTGTCCCATGTGGCAGGCTCAAATCACTATCACTCTATTTGGTATCGTACAGACTGCTCAGGGGTGATCTGTGTCTCATCTACAAGGCAATCTCGGACTCTGAACAACTAGAGATGCGCCATATCCATCAGTTTAGCTCCTTGCGCATTATCCACTTGAAAGGCCTGAATCTAATATGCAGTATCAACAAAACCTGCTGGAGAGACAGATTTGTCTCCCAGAAGCTGCCCTGTCTCTGGAATAAATTTCCCATACATGTCGAAGTACCTCACTGACCCTCTTCAAGCACAACCTCGATGAGTGGATGGGAAAGCACAACTTTGTCCCAGGGGTTCCACCTGTGTCCCTCATTGACAAGGGTGACAGGTGCTGACGGAGGTTTCTTTTTGGGGATAAACTCTTGACTAGGCTTGTAAGGGCCCCAGAGCCATTAGCCTAGTAACCTCCTATGCTCCTATGATGACACTGAAAGCCTTTCTTTCTATTATCACAACCTACTGATCAAAGGTGATATCACTGTTTCTATGTGCTTAACAAAATAAACCATAATACATGATTTTCCATCAACAAAACAAATAGCATTAGCAAAGACTGAAGAGCAAACCATTATTTTTACACCAGCTGTAGGCCATATCCAACATTTTCAAAACTACTACCTGGGGAAGACAGCAATGCTATGCTGTTGGAATTATCAGCAAAGTTAGAGAGTCAGAGGTTGTTACCAACCTGTAAATTTGAAAAGACAATATCAGAGAGAAGAATGGAGCCCAGCAGGACTCCACTGGTAACTTCAAATGGTGAGGAGAGTAAGCACCCCACCTTTACTGACTGCGAAGTCAGTTGTCAGTCCAGCGGATGATACATGTATTGACCATGAGCTCACTGACCTTGTTCATAATGCTCTTGCCTGATCAAGTACACTGTATACAATTAATCCCTTATCCACAACAGCTGTGACTTCCTAAACAAAGTACCCAAATCACCTTCCCTTAACAAATCGGTACTGGCTCACATGTACACACACAAGATCACTCCTTTCTCTCTGAATACATTCCATAACCATCTTCTCCATAACCTTGCACAAGACACCAATGAGATTGTTAAGGATGTGGGAACAATATTAGGCAAGTGATCAAAGGAACCATAAGATGCCTAGACATGCGCACCTTTAAGAAGATGCACTTAAATTCTTGTCACCCTTTGAGTACTTAAGATTTCCCACCTCACAAATCAAGTAGGGCCATACATGTGTAAATTTGTGTCTACCCATGAAGGTTCAAGATACAGTAGCTAAACAGGGGAAAATTGTATACAGATCTTTTGCAAGTCTTTCTCAAACAAATACTCACAGTGCTGAGTACCTTTTGGATAAAGATCCTTCCACTTCTTCTGTTTCTGCTGAACATGACTACCAGGCTGTGGCACCTTCCTTTCAATAAGTGCCAACAGCTCTTCCTCTGGAATGCAGTAGCCTACAAAACAAAAGTGTTGTACTTAGTTTTAACTAGGACAAGTACTAGTATAAATGCATCCTCATTTCATTATGACTCTACCCAGTAACCAGCATGCATCCTTTCCCAAAAATCATACTAGCAAATGAGGTCTCTGCAGTCACATGTAGCTTTCTAACTGCCCCTTGTCTACATAGCCATTAAACAATATGGCTTAGACAAGAAGCAACACTGTTAAATTGCATCAGCATTGCTGAAATATTTGTGCACAAACTGGTGTAACCCAGTTATCCTGCCCCCGTACAACTGATCCCCTGAAAACCAAAGGAATGTCCCTATACTTTCAGGGTTATTTTAAAATGTTGTCTGTGACATTCCATTCTGGCAGTGATGCATATTTTCAATGCAGCAATGGATGTTTTTCACAAATGGTCATTAAGGCAGCTTTTAAAAAAACAAAAAAAAAAAGCCTTCTCACCACTCCTCTCCATTGCCCTACTATCCTTATCAGAAGGCACAATTTCAGAAGAGGCAAGAGCTTGGAAGGTTTGTCAGAACAGACTGACCACAGCAAGATTAGTAGAAGGACACAAATAAAAACAGACAATCCTCAGTGTCCTATAGAACCTATCAGGTTTCTTGGGAGCAGGAGGCTGATAATCAGGAGACTTGGAAGAAGCAATGAAAGTAACCAACAAGGCAGCCAACACAGCAGAACTGCTGAGGGTTTAGGAGTATCCACCTGAAGCAAATCATAATATCTCCTCTGCATTTCAAACACTTGAGAACAATCCCATGGAAGTTTTCCATCATCATAGCAACTGTGTTCCTGAAGGACAATAACTCAAAAGGAGACTCAGGAATAGAGATTCCTTTTCATCAGAACCATAAGCCAAAGGTGAAGGCATCTGTGAAGAATAGGACAAGGGCCTCTCCTCAGACTCCGAATCCTCATCCATGGAATTCAATTCCCTAGGCCATTTAGAAGGGGTAGAGGTCCAAGGAGGAACAGGCAGCAAAACTCTTCAGTAGCCTTCAGGGCCCTCAAGGCAGAAAACAAGCCCTGAGTAAACTCTTGCAATTCCCTTTGAGGAAACGCACGATGGACTGAAACATGCATCATCGTTTGTCTTTTCTTGGAAGGGACATCAACCCTAACAAATACCAGTGGCTCTGAACCTTGAAGAAATTCAATAAGAGTACCCAGAGCATCCTCCCTGACCAATACTTGCAGAATCCTTCTAGGACTCTCTGAGATAATCAGCTGCAGTATCTTCCTTGATGTCCAATTAGCCTCCTAAGTCTGATGCATCTGATGCCCTATGCTGACCGCCTTAAAACACTCCAGCTATACTCTGTCGCATATCGTCTACTCAGAGGCGATCTCTGCTTAACATACAAGGCCATGTCAAACCCAGAGCTGTTGGACATGCTACACTTAAATCCCAGTCCCTCAGAGCCACACACTCTAGGGATCTAAACCTTGTCATCACAATAAACAAAACTTGCTGGAGGGATAGATTCCAGACACAGACTCCCCAGACTCTAGAATAGACTGCCCATACATGTCAAGCAGAACGCCTCTTTGGCCCTCTTCAAAAGGAACCTTGATGACTGGATGGGAGAAAGGAAACTCACCCTAGGGATCACGTCTGTCACCCTGCTAGACAGGGGTCCAGTGAAGTAAATAGTGTGGGAAGAAATAGCCAGGGAATTGTTATGGCTAGGCTTGTATAGGCCCTAGGGCTGATAGGTTCATAGGTTGTCACTAGGCTATGTGTTAAACCCACTGACTATATCATAACCAGCCTCATTAATTATGATATCAAAAATCTCATTAGGCTTGACCCACTGCAATTTGGCTTTGTAAAACATCAAACATGCCTGTTAAATCTTGCAAACTTCTTTGAGAAGGTCACCCAAGCAAATCAGTAGTGGTCATGCTGTTCATACTGTATCTCCATTTGGCCAAGACATTCAATATCATACAGCATGACAGTATTGCAAGAAAGATATTGGCCTTAAATATTGATGATTATGTATTAAGATGGATAGACAGTTGAACAAAAGAACACACGCTGTGTGGCATATGCCTTATCTAACTATAAAGATGACCACTAGATTAAAGCCAAGATCTATGCTTGGTTGTCTTCCATTAGCAATTAATTTTCTCACCTCAAAATTGAAAATTGGGACCTCTAGATGACTAAATTAGCTGATGATTGGAAACTGGATATGATTTAATCTCTGCAGGTACAGTACTTGTACCCTACAAAAAGAATACAATACCTGGTGTATGGATAATGGTCTTAAATAGAAACACTAAAATATGAAGTATTGTTTCCTTTGGAAAACAGCAATTTACTTCAACTTACAATACTGACAACAGTCCATTATCAAGCATAAAGTAAAAAGTAGTCAGATATCTGGGCACCTAGGTAGATATGTTTTCTCGTTCTCTCTCTCTCTCCTTTGATCACTACATGGCAAGTGTTGTCAGGAAATATTTCCTATGGCACAACTAATTGCCAAGGTTGTTTCATCTACATCCAGGGATAATATCATAATTCTAGAATAATGGTCAGCAGGTATTTAGAGGGCTTAAATATAAGGAATTTATAGAAGCAAAAAAGAAAAGTGGAACATAGGTTGAAGAGCAATTGAAAGAAGCTATAATGTCTCGGAAAGAGTACGCAAAGACAGAAATGAACATAGAGCAACTGTTTTTTAAAAAATGACTACTTTTTGACATTCTAGGGCAACCAAGATTTTGCCTCAAATAAGGCAAACAGACAGGAAAGGGTTAAAAGAATGATAAATAAAATCAAGAAACTTGTGAAGGTAGGATAGAAGTTGAACCAGGAAAACATGAATACAAAGGTAAATTATACTACAGCATAAACAACTTCCTTGATTAACATAAATCGAAAGAGGGTTATTAACATCAAAATAAGGAAAATGAAATTAAAAATGCAATGAGAAACTAGAATAAGGGGGAAATCTTTTTAGTGAGAGAATTCTAGTAAGTGTGTGAAAAAAGGAACAAGATATAAAGGTCTGGTTAGCACTTTTAAATAACATTTTTTGGGTGGGAATATGATTTTGACTTGGAAAGCAGTAATGGTGGTTATATCAATGAGAGAAAGGATTCCCTTTATCCAGGGTTATAAAAACCATGTCAGTTCTGAATAATTACTACAGAGTTATAAAGTACTTAACACAATTTGAAAAAAAAAAATGGCAAATATATTGCTAAGAATAATAGCACACCTAAATCAGTGTGGTTTTGTAGAAGGTAGGCAAATATTGACAATGATAAATGAACCCTTAAGATTGAAAAGAATGATTGGACAATAATAATAATAGATGTTAATAGGTTTGGGTGCTGAAAAGGTATTTGATAGAATGAGATGGGAATTTATAAAATTGACCACGTGATGTATGTCAGTTTCCACAAACATGGGAAACAATAGTGAATATCTACAGAGGAGCTCAAGCTACGGTGATGTGCAGTGGGGAGCTCTCTAAAGCATTTAGCCTTACAAGAAAAACTGGGTAGGACTGTTCATTTCCACCAAGACTCTTTGCTTCATATTTAGAACCATTAACCAGGCACATAAGACAATCAAACATAATTGGATATAAATGGAGAAACATTAAATGAGAAAACAGCACTTTTTACAGATAACATAATACTATGCTACCAGTCGAGTGTGATAAAATACTTAATTTAATAAAATATAATTTTATAATAGTACAGCAGAACATAAAGTAAATTAAGCAAAAACAAAGGCGGTAGTAATGAACTAAGCATCAATGCATGATTTGGTTCAGGGCTTCTTTTGTGGATCATAACAAAATGAGATTTGGGAATTTGCTCCAAATGGGATAAACGGTAGTTTCCATAGTTTTGTCTTATGGGATTAACAGCAGTTTCTGTAGTCTTGTCTTATGGACACTGAAAATAAGATGTACGAAATACAAATGTTTTTGGTCCTACTGGTACTGTATGCAGGTCAGATTCATTTGCATCATCCAAGAGGTCAGATATGGACATATACAAAAAAGGAAAAAAAGAGAGTTTTGGAGGGATAACAAAGAAAGAGTGGAATGGGAAGAACAATGCCAACAAAGAAAAAGTGTAGTTTGGGACTTCCAGATTTGGAGGCATATTATTATGCTATGCAGCTTAGATTAAGGTATTTGATTCACAATATGGAATGTATGCACTAATGGAAGCAAATGATGGGTACAATGTCCAGTGAGGTAACAAAAAGATCACATGCGGGCATTTGGGCAGATTTTGGAAATTAATATGAAGAACATTATATACAGACTTGTATAAGTAAAGATATTAAGCAAATCTTTATGTTAAAGAAAGTTAGTCCTTGGAAAAAAAAACAGAACACCAGTAGGTTAATACAGCATATAGTAATAGGAATAACATAGAAGAGAATGATGTGAACATTTAGAGAAGAACAAAAAATGGGAGCAGATGATAAAAAGAGAGGAGGTATAAAATGGGATGAAGCTATACAAAAGTTGTGGGTCATTGAATTCTGTCAACGTGCATATGCAGGTCTAAAATTACAGCTTAAGGAAGAGATGAAAAGGTTGAATAGTAATTTTGTTGAATGACAAATAGTGATTTTTGTAAGTGAGGCCAGAACAGAAATGACAGATTAGTAAAGAACAGAACATATAGGACAATATTAAACTTGATAAGACAGTACAGTATAAAGATAAAAATAGCAAGGGATCTATGATTAAATAAAAATATTTCAGATATAAAGAAATATGTCAATTCTAGATACACAATTAAATGAAGAAAAATAAGAATTACCCTCACTGAGACTTTAAAAAATGTTCCCAAAGACAAGAGGGACATTTGTTGGAGTTGTGATGGTTCAGAGTTAGACAGAGACAAGAGAGGAAGGCTTTGGGAAGGTATGAAGTTACTTTAGAACAAAAATTACTTGAATGGTATGTTTAAGTCTTATACTTAGAGGATTTAACCTCAGCACATAAATGCTTTGTTTAGTTGGTATAAAATAATGCACTAAAAAGGTGAAAGCGTTACCTTTAGTGTTGGAAGTGACTAAGAAAGCCTACAACTAGAAGACAGAAAACCAAAGACAAAACATTAAAATGGCAGATGAAAATGATCATTAACAGAATTTAAAAATATAGAAGTGAGAATTTTAGAGCTCACAAACAAAACTCCATAGTAAAGAATGGGTTGTATAGGGTGCTGCAATGGAATCTGAACTTGATGAGGATATTGACACAAAACAAAGTACCCAAGATCTACATCTACTTAATACTGTAAACCAATAAAAAGCGAGAGGTCACTGGTCCAGTTGTTAAATCTTGAAATAGAATGAAAATGAAATATAGTCACTAATTAATGCCTAATCTCAAACAGGTTGTAAATAGTTAAATGTGTGTTTAACTGTTTTTGTTTGACTTAAAATTACTTATTAAATAATTAATCATGGAATTAAAACTGGATAGCTGCGGTAATATTTGGATCTGCGTGTTTGACAATGGCAAGTTACAGATAATTGAATGAAAGCACGGACTGACCTGAGGCTGCTTTATTAGTATAGTAAATTCATTATGAAATACTTCTATCAGCAATCAGTGCCAATATAACAAGTGCTGTATTCACACAGGTTGCATAGAATGTTAAATTAGTAAATGGTAAACTAAAGTATTTACATTACTTAAAAAAGGAAAACAACTCACCCCTTAAAACAAACAAAAATAAGGTTCCCTCACTCCTAAAATGCACTCAAATTAAAGAATTTAGAAAAATAATCTAATCCACCACAGCCAAATATAAACTTTAAATACCACAATTGGCAAAGACAACTGACAGAACTGATGAAATTAGTTATTTCTTTTAATACAGTTTAACGTTAACTGTTTATTTATACTGTAAACCTTTTACCTCACTGCCTATTCAAGCAGCTACTTTACAAGCATGCTTGGCTAAACATGTTTTTTCTTCTGTTACAGCAGTGATCTGCAAAGTCTGACTGGATTGCCAGTGAAGCTCTTTTTTATAACATTTTATTGGAAAAAAAACACAAGTAATTTCTTGTGCATTTGATTCAGAAAAGCATTAACTTTTTACACTTACAATAGTAAAGGAAGAACAGAAAATTACTCACAGCTATACATTAAATTATTAGACTCCCATAGTCTGAAGGTACTGTGATTTATGCTAGACTCCCACATTCCAGTGTTATCTAAATGTAATACATCTGGTTATACTTTACAGCAGACTCTTATATTTCAAGGATCTTATGATAACACAAAGCAATTATAGCTGAACATTTGTGCTGAAAAAATTAACTAAATTAAATGAACATTGGTCCAGGGAAGTGAATATTGTGGGAAGAAATAGCCAGGGAATTGTTATGGCTAGGCTTGTATAGGCCCTAGGGCCGATAGCCTAGTACCAACCTATGAACTATTCATGTATGCTACATTTTTAAAACTACACATAAGTATAAGTAAAATGAAACTTAATACAAAATGGAGTAGGGGAAACCATTTTATATTTATACAACAGCTATGAACAGTCACAAATTCTTCTTCAGTTATTTAAGAAACCTTAGGAATATTACACAACATTGCACAGAACTGGAAGTTCAGAGTCAGCGTCTGAGGGCAAAGCCAACATATTAGCAGATAAATTTAGTCCCACCTTCTCCCCCCTCTATATCCCCTCATTTCCTCCACATGACATCTTGTCTTTACCCTCCTCCAAAAGATCACTTAGGAGCAGGTCTTAAAGCTATTCTTGAAGGTAAAAGACACTTGTTCCATGGTCACAATTTGCTGGGATGTTTCCATGCAAGTGTGAAACATTGCCTCACAAACCCACAGCTGACTATGTTCAACCTTAGCATCTCAACTGATTTGTGTGTCTGAATTAATTAACAAAGAAAAACTGCTGTGGAAAAATCACTTACGCTTTCAACAAGGGCAAACTGGTTTACACAAAGCACACTAATCTCACCAAGGCCATTCATAACATCCTACAATTAGGCATTGTATACAAACCAAATGTAACTCCTTATGCAACTCCTTATATAACTCAATGGATAGCTGACTGGGTCACAAACCAAACCCATCAAATCAGGGTTGGGGAACACTCTCCTCTAGAAAGCTTATCACTAGGGGACACCAGGGATCTGTACTCAGGCATCTCCTATTTGCTATTTACCTTTATAAAATTCAAATTGATAAAGTGTTTATGGCTGACCAAGTCTGCAGATGATTGCAAACTTGGAACCATCATCATCTATGAAGAGTACTCCTGGGTCCTTTTAAGAGGGATTGATGTTCTAACAAATGGTGCCAGGTCAAATGTCTAAGGTTAAAGGAAAAAGTGCATTATCATCGCCTTCAGAAAACTCAAGTCCCCAAGCACCTACCACAAAGAAGATCCCTCTCAAAAAAGATGCATTTATTAGGGACCTGGGCACTTGCATAGACAATGAGGTGAGGTCTCCTCTGACCACAATATTTACACAGTCATTAAAAACATTCTGTCATGTTCAGCTCATCTCCAAAGGTGCAATTCCTAGATGGCAAGTGCTGAAGATACCATGATGAATGTTATTTCTCTGGTCTAGATATAATTTTATCCAGTGTGCTTGCTGCTAGATCAGGTTAACACCTACACAAGCACATCTATCCATACACATTTAAAAGTTGCAGAAGACTCCTATAATGACCCCATTAATGGAAACACCATCATCCACAAAATTTACCAGGCAAGGAGGGGGAAAAGTAGATTGCGCGAGATAGACTGGCACACACACACACACACACACACACACACACACACACACACACACACACACACACACACACTTGAAAAGTTGCCAATCTGCCTACTGCACATCTTTGGAATGTTGGAGGAAATCACAACACTTGGAGAAAACATATATAAACACAGGGATATATCAACTCAAAACATCCTCAGAGTGCTTCTGGCAAATTTCCTCTAAAACTGCTACACAATTATTGGAAAAAAAACACTATGCAAAAACAACTCTCTGAACATTACATCTCATCAGCCTCTTTTATGATGACAGCACTGTTCTTTGCAGATATCCTAATGCATACCTGTAACCCCTCCGTCATCACATTCCAAGACTAACTTAGTAAAAACAACTGACCAATAAAAAGCCTGTGCCCTTCAACAAAGCTATTAAAAAAATGTTCACAATCAGATCCTGGACCACATGAATAAATGTGGCCTTTTATTACACTCAAAATGTGGCTTTAGAAACATTTTCATTAGCTTCACAACTATATAGAAGTTTTCATAGTGGAGAGCCATTATCATTTTTAGGCTGGAAGGAAAAATCTTTAACAAATGTTTATGCTGAGATAACTGGGACATTGAGGAAAATGACCAGTGTTTAATATCCGTGATTGCATTAAGATAAAATTATTTTTACTGCAGCTGTCAAACCTTGGTTTGCCATTCATTTCCAGATGTTCACTTGTGCACCAGCCAAATGACAGTTGAGTGTTTTTGGTTAAATATGTCCACTTGAAATTTAAAGTTTTTGGGTGGTTGAAAATTTGCAGAACTGATCACTAACAGTAATTCTTTGATATTCACAGAGATTTCTATACTTGTATGTTTTACACCCGTACTGTAGACCATCTAGACAGAATTGATGAAAAAATGTTTATTTGCAAATGCATGGAATTAATTTTGTTCAAGCAGTTGAAGGACCTTTCGACAGTTATGCATTCCTGTTCCTTAACATTCAAAGGAGATCATCCCATTTTTTAATGGGAGTTGCATGTGTTCAGAATTCCAAAACAATTTGAATTTGTTAATAAAGGATGCAGTTTCCCCTACCCTCAAGTTGAGATGACAGGTGTGTGATAAAAGTAATAGATTGGGGGAAGCCTTTCACTGAATTGCTATTCAAGGTTTTTGGTTTAAGAATTTCAAAACTTATGTCGGGGTTATTACACAAATATTTCTAAGAGCTCTGACACATTGCTTAGTGTGTTTGATTTGATATGCTTTCATGTGGTGCAGCAATTGGTGGTTATGCCTCACAACAGTTAAGTCTGTAGTTCATTCCCTTGTTGGGGTACTACCTCTGCAGAGTCTACATGTCTTCTCTTTCTGCGTGGTTTTCGGCTTCCTGATACATTTTGATACCTCTGGTGGTTGAATTGATATGTTGAATTTCATTCATGACATTGAGTATGCATCCTTCAGAGGCCTGGTTTCCTGTCTGAGATCTGTTGCCTACATTATGCCCTTATAGCCTACCTTCGCATACAGTCTCCCTTTTGACACACAAGCATATAGTGGCCATTTTAAATTTTAATGCTTTTATCTGTTTATAACTCCATACTTCTGCGGAAGAGCATTGTTAAACTGCTTTCTTTCATTGTTAAACTGCTTTCTTTGTGTTGTGCAACTTTGCTTTCTTTTGAGCTGCCCATTCATTGGACTGGTTTTGGTTTATTGGCTATATTGTAGTTCTAAATAGCCTCTGTTACTATTCCATAAGTGCCCCTTGTCTCTCCCATCTTTGATTAGCTGTGCTTACTTTTCTAGAAAACAGATGACATTTCTTTTCAGCTATGGTTCTTTCATGTTTCGTGTTATGATGAAGGTTCAGATTGTAATACAAGCATAAGACTTCAACACTAATAAAACAAAGCCAAATTGCTTTGGAGTGAAAACTAAAATGACTAGTAAATGGTGTAATACTGAATGCTGGTCATATATAGTAGGCCAATTCAAACAGTTAAGTTTCAGGGACCCTTTAAAGCTGTCCAGTAATGGTAGTACCATGAACCACTGTGTTAAGTCCAACTAGCATTCTGCATGGTAACACTTCTTCAGGGCCTCCAGTACTTCTTGGCTGGACGAAGGGCCTTAGTACACCTCTTGGAGACCAGCAACTCAACAAGAGTCTGTGTAAGGCTAACAGTAGTACCAGAACATTGTAGTACAGAAGTGTAAAGGAAGCCAGTACAGATAATGCTGAGGTGTTCGGTCAAAATCCTGTCTGTAGAATTCTGTACCAGGTAGAAACGATTACTTTTGGGTTCTTAGAGCCCCATGAAAAAGAGGCTACAGCTCTCTTACTGAGTAGACCAAAACCTGAACAATTACTGTCTTCAGGTGGAGTAAAGTGATTTATTCCAGTTGAAGCTCATATGAAAGCAAGATGAATTGTGACCGACTAGTCGGAGGTGATCCAGCTGGAAACAAACTCAAATTTTCATTCCTGTGGATTATTCAAGGTGCATAGAACTGAAGCTGTAGAGTTCTGTTTTTGTGGGGTGAACCAGCAGGCTTTCTGTTTTTGGCAGTGTTGAGCTTCACACGATTATGTTTAATCTACTGATAACATTCACTCTAAAAATTTATATTGACTGTCACCAGCTGTTTCTCTGCGAAAGGAGTACAGTTTTGTGCATTATCTAAAGTTGAACCACATTTCTTCTGATAATGGCCCAAGGTGTAAGTATCCTGCATTTAACACCCTGGAAGCTAGGAGGAAGAGGTTTAACACCACACTTTAACTAAATCCTGAATAGATAGGAGGCAAAGCAGTCGGATAACAGAAGTTCTGCTGTAATATACTACCCTACCCAGTTCAGTGGGAATTGGTTACTCACCATGTCAAATACTGCAGAATTACCAAGGACCAAAACAGAATAGAAACATTAGTCTCACCATTAGACAATTTGTTAGCCACTCTTCTTTTAGAACTGTAATCTCAGTGGTAGGGGAGCGTGGAATCCAGACAGAAAAACATCCAGCTCTGGTCAACTGTACCAGCACAGGATTAGGTTGTGTAAAGGGAAGGTGCAGAGCAGATTGGATCCGGGGTTGACTGACTATAGTGGGTGCACCACATTGCTTGAGGTTGCCACATCCATTTAGAACAAGGGTATTTTGCTTCTTTTTAATTGACAGTAGCAGCAGTTTGAACAATCCAGTCCTTTTTTGTAATATGAAGGAATTAATTGCCAAGAGCCATGATTCCTTGTCTGTCAAGATGTTAGTTAGCCATAGCCAGAATTGTCTGACTGGACATAAGGAAGTCTGAATTCTTGTAGCAACATCCGCATGCAGCCAGATGGACAGTAGACGAAGAATATGCATTTTTTTCTGTGCCCCTATTTTCAAAAGATTTTAAATTCAAAGCTGATCTGCATAGCATAGAAGAATGTAATATTGACTGTGACCCAGGAGGAAACTGCCTGGGAAGGAGAGGAATGATGGCATGCTACTGTATACCTTCTCTTGTTTTGTGGGATTGAAGGGTGAATACCCTGCTGAGGATGAGACCTTACCTAGCTGGCCACTTGCATGAAGAACAAGACTGTTTAGGGCCTACATCATGTGAATGGGTGTGACATTCTTCAGTGCTCATTGTACTACAACTACCCTGTGTGCAGTTGCTGTGGCATTTGGTTGGTTAGGACATGTGTTTAAAAAATCCATATTGCTGCTTGTTTTAGGACTGCTGTACTGCAATTGTCTGTCACCCACAGTGGCAGCATTTCAGCACGGTTGACTGCTGATGCCTTCACCAACAAATGGTTTTGACCTTCAGTGGAAACACCATTTGCACTGTTCTTTTAAAGCAAATAATTCTAGGTTATTAAAGTGTGTTTTGGTGCACTTTTTTGGTTGTAAAAATGGCTACCGGTGTTTCTCTTAGTCGGTTTGTTTGGTTTTTCCAAGAGTTTTGCAAGATGAACAGAGATGCAGTTAAAGAAACCAGCATTGTATGGATGAATTCATGTCAGATGGTCAGGGTATGTTGTGAACTGTTACTTTTGGGAGAGGCATACAATAATCGATTACCAAAAGAAGTGGTTGTCTCAATAAATTTGAAAAAGCTATTACTAACACTGTCTAGTATACTGTCCTTGATTTAAAATATATTGACTTTAATAGGACATCAGAATTAATTGGAGCCGGGGGGCGTGGCCAAGGATGAACACAGGATAGCAGCAGATTTCTTCAGCTCCACCAATTTCATTACATTGACAGGAATTAATTACTTAAAAAATTAATTTTTGAAGTAATTTTCTTTCTAAATATGTTTGTTTTATATAGTTCTTGAACTATATCTAAAAAAGAAAGGAAATCTTAATAATATTCCTGTCAGAAATTACTTTGGAAATTTTCCTGTCAGTTTATCAGTCTGAAATGAGTTCCAGTAAGACAAATTCTCAAGACTCCAGCATCAAGAAAGAACTTCAGTCTCTGATAATTATAGTCCAGCAACTTACTGCTAAGATGGATAAAATGGATACTAAAATAGACACTTTCATAGAAAAAACTACAAAACAAATAGACTTGTTACATATGGACCTGCAACAACAGAAGATCCAGATGACAGGCATAGAAGAAGCTGTGAATGACATGGAAAATAAAATACAAGAACAGGAAATCAACATTGAGTTCCTGCTGAAACAAAATACACATTTACAAACAAAGCTGGATGACCTGGAAAATAGATCAAGGCGCAATAACATTAGGATTTTTGGACTGCCAGAAAATATTGAAGGTAACAATATTACTTCTTTTTTAACAACATGGCTCCCTAAAACTTTAGATTTACCAGAAGCATTCTCTTTTGGTATCAAAAGAGCACATAGATCTATAGCTAATACTAACTCTAACAAAAACTATCCTAGATCAGTTATAGTTAGATTTCTATCATCTTTTGATAAAGAGATGGTTCTTAAATCTGCTTGGGCTAAAGCTCCTGTTAAGTTTAATGAGACAACTGTGCGTTTTGACAATGACTATTCTTCCATGGTAATTGCTAAAAGAAAAGTTTTTCTGCCACTAATAAGGGAGCTTAAAAAGCACAGTTTAAAACATACCTTCTGTTTCCTGCCAAGCTTAAAATCTTCCTTCCTGATGGTCCTAAGGTCTTGATGATTTAGACTCCGCTTTACTGTTTGTCAAAGAAAAAAAGGATTTTGAATAAAATAGAAGAAATGGAATGGGCTAGTTCTTCATTAAAGAGATTGGCAACTGAAGCTTCCTGGAAGACTTCAGAGAAGAAGAAGAGACTAAAAACAAATGATTTGTTATATGTTTTTTTCTCTCTCATCATTTTAGTTCATTATTAATCTTTTTGAATATAGTTCCTGCATTTCCAGAAAGCCACAAATATTTTGGAAAAGATTTAATCAAAGTTATTCTCTATGTGCAAAGAAATGTTTTGTTTCATAACCAGTCAAAATGCCTGAGGATTTAATGGCAGGCTGTGACTCGATTTGTTTTTCTTTCTGAAAAAAGTAAGGTTAGTAATTTGATACATTTTTTTTATCTTTACCTTTTTTTTCCTTCTTTTATTATTTTCTTTGTTTAAACAATGACATTCTATTTAGATTATGTAGTGGGTAAAGGGTGGGGGAGGGCAGGGATAGAACAGTAATGAAAATATCATTAATAGAATAATAACATATTTATTTCTTGTAAAAGTTTATAAGTTCTTCAAATGCTATTTCTAATTATACTTTCTTGATTATACTGCTTATGCTTGTTTGTAAATAATCTGTCATGCTTTAACTAATAATAATCAGAACTAAATAAGAGTAAATAATATGTTTTATTTTTAACTCTATTAATATAAACAGTAAGTAACATTCCATTGTATATACTTCTTACAGCTTTCTCTTACATTTTTATTTCTGCCTCACTCCCTTTTATTTTCTACTCTCTTTTCTTTTCTTTATTAATATATAGAAATGCTTTAGACTGTGTGGGCACAGTGAATAATAGGATTTGTATGAAAATTGAGTTGGGAGAAGAATGCTGAGTTTTATTGCTTGTTGGTAATTTTGAGTTTAATTTCACTTGCATAGAGGCTGTGATGATCTGTGGAATACATTGTGGAGGTTCTGTCATGTTTAGATGCATTTACACTGCTAAATGAATGTTTGTCACTAGTTTTAATAAGTTTCCGCCAAAATGTTAAGAGAGACAATCTGGGATGTGGGCTGTCTTATGCACAATGTCCTTGAGTTACCTCAGAATCTTCAAATCACAGAATTCTCACAGAGAAACTGAAAGCAGTTAGTATAAACATTGACAAGGTTATCACACTGACACACCACAGATTCAGGAAAAATACTCTGTTCATAAAATATGTCAGTTATAATGAGTTTAAATGATGTAGTTTCTTGTAGTAAGTAAATGTCTTATTTTAGAAGGCATAAAAATGAAACATTTATTTAAATGTTTTTGAAAATCTACTTAACAGCAGCATAATAATCTGTGTTAAAAATTTGTGTTCCAAACATATACTTTACTATAACTCATTTAATTCATCTGATTGACAAACATAAATAATCTTATAACTCTATTCTGGAAGAAATGTCATGTGATATATTTTAAAGCAGTAGGTTAGCATGATTGTAAAATCTGGTTACCAATATGTGTTTGCTGTGCATTATTTTGTATAAAGCAGACAGATTTATTCTAGGGACAGCAAGTAGGATAGTGCTCTACTAACACACAACTCAGTGAGATCATATATATATATATATATATATATATGTGTGTGTGTGTGTGTGAGTGTGATGGCTTTTTTTTCTGAGAATCTGCATAACTATCCAATATGATTTATAATAATTTCTATGAATACAATATTTTACTCTATTGACAAAATGAATGTCTGCCACAAGTTTTAATAAGTTTCCCGCCAAAATGTTAAGGGAGACAATCTGGGATGTGGGCTGTCTCATGCATAGTGTCCATGAGTTTCCTCAGAAGCTTCACTCACAGAATTTTCACAGAGAAACTGAAAGCAGTTAGTATAAACATTGACAAGGTTATCACACTGACACACCACAGATTCAGGAAAAATACTCTATTCATAAAATATGTCAGTTATGATGAGTTTGGATGATGTAGTTTCTTGTAGCAAGTAAATATCTTATTTTAGAAGGCATAGAAAATGAAACATTTATTTAAATGTTTTTGAAAATCTACTTAACAGTAGCATAATAATCTGTGTTAAAACTTGTGTCCCAAACATATACTTTACTATAACTCATTTAATTCATCTGATTGGCAAGCATAAATAATCTTATAACTCTATTCTGGAAGAAATGTCATGTGATATATTTTAAAGCAGTAGGTTAGCATGATTGTAAAATCTGGTTACTAATATGTGTTTGCTGTGCATTATTTTGTATAAAGCAGACAGATTTATTCTAGGGACAGCAAGTAGGATAGTGCTCTACTAACACACAACTCAGTGAGATCAGATATATATATATATGTGTGTATGTGTGTGTGTGTGTGTGTGTGTGTGTGTGTATGTATGTATATATGTGTATGTGTATATGTATGTGTGTGTGTGTGTGTGTGTGTGTGTGTGTGTGTGTGGGTATGTGTGTGTGTGTATATGTGTGTGTGTATATGTATGTGTGTGTGTCTGTGTTTATGTGTGTGATGGCTTTTTTTTTTTTAGGTAATACATAGGTGTTTCTGAGAATCTGCATAACTATGCAATATGATTTATAATAATTTTATGAATACAATATTTTACTCTATTGACAATAATGAGTTTAAGTAAATGCTCATATACAAACAATTCAAGATTTTTGGAAGCTGTTGATAGAATTCACATGACAGAAAATAGATGCATCTTAATGCATGTAATGTCTGAATCATATTAGCCAAAGTTTTTGATTTAAATGAATGTTAGAACATAATTTTCTCTCCTCTTGATTTCTAACATTAAGATTATTTGAATGCTATTAGAATACAAGTGTTATATATTACATAGATCTATATAGTAGTATGAACAGTTTTTAAAAAAAAAAAAAAAAGTTTATTTTAGTTTATATGATGCTGTTTTACCAAATGTGTAGTTTTGTCTTGATAGATAATTGAATTGAAAACTGTTAACCTCAGTTAAATATAACTAGTATTAAATTGATAAGGTGGTAGCTGAGGTACTGCTGCTTAGGGTAGGAGGTTAACTTGAGTAGTAAATACTGCTCTAAGTTGGAGTTTTCAACTCCAGGCGGGATGCAAGGTTTAATCCTTACATTATTTTCACTTGTTCATTGTTATATGTATATAGTTTTGACATCCACAATATATTTTGTACACTCATTGTCACTACAAACAAAATTGAATCCTATACAAAATCCCATAAGAGATTTAATAAATACAGCTATATTTAAAGGTACACCTAAAAGAGGAGATGTAACATTATTTATCTTGTTATTTGTTATTTCGATCATAAGATTCTTGTGTTTTAAAAATGCCAAATGACATCTTTAAAAGGAATTTCTTTAAACATTAATGGATTGAATAATCCGTGTAAAAGGGCAAGCCTAATAAGATACATTAATCTACACAAGGCCAATCTAGTCTTCCTGCAAGAAACCCATCTCTTGAAAAAAGATATTGATAAACTTGCCACTAATAAGTATACAGTATTGGTTAGTTCAGAGCACACTCAGAAAAAAAGAGGAGTGGCTATTTTATGGAATAAAAGTATGCCCATTCCTAAAACCATTAAGTCTTATCAGGATGACAAAGGAATGTTTTGTATGGTTACAATACAAATTAATGGAAGACTTACACTTTAATTAATGTATATTGGATACCTGGAATTGGTATTAATACAGTGAAACATCATATTGATAAGATCATATCATTCTCTGTAGGGATATTATTTTAGCTGGTGATTTTAATTGTATACTACATGAAAGTGATACTACCACTATAAAGAAAAGAAGAATTACATCTAATGCAAAACATTTAAATGATTTTGCTAATTCTTATCATTTGAATGATATTAATAATCAGATAGAGTCAAAATCATTACCATACACCTTTTTTTTTTCTAACAGATACAAAACTTATTCAAAAATAGATAGGGTCTTTATTTCTAACCAGATGGTAACAGATTTAATTAATTCCAAAATCATTTCATGTCCTATATCTGATCATAACTCAATTGTTTTTGAATTCATGATAAAAAATACTCATAATGTTCAGATCAAAAGGATAACAGCATACTTAACTCAGCTAAAAGACTATAAAGAATATATACTTTCAGAAGTACAACATTTTCTAGACATAAATAATACTCCTGAAGTCTCCATTGTCTATGTTTGGGATGCCTTAAAATCATATCTATATGGACAAAGTATCAGATGGTATAATAACAAAAGGAAATCTTGGGATAAGGAATTGTTAGATATTCAAAGTAAACTAGACTCTTATAAACATAATAATAAAGAAAATATTATGGACAAGAAAGTTATTGAAGAAATAAACAAACTAAATGAGAAATACAAAGAAATTTTGACTCATAAAGTTAAAATAACTTTAGAGAAATACAAGTTTTTGTCTTATTCAATAAGCCCCAAATACTTACATAGACTTAAAAATAAAACAAAAGATTGAATAAACAAAACCATATCAAAGAAATCTTTTCTCTAAGGAAAAGAAGAATGTTTCTAGTATACCAGAAATACTGGATGAATTTAGAAATCACTTTCACAAGATTAACCATAACAACATTAACATGGAACCTAAAGATAAAATAAAGGAGTTTATAACCACAAACATGAATAAAAAGCTTAATAAACAACAGATTAAACTATTGGACAAGAGTATTTCATATACAGAAGTTATTACACAAATAAATAAGCTTAAATCAAACAAAGCACCGGGTAATGATGGTATTATACCAGAGATATATAAAATCCTTTCTAAAACTACATATTCATTAATACATAAGGTTTTATTCTGGCCCAAACTGAGTTAATAACCCCCATCTTGGCAATATACATTTATTTCACCAATTTTAAAACCTAATAAAGATCCAACTAGATGTTCTTCATATCGACCCATCTCATTACTTAATGTTGATTATAAAATGTTTATGAGTATTTTTGCTGATAGATTGAAGACAATTATCCCCGGCATTATAGACATAGATCAGACGGGCTTCATTATAAATAGAAATACTTTTGATAATATAAGAAGAACTTTAACATTAATTGATTTTGCAAATAGGAAAAAGAAAGATTTAACACTTATTAGTCTTGATATAGGTTCAGCATTTGATTCAGTAAGTTGGGACTATCTGTTTACCTTACTGAAATGCACAAATTTCTCTGATGCATTTGTAAATTTAATTGAGCATTTATACAAAGGAACGCTGGCTTATATTAAGGTAGGAACATATGTTTCACAAAAATACCCATTCTTAAAGGTACAAAGCAAGGATGTCCACTTTCTCCACTATTATTCACTTTAGTAATGGAGCCTTGGGCTAATTTGATTAGAAACAGTACTGACATAGAGGGTTTTGAAATAGAAGAAAATACAACATCAAAATTCAACTTTTGCAGATGATGTTCTAATTACATCAGCAGGATCTAATTCTTCTATGCAGTCTTTATTTGATAAAATGATGAATTTTAAAAGTATTTCTGGTTTAATATTCAATGAAGAAAAACTAAAATACTACCTATATATACACGAAAAATACTCTCATTAGTGATTTTACTAAATATGTACCCAACTCAGGTCAGATAACTTATTTAGGTATAATACTATCTAAAGATATTAAATCTATTATATATAATAACTATAATACCTGTTTTCTTAATATACAAAATCTTTTTAATACCTGGAATAATATGTTTTTACTATGGAGGAGAGACTTACAATTATTAAAATGATAATATTCCCCAAGATTTTATACTTAATACAATCAATAATACTTTCACCTACAAAAATAACTATCAAGAAACTGAATACACTAATGTTAAATTTCTTATGGGCACCTAATAGACCTAGGATTGCATTAAAGAAACATACTAATAGCTGGTCTCAAGGGGTATTTCTTTTCCAGACTTTAATTTATATATTATCTCTTCTATTATAAAAGTTATTACTTTATTAATAGATCGGTCATATGTCAAAATGGAAAGATTATTGGGAGCTAATTAGTATGCACTTCATGAAAATCTCCTTAACACATAAAAATATGATTATAAATAACTCCATGTTGTGGTTGCTAAAGGAATTTTGTACTTCACCTATTACACCTAAACATATGGTCTGTTACCCATTAAATATTATTATTAGTTATCGTAACTTTATATTCATGCACCCTAAGTATAGGGAATGGAATTTTATTGTATTCCCTATAATTTATACTCAGGGTATGCTTATGTCATCTACTTCTGAAGGAGCTCATTTAGCTATAGATAATAATCTAAAGTACTGGTATCAGCTGATATCTGATAATAAAGTTAAAAATCTAGATTTCTTAAAACAAGAATTTGATCTAAGAGAAACTTGCTGGTTAGAGGTTCAGATCTTTAGACAACATCTCATTGATAGAATAGATCTAATGTCTATAACAGTTAAAGAATCTATTCCAAAACTGATTGATTACTTGATAATAAATTTACAGCATAAAGTTTCTGATAAAGGTAAACTTTCATATATACATAAAATTATCAGACAAGAAACTTTTTACAATGTAGATTCATACTGGAATTATTTCACCTCTATTAATGGGGACCCACCAACTCAACAAGATAAACAATATATATTGGAATCTGCTTATAGAACTACATCTTCCATTGTCTGGAGACTTTATACATGGAAATTTTTACATAGATCTTTTATACACCTTTGATGATGAATAAAATTAATAATAAAGATAATCTATGTAAGAGATGTAATGTAGAAATTAATGCTGACTGGGCTCATATGTTTTATGACTGTATGAAGTTGAAAGAATACTGGAAGTCAATTAATGAATTTTTGCAGGCTCTTTTTACAGATAATTTCATTATTTCTAAGTCTCTTATATTATTCAACACACCTGTACCTCAATGTGTTAAAAAGATTAAGCTTCCCTTGTTATGGTCTATCCTAGCAGTGGCTAGGAAAATAATAACTAGAAATTGGATTTCAGATACACCTCCTTAGTTCAATGAATTTAAAATGTTATGAATATAATGTGTCATATGGAAATAAGCACAATTAGAATGAGAACAACTAGAAAAACATCACATTTTATTGTATGGGATAATTTACAAAATTTGTTAAAAAAATTCTAATTTCAATAGCACAGTATTTTAGTTTAATTGATCTGATTGTAGTGGATGTCTTTGTAAATACTTTAGTTGTTTTGTTGAATATTATAATAATACCTATTTTTAATTATTTGTATAAAATTGTTATGATATTTCTCTTATATGTTAAAACAATAAATTTGTTTTAAAAAAAAAAAGAATTAATTGGAGCCTTTAAAATGCATTCCTTTCCAATTCATGCTTTTAAATGTACATGATAGAATATTTAAACAGATGGGTCGATGCAGCTCTCAGATGTATTATGGAGTGAGTACAGATCTTGATAGAAAGGGATACACTGGCAAAATGTCTAATGTTACAGATGCTGCTGATGTGAGAAATGGACAAGCAGATACAGTATAAATTTTGTGGGGGAACAAATGGGGGCACATCAGCGAAAATGACCCTGGTTCTAGCTACTGCTACAGCAGCAATTATAACGGTACTAAGAAGAAATGTTAGTAAACTGGTACTGTTTTCTTCTGAATTTCATAACTTTGCTTTATTTTATATTTGTGCTTCAGACTTTATATTCTACTTGGAACACATCTAGAGCCTGTTTACTGCATTTCCTGTGTTGCACTTGATTTAAAATAATTTTTTTCTGTAAAAACTGCATTTTACCTGATTTTGGCCTAGCACTCGAGTGTGGGGTCATTTATTGCACAGTTGTGATTATTTTGCTGCTTGTGTATTTCTGCTACCTTTAAACTACAACAAAAAGAAGAAAAAAAATCTTGCTTTTTTCCCACTTTCTGAAAGTTGAGAAAGTTCAGTTACAGATTTGCTGTTATGAACTGTTTGGAAGTTTCTAGAAGGCCAGTGCTTGGGCTAAAGGGAAGTCTCTGTGTTCACCAGTGGGAGTGGTTAACACTGAACAGCCTGCCTGTCCCTGGAGGAGTGGTTACTACCTAGAAGCTGTAGTTTTATTGGCCATTTTGGGTCAATTCTAAACTCCTTGATCTCTCTTGAAATGCTACAACTCTCTTTTTGCGCGGTTTTGCGCACCGAGCAGCGTTGGGGAGCGCCGCCTAAACAGATTTAAACTATTCCAGGCTCCACAAAGTCTGCTCTTCACTTTTTCCCTTAGAACTGTTCAAACTCTCAAAGTAATCACTCTATTCTCTTTCTAAAGCCCTGCACTTGCTCAGCTCTTATAAGGAAACACTAACTAACTAAAGCACTACACCCTCCTTGGCTTCTCATAAGTATTAGGCTCCAGATTGGTCCTTCCTGATCAAGTGAAAAATCAGTTCCCTTCCCTAATCTGATCAGTAAAAAAACAGTTCCCTATACTAATCTGGTATGTCCAAGGGTCAGTTTCAAGGTTACTCTCCAGTCCAGCTGGTGAATCTGGGAATTTTGAGGCAATATTACAATTGCCTTATGTACACAGACAACCCTCTCCTCCTTCCAACAAACTCTAATACATGTGAGAGATGCAGTTACACAGCCAAACTGGAGGCAGAGCTCTCTCAACCCAAGACTGGCACAGTCAGTCAGGAGGAAAAGGTAACCACCCGCACCACAAATCCAGTCTCATACAGACCTATTGCATCTGCATACCCAACACATAAACACACAAAAACATACTCAGAGGCTCTAAATAAAAATTTGCCTAAACAGCAAAGACCTCCTAAGCAGATATCCAAGCAACAGCCACCCCTCAACAATACCCACGAATCACATATCTCACAAATTCAGTGTGCCTCACAGTCACAGCCCTTAAGGCCAAACAACACACCAAATACACTTGTTACAGGGGACTTTATTGTCCGACACACTGACGTCCTGCTCACCAGACTGAACAAGGAGAAGGTCACTGTAAGCTGCCTGTCGGGTGCCAGGATCCGCCACATAACGCAAACACTCAGGTCACTCCAAAGCAAGTACAAGTATGACTCTGTCATTGTCCATGCTGGTGTGAATGACCTGAAATGTACCTCCCTGGCTACATGAAAAGAGACCTAGAGGAGCTCTCTGACCATGTAGCCCAGGCTGGTATGACCCTGACCTTGAGTAGCATCTTGCCCTCACCAAGAATGATGCCACAGTATAAAGACAAAATGATCAGTTTCAACAATTGGCTAAAGTATTGGTATCATTCAAAGGGGATCCAGTGTCTGTCAGCCTGGGATGACATGCTCGACAAGCCACGTTGCTTCACTACGGACTGCTTGCACCTGTCACCCTTAGGCTTTCGTATACTGGCCAAGGCTCTTGCCACCCCCATAGTGCCTTTTTTAGGCAAGGCTCAAAGGACAAACCCACCTCCATAGACAACCCAAGGATAAAAAATGTAAAGGTAATGCTACTCATTGCCAGAAGTCTAAACCTCAAGATGCACGCACTCGAGGCTCTCCTCAGTATGGAGAAAATCGATGTTTGTGCAGTAACAGAAACCTGGTCAAGGCTCCTGAGAGCACCCCAGCACTACCAGGTTATAAATCATACCATGCGTTTCTGCCCCAAAACTCTGACCGAAGCACAAAATGAGGGGGAGTATCTATATTCATCAAAAATACCTACACCTCCAGGTTAGTGACACTGCACGAAGCATTGGAAACCATCCATGTGCAACTAACAGCGGGCAAAACTGCCTTTCAGTTTGCAGCCTGCTACAGAACACCCTCCCTATTACAGGAACCCCACTTGGCATATCTGAGAACACTGGAGAATATGAAGGTCTCTCCAAACACTCTGTTATTGAGTGACTTCAACTACCCAAGCATTGACTGGGAAAACTACTCAAGCCCAAACACCCTCGCCCAATGGTTCCTTGAATTTATAAACTCTAACGCAATGGAACAACTGGCCACCACTCCCACAAGAGGGAACAACATATTGGACCTGGTCATCACCAACATGGGGACTCTATGTTCCACACCAGAGGTAAACCCTTCATTGGTAAGATCAGACCATAAACAAATTTCCCTGGACATCCATATCCCGTCCCCACCCCCAGCCAAGGAAATCACTGTAAAGAATTTCCCAAAAGCCAACTTTGCACTTTTCAAGACTGAGGTGGAATCCTTCAAAGCCCCTGGGCCACAGGATAATACAGCCCAATCCGCAGAATCCTTTACAAATGCATTCTATGAGCACCTGCAGGAATGTATGGATCGGGCTATCCCAAATAAAACCAAGACTCACTCTTCCAAAAACAGGAGACCGGTCTGGTGGACCCCGGCCATAAATAAGGTATACAACAGAAGGAGGAAGCTACTACATGACTGAGCAAAATCCCAAAAAGGGAAGGCATCTCTGATCAGTATTAGCAAGAAACTTTGATCCCTCATAAAATCATCAAAGGCCAGCTTTGAAAGAAAAATTGCCCTAGACACTAAAGATAATCACAAGGCCTTCTTTAGTTATGTCAGGAACATGGGTGGAAACTCCCAGATATGCTCTGAATTGTTGCATAACGGTACAAAATATACCGAACCTACAGACGTAGCCAACATCCTGGCAGACAGATTCAGCGCAAACTCCCCCCCCCTTCCCCCACAAAGGAGCAAATGCCTATCGCAACTGAATGTAACCTCCCTGACATCACAGATGCACAGGTGAAAGCTGCCCTCTCCAAAGCAAAAAACACAGCATCTATGGGACCGGATGGTGTCCCAGGTTGTGTTTTACACGAGCTCCAAGAAGAACTGAACCCTCACATTAAGTCACTGTTCAAATTTAGCCTTACTACAGGATATGTACCCAAAGAATTGCGTACAGCTACAGTGGTCCCACTCCACAAAGGTGGGGCCACAACGGACCCCGGAAACTATTGCCCCATAAGCCTGACTAGTCTGGTCTGCAAAGCTATGGAGCTTATTATCATGGAACTCATAAACAAAGACATTGGGAGCCTCCAGACACTGGACCCTACCCAATTCAGCTTTAAGGGCAGATCTTGCCTCTTAAACCTAGTTGATTTCTTTGAAACATTTACCAAAGCCATAGATGAGGGCAAGGTAGTCCACACAGCCTACCTGGACCTCGCAAAAGCCTTCGACACAATACCCCACTCGGGCATCATAAATAAGCTTACCAGCTTAAATATCAACCCCTATATCACAAGATGGGTTGCAAACTGGCTCAGAGATAGAACCTACATGGTCAGAATCGCAGGTGCCATGTCCGAATCCAAACCAGTTACAAGTGGCGTCCCACCGGTCTCAGTTCTGGGACCTCTCTCTTCGGTATATACTTCTCTGAGGTTCAGGCTAACACGGGGGGATTATGGTTGACAAAGTTCGCAGATGACTGCAAACTGGGGACCATAATCGAATCTCCAGCTGACACAAGCATCCTCCAAAAGGGTCTCACAGAGACGGATGCTTGATGCCAGAGCCACGGCCTCAAGCTAAATGCTAAAAAGTGCATAGTCATCCCCTTTGGGAAAAACAAGGTGCCCACAAATTACCACATAGGTGGTAATCCATTAATCTGGAAGAAGTAATTAGAGATTTGGGGACCAACGTAGATAGTAATCTCTCCTTTGATAATCACGTTGCCAAAGTGGTTAGAAAGACCTTCTATATAGCCCACCTTATCACTAAAGGGTTCGCAACTAGATCGAGAGGTCATTGTGCCCCTCTACTCGTTACTCATCAGGCCCATAATTGAATACAGTGCCCCTTTTGGGATGTACCTTACCCGACACCTGCAGCTACTGGAGAGACTCTAAACGTACCTCGCCAAGAGGATCATGGGCTACAAACAGATGTCCTATGCAGCTCGACTAAAGAAACTCCAGCTCTACTCAGTTGCTTACCGCCTACTCAGAGGCGATCTATGCCTGATGTACAAAGCCATGTCAAACCCAGAATTAATGGACATGCTCCACTTCAAAAAATCCAAGTCCCTTAGAGCTACATGCTCCAGGGACCTAAACCTCAGCACAAAAATAAATAGGACATGCTAGAGGGACAGATTCATTTCCCAGAGACTCCCTTCACTCTGGAATAGAATCCCAATTCATGTTAGACATACACGCTCCAGGTTCATTTCCCAGAGGCTCCCTTCACTCTGGAATAGAATCCCAATTCATGTTAGACATACACACTCCAGGGACCTAAACCTCAGCACAAAAATAAATAGGACATGCTAGAGGGACAGATTCATTTCCCAGAGGCTCTCTTCACTCTGGAATAGAATCCCAACTCATGTTAGACATAGCCCCTCGCTGACCCTCTTCAAGCAAAATCTGGACGCGTGGATGGGAAATCGCAAATTCACCCCTGGGATCTCTTCTGTGTCCCTGCTAGACAGAGGCACAGTAAACTAATCTTAAAGGGTACCTTCTGTGACCTACTTTACAGAGGCACAGTAGGCTAATCTAATAGGGAGGCGGAAGCCAAATACACTCTGGCTAGGCTTATAAATGCCCTAGGGCAGATAGCCTAGTATCTACCTATGAACCTATGAACCTATAACAAATTCTATATTTATGAATATGGAAAGGGCCTTTATAAAAGCACCAGCTTCACAGAAATGAAGACTGCATTCAAATCAGCTATCAACCAGTAATTACTCAAAGCTCAAAAAGCTTCAGCATGTAATACACACCAGTACCTCCTAGGTCTTACCCACAATGAACACAGGTACTCCTCCTCTGCTGTTCTTTCGCAATATTGACAAATGTCAGCAAACAACCTTCCTTTTCTGTCTAACCAAACATACACATGGATGAAGAAGGGAAATGCCTTGTACTGAAACACCAAATGACGGGATGAAAAACAAAGGCAATATTTTATGTGATGATGTAAAAGGGGTTGTGGTTGGGTGGATCTAATTCTATAATCTCCAAAAAACAGAGGGCACATCACATTTGCATTTCTTTTTTTTTTTTTTTTTTTTTGCACATGCATCTAAAACAATATCATTCAAATGTACGCCAAGAATGTGAAGTGTAGGTGGATAACAATATCTTACAAAACTCTGTCATCCATTTGCTACCAAACAAAAGCTTCAAAACTACACTGCAGTGTTTAAACTTACCTAAAGAAGTCATCATTTCATAATTCTGTACCATCACTTCCCTGTACAGCTTCCTTTTCTTCTCGCTTAGCATTATCCACTCTTCATCTGAAAATGTGATAGCAACATCTTCAAATTTTTCTGGAGACTGAAAAAAGTGAAACATGCTTAAGTATAAAAAGTCAGTACAGTTATGTTCATAGGTAAATATTAAGCTATCAATCTGCAGACTATTACAAGCCAAGCCAATGACCAGAATCACACTCTGTACCTTGAATCTGTGAGGTAAAGACGTTAAATGGGCAACAACTGGATTCTACTATTAAATGCTCCACTGTTCTGTCCTTTTTCTCCCTGTTTACTGTCCCTGCTATGAATAAACAACAATACAACATTTAAAATATTTTAAATTGACTGTTTCTTTCCACTAGAACAGTACCTTACTGTACTTTGGTGGTTTTACTTTAAAAAAAAAACTTCTCATGTCCTGAAAAAGCATGCTGCAGTCACCAATTCATTGGCCTTGATGACATCAATGAATACAGGTAGTTTTCTTGCCAATTCCCTCTCCAAACTGACATCACCACAACAGTCCTAAAAAATACCCAAGCTGTGATGTCACAGCTTCCTAACCCTTCCCCTACCCATACAGAAAGTAAAGGCTAGAACTAGGAAACATTACATGAGCCAAGTCTGCTGCTATGAGCTGTCAATCACAACAGGTAACAGATCAAATTACCCTTGACACTTTGAAAGCTAGGGAAGTTAGGTGTGAAGGGCAATGGGAGAGGAATCAAAGCAGTACAATTCAGGCTTCATAAAAGACTGCAATTTAGCCATTCTAAAAAGAAGCAGCAGTAAAAAGCATGTTGAAAGTCTGTTCTGTGGCATTTGCAGTATTTGTGTTTTAAGAAGTCATTGAATGGCATGGACTGAAAGACAGTGTATACATGTAAAATCAATGCAGTGACTGGAGCTTTAGGAAGAAAGAAACCTGCGTGATGTCATTTTTTTTTTTTTTTTTTTTTTTTTTTTTTTTTTTTACAGACAAGCACTGCATTCTGGGATACATAGAGGCAGACTAAACAGTCAGGATCATTTCAAGATGCTAGATCCCATGTGGTCAGACTCATTAAGTATAAAAATGTTTAAAAACCTGTAAATAGTCCCACAGTGGTGTTAAAATCTAGGAAACACCAATCCATGATGACAAACTTTTTTTTTTTGTCTGTGGGTGTGGTTCACCTTTAACAATAATGCCATCCCCTCCCCTAAACTCTAGTCAGTTTGATTTTCAGATCCAAACTAAACTGCATTAAGGAAAATACTACTGCCACCTGCATATTATATCAACCCAGAGGTTTCCTTTCACTCTTTAATATAGTTTATGTGCCAAAACCCAACCTGTACTTAGTTTCATTCTTTTGCATCAGAATCAAAGGAAAGTCCATCCATCTTTTATAAACCTATCCTCAATCATGCTTTATCATAGGAACTTCCTCTGCCTTTACAACACACCACAGAATTGGGGACAACTGTAGTTTTCTCCTATTAGGTACTGCCCACATTCTTTCATTGGCGGTAATCATTCTTGCTGATGTCATCAGCTGCTATAAAAATATGCACAGAGATGTGGAACTTTTCTCCATTGTCTTTGTTGCTGAGAGGGAGATTAATAGTACCAGTACATATAGTTGACAAGTACCAGTACACATAGCTGACAACATCTGTTTTGGATAGTGAACCAGTTATTAAAGCCAACTGCAGTATCTTTTTTCATATAGCAGCATTTTAGTCTTAATGCACAACAAAGAGAATACCTACTAATTTATCATGCTCAAGGATTATACTTTTGATGACATTTAGTGTGCTACAATGCAAAAGATCAAGGATGGTAGCAATGCAACAACAGGTAAGGGCAAATGTAATGTACAAAGTCATTTGTGACTCATTAAAAATAAACTATAACACAAATTTTAGAACAGAAGGTCATACTTGTTTCTAAGCAGTACTGTACCACAATAAGAGTAAAGATAGCTTGATAGGAATTATGAAAGTAAATAGTTTTGAGCAAATACAGCACATTTATGCAATATTCAGGATAAAATCACACATCTGCCCACTAAAGTCACTGAGGAATGCCAGAAATTCGTTTTCCAAGCCCATTATATGCTCATTGACATTAGTTACTGCTCCTGATTACACTGATAACTTTGACACCTTGGGAAGAGCAGCTGGCAGGACCTGAAGGACTACAGACTGAACTTTAGAAAAAAACTACAAGTCAGCTACTTTAAGGATTTGAAAACACTATGAATAGATTATAGCAGCTCTAAAAACAATTCCAAATGGGGTACTTAACCAAAAACAAAAAAAAAAAAAAACAGAACCAGGTTCTATAAGCCATGAAGGAGGTCTGTAACTCATGCTAATGTCATCATATTTAAATGGGAAGAAAGATACACCTCACATCCTTATATTTAATATGAAAAACACTAATTGAGTTGCATCACTGGCACCTAGCAGGGTAAAATAAAAGGACAGTATACACAAGTCTAAAATGTAACCTCATATAAGAGCATAATGAAAATTTGAACTGCTGCCCTTGGTATGTGCTTTTAACATCCATCACCAGATTAGACTGCATGCAGGTAATCTACAGAGCTGAGTTTCTGCCTAGCACCCAGGCCCTTTCTCACCACTTCCTCTGAACAGCAGCATCTTCCAGTGTTCCTTGCTCATCGTAACTGCTTTCTACAGAAGTTAATCTCACACACACACACACACACACACACACACACACACACACACACACACACACTTCCGATTAAAGGCTGACAGAAGTTTCCAATTCCCCACAGCTTTTTTTCCCTGGCACAGTAGCACTACCACCATCTGGGATATGCAGCAACATGCCACTCTTGGTTAGCCAAATATGAAACTATACAAATTAATATTTCCACTGGTAGTCGGACCAAATGCTCTAAGTGGATACAGAAACAACACAATACAAATAAACATTTTAAAATAAGGTGAACAGTGCAGTTACAGGTTAGATATGCAAAGAAGGTGCACATATACTATCAAAATAACATTAAAGTTGTACCGAACAGAGTATATTCAGAAAAAATCTGATCTAGAGACAACTCAGCATCATACAGACTTCTGAGAGGTGAGTTTTGCATGGCTTATAAGCTATGGCTATTGAGGAGATACCTATGCTTAGCATACAAGGAATTGTGAGATGCCCCCCTGATGGACCCCCTATATATCAGCCAAACAAACAGTACCACCATTACCCATTCTAAAGACTTAAACCTTGCCTGTGATACAGAGGATCTACTTGAAAGACAGCTATGTATCCCAGAGACTACCACTTCTGTGGAACAGGGTCACCATCCATGTGAAGCAGAGTTCCTCCCTAACCCAATTCAACTGTAACTTAGACAATTGGATGAACAGGAAATTCATCCCTAGTTTGGCACCTATGTCTCTAACGGACACCGGCAGCCTATAAATTGTTTGTCTTACAAGCCCCTGGTTATACTTATCAAGGGTACTAGAACATGTCAGAGATTTGGGATGCATGGTTAGGCTTAAAAAGGCCCAAGTAGTCATTAGCTTAGTACATCCCTGAACCCTGTTTTGATGAACCTTTTGACCATTTGCAAAACAAACAGCATCAGAACTACAAGATCAAAGGACCTAAATTTTGCTTGTGACATAAACAGGACATGGTGGAGACACAAATATGCTTCTCAGAGAATTCCCATTATCTAGAACAGGCTCCCCATCCATTTGGAGCAGAGTTCTTCCATATCCCTATTTAAGAGTAACTTGAACCAATTGAAAGGTAATTGGAAATTAGTCTGGCATCTATGTTTTTGATGGACACAGACGGTCAGTAAATCACCCCATATACAAATCAAATTTGTAGGTCACATTTGGGTTGCACGGCTAGGCTTATAATAGCCCTTGTGGTCATTAGGCCACTATGCACCTATAAACCTATGAACTAAATATCATAGCCATCTTTTACTAAGGAGTTTCTAGACCTAACTAAAATAATTTGTTTACCTTAGAGTAATGTAATCAGGCAGACCTTTTCACAGATATGTCACCAATTTCTTCCAAGCAAATACAAAAGACAGAACAAGGACCATTCTCAAACATTTTTTTCACCCAAAGTCCTCAGTCCTGATATCCAGAAGTCATTGTATAATTTTATTTTGCAGAAAACATTGCATCAATTTATTTCAGTATTTCGCTTTCACATAGCAAAAGTAAAAGGGTAAGAGCTTAGTTACGTTACCGGTAAACAGGACCTCACATACATCTGTCAACTGCCTAAATTCTTAATGGCTGCTTTCTCTTCACAATTCTAGTCAGCTATTTCTTTAAGTCACACTGTACTTACATTTTTATGACCTGCTAGCATGGGAGATGCAAGAGGTTATATTTTACATTTTTAGCAGTAGCTTCACACAAATCCAGTCAGTTCATTTCCTTTTACTTTTGCAGGAGAAAACGGTCACAATGTTACCCTCATTTTTCATACCAAATCAGCTTTCCTCAGCCTGGTACCATAGTAAGATAACAGGCTCATATTGGAAAACTGGAAACATATGTACCAGAGATTGTCCTGAAATTCTCAGGATTGTTTCACAGCAAGAGTTAAGATTAAAATAAATGTAAATCAGATTACTGGGGGGACTTGACCCTAAAACAACTCTAGCTAGAAAAGAACATAAAGTTGTAAAAGTACCCCCAAGAAGAAGAGGGATGGGTAGATATGTGAAGGAGGAAGAAGAATCAGATCCAACACGTTAGTGGAGGATGTATTAAAAAATGGAAAACTGGGGAGTGAAAACTGTTTAGAGTCCCTTTTCAAACTACAGATGAGGGCACTAATGACCTTTTAAACACTTACCAGATTTGGTGGGGGTGCTATAAAAGTGATCACGAAAGCAAGTGTAAAGACTGAGGTAGGCATAAAGACAAAAACAAATTGAAAGGGCTACAGTCTGAATTACAAAACAAACACAGAAAGTGAAATAACACTATACACTTAAAAATGACACATTCCATATAGAACAAATAAATTATGGAGTCTATCTCTACAAAAAGGCTAGTCACAAGTGGAGCTTCTCAGGGACTGGTTGTGGGGCTAGTCCTGTTAGACATTTACTTCTCTGAAGTCAAGGTCAATGTCAGTTGACTCTGGCTGACCAAATATGCAGATGACTACAAATTAGGACCAGTCAGAGAAACCCACACTGGCATTAATGTTCTCCAGGAAGGGCCGACACAGACAAATAACTTGTATCAGATTCATAAACTAAAACAAAAGGCCAGGAAATGCATAACAGTATCCTTTAGGAAGCCACTGACCCCTGATAATCTAGCCTTTGACCATTATGTGTCTAGAGTAGTGAGGAAGTTACAAAGAAAAGCATCTGGAGCCTTTCTCCCCGGGCCTCCCCTGAAAATTGGCTTTGTTCCAAGTCGGACTTTCCCAGTTAACAAATGTTAAATAAATAAATAAATAAATTCTATGTTGTGTAACTTATAAACAAAGGTATGGCATCTAGGTCCAAGGATGACATTATTCCACTGTATTCAGTATTTCTCAAACTGATCAATAAATGCAATATCCCCTTTGGTATGCACCTAACCAAAACACCCAACAACTGAACACCCACAGAGGTTCCTCACTAAATGAATACAAGGCATAAGTAACATGCCCAATGCAGTCTACCTCAAAGTCCTTTCCCTGCATTCTGTCTTCTACAGGCTATTGAGGAGATACCTATGCTTAGCATACAAGGAATTGTGAGATGCCCCCCCTGATGGACCCCCTACTTATCAGCCAAACAAACAGTACCACAATTACCCATTCTAAAGACTTAAACCTTGCCTGTGATACAGAGGATCTACTTGAAAGACAGCTATGTATCCCAGAGACTACCACTTCTGTGGAACAGGGTCACCATCCATGTGAAGCAGAGTTCCTCCCTAACCCAATTCAACTGTAACTTAGACAACTGGATGAACAGGAAATTCATCCCTAGTTTGGCACCTATGTCTCTAACAGACACAGGCAGCCTATAAATGGTTTGTCTTACAAGCCCCTGGTTATACTTAACAAGGGTACTAGAACATGTCAGAGATTTGGGATGCATGGTTAGGCTTATAAAGGCCCAAGTAATCATTAGCTTAGTACACACCCATGAACCTATTAAACCTCAAATAGACAGTCTGACATGAAAAAAATAAAAAAGACTGCTTTATGTAGAGGTGATTATTAGTAAATACAAGGCAAAAGGGATGACTGATATTTAGCAAGGAGATACACGTAAAGAAAAACACAACCACCTTATGCTAAGTCTACAAGTAGTAAAATTTCATTCACAGAAAAATACAAAATTGGAAAAAAAATTGACAACCTTCATGATAATGCAGAGGTTCTGTTTAAAATGGTACTTGAATACTATAGATAGTTTAATGCAGGAAGACATTAGATGTTTATAGTTTGACATAACTCCACCTGAAGTAGAAAGAATTAATATCTGACAGCACAGAAGATTAAGGCTGGGGACTACTAACAAGCAGTTTCCTGTGGTCCATGGTTTAAGTCACACAACCTTAATTTGCTTAGTGTGATTTTCAGAAAATCACTTAACCAGACAGTGCTTACAAATTGGGAAGACTGGGCTAGTTTCCTGAATGGCCTACTGGACCTCATGCCTCATAATGACAGTTCTAGTGGCATATTTTCTACTGCATTTTATGAACTGAAACACTAACAGCTATACAACATTAACTAAACTGTTTTGTAAGACTAGAGAAAATGTGTCATTTCAATGAATATGGTTGGAAGAATACTTGCTCAAAATATAAGATCCCGCAAACTAAAGACTGATTTTATTAAATACAATCGTAAGAATTCTTGCTAAAATATTAAGAGACATGACACAGTCTTACCTAAGTAGATAGACCGTCTAGACTTACACACAACATACAGAATATAGATAATAGCTGAACCCTGACTATTATTCTTAGACTAGAAAGTAGAAACTGAGGATACTCACACGGGCATTACTATATAGGACATTGGAAAAGTATTGGATATGGTCAACTGGAAATTCATGCGTTAAGTTCTTAAAAATAGAAATTTTAGTGACAAATTCATTCCTGGCTTACTTAAAAGTGATCACAAAGGCAAACAAGCAGATTAATTAATGATTATGGGGCAGACATTATGAACATTAGTGTGAATGGTAGACAAGGTTGTCCATTGTCACCTACATAGTGTATACTAGTTCAGCTTGAAGTCAGAAAAGAACTATAAAAAGTTATTCAAGGAGGGAAAGGCAAGTCCTGGTTTAGAATATGTGTCATTTGTATATTAATGGCTGAAAAGTTAGACAAATTCATACCAAGAGTATTAAAATTATTTCAGTATTTTAGGTTCATATGTTCATAGGTCAATGCTAGACCATTTGATCCAGAGGATCATTAGAAACCCAACCGCAATACCCAAATTATAGGTATCCATTGATGTGCCTCCAAACAATCACAAAAAGACACTGTGGGGATATTACAGGCTACTACTACACCACTGATTTCAGTATATCAGTGCTTTAATACGTGACAATTTAGAAACAACAAACATGGAAAAAAAAATAAATAAATGCTTAACTTTGTCACTGCATTTTCATCCCAAACGTTGGGACTTCCTCAGATAACCTCCCAAAAGTTGGGATGAAAATGCGGTGACAAAGTTAAGGGTTTATTCAGTTTTTTCCCTTATTTGTTGTTTTTAAATTGTCTTGTACTATTAAAGGACTGATATACTAAAATCGGTGTTGTAATAGTGGTCTGCAATGCAATATCCCCACAGTGTCTTTTTTGTGATTGTTTGGAGGTATGGTTCACACTACTGACGTCGGGTTTCATTGGTTCGCATCCATTGACATGGCTAATTTATACCATGAAGGCTACAGTGACCATACTCTGGTTGTATTAATGACTGCCCATCCATTCATCCAGGTTATGCTTAAAGATGGTCAGGAGCTACTTTACGTTACATCAAAAGGAATTCTATTCCATAAAAGTGGGATTCTCTGAGATATATCTAGCTGACCGGCAGGTCCTATTTAGTTTTCAGTAGAAGTTAAGATCTCTCAAGCAGGTGTTGTAGGTGTTATTAGTTTTATGGAGGTGCAAGGGATCACATAATACTGGATCCCCTGAGGCTATGTAGGCTAGACAGAGGTCAACTCTCAAGAAACTGTAGGAAATAGAAAAAAGAGAAAAGCCCTTTAAGGCAGTCTGGGTATCTGAACAAAGTTATACCGTGGATTATCTTAGTGAGAAAATGCCAAAGTCTCTCAAGATGGATCATACATATGACCCTGCACATACCAAACAGGCCTTTAAACGCTATTATGGGCCTGATGAGGGAGAAGACAGGGATGATAACTTCCTTACATCTGGAATAAATATGCCTGGTGATTAGTCTTGCAAGATAAAGGATTTCCTAACAGTGGATACATGGCAATCACAGGGCACTTTCATTGAGAATGAACTCTCCAAATCCCAAATGGCAGAATCAGCTTTCAAAAGGGTGTCACCTATGTCATAAGTTCATGGGTATCCAGCATTACCAAAGAGCACAGTGATGCATGTCTTAGGATTTAATCTCAACTCATTGACCAATCACCATTAATCGGTGCATGTTAGTTCTTCCTGAAAAGTTTGAAGTTGGCCAAGTAGTTAGACAGTTCCAACTTGGTCCGCCACAGGCCCTTGTGATGTCAGTCTTAACAGCAGAGAAGTACATACCATAAAGTGGTCCTAGGACCAATCCCTAGAGGACACCACTGTTTTTCAAAGAAAGTGTGCCTCATACACTAACAGACTGGGTTATGTAAGCGATCCAGTTTGCAATCCAGCAGGTAACATATGGGTTTACATTTAGTTTGATTATCTTGTCAAAACATTGGATGGCATCAAAAAGCTTTCTTCAGTTCCAGGTGGACAGTGCTAACCAAACTGCTTGAATCTAATGCATCAGTTATATTTTCAAAGAAGCCAAACAGATTCAGGAGGCAGGGATCAGTAGTGGATTCACCCTTTACAGAATGGAATGAGTACTACAGTTCTCCATTTCTCTGGTGTGAATCCAGTAGGGAGATTGAGGGCGAATATGCTTATCAGTGAATGTACCAGACATGCGAATGGTGCTGACAAGAAGGTAGCATGTCACATTAGCAAGACCCATGGAGCAAGTTGAGACAGCGTTCAGGACCTGCGGTGTGTGGGTTTGCCAGTACTTTGGGGGAAGTTAGGGGAAGATAGCAGAGTAATATAAGAGCTGAATTTGTCCGCCAATAAATTTGCCATGACCTGAGCAAGCAAGTAAGAGTTGTAGTTAAGCGTTAGCTCTGACCATTGCTGGGCATTATACCTTCAAGGTTTCTAACACTGCTGAAGAAGGCTTTGGGGTTATCCCTTAAAAGAGGCAGCAATTCTTAATTTATACTTACTTTTGGAGGATTTAATTTTGTTCCAGAGTTCTTCACTGATATTTTGAGTTCATCTACAGATAATGGATATTAAGTTTACTTTTTTGGGCTATTAGATTATGTGGAGTGTTTAGAATTAAATTATAATTTTTTTGTTCTTC
Organism: Protopterus annectens; assembly: GCF_019279795.1. Classification (NCBI taxonomy): domain Eukaryota; kingdom Metazoa; phylum Chordata; order Ceratodontiformes; family Protopteridae; genus Protopterus; species Protopterus annectens. The sequence goes on along the minus strand of NC_056726.1, from coordinate 1,224,912,702 downwards.
TTTCGGCTTTTCCCGGTTAGGGGTCGCCACAGCGTAACTCTGGTCCGCTAATGATTGGCAGTAGATTTTTACAGTGCCGAGGTGCCAGCTCAACACCCAACCTTCAACAAAGGCACACCCTCTCACACATCTTTCGGATGCCACGACCGTGGGGAGGACATGCAGACTCCACACAGAAGGCGCTCCAGCCGAGAATCGAATGGGAGAACCTCTTGCTGTGAGGCGACATGACAATATTTACTAGAGTAGGGGAGAGAATTTAGGTAAATGGGGTAAATACAAGAGAAGTCTACACAGTTTAATGAGACTTCATAACATGAATGGACATTAAAGATACAATTGAGTAAGAAAGTCCAGAAAACTGAAGGGAAAATCATGGACATTACTGCAAGACAAAAGTATAAAAATCAATACTCAAGTGGGAAGAATTCAGTCAGTTAAGGTTATTATCTCATCAAGTGTTTTTTTTTTTGTTTAATATGATACAGCATTTAACCATTCCACATGGCCATGACTGAAAAGGTAAATATACAGAAAATTAGGAAATCTGGAAAAAATTGAAATAAAGCAATAATAGCTCTATAAACTATTAAAAAAACTATGGGAATTGGAGATGTCACACTACCCAACATAGTAATAAAGCAATAAAAGAATCCAGGGACAGAAAAACAGTACCCAATATAAACAGCCACTTTCAAACTGGGTGAATGGGTAAACGAACAAGCAGATCTCCCAAACTAGGGATATAGCGAATGGAACCAAGTTTATATAAAAAAACTGTACTGACTCAACCTGAGTAATTTGGAGTGATAATGGTACCACTGGAAAGATGGAATATGAAGTATGAAATGAGTGAGAGTAAACTGAAAGTTGTATCCTGCGAGAAATGGAAGAATGCTGGAAAAGGCAGAGGTGCAACAACATATGTTGACTTGCAGATAAACAGCCATGTTAGATATGAATTATTTGATTAATGGGAAATAATAAAAACAGAGTAAAAGTTACAAACTGGAAAAAATACTGCATAGACGTATCCTACAAAAATGGATATTGATTTGGGATCAACAGAGACTATTAGGTGTATTAGCCCATTTAAGAATGTTTAAGGAGAAAAGGAAATAGAAATGAAAATACTACAGAAATAATTCTCCAAAGCATACAATGTGTGCATGTTTTTGTCTGTATTAATCAAATATATTCTGAAGATGGCATACTACAGATGAGGTATGATGTTTTGGGAAAAAAAAACATGAACGTCATGGAAATTTTAGATATTAAGTATTTGGGATGATAAAAAGGGGCTGCAGTAAAGGACTGTAAGAAAACAGGGCTGTTCTTTGATGTGCTTAAACTGTATATGTCTGAACAGTAGAAAATGATGTAACAGTACACTCAGACATACAAGAGCTTTGATACTGACACACTGACGTTAATGAAAAAAAAAACTCAGTAAAGTATACACAATGGAGGGACAGAAACAAAAGTTCTCCCAGACTGGTCAGAAACCTTAAAATAACAGTCTGGATTCAGACAAATTTAACATTGTAAGACTATGTTGGATTTGACCGTGTAAATACTGTATATTATACTTTTGAAATGAACTTTACAAGATTTTTTGTTGAAAAGTATTTAAATATATAGTAATAAGTGTAGTGGATATTAGCTATATCTTGGAAATACAGCATTTTGGCATTTGGCAACCCCCACTCTGTTTTCTATACTACTGGTGAGTGAAAACTAAATGGTGAAGTGTAGTAAATTACCTTGGAGTCCTTGCAGCGGATAAACTTTCATTTGATACTCATACAACCCATTACTATCTGTAAAGCACAAGAATTGCTCACCTGATCCTACATGGGATTGAAAGCCATGCCACTGAGGTAGTTCTTACCTAAATAGAGCTCTTACCTGACCAATTATTGAACACTGTGCCCTGTTCTGTCACCTACTCACATGTCATCTGTTAAAAATTGAAGAAGATCCTTCACAGACAGAACTGAAAGACATTAAAGCATGTCTTACAGACAAAGACTACAGCACCTCTCTCTCATCTGTAGCTTAGTTATTACATTTTAACAACTATATTTCATGCCAACATTATATAAATTGCTCAGTTCCTGCCTTCATTTAAACTTCACCCTTCCTGAACTTCTGCAGGCACAGTTCTTACACATTCCATTTATTTCTATGTTATTTGTTCCTTCTCATTTCTAAGGATTCCTACACCAATTATTTTACCTCTTTTGCAATATTCAATACTTCTGTTATAGTTGGTTTAAATTTTGATTTCCACTTTCAAGTAACTGCTTTTTTGGCAGTGAATAGTATTAAGCATAACCCAAGGTAAGTGTCTGAAGTCTGTTTGGGGTATAAAATACCTGTGCAACACTTTGATCCAAAAATGTCAAACCTTCTGAACTTTGTTGTATACTTGAGAGCCATGCAATTTTCTCCCACTATTCCTTTGTACACTGTTTTTCCATTCTCTCTTCTGAATCTTTTCTATCCTCTTCTGATTGGTATTCAGTTACCATGAAATGCTTAATATGCATTAATAATTATCCCTTTCAGCAGCAGCTTCTGTTCTAGACTCAACCTAAAAACTCATGAAGAACTGAGATTTCACTTAGCATTCCTCATCCCTTTCTCTTTACCTATATTTTGCTGTCAATCCTCAGTAGGGAACAGAGTTTCTAACTTGCAGTCCAAACTTCTGCTTGGAATCATCCCACTCGATTATCTCCCCCCCATAGTTATTTGCTCTCATTATGTTGGTTCCTTTACTAAATTTTCTCGAATAAATTCCAGCCTCATCTTGCCTATTTTCTACAACCCTACTTGCAGGTCACTCTTACTGGTACTCTCTCCTTTCTCCAGTCCTGTGTTGGCTAAGTTCTTCGAATACTTTCTACTACTTTATAATTAAAATATTTTATATGGCTGTTGCTATTTTCCTTAACGGCCTGCATCAAAAAGTCATCTCTCTCATTATTTCTTGAACCCCCCCCCCCCCCACACACACACACACACACACACACACACACACACCTTTCATTACCACGTCTTTCCTCTTAGATTTGAAACCTTCTGCTTGTATTATGAAGAAGAGCCTTAACCATGTAGATCTAAACTACTCCCTCAAATCATGTAATCATAAACCACCTTGCCCTATGGAAAGAAACAAATTATCTCATTAACTCTTCTCCTCCTCCCTTCCCAAATTTCAAACACTCTAAACTATGGTCAATAACTTCTGCTCTGTTTGTTAAAAATACGCTTGACCTTTTTATATAAAACTAGAGAGACTAAAAAACACTTTCACTGCTTGTATCTTACTATTCATATCCATAATCAAGAGATTCTTACTTTTCAATTTTTATTAAATTTTGTTTAGTCTCTCCCCATATCTAGTCATTCCAACTTCTCAATTTTTGCATTTTTTAGTCTCTTCAAACATATATTTAGTGGCCAAAACAGAACAGTTTAGAACTCACACTTAAATACTTTATCCTATCATGCCGTCATAGATTTTGTGTTGCTATAGCCGTTGTTGAATCTTCATTAATGTTATACCCTGAAAACAATTGACACCGTCTCAAGTGTTCTACAACACTGAAATGTCCTTTTCTGGATTTATCCAGTACAAAATAATACCATCTGCAAGTAAAGCTAACTTTCCTCATTATCATACCAGTTATATCTTTGAATTTGTGAGTTCTTTATTTTTCCTTGACAATAACTCCAAATATAAAGCAAATAAAAGGGAGAAATGACACCCCTGCCTGGTTCCTCTGTTCAAAAACAGCTGATCAGAGCGGAACCCTCCCACCCTAATTCTTGCCTCTAACCATTTATATATCCTCCTAACTAACCTTATTATTCTATCAGGGAAAACAAATGGCAGCATTGCCCTATTCATAAAATCACAGCTGACATTAATTCAATACCTTCTCTGCATCAAGACCCGCCATCAATAATAGTGCTTTCTTACACTCGGCTTCCATCTAGATCATCATTGCTCTGTTTATTTACTACCTGTGTAGGGGGGGCTGGTCCAAAAACCGTTTTTAGCCACGACCCAAAAGGACACACACACAAAAGTAAACATGAATAATCTAGAAACATACAATAAATAAATACAAAAATCAAATGTTTTTATAAAGTGTTTTGGAACATCCATCCTTGTTGCAGATCCTTCTACTTGTTACAGAATCTTACATAAACATTGCGGAGCTAGAGTCAACAGTAAAAGCACATTTGTTTACAATACTTACAGTATATACATAAAGACCCTTTTGAATTTCAACAATTCAAGAAAGAAGCAGGACAATACTTAGGATAACAAAACCAGGAAAGCCTGTCATATTGTCAGAATTTAACACTTCACAGTGAATGGAAGGTCGTATGCCATTTGATGGGATATGGTGTTTACCATTGTCCCTAAAGCACTCAACCCTCTTGTGCAAATGTTTGTAGAAGTCCTTTCTGAATTCAGCGAGAGATTCCAGGCTCCATAATTCAGGTTGAAGTTCTGGTCCATAATGCTGAGCCTAGTCAGGAGAAAGCACACTCTCCAGTAACTATTTTATATGGAGGTCTGTTTAATGTGACAGCTTTCTTGTGGATAATTCATAGGAAAGAAAACCTGGTCTTGGATGGGTAGCTTCCAACTCAAAGGTATCAAATTGTCACCGTTTAGTATTTTGTGAATAAAAAAAACCTACGAGATAAACTGCTCTTTTGGTGATGGAAAGGCCTTGTACACAATATCAAATGATAATTCGTAGGAAAGAAAACCTGGTCTTGGATGGGTAGCTTCCAACTCAAAGGTATGAAATTGGCACTGTTTAGTATTTTGTGAATAAAAAACCTACGAGATAAACTGCTCTTTTGGTGATGGAAAGGCCTTGTACACAATATCAAATGACGAGATCTGCAGTCAACAAGGAAGGTAAATCTGCAAATTTTATTTACGGTCATCTAAAGTTTTGGGGAATTTTTGAGTAAAAGGTAACATCAGGAAGACTGCAGTCCAAATTAGTGAGAACATTTTTGGTTAGGAAAAAGTGGGCTAAAGGGGATAGTAATTAGCGTTTCTACAGCAGAGTTTAATATGAAACAGTAATCATTTGATAAAGTTCTATTAAATTATATCCCAGTGACACCTCCAGATGCATCTGCAGTTATCTCCTATTGACACCACTACATGACAAACATTGCTTGCTCATATTTGCATCGATAATTCCAAAACCATGCAATGTACAAGGTTTTAAAAGATTTCATCTTAAAGCTTACACAATGGCAAACTCAACTGCATTAATATTTGACCTCTGTCTAGTGCAGGTAAAGAGATATTAACTGTTGTTTTTTATATTTATATAGATATAGTTTTCACAGTTTTCTAAATATTTCAACAACCAAGTTGTTGTTTCTTTCGGCTTATCCCGGATAGGGGTCACCACAGCGGAACTCCAGTCCACTAATGTTTGGTAGTGGATTTTTACGTGCAGAGTTACCAGCCCTGACGCACAACCTTCAACGAAGGTATGCCCATTCACGCATGCCTCCACACAGAAGACGCTCTAGCTGAGAATCGAACGCGACAACGTCTTGCTGTGAGGAGACAATGCTACCGCAGCACCACTACCGCAGGTATCTCAACAACCAAGTAAACAGACAGAACTCCTTAGCCTCATATGAAAACTCTCAGTTAGATGAATAACATGCTGCTGACAGTATGTGTGTAACTTGAGTGGTTGCTGAGATATTGCAAATTGTTTACAATATATTACAAGCATAATAGTTAGTGTTTACTGTGACTTCTACAATTCAGTTTAAGACCTAGAACCTAAAGAATAGTACCATTATAAAAATAGTTTGTGCTGAAGGGTTTGCCATTTATACTTCTCTCATAACCCCTATGGTTTCAGACATATGAACATTTGTTTGAAATGTGAGGACATAATTTGATTCTGTCAAAACGCTGAGGCTCCACCCATTTGAAGTTACAGTACAAACTTCCTGAGCTCCATTTCAGTGAATGAGTTAATGGTGTCAAATGTTTGCCTCCCATCCACAAAAACACACTGATCCATATCTATCAATACTCACATCACCTTTGCCATTATTTTAGTTTAGTCATAAACACTCTATAATCATAGTTAAAGCTGCAGTGATGTTATACCCAAAGAGAGTTAAAGACCATTGAGACCCAATCCCGTATAACCTGTATGTTTTCACATACTTTGAGGAAACCTATGCCTGACACACACACACACACACACACACACACACACACACACACACACACACACACACACACACACACACACACACAGTTTTCCAAAGGACCAGTTAGTATTTGAAACCTTTTGTTCTGAATATTCCCGGGGAGACATGGAACACAAGAAGATACCCAGCATCGATAAAAACAAGTATCCACTGTATAGTGAAAGATGGCAGCCCCTTATATCAAGGATTCCCATACCAATGGAATAAATTACTGGTTTTAATTAAATTCAGCCCATCCAAACATACCTTTGACAAGAAATTGGGTGAATGTATGGGCACCTTTAAGTACAGACGTTAGATCTAGGGCATTGAAGTGTTTGGTGTCCTATTTTTACCAAACCTATGAACTCATAAATAAATTTATGAGATATATATAGATGAAATAGTAGCTATTGTTTATTGTGTTACTAGGCTTCCTTTCTAATGCACCTTAAAAGGGAAGTTGCATGTCCATTACAGTATAGGTACTACTCTGGGCAGGCTCTACTCCTGGTGGTTTCATTTCTACAAGTATAGATTTGTGCATACATTTCTGCAACACCTTCAACTAACTGCAGTAGACAAAGCTCTTCTATCAGGTTATGTCATTTTCACTTTATGGATAACAAACAATGAAATGATTAATTGGAAAGATATTTATGTAGTACTGTGAGGTGGAACTGAGGTAGCTATGTGCATATACAGGCTGTATAAGTCAGTGCTAACAAGCCCTATTACACTTTCTATTCTATGGTCTCAAAGGAGAAGATCAGAGTTATTTAGTAAGGATATAATATAAAAACATTCTGTACATAATTACACATTGAAAGTCTAATGAACTATAAATATAGGATGTTAGTTTGCAAAGTTTTGATTAGCATTCTTAGGTGCAGTTATGAAGAGTAAGAGAGGTGCTAATCAGTTTTGATAGCAGACTGTCAAATAGAAAGTTGCAGGTGTATTTTCAGGCTGAATAAAGCTAAAGCCTAGACATTTACAAGGAAGAGGTCCTGGGATTATCTTGTATCTATAGAGGTCATGAGTTCCAGAACATTATAAACAGGACTACCACAGAGAGATTGCTGTAACAGACACAGACTTTTGACTCAGTAAGGAACTGATTGCAAGTGTGCAGGTCAGAAGTGGGGATGTAATGTAACAGATGATTTGGCATTAAGAACAGACATTTGTCTGGGTGGTATATGGTAGATCAAGATCAGAGTGTGCGTTGTACCTTTAAGAACCCTTCCAGTCTATGGACACGTGCATATAAGTACTGATCCTTCAAGCAAGAGTGCCATTTTGAATGAGCAGCCAGAGTGAAAGCACGTATGTGTGTACCAGTCACTTAGTTTAAGTTTAATGTTCCAGTCATCCATCCTGATGTGTTTGTGCATAATAAACTACTTAAACGAACACCCACGTCTCATCGTCTTATCGAGCGACATTCTGTCAGAATGGGATCCAAAGTCAAAACCATGAGGCACACAGTCGGTAGTGGAGAAATATACATGAGTGGACCATCCAAAGCTCAAATGACTCGCAAACAGGTCAGAAATTAAAAAAAACAACCAGATTTTTTCTCTACATGCTTCTTTTTCATATTAACTAAAGCTATTCAAATATCCAAAGTATTCAAAGTGTTGACAAGTGTGTGCAGTACAATAGTACAGTTACTTCACAAAAGTACCAGTCTTTTCAAAGGGATTGTTGTACATTTGAATATTATCACAAGTACCTGGTGTGTCTTTGAAACTTTTGGCATGGTAATTTTGCAGGCCTGCTCCACTTGTATTTGATAATCATATTGCAGAAAGTGTGGGAGAGTGTTTCAGCAAGAGTATGATATTTCCATACAGGCTGCTTTTTCTGACAAAGACACACATACAAAAGCATTGACTGTGATTAATTTAGCTGGTTCAAAAGCCATTGAGTGGGAGCATTCATTTGTGTATGCCCCAGCTGTGCATGCAGGGGAGGAAGAGGACCGCCACATTGTGGTACAGGCTAAAACGCGGGAAGACCCTGAATGCTTAAAACATAAATTTAGAGAAACGTGCAACCCCCAAACAAATATTACAATTGAAAGGCACATATTTTACACAAGAGATCAAAAGCCTGGTGAAACATTTGCAGCATATATAACTGACTTAAGAAATAAGGTTAAAACGTGCAGATTTGGTGATTTAAGGGATGAGTTGATAAAGGACTGACTTGTGTGTGGTATTACAGATGATGCAGTGAGAGCGATTTTGCTTTGAGACAGTGATTTAACTTTAAACAAGGCCATAGAGATTTGTCAGATATGCGAGCTCACAGAAAAGCACACGAATATGCTTACAAATGAGAGAAACATGCTTGCAGTGCCTTCCAATGCTAATGATGATAGTATGTAACATGAGGTTAAAAGTTACACAAGAGTACAACCACACCCTGGACCTCTCTAGCAAAACCTGTGGTTTCTATAAAAGCTAGAGCAGCTTCAGTAAAACTCAGTCACCCTCAATGAAGCAGAGGGGAGACTTAGCAAACACCAGAGGCAAACCTCATAGATAACTGTTGTAACTGTGGAGGTACTCATGAGCACATGCGAGATAAGTGCTTAGCTTTAGGTCAACAGTGCCACGAATGTAAAAAGTGGAATAATTTCAAAAGACTTTGTAAATCTAAAGGGCATATTCTTTTATTAAAAGAGCATTCAAAGAGGCATGTTGATCAATTGGAAAGCTCCGAGCCTACTTTTTATGTTGACGGTGTGTCTGTGCTTAATGAAACAGTCAATGCAGTAGACTTGTGGGCAAAGAGTGAAGTATTTTGTACTGTTCTGTTTAATGAGAGACCTACAGAGCTCAAAGTTGATACTGATTCAAAGTGAAATTTAATGTCAGCAGATATGTTTGCTAGAGTAAAAGCTGGTGAGAAACTTGATCTGACAAAGTGTGCAAAGCTTGTTGCTTATGATGGTGAAGAAATTCAAACCAAAGGCGCTGTAGTGCTTTCATGTTATTCTGCTGGGAACAGCTATGACTTGCAGTTTTACATAGTCAAGAGACACTTGCAGTCATTATTAGGCCTCAAAGACAGTTTGAAAATGACTGCTTTCATTTAATAAAGAAGACAATCATGTAAGCACAAATAACAGCTCAAATTTCACCCAAACTATTTTTTCTGACTATGCGAATATTTATGAAGACAAGTTAGGCAAACACCCAGTCGTGTACTCCATGAAGTTAAACCATGAGGTAAGCCCAGTCATCACACCAGCACAGAAAGTTCCTGTAGCTATGCAGAACAGTGTCAGAGCTGAGCTAGACAGAAGAACCAACCGAATGGGTATAGGTTCATAGATAGGTACTAGGCTATAGGCCCTAGGGCCTATATAAGCCTAGTCAAAAGGTACCCTGGTTTTCACCACCCAAGAAAATTATTTTCCTGTGCCACTGTTGAGCAGAGCCACAGAAGTGATCCCCGGGGTGAATTTCCTATCTCCCATCCAAACATCAAGATGTTTTTGCTAATGAGGAGCTTTGTTTGATATAGATAGGTAGTTTGTTCCAGAGTATGGGAAGTCTCTGGGACAGGAATCTATCCCTCCAGCATGTTCTGTTTATTGTGGTAGCAAGGTTTAGGTCCCTAGAGTGTGTAGCTCGTAGGGATTGGGATTTCTTTAAGTGGAGCATGTCTAAAAGCTCTGGGTTTGACATAGCTTTGTGTGTTAGGCAGAGATCGCCTCCGAGTAGGCGATATGTGACGGAGTAAAGTGCAGTCTGCGTAGGGCATCTGTTTGAGGCCGGTAATCCTCTTTGTGAGGTGTCTCTGTGGCCTTTCCAGTTGTTGTAGACGTCTTGTGAGGTACATACCAAAAAAGTGGCATTGTACTCTATAATGAGTCTAACGAGTGACGAGTAGAGAGGAACAATGGCCTCTTTTTTTCCCTGGATGAGAAACCTTTTGTGATGAGGTGTGCCATGTAGAAGGATTTCCTGACTACTGTGGCGATGTGATTATCAAAGGAGAAACTACTGTCTACCTGTGTCCCAAGGTCTCATCACACTTTTGGTGTTAAGTAGACTACCGCCTATGTGGTAGTTCATGGGTACAGAGTTTTTACCAAAAGGGATGACAATTCAGTTTTTGGCATTGAGCTTGAGGCCATGGCTTTGACACCAGGCATCTGTCTCAGTGAGGCGCTTTTGTAGGATGTCCACATCTTTTGGAGTTTTGACTATGGCTCCTAGTTTGCAGTCATCTGTGAACTTCGTTAGCCAAAGACATTCTGTGTTTGGTATCTAACTTCTCTGAAGTACAGGGTAACAGGAGAGGACCCAGGACTGAACCCTGTGGTACTCCACTTGTCACTGGTCTGAAGTTGGATTTGGAGTCTGCTACTTTCAAAGTGTGGGTTCTGTCAGTGAGCCATTTATTGTGACAAAGGGATTTATACCTAGTTTAGTGAGTCTAGTTTAGTGAGTTTATCTATAATTCCAGAGTAGGGGATGGCGTCGAAAGCCTTGGCGAGATCTAGATAGGCTGTGTGAACCACCTTACCCTCATCTACGGCTTTGGTGACTGCTTCAAAGAAGTCTATCAGGTTTAGGAGACATGATCTGCCTTTTACAAACCTGAACTGGGTGGGGGTCCTGAGTTTGGAGATTACCAATGTCATTGTTTATAAGTTCCATGATGATACATTCCATAGCCTTGCAGACCAGGCTCATTAGGCTAATGGGGTGGTAGTTTCCGGGGTCTGTGGTGGCTCCCCCTTTGTGGAGTGGGATAACCGGTGCTGTGCGCCATTCAGTGGGCACATAGCCTGAGGTGAGGCTATGACTGAATATGGTACTTAGGTGGGGTGCCAGTTCGTTCTGCAGTTCATGTAGAATACAGCCTGGGATGTTGTCAGGTCCCATGGATGCTGTGTTCTTGGCTTTGGATAGTGTGTTTTTTACCTGTGCAGCCGTGATTACAGGAACTTTGCATTCTTCTGGTATAGAGTTGGGCCCTTTAGGGGATGACAGTGGGGTAAAGTTAGCATTGAACCTATCTGCCAGGATGTTGGCAATATCAGTTGGTTCTGTATATTTAGTGCCATTGTGCTGTAACTCAGAGCAGATCTGAGTGTTGCCATTGAGATTCCTGACATAGCTATAGAATGCTTTGTGGTTGTCTTTAGAGTCAGTGGCGATTTTGTTTTCGTAACTAGCTTTGGAGGATTTTATGAGGGATCTCAGCTTCTTACTGAGGCTGACCAGGGAGTTTCTCCAGTCATGGGATTTTACTCTTTTGCAACAGTTTCTATCTTCTGTTGTAGAGTTTGTTTATGGCAGGGGACCACCAGATTGGCTTCCTTTTTTTGGAGGATAGCATCTTGGTTCCGTTAGGGATTGCACGATCCATGCACTCGTGTAAGTGCTTATAAAGTGCATTTGTGTAGGATTCAGCAGTCATACCTCTATTGTCCACCAGCATGGGTGTCGTGAAGTTTGCCACTTCTGTCTTAAGAAGGTGGCTTTGGAGAAATGTTTTACTGTGGTTTCCAGAATGGGGGTTGGGGGAGGGATGTGGATGTCTGGGGTGATTAGCTTGTGGCCGGATCTAACAATGAGGAATTGACCTCTGGTGTGGAGCACCGGTTGCCCATGTTGGTAATAACTAGGTCTAGGATATTTTTGCCCCTGGTGGGGGTTTGGATAAGCTGATCCAAGGCATTGGAATTTATGAATTCCAGAAAACGTTCAGCACAAGAGTTGGTACATGAGTAGTTTTCCCAGTTAATTGTTGGGTAGTTTAAATCGTCCATTATTAGGGTGTTAGGTTGTACCCTAATATTTTCTAGTGCATCAAGAAATGAGGAGTGGGAATCCTGGGGCATGGTGGGGGATCTGTAGCAAGCTACAATTTGGACTGCGGTCCTGCCAAGAGTTATTTGCACTTGGATAATCTCGGATGCATTATACTGACCAACTAGCCTGGAGGTGTGGATATCCTTAATGAATATGGACACGCCTCCGCCTTTAGTGTTTCGGTCCAGGTTACGTGGCCGAAAGGTGTGGTATGAATTATAGTCTGGTAATGCAGGGGTACTGTCTGGAGCCTTGAACCAGGTCTCTGTCACTGCACAGATGTCGATGTTCTCCATTTTAAGGAGTGCCTTGAGTGAGTGCATTTTGAGGTTTAGACTTCTAGCATTTAGTAGCAATACCCTTAGATTCTTCTTGCTTGTACCGGTTACGGTGGTGAATTCGTCATTTGAACCTTGCCTAAAAAAGGCACTATAGGGGTGGCTAGAGCCTTAGCCAGTATCCGGAATCCCAGGGGCAACAGGTGCAGGCCATCTCTGGCAAAGCATTGTGGTTTGTCGATCATGTCATCCCGGGCAGACAGATACTGTATCCCCTTAGAATGACACCAGAAGCTTAGCCAATTGTTGAAGTCAATCATTTTGTCCTTGTACTGTGGTATCATTCTGGGTGATGGCAAGATGCTACTCAGGGCTAGGGTCATACCTGCATACCTGTAGGCAATGTGAAGTAGAACATTTTCCATGGTGGTAGCTCATAAGAAAAGCTCAGATATTATTAAAATATTATTGATCCAAAATATTTGAACAAAGCACTAAAACAACCTCATCATCAAATGGGAACTGCTGAAGAAGTTGCTGCTCTTATGCCAACCATCACTGTTTTTTTTTTTCATCTTAGATGCAAAAAGTTAATTTTGGCAAATTTTGCTTGATTGAAAATCTTCATTGCTAACCACTTTCAGTATGCCATTTGGCATGTACAGATTTTTTGAGAATGCCAATTCGAATAAATTCTGCCAGTGTCTTCCAACATGCGATGGAATTTTTTCTGGCTATCCATGTGCTATATCAGATGATATTCTTGTAGTAGGCAATGTGAAGTAGAGCATGATAGAAATCTCAGGAAAGTTCTGGAATGTGCTCGTAAAGGGAATCTTAAGCTGAATCCTCAGAAATGTAAATTCAGGCTAAAATAAGTTACCTATGCATAAGTTACCTATGTAAGTCATTCATTTACTAGTTTAGGCTTATGACCAGATCCTTCCAAGCAAACTGCAATTCTTGAGATGCCAGCTCTAGCTAATGTTTAAGCCTTGCAACGTTTTCTTAGCATGGTCAAATATATGGGCAAGTTCATTCCTGACGAGTGACCTTTCAGTACTGCTAAGAGAGCTGACACGCAAAGATGTCACATGGTCCTGGCTGGAACACCACTAAAGAGCATTTGATGTCCTGAAACACAGAAATGCCACCCCACCCACTTTAAGATACTAAGACGTTCACAAACCAGTAACTCTTCCCTGTGATGAAGTTTGGTCTTGTTGCAGTCATTCGTCAAGAGAGCAGACCAGTAGCCTATGCATCGAGAACTCAAACCCAAACCGAGATGCAGTATGCTCAAGTAGAAAGAGTTTTTGGCAACTGTGTTTGCATATTCGAAGTTCCATGATTATATTTATGGCAAACCTATTCAAATCAAAGCTGACCACCAACCTTTGGTTGGTATTTTGAAAATGCCAGGGCACACAGCTCCTGTGAAATTGCAATGCATGATGCTCAAATTGCAGAAGTACAATTTCAATCTTGTTTACACCAAAGACAAACCTTCATCTTGCTGATACTTAATCCCGATCACCCATTCAAACCAATGAACAACACAACAATGAGAAACATGATTTTGAAGTCATGGAATTGAGAAATTTTTCTTCCACACATCTTGATGAGCTTAGAACTCAAATAGCTTCAGATCCAATTCTCCAGAAGCTCAACCATTTTATCAGTTGAGGATGGCCGTCAAATCTTGTTTACCAGTAGGTGTGCAGCAGTATTTTCCTTACAGAGACGAGATTTTGATGGAAGATGCTATCATCATGAAAGGTCCAAAATTGATTGCTCCAAAATCCTTCCAACAAGAGTATATGATGATCCTGCATCATGGCCACCCAGGAACTGATTCTACCAAAAGAAGGGCAAGAGGTCTAGTATTTTGGCCTTCTATGTCAAAAGATATTGGGAAAATACTTTCTTCTTGCTCTGTTTGTAACAGTACTAGTAATGTCTTACAGCTTTTCCCAGTTAGGGGTCGCCACAGCGGAACTCCGTTCCGCTAATGATTGGCAGTAGATTTTTACAATGCCGAGTTGCCAGCCCAATGCCCAACCTTCCATGAAGCCACACCCATTCATGCTCACACCTACCTGCATGTCTAACATTACTCCACCGTGGGGAGGACATGCAGACTCCACACAGAAGGAGCTCCAGCCGAGAATCGAACAGGGGAACCTCTTGCTGTGAGGAGACAACTCTAACCGCTACTAAACTGCATTAACAAAGGAAACCACTTCAGTTAAGCCAGATTCCTGAACTACCTTGTTCAACAGTAGCTACAGATATTTTTGAATGGAATGGACAACATTACCTGGTGGTAGTAGACTCTTATTCAATTTGGTTTGAGATTGACCTACTTCCTAACCTAACTTAAAGTACTGTCATTTTGAAGTTGAAGAGGCATTTTTCTGTCGATGGTAGCCACACAAAGTCCTTTCTGACAATGCTGCACATTTTACAAGTCAGCAGTTCAAATAATTTGCCAAGACTTGGGACTTTGTTCATGTTACTAGTAGTCCTGAATATCCACAATCAAATGGCTTGGCTAAAAGTACAGCTCTAAGTGCAAAACAGCTGTTCAAGAAATCCGAAAGACAATACTGTCACTGCTCGACAGAGGCACAGCAAAATAATGGGTATAGTTCCCCATACTAAAGGGGTGGCGTAAGCCACAAAACGATGGGCTAGGCTTGTAAATGCCCTCGGGCAGATAGCCTAGTATGAACCTATGAACCTAATACTGGTGTTTTTCTAAACTTTCTTAATCTCAGAAACATTCCTCACAATAATTTACTTGGTTTGCCTGCTCAGAGCTTTATATTAGGACAAACCAGAACCACACTGCCAATCAGTAAGAATTTGTTGGTTCCAAGTGCTGAAAACAAATCAGTAAACGGTAAACGTCTAAAAAAGCGCTTGCCCCAAATGTCCTGCTACGACAAAACCAGCAAACCTCAGAATCCATTAAAAGGAGAAATAGTGAGGATCCAGACAGCAAAAGGATTTGATCGGATTGGACTTGTAAAACATTTATGTGAAGAACAGAGATCGTACATCATTGAATCACAAGGGATGGAATTTAGGCAGACTCAGAAACATTTATTACCAGTGTCTGAGCCAGTGTTACAGCATCTTGTCTGTAATGGAGACATTCTCAAAGCGATTTGTCCAATGTTCATGTTCCAGAGAACATTTCATCATCTGTTCCTGTAAGTATCCCTGAAAATCCTGAAGCAGAACATTCTTCAGTGACTGTCCCTGTTGCTAAACCCAGTTCTAATTACTATATCACGAGGCCAGGTCTTACCTCAAGACCTAATCCTATATACACAACAACTTGGACATGATTGTTCTTGTTTATATACGTCTTTGCATGCCTATTCAATTGTCATTTTTTCATTGCATGACAGATTAGTCAAAGAGGGAGGATGTAGATCAGAGTGTGTGTGTTGTACCTTTAAGAACCATTCCAGAAGGAGAAAACTGATGTGGAATAAGGTGAAGTCCCAAGACTGGAAAAACTCCCTTATCAGCCTCAACAGAATGTTGAGATCCCTCATCAAATCCTCTAAAGCTAGCTATGAAAACAGAATTGCAGCAGATAGGAAAGACAACCACAAGGCTTTCTATAGTTATGTAAAGAATCTCCATGGCAATACCCAGATTTGCTCTGAGCTACTGCACAACGGTACCTCCTATACCGAGCCAACAGATATTGCAAATATACTGGAGGACAGATTCAGTGCTAACTTACCCCTCTCCCCCCCACCCCAGGACCAATCACAATACCAGTAGATTGCCAGGCACCCAGTATTACTGCTGCACAGGTTAAAACAGCACTGTTCAATGCCAAGAATACAGGTTCTATAGGACCTGACAGTATCCCTGGCTGTGTTCTACATGAACTACAGAGTGAACTGGCACCTCACCTGTGTGCTCTCTGTTCAATCACAGCCACACCTCAGGCTTTGTCCCTACTGAATGGTGCACTGCTACAGTCATCCCTCTCCACAAAGGAGAAGTGATTACAGACCCTGGGAACTATTGCCACATTAGCCTGATGAGTCTGATATGCAAAGCTATGGAACACATCATAATGGACCTAATAAACAATGGATATAGGGAATCTCTAATCTCTGGATCCTACACAGTTTGATTTTGTGAAGGGTAGACCATGCCTGCTCAACTTGGTCGACTTCTTTGAATCAGTCACCAGAGATATGGATGAAGGTAAGGCGATTCATACAACCAGCCTTGATCTGGCCAAGGCCTTTGATACCATTCCCCACTCAGGAATCAAAGAAAAACTTACTAAGCTAGGCATCAACCCTTATATCACTAGGTGGGTTGCAAACTGGCTCACAGATAGAACCCACAGTGTGAAAGTAGCGGACTCCAAGTCAGACTGCCAACCAGTCATGAGTGGAGTCCCACAGGGTTCGGTCCTGGGTCCTCTCCTGTTTGGTACCTACTTCTCTGAAGTCCAGGCCAACATGAAGGGACTCGGGCTGACAAAGTTCACAGATGATTGCAAGTTGGGAGCTATTATTAACTCCCCAAGTGATGCTGACATCCTACAGAAAGGCCTCAATAAGACCAACGACTGGTGTCAGAACCATGGCTTTAAGCTCAATGCCAATAAATGTGTGGTCATCCTCTTTGGGAAAAACCCAGCTCCCTTGAATTACCACACCGATGGTAGTCCACTGAACACAGAACGCATTATAAGAGATCTGGGAACACAGGTTGACAGCAACCTCTCTTTTGACCACCACATTGCCACTGTGGTCAGAAAGTCCTATGTGGCACATCTCATTACTAAGGGTTCTGTATCCAGGAAGAAAGAGGTCATTGTCTCCCTCTACTCTTCCCTCATTAGGCCAATCATCAAGTACAATGCCCCATTTGGCATGTACCTCACTAGATACCTGCAACAGCTGGAGAGGCCACAAAAGTACCTCACAAAGAGGATCCTAGCCCTTAAACACTTGTCCTATACAGACAGACTCAAACTATTCTCTGTCTCACATCGCCTACTTAAAGGCGATCTCTGCTTGACTTACAAAGCCATGTCTGAACCAGCTCTGTTAGAAATGTTACATGTAAAGAAATCACAATCCCTCTGCACTACATGCTCCAGAGACCTCAACCTCATTACCACAATCAACAGAACAAGCTGGAGGGATAGGTTCATAACCCAGAGACTGCCCATATTATGGAACAGACTCCCCATACATGTCACGCAGAACATCTCACTGTCCCTCAAAGAGAAATTTTGATGAGTAGATGGGAAATAGAAAATTCACCCTGGGGATCACTCCAGTGGCTCTACTCGACAGAGGCACTAGGAACTAAGGTTGGGTGGTATGATGCCAGGGTAATCCTACAGGCTATGTTTGTAAAGGCTCCAGTGCCATTAGCCTAGTACACACCTATAAACCTATGGGTACCAGCATACAAGTACTGAGCACGTGCAAGCAAGAGTGCCATTTTCAGTGAGCAGCCAGAGTGAAAGCATGGATGTGTGTAGCAGCCAGTCAGTTTGTTTAATGTTCCAGTCATCCATCCTGATGTGTTTGTGTGTAATAAACTACTTAAAACGAACACACAAGCCTCATCGTCTTATTTGAATACACAAGACAAGTGACAGTAGAGTGAGCTTTTGTTACAGTGGTGGTAGTTTACTGGTTAGTTCAAGCCAATTACTTTGTGTAAAGGAAATACAGTGGTGGGATTCAGAAGGTACAAGTGGCAAATTCAAATGAACTGAAATGATGCTAATGCAGCACTGTGAACAAATAGATAATGCCACTAAAACTCAAACCACCAAATGAGTGGTACAAGCGCCAAAATAATACCAAGAATTAGTGACTTCATTCTTTATTATCAGGACTTCATTTTACATACGTGCGTTTTTATACACTTGAAAAATCACATAACTATAACATCCAATCAAATTAATTACAGAAAACCCTTGTTGATGACTTTGTATTTAAAATTTAAACAAATGTAATATATTTGAGTAGAATCTGTAGTTTTATTGGCCATTTTGGGCTATTTCTATCCCTTTCATCTTTCTGTTTAAAAACTCATGTTTGCACTGTTTTGTGCATCGCCCAGGGCCGTTTAACTGCGGTTAAACTATTCTCGGTGGCAGAAAGTCTTCTCTTCAAATTTTCCCTTATAAACTAGCCAGTTTTCTAGTTTTAGTACTCAAAACAGTTTCCTTGTGCTCAGCACTTCTTCTAAACTCATTACAAGCACTAAATCTACAAATCACTGCAACACTCAACTTTCCTCACTTGTTAGGAGGAAAACTGGTTTTAGTACTTAAATTAGAAAGCACCTATACAGGCATGTCTAAGGGTCAGCTCCCAGTATTTTCCTCTGTCCACCTGATGAATCTGGGCATCTTGGGGCAATGTAGCAATTGCCTCATGTACACTGACAACCCTCTCCTCCTACCACCCAACACTACAACCTGTGAGAGATGCACTTATATAGCCAAACTGGAAGACAAGCTCTCCCCAGCCAAGACTGTACTAGGCTGTCAAGAGAAGGTAAACACCTGTACCACATTACACTCAACACATAGTCCATCAAAACCTACACCACCTAAACCCACACATAGTAACACAAAACACACAACTACATTCACAGAGGCTCTCAATAAAAATCTGCCCAAACAACAGAGACCTCCAAAGATAAAATGCAAGCAACCACCAACCCCCAACACTACCCAAATGACACACAGCTCACAAAATCAGTGTGCCACTCAACCTCAGCCCATGCGGCAAAACAACGGACCCAACACACTAGTCATAGGAGACTCTATAGTCAGGCAGAATGATGTCCCACTCACCAGGCTAAACAAGGAGAAAGTTACTGTCAACTGCCTGTCAGGTGCCAGGATCCACCACGTAATGCACACACTCAGTTCACTCCACAGCAAGTACAAATATGACTCTGTCATTATCATGTTGGTGTGAATGACCCGAGACATACCCCCCTGGACTACATGAAAAGAGATATGGAGGAGCTCTCGGATTATGTAGCCCAGGCAGTATGACCCTAGCCCTGAGTAGCATCCTGCCATCTCCGAGAATGATACCACAGTACAAGGACAAAATGATTGACTTCAACAACTGGCTAAGCTTCTGGTGTCATTCCAGGGGATCCAGTATGTGTCTGCCTGGGACGACATGATCAACAGACCACAATGCTTTTCCAGAGATGGCCTGCACCTGTTGCTCCTGGGATTCCGGATACTGGCTAAGGCTCTTGCCAATCCATAGTGTCTCTTTTAGGCAAGGTTCAAACGACAAACTCACCACCACAGCAGATACAAGCAAGCAAAATCTGAGGGTAATGCTACTCTGTGCTAGAAGTCTAAACCTCAAAATGCATTCACTCGAGGCACTCCTAAAAATGGAGAACATTGACATCTGTTCAGTGACAGGGACCTGGTACAAGGCTCCAGAGAGCACCCCTCATTACCAGGCTATAATTTATACCACACCTTTCGGCCACCTAACCTAGATTGAAACACGAAAGGAGGAGGCGTGTCCATATTCATTAAGGATATCCACACCTCCAGGCTAGTTGCTCAACATAATGCATCCGAAATAATCCAAGTGCAACTAACACTGGGCAAGACTGCAATCCAGGTTGTAGGTTGTTACAGACCCCCCCCCACAATGCCCCAGATAATATTACTGTACAGCCCAATACCCTAATAATGGGTGATTTCAACTACCCCGCCATTAACTGGGAAAACTACTCATGTACTAACTCATTTGCTCAACGTTTTCTGGAATTCATAAATTCCAATGCCCTGGATCAGCTTGTCCATACACCCACCAGGGGCAGCAATATCCTGGACCTGGTCATTACCAATTGATAGAGATTGTATAAATTAAAAAGCTTTTCCCCAAAATTGTGGGCTTACTGTAAATGGCATTCTGTTATAGAAAAAAGGAAGTTACATTGACATTTCAAACAGGAACTTTGCATCTCAGGGACTTTTTCATCTCAAGAATAACTTGCACTTTCCATTTGTCATTTCAACAGAAACTGTCCAGGCTAGAAATAACCAATGGACTTTTTCATGACACAAACAGATAACCCCGCTCAAGGGGAGGGGTATGGTACAGTCCGTACACAGCTCCATACATTTGAGAAGTTGTTAAAGTTCAAAGGCCTGCAAGCTGACAATCTTGACTTAAAACATTCATTGGAACTAAACCAAGTGCCGAAAGGCTTAAGAATATGGAAATTTCCCAATGAGACAGAGACTGGATCGATTATGCATGGTGAGCTATTGGAGCTTTTTGACTGCACTGGGTTAGATCTAGTGCGGATTATTATTAGAGAAAATTATTGTAAACTGTGTGTACTAGAAAAAGAAATAACTGAAATAAACAGCATAAATAGTGACTTGCTGTTTGAAGCTAACAAGCATATATACCATTCTATTTTCATTGAAACAGACAAATATATGAAAGAAAATTTAGTCAGAAAACAAAAGAAAATATTAAGAGATACTAATGATTACATACATAAAACTGTTTACCCTTTACCTAGTAAGCGTGCTAAGGAACAAAATGGTTTGGCTAACCGTTCTGAAGATGAATTTAACAGGGACAATGAGCCATCAAGTGAGACTGTTAATGATTTTTTAGAAAAGCCTCCACTCCCAAGAATGTCCAAGAGAATGCAGAACAGACAACAGAGACAATGGGGGGGGACAAGTGAGGAATTCATTCTACCAACACCAGTGGAAGAACTAGGTGTTAAGTGACATTATGTTGAATGGACACAGTTCTAACTATGAAGGCCATTACAATGATGTGGTACCTGTTGACCAATTTGTATGTGACTGTATTTCTAAGAATGGTTTTAGTGTGTATAATTTTTTGCAGCACACCATAAATGAAGTGCATATGACCTTGTTTAGTAAAGGTTTTTCATTTGTGCCAAGTTTTAAGCAAGATGTTGCTAAAGTTAACTAATTTTAAACTTATTAGACAATTAAGCCTGAAGTTTTATTTTCATGACAAACAGAAGTCAGTTGTACCTTATGTTACACAGCTAAAAAGGAAAAGTACATTTGTCCCACCGATTTACATGTAGCTGCATTTGAGACTGTTTGTGAAAATGAAATAAGATGTATTTTTAAGAATTCAGGAAACCGCCAGGAGTACAATTTAACAAGGGATGAAAGGAATGTGTTGAAACAACTTAAAAAGAGCATAACCAGGTTAGAGTTATGAAGACTGACAAGAGGGGGGGGGGGTTGTTTTGATGGATCACCAGGATTATGTAAGTAGAATTTATGAGCTGTTAAATGACACTGAAACATATGAGAGGGTCTCTATTAATGAGATGAGGAGAGCATATAGTAAAATTGACTGGGTCTTACATGATGTTTTTAACGCAGAATGTGCTTGATTATACAGAGTACAAATATACGACTGGATTTCCCAATAACACCCAAGATATTTGGAATTCCAAAAATCCACAAAGATTTACACAACCTCCCCATTTAGGTCCATTGTCTCTGTGACTGGCTCAAAAACTAAGCCTATAGCAGCATACATAGACTTCTGGTGTAAAAATTGTGTACAGTATCATAAACACATTTTAAAGGATTTGTGGCACTGTTTAGAAATCTTAAGGGACACTTCCATTAATGATGACTTTTTATTTGTTACAGTTGATGTCACAAATTTATTCACCTCTATACCGCACGATCAAGGCTTGGTGCTTTTTGGAGATGCCCTGTTTGGCAAAGAGGGAATGCACAATGTGAAGAGACAGCTTTTAGTTGATTTGATGGAACTAGTGTTATTGAATAATTTCCTACTATTTGAAAGTGAAATTTTCCATCAAACAATGGGTGTGGGGCTAAATGTGCGCCCATATATGCTGACCTGGTCTTAGCCAAGTGGGAGGAAAACTGTGGTTTTGAACACAACTTGTATGGTAAAGTGATTACATGGTTAAGATTCCTTGATGACATACTGATCTTATGGCAAGGTTCAGTAGGTGAGCTTGAAGAATTTATTAGTTATTTAAATTATACGTCATTTTTGAACTTTACATGTAAAGTTGGTAACGAGAGCATTGATTTTCTTGACATTACACTAATTTGGGATAAAAATAAAAATTAATTTCTAGAGTGCATAGAAAGAAAACATACTCCTAATTCCCTCCTACATTACAACAGTTGTCAACCTCCTACATTACAACAGTTGTCACCTCAACCATCAAAAAGAGTGTACTAAAGGGCCAAATGGTTAGGATTTCAAGACTGACAAGTAGTGAAGGTGATTTTGAATAGGAAATGTATACTCTTGTAGGTATGTTTCAAGAAGGAGGTTACCCAAACAAGTTACTGATTTAAAATTAGGAATGAAGTACGTAGAAAAAGAAAAAAAAATTCTTGCCTATCTTGCATACCAACACAGGGACTCACAAAATTAAAGGTGATAGATTATGGTACATCTTTAGTATTGCCTTTTAATTATGAAGCTATACACATATGGACTATGGCCGGCCATTCATGGAACCAGATTGTAAGTCCTGACATTAAAAATATGTTAGGATTGGCCCCTAAAGTGACTTTTTCTAGAGGTGCCAACCTTAAGAATCTATTTGAAAAAAACATGTAACAAGTAAAGGATGGTATCTAGGATGTCTAAGTGTAACATGTGTAAAGCATGTAAAGTTTATTAACACAGGGCCATATGTCATGGTTGAGGGGTACCAACGTTCGATACCTAGTCCAGGCAATTGTAATATTAGGATGGTGGTCTACATAGCGACATGTGTGACCTGTTCAGCATTCTATGTGGGTAAAACCACTAGAAAAATGAAAGAAAGAATATTAGAGCATGTAAGGGACATTAAAAAAAGAAAGAAGGAAAGTGCACTTTATAATCAATCAGTGAAATGTGAGGGTTTCAATAAAGTCTTGTTTTTTATTATTGACAGAATTGTTGACCATTTTAGAGAGGGTGATGTTAACCTATACCTAGAGAATTTGGAGTTAAAATGGCAATTGAGGCCAAAATGCCACTATATCTACAGGCGGACAAAATGCCACTATATCTCCAGGCATTAATGATAATATATCATTAAGTTCAGTATTGAAGTTAAGAGCATTGCAGGTTTAAGGTGACCATTAGAAATAATGTCTCTTTTATAATAACACTACCCCCCCCCCTTTTTTTTTGTAATGTCACATATGCAGGTTTAAAATACATATATGTTTCTTTGGTACACTTCTGTTAGTCAAGTTTTTTAATTTATTTATAGCAGGATTTGCACATATTTATGTATATTTATATTCATTTGTGCATATTTATATATATTTTTATTTAGTCATCCAGTTATTTAATATTATAGAACATTTATCAGTGTGTTCAATTGTTTTTAACTATTTTTTTAAGAATTAATTGGCACAGCATTTTATAATTAGTAGTGGGCGTGTTGTATTTTAGAGTTGTATAAATGTACAGTTTTTTTGTGTTAATTCACTTTGATGATGCCCTATGGACATTGGGTGAAAGCGCTTAGTCGGTGAATAAACAGTTCCTTTGTTCTCCTTCCTACCAGTTTGTGGATTACTTAGCGTTTTTGACACTTTTTTCTTTTATGTGTACAGGCTCCTTTGAGCAAGTTTGCTTTATTTTGTGTTTTGTGACATTAAAAAGAACACTGACATTTAAGAGAGAGTATATAAACTGGACAGTATATTTTCTCTTTAGTGACATCTTTGAGTGTGCATCAGTCATTACTTTGTGCTCTACTATAGTAGAATTGAAATAACTCTGACAGTATTAATGGTTTGGCAAGAATTTGTACCAATACAAATAAATATCAACAGATAGAGTAGTACGGTGTCTGTCTAGTCACTGCTAGTAATATTTTACATTGGCGAGCCTAACTCACTGGCCATAACCTTTTTCATCCATTACCAACAGTTAATTTTTCATAAAGGCCTTAAATTTTCCAGGAGTTCAACAGATTGACAGTTCCAGTGCATCAACAGTTCCAGTACTTCGTTGGTGGATACAGAGTGACACCGTAGAAGCTGTCCTGCGACGTTCCACCATCAATTCGTCTGTTGAAGGACACCGTGTCTGCTAAGTGACTTCAGCTTGATCACCTGTTTGTCATCTATGCAAAATACAGTAAATTCTTCACAGTTATAAACATGGATGCCAGTAGAGACAGTTAACTTCACAATGCTCACATATTGTAAATATAAATTTATATGGCTTAAAACTTCTGTGTCATACATGAAATGTAAATCTGAAACGTTTAATGTTCACAATTTAGATAACAGTTGTATTTGTAAATACATAAATGCCTATAATCCATACATCAAATGTACAGCAATTCATAAAGACTTTTTTTATGTGGAACTAACTTTCCAAACTTATTGTCTATCTTGTCACAGGAGTCTAATATGCAAGCCATACCATAAGATATATCCTATTCTGATGAACTAACAATGCTAGAATCAAACAGATTGTTTTTCACATATACAACAGTCATGCATGTCAAATATAATGCAAATTGTTGCACATTTTCTTTAACATCTTAAGGCTTTACCTAAATCTCATACAGTACAAGTGTATGCAGTTAATGTCAGTAATGTAACAGACTACATAAAAATGTCATTTACAGTAAATATTGCAGATGCACAAAAAAATTCTAGCATAGTAGAGTGTGTTATTAATATTAACCTTTAAAAAAAAAAAAAAACAAGATTTTCACAAATTTTCAAAATTTCCCTAGGGACAGTAGTAAGGGACAATAATACCATTTAGAGGAACAGACTCAACATAGCATTCAGGCTTTACATAATGACATTTCTGGTTTAATGTAACAATCGGATAGAGCCCAACAACATTTACTAAGGGCACAAACTACAGAGGTTAAATTAGAAAAAGCGCAGCAAGGTTTACAAGGGGTACAAAATATACCAATTGACATTGGGCATGGTTCAGCAGAAATGGCAGTTATTTCTCCTGCTGATATATATCAATAGTCTTCTTTATTGCAGACTCTGCCTCAGTGGCAAGACAAAAAGGAATTTTGTTTCAATATGCTGGCATTTAAACAATGGTTGACATACACTGTGTGGTCTGTTTAAAATGATGTTTTTTTTTTTTTTTTTGCATTTACACATGCCAGTTTGGGTCAGAAGGAGAGTCATCGACAGTGTTGGCAAACCCCTAAAACATGTTCCAGTACTATGGGAGTTATGGGCATTAGAAAGTTTAGTATTGTCAAAATCAAAGCACATAAAAATGTAATACAGAAGAGGCTACAGTAAATGCTCTGGTAGATGTCATAGTAAAGGAAGCAGCTGAACTGGTGAGTGTCTAGACTCACATAACTGTTTTAAACATACAGACAAGGTAATGCCAGTTTCCACCATTTAAAAAAAACTATCTGAAAAGGATCAGACAGACACTCTAAATAGCATGACAGAAAAAAAAAAACAAAATAATGTTTTGGTCAGGCAAAATGGTGCGTTAAAGCAATTCCGTCAGACAGTTAATGACATTCTACAAAATGCAGGTGCAGCTTTAAAATCAGTTTGTCAGACAGATAGATACAGACTCAGAAATTACACATCTCAAACTCCACCTCGAGCAAGACAAAGCCGGAGTGCTAAACAGTTTAAAAGAAGTGCGCAGTATTGCAGACACACACATGAAATGTACAAAAACAGCTTGTAGACTAAAAAAAGTAGCTTAATGCTTTAAAGTCTAAAGATAAAAATTAAGCCTAAAGATGTCAGTTGTTACAGGTACAACAATCTTGTCTACTGCAGACAATTCTGCAGTGCAATGATGGAAACAGGAGAAAGCCACAGACCGTTAATACACTGTTTTTAAACAGGTAAATCATAAATAGAAGAGAGCATATATGCAAATAACGTGCAAACATCAGGGTACACAGAAAAAGGAGGTAAGCAATAAACAGAAGGAAGGACAAACACCTTAGCTTACTGAAAAGGGTAATTACAAACACTAACAGTATAATAAAAATGGTAAATTATGACCAGTAGAATATGAGGATAATCCTCCCTATAACCCAGATCATGGCAGGCAATAGGCATTAAAACAAATTAATGGAACACATGTTATCAGTCTGCAGGAATCTTTCAAACTCAATGTAAATTAATTAAACAAAGGAGACAGGAAAATACACAAAAATAAATATTACTTTACTGGTTTAATAAGCCAGGACAGATTCAGAATAAACACAGAAATAACCTACAGACATACAGACACAGAGAAAAGTTAATACAGATACAGTGTAAAGTTAAAGTTAATACAGATACAGTAAATACATTTACAGTAATGCAAATGGTATATGCAAAACTAAACAATGCAATTAAATGTTGGTTATGCAAGTCCACATCTACGTCTGGAAATGGAGTAACATTTAAGGCAGTACCTATGACAAATCCTAAATGACAAAAGGTTCTATGGTAAGAAGAGAGGGTCACCCCCCCCCCCACACACACACACACACACGCACACACACACACACACACACACACATTAAAAGTACAGTACGTCTCCAAAGGCAGCTTATACATACAGCAAACAGGATCAATATTGGTAAAAAACAGCGACTGTAATGTCATATTTTCAAAAGAATGTCTTACATAAAATAGAACAGCAAGCAAACAGTCTTACAAACAAACTAGTACAGCAAGAACATCCTACTCAGACTGGTGTAATTGCCATCCTGGGAATAATACACAGCAATACATACAGGTAGAAAAAGTACAGAGTCATTAAAAAACGTAATAAAAACTTAGACAAATAGTATTTTTCAGCTAATAAAAATCCAAGCAAAAGCAGCACACCATGTTGGTCCAGAAAAATCAAAGTTAATAACAGACAAACAGTATCAGTACAGTAACAGTCTGTTAACAGTCTTAAAAAGTTTAAATTTGTTTCTATAGCAGCAATCTATGGACAGGACAAGGCAATCTAAAATAAATGTACATACAAAAGCAAATGCAAATAAACAGTTGCAAAGAAAAAATGGGGAGAGATACTCAAGATATAATAGATCATGAGAACAACATCAAGATCAGATACCGGATTTCAATATATTTCTGGACACGCAAAATTTGTTTGCAAAGACACGTAACAAGTAAAATTGTTGGGTTTTTAGCCATATTCCTTACAGAGGGAAAACTCCATTACATGCAGTCCCTGTAGAGGTTACACATACAGGTTTATGTTTAAAGAATCTTCTAAAAATAGAGTTGTAAAACAAACAAACAATCAGCCATAAAAAAACATTTTCAATTGATGAAAACAGAAAAAGGGATACTCTGTTTTCAAAAAAAAGGGACAGTCAAGGTTGTTACTTTACACAAACTCTGGTCATGTGAAAAAACGGACTATAAAATAAAAACAGCATGGGAGTTAATACTTTTAAGGAAGAGATGAAAGAGGAGAAATTTTGTTACATAGAGTATGCAGTTCCAATAATGAGAATTACTCACACATTACCAGAGGACATGGTACAAAATCAGCAGAAAAAAAGAGGGAGGTCCATGATGAAATAAAATAGGGAAAGATTTTAAAACAGCTGGACATAGGAAATTATGTTATTTCAGGAGATGATTTTTTTCACTGGTATGGCGCCACTAAGGCAATATGGAAAGTTACAAAGTTAATAAAAGTTTTAGCAAATGCAACTTAAGGAGCTATCTCAGATACAACAGAGGAGATGTGTTAAATATTTGTGTTCATAAAAGTATCAAGTAACAGCCGTTGGTAATGTAACATTGGCATTTCAACAGAAACTGTCCAGGCTAGAAATAACCAATGGACTTTTTCATGACACAAACAGAAACCAGAAGAACGAGTCACAAGGGCATTAAAAATAACATTGTTTGACATTTAAAAGAGTATATAAACTGGACAGTATTTTCTCTCTTTAGTGACGTCTTTGAGTGTGCATGAGTCATTACCTGCTACAACAAAATTTCCAAATTTGCCACAAGGGCATCCTACCATAGTCACCACT
Source organism: Protopterus annectens (assembly GCF_019279795.1). NCBI lineage: Eukaryota > Metazoa > Chordata > Ceratodontiformes > Protopteridae > Protopterus > Protopterus annectens. Next base: position 1,224,884,225 of record NC_056726.1, on the reverse strand, counting down.
GTCTCTCACTTGCTGAACTGGGCTGGCTTGAACTCCCTCACCTCCTTCGAATGGTATCAACTCTCACTCGCCCAAAAACTAGTAAACCATCCACTAAATGTCCCATCCCTCCAGAATCTACTCCAACCCTATCGCACCACCAGACCACTAAGATCCAGAAACAAAAATCACTTGCAGATCTCTAAAGCCAATAACTCTGCTGGTGAAGCACTATTCTCTTGCACCATAGCCAAATTATGGAACTCCCTCCCACCCACAATTACCACCGTAGCATCATGCACCCACTTCAAAACTTTAATAAAAGCACACCTAAAAACATGCTGGCTATGCCCTTGCAACTCCCACTCTAATGTCACCCACCCCATCCAACCACTACCTTTCTTACCAATCCACTAGCTACCTTGGTTATAGCAAGCTCAGATGCTCATAAGCCTAGTACTTATTATACAGCAAGAACTTCTTATTGTAACATTTAATGTCTGTTATGTATTTCGCAGATAAAGATTCTAGTTGCCTACTGATGTACTATGTTCTTCATCTGTAAATACGTTTGTAATTAATTGCTATGTTAATCAAATTGTTAATCGCTATGTAATCCAATGTAACTACTGTCTGTTTATTTTAACTGTGGAGCTTTTCTCCCCAGGCCTCTGCTGAAAATGGACCTACATCCAGTAGGACACTCCCGGTCAACAAATGTAAATAAATAAATAAATAAATAAATAAAATTACTTTGTGCTCTAGCTGTGTTATAATAGAATTGAAATAACTCTGACAGTGTTAACTGTCTGGCAAGAATTTGTACCAATACAAATAAATATTGATGGATACAGTAGTAAGGTGTTTGTTTGATCACTGCTAATAATTTTTTACACTAATATGGGTAACGGATGTTCCATGCCAGAAGTCAACTCCTCACTGGTCAGATCCGACCACAAGCTAATCACCCGAGACATCCATATCCCACCCCCCCCACCCCCCATTAAGGAAACCACCATAAAAAAAACTTCTCCAAAGCCAACTTCATGCTTCTTAAGACAGAAGTGGCAAACTTCATGACACCCATACAGATGGAAAATAGGAGGTACAACTGCTGAATCCTGTACAAATGCACTGTATAAGCACATACACGAGTGGATGGATCGTACCATCCCCAACAGAACAAAGACACTATCCTCCAAAAAAAATGGAAGCCAATCTGGTGGTCCCCTGCCATAAACTAACTCTACAACAGAAGGAAGAAGCTGTTGCAAAAAAGAGTAAAATCCCCTGATTGCAGGAACTCCCTGGTCAGCTTCAATAAGAAGCTGAGATCCCTCATAAAATCCTCCAAAGCTAGTTATGAAAATAAAATTACCACTGATTTTAGAAGACAACCACAAAGCATTCTACACCTATGTCAAGAATCTCAATGGCAACACTCAGATCTGCTCTAAGCTACAACACAATGGCACTAGATATACAGAACCCACTGATATTGCCAACATCCTGTTAGATAGGTTCAGTGCTAACTTTTCAGTGCTAACTTTTCCCCCCTTTATCCCCCCCACCCCCCAAAGAGCCCATCTTAATACTGGACGAATGCAAAGCCCCTGTAATCACAAAAACTATCGCCCCATAAGCCTGACTAGTCTGGTCTGGTAAGCTATGGAGCGTATTATCATGGAACTCATAAACAATGACATTGGGAGCCTCCAGACACTGGACCCTACCCAATTCGGCTTTGTTAAGGGCAGATCTTGCCTCTTAAACCTAGTTGATTTCTTTGAAACTGTTACCAAAGCCATAGATGAGGGCAAGGTAGTCCACACAGCCTACCTGGACATCAAAAAAGCCTTCAACACAATACCCCACTCGGGCATCATAAATAAGCTTACCAGCTTAAATATCAACCCCTATATCACAAGATGGGTTGCAAATTGGCACAGAAATAGAACCCACATGGTCAGAATTGCAGGTGCCATGTCCGAATCCAAACCAGTTACAAGTAGCATCCCAAAAGGGCTCAGTTCTGGGACCTCTCATTCGGTATATACTTCTCTGAGGTTCAGGCTAACACGGGGGGATTATGGCTGACAAAGTTCGCAGATGACTGCAAACTGGGGGCCATAATCGAATCTCCAGCTGACACAAGCATCCTCCAAAAGGGTCTCACAGAGACGGATGCTTGGTGCCAGAGCCACGGCCTCAAGCTAAATGCGAAAAAGTGTATAGTCATCCCCTTTGGGAAAAACAAGGTGCCCACAAATTACCACATAGGTGGTAATCCATTAAGTACGGAAGAAGTAATTAGAGATTTGGGGACCAACGTAGATAGTAATATCTCCTTTGATAATCACGTTGCCAAAGTGGTTAGAAAGACCTTCTATATAGCCCACCTTATCACGAAAGGGTTCGCATCTAGATCAAGAGAGGTCATTGTGCCCCTCTACTCGTCACTCATCAGGCCCATAATTGAATACAATGCCCCTTTTGGGAGGTACCTTACCTGACACCTGCAGCAACTGGAGAGACCCCAAAAGTACCTCACCAAGAGGATCATTGGCTACAAACAGATGTCCTATGCAGCTCGACTAAAAAAAACTCCAGCTCTACTCAGTTGCTTACCGCCTACTCAGAGGCAACTATGCCTGACGTACAAAGACATGTCAAACCCAGTCCCTTAGAGCTACACGCTCCAGGGACCTAAACCTCAGCACAAAAATAAATAGGACATGCTGGAGGGACAGATTCATTTCCCAGAGGCTTCCCTCACTCTGGAATAGAATCCCAATTCATGTTAGACATAGCCCCTCGCTGACCCTCTTCAAGCGAAATCTGGACGCGTGGATGGGAAATCGCAAATTCACCCCTGGGATCTCTTCTGTTTCCCTGCTAGACAGAGACACAGTAAACTAATCTTAAAAGGGTACCTTCTGTGAACTACTTTACAGAGGCACAATACGCTAATCTAACAAGGAGGCGGAAGCCAAATAAACTCTGGCTAGGCTTATAAATGCCCTAGGGCAGATAGCCTAGTATCTACCTATGAACCTATACGCATAACAAAAACTCGATTTACAGATCAGATCTGACAAACAGAAATGGATAGTAGTGCAAAAAGAAATGGCTATCTTGTCACAAGAGTACACCCTAATCTTTTCAGAAACTGACACCCTGGTCTTCTAAGAAACTGATAAGGAAACAGAAAAACTGGTGAGGTCCACAATATTCTCAGAAACTGATTAAGGAACAGAAACTGGCATGGGCCACAGTAAAGTACAGATATGTCAAGAATGTTTCAAGAAGATTTAAACTTAGATTGTATGAAAAATGACTGAAAACAACTGATTGGGAGGACTTTTGATCAAGAACTGAGAGTAGTTTGAGGAAGTGCAGTGAATCTGTCTATAATCCAAGTCACAAAAAATGTTAATCTCGACAGTAGTGTTTGGTCAATTATATTAAGAACAAATACAATTGTACAGTGTCTTTGTTTGCTATTTTAACAGAGGTGAGCCAGACTAAATTTGAATCTTTTATAATATATTCAAACCAGTCCACTACAACAAACAAACAGTTACCCCATTGGTGCCAACATCAACACATTTGGTATTGACCAGGTGAGCAGTATCTATTACTTCCAAGTTTCAATGAATCCAAGACTTTGTCTCTGTATCTGCTTCAAGATGTTTCACCATCATTTTTAACAGACAGGAAATTTCCAGCTTTCAGTTTCGGTTGACAGACTAATCACCTCTTAGCCATTTCTGAAATATGGTAAGCCTCTTTCTGAAATAACATGGATGCCATCAAGGACTTAAGTGCAAAATGCCCACATACTGTGGCAACAGAATTAAATGAAACACCAGATAAAGTTTGCACATTACTATGTCAATGGTATGAACAAACCAGCAGTGATGTTAAAAATAACAGAGCAGTTTTGGTACTAGCAAATGTGATAAAGTTTATCTTTGTAAATGGATACAATGTTATGATCAATATTTGCAAAAAAATATACGCTTTTTGAATGTATAAACTGTAGGGATAAATATTCTCGATTCTGTATAACATGTCATAAAACTGTGTTGCAAAAGATAATGCATAATTTACACAGGGTAGCGGAGATATGGTATATGAAACAAAAGGTAATTTTGTAATGCCAATCTCCACTTTTTATATGGAATTTCAGTCATTTTTAGATAAATGTTTAGAGTTTGGGAAGACAGCAGAAATGTTTAAGTCTTATTGTCTGCAGTGGGATGCCATTACTAACAATACAGAACTTTCAGACAAAGAGCAGGAAGACAATTTAAGAAAGATTAATGAAAAACTAATGGAAATGTTAAAAAAGCATGACATAGAAGTCAGGAAACATGCACAACATGTTACTGTTATTTTGGAAAAGGCTGAAGTGGCAATACATGCTGCTACTGAGACTCAGTCGGGTGGGGGAGATGAAACAGAAACACTTAAGACAAGAATTAATCAAAGGAAAAAATAAAGTCCTGGAGGCATTAGCTAAACAGTTAGAACTACAAATAAAAATATGGGAATTGTCAAAAAATGTACATGAACGTAAAGCTTCAGAGGCAGAATTACAAAAACAGTTACAGGAGCCTAAAGCTTCAGACACCATTAAGTCTGAGGACATACAAGTAGTGACATAATGATAGGCACTTCAGTTGATCTATACCAGCAATCTCATCTGTTACAGACAATACCTCAGTGGAATGATAAAAGGGTATCTTTTACAATATGTTAACATTTGAAGACTGGTTGTCATATACAGCTGGCAATGCATGGAATGATTCTTTAAAATGTTTATTTAGTATTTACTCCAAAATGTTACAAGACTTTCATTCCTGGTAATGACTGTAATCTCGATTCAAAATTAAACAGAGTGGCGGCTGTGCTCTTGGCATATTTCCAGGGATAAACTCTGACAACTAAGTTGTTAGAATACTTTAACATTACAGTTTCCGACAAAATGTTGCAACAGGTACAATATTTTAATTTGGCTTTTCAAATTGTTCACAACAGATGACAGGGAAATGGAAAGACCGGAAAGGAAAAGGTCAATACATGCATTTTTGGAGCAAGTAAAGGGAGTTCTGGGTGATATTAAATGTATCTCTGAAAAACTACTGACACCTTAGAGCAATGTGTTCACAGGTTGACGAGAGGAAGGGTCATGTAATGTTTGAAAATGTCTCATCATTCATTTTCTCCCTCAGCAATGATGAAGATGGTTTTGAAATTTTAAGTGCAGTAGGAGGGGAAGAGGTAGAGGCAGGTGGGGTGGATGAGAAAAACTGCTGCTTTTCTGCTGTGAGAAACTTTTCTGCAGTTTGTTTCTACCTAAGTGGTGTGGATATTTGTAGCATTGTCCATATTCAGGCTTGTGTTTGGGCCTAGTGTTTGTGCAGGCTGTGTGTCTGAGCCAGGGTTGCCAGATTTCCAGCACCCCAGGTAGGGACAAAAAAGAAGAAGAAGGTCTCTCACGGCAAGTGAAGATCAATAAAAAAGGTCAATAAGAACTGAGCTCACTCAGTAGCTCTGCATCTTTCTAAGTTTAAAAGAGCGAGATCTAAAACGTGTCTTGTTTTGGGGCCGTGGTCCACGCATTACTTTTGGGTTTGTCCAGATTTCTAGTGCTAAGAGGTTGAGAGGCATGATTACAAGCGTTTTGCAGCCATCTGCCTAGACCGCTCATTTTGTTCCAAAGTTGCCGCTGAGCAGGGTTAGCCGTGGAAACTTTTCCAATCCTTCCAGGCGATGCAGAGTATCCCTGCCCCTAAAGGCAGTATAGGGCAGGGTCGGGATCTTTGTACTGCCCTTTTGTTCAGGTCCACATGGACTACGAGCCGGTGAGCTGTTGTTGTCAACTTGTCGGAGTAGTCCTTCTCCATAGCAAGTGGTGTTTAAGAAAAAAGACAGTGCTGTACTTGAAAAGAGGTGGCAACAAAGACTATGTCGAAGCGGTTTCTGGTCACACCAGTTGACAGGGTAGAGAAGGGCTGCACTGGGGGTGGTGCAGGCACCCCACTGTCTGGGACAGGGAATGGCGCTGTTAAGACTGTACCCCTGGAGTATGCCCGGGAACCCTATAGATACGGTAAGGTCGAAAGTTTAAAAACTCCAACTTTGCTTTTGTTCTTTACAGGTAATTGCCTAGTTTTGACCTCTGTACAAGTAATTTGCCACTCAGTTGTGCGTGTCTTGTTTAAAACAGCACTTTATCCTTTAGGAGCAACTGTTGAACATAAAATTGGGTTGAGAAGCATTGCTTTTTATTTTGCAGTATGATTATGTAATTGTTGTAGCAAATTATTCGCCTCTAAACCCACGAGAATAAAATGACAGGCTGAAACGTCATGGGAAATGTGTTAAACACACACACTGCTGAGTCTTGAAGAGCCTTATTGAATGAATGTACCACTTCACTTGCGCAGCTGCACTAAACACGGAGCTTCTCGTGTTTAATGCATTGCAGTTCCGCATTCAACACGAGAAGCTTCGTGTTTAGTGATTTTTGATTGGCCCGTATACCGGCATATGAGCCAATCAAAACACGGAGCTTCTGTGTTTAATGCGAACACAAACTCCGTGTTTGATTGGCCCGTATGCCAGGTATACGGGACAATCAAAAAAAAAAAAAAAAAAAAAAAAAAAACAAAGCGGAGGCTGGCCGGGATTTAAACTGGCAGGGTGGGACTTGGGATCAGGCTGCTGATCTCTGGACAGTCCCGCCCAAATAGGGACGTCTGGCAACCCTGGTCTGAGCACATGTTCAAGGACATCTTGGTTTAGCCAAAGCCATTAAGCATTTCAGTGAGAGAGGGTTGTTTAAGGTTATTGGCTGACTGGGGTCACCTGGACTACAGCTTAGATTAAGCACCTCATTGGTTCTTTTGAGCTTTTTTTTTAAAGTTATCTCAGGTTTCAACTTTCTGTTACCTAAGAAGTTAAGTTTGTGAGTGTTTCTGCCATTTCACACTGAGCTAATCGAAGAAAGGACACTGAGCAAACTCGGATCTATAATATATAACATTAAGTACCCTGTTTTTTTTGCTTATTTTTTCGAGTTATTTATAGCACTTTGTCTACTGCATACCTTTCTAGCACGTTTCACTGTGTGTGAGGTATTTACTGGAAATTGTCCACTTTTATTAAGCATCTGTTTGGGTTGTTTGATTCTGATAACTTGTTTGCAGTCAAAAGCTTTCTCTAGAGGTGCTTTTATCTGTTTAAAACTTTCATTTAAAGGCTCACTGCTGCTTTTCTGCTGTGAGAAACATTTCTGCAGTTTGTTTCTCACACTCCCTCCCTATTTGTAAGCTGTTCTTATAGTTGGTGGCTTTGCAGTTGCCCGCCCATACTGTAAATTTGATCTGGGACACTCCTCCCAGTCTAGTGTTATTACCTCATTCTACCTAATACAGGGAGAACATTTGAGAAGGCCAATCCACTTAGTTTCTGCTCCTCCTTTCTCTCTTTCCACTTAGAATTTTTTGTTAAGCTCGTTTCCTGCTTTTCCTGTGGGTAGTCTGGTCTAGATACAAATTTGCTGTGTCCAGGACTGTTTGTGGGATCCTGAACCCCAAGCCTCTCTGTGTTGGAGAGAAGCCTTCTAGCTTAATTTTGTTTTAGAACTAGCCAGTTTTTTAGTTTCAGCACTCAAGTCTGTTTCTTTGAGCTCAGCACTTGTTCAGAACTCATTGTAAGCACTAAATAAGCTACAAATTACTACAGCACTCAACTTTCCACACTTGCCTTGAGGAAAACAGTTTCTAGTTCTTAACAAATAAGCACCTATCCCGGCATGTCCAAGGGTCAGCTCCTGGTGTTTTCTCCTGTCTACCTGATGAATCTGTGCATCTTGGGGCAATGCAGCAATTGCCACATGTACACAGACAACCCTCTCCTCCTACCACCCAACACTACAACCTGTGAGAGATGTACTTATAAAGCCAAACTGGAAGCAAAGCTCTCTTCACCCAAGACTGGACTAGACAGTCAATAGTAAAAGGTAAACACTTGCACCACACCACACTCATCACATAGTCCCTCAAAACCTACATCACCAAAACACACACATAGAAACACAAAACACACACCTACATTCATGGAGGCTTTCAGTAAAAACCTGCCCAAGCAACAGGGACCTCCAAGGCAGAAACACAAGCAACCTCCACCCCCAACACAACCCAAATGACACATAGCCCACAAACTCAGTGTGCCACTCAACCACAGCCCATAAGGCATAACAACGTACCCAACACTCTAGTCACAGATGACTCTACAGTCAGGCACATTGATGTTCCACTCACCAGGCTAAACAAGGAGAAAGTTACTGGCAGCTGCCTGTCGAGTACCAGGAACTACCACATAATGCATGGACTCAGGTCACGCCACAACAAGAACAAATATGACTCTGTCATTGTCCATGTTGGTGTGAATGACCAGAGATGTACCTCCCTGGACTACATGAAAAGGGACATGGAGGAGCTGTCTGATCTTGGAGCCCAGACAGGTATGACCCTAGCCCTGAGTAGCATCCTGCCATCATCCAGAATGATACCACAGTACAAGGACACAATGATTGACTTTAACAATTGGCTAAGCTTCTGGTGTCATTCTAAGTGGATCCAGTATCTGTCTGCCTGGGATGACATGATCGACAAACCATGATGCTTTGCCAGAGATGGCCTGCTCCTGGGATTCCGAATACTGAATAATGCTCTAGTCACCCCTACAGTGCCTTTTTAGGCAAGGTTCAAATGACAAATTCACCACCGTAACAGGTACAAGCAAGCAGAATACGAGGGTATTGCCACTCAATGCTAGAAGTCTAAACCTCAAAATGCACTCACTCGAGGCACTCGGAGAACATCGACATCTGTGCAGTGACAGAGACCTGGTTCAAGGCTCCAGAGAGTACCCCTGCATTACCAGGCTATAATTCATACCACACCTTTCGGCCACCTAACCTGGACCGAAACACTAAAGGCGGTGGCGTGTCCATATTCATTAAGGATATACACACCTCCAGGCTAGTTGCTCAGCATAATGCATCCGAGATTATCCATGTGCATCTAACTCTGGGCAAGACCGCAATCCAAATTGTAGCTTGCTACAGATCCCCCACCATACCATGTCCCAGGATTCCCACTCCTCATTTCCTGATACGCTGGAGATTATTAGGGTGTTAGGTTGTACCCTAATAATGGGCGATTTCAACTACCCCACCATTAACTGGGAAAACTACTCATGTACAAACTCTTGTGCTCAACGTTTTCTGAATTCATAAATTCCAATGCCTTGGATCAAAATATCCACACCCCCACCAGGGGCAGCAATATCCTAGACCTGGTTATTACCAACATGGGCGAACGGTGCTCCCCACCAAAGGTCAATTCCTCGTTGGTCAGATCCAACCACAAGCTAATCACCCTAGACATAAACATCCCTCCCCCACCCCCCATTAGGGAAACCACAGTAAAAATTTCTCCAAAGCCAACTTCACGTTTCTTAAGACAGAAGTGGCAAACTTCACGACACCCATGCTGATGGACAATAGAGGTATGACTGCATGGATCATGCAATCCCTAACAGAACCAAGATGCTAACCTCCAAAAAAAGGAAGCCAATCTGGTGGTCCCCTGCCATAAACAAACTCTACAACAAAAGAAAGAAACTGTTGCAAAAAAAAAAAAAAAAAAAAAAAAGTAAAATCTCATGATTGGAGGAACTCCGTGGTCAGCCTCAGTAAGAAGCCGAGATCCCTCAAAGTCCTCCAAAGCAAGTTACGAAAACAAAATTGCCACTGACTCTAAAGTCAGCCACAAAGCATTCTATAGCTATGTCAAGAATCTCAATGGCAACACTCAGATCTCCTCTGAGTTACAGCACAATGGCACTAAATATGCAGAACCAACTGATATTGCCAACATCCTGGCAGATAGGTTCAGTGCTAACTTTACCCCCCTCTCAACCCCTAAAGGGTCCATCTCTATACCGGAAGAATGCACAGTTCCTGTAATGACAGCTGCACAGGTAAAACACACACTCTCCAAAGCCAAGAACACAGCATCCATGGGACCTGACAACATCCCAGGCTGCATTCTACATGAACTACAGAACAAACTGGCACCCCACCTAAGTACCATGTTCAATAACAGCCTCACCTCAGGCTATGTGCCCACTGAATGGCACACAGCAATGGTTCTCCCACTCCATAAAGTGGAAGCCACCATAGACCCCAGAAACTACTGCCCCATTAGCCTGATGAGCCTGGTCTACAAGGCTATGGAATGTATCATGGAACTTATAAACAATAACATTGGTAATCTCCAAACTCAGGACCCCACCCAGTTTGGGTTTGTAAAAGGCAGATCATCTCTCCTAAACCTGATCGACTTCTTTGAAGCGGTCACCAAAGCGGAATATGAGGGCAAGGTGGTTCACATAGCCTACCTAGATCTCGCCAAGGCTTTCAACACCATCCCCTACACTGGAATTATAGATAAACTCCCTAAACTAGGTATAAATCCCTATGTTACAAGATGGGTTGCCAACTGGCTCACTTTCAGAACCCAGACTGTAAAAATAGTAGACTCCAAATCCAACTTCAGGCCAGTGACAAGTGGAGTACCACAGGGTTCAGTCCTGGGTCCTCTCCTGTCTAGTATCTACTTCTCTGAAGTATAGGCTAACACAGAAGGTCTTTGGCGAACGAAGTTCGCAGATGACTACAAACTAGGAGCCATAATCAAAACTCCAAAAGATGTGGACATCCTACAAAAGGGCCTCGCTGAGACAGATGCCTGGTGTCAAAGCCATGGCTTCAAGCTCAATGCCAAAAAGTGCACTGTCATCACTTTTGGTAAAACCGCTGTACCCATGAACTACCACATAGCCGGTAGTCTACTTAATGCCAAAAGTGTGATAAAGAGACCTTGGGACACAGGTGGCCAGTACTCTCTCCTTTGATAATCACATTGCCACAGTAGTCAGGAAATCCTTCTACATGGCACACCTCATCACAAAAGGTTTCTCATCCAGGAAAGGTAATTGTTCCCCTCTACTCACTCAGACCCATTATAGAGTACAACACCCCTTTTGGAATGTACTCACAAGACATCTACAACAACTGGAAAGGCCGCAGAAATACCTCACAAAGAGAATTTCCGGCCTCAAACAGATGCCCTATGCAGACCGTCTCAAAAAACTGCAGATTTACTCCGTCGCATATCACCTACTCAGAGGCAATCTCTGCCTAACACACAAAGCTATTTCAAACCCAGAGCTTTTGGACATGCTCCACTTACAATCCCTCTGAACTACATGCTCTAGGGACCTAAACCTTGTCACCACAATAAATAGAACATGCCGGAGGGATAGATTCCTGTCCCAGAGACTTCCCATACTCTGGAATAAACTACCTATCTAAATCAAACAAAGCTCCTCATTAGCACTCTTCATGAAAAATCTTGATGACTGGATGGGAGATAGGAAATTCACCCTGGGGATCACTTCTGTGGCTCTGCTCAACAGTAGCACAGGAAAATAATTTTCTTGGCTGGCAAAAGCCAGGTCACCTTTTGGCTAGGCTTATATAGGCCCTAGGGCCAATAGCCTAGTACCTACCTATGAACCGTAAGCAACGTCAGCCCCTCCAGCTCTGGTAAGCCCTGATGAAAAAAGGTGACATGTTTTTTTCTGTAAGAAACTTAGACATGTCAAGCAAGAGTGTCCACATTACAAAAAGTGAAAAAGCAAGCAAATACAGAAGGGAATATATGCCAAGGAACCAGAAAATAAGGAGACCAGAAAAGGAAGACAAAAGCAAAAGTTGCAGGATGATAGTACTGAAAGTCAAACATTTTTTCAATAAGGCAAGGGGAAATTATAAAAAGCAATAAAAGAATGAAGGGAATGTCTATCTGGTAGAATATGGGGAAAATCCTCACTATAATCCAGACCACAAAAAAATAAAAAAAAAAGGCTGTGTCTCAGGAATTGCAATATCCTGCATATCCAGTGGATGAGGATGATGATGATCCTCAGGAGCAAGAACACAATATTTGTGTTACTAGAAGTCCCCAGAAACATAGGGGATGATGAAGATTCTCAATAGGTCTGTGCCCCCCACCCAAACCTTTGACCGATTTTTGGATGGAGGAGATGATGTGGAAAAATGTCTTAATAGACATAAGAGCAATGGTCTCTGTTACAAACAGACTGTTAAGGATGGGCCCAAGAAAGAAAACTTTAATTTCAGGTTTCAGCAGTAGTGCAGGTTAGTAAGCAGCAGCAAGTAGGCAGCAAGCCTGTAGTAAATCAGATTTAAATCAGGACGGGAATCCCATAACGGGAACATTTTTGATGCATCCCAGTTGTGGGACCACTAGGATAGGGATGGATATTATGAACAAACTAGGAATAGTAACAGAGTTTTCCAGCTGCATTTTGTGGAAAACAAAAGATGAAAACAAAGTGGGCATATAAGTGTATGACAGTACAAGTTAACTTGACAGAAAGTAAAGGAAATAGAGCAGTGCCGCTGACAGATGGACAGGATACATTAGACACTATAGAGCAAGACTTTCAGACACTATGGGAAAAACCAAAAGCAGGAGGAAGCTCAATGGACTTCATCCCTCCTTTCCAAAGGCGGCATCCAATTCCAGCTGAAGCTGCAGTCGATATGAAGAAATGCATTTTAGAATGGGAAAAAGCTGGCATAATCCAAAAGGGACATAGTCCAACAAATTCGCCAATTTGGCCAGCAAAAAAGAAAGATGGAAGTTACAGATTGGTAACAGATGGATATATCAGTTCACACAACCAAGAGTGCAAGATACATCAGTACACACAACCAAGAGTGCACCCGATACTGAGAGCACCAGAACTAGCAGCTCAAATAAAAACAGAAAGTCAGTGGCTCACTGTGATAGACCATTAGCTATGGTTTGCCTTTACCTTTGAAAAATCAACAAATGTGTCATGACTAGATTACCACATGGTTTTCAAAACAGCCCTGTAATTTTCCATCAGACAGTGGGGACAATCTTAAAAATGTGAGCAAGAATAACAGGGCTATACATTACATTAATGATATTTTGATAAAGTCAGAGATGGTAGAACACATACGACAGCTAAAAAAAGAGAGTCTAAAGGAACTGCAAGAGGCAGGGTTTAAAGTAAACAAAGACAAAATACAGTTTATGTCACAAGAAGCGAAATTTCTAGGAACTATTATCAGACCAACAGGGAGGACTCCTTGTAAACAAAGAAGTGTAAGGAATTCTGGAGATGCCAAAACCTTTGGCATTTCCAGATTTACACAAATTTATTGGAATTATGAACTACAACAGGGAATTTATAGGGGATTAAGCAGTGGCTGCAGCTCCCCTCTATAAAACGCTGTCAGAACAAAAAGATGAATTGACTCTAAAGTGAAGTTGCATTGAAGAAGAGGCACTAAAAATGGGAAAGTATAAGCTAGCACAGGCAAAGAAGCTGATAGCAGCAGAGAAAAACACTTTCTGCAGTGCTACTTCAGTCATGGCCTCATGGAATATCTCCAGGAATGGAGAGACGGCTGAGACAGATTAACTTTTGCAGCTAGAAAATGACTCCAGTGGAAAAAGGCCATCACCTCTGCATTCAGCAGCTTTTGGCTATATATACTAGGGAAATAAAGAAGACAGAATACTTGACAATGTTTTCAGGGTTCATAGTACAAAATGCGCACCAAACAATAAAAACTCAAATAATAGTGAGATGAACAAAATTACTGACAGGGTTAGAACAAAATTACTGAGGAGGTTAGTCAAACTGTTTTTTTTTTTTTCTTTCAAAATGGTTGGCTACATTCAGTACTAGAGATGTACACATAGAGACAGTGGACAAGTATTACCTATCCAGTTTTATTGGATATGAGTAAAAGCCACATGACTGCATGGCAGATCTGGAAATGCCAGATAAGTCACCATTAAAAGCAGATCATGACCACCACATTCAGACTGTGTACGTGGATGGTGCCCGATTCTGGAAGCACGGGAAATATACTGGATTTACAGTAGAGACTCTGAAGGGAGACAAGCAGATTCTAGTCAAATTACCAGGATACAGGTCAGCACAGAGGGAAGAGCTGGAATCTGTAAAGTATGTTCTGCAGCATTTCCATCCAGCGAATATTTACAGTGACAGTGCCTATGTGGTAAATTCATTCAGCCAACATATGGCAACGTGGGCAAGGAGAGGATTCACTAATTGTGCAGGAAAACCTTTAAAGCATACTCATGTTTTACAGAACATATGGAAACAGATACAAAAGTATTAACTGCAAGGACAATTCAGTGCTTTAAAACAGAGCCCATCAAAGGACAAACAACAAAGATGCAAGAGGGAATGATTTGGCTTATGCCAAAGCAGAGGAAGCCGCTGAAAAGGGAGAATCTTTATACCCTGATGAAATTGAAGGGGAACTCCAGTTCTCCTAGGTACAGTCCCTGGAGGAGGAGGAACAAATGTATATGGATTAGGAAAAATCCAGAAGGAAAGGGGAGTACCAGAATTGGAAAAATGTGAGCAATGGGGTAGACTGGCATTTCTATGTTTTTCATACAAAATAAGGGCTACAATTACCATACATTCCATATCAACTAGCAAAACTAGTGACGTTTAGTCACTAGATTCTGGGACATATAGGGACGAGAGAAATTACAGCCAGTAGTGAAAGAAAAAGTACTGAAATCCAAATCTGAAAGAAATGTGTAAAGTAGTGCAGGATGAATGTCTGCTATGTCTTCAGACAAATGCAAAATGTAAAAAGCCAAAGCGCAAAGGGTACCCACGGTAGATGGACCATGGTATTGCTATTTGCTGGTGGTGGTAGATGTATTTTCAAAATGGGTAGAGGCAATTCCAACCAAAGGAATGACAGCTAAAGTGACAGCAGAAGCCCTATGGAAAAACATGTTTTGTCACTGGGGGTGGCCCAAGGTGATAGACTCAGACAATGGATGACAGTTTGTCTGTAAAATGAATTATGTGACATGTTGGGAATTCAACAAAGATTGCATGCACCATACCATCCACAATCAAAGGGGATAATGGAAAGAATGAACAGAACTTTAAAGAACAGGTTTAAAAAGATGTGCATTGAAAAAATAAATGATTGGGTAAAACATTTACTAACATTTTGATGGGAATCGGATCAACACTCAATAGCAAAATGAGCATATCCCCATTCAAAGTGATGATAGGCACAAAGATGCCCCTACAGTTCCCTTTTGATCAGGAGATCCAAAGCGAGAGGCCACTGCTGGAGGCAGCAAAGCATCAACTATGGATGGAAGACATGCAACAAATATGCAAAGGCGTAGCCAAAGAGCAAGCATTCCATATTTGGAAAAAGGTTCCAATATTGCCAGAAAAAAAGAGAATATTTAAACTAGAAGCAAAGTCATGATAAAAATTTCAATAAAACTGGTCCATGGGACAGTAACTGGCAAGGACCTTTAGAAGTAAAGGAACTAAATGGACCTTTGGTCCTGAAAGTAAATAATATAAAAAAAGTGTAAGAAAACTCTGCTGGAACATAGAGAGCAGTGCAAAATAATAAAAAGGACAGCAGAGTAAGGCAGATAAATGATCATTTATTTATGTATCCGTTTTTAGAGTCTATATTAAATTAGCGAACGCTTAGAAAAGTGAACGCTAATTCATCAACCCCATTTAATCAAAAGCTTAAAATCTCGAATACCCGGAACAGTGATTTTTTTCACAGGGAAGAAAATCGCTGGTCCACAAAAAAAAAAAACTTAAAACATTATATATAATGTGGGGGGCTTCACCCCCCCCCCCACACACACACACCCCCTACTTAAATATACCAACTCCGAGATCGCACCATAGTGGAGGAAATGGCGAACTCCCAAAAACGGCCTAGAGATTTTTTTCCCTGTGAAAAAAAATCGTTGTTCTGGGTGTTCGAGATTGTAAGCTTTCCCTTAACAGGGGTCGATGAATTAGCATTCGCTTTTCTAAGCGTTCGCTAATTCAATATAGACCCCTGTTTTATAGGTGCTGATTTATTGGTTTAGAAGAAAAAGAATGCCAAATCAGAAACCCTTGTAGATAAAATCCCAAAGAAAAAAAAGAATGGAAAGAAAAATTGATAAAGTTAGTCATAATAATATACATAACAGGTGTGGTGCAAGGGACAGCAATGCAATCAGTACTAAAAGAGAAAAAGAAAGAAAAAGGGAAAGTCACAGAATGGATGCCTGATTTTAATATGTTTACAGTAATGCAAATGGCATATGCATAAATAAATAATGCAAGCAAGTGCTGGGTATGCACACCGGTACCTACATCAAGGGATAGGGTAGTCCTTACAGCAGTCCCCATGCTATTGGAAGAGACATTGCAAATTCCGAACAGGAGTAGGTTTTGTGGGAAAGAAGGTTATGCAGAAGTACATTATGGATACAGACACTTCCAAAAGGAAGCGTATGTTTACAACAAATAGGGACAAAAATGGCAGGAAATAGCAATTGTAATATAAGATTGTCCAAGGAATGTTTTAATAAGAACAGGACAGAAAAAAAAAAAAGTTATGTCTTTCTATAACATTCCATCTGTGCTGTTCATCTTCTTTCATTCATCACTGATGGGTTCGGTTCCAAGCCCTCGGAATCAAGTTGGTCTTTTTACCAAGCTCATGCCAGCCAAAAAAACTCTTGAGCTAAGTCTCTACCCAGAATGCTCGTCTCCCCGTTACCTCCGATCGAGTTTGCAAGAGAAAGAGAAGTAAAGCAGAGGCCACTTCTGTGCAAATACCCTAGGACACCACTTAGACCCAAAGCATCCCCCAGGAACCTTTGGAGGGGGGGAGGAGAGTGGGAGGTGATGAATGAAAGAAGATGAACAACACAGATAGAATGTTATGGCAAGATATAACTTCTTTATCTGATGTTGTTAATCTTCTTTCCATTCATCACTGATGGGACAGAATCCCAAGCTACCTTGAGGTCCATGGGCGGCCCTTATGAAAGAACATTCCAGAGTACTATTGAGCCAAAGGCAGCTCTCCCTCTGGAGAGCAAGTCCAATTTGTAATGAATGATAAAAGTTACGAGGCTTAGCTCAGGTAGCTGCTGCACAGATGTCATCCATGGAAGCCCTGGAATAGAAAGCTACAGATGTTGCCATAGATCAAGTGGAGTGAGCTTTAACTTTTGGCATAGGTTCGTTACTGAGGGAATAGATGAAATGTATGCAGTCCCTTAGCCATTTTGATAATGTAACCTTGGAAACAGCCCCTCCCATTCTGGGCCCAGAAAAGGAGATGAAAAGCTGTTCAGATTTATGGATAGGTTTGGTCCTGTCTAGGTAAAATCTCAGTTGTCTATGTACGTCTAAGGAGTGAAGGTAGTACTCTCCTCTATTAGCAAAATTCGGAAAGAACACAGGTAGATCAATGGTCTGGTTTATGGAGAATTCAGAAACAACTTTTTGGAAGGAAGGATGGATTTGTCCAAAGTGATACTCTTGTCTTTATGAAAGACCAGATAGGGCCTCTTGATACACAATGCCTGCAGCTCTGAGACCCTTCTGGTAGATGTGATGGCTATTAAGAACAAGGATTTCCAACACAAAAACTTTACGTTACACTTCGCAGCAAGTTCAAAAGGTTTTTGAGTGAAAGACTGAAGGACTAAAAAGTGAGGTTGCATGGTTCCACAGGCTGTCTCAAAGGAGGTCTGATATGAGAAGTCCCCTTGAGGAAGGCCTTGTATAGGTGTAAAGAAATAAGAGGGGTGCCATCTATACCATTGTGGAAATTAGACATTGCCGCTAGATGTATATGTATGGTAGAGGCAGTGGCTCTATTATCAAAAAAGGTCTAACATGTTATCCTTGAACCAGATGGAGAACCTTTTCCATATAATATTCTGGTGGATGGTTTAGGAGAGGCCAGAATGATCTCTTGAACAGGTGAGGAGAGATTAGCTTGCCTGGTGACTAATGGAAGTGGAGAAACCAAGCTGTCAGCTTGAGACTGGACAGATTTGGGTGACTCAACCCCTGAGGCTGAGTAATCAGATCTGGCAGAGGGTTCAGAATTCATGGTGGGTATACTAGGTGAAGCTGAAGGAAGGGTAACCAAACTTGTCAAGGCCAGAATGGAGCTATGAGGATAACCTTGCATCTCAACAGAACAGCTTTCTTTAGAAACTGTAGAATCAGGGGGATGGGAGGATAAGCGTAAAGAAGTCCCGTGGGCCAATCGTGGATTATAGCATTCCCTCAGTGACTCCCCTCTGGGGGTAGTATGGCGAAATAGCTGCTGCACTTGTAGTTCAATGGGGAGGCAAAAAGATTGCAGCAAGGTTGGCCACAGTGGCTGAAGATTTGTGTCACCACCTCGGGGTTGAGGGACCACTCATGAGGCAGGAGGATACATCTGCTCAGTTTGTCCACAATCATGCTGGAGCTCCCTGGGATATGCGGTGCTATCAGAAAGCAGTTGAATCTTAATCGCCCACTGCCAAATTCTCATGGCTTCTCAACCCAAGGGGTAGGATTTGCTTCCTCCTTGCTTGTTGATGTACCAGACAACTGACATATTGTCCAACTGAATTGCAATTGTTCCAGAAGGGAGAGCTGAATGAAAGGCCTGCAACTCTAACAGAAATGCTCTCAGTTCCAGAACATTGATATGCAGGTGGGCCATGTGCCGAGAGAGAGAGAGAGAGAGAGAGAATAATGCAGTGCTGTTACCAGAAAATGCTCAATGGGGGCGGTGAGGAGCCAGTCGTCCAGATATGGAAACACCAGAATCCTTGTAGTCTCAAGTGAGTTATGACCACTACCATGCATTTTGTGAACACTCTGGGGGCTGTAGAGAGACTGAATGGCAGGGCACAAAATTGATAATGACAGGCTCCTATCCAGAAGAGAAGCAGAGTCCTGGAGCACTTATCCACCTTGATGTGGCAATATGCATCCCGGAGATCTATTGAGCACATCCAATTGCCTCCAGAATTTGGTTTGGGTGACAAAGACTTGTTTAAGTTGCCAAGATCCAAAATGGGTCTCAAGTCCCCTGTCTTTTTTGGCACTAAAAAGAATTTTGAGTAAAATCCGGATCCGGGCTGGTCTGGCGGGACTGGTTGGATGACTCTTTTTTGAAACAGCTTTATAATCTCTGAACCTACTTCTTCCCTCTGACTAGGTGGTACACTGGAAATATTTCTGGAAGGTTTGGTTGACAAGAAAGGGGAATGGTGCAACCTCTGGTGATGAAACTTTGCACCCAAAGATCGGTGGTAATATATAGCCAGGCAGCTTGGTGCAGAGAGAAATTACCCCTGACTGCTTCCAGAGGTAAGCAATCGGGCTGCTCCTCAGAATCGCTGGTAAGGCTGACCAGAGAAGGAATCCCTGGAGCCCTTGTTATGAGGACTCTACCTATATAGGGGCATCTTCTGGAATTAGTACCCCCCTGCCCCTGGGGGTATCACCACCACATATGGCACAGAAAGACCCTGAGATTCGTGCCACATTTTTCCACTCCTGATTCCTGGAGAAGGTATGTTGAGGATTGGAAAAATGTAGGCCTACAGCAGACAGGGTCTTTCCATCTTGCTCGCACTTGGCTAGCGTGTCCTTCACTTTGTAGCCAAAAAGGGATGAAGCTTTGATGGAAGCATTCAGAAAGGAAGACTTGAAGGGGTCCACGAGATCACAAATGTTCATTCAGACATGATGCCTCATGACAATGCCCGAACCCGCTGCTCTAGCCGCCCCTTCAGTTGCATGTGAAAGCAACCTCATGGAAGAGTTGGAAATCGATTCCAGGTTGCGAGCTGCGAAGCCACTTTGTCCCTGACCTCATCAGACAACTGTCCTGTGAGCATCCCAGAGAGTTCAGCAATCAGGTCCCTCTGGAGCCTTGTAAAATGTGCCAAATAGTTCAGGGACTGTATTGCAAAGGTCCCTGATGCAAAAACGCACTTCTCATGTCTATCCACCACCCGGGACTCCCTTGTTGGGCAGATGGACAGCGGGACTTTCCTCGGCCAAGTCCTTTTTCGTGGCTGTCGCCACTACCATAGCATCTACTGGTAACCCCTTGGACCAATGCAGGTTCTCCTCAGGAGGGGAAAGAATTTTGTCTGGTCTCCAAAGGATTGCCTCAATGGAATCAGGATTCTTCCAAGCACGCTGCACGCTGAGCTGGATGAGCTTGTTGGCAGGCGGGGTCAGCCAAGAGGTAGAAGGCCTGGCTTGGAAAGCCTGCAAGAACATGGACTCCTCAGATGAAGGGTTGGAGGGCTTCCAGTCACCTCTCTTCTTTAGCATTGCCAGGATGTCAGGAGGTGACCATGGAGACCCTTTGCCATCATCATAATCCATGTCTTCTGTTAAGGACTGCTTGGGTGAGTACATGTGCCTCCTCTTGCACGTCCTCCTCCGAGAGGGCTCCTCATTGGGGGTCTCTGAGGAGGACTCAGAAGAGTGGGTACCCTGAACAAGGGTGTCCTGTGGCTTTTCTGCCCAGTGTTCCAGAGGGTGGTCTGCGACAGCTGTAGCTCAGGGGGCGATAACTAGGGTTCTGACATCAAAGGAATTCTGCCAGAAGCAAGAGCCCTCTCCATCCCCCTGGAAGGCAGGCCTTTTCAAAGAGGGATGGGAAACTGGAACCATGAAACAACCTCAGGACCAGGTCCCACCCCGCTCTGACGAACCTGCCCCCACAGATGGAGCCTCAAGCAGGATCGGTGCAGATGCGGCTATCGGCACAGAGGATGGACCTGAGGAAAAAGACAGCTCCATACCCTGGGCTGAAGCACCCATCCCCCAGTCCCCAGATTGAGGAAGGACCGATTCCGTAGTCCACAAGACGCACCACATCATGTTCCGACAGGCTCTTGGTGGATCTAGTGGATACTCTGTATGCAGAATTAGGGCATTTAATGAATGGGCTATATGCTTGGTCCAGAAATGGATCTATGGAAGGGGAGTATCACGTCTGTGGTGCAAGGTCTGCCAGCACTGAAGTCTCTAGTTTCGAGACCAGGAGTAAAGGGGTCAAATCCAGTGTAGTAGGTACAACGCTCAGAGCCAAAATGGTCAGTTCCAAAATGGTAACTAATGGAGTAAAAGGTGTGCCCTGAGCCGAAGTGGCCACAGGTGCCAAAGTTGAAATAAGCATAGGAAGGTCTATAATTGGTGCCAGAGGCAGGACTGGTGCCGGTATCGAAGGTTTCGAGATGCTCTGAGGCAAGGAAGATAGAGCCATAGAGGCAGATTTATGCTCCGAAGACAACTTTGGGACCTTTGATTTCACAGGCTTGCCCTGATCACCCGATGGTGAGGAGGGAACAGAGTGGGATCTCTTTTTGTCCTTAGTAGGAGCGGTTGAGACCTCTATTGCAGAAATAGCCTCTGAAAAGGGAGACTTGAGTAACCCTTTCAGTGTCAGTTTATTTTTGACCTCATTAAGAGTGTATGGACTGAAACTCTGACAAATAACACACGGAGGCTGAACCAAAAAGTGGGGCACTCCCAAACAGTATACACAATCATCGTGAGAATCACTATTAGGTAACTTGCTATTACATGAAGCACAATGCTTTAAACCTGAAGTACCCTTCTTATCCGACATCTCAATAGAGAGACACCACAGGCCAACAGTATAATACAATTAGAACAAAAGTCAAAACACTGTTCAAAGAAGTCACAATTGTGCCAATACAGTGATATGTAGGAGAGAAAACAGAAAAAAAAACACCTTACTAAAAAACAAAGCTAATAGATTAGACAGGGAAGACAATACCAGATATAGTACTGAAGGAATACCACAAGTGTAAGGGATGAAAGGCCACACCAACAATGGTACTTAAAAGTTTACCAACGGTAATAACGGGTAGAGTAGAGAGGAGAAAAACAAGGTTACACAGACGAAAACACACCAGAAATGATATTCACTCAAAATACGAAGCTATCAACATTTTTTTACACAAATATCAAATAAAGTTCCACTTAGCTGAGAGCTCGGCTGAAACGCAGCTTTACGGCTACGTGGAAATGAGATCCGAGGTAACAGGGAGAAGAGCATTTTGGGTAGGGACTTAGCGCGAGAGTTATTTTGGCTGGTGTGAGTTTGGTAAAAAGGTCGACTCAGTTCCAAGGGCCTGGAACCGAACCCATCGGTGATGAATGGAAAGAAGATTAACATCATCAGATCAAAAATTACACAACAGGGTTGACAAAATTAATACATTCAAAGAGACTAACACAGGCAACACATCTGGCAAGAACACAATATAGGTGGATGGACTGGTGGGATTGTCATCCAGAGAATAATAGTAAGGGTCTGATATAAGCTGTACAATAATCAAAATCTATATAGATAAAACTGTTAACCACATTTCTATTGTAAATAACATAACTGTTAATGAAAATCGTATAAAAAATTATGAAATGCTTTTGTTGTAAAAAATTTAATTTTTGATTTTTAAAATAAAAATGGGACTTGATAGATATTGTACAAAAATAACGTTGTCTTCCCTCATAGTAACAGCATGTTATTTTTTAGAAAAAGTATGTGATACAAAGCCTGCAGCAAAGAATATGCACCAAACAAGTATGATTAGCCTAGTAAAAAAATGCGTTTGCAAGACAACAAGGTATGATGTGGGCTTAAAACATTAGTAACAGATGACTATGATGATATAGGGTTTGCTGAAAAATAGATGCTTGCTAAAATAGCATGATAAGCTAAAATCCATACAAAGACTCAACTGACAGAACGGATGCAACAAAATGAAACAGTGCAAAAAGAAAAAGGCTATCTTCTCACAAGAGTACACCCTGGTCTTCTCAGAAACTGAAAAGCCAATAGGACTCGTATGGAACCACACGTTTGTTTAACAAAAATCCGCACGAATAAATTCTCTCAAAGCTCAAAGATTGTCAGCAAAATAAATCCACCAAGGTGTAAAAACGAAAAAGTCTGTTTATTACAAGAGTGTATAACTCCAACTTCGATCGTCAAGCGCTTTCACTAGACTATGCTAGCTTCATCAGTTTTGTTCTGATGAAGCTAGCATAGTCTAGTGAAAGCGCTTGACGATCGAAGTTGGAGTTATACACTCTTGTAATAAACAGACTTTTTCGTTTTTACACCTTGGTGGATTTATTTTGCTGACAATCTTTGAGCTTTGAGAGAATTTATTCGTGTGGATTTTTGTTAAAGAAACTGAAAAGGAAACAGAAAACTGGTGAGGTCCACAATATTCTCAGAAATTGATTAAGGAACAGAAATTGGCACGGGCCACAGTAAAGCCATAGATATGTCAAGAATGTTTCAAGAAGATTTAAACAGACTGTATAAAACGTGACTGAAAACAACTGGTTGGGAGGGCATTTGATCATGAACGGAGTCATTTGAGGGAGTGCAGTGTATCTGTCAGTAATCCATGTTTTAAAGAAAATGTTAATATCTTGACAATAGTGTTTGGTCGGGCATATTAATAAATATTATGTTAAGCACAAATACAGTTGCCCACCAGGCTGGCCAGAGAGATAGCAGTGCCTACCAATGGCTTCAGTTTTTTTACTAGTGTGAACTGCAGCTATCCAAAAAGGTGATGCTGCAATGTGCACAACTCAGATGCTCTTAAAGCAGCAGGGGGACTTAATAGCACATTTAAACTGGGGACTGAAACACTGGTGCATGGAGAGCAGCCAAGCACAAACACTGAGCTTATACAGAATCAGAAAAAGGCCTACCAACCAGCAGGCCCCAACTCAGATAAGTTGCTATAGTTGCCACAAGAGTGCAGTCAGAAAACTCTCTTAATGTAAAAGTGCTGGTTTTAGAGTTCAAGTGCTAGGAAACTACACAATGTAGATACTAATGTCCTGTAAAACTAGCAGATACAATGTAATTAAATACTACAGCAACAGTGGAAACAATTTAGCTTTGAAACTCTACTGAGGTGCAAGAACTATAACAATTAATACAGGATTCTTATGAAACATAGTAAAAATCATCAGCAGAAGTGCAAAACGCTACTCATTATTAATATACTTTTTTTAGCAATGGATGGCTTTAGATGCGGCAGAGTCAGTGTAAATCTCAGGAAAAGTTGTCAAACAAAGACCAACTCTGAGGAATTGAGCTTTAAAAATTAGTAGAAATAATGTGAAAACATCACACCAAATTAAGAATGAAATAGATTTTATAAACATCCACAATTTTAGAGAGAAGACTTACTGGCCTGACAGACCTGTCTGCAAAGGAATTCCCACCCGTGGAACAAACTTTTTTGCAACATAAAACATTCCCCTCAATCTTAAAATCTAACTTAGACAAATGGATGGGAAACTGCAAACTTATCTCCTCAATTAGACCCCCCCCCATCCCTTATGTACAATGGGATCAAGTAGTCAAGCATACTAGCTGGACATCAGTGGCATGACTTCAAATCGCTTAAATTGTAGATTGCCTGGTATGAACCCGTATGTAACAATAGTCTGATGATGTATCAAGAAAGGAATTTTTTTTTTAATTTATACGCATACTACTAGTAAGCCTCAACTCTATTGTGCTAGGTGACACAGACTGAAAGCAGAAAATAATTTTACATTCAAACACTGCCTTTAGCTAGTGGCCATGAAGGACCAGTGTAGGTATTTATCAAACATTTTGCTTAAAGATGAGAGTAAGGGGTGCATAATTCTCATAAAGACATCTAACCAGTGTCTGAGCACCAAAGCAGTGTGTATCCCGAATACTTAAGCAAGAAAAGAAATAATATCATGCCTCACTGCCTCTAACCAGTATGTGGCCAACATTATGCTTCACTGCCTCACACATCTCTGACAGAGGTTTTTACTCTAAATGTATATTAAGGTTAAGCTGTGTTGGAACACAAGTAAATAATTAGCTTGCAATAATATGCCTTTATATAAGAGAATATGTTGGCTAGCCACTCCAGTGGCATAGACGAATAAAGCCTTAACTGTGTCCCAGCCAAACAGTGTTCAATCAGCAGCTCAGGTGACTGATGGAGCACAGCAGGGAGGGCACTCAGTGGTGATACTCGCTATTGACAGGCATGGTCCAAACAGGGGAACTGCACTTGGAAGCAACATGTCAGTGTAGGGGAAAGAGAAAAGTTGGATAGGCAAAAAAAGATGCAAGAACAGAAAGTCTGATGAAGCGTTGATACAAATGTGAAAGCACTTACTGGTTCTACAATAAAGGAATACTGGTTTTTACTTTTCATTTGTTGGTCAGCTTCAATTGTCGTGCAGTACCATACTTTCTTTTTTTATAATGGTCAGCTACAGCATTGTTTGATTGGTACTTTACCCTTCTGGTGTTTCTTGGTTCTACACAATGCATGGGACAGGTGGAAAAACATTAAGGGGGAATGTAAGCTTGGAGAAATACAATGTTAAATGCACTTAAAGGGTAGACTACATAGGCTTATAATTTCCTGCTGTCAAACAAATGTAATACACTCAGGAACAAAAAGCTCTCTGCTTGGATGGGCTCCACATCAGCGGAGTCCTCACATAATTTTTCACCTGATGACATGTGGTATGGTACCTTGTTCCTCACTATAAATATATAGTAAATATAGCAGGTTTGACATGTGGTATGGTACCTTGTTCCTCACTATAAATATATAGTAAATATAGCAGGATCCAAACCTTCGAGTACAGCAATGCTGAAAGGTATCCTAGTATAATTATCATGGCCCCTTCTTTCTCCAGCAGGTTTTGATTTACTGTCTGTGACTTGGAGCACTAAGTAAGCTTCCATCTGCAAAAGCATCAAGAGTAAGATACTACAGTTAAGGGAAGTAATAAAACACCACAATGGATCTCTCGATACATTATCTTGCAGCAAGACAACAATTTCTCTGACCCCTAATAATAATGGAACCATGGTGCCTTTGATTCATTTACCTGATGATATCTTTCCCTGAGCCACAGACTCAGCACAGGTATAGCTGTCTATGGGCAGGTTTTGTTTCTGCACTGTGAAAACATTTTACTCTGTACAAAAAGAAGGGAAGTCTGGAGAACCAAATTTTACAGAGCTACCAGATCCAGCAATCTGGAAAACCTCATGAATCTTAAATAATGAAAAAGCTGCTAAACAGAGTTTCTCCCGAAATAGTTCAGTCACAAAGATCCACAGAGTATCTCCTGAAATTGTTCAGTCACAAAGATCCACTGTTAAAGTGAGTACCTATTACAACTGCTTCACTTAGAACAACCCAAAACTGGCAGGACTGATAACAGCTAATAGATGTGTACCAGCACACCAAATGTGGTGGAGTTGAGGTGCACAGAAAAATGTATTTGAAACTAAACTTTTTTTTATTTTATTGTTACTGTAGCAGTTTGTTTTGGTAGTTACAGGAAGGTCATTAAAGGCATCTATTTGTCAAGGAAGTCTTAAGAAATAAATGGCAGAAACTTTCTCGGATTCACAAAATACACAAATGATCCAAGTGATCATGAATCACTGGATTGTCAGCTAGTCCACAGATAATCAGAATCAGGGTAGTTACCTCCACAAAGAGATCGGTTACCAGTGGAGTCTTCCAGGATTCTATGCTGGGGCATCTCCTATTTGACATCTTTTCTGAACTAAAAGCCAATAGCAAAGGAGCAGTCACTGAATTCCCAAATGACTTAACCATCCTGGAGAAAGGTTTGTCTGAAATAATTGGTGTCAAAATCATAGTCTGAAACAATGTGCTAAAAATGCATTATCATAACCTTTGGCAAGTCATCTATACCAGGGAGCTACCACACTGACCATACTGCCTTAAGAGCTGACCCCCTTATTCGGGATTTGGGAACTTACGTGAACAGTGACCTAAGTTTTGAGCAACATGTGTCTGCTGTCATATAAAAGCCCTTCTATACTGCACAAATGGACTGTTTCTAGATCTAGGGGTGTCATTGTCCTTTACTCAGCCTTTATTTGGCCAGCCACAGAATATAGTGCTCCGTTTGCACATATCTGTCTGGACACATGCAATAACCGGAATGACCATGGAGATACCTTACTAAAAGGATACAAAGCCTAAACAACATGTCTTACATGGACAGACAAAGCCCTGTCACTATAGTCATTATCCTATGGACTGCTAAGCGATGACTTGGGTCTGGCATGCAAGGCATCCTTCAACCCATTACTGATGGATTTACTGCACATCAGCAAGTCAAGTGGCATCAGAAATACTCAGTCTAGGGACTGAAACCTCTTCTGCAACATCAGCAGAATGGTTTGGAGGGACAGGTATATTTTGCAGAGGATACTACTGTTGTGGAACAGACTCCCCAGCCACATAAAACAAAGTTCATCCTTGTCTGTTTTCAATAACAAGTTATATCTATGGACAGGAAACAGAAAATGTACCACAGGACTGCCCCCCTGTGCTATTAATGGACAGAGGCAGCTCCTAAATGCTTTATCACATGAATTGGTCCCCTCAAATTATCTATGGTATGACCCCAGTTATTTTTATTAGGGGTGATATATAATTATGGACCATGGGATGGGTAAGGCTAATCTATAACTAAATGGGATGGGATATTTTGAGCACAAAAAGGGAAACTGGCGAGGCTTAAAATGACCCACAAGGACAACTAACCTAGTACTTACCTACGAACCTATGAAATCCGAATTCATTTTATACATTTGTTAACTAGGCAAGCACACTGGACATGAGTGTCCCTTTTCAGAGGTCCCCTGGGAGCACTGCCTGGTTAAGTGACGTGTTCAGAGTCACGCAGCAGGCAAATGGAGAGGAAAAGAATAGAACTCTGTACCCTGGGCTACAGGAGCTGGTTCCTTCACAGCCCTGAGCCTTAACCATCTGCACTAAATGCCAGACTGAAAACTCAACATATTCACTTTCAAATAAAGCCAAAAAAAGTAGTATTATATATAAATATTGCATTATGTATGTAGTCACCCTTAAACAAAATAAAATATATAACTAGAATGTCTGTGCAAAATACTGTTTCAAATATGTTTAAAGAAATGTAAGAAAAATATAAAGTTTGTAGTGCTATGCCATATTTGGCCAATACAATAAAAATATTCACACTTAAGAAAATGACTGCACTTTTTTTAGCACTTTCAGGCCTTTTAGTAAAGTTTGGGATAAATAAAGTATGTCTATAAAAAGAAAGTGCCTCCTTTTGTTTTTGATTCCGGATTTGTTAATAACTCTGCAGTACTGTATAAATGCTGTTATTACACGTTAATATACTACAATGACACAAAAACAAATTACAAAGTATCAGAAACACACGTGACTGGAAAATTCACTCTTAAATTTGTTGCACTTACCTCCAGTTTCATGATTCTTTGTTTTAGATAGCAGCACCACTTCTGTTAAGACAGTGTAACTAACATTTACTGAAGAGAACTGCAATTTTTTCAGAGAATGGCTGAAACCTTTAAGACGCAAGAGAAAAATGCATTTCCTGTCTTCAGAGATTCCACTCATATGGTTAAACCCAGTAGTCCACACTACACTTCCTGTATCCTTAAAGCATAGCTTCCTTCAGTAGTAGTATTCATTAGTGCTTGTGGGAGGGGAAATACTAACAGTTGTTCCTTTAAAGTGACAGAACAACATTTCTGTGCTTCACAACGGTGAGTCCCTGATGCTCAGAATGTTATCATAATAACAGGTTTCTGAGTTTATTTCTGCTATGTTTTTTCAAAGCAGCAGCAAGACCTAATATTAACAACATGTGAAACATACATATTCTGATCCCAATTATACATTATTTCCTGCTGGATAGCTAGTGGGTTTTTCTTTCTTCATTTCTTATCTGCTTCAACAAAGTTGTAATCAGCATACCAATCCTAAATTACACATTGCATCTTCACTTTCAAATAAAGCTAAAATATGAGCGTACACAAACCCACTCACAAGTTGTTGTCTATTACTATAATTTTCTTTATCAACACATAAAAAATTAGCCAAAAAAAAAAAAAAAAATGATACTGCATGCAGTCCTCCCTGAGCTAGTAAACTATATCAGTAATTGCTCATGTTACAGACAGGATATCTTGTCATACATAACAGCATGCCAGGACAGAGTAAAAATATGACTTTTTTCTTCCAAATCAACTAATCTTCCAATACATTTCTGTTTATTGTGACTTATTTTTCCGTTAAGTTTCATGCTAGAAAATAAGCTAATGTTGGCTGCTTTACCTTTCTTTAATTTATGTATTTATCAGGCAATTCAAACTGGCTATGGTCCATTTTCAGCAGAGGCCCGAAGGGAGAACTCCTAAGCAATATGCAAAGAAAGTAGTCCACCAAAACCTAAAAAAACTGCAAAAGTAAATCAATTTAAATAGTGTGCAAAAGAGAAGTACAATATTACCTATAGAACCACACACAATACATACCCAGTCACACATGGTACCATCACAACTTCAAATCATACACATACTCACACAAAGACATACTCGGAGGCTCTGATCAAAAATTTACCAAAACAGCAGAGGCCACCAAAGCAGACACCCAAACAACTACCACCTCACGACCCAACACATGCAACACATAGACCACACAGTCAGAGTGTCAAACAGTCACAGCCCTTAAGGCCAAACAAAATGACAGACACACTTGTCATTGGTGATTCCATAGTCAGACACACTGACGTCCCGCTCACCAGACTGAGTAAGGAGAAGGTCACAGTAAGCTGCCTGTCGGGCACTAGAATCCGCCACATAACGCAAGCACTCAGGTCTCTCAACAGCAGGTACAAGTACGACCCAGTCATTGTCCATACTGGTGTCAACGACCTGAGACGTACCTCCTTGGACTACATGAAAAGGGACATCGAGGAGCTCTCTGATTATGTAGCCCAGGCAGGTATGACCCTGACCTTGAGCAGTATCCTACCTTCACCTAGAATGATGCCACAATACAGTGATAAGATGATCAGCTTTAATAATTGGCTTAAATTCTGGTGTCATTCAAAGGGGATCCAATGTCTGTCTGCCTGGGATGACATGCTGGACAAGCCACGCTGCTCCGCAAGGGACGGCTTTCACCTGTCACCGCTGGGCTTCCGGATATTGGCAAAGGCTCTTGCCACCCCCATAGTGCCTTTTTTAGGCAAGGCTCAAATTCTAAACCTACCACCCTAGAACACCAAAAAGGAAAAAACTAAGGGTAATGCTGCTCAATGCCAGAAGTCTCAATCTCAAGATGCACGCACTCGAGGCCCTTCTCAATATGGAGAACATTGATGTCTGTGCTGTGACAGAAACCTGGTTCAAGGCTCCTGAGAGCACCCCAGCACTAACAGGTTTCACCTCATATCATGCGTTCCCGCCCCAAAATCCGGACAACACCAAGAAAGGAGGGGGGGTGTCCATATTCATAAAGGACACCCACACCTCAAGGTTGGTGGCAATGCACGATGCATCAGAGACCATCCAGGTGCAATTAACCATAGGCAAGACTGCTCTGCAATTTGTAGCATGTTACAGGCCACCCTCTCAAACTCAGGAACCTCACATGGCCTTCCTGAAAACATTGGAGGGTATAAATGTATCTCCAAACACCATCATACTAGGTGACTTCAACTACCCTAATATAGACTGGGAACACTACTCAAGCCCGAACACTCTAACCCAAAGATTCCTGGAGTTCATAAACTCAAATGCCATGGAACAACTAGTCACCATCCCCACAAGAGGAGAAAACATACTTGATCTCATCATCATGAACATGGGATCAAAATGTTCAACACCGAAGTATACCCCTCACTGGTGAGATCAGATCATAAACTAATCTCGCTGGAGGTCCTCATCCCACCCCCACCTGAAACAAAAAGACCACAGTGAAAAACTTCTCAAAAGCCGATTTCACACTTCTAAAAACTAGTGTGGTCTCCTTTAAGGCCCCTGAGCCAGTGGTAAACATTACTCAAACTGCTGAATCACTTACAAATGCCTTCTACCAGCACCTACAGGACTGCATGGATCAGGCAATCCCAAACAAAACTAAGACTCTCTGTACCAAAGGCAAGCGTCCAGTCTGGTGGACCCCAGCCATAAACAAGCTCTACAACAAAAGGAGGAAGCTACTACAAGATAGAGCAAAATCCTTGAAAGGTAAGACACCTTTGATCATTATAAGTAAAAAACTAAGAGCTCTCATAAAATCATCCAAGGCAAATTTTGAGAGAAAAATCTCCAAGGACTCTAAAGACAATCATAAGGCCTTCTTTAGCTATGTTAGAAACCTAGGAGGAAACTCCCAGATATGCTCAGAATTAGTTCAAAATGATGTGAAAATTACTGAACCTACACACATTGCCAACATACTGGCTGACAGGTTCAGTGCAAACTTCTCCCCCTCCCCAAAAGGAGAGATATCTATTCCAGAGGATTGTAGCCCCAAACATCTCCAACCCCCAAGTGAGAACTGCACTCACTAAGGCAAAAAACACAGCATCCATGGGACCGGATGGTGTCCCCGGCTGTGTGCTTCACGAACTCAACGAGGAATTAAACCCACAGTTAGGACAGCTGTTTAATCTTAGCCTCACCTCAGGATACGTACCCAAGGAGTGGCGCCGGCGACTGTGGTCCCACTTCATAAGGGCGGTGCCTCCACAGACCCTGGAAATTACCGCCCCATTAGCTTGACAAGCCTTATCTGCAAAGCCATGGAGAGGATCATAATGGAACTCATAAATAAAGACATAGGGAACTTGCAGACTTTGGATCCAACCCAGTTTGGCTTTGTCAAAGGCAGATCCTGCCTCTTAAACTTGGTTGACTTTTTGAGACAGTCACCAAGGCCATTGATGAGGGAAAGGCAGTCCATACAGCCTACCTCGACCTGGCAAAGGCCTTGACACAATACCCCACTCAGGTATCATCGAAAAACTCATCAGCTTGAATGTAAACCCATACATCACAAGATGGGTTGCAAACTGGCTAAGTGACAGAACCCACAGGGTCAGAGTTGCTGGAGCCATGTCAGACTCAAAGCCTGTCACAAGTGGTGTCCCACAGGGCTCAGTCCTGGGTCCACTCTTGTTCGGCATCTACTTTTCTGAAGTACAAGCAAACACAGGAGGGTTATGGCTGACAAAGTTTGCAGATGACTGCAAACTGGGCCATAGTCGAAAACACATCTGACACAGATATCCTCCAGAAGGGCCTCACAGAAATGGATAACTGGTGCCAGAGCCATGGCCTGAAGTTAAACGCCAAAAATGCATAGTCATACCCTTCGGGAAAAACAAGGTTACCCCTAGCTACCATATAGGTGGCAATCCACTGAGCACAGAAAAAGTCATCAGGGATCTGGGGACCCAGGTTGACAGTAGCCTTCGTTTGACACTCATGTTGCTAAAGTAGTTAGGAAAACCTTCTATATCGCCCACCTGATCATGAAGGGATTCACATCTAGATCAAGGGAGGTCATCGTCCCCTGTACTCATCACTCATTAGACCTATGATTGAGTACAATGCCCGTTCAGAATGTATCTGACCAGACACCTGCTGCAGCTTGAAAGGCCCCAAAAGTTCCTCACCAAAAGGATAAAGGGTCTCAAAAATATGTCTTATGCTGCCCGACTGAAAGAACTCCAGCTCTATTCAGTCTCATACCGCTTGCTCAGAGGTGACCTGTGCCTGACATATAAGGCCATGTCAAACCCAGATTTGATGAATATGCTTCACCTCAAAAAATCTAGATCCCTCAGAACCACAAGGGCGGGAGACTTAAACCTTGACACGGTTATAAATAGAACGTGCTGGAGGGACAGATTCATCACTGGTGTCATTCAAAGGGGATCCAGTATCTGTCTGCCTGGGATGACATGCTGGACAAGCCACGCTGCTTCGCAAGGGATGGCTTGCACCTGTCACCCCTGGGATTCCGGATATTGGCAAAGGCTCTTGCCACCCCCATAGTGCCTTTTTTAGGCAAGGCTCAAATTCTAAACCTACCACCCTAGAACACAAAAAGGCAAAAACTAAGGGTAATGCTGCTCAATGCCAGAAGTCTCAATCTCAAAATGCACGCACTCGAGGCCCTTCTCAGTATGGAGAACATCGATGTCTGTGCTGTGACAGAAACCTGGTTCAAGGCTCCTGAGAGCACCCCAGCTATCAGGTTTTACCCCATATCATGCGTTCCGCCCCCAAAATCCGGACAATACCAAGAAAGGAGGGGGGGGTATCCATATTCATCAAGGACACCCACACCTCAAGACTGGTGGCAACGCACGATGCATCGGAGACCATCCAGGTGCAGTTAACCATAGGCAAGACTGCTCTGCAAATTGTAGCATGTTACAGGCCACCCTCACAAACTCAGGAACCTCACATGGCCTTCCTGAAAACACTAGAGGGGATAAATGTATCACCAAACACCATCATACTAGGTGACTTCAATTACCCTAATATAGACTGGGAACACTACTCAAGCCCAAACACCCTAGCCCAAAAGTTCCTGGAATTCATAAACTCAAATGCCATGGAACAACTAGTCACCATCCCCACAAGAGGAGATAACATACTTGATCTCATCATCACGAACATGGGAGCACAATGTTCAACACCGGAAGTATACCCCTCACTGGTGAGATCAGATCACAAACTAATCTCGCTGGAGGTCCTCATCCCACCCCACCTGAAATAAAAAAGACCACAGTAAAGAACTTCTCAAAAGCCGACTTCACACTTCTAAAGACTAATGTGGTCTCCTTTAAGGCCCCCGAGCCTGCGGAAAACAGTACTCAAGCCGCTGAATCACTTACAAACACCTTCTACCAGCACCTGCAGGACTGCATGGATAAGGCAATCCCAAACAAAACAAAGACTCTTAGTACCAAAGGCAAGCGTCCAGTCTGGTGGACCCCAGCCATAAACAAACTCTACAATAAAAGGAGGAAGCTACTACAAGATAGAGCAAAATCCTTAAAAGGTAAGACACCCTTGATCACTATAAGTAAAAAACTAAGAGCTCTCATAAAATCATCCAAAGCAAATTTCGAGAGAAAAATAGCTAAAGACTCAAAAGACAATCATAAGGCCTTCTTTAGCTATGTTAGAAACCTAGGAGGAAACTCCCAGATATGCTCAGAACTAGTTCAAAATGATGTGAAGATTACTGATCCTACAGACATTGCCAACATACTGGCTGACAGGTTCAGTGCAAACTTCTCCCCTCCCCAAAAGGAGAGATATCTATACCAAACGATTGCAGCCCCCAAACATCTCCAGCCCAAGTGGGAACTGCTCTGGCGAGAGCAAAAGGCACAGCATCCATGGGACCTGATGGTGTCCCCAGCTGTGTGCTCCACGAACTCAATGAGGAATTAAACCCACAGCTAGGACAGCTGTTTAATCAAAGTCTTACCTCTGGATACGTACCCAGGAGTGGCGCACTGCAACTGTGGTCCCACTTCACAAAGGCGGTGCCTCCACCGATCCTGGAAATTACCGGCCCATTAGCTTGACAAGCCTTATCTGCAAAGCCATGGAGAGGATCATAATGGACCTCATAAATAAAGACATAGGAATTTGCAGACTTTGGATCCAACCCAGTTTGGCTTTGTCAAAGGCAGATCATGCCTTTTAAACTTGGTTGACTTCTTGAAACAGTCACCAAAGCCATTGGCGAGGGAAAGGCAGTCCATACAGCCTACCTCGATCTGGCTAAGGCCTTGATACAATACCCCACTCGGGTATCATTGAAAAACTCATCAGCTTAAATGTTAACCCATACATCACAAGATGGGTTGCAAACTGGCTGAGTGACAGAACCCACAGGGTCAGAGTTGCTGGCGCCATGTCAGACTCAAAACCTGTCACAAGTGGTGTCCCACAGGGCTCAGTCCTGGGCCCACTCTTGTTTGGCATCTACTTTTCCGAAGTACAAGCAAACACAGGAGGGTTATGGCTGACAAAGTTTGCAGATGACTGCAAACTGGGCCATAGTAGAAAACACATCTGACACAGATATCCTTCAGAAGGGTCTCACAGAAATGGATAACTGGTGCCAGAGCCACGGCCTGAAGTTAAATGCCAAAAAATGCATAGTCATACCCTTTGGGACAAACGAGGTTACCCTAGCTACCAAATAGGTGGCAATCCACTGAGCACAGAAGAAGTTATCAGGGACCTGGGGACCCAGGTTGATAGTAATCTGTCATTCGACACCCATGTAGTTAAAGTAGTTAGGAAGACCTTCTACATTGCCCACCTTATCATGAAGGGATTCTCATCTAGATCAAGGGAGGTCATAGTCTCCCTTTACACATCACTCATCAGACCAATGATTGAGTACAATGCCCCATTCGGGATGTATCTGACCCGACACTTGCAGCAGCTGGAGAGGCCACAAAAGTTCCTCACCAAAAGGATAAAGGGTCTCAAAAATCTGTCCTATGCTGCCCGACTGAAAGAACTCCAGCTCTATTCAGTCGCTTACCGCTTGCTCAGAGGTGACCTTTGCCTAACATACAAGGCCATGTCAAACCCAGATTTGATGAATATGCTTCACCTCAAAAAATCTAGATCCATCAGAGCCACAAGGGCGGGAGACTTAAACCTTGACACAACTATTAATAGGACGTGCTGGAGGGATAGATTCATCACCCAAAGACTCGCTGTGGAACAAAATCCCGGTACATGTGAGGCAGAGCACCTCGCTGGCCTTGTTCAAGAGAAATCTTGACCAATGGATGGGAGATCGCAGATATACCCCAGGGATTACCTCAGTGTCACTGCTCGACAGAGGCACAGCAAAATAATGGGTACAGTTCCCCATACTAAAGGGGTGGCATAAGCCACAAAACGATGGGCTAGGCTTGTAAATGCCCTCGGGCAGATAGCCTAGTATGAACCTATGAACCTATGAACCTATGAACCCAGAGACTCCCTATGCTGTGGAACAAAATCCCGGTACATGTGAGGCAGAGCACCTCTCTGGCCTTGTTCAAGAGGAATCTTGACCAATGGATGGGAGATCGCAGATATACCCCAGGGATTACTTCAGTGTCACTGCTTGACAGAGGCACAGCAAAATGATAGGCATAGTTTTTATTCAAACTAAAGGGGTGGTGAAAGCCACATAACTATGGGCTAGGCTTATAAATGCCCTTGGGCAGATAGCCTAGTATGAACCTATGAACCTATTAATTGTGATCAGCACCGCTGCCTTAAAGCACTTGGCTCTCTAGTTCATTCCTTGGGAGTGATGCCATCTGAATGGGGTGTGCACATCATTTCTGTGTCCACGTTTGTTTTTTTTGCTGGATGCTCGTTTCCTTCCAAATTCCAAAGACATGTCATTGGTGAACTGCTGAATCACTAAATACCTCTATATAAGCACAGTGTGTGTGTGTGCGTGTGTGTGCGTGTGTGTGCGTGTGTGTGCGTGTGTGTGTGTGTGTGTGTGTGTGTGTGTGTGTGTGTGTGTGTGTGTGTGTGTGTGTGTGTGCACTTTAAGCAATAAACTGACATCTTACCCAGAATCATTTTCTCATACTTGCACCCACTGAGTGCTAGCATAGACTAGGATCTGACTTTCCCAGAACCCTAAACTGGATAATGTAGGGATTGGAGCTCAGAGCATGAATGTAAAACCTAGTCATCATCATCATCATCATCAGCAGCAGCAGCACCCTTTCTCCCATTTTTCTACATAAAGTTAGGGTGTTGCATCAGGTATCCAACCACTCTTGAGTCAGTGTCCCTGTCCTACCTTCTTTGACCCTAACCCTGACTGTCGAGTAAAT
This sequence comes from Protopterus annectens, assembly GCF_019279795.1. Taxonomy (NCBI): domain Eukaryota; kingdom Metazoa; phylum Chordata; order Ceratodontiformes; family Protopteridae; genus Protopterus; species Protopterus annectens. Next base: position 1,224,847,382 of record NC_056726.1, on the reverse strand, counting down.
ATCTTAACTGTTCTGCCATTATTACCCAGGTTTATGTACCATGTAGAAACAATGGCCACAGCATTTTTGTGTATACGTAATTTTTCAGCTTCTTCGGCATTCTTCTGTCACATACTACCTCTGACACTCTGTATCTGTAAGAATTTAAAGGACTGTATGATAGTGGAATAAAGTGGAAGAAACTGGAATGAGACTGCAATGAATGTCTTTATCGTTTACCCAGAACTGTGGTGAACGGGTGCCAGTCTCTCTTTTGTAGGCCAAATCTTGTTGTACCTTTCAGAATAAAGTCTGCATACACTGTAGTTCGGTTAAGAATGTTTTATTATGTACATTGGGGGTAGATGTCAACAATATCATAATCAAATCTTACTGTCTCCGGTAACAGTGCTGATATAGTGAAATAGACTGAATTATAATGTCCGTGGCTTCTGCACTCATTATACTCAGAATCATTCCTTTCCTCCTGAGTAATATAATTAATATTCTGGAATCCTAGATATTTGACCTGACTTCTGCACTCACTCTTGGGTGTCTGTACCAAACTTCTGTGGTCTGCACAGCAATGACTTACTACATATCAGTCCGAACGAATTAACTGACTAACTTCTATGTCTGAAATAATCATCCTAATAATACCAAAACCCTATAAATTTCTATATACCTCTTATCCTTGGTTCCCAAGCCTGTTTGTACTTAATGTACTGCACATTCTGTTAGCACATTTTATTCTTACCAGTATTCTTGACTGAAGGTTCCTTTCTGTTTCATCTGCATGTAAGATGTAAAATGAGGATATGCTTCTGCTTTAATATGGCTGCATTTCTAGGCCTTTAAATGAAACCTAATCTTATAGTGTCACTTGGCTGCAGCATCTCTGATTTGAACTATGACATCCTTCTTCAGATTTCATTTTTCTCAACTACCTATTCTGTTATGTTTTTCTTCTAGCTCAGTCCATCTCCTTCTCATTTCACCCATTTGCTGTAGTAACAACTGTCTTGTCTCTACTCAGTTTCATCTCATGTCTTCAGTTTTGCATTTCAGTTCCCTATTGCATTCTGAAGTTCCCGTTCAGATTCTGCTTTAGTATAACATCATCTGCATATAGCAGTTTTGCTGATAGTCCCCTCTGTCCTGCTTGCTAATGTAGTCCATAACCAGTATAAATAACAGTGGGCTCAGAGCTAAACCTTGATGCATACCCACTCCCCCTGGGAAGACCTCTGTGAGTCCAGACAGTGTTTGTTCTTGTGTCATACTGTTCTCGTAAATTGCCTTCACTAATTCTACCAGTCTTTCCAGGGCTTTGAACCATACCTCCCAACCTCTTAGCACAAGAAATCTGGACAAAGCCTAACATAATGAGGGGACAAAGGCCCAAAATAGGGACAAATTTTAAATATTGCTCTTATAAACTTAGAAAGTTTATAGAATAACAGGATTTGCCTTAACATGCATTTTTCTGAAAAATATGAAGTCTGAAACTCAGATGTATGTCATTATTTAGTGACTTCAATCCTCAGATAATTCCAGTGATTTGCTAAATAACTGCAAATTTTTTGAGAAACAGACCCAAAATATGAGGTGAAAATCTGGACAGTTGAGAGGTAAGCAGTTTGAACCACTGCAGATCTGTCCAAAACAGCCTTCTTGGGAACTTGTAGTATGCATTCTCCAAGTCAAGGAATGCCCATTTGGTCTCTTTCCTCTTCACCTGTTTATTTTCTACTGTCTGTCTCACTGCAAACATCAGGTCAGTTGTGCTGAATCCTGCTCTGAATCTGAACTTCTCATGTCTCATATTACTTTCTGTTACTCTGTATATTTGTTTATCCATCATTTTCAAGCATTGAGACACAGGTTTGATCCTCCTCTGCTACCTACAGTTGTGAATGTCTCCTTTGTTCTTTTATTTATTTGATGTTTGTTAACTGCGATAGTCTGACTGGGTCACAGACCCTTTTCAATGGAGGCCTGAGGAGAAAAGCTCCACATTTAGACATTTGTATCCATACACAGACAGAGTACAATTATTACAACATGAAGTAAGTTAACATTTTACATTTACAACAGATTAAAGATTGAGTTTTGCAATACAAATGTTACATCATTTGTAAGAATTACAAGTGTTTTAACAATAGATTTCTATAGAAGTAAGTAAATAATGTACTTAGAACATAATAACATGAGAACAGTCTTACTCTAGATCATGTCAGCAGCTTTACTTGAGGGGAGAAATAGTTTAGTTTTGAGAGGAGGTTTAGATAGACAAGAAAAAGAGTACAGACTAAGCTTAGGGTGAGAGGAGAAGAGGTTTTGGAGGGGCTTCATACAAATGAAATGGGGTAATAGGGAGATAGAGAAAGGATAGTGGACAGAGCAGAGGTAGAGGGGGGATTAACATGAGCAGAGCCATGACTTATCAAGGTGCGCTTTTAGGGAGCCTTTAAAGAGTGGCAGGTTTGGCGTTCATCTGGTGGTTGAAGGGAGAGGGTTCCATAATTTAGAAATAGAGGACGACTACAGACACTGCCCTAGTCATTTGGAAGGTTTGGAGATTTCTAGCATTTTTTTGTCTTCTGATATGAGTGATCTGTTTGGTTTGTATTGGGACTTACCTAGGGCAGGACAAGCAGTGAGTTTGTAAATTAGGTTGTGTATAATAGCTTCCTGTGGACTGATAGTAGAATGCTTATTTGACAGTCATCTGGAATACAGCTTTCACTCCATACTTTGATTTGTACCCCCAGGATCTGTTCAGTTAGGGTTACCACCTGTCCATCTTTGCGAGGGACAGTCCCACTTTTGGCAGTTGTGTCCTGTGAAAAAAACTAAAAAATGGCAAATGTCCTGAGATTTTAAGACAAAATATATTTCTTAAGGTTTCCTTATAAAACATTTATTTTGTATCTGAAACACATAAACATTATATGAAAACGCATAAGCAGCACAAATGCTCCAAAAATAAGCTTTTATTTTGGCAAAAAAGTGAAGTTCTGTCCTTTGCACTAGCCGTGGGTATGTTTTGTCCCGCAAAATCTCACATTTCTACAAAAAATGTCCCACTTTGGGCATTTGAACAGGTGGCAACCCTACTGTTCCTCCCCTAACTCACGCAACATCTTAATCAGATCTGCCATACATACCTCTCAACCTGCAGACATTGAAGATAGGAACAAAGACCCTTGAAAAATAAAAACATCCAGCTAAAACTCTGGACATCTAATTAGCATAACATCTGAATATCAAATAGCACGTGACTTTTCCTGCTTCCAGAAGGAATGTGGGATATAACTCAGAAACACGTTTAAAAAAACAGAGTGATTAAAATGATAGAAAATTATAAACATTATCAGGGAGACAGTGTAAAATCTGCTGATGTTAGTGAACTAAAAGAGCTCTAAAGCCACCTAATGGCAACACTGCTCCTCAGCAATTACTACAGCACACAACAAAACCAACACCAAACATCTCCCATAAGTGTACACTCAATTGTCCTCCAAGTGCAACACCCATAAAGCAAGGATATGATTTACCTAATACTCTTATCATTGAGGACTCCATTGTGCAACACAGATGTCCCACTCACCAGGTTAGACAAGGAGAAGGCTTTCAGATATTGGCTAAAACTTTACCACCCACTTAGAGCCTTTCTTAGGCAATGCTAAAAAAACAAAACTACCAACATAGTGAAAAAGTCTACTAGCAACCTTAATGTTTTACTGCTCAATACTCGAAGGCTAAACAAAAAACTTCACACCCTTCAAGCCCACCTCATTCTGTAGAATGTAAACACCTGTGCTATGACTAACACTTGGTTTAAAGTCATAGAAAGTACTCCTGAAGTACAAGACTACAGTGCCTTACACACATTTAGACTGACAACAACACAGACTGTGGCTAAAGGTGGAGGTGTCTTGATCTGCATCAGCAACAAACATACCTCCAGTGCCATGGAGCTCATTCACATTGCAAGTCACTATAGATAAGGTCCCACAACATCTCATGGTTAGCTATAGGTCACCATCTATGCCCCCCAGAGTCTTATGACTCTTATCTAAACCTACTAGAGGCATTCACTATCCAACCAAGCACCCTATTCATGGGTGACTTTAACTACCCCTCTGTACACTAGGAAACATACACTGCCTTAAACTCACAGGCACAATGCTTCCTGGACTTTATTAACACAAACACCCTGGAACAGATAGATCATGCTAAGTTCAAAGGCTCAAGCATACTGGAGTTGGTACTCACCAGCATGGAAAAGTGTTGCACCCTCCCCTGTGTCTCATCCTCACTAGCGAGGCTGAATCACAAAGCTGTCTCATTTGAAGTAAAAATCATCCCAGAAAATCAAGCTAAATCAGTAGCAGTTAGGAACTATTCAAAGGCAAACTACATCCTATTGAGTGACAGTGTGTCCAAATGCAAGGCCCCCCAACCCCAGCCCAAGACCACAACTACCTACACCGAATTATTCACACAGTCCCTGTACAAATGTGAATGGCTGCATAGAGGCTGGTGTACCTATCAGAAATAAACCAAGAACAAACATAAAAACAAACCCAGTGGTGGAATCCTCACCTAAACAGGATATATAATAAAAGAAAACTTCTGGACAAAATTAGGAAGAGCAACTCCCTTAAAGACAAATGGTCTCTTATACAACTAAACAAGAAACTAAGGTCACTATAGATAAAATTATGAACCATATCCTAGCAAGCTATAGGTCACCCTCTATGTCTGACAAAACTCATTATGCATACTTAGGCCTACTGGAGATGCTCACCATCCAACCTAACACTTTACTCATGGGGGGACTTTAATTACCTTTCTACAGACTGGGAATCCTACATAGCCTCAAATATGCAGGCACAGAGATTCCTGTACTTTGTAAATACAAACAACATTTACTGCATATGCCCACTAGAGGTTCGAAGATACTGGACTTTGTACTCACAAATGTGGAAGAAAGCTAAACCCTCTCCCAATGTCACATCCACACTGGTAAGGTCTGACCACAAAACTGTCTCCCTCAAAATTAAAATCAACTCAGTACCCCCTGTAAACCCAACAACAGTTAGGAACTATTTCAAGGCAAACTACCTTTTATTAAGCAATAGTATGTAAAAATTTCAGTGCCCCTCCAAACCCAGAGAACACAGTAGCCTACGCAGAGTTGTTCACAGAAACTCTGTACAAGCTTGTCAATGGTTGCATAAAGTCTGCTGTACCTAACAGAAGTAATCCCAAAACTAACTCCAGAAACAAACCACCCTGGTAGCTTCCCAAATTAAACAAGTCATACAACAAAATAAAAAAAAATGGCTAAAATCAGGAAGTGTAACTCCCATAAAGATAAGACTTCTTTCATTGAATTAAACAGACAACTAAGAGGTCTAATTAAATCCAGTAAATCTAACTTTGTGGTCAAGATAGCCTCCCAGACAAAATGCAACCATAAGGCCTTCTTCAGTCATATCAGAAACTTCAAAGGTAGCACACAGTAGTGTGCTGAACTGGTGGTTAATACAGCCACACTCACAGAGCCGGTGATATACTGAATCTAACTGACAAAATAATTTCCAGCTTTACTCCTCAGTCACCCTACCTCCATCCATCCACCAATAAATACATTCAAATATAACTTCTCTGACTATAAATAGAGAGAATGTCCTGGCAGAGCTTGTTAAGGCCAATAACACATCCTTATTGGGCCCTGCTAATATCCCAGAATGCCTTCTGAATAGTCTAAAATTTTACCATTCAGGGCCATTGGAGTTACTATTTAATTATAGTCTCAAGATAGACTTCATGGCACAAAATAAATGACTTCAACTATTATCCCTCTTCATAATGGTGAACCATCAACAGATCACAGAAACCAGAGGCCCATTAGTCTGAGTAGTCTTATATGCAAAGCCATGGAAAGAATTATAATGGGAATGATTAACAACATTCCCTTCAACTAGCTAACATATTTGATGCAATACCGCACTCAGGCATCGTTAAACTTACAGACACATGCAACTATCTCACTGGACACATGCAACAGCTAGAAAGGCCACAAAAGTACCTCACAAAGAGGATCCTAGGCCTTAAACACGTGTCCTACATGGACAGACTCAAAAAACTCCAGCCATTTTTTGTCTCATATTGTCTACTAAGAGGCGATCTCTGCTTGACTGACAAAGCTATGTCTGACCCAGCTCTGTTAGAAATGTTACATCTAAGGAAATCCCAGTCCCTTTGCACAACACGCTCCAGAGACCTCAACCTCATTACCACAATCAACAGAACATGCTGGAGGGACAGGGTCATAACCCAGAGACTGCCCATGCTCTGGAATAGACTTCCCATACATGTCAAGGAGAGCACCTCACTGGCCTCTTCAAGAGAAATCTTGATGAGTGGATGGGAAATAGAAAGTTCATCCCGGGGATCACTCCAGTGGCTCTACTTGATAGAAGCACTGGGAACTAACATCGGGCAGCACGATGCCACAGCACTTCTATAAGCTAGGCTTGTAAAGGCTCCAGGGCCATTAGCCTAGTACACAACTATGAACCTCTGAATTAGGCATAAACCCCTATGTAGTGCACTGGATAGCCAAGTGGCTCATAGCTAACACCCAGGAATTTAGAATTGATGAGACCACCTCAACAAAAAGGCAGGTCACTGGTGGAGTCCTTCAGGGCTCCATCCTGGGCCCGTTCTTCCTTGTAATCTACTTCTTCTAAGTGAAGGCCAATGTCAAAGGCCTCTGGCTGACCAAGTTCACAGATAAGTGCAAATTGGGAGTAGTCATAGAATCTCCCCAAGATGCAAACATCCTACAAGAGGGTCTAACACAGAAATAGCCAAAGCTATGGCTTAAAACTCAATGCCAAGAAATGTATTATAGTACCTTTTTGGAATCTGGCCACCCCAGGAAACTATTTCATCGATAAAATACTCCTAAAAATTGGCCTACTAGTCAGAGATCTGGAAACACGTGTAGATAGCAATCTGTCCTCTGATCAATGTGTTCAAGGTAGTAAGTAAATCCTTCTATGTTGCTCAACTTATAAGTAACAGTATGGCATTTAGGTCAAGAGAAGTCATTGTATCACTATACGCAGCCTTCATCATGCCTGTCATTGAGTATGATGCCCCTTTTGGTACATATCTGACCAGGCACATGCAGCAACAGAAATGTCTGCAAATCTTCTTTACAAAAAGAATACAGATCTTAACACAGTGTTATATGCAGATCACTTCAAATCCCTATCTCTATACTTGGTCTCCTATAAACTACTGAGAGGTGAGCTGTGCCTGCCATACAAGGTTCATAGGTAGGTACTAGGCTATTGGCCCTAGGGCCTGGTCAGATATGTACCAAAAGGGACATCATACTCAAGGCATCCCTGGACCCTACTCTGATGAACCGTTGGCATACCTGCAAAACAAAGAGCTGCAGCAGAACTATTTAAATTTTGCTTGGAACATAAATAGGGCATGTTGGAGAGTCAGATATGTATCTCAGGGAATTCCCATTCTCTGGAAAATGCTCCTCATCCATGTGAAACAAAGTCCTTCCTTAACCCTGTTTAAGTGTAAAATGGGCCATAGGATAGGAAACTAAAAATTCACCCCTGGTCTAGAGTCTATGTCTCTGATGGACTGAGGCATCAGTAAATCATGTCATAACCAATAATTATCCATATATATAAGTCTAAAACATATAATTTGTGAGACAAATTTGGGTTGTATGGCTAGGCTTTTAAAGACCCTAGTGGTTGTTACGTTCATAGGTGTATACTAGGCTGTCAGTTCAGGTATTGTAGGGTACTCGGAAAAAATGCACCCTACATTTATAATACAATTGAATGCAAGAAAAAATAGAAACTCTGATCCTACTCTAAAGGCATTCTTTATTAATTTTCATCTACCAGACTACCACACCTCATAAATCTCTGGTAAAAGCAATGAAACTGTTCAACAAATCTCCTGAGCTCTTTTGGGCCGTGTGATTAGTCTGGTGTACTACAAACATTTAGTGTTTATCCATTGTTATCCACTGCAACAGCATTACATTTTTTGAAATCTAAATGTTTACCACATCTTACTTTTATTTAATATGTGTGTGTGTGTGTGTGTGTGTGTGTATATATATATATATATATATATATATATATATATATATATATATATATATATATAGTTTACTATTAAAATAATGAAATCACCTTACCGACGTCATTCAGAAGGTTGAAGATGAGGTTTAAAAAAGGCAAAACTGCGACCGCAAATCCTGTCAACTCTGAAACGTAAACACATAGCTTGTGTTCACAGTTTTGAACATCGGTGTTTTGAATTGGATCGCACTACATTGGGGATCTGGTAAATTATTCTTTTCCTCACTGTAGTGCAATCTTGGAGTTAGAATATATAATTAGCAGGGGGTGAGGGGGTGAAGGGGGACTTGCCCCCTACAAAACAGTACAAATATGTTTGTGTTTTGAAACTTTGGTATTTTGATAGTAAATGTATGTATGTATGTATATATATATATATATATATATATACATGTACATTATACATATTTATATATAGACAGGAAGAGAGATTAAATATAAATATATACAGATATATAGCTAGCAGCCTGAAGTATAACAGGGAACACAACAAACTGGATTGCCATGTTTAGTGGGTTTTTTTTTTTTGTTATATGAACTAGTAACAGTTTCTTACAAAAGTGCCTTTAAAGCATATTTATAGTCAGGAAACTTGAAATCTCGGCTAAAATCTGGACCATGGTCTGTTACTTCCCCTTTCTTTCTCTTAACTGCCATTACAGGGATGAGCCCCTGACACGTAGGAAGTTGGTTGCTAGGAAACTGTTCTCTGATGTAACTGAATTGCTCTGTTTGTTATCTAACAAGAATATTTTCACATAGCAAATAAGAATATTTTCACAAAGTGCTGCTTCTCGCACTTGCCAGTTTATGGGTTTCTGTTGTAAATTTAGTACATATTCTTAAGTTCCTACTTTACAGTATGTACCTTGTTAAAGCAAATGAAAAATGAACAACAGATGGATTTTTGTACAGAGTAAGTATTCAGCTATAGTTGGAGTACTGGGATTTTATTAACATGCACGAACCATATAAGCACAAAAAATGCAAACTTTGATCATAGATAAAGACTGTTTGGTCCATCTATTCTCCCAATTTCCCTGTCTATAAGATAAACTGGAGGTCCTCCCTAAGAAAAAAAAACTAGAAAGCTGCTATAAAAAAATTGCCAAATTTGCCATAAACACAACCCCTCTAACTCATCACTGTAAAACCCTACATTCCCCTGAGATGGCTTGAGTTCCCCCTCTATCTCCAATACGTACAACTTACTACGGTATACAAATTCATCCACAACCCACTAGCTTGTCCTGCTCTTAACCCATTAATCAACTTCAATATTCAAAATAAACATCTCAGATTTGAAGGCAAACATCTCAAAACTTATAAACCTAACAAAATCCCAAGCCTAAGCCTTTACTCCTGATCTGTGGCAAAACTATGGCACTCCCTTCCTTTGACTATCAAAACTGCTACTAATCTGCACCCCTTCAAAACCTCTATAAAAGAATACTTCAACAAAGCTTGGATTTGCTGCTGTGTAAGCCCAGGCTGAGGTATTCTTAAACCTTTTTCTACCTATACTCTCAGTCTATCCCCACTACTAACTTACCCTACCCTCCTTTCTTCTACACATACTCCCCCGAGGTTACTCATCATACCTTTTCCACATCTATTCCTACTATCCCCCTCTATCACACCCTACCCTTCTCTACTCGTACTATCCTATGCCTTCACCAACATAGGTTCATAGGTTCATAGGTTTATACTAGGCTATCTGCCCTAAGGCATTTATAAGCCTAGCCCAAATTTTTGTGGCTTACGCCACCCCTTATATGAAAAAATACTGTGCCCATTAGTTTGTTGTGCCTCTGTCCAGCAGTGACACAGAGATGATTCCCGGGGTAAACCTACGATCTCCCATCCACAGGTCTAGATTTCTCTTGAACAGAGTCAGCGAGGTGCTCTGCCTCACATGGACCGGGATTTTATTCCACAGCATAGGGAGTCTCTGAGTGATAAATCTATCCCTCCAGCACATCCTATTTATATCCGTGCTAAGGTTTAAGTCGCTTGCTCTAGTGGTTTTGGTGGATTTGGATTTTTGAGGTGGAGCATGTCCATTAATTCCGGGTTGGACATGGCCTTGTATGTCAGGCACATGTCACCTCTGAGCAGGCGGTATGCGACTGAATAGAGCTGGAGTTTCTTCAATCTGGCAGCATATGACAGATTTTGGAGTCCCTTTATCCTTTTGGTGAGAAACTTTTGGGGTCTCTCCAATTGCTGCAGATGTCGGGTGAGATACATCCCGAATGGGGCATTGTACTCGATCATTGGTCTGATAAGTGAAGAGTACATGGAACAATGACCTCACTAGATCTGGATGTGAATCCCTTCATGATCAGGTGGGCAATGTAGAAGGACTTTCTAACCACTTTAGCAACGTGAGTGTCAAAAGAAAGGCCACTGTCAACCTGGGTCCCCAGGTCCCTGATAACCTCTTCTGTGCTTAGTGGATTGCCACCTATATGGTAGCTTGGGGTTACCTTGTTTTTCCCGAAGGGTATGACTATACATTTTTGGCGTTTAACTTCAGGCCATGGCTCTGGCACCAGCTATCTGTTTCCGTGAGTCCCTTCTGAAGGATATCCGTGTCCGATGCACTTTCCACTATGGCGCCCAGTTTGCAGTCATCTGCAAACTTTGTCAGCCAAAGTCCTCCCATGTTGGCCTGTACTTCTGAGAAGTAGATGCCAAACAATAGGGGGCCAAGGACCGAGCCCTGTGGGACACCACTTGTGACCGGCATGGAGTCTGACACAGCGCCAGCAACTCTAACCCTGTGGGTTCTGTCCTTAAGCCAGTTTGCAACCCATCTTGTGACATATAGGTTTACATTTAAGCTGGTAAGTTTTTCTACAATACCCGAGTGGGGTATTGTGTTGAAAGCCTTTGCAAGGTCAAGGTAGGCTGTATGGACTGCCTTTCCCTCATCAATGGCCTTGGTGACTGTTTTGAAGAAGTCAACCAAGTTCAAAAGGCATGATCTTCCCTTGACAAAGCTAAACTGGGTCAGGTCCAATGTCTGCAAGTCCCCTATATCTTTGTTTATGAGCTCCATTATGATCCTCTCCATAGCTTTGCAGACTAGACTTGTTAAGCTTATGGGACGGTAATTACCAGGGTCCGTAGAGGCGCCGCCTTTGTGGAGTGGGACCACAGTTGCCGTACGCCACTCCTTGGGCACGTATCCTGTGGTAAGGCTGAGATTAAACAGCTGCCTTATGTGCGGGTTTAATTCCTCATTTAGCTCGTGTAGCACACAGCCGGGGACACCATCCGGTCCCATTGATGCTGTGTTTTAGCTTTAGAGAGAGCAGCTTTCACCTGCGCATTTGAGATGTCCAGGAGGCTACACTCGGCTGGGATAGTTATCTCTCCTTTAGGGCGGCAGCCGGGGGTGAAGTTTGCACTGAACCTGTCTGCCAGTATGTTGGCAATGTCTGTGGCTTCAGTGATTTTGTATCATTTTGGACTAATTCTGAGCATATCTGGGAGTTTCCACCCAGGTTCCTAACATAGCTGAAAAAGGCCTTATGATTGTCCTTTGAATCCATGGCAATTTTTCTCTCAAAATTGGCCTTAGTTGATTTTATGAGTGCTCGTATTTTTTTACTAATAATGATCAGGGGTGACTTCCCTTTTATGGATTTTGTTCTATCATGTAATAGCTTTCTCCTCTTATTGTAAAGTTTGTTAATGGCTGGGGTCCACCAGACTGGACGTTTGCCCTTTGTGGAAAGAGTCTTGGTTTTATTTGGGATTGCCTGATCCATGCAGTCCTGGAGGTGTTCATAGAAGGCATTTGTAAGGGCTTCCACAGCTTGGGTTGTGGTTTCCTCTGGCTCAGGGGCCTTGAAGGATACCACACCAGTCTTGAGTAGTGTGAAGAAAACATAATCTATTACCATATTTCATAACCTCTAGAATATTAATAATCGTTATGATAATTATCTATTATGTAAATAATGTTGCATCTTTCTTTTATCAGGCTTTACATATAATTTATGCTTAAACACTATGACTTTTATGATGACTGTTGAGTTTTTATTCTGACAAACTAATGTGTAGTTTTTCAAATGTTCTGCTTGGATGCTAGGACTTTATTATGTCTGGAAAGTTCTCATTCATAGATTCATGGATTCATTTATATGATGACTGCTGCAAACTGGGCACCATGTTGTTGTGCTGTTCTGAAGTACATCTGTCTTATCTGTTTTCTTTTAATGGTGAGGTATCCAGAAGTGCACACAGTACACCAGATTACTTCTTGTCATATGTCCATATACATGGAGGATAACTTTTTTTGTTTTTTACTAACAATGCCTCTTATATGCACCCCAGTTTTCTGCTATCCTTCTTTACTGCTCTCTCTAATATGATTTCCCACTAAGTTGTTTTCTACATTCATTGTTGCCACTTTATTGTCTCCAACTGTGTACTTTGTTGTTTCCCTGAAGCATAACTTTATATTTTGTTTTGCAAAAAAATATTAACCTATCACATTTTAGATCATTATTCTAATCTCACTAAGTATTTTCCAAACAGTGTATGTCTTCTCATGCATCAGTCATTTTGTATAACTTTGTGTCCTTAGCAATGCTATAAAGACAATGAAGTGGAATGGCTCCAGTAGTGACCCTGTGGTGCATCTAGTTGTCACTACCCTTTCAAATGAAAACACTCCCTTTATTATGATGCCCTGATGTACCTCTCAACCTGCAGACACTGAAAATAGAAACAAAGACCCTTGAAATTTAGAAACATCTGGCTAATAAATTTGACATCTAACAATGAATATCAAACAGAACATAACTTTTCCCGCTTCCAGTAGGAATGTTATATGCCACTTAAAAACATGTTTAAAAATCAGAGAGTGAGAAAAATTAATGAAAAATATAAGCACATTATCAGAGACAGTATCCAGTCCATAGACTTTAATGAAATGTATCACAAAATTCTACCACGCAAGGTAATTTATTTTTGATTCAGAAAAAGGGAGTTACAAGATGACTGTCCTATTTATTTAAATCACACTAGTATGTTTATCATGTAGTGTAGTTTTCTGAATGCTAGACAGTTTCAAAAATCGCATGTGATGAAGGAGATTCAGAATGTACGTGAAGGGGTAAATTATGCCTAAACATAAGGACATACCTCCAAAAACAGGGACATCCTAAATTAAACCTGAAAATAAGAATGTTCAACCAATATAGTGACAGTTGAGTGGTTTGTCCCAGAGTTAAATTGTCTAGCCAATTTACCATGCTATTGTCCCAAAACTCCATTAGCTACCATGTCAAATATTTGTTAAAACCTAAGTGGGCATATCCAAAGGAGGATTCTAATTGAATGTTATGGTTACCCAGTTAAAGTGCTCTAATTCATTTTTGAAACAAGTGTTTTTTCAGATTGAATAACTGAAGTTACTAGCATAAAAAAAATGGTGACACAGAGAATTATTTCATAAACAGTCTATTCTTTATTACTTGGTACCTTAACAAGATGCTAGCTTTCAAGAATTATATCCAAATGATACAGTAGCTGCTTATACAAAGTTAAGTTAATCCTTTAATTAATCAGTCTAATTATAAATAATTGAATGCTACAGGACAAGAGAATCCAGTTTCCAAGCAACATCTAAGTTCCACCAAAAGCATTACATTACTGAGACCTAGTGATGACCTTATTCCATTAATAAGGAACCCTCATCCAAAGCAGTTCAGTATTTGTGAAACAGAGTGACTGTACCATATTTTAACACAAAATAAGCTTTTTCTGCTGTGTTATACTGCCAGTGTTCAAAATTACATATGCCTGAAATAATACAATGAATTTTAAATCTCTGGGAAATTTATTTTTTATTTTATGTATATCGGATGGGTAGACTGGTTAGACTGACCCTTTTCAGCCATGATCCAGTGGAAAACATACAAAAATAGAATATATCATACAAAAAATTAGATATGTGGATGCATACCTTTTAACTGTACAGATTTTCGCAGAATGTCCAGATTTTACCTCATATTTTTAGTCTGTTCCTCATAAAATTTATGATTTTCTACCAAATCACTAAAGATTGGCGTCACTAAATATTAATATACATTTGAGTTTCAAACTTAATATAATTCAGAAAATGGATGCTAACACAAAACCAGTTATTCTAGCAACTTTCTAATTTTATACAAGCAGTATTTAAAATCTGCCCCTATTTTTCGGCCTTTGTCCCCCCATTATTTTAGGCTTTGTCCAGATTTTTTGCACAAAGAGTTTGAGAAGCATGTGTGGATGTGCAGACATTAAAAATAAATTAAGGTAATGGTTGTCAGGAAGTAAATACCACATTGAATATAACTCAATATCACAGAACAAAGTAATCACATCACAAACAGTTGTCTTACAGATATTTACATACAGTATATATAAACATTATATACAATATACATCAAGTTTTTGAGTGTAATGCATTAACAGAGTCAGAGTTATTTGAATTATTAACCATTATCCCTACAGCAGATACGTGGTGCAGCAGTTAGCATTGCTGCCTCACAGCAAGAGGTTCTCCGGTTCGATCCTCGGCTGGGGTGCCTTCTGTGCAGAGTCTGCATGTCCTCCCTGTGGTCGTGTGGGTTTCCTCCGGGTGCTCCGGTTTCCTCCCACATCTCAAAGACATGCTGTAGGTGGATTGGACACTCTAAATTGATCCTAGCTGTGAGTGCATGCATGTGTGTGCCTTCTGTGGAAGGTTGGGCGCTGGGCTGGCAACTCGACACTGTAAAACTCCACTGCCAATCATGAGCGGGCAGGTGATCTGCTGTGGCGACTCCTAACCAGGAAAAGCCGAAAGAAGAAGAAGATCCCTAAAGCAGTTATGTTTGCTTTTATATACAAGATGCTTTCACTGTTTTTTTTTTATTGTTTTATAATATACAGTGTTTGGATTTCATTAAGAAGGTGGTTCCAGGTAGAAGGCCCTAAGAAAAAAGTACAGTTTTGTACCTACCATAAATGTAGATGTCCGATAGACATGCAACTGCAGTCATAACATGTGGGTTGTCCTGCCTCAGGCAGCCCTCGGTCGGCCGGATTCCAAAGTCTGGGTCCGACATCGGCTGATGTCGCATTTCTCTCCGACGTCAGAGCGGCTGGAGTACATAAGCATCAGCCGACGCCATTTTCTTCAGTGTTTCTTGCCCCAGATGCCAGGTGCCCTCCAAGGAAGGCTGTAATCAAATTGGAAGACAAAAACAGGATTCCAGACAAATAAATGAGCAATAAAACAAATACACCATAACAGATATCCCCAGCTAAGAGTAACAGGGATAGGAGCGGACCCTAGGCATAGAGGGGTATGGAGGGAGGGAAAATCCGACTGCAGTTGCATGTCTATCGGACATCTACATTTATGGTAGGTACAAAACTGTACTATGTCCTTCAAGAATGCAACTGCAGTCATAACATGTGGGTAGAATACCATAGCTTAGCTGGGGGAGGAGGAATGCTCTAGGAAAAAGATGGTGTGGCAATCAAACCCTGCAGGACTGCCGAAGCAAAGCCTGCTCTGGATCTGGAGTATAGAGGGCAATTGTAGTGTTTGGAGAATGTATGCACGGAGCTCCGTGTAGCAGCTTCTAGAATGTCCTTAGTAGGCACCCCTCTTAAGAATGCTGTAGAGGTGGCTGTAGCTCTGGTGGAATGTGGTCTGACATTGGCTGGAACAGTCTTTCCATGAAAGGAATAACAGAATCTGATGCAATGTCCAATCCATTTTGAAATAGTCTGTTTTGAAATTGCTTTTCCTTGGACTGCAGGGGCGTAAGCTACAAAAAGTTGTTCAGACTTCCTACTGGCCTTGGTTCTGTCCAGGTAGTATCGAGGTTGTCTGTGAATGTCCAAGGTATGCAACAGTCTTTCCCCCTTATTCTCAGGATTGGGGAAGAAAGCAGGCAGATGAATGGCTTGATTTAAAGAAACCCTAGATACCACCTTTGGCATAAAAGTAGGGTTGGTCCTTAATGAAACCCTGTCTCTGTGAAAAATTATGAACGGTGGTATTGCCATTAGGGCCTGTAGTTCCGAAACCCTTCTTGCTGAGGTAATTGCCAACAGGAAAGCTGTCTTCCATGAGAGAAATTGCAAGTCAACTGAAGCTGCTGGCTCAAATGGAGGTAGAGTCAGTTTTTCTAGGACAAAATTGAGGTCCCAGGCTGGCACTGGGGCCTTTCTTGGTGGCTTAATGTTCTTGATTCCCCTGAGGAATTGCCTTAGCAAAGGGTGTGAAAAAACAGGAGGATCAGTGTTGTATCTAGCTGAAATAGCTGATGCATGTATCTATGGAAGAATATGAGAGGCCGTTCTTTAGCATATCTGCCAAATATTCCAAGATGAGTGGGATGTTCAACAATGATGCATCATGTCCCTTGCTGGTATTCCAATTGCTGAATCTTTTCCACTTTGCTAAGTAAACCTTTCTGGTGGATGGTCTTCGAGCCTCTGTTAGTATCTGCTGAACTTCCTTGGAGAGAGATAGGTTGAGGTTATTTATGGGATCTCCCAGGCTGTTAGCTGCAGTGTCTGAAGGTTTGGATGCACTGTTTCGAAATTGTGTTGAGTCAAAAGTAGAGGCCATTGGGGAAGGGCCCACCTCCTGGTGTGACATATGCTCCGTAGTAGTGGGTACCAGTGTTGTCTTGGCTAGTCCGGAGCTATTATGATTCCCTTGGGTCTCTCTGCTTTGATCTTTAGTAATACTGAGGTCATCAGTGGCAGAGGTGGGAATGCATAGATTGTTAGGAAGTTCCAGTTGAATGAGAGAGCATCTATTTTCCAAGCTTTTGGATGGTATGTCCTTGTGCAGAATTTTGGTAGAAGATGGTTGAGGTGAGAGGCAAATAGGTCCACTTCTGGCCTGCCCCATGTCGAAGTGAGTTGTGTGAAGACCTTCGGATGTAACCTCCACTCGTGTGGATCTGTGAAATTCCTGCTTAGGCTGTCCGCCAACACATTGTCTTTGCCTGGAACAAACTGGGATTGTAACTGGATGTTTAGGCTCAGTGATTTTTCCCAAAGATGCATTGTCAGTCTGCAAAGGGGGTAAGAGTGGGTGCCCCTTGCTTGTTTATGTACCACATCACAGTGGTGTTGTCTGTCCGTATCAGTAAATGGCCTTGCTGAAGTTGGTGTTGAAAGGCCTCGATGGCATGCATTACTGCCAGCATTTCCTTTTGGTTTATATGCAGATGTGTTTCCTTTGGAGACCATTGTCCTTGTATACATCTGCCTTCCATGTGCGCCCCCCATCCAAGGTCTGAGGTGTCTGTGGTCATGGTCTGTGTTATCTGTGGTTTTTTGAATGACATACCTGTGTTTGCCTGGCTCACCGAGGCCCACCATAGGAATTCCTTTTGTAGGCATGGAATGAGCGGTATGATTGTCTCCAAGTTGTTGCTGTGTTGAGACCAGATGCTTTTTAGGTACCATTGAGGCTTTCTCATGTGTAGTCTTGCTAATGGAACCAGGAGAATGCAGGATGCCATGTAACCCAGGGCCTGTAGGAATCTCCTTGCAGTCATCTGGGTGAGTTTTGCTAAACCTTTGAAGTAATGAGTTAACTTCTCTTGCTTGTCTTCTGTCAGGTAAGTCATTTGAGAGGCTGTGTCTAGTTTGGCTCCTAAGAAGATTATTTGCTGGGATGGCTGCAGTCTTGACTTTTGGAAGTTGACTGTGTATCCCAGAGCTTGAAGTAATCGTATGACATAGTCCAAGTTTTTTGTCAACATCAATTTGTTGTCCGCTTGTATGAGGCAGTCGTCCAGGTACGGGTAAATTTGTATCCCCTGGAGCCTGCAATGAGCAATTACTGAAGCCAGGCATTTTGTGAATACTCTGGGCACAGTAGATAAGCCAAATGGCAATGCTGAGAATTGATAATGCTCTGGCCCTGCAAGAAATCTGAGGTATCTTCTGCAGCTGTGTCTGATAGGGACATGCAGGTATGCCTCCTTGAGGTCCAGAGTAATCAGCCAAGACCCCTTGCCCAGCATGGGAAGGAGTTGCTGTAGAGTCAGCATTTTGAACTTTGGTACTATGAGAAAGGTGTTTAATGCGGACAAGTCCAGTATTGGTCTCCATTGAGATTCTTTTCTTGGAACAAGGAACAGTCTTGAGTAAAACCCCTGGTCTTGTTCTTGTTGTGGAACTCTTTCTATTGCTTTCATCCGAGTCAGCAGAGTGATTTGCTTGATAGCCTCTGCCCTCTGGTTTTGTGGTAGATTTGGCATGCCTTGTTTTCTTGGCAAGGTATGAAAATGGAACCTGTACCCTCGGTCTATAATGTCCAAAATCCATTTGTCCTTTGTCAGTCTGTGCCAATTTTCTGCAAACAGAGATAATTTCCCGCCCAAGGGAGCTTCTATTTGTTCCCTGGCAGGCGGAAGTAGAGGAAAGTGATTGAGATTGTGGCTGTGGGGCAGGTGAAACCCCTGCGTCACTTCTTTGGTTTCCTGGCTGCCATTGTCGTCCCCTGTAAGGGCCTCTGTATTGGCCTCTTCCTCGGCCACATCTGTTTTTACCCCTTGGAAACTTTTCTGGATTAGGGAAGGACCAGTTTTTTGAAGGCCAATTCCTACTGAATCTGGGGGGTTGAACCTGGAGGAAATCTTTCACCGTCTGAACTGATTTTGCTTTTTCTTTGATGGTCTTTAACACATCCTTAGCATTAGCACCAAAAAGCTTGTTCTTTTCCAAAGGTGCATCCAGAAGTTTTGCCTTTACATGATCTGGTAGAGGTTGATCTTTTAACCACGCATGTCTACGAATGACTGCCCCTGTCATAGCTGCCCTACATGAAGCTTCCAGTGCATCATATCCACACTGCAGGAAGTGATTTCTTACTTGCTGAGTGTTATGTACAGCTTCCTGCAAAGCCTTCCTGTCTAAAGGATCAGGAGTGGCTAATGTTTTTTGTAAATCTTCTAACAGGAAATCCTGATATTGTAACATATGAAAAAAGCAATTCAAAGCTCTCATAGATAAGGTAGTGGATGTGTAAACCTTTCTGCCCCATCTCTCTAATGACCTAGCTTCCCTGTTGGAGGGCAATGGATTTTTAGAGGTGGAAGCTGAAACTCCTTTAGGCCCCTGTGAAATAGTTTCCATATCAGCAGTATGGGCCCTGAATAAATGGGAATGAGTTTCTGGGACCCTGTAATACCTGTCTGGCTTGGCTGGAGCAGGAGGAAGAGAATCAGGGGTAGCACTAGAGTCAGAATATAAATCATCCAAAACATCAAGTACAGGAGGAATAGCTAAGGGCCTGTGCTGGGGCTTCTTAAGGAAAGTCCTAAGGCATTTTCTGGAATCAGAATATTCCTGTCCTTGCCACTTGAAATGTTCCCTCATGGTATGCAGAACTTCCCCAAAAGAAATATCCTCAGGAGGGGAGGCCGAGGGATGGAATCTTCTGCATCCGAGTCCTCATAGGTCTGGAAGAGCTCTTCCTGGCTATCAGAGTGGACAGAGCCCTCAGAATCTTCATCTGAAGGAATAGGGTCAGAGGGTTCAATCCGGGGCCTTTTATCAGAAGGAGGCTGGGATCCTCTCTCAGGATGGGCCTGTGAACCTCTAATCATAGAAATTAAGTCAGCAGCCATGGACATAATTTGTGTCTCTGGAGTAGGCTGAGGTAAGGTTTTAGTAGTAAGATGCTTTGTTTTGCTGGCTGCCTTAGCCCTAGTGTAGGCCTTAATAGACATGGCCATAGGAGGCCTGGCAGCGCCAAGTGCAGGAGTGACCTTGTCTACAGCAATGGTCTCGGGCATTTCCTCGGTTTCGGTATCCGGAGGAAAATTGATAACTGGTGTCGGAGTGATGTCCGGAATCGGAGTCGTCGGTAATGCGGTGTCTTCGGTTCGGAGCAGTGGAGAGACCGTCTCAGAGGGAACCGGAGCACTCACGCTAGGTTTTGGCGTGGAGTCGGTGGTAGATGTGGGCCGAGGATGTCGGTCCCGGTCTTTTCGCTTCTTGGGAGTTTGCGATGTCAGAAGTTCCGACGGCATGGTGTAAGCAAATTTATCGCCGAAAAAATCTTCAGCGAACTCCGCCCGGCACCTGAGAGTGCGCTTGTTGAAGCGAGCACAGGCTACACAGGCCGAGACGTCGTGGTCTGGGCCAAGGCAAGGAAGACAGTAAGAGTGGAAATCCTTATGAGGTATTTGTTGGCCACAAGAAAGACAATTGTTAACTTTTTCAGTAATTTCTGACATCGGCTGAGGCAAGAAAAGGTCCCCAACGGGGTACTTAGCTTTTTTGATGACTTCGGTATCGAAGAATACAGGAGCTGATCGACCGGCACTTGCGAACTGCTTCTGCTTCGGGCACCGCGCAGCAAGAAAGACTGAAGAAAATGGCGTCGGCTGATGCTTATGTACTCCAGCCGCTCTGACGTCGGAGAGAAATGCGACATCAGCCGACGTCGGACCCAGACTTTGGAATCCGGCCGACCGAGGGCTGCCTGAGGCAGGACAACCCACATGTTATGACTGCAGTTGCATTCTTGAAGGACATCAAGGCTTTTTCACCTATTGTATTTTGGAATCGAGTGCAAATGAAAAAGATTTCATTGTCATGGATATCTCTTAGAGGGTAAGAATGTTCCCTGAAAGGCAGTTTGCTTCTAAATGGTAGGCTATACCCTAGTTTTAGTATTTTGAAGATCAGACAGTTCAGAAGGAAAGTGGCCCTATCAACTATGAAGAGCCAGTTAACACCTTTTATGAGATCACATAATGCATATTTGATTCAGCAAGCTGCACAAATCTGATGGTGGTGGTAGACTTCCCTAAAATTTTTAGCCATTGAACTACATAAGGAATAATTGCTAATGTCCCCCTTGTGCTACAACAATATTCAATACAATCTCCTAGAAGTATTCCCCTATAAAAGTCATTTTGGAGAATACATAAGTATCTGACACCAGTAGAATTGTATCCATGGTGCCATTCTAAAAACTCTTATTCCTAATTATTTCGGACTAACAGCAAAGGCATCTGGCAGATTCCTGTTGTTTTTGTAAGATGCTTAATCTAGCAGGAATGCTTCCATTTAACACATAATTTGCTTAGAGACAATGCTACACATGGGCACACTGGAGTACAGCTTGTGAATGCATATTCCCTGGTAAATGCTCATTCCCTGACTCGACCATATCACTCAGTTGCCCAGAATCTTGCAGAATGTCCCTGATTCTGCCTTATATGTTTGTTCTGTCCCTCATTAAAATAATGCTGATTTTCTAGTAAATCATAGCAGACTACAGTAAGCCAATAATGACAGATATTGGCGGCACAGGGTGCAACAGTTAGCTTTGTCTCCTCACAGCAAGAGGTAATCTGGTTCGATTCTTGGCTGGGGTGCCTTATGTGCGGAGTCTGCATGTCCTCCCTGCCTCTGCATGGGTTTCCTCCGGATGCTCCTGTTTACTCCCACATACTAAAGACATGTATCTGGAGCATTTCTCCCCAGGCCTCCACTGAAAATGGGCTCTGTCCCAGTTGGACTTTCCCGGTACACAAATGTTAAATAAAATAAATAAAAAAAAAATATAGAGTTTCATTCTTATTGTTCAAAAAAAGGCATGCTGATGCAGAACCTGCCTGTTCTATTAACACTTTTAAGAGATTCAGAGTAATATTTAAAATGTATCCCCAATTTTGGGCCTTTATTCTTCCATCATTTTTGACTGTGTCCAGAATTCTTGAGCAAAGAAGTTGAGAGGCATTCTGTAGACTGATTTGATTATTTTCTCTCTTTTTTTGAGCATTTCAACTTAAGTGCCATGAAGTTTTCTAAGTGGCACTTATCAAGCACATAAAAGCAGGGGCAGGAGGAAATCTCCCACAGTTCACTGTTGGTATCTAGTAGCAGAGCATATCTGGTTCCACCAACTATTAGTTTAACAAGTTACAGCTATTCAACTTAAGGTACCGGTACGCACTGTGCTGCTTAAACTTTGTCATCCAAAATCATGTTTTTGTGTCTTTCTATAAAAGTGAGATCACATCATACAAGTTGTATTCTGCTATTTCTCAGAAGTAGAGAAGAGCACACGCACTATGGTGGGTTTATATGTAACTGTAATTTTCAAAGTTATTATCACAGGATGCCATGTTGTACAATATATTTTGCAATGACATGGAATATCCTGTATTTGAAATTCATGACATGGATACTCTAGATGCTTGTGTGTTATGTCCATATCTGTGGGGAAAAAATCTTTGTTCTAAACGAATCAGAATATGCAAATAACAATAAAAAGGCATAAGTGGTACTGCAATTTAATTTGTAGCTTATTTTTTATTAATTTGATATGACCCACATAGAACTGCATCCCATCATATTAAGCATCCCTGTTCTGCTGTCACTTAAGTTATTTTGAGCACATCAAGGCCTTCCTGAATCCTTTTATGAACCTGACCATTCCATCATTTCCTCAGCACTAGCCTGGAAACAAATATTTGTGAAGCGGGAAGAAGAAGAAAAAATAGTAGAGTTAGAAGTCAGAGTGCACAGAGAAAACCTGAGATTTTCTGCTGTACCCGAGAAACTGGAAAGCACAGACTATATTAATTTTACAAAAGCACAAATAAGCAACCGGACTGGTGTTTCACAGCAAGATTTGTTAATTGAAAGGGACATCAAAGGGTCTATATTAGAACACCGAACATTTGAAATGTCGGATGTTCTAATATCGACCCGTTTTCAGTGAACGCTGAAAATATCGAAGTAACAGGAAACCAAATTCTTTCCTAGGGAAAGAATTTGGTTGTCCGTTTCTGTTGCTTCGGTATTTTCAACACTCTGGTGGAAAGTTGCGGGTCGGGTTCAGGTAAGTGTGCAATTGTGTGGATGTGTGGGTTAGGGCGGGTTAGGTGAGTTAGGGTAAGGGCGCGGGTCAGGTAAGTATATGATTGTGTGGATGTGTCTGTTAGGGCGGGTTAGGCGAGTTAGGGTTAGGGCACGGGTGAGGTGACTGTGCGATATTGATGGATCTTAGGGTTAGAGTTTGGGTTAAGGTAAGTGGATGGTTAGTGGTGTTTGTAAAGTTTAGTGTAGGATTAGGTGTTAGAGTTTAGGTGTATGTGTGTGGATTGCTGTTTGTTTGGTGTGCTTGTGTTGTGTGTATGTGTTTTGGAACAGCAAATTTTTTCCCTAGGAAATAATTTGCTGTTCCGAATGTTCAATGTTTTTTTTTTCGATTGCGAGGGTTCGATATTAGAACACCCGACATTTTGAATGTTCGGTGTTCTGATATAGACACACATCAAATGGATGCCCCAAACCTGGCCATAAGAAAGCAGTCAAGATATATACTAGTAATGATGTAATCATACCAGCAGAAAGAGTTGATCCTGGCAAAACTATTGCAGAAAGGAAAAGTGTTAAAAATTTGAGACATCAGATTATTTGTGAAAAATGATTATTCACTGCACACCAGGCAGAAGAGAAGCAAATTTATTCTGGCTATCAGGGAATGTTGAGAAGCAGGTGTGAGATTCAAAATGCTATATCCAGCTGTCTTCATAATATTTTTTCCTGGATGATCAAATATATTTTTGGATAAAGAACAGGCTAAGGAGGAAATAAAAACATTTATCAAACAAAAACTGAGCCAGCGAGCAGGAGGGGATGCTGCTTTTAAATTTTTCTGACTATAGAGTTCATAGAGAGACATTGCCAGTGAAACATTTTCCATTGTTCCAAAGAAAATACTTGAAAGACAAAAAAGCACAGTTGACTAGAAGACTCAGGAGTACATTGGACTTGAAATGAGAGTCAGGTGTTGGGAGATGAAGGTGATCAGGAAGAGGACTAGCAACACTGAAATCAGTGAATAAACAGGAGACTATACAGCATCATTCACATTTGTGAAATATGGATTTACCAAAAAAGTTGCTTTATTAAGACTGGAATTTTGATGACTTTGTTAAATGTGTGGGTAGACTGTAAAACATATACCCCGCTATATGTCACTGTTGTTTAGAAGGACTCTAAAGGGAAAACAGTAACTTAAGTAAAACAGTTTTATTTTTATTAATATTTGTAAAAAAATGTTTCATGATATATAAACTGCACGTTATATTGTAAAGTAATTTTGAATAGGGTATATTCAGGAGAATTTTAAATGTGGGGGGCCTTTTCAGTGACTGTTGTGTATGGTCAAGATATTAAAATAAACAACTATGTTTTCTTAGTTGTAAGGTATATAGGCTTTACACTATAACATGATAAGGAAGGCCAGACAAAAGCAAGATTATGCTATAAGTTGTGATACTGGGCTGCCTGGGCAGAGTATAAACATGAACTGATCATATTTATGCTAAATTAAGATAGTAATGTCCCTTGTTTTTACAAGTGTGTGTGTCTAGATTAATGTCCTTGGCTTACACTATAAATATTTTTTGTAAGCAAATAGGCATGAAAAATAAGACAAAATTAGCAAAATGTTCTCAGTAGGAAACAGTAAGCCTGTAGCTAAGAACAGGTGGCTGAGAGATTTTGTATATTGTGTTCTGAGTGAAGTTTGCAAAGATTCCTTCATGCATCTGCAGAGTTGGTTGCTTTTTTCTCACTACTGCTTACTTTTACATGGAATTAAGCTGTCTGTAGGTCAGATGCAAAACATTAATCTTGCGAGTCCTGAACATTATTTATTTATTTATTTTATTTAAATTTGTTGACTGGGCTAGTCTAACTGGATGCATGTCCATTTTCAGCAGAGGCCCGGGGAGATAAGCTCCACTTAAAAAGATTAACAAAAAGATTAACATAAAATGATTAACATATAAATGCATGTACAGAAATTATTTGCAGATTATTACATAACATTTCAATTGTTGAATACAAAAATTATTACAGAACATTAGATAAATTTGCTAGAAACTCTATTCTCAAGGAAATTTTTTTTTTTTTTTTTTTGTGGATAGAATAAGGAACGGATATGGATTAGTCCATGAAAGTAAAAGTAATGGTTGAGAAAAACTAGGTCAGCAGTGGTGATGATGATAGCAATGCCATTTTTGATTAGTCTGGGTTTGTACAGGGGCATAACCAGTGTGTTTTCAGGTAAAGTTTCAATTTTTGTTTAAATAGTGATAAAGAGTACAGTGATGTCAGTTCATTTGGAAGTTGGTTCCAGTATTTTCCAACAGCATTAGAGAACAGAGAGTTACCAGAGATATTGTTGGATATACTTGTGGATACTATAATTTCTTGGATAAGCATAAGGTATTAAGGTTTTTATATGGGGTAAAAAGGTTTGATAGTATTGGAGTTCTAGTTGGTTGGAAGAGGGTTTTATGGGCAATGGTAAGTTGGTTATAATGGAGTTGATTTTGTAGCTCAAGCCAGCCTAGTTGTTTCAGATTATGACAGAGGTGGGTCCTGAAAGAGGAAGATGTGGCAAATCTAGCTATGTTGTTATAAGAGTTTGACAGCTTGTTGAGGTTGTTTTTAGTCAGATTTGTGTATATGGATGAAGCATAAAGGAGTGTGGAGATTAAATGGGTATAGGCAATAGAAGTTCTGGCTTGTGGAGTAAGGAATGGCTTTATCCTATAAAGGGAGCCCAGTTTCCTATTTACAGTTTTTATAGTTTTATTAATGTGAGTTTCATAGGTAAGGTTGTTATCTATTGTTATACCTTGAAGTTTAGTGGTTAGGTCTGTAGATATAATGGTACCGTTATTGGATAGGACTGAGAAATTTATTGGGCTGGACTTATGGGTGGGTGTGAAGAGCAATAGTTTTGTCTTTTTGGGGTTCAAGGGGAGGCATCGTTGTAAAAACCAGTTTTCTACTATAGTAAACATTTCCTCAGTTAAGGACTGTAGTTCAGATGAGGATTTAGCTGAGCAGATGATTGTAGAATCATCTGCATATTGAATACAGGTAGCTTGAGTAATTGCTAGGTGAAGGTCATTTATATAGATTGAGAATAGGAGGGGGACCAAGAATTGAGCCCTGAGGGACTCCTAGTGTAACGGGGAGATGTGAGGATAGGTTATTGTCCCAAAGCACAGCTTGTTGTCTGTTGTTAAGGTACGATTGGAACCACTGAATAACCAGTGAATCTAGGGAAAGATCTTAGTACATTTATAAGTAAATGGTGGTTGACCATATCAAAAGCTTTGGAAAGGTCAATAAAGAGTGCTGAGGAGAGGATTTTGTTATTTTTGTTATGATTGATACTATCAGAGAAGGATAGGCGAGCAGTGGTAGTACTATGAAATGGTCTAAAGCTATGTTGGCAATTTGCAAGTAGATTGTTTTTCAGTAAGTGATCTAGTAGTTGTTTATGGATACATCTTTCTATTATTTTAGCTAAAGGAGAAAGTAATGCTATTGGGCGGTAGTTGGAGTATTCATTAGAATTGTCACCTTTGTGTAGGGGGATGATGTGGGAGATTTTCCAGCTGGCAGGAATATTTCCTTCTTTTAAGGTTCTATTTATCAGGATTGATATTGGATAGGCTATAGCTTTGGCAGCTTTTTGGAGATGTTCTGCTGGTAGTTTATCGGCTGATGGGGTTGATGGTTTAAGTTTTTGTAGAAGATTACAGATAAGGTGAGTTGGGACTGGTTGCCAGTGGAATATAGGGAGTGAATTTGTTGCAGAATGTGGGTGACTAGAATCCTGAGTTGTTATTTGATTGGCCAGTGATGGGATGGCCTCTGTGAAGAAGGTATTAAAGGCATTTGCTGATTGTTTGGGATTTTGGGGGTTGGCTCCTGTAGGGGTTGGTGTAGTGGCATGACCAGGGTGAAGAAGTTTGTTAATGCTGGCCCAGAACTTTTGTGAATTCCTTTGGTTTGTTTGCTGGAGATGACAGTAAAAGTTTTTTTTGTCCAAGAGAATGGCTTTTTTTGTATCATTTCTCATTTGTTTAAATTTAAGTTGGTCTGTGGGTTGCTTAGTAGATCTCCATAGAGCCCAGAATTTGTTTCTAAGTAGGATTTTCTGTCTGGTTTCCTTAGTGAGGCATGGGGCTGGCTTAGACTTAGTTCTGATAGTACGCTTAGGTGCATGATAGTCTAGGATTGTTAAGAATTTTGAATTAAAGTAATTCACTGCATCATCTAGAGGGAGGTGTTTTAAGGGTGCCCAATCACATGCTCTAAGTTCACTTTGGAAAGAGTCAGGATTAAAGTTTTTATTGGTTCTAATTCTTCTAAGAGTGGTTGGGTTAGGAGTAGTTGTTTTATGCCTAATGATAAAAATGAGTGAGTGGTCATTACATCTGCAGGAAGGGTTCCAGCCTTTTACATTTGTTGGTAATTGTTTATGAGTATCCAATCTAATATACTCTCTTTATTATTGTTTTTTTTAATTCTGGTTGGGAAGTTGATCATTTGTGAAAATCCGTGTAGGTTAATATGTGAAGAGAGAGGTGATCAGGAAGAGGACCTGCTAAGGAACATGCAAAACGTAAAGGTATAATGGAAATCAGTTTAGCAAAAATAAAGTTTGAAATTATGGGACGTGAATAAGAGACGATATCTATCCCAGTATCCTTAGTACTGTAATATATTTAATAGAACAGTTCACAATTTAGTCTTATTCAAAGGCAGCCAGTGCATTTTTTCTTAAAACTAAAAGTTAATGTTTTCTGAAATAATAAGCTACTTTTCATATCTGGGAGAGAATGGAGATAAGAGGCGTACAAACAGCAATTGGTTAGAGTGAGACCACAAGTTGTGTCATTCACTTTCACATGGGTTACCTAAAATATAGATTAGGTAATGCCTGTGGGTGCATCTGGGGATTTGGGGCAACTGTTCCTAACTGGAGGATTAAACTTCATTTGCTAAAAATGTACATAGTTGTGTGTGCTTGTTTTTGTTAATATGTGATGAGGTTGTGCTTAAAATGAATTTAGTTTTTTTATTATTATTATTATTATTATTACTATTAGTATTATTTTTCAGGGTTTACATTCAAGCAAAAAGCCTTGAAAAATGTGACATAGGTACAAGGTAAAAGGAGTTCTGAAGAACACGCCACTTTATACAAAAATAGTTACATCACAAACCACCTTGTTCTAGAATGATCAACTTATCCAACATGAATCTTGCACACTTCTCCTCCCAGATAAAATCCTTCAACTCTTTAAAAATTACTATCCACAACTTCTCCTCTAGTTGATAAAAGTATGCCTAATGTGTGTATAAAACAAAGGGACTAAAAACATTTTACTGCTTGTATCTTGTTATCCATATTCAAAAACAAGAGTTTCCAGTTTCCCATTTTTAGTATTATCTTTTGTTTACTCTGTTCCCGCATATACTTAGCTGACATAAAAGAATCCTTTTAAACTCATACTCCTAAATACTTCATTATATCGCATCCCCATAACTATGGGTATTGCTGAAACAATTCATGGGCGGGTATGGATCTACTTCTAAAGCTCAAAGTTTCAAAACTTTGAATTTCAAATGTCTCAGGCCAGAAAATTGAAGTTTTGAAATTTTGAAAACAAAATAAAAAAAAAAACAAAAACATTCATTTTTTACATTTTTGTAGGAGGACAAACCCCCCCTGCACACCCACACCCCCTTGCTAAATAAATATACCAATACCGAGATCACACTACAGTGAGGAAAACAGTAAATATCCCATTCCATGCTATACAGCGACCTCCATTTAAAACGTTTGAAGTTTCAAAACTTCGATCTTATGGTCTTGGCTGTTTGAAGTTCAAAGTTTTGAAACCTCAAGATTTTGAAGGGTATCCATGGGTACATACTTTACACCTATAGCTTTTGTTTAACCTTCATTAATTTTATATCCTTAAAAAAACTGAAACTGTCTCAGAATGTTCCACAATATCGACATGCCCTTTTCAAGTTTTATCAGGTACAAACTAATTTTCTTGGCAAATAAAGCAATTTTTTTCATGAGTACCATGCTAATTATATCTCTAAATTTCTGAGTCCCATATTTTCTTTGCCAATTTTTGTGAAATTAAATCCCTTAAGACTTTCAAATTAACTTTGAAAAACTACTATCTAAATACCCATGTATCCACTTGCTCCTAAATGTATGCATACCAATATCACTAATTAGCGATACTCCCTTCCTTTCCTCAAAACCTTATGCCTTCTTACAGCAATCACATGACCTAGTTCATAAAATATATTGTTAAGACCTCTACTTACCTTTTATCTTTAAGCTTAAGATTAGTACCTCCATTCACCCCCCCCCCCGAGCTCACTTCATCCTGATCAATCTCTTCACTTACACTTAGCCACAAACATAATTATTCTTTGGAATAACCTTACTATTAACTGCCTCAATATAGCCCTAAGCAACTTTTACACTATATCCTCTTCATCTTAAACTCATCTCCTATCCTTATATGTACTTGTTTCTTTTACTTAATCTTCTTTAACCTCTCCTACTTAAAAGTTAAAACTGTTATTCCCAAAAACTTATTTGACAGCTTACTCATTAAGTCATCTCTCTAAACTGTACTTTTCAACCTACTAAAGTGACAATGCTAAAGGTTCATCTTTTTTCAGTTGATACAAATGTCTTGAATGTATAATTCTCTTTTTAAATTTTGTTCATATATCTATGTTTGAAATGTTTGCAAAAATGAATGTTAATATTGTTTAAAATGTTTACTGTTCTGACTCTGTACTGTGAAGCTTTTATTCCCGGGCCTCCGCTGAAAATGGGCCTCTGACCCAGTTGGGCTTTCCTGGTCACTAAATGTCAATAATTAAATAATTAAATAAATAAATATAACACAGATAACAAAGGGCAATGTTGACACCCATGCCGGTTCCTCTTTTCAGAGGCTACTTATCAAAGAGGACCCTCCCACATTGATTTTTGCCTCCAATCCCTCATGTATCCCCCTAAGTAACTTTATTATTCTATCAGTGAATGCAAATGCTTCCATTACCCTACTCATGAAATCCCAGCTTACTGTGATGAATGCTTTCTCTGAATTAAGACCCACCAACAGCAGCAGTATTTTCCTACATTCTGCTTCCCACTGGATCATCATTGTTCTATTATTGTCAAATGTTTGCCTCTCTTCCACAAAATCACACTGACCTTTGCCATTATTTTAGCCGCTACAGACATAAACACTTTATAATCATGAATTAGAATTTAAATGGGCTTATATTAATCCATATCTGATGAGTCTTTACTGTCTTTAGATATTACCTAAAAGTTGTAGCCTGCTATAGATCCCCAGCCATGTCCCAAGACTATCACTCCACATTCCTAAGCACCCTCGAAACTATTAGGGTTCAACCCAATACTCTCATATTAGGTGACTTCAACTATCCCTCCATCAACTGGGAAAACTACTCATGCACCAGTACACTGGCCCAACGCTTCCTGGAATTCATCAATTCCAATGCCCTGGACCGGATCATTCTTACCCCCACTAGAGGAAGCAACATCCTTGAC
Source organism: Protopterus annectens (assembly GCF_019279795.1). Taxonomy (NCBI): domain Eukaryota; kingdom Metazoa; phylum Chordata; order Ceratodontiformes; family Protopteridae; genus Protopterus; species Protopterus annectens. The sequence goes on along the minus strand of NC_056726.1, from coordinate 1,224,816,713 downwards.
CTGGTTAGTACTAACACAGGCAACCGTTGCTCTACATCAATAGTCAATTCCTCCCTGGTTTGATCCGACCACAAACTAATCACCATGGAAATACACATCTCACCCACACACCCCACAAAGATAACCATCATGAAAAACTTCTCCATGCTGACTTTGGGCTCCTAAAAACAGAGGTGGCTAACTTCACAGCACCCATGTCAATAGAAAATAGATGGATGACTGCTGAATCATACACCAATGCACTGTACAAACATGTACATAAATGCATGGAACTAGCCATACCCAACAGAACCAAGATGCTCTCCTCCAAAAAAGGAAGCCAATCTGGTGGTCCCCTGCCATTAATAAACTCTACAACAGAAGAAATTAACTGTTGCAGAAAAAGGTAAAGTCCCAAGACTGGAAAAACTCCCTTATCAGTCGCAACAAAAAGTTTAGATCCCACATAAAAACCTATAAAGCCAGCTATGAAGACAACATTGCAGCAGGCACTAAAAACACCCACAAAGCCTTTTATAGTTATATCAAGAATCTCCATGGCAATACCCAGGTTTGCTCTTAGTTACTGCACAATGGTACCTTCTCTACTGAGCCAGCAGATATTGCCAACATACTGGCAGACAGATTCAGTGCAAACTTTACCCCTCTCTCCCCCTAAAGGACCAATCACAATACTGGAGGAATGCCAGGCACCTAGCATTACTGCAGCACAGGTTAAAGCTGCATTGTCCAAGGCCAAGAATGTAGCTTCCATGGGACCTAATAATATCCCTGGATGTGTTCTAAATAAACTATAAAGTGAACTGGCACCACATCTGTGTGCCCTGTTCAATCACAGCCTCACCTCAGGCTTTGTCCCTACCGAATGGCGCACTGCTACATTCATCCCTCACCATAAAGGGGGAGCAACTACAGACCCTGGGAATTATCACCTCATTAGCCTGATGAGTCTGATATGTAAGTCTATGGAGTGCATCATCATGGACCTAATTAACAAGAATATAGGGAATCACCAAACTCTAGATCCACGCAGTTTGGTTTTGTGAAAGGTAGATCATGCCTACTCAACCTGGTTGACTTCTTTGAGTCAGTCACTAGAGTTGTGGATCAGGGCAAGGCAGTTCATACAGCCTACCTTGATCTGGCCAAGGCCTTTGATAACATTCCGCACTCAGGAATTATTGATAAACTCACCAAACTAGGCATCAACCCATATATCACTAAGTAGGTTGCAAACTGGCTAACAGATAAAACCCACAGTCTGAAAGTAGCAGACTCAAAGTCAGACTGCCAACCAGTCATGAGTGGAGTCCTACAGGGATCAGTCCTGGGTCCTCTCCTGTTTGGTGTCTACTTCTCAGAAGTCCAGGCCAACACTGAGGGACTCTGGCTTACCAAGTTCTCAGATGACTGCAAGCTGGGAGCCATTATTAACTCCCCAAGTGATGTAGACATCCTACAGAAAGGCCTCACTGAGACTAATCACTGGAGTCGAAACCATGGCCTTAAGCTTAATGCCAAAAAATGTATAATCATCCCCTTTGAGAAAAACTCAGTTCCCACTAATTACCACATCAATGGGAGCCCACTGAACACTGAAGGTGTTATAAGAGATCTGGGGACACAGGTTGACAGCAACCTCTCCTTCGAACACCACATTGCCACTATGGTCAGAAAGACCTTCTATGTGGCACATCTCATTACCAAGGGCTTTGCATCCAGGAAGAAAGAGGTCATCATCTCTCTCTACTCTTCCCTCATTAGGCCAATCATCAAGTATAATGCCCCATTTGGCATGTACCTCACTAGACACATGCAACAGCTGGAAAGGCCACAAAACTACCTCGCAGAGAGGATCCTAGGTCTTAAACACATGTCCTGCATGGACAGACTCAAAAAACTCCAGCTATTCTCTGTCTCATATCATCTACTAAGAGGCAATCTCTGCATGAATTACAAAGCCATATGTGACCCAGCTCTGTTAGAAATGCTACATCTAAATAAATCACAATCCCTCCACACCATATGCTCCAGAGACCTCAACCTCATTACCACAACCAACAGAACATGCTGGAGGGACTCTGGTTCATAACCCAGAGACTGCCCATGCTCTGGAATAAACTTCCCATACAAGTCAAGCACAGCATCTCACTGGCCCATTTCAAGAGAAATCTTGATGAGTGGATGGGAAATAGCAAGTTCACCCCAGGGATCGCTCCAGTGGCTCGACTTGATAGAGGCACTGGGAACTAACTTTGGACGGAACAATGCCAAGGCACTTCTATGGGCTAGGATTGTAATAGCTCCAAGGCCATTAGCCTAGTACACACCTATGAAAATATGAACAGCCACCACAGCTTTTTTCCAGAATCTTGATGCTTCCATTCCTTTTAAGATACTATTAAAAAAACTTCCAGATCTTTATCACTTTCTTCTATCCTACCTTCCAAACTTCCACCAGAATACCATCTATTCCTGGAGACTTTCATGCAGATTAGTTATACATCATCATTTTTTAGTTAATCCCCTCCTATCTTAACTGTTAATTGTTGAGCCTCATCTACCCCAAACCTTTGCATATTTAATAAGTCTTTCTTAAATATTTCCAATTGTGCTTTTCTTGATTTCCACATTTCTATGTTTTATACAAATTTTCATAAAATTTCTGAGATATCTCTAATAAATCTAAAGGCTCTCTGGTTATTTTTCCTGTTATAGGCTGTCAAGTTTGGCAATAACCCTTTTTACCTTCTGTTGCCCAAGTCGTGTTAAAAGTTTTTGTGCCAAAGCAGTTGCTTAACAGAAATCATTCTAAATTACTGCCCAAGTACTCCCTTATTTTCTCTTTAGGACTCTGCAATTGCATTTTCTTCTTGTGCGTTGAGATTCCCCTTATTCAGCAATACTTTAACTTTGTCAACCCCTCTAAATAAATATGGTTACTTCTTAACTATACCTATTTTTCTTTTATTTCTACCCTATTTTTATACTCTACTTTCATTTTATTACACTAACTAGCTACAACTTTTGAAGTACTTACTATCTTCCCCTAATAACTCCCAAATAATTTCCATTATCTATTCCTTAAATGTCTCTCATTTTTAACAGGCAAGTGGGGAAGTGCAAGTGTCTCATTTTTACTTCAATACCCTGCATTTTCCTGTAGTTATTATTGGCACATGATCTGAAATAGTTATCAGATGCATATCAAAGCTCTCAATTAAATGCAGGTTTCTGTGAAATATAACTTCTATTTACTCTACCCAGTTATTGCAACTTGGAGAATAAAATGTAAATTCTCTCTGAGCTCCTACTACTGAATTCACATTTTCCATAACAAATATTTTCATAAATTTCTACAGAAATCTACCCTCTGTTAGTATATTTTTCCTTCCAGGACCCTCAGATATATCCTCACTGTTGCAAATCAAATTCCAGTCCCAGCTATAGGTAATATTCACTGCTGAAAGCTAATTATTTCTCCCAAAAGTTTCTTAAGCTGCATATCAGTTTTAGGTGGAATAGAAATATGTCAGCTTAATCCTCTTCCCTTGCTACTAGTCCCATACTACCACAAATCATTCATTATCTTTTTTTCACTTATATCATTAGCGAAGCTCCTCTTGCAATTAGTATAGCTACTCCCCTTTACCTCTGTCCTTGATATTTTGCTGAATATCCATCACTTTCTTCCAAATGCATCTCCTGTAGCATTAACATTTGTGTTCTCCATTTCTAAAAATAATTCAATATGTTTAACTTTTTGTCCATACCTGTGATGCCATTCACATCCCAAAAATAATATAGATATTGTAGTCATTATGCTAAGAAATTATTATACCACTAACTATATATGTCAGCTTTTAAAATGTCTGTTTCCAGGTTTTGTTTTGCATGCACCCACTAATGTTTGGCAGGTTGATTCTTTATACTGTTGTTTCTTGTGATCTCTATTTGAACCTATGTCACATTTTACAAAATTTTCTGTTTGAATGAAAACCCTCAAACAAAAAAACTAAACACACACAGAACAGCCCCATAACCTATTAACATAAAAGAAACAAGAAAAACTATGTATATCTTCAAATAATGAAGTTTAACCCTCCTGATAGGAGTAACTGTCTCAAAGTGACAGCTGCACCTACAGTATTACACCTAAAATTCAGGTTATCCATGCTAAAGCACATGTTAGAGTCTATGCTCATACTTACACTAACTGCTATCTGTTCTTCTCTCATTTCTATCCCCCTACCAGATATGACAATTAGCTTGTATGATTTCAAAAACATTAACCTTTAGCTCTAAGAAAAAGTGTACTGGCTATCCTTAGATACAACTAAATAATACACTGTTCTAGTAAATGCACTGAGGTATTTAGATACCAGGAAAACTAATATCCCGTATCCACTTCGAATAATTTCAAACTATATTTTTTATTAAACTGCTTGCTCCTGTACCATTTTATTTTATGTTTTCTCTCAGCAAACAATGTCCAGAGATTTATTGCCTGGACCCGTAGTCAGCTTGTCTCTATGGAAACATAAAAACAGAATGTACAGCTACCCCACATGTAGGCTTCTCAACTCACATTGAACATTTAATTTGCTAAAGGAAAGCTTTTCATTACATTCACAGTGTTCTCTTATTGTTATAGCACACCTGCTTACATAAGAAACTTGTTATTAGATTAGGCCAAGGACAGTAATCCAGACATTCACCTATGGAAAAGTAAGAAATCATCTCATCTCTACATGCATTATAATAAGAGTACTTTTACATTCCATCCAAACAGTCCAAGATTATAACATATTAACTTGAATATGCTTTTGTCCATACTTTCTCCTTTTTTTTTACATTCTAATTGTCTATGCTTCTGGTTTACTTTACTATGTTTATCACATACAATAATCACTGAAAATGCTATACTATATAACATGCAATTTATACCATTTTTTATACAAATACTTTTAAGAACATTTTTCTTACTTATAGTTACTAGTTTTTCTTATTTTTCTTTTTTTAGTTTAGTATCCTTTCTAACAGTAATAACAAGATGTGACAAGTTTAATAAAGTCAACAAAGTCCATTCTTTCTCAGCCACTTTTTCTTGTAAACCCATAGTTCACAAATGTGATTGATGCTTCACATTCTCTCATTTAATCATTACTTTCCATGGTCTTGGTCTTTTTTCTGTTTGTCTACATCTCCCAATCCCAGACTCCAGTTTAAGTAATGGGTACTCCTGATTCTTCTAGTCCATGCCTGTGCTTTTTTTTCTGTTTCTCAAACATTTTCCTTTGGAATACTGGAAATGTTTTTACTGGCAAAAGTTCTGTATGTGCTTTATTATCAGAAGAATGATAAACAGAGTCCATTTTCTTTGATGGCTCACTTTTTGTTGAACAGACTTTTATATTTCTTTCTTAGCCTTTTCTGCACCAAAAGATAACACTGATCCTGAAGGAAAAAAATATTCTAAAGACAGGTGAATATAGCAGTTTAAATCTCACACCTGCCCTTTGATATTCTCTGATTGCTGGGATAAATTTAATTATCTTCTGCCTAGTGTACAGTGAATAATCATTTTCCACAAACACTCTACTCTCTCCTCCAACTTTTATTATTTTGCCCTTCTGCCACAGTTTTGTCAGGATCAATTATTTTTGCTGGTATGATTGCATCTTTACTAATACTAATATTTAGCTGCTTTCTCATGAGCAAGTTTGGAAAATACATATGATGTTCCTTTCAATTAACAAATCTTGCTGTGGAATACCAGTTCAATTGCTTATTTGTCTTCATAAAATTAATACAGTCTGTTCCTTCCAGTTGCTCTGGTACAGAAGAAAATCTTAGGTTCCCTGATAGCTTTGTTCTCTAATTCTACCATTTTTGAAACACCTGTTCTTGAGCAACCTCATATTCAGATAGCCTTTTCTTCATTTTGCCCTCTTATTTTTGCAGTTGTATCAGTTCATTTGAAAATCTGTTTAAAGCTTCTTCCATTGCTTCCAGACTTTTGTTGATATACTCCTTCAATATTTTCTTTATTTTAATTAGCTCTGAGTACATTTGACTTTTTTTCATCTAGATTACTGGAAGACATATTATACTCCAAAGCTGGGGTTTGAACTGCTTTTTGATGAACAGTTGCTTGATTCTTCCAGTCAGTGTTTTCTCTTCACCTTTTTTGGTTGAGTTTCTTTCAGGCTCTCTCTTTCTTTTTTTGATAGCATCCAGATAGTGTACTTACTAGCCAGTAATGGAATTTACTAAAACTGAAAGAGTTTATGGTCCTTATCTCTCGGTTTCTTTTTTCACACTGTGAAAGCTGAAGTTAAGCTGCTGATCAGTTCGCAGTCATCTTGTAAAGTCATTGTCCATCACATCTTTATCTCATGACCATTTTTCATGTAGGCCTGTTGTACCCGAACACCAGCTCCCTTCATTCTTCCATGTCATACAGTCCTGGACCCTTGATCTATAGTGCTACCAGAAATGATAGTTGTCTTCAACTTGAAAAACCAAACAGTCCTACAAGGTTTCATTTGCTACACTGTTTAATTATGTCACATTTCTTCCTTCACCAACTACAGCATTGAATATTTTATGCTGCAAGATGGTTATATTATTCTCTTCATTCTTCCTTTTTGTTAAGGTTGGCACTGTCAGAAACAAACATCATTCTCCATTTTCCAACAAGTTTTTTCTAGATAATTTGCACACACACAAAAGTGAAAGTTACATTAAATTACCAATGTTTTTAGTATGTTTTCCGAAAGACTAATAACCCTTTTGTCCACATTTATTATAAATTATAAATGGTGGACATGGGAAAAAATACAGGTGCTCCAATATTCCTGAATGAATGTTTCATGCATTTTTCCTAAGAAATGTTTGCAGAATACAGCTGTGAAGTATATAACAGGTGCTGGACAGAATCTGACTACACTTACAAAAATAATGACTGCAGTTTCATATAAAAGCAAAATAATGTTTGTGTAACAATAGGTGAAGGAGCAGGTTTGTGTGGGAAGAACTTGATGCAGAACTTAATGCTAAATTGGAAACACTAAAGTTTGTGAGCCAAAGTACTTTACTTAGGTTTGAATCAGTGCAAGATGTGCTTGATTTACTTGAGTAAGTGTTTCATGAGAAACGTTGAACACTATGTCAAACTCTTGGCACAGGGATCATAAAGACCTTGCAATGAGTTCTTAGCTGTTAGAAAAATTGCAACATTAAATGAGATCTATCAAGTTTTCTGGCTTAACTTACACATCATGTGGTACATCCAGTGTCAGACCAACTGCCTTTGCATCAAGACCCTGTCTCCTGCTGAAAGTATTCAAACATTGAAAAGGAAGCAGTTGCATTGTTTAACATCTTTATTGAATTATCACTGAAGACACATGCAAACATACATTTATAAAAAAGCATATTAATATATTCCCAGTTGCAAACATTACACATCACATATATTATTTTGAATAATTTTCATCAATCCAACAGTACATAAATTGATTAATTCTTGCCTTTCCTTAAACCTCACTCCTCTAAACCATTACTCCATAAGAATTTTTTCCAACAATTTTTTTTCTAGATAATTTGCTGCTACCCTTTTCTGTAGATCCCACTTCCAGCTATTTTTACCCCTGTTATAATATGTAATACTTAAAATGCATTTGGTTTAGCCTTTGGTTTTCTAGTAAATGCTTTTTTTGCCAGCCACCAGAATTAAACCTGACAAGACTTTATTATGTCTAGGCAATTCAGATCCTGTATCCCATCTCAAAAAATCATTTCCTTAGGTACACCCAATTGCTGACCCAATATTCCTGACAGAGTACTCTGTAAGGAATTTTTAAAGTCTGCCAACTTATTACACTCCCAAAATATATGTTCCCAGTTACCTCTTCCTTCCCCATCACATCTCCAATACTTGCCATTTACCAGAAGGAAAATTAGTTGGAGTCTGTTTGGGGTATAAAAATATCTAAACACTTCAAAGCAAAAATCGTAAATCTTCTACACTTTCTTGCATATTTAGGAACCATACATTTGTCCTCCCACTGCTTCTTTGTGATTATCTAATCCAATCTCTCTTCTAATTCTTTTTCAGTCTCCTCTGATTGATTCTCATAGTTATTGTGCAATATTTTATATGCCTTACTACTTATCTCTTTTTAAATGCAATGTCTGTTCTAAAGTCAACTAAAATCTCTATCAGAACAGGTATTTCACTTAGGATTCCCCTATCCCTTTCTCTTTGGCTATACTCTAACAATCCCTGATTGGGAAGGCAGCCTCTAGCCTGAAGTACAAATGTCTTTTTGGCCTCTTCACATTCTATTACCTTTCCATCTATAATTATTTGTTCCCAATACCTTAAGTCCTTCACCAGTTTTATCCAGTAAATTCCAGGCCATTCTTCCATATTCTCTGTACCACTATTTACAGTCATCCCCATTTGCAAAACCTCCTTTCTCAATTGTTGCTTTGACTTACTTAGAATACTTTCTGCTACTTTATGAATACAATTTTGTTTTAATTTCTCCAAATTTTGTGGTTTCTAATACCATGATGGGAGTCGACCCCATTCCCAAGTCAAAGTACAATTAAAGTTCATGAAATTAGTATTGTTTCAATCTTTGATGTCAGCCAGAAGTGCTCTTCTCAGCACTCACAATGTGCCCAGTAATGACTCTTTCTGCAAGTCATATGGGGTTACATGTATTGGTATAATATATCTAAATACGATTATAGATTCTTTTTATAAGACCCGTTGCTCCTACTACTATTGGAACTGTCTGGGTATCTTTCTTCCACATTGCTCTTGCTTCTGCCTGCAAATCCTGATATTTTATGACTTTGTGTCTCTCTCTCTATATACAAGACACTGTAGTCAATGGGTGTGGAGATTTCAATAATCAATGTTACTTTTGCCTTCTTTTCATGGACCACTACATCCGGTTCTCTAGCATCTATCTTTAGAACTCTTGGTAATAGGTAATCCTATGTGTTGTAGACTTCATCACTTTCTATGATGCTTTGTGGCTCATGTTTCCAGTGTTTTTCATCCACTTCAATACCATAATGTTTGCACAATCCTCATTTCAACAGTCTTCCAAAATTATTATGCCTTTCTGTATACAGTCCTTCTGCCATTAACATGTCACAACCAGCAACAAGGTGTGCAACTGTTTCCAATTCTGTTTTTTAAAAACCTACATTTGTCTGTTTCTCCTACATGTTCAATGGACTTTGTAAACCAATGTGTATGTAGCCTACTATATTGAGCCGCCAATATTAACCTATCATCTCTTGGTTTGAATTTGCCTCTCCTTAACTATTCCTGCATTCAATCCTGATAAACATGAGGTTCTTCCAGAAGTTTTCTATACTTGCAACTCTAATCGTGCATTTTTCCACATTTCTTACCTTCTCACCTGGTCCTTCACCTTATCTTCTTTCCTTTGTTTTTTGGCACATTCAGTTGATGCCTGATTTTATCTACTTCTGGTTTGATTTTCATTCCTGCTTTATGTTGATATGCTTCTGCTAGACTAAGCAGAGAAGTCATCTTAGATTTATTATCCTCATGTTTCAAAACTTTCAGTATGCTTGACTCTGTGGAGTCCCACAATTGCAGATCTATACATATAATCAATTTCAAGGAGGGCCATCCCTCCTTCAGAACATGGAAGATATAATCTTGGTATGCAATGATTTTTACAAATCATTTGGTGAGCATGAAGCACCATTCCTGTTTTCCTGTCTAATCTATCCAACACATTTTGGGGCCAGTCAATCACTGCAAAATTGTTAAGTTAGGACAGGAAGAGCAAATTGGTTTATAGCTTTTGAATTTTGTTCCTAGATGTTAACACTGTTTTCAGGATTAATTGAAGTATTCTAAAGTATTCATTACCAAGTTTTATTCGCATTTGTTCATGTTTTATTGTTGATCCTTCATCAATTTCCAAATATTTATACACTCCCTCTTGCTTAAGTTCTTTTATATCACATTCTTGTCCCAAACTAATGCCTTCTTGGTGCTGCAGTTTTCCTGCTTTAAAGGTTGCTTTTGCACATTTATCAAAACCAAATTACATTCTTATATCATCTGAAAATGTTTTGACTACTTGCAGTTGGGTTTTCAGTTCCTCATCTGATGAGCTATACAGTTTTAAATTATTAACAAAGAGAAGATGAGAAGTCTTCACACTTTGTTGTTTTCTAAGAGCCAAATTATGGCCATGGCCTAAGCTGTCAAGTAGACAGCTTAATGTGTTAAGGGCAAGACAGAATATCAGCGGTGACAGAGTCTCACCCTGGAATATCTCCCTTTGAATTTTTATCTCTTGGATAATAATTTGTCCTTTATCGTGTCTTAACTGCAAAGTGGTCTGCCACTGTTTCATGGCTACTGTAATGTAGTCGATCAGTGTACGGTGTATCTATACATTTTTAAGCACTCTGTTACCCATGAATGCGGGATACTGTCAAATACCTTTTTGTAGTCAAGCCATGCCATACTCAAATTCTTCCCATTTTTACAGTTCTCCACTATGACTTTATTTAACAATAAATGATTCTTTGTTCCATATGACTTTCTTTTAATGCCCTTTTGCTCTAGTGCCATAATTACATTTTCATCTAAATGACTATAAACTCTGTTGGTATCAATTCCAGTGTATAGTTTATATGTCATAGGAAGGCAAGTTATTGGTCTATAATTTTTAGGGTAGCTTGCAGGTTCACTATTAAGTAGGAGCATTGGTTTTCCTGTTGTTAGCCAGGCTGGTGTCTGTTCTGGGTGCACAAATAAATAGTTCTTATTCATGGCTAAATCTTTGTGCAAAGATGTTAATACTTTTAAACAGAAGTTGGGTACTGCATCTGGGCCTGGGGATTTCCAATTAGAGGCTTTTCTTAACTTTGTTTCATTCTCTCTGTCTGTTACTTCATCCCATTTCATATTCTGTACCTTTAAACTTCTTATTCTTTCTTTTACTTCTTCTGTCTATTTAGCATCTTTATTAAGCTCCACAGGATCTTCATAAATGCTTCTCCAAAATGTGTCTATTTCTTCTTTTTTTGGTGGTCTTTCAATTCCTTTTACCTTGTTAGCCAATTCTCTATAAACCTTTTTGGGTCATCAATAAATTGCTTATTTTATACTTTTCTTTTATATTTATATGTGTATCTTCTAAGTTTTTCTGCCTGTGCTGAGATTTTCATTATTTGCATTAATGCATGTCAAATCCTGATTTGTTATAATACCGCACATTGCTTTTATCACAATTTGAGTATTTTTGTTGATCTGTTCCCTCTTCTATACTCCTCTAACAGTGACACTTCTTATCTTAATTGCTTTAAAGTTTCCTCTATTCAAGACTTCCATGGTGGTATTCGATGCTTCCTTTCCTTTACTAACCTGTGTTCTTGTGGTAGAATTTTATCTGCGATTAATTTAGCTGCACAGTAATATATCCTGTTTACTTCTGTTATATCTCATGGATCTCTATGCACAGTCCTAATTAGTGTGTTCATTTGTTTTATCAGACTTTTGACTTTCTGGGTTTTATTGGCCTTCTGCAGTCTATTTCTTTCATTGATCTTAATATGTCTATCCATCTCCATTAAATCAAGCAACTCTTCTCTTAGCTCATTTTCTTCTAAACTGAGGGCACATTTGTTGTTCTCTATTTCCTGTGGGCATTCCATAGAAAGTTCTATTGCACCTTCCTGTGGCACATTCTCATCAACTTCATCCTGTGTCACCTGTTGCTCTGCCATACAGGACCTCACTGGCCTGTCACTCCTCAACACCGACTGTGTCAGCATTGCCACAGTTTCCTGTTCCTTTGCTTGCTACCCAGCTTCAAGTGAGCCTTTATACTGGTTTCTTGTGTAAGGCTCCAAAATATCTTCATATGCCAAATGACCAGTTGCTTCCCTTTCCAATGGTTTCTCCTTAGTTTAGATATACATTGCTCTATCCCGCTATGGTGCTTTCTGCGTTAGATTTTCTACAGTGAATCCTTCACTTCACAGGTACTCTATAAAAAGAAGTTATGTACTCACAATAACATTCCATGTGTGTTGTTCATCTTGCCTTCATTCCTTACTGGTTGGGTTCAGAACCGATCCTCAGTTCTGACTTGGCCGTATATAAAAGCTCGAGGTCTTCCACTAGCTCGTGGCTGAATCCCCTATCCCATCATGCTCTAGTAAGTCTCCTCAGATGTTGTTTGCTGATACAACAAAGGGTATCAAATAAACCTACAGAATACCATATAGAGTACTGAAGAAGGTCAGAGCTCCTGAATTACCAATTGTAACCTCTGGTCCTTCACGAGCCAATGGCTGGGGGCAGGAGGGTGTGATGTAAGAATGAAGGCAAGATGAACAACACACATGGAACATTATAGTGAGTACATAACACCTTTGTGTGTTGTTGTACTGTCTCACCTTCAGTCTTCACTCGTTAAGACAGTATTCCTAGTACCATGTTTCTTGGGTGGATCACTGGAGAATATTCTTCAGAACAGTGGACCCAAAGGAGGCTTTGTTCTTGGAGGCCAAATCCACTTTGTCATCATCATCATCTTCTTTTGGCTGTTCCCGTTAGGGGTCATCACAGCAGATCACCTGTTTCCATTCCTTCCTGTCCTCTGCATCTTGCTCTGTCACACCAACCACCTGCATGTTCTCTCTCACCACATCCATAAACCTTATCTTAGGCCTTCCTCTTTTCCTGTTACCTGGTAGCTTCATCCTTAGCATCTTTTTCCCAATATACTCAGCATCCCTCCTCAGCACATGTCCAAACCAACATAATCATGCCTCTCTGGCTTTGTCTCCAAACCTTCCAACCTGGGCTGACCCTCTAATATACTTATTCCTAATCCTGTCCACCCTCATCACACCCAGTGCAAATCTTAACATCTTTAATTCTGCCATATCCAGCTCAAACTCCTGCCTTTTTGTCAATGCCACTGTCTCCAACCCATATAACATAGCTGGTCTCACTACACTCTTGTAGACCTTCCCTTTCACTCTTACAGGTACTCGTCTATCACAAATGACTCCTGACTCTCTTCTCCACCCACTCCATCCTGCCTGTACTCTCTTCTTCACCTCTCTTCCACACTCACCATTACTCTGAACTATTGAACCAAGTAGTTAAACAAATCCACCTTCGCCACCTCTACTCCTTGCATCTTCACCATTCCTCTATCCTCACTCTCATTCACACACATATATTCTGTCTTAGTCCTGCTGACCTTCATTCCTCTCCTCTCTACAGCATATCTCCATCTCTCCAGGGTCTCCTCCACCTGTTCCCTACTCTCATTACAGATCACAATGTCATCTGCAAACATCATAGTCCACGGGGACTCCTGTCTGATCTCGCCTGTCAACCTGACCATCACCATTGCAAATAAGAAAGGGCTCAGAGCTGACCCTTGATGTAACCCCACCTCCATCTTAAACAAATTCATCACTCCCACTGCAGACCTCACCGCTGTCACACTACCCTTGTACATATCCTGTACAACTCTTACATACTTCTCTGACACTCCTGACTGTCATACAATACCACAACTCCTCTCTAGGTACCCTGTCATATGCTTTCTCTAAGTCTACAAAAACACAATGCAACTCCTTCTGATATTTTCTGTATTTCTCCATCAACACTCTCAGAGCAAACATCGCATCTATAGTGCTCTTTCCCGGCATGAAACCATACTGCTGATCACTAATCATCACCTCCCTTCTTAACCTAGCTTCCACTACTCTTTCCCATAACTTCATGCTGTGACTGATCAGTTTAATCCCTCTGTAGTTACTACAGCTCTGCACATCACCCTTATTCTTAAAAATCGGTACCAAAACTCTTTTTCTCCATTCCTCAGGCATCCTCTCACTTTTCAAGATTTCATTAAACAATCTGGTTAAAAACTCCACTGTCATTTCACCTAAACACCTCCATGCTTCCACAGGTATGTCATCTAGGCCAACAGCCTTTCCATTCTTCATTCTCTTCATAGCTATCCTTACTTCCTCCTTGCTAATCCATTGTACTTCATGATTCACTATCCCTACATCATCCAACCTTCTCTCACTCTCATTCTCTTCATTCATCAACAAATCCACTTTGTAATGAGTGATAAAAGTATGCAGCATTGCCCACATACCTGCAACACAAATAGTGTCAATTGGTACTTTAGCTCAGAAGGCCGAGGAGGTTGCTATGGCTCTTGTAGAATGACCTCTGATTCTAAAACCCAAGTCTTTGTTATGAAATTTGTATGTAAAAATAATACAATCTGATAGCCATTTTGGGAGTGTGACCTTTGATACAGGACCACCTTAGAGTCTGAAAATGAAACAAATAACTGGTTGGATTTTCTAAAGTCCTCTGTCCTATGTAAGTAGAATCATAATTGCCTATGCACATCCAGCTGGTGCAGCATGTGTTCTGCCTTGTTGCCATAACTAGGGGAAAAGACTGGTAATTCTATGGACTGATTCAAATTAGACTCTGAATATACTTTTGGTAGGAAGGATGGGTTCATTTGAAGAGATACTCTATCTTTGTGGAAAACCATGTAGGGGGCTTTATTGATAAAGCTTGCAATTCTGAAACTCCTCTAGCAGAAGTGATGGCATTCAATAAAATTGCTTTCCAAGTCAAAAACTTCAGGTCACAGGATGATGTGGGCTCAAAAGTTCAAACATAAAAACAAACAAAAATAAAATAAAGTTTAAGTGCCATTGTGCAGGTAGGTCTCTAATAGGTGGTCTCAGTAACATAGTACCCCTTAGGACAACTTTGCAGAGTCTGTGGGACACTACATTTGGTCCCCCTTCACCTATATGGAAGTTTGATATAGCTGCTAGTTGAACTCGTATAGTAGTTGCAGCTGTGCCCTCATTAAAAAGCTTTGCCAAGAATTCCAATATCAAGGATTTAGGGGCAGAGAAAGGGTTGATGTGATTATCCAATGCCCAAAGGGAAAATCTTCTCCATTTGCTCGTGTATAGTTTACTGGTTGAAAATATGTTTCACTGATGGGGAAATGTCAGGTAACCTGGCTATATGTGGAACTGGAGCAACCAAGCTGTCAATTTTAGGGGTTGAAGAATTGTATGAAGCATCCCTGATGAATGAGTCAGGAGGTCTGGAACTCGGTCCAGAATTCACGTCTCCTCCTGGAAATGAGGCCAAAGAAAGGGGAACCATATTTGACGAGGCCAGTATGGGGCGACTAGTATTAAGCTTTTTCACAATGAGCTAGCTTTCTGAAGGTATCAACAGAAAAGGGGGGAAGGTGTAGAGGAGGCCCAGGGACCAATCATATACAAATGCATCCCTTGGTGACTCCCCTGGAGGGGAGATCAGGGCAAAGTGGCTGCTGCATTTGTAGTTCATGGATGTGCCAAAAAGGTCGCAGCAGAGCTGGCCTCACTTGCGGATAAACTGATCTGCCACTTCCTGTTTTAGAGACCACGTGTGAGGCATCAGAATTGCTCTACTCAGTTTGTCTGCCATCACGTTGGATTTCTCTGGGATGTGCATTGCTATCATAGGTTCATAAGTTCTTAGGTGTGTACTAGGCTAATGGCCCTGGAGCCTTTACAAGCCTAGCCCATAGAAGTGCCCTGGCATTGTTCCGTCCAAAGTTAGTTCCCAGTCCCTCTATCAAGTTGAGCCACTGGAGTGATCCCCAGGGTGAACTTTCTATTTCTCATCCATTCATCAATATTCCTCTTAAAGAGGGCCAGTGAGGTGCTCTGCATGACATGTATGGGATGTCTATTCCAGAGCATGGGCAGTCTCTGGGTTATGAACCTGTGCCTCCAGCATGTTCTGTTGATTGCAGTAATGAGGTTGAGGTTTCTGGAGGGTGTGGTGTAGAGGGATTGTGATTCCTTTAGATGTAACATTTCTAACAGAGCTGGGTCAGACATGGTTTTGTAAGTCAAGCAGAGATCTCCTCTTAATAGATGATATGACAGAGAATACCTGGAGTTTTTTATGTCTGTCCATGTAGGACATCTGTTTAAGGCCTAGGATCCTCTTTGTGAGGTACTTTTGTCCCTTTCCAGTTGTTGCATGTGTCTAGTGAGGTACATGCCAAATGGGTCATTATACTCGATGACTGGCCTAATGAGGGAAGAGTAGAGTGAGATAATGACCTCTTTCTTCCTGGATGCAAAACCCTTGGTAATGAGATGTGCCACACAGAAGGATTTTCTGACCAAAGTGGAGATGTGGTAGTCGAAGGAGAGGTTGCTGCCAACCTGTGGCCCCAGATTTCATATAATGTTTTCAGTGTTCAATGGGCTCCCATCGATGTGGTAATTAGTGAGAACTGAGTTTTTCACAAAGGGGATGATGATGCATTTTTTGGCATTAAGCTTAAGGCCATGGTTCATTGGTCTCAGTGAGGCATTTCTGTAGGATGTCTACATCACTTGGGGAGTTAATAATGACTCCCAGCTTGCAGTCATCTGCGAACTTGGTCAACCAGAGTAAATCTGTTTTGGCCTGGATTTCTGAGATGTAGATGCCAAACAGGAGAGGACCCAGGACTGATCCCTGTAGGACTCCACTCATGACTAGTCGACAGTCTGACTTGGAGTTCGCTACTTTCACACTGTGGGTTCTATGTGTGAGACAATTTGCAACTCACCTAGAGATATAGGGATTGATGCCTAGTTTGGTGAGTTTATCAATAATTCCTGACTGGGGAATAGTATTAAAGGCCTTGACCAGATTGAGGTAGGCTGTATGAACTGCCCTGCCCTCATCCACAGCTCTGGTGACTGACTCAAAGAAGTCAACCAGGTTGAGCAGGCATGATCTACCTTTCAGAAAACCAAATTGCATGGGATCTAGAGTTTGAAGATTCCCTATATCCTTGTTAATTAGGTCCATGATGATGCACTCCATAGCCTTACATATCAGACTCATCAGGCTAATTGAGCGATAATTCACAGGGTCTGTAGTTGCTCTCACTTTATGGAGAGGGATGAGTGTAGCAATGCACCATTCGGTAGGGACAAAGCCTGAGATGAAGCTGTGATTGAACAGGGAACACAGATGTGGTGCCAGTTCACTTTGTAATTCATGTAGAACATATCCAGGGATATTTTGGGGTCCCATGGAAGCTGTATTCTTAGCTTTGGACAGTGCAGCTTTAACCTGTGCTGCAGTAATGCTGGGTGCCTGGCATTCCTCCGATATTGTGATTTGTCCTTGGGGGGAGACAGAAGGGTAAAGCTGGCAATGAATCTGTCGACCAATATGTTGGCAATGTCTGTTGGCTCAGTACAGGGGGTAACATTGTGCAGTAACTTAGAGCAAACCTGGGTATTGCTGTGGAGATTCTTGATATAACTATAGAAGGCTTTGTGGTTGCTTTTAGTGTCTGTCACAATTCTGCCTTCATAGCTGGCTTTAGGGGTTTTGATGAGGGATCTCAACTTTTTGTTGAGGCTAATAAGGTTTTTCCAGTCTTAGGACTTCACCTTTTTCTGCAACAGTTTCTTCCTTCTGTTGTAGAGTTTATTAATGGCAGAGGACCACCAGATTGGCTTCCTGTTTTTAGAGGAGAGCATCTTGGTTCTGTTGGGTACGGCTAGTTCCATGCATTTATGTACGTGTTTATACAGTGCATTGGTATATAATTCAGCAATCATGCATCTATTTTCCATTGACATGGGTGCCGTGAAGTTAGCCACCTCTGTTTTTAGGAGCCCAAAGTCAGCTTTGGAGAAGTTTTCATGTGGGGGGTGTGGGTAAGATGTGTATTTCCATGGTGATTAGCTTGTGATCGGATCTAACCAGGGAGGAATTGACTATTGGTGTAGAGCAACGGTTGCCCATGTTGGTAATAACCAGGTCAAGGATGTTTCTTCCTCTAGTGGGAATAAGAATGAGCTGGTCCAGGTCATTGGAATTGATGAAGTCCAGGAAGTGTTGGGCTAATGTATTTGTTCATGAGTAGTTTTCCCAGTTGATAGAGGGGTAGTTGAAGTCACATACTATAAGAGTATTGGGTTGGACCATAACAGTTTCCAGGGTGCTTAGGAATGTGGAGCGAGAGTCTTGGGACATGGTTGGGGACCTATAGCAGGCTACAACCTGAATCGCCATCTTACCCTATGTTAGTTGCACCTGAAGTATCTCAGATGCATTATGCTGGGCTAGTCTAGAGGTGTGCATATCCTTTATGAATACGGAGACACCACCACCTTTGGAGCTTTGGTTCAATATTCTGGGGCTGAAACATATGGAATGAGTTATAGCCTAGTAGCACAGGGGTGCTTTCTGCTGCTTTAAACAAGGTCTCTGTTACAGCACAAATGTCTATGTTTTCCATTTTGAGGAGTGCTTTGAGCAAGTGCATCTTGAGATTTAGACTTCTAGTGTTCAGCAGCATGACCCTCATATTGCATTTATTTATAACTGTTACGGTGATAATTTGGTCTTTGGAACATTGCCTAAAAAGGCACTATAGGGGAGGCAAGAGCCTTAGCCAGTATCAGGAAACCCAGGGGTGACAGATGCAGGGCATCTCTGGCAAAGCATCAAGGTCTGTCAAGTCATGTCATCTCAAGCAGACAGATATTGGATCCCCTTAGAATGATGCCAGAAACTTAGCCAAGTGTTGAAGTCAATAATTTTCTGCTTGTACTGTGGTATCATTCTGGGCGATGGTAGGATGCTGCTCAGGGATAGGGTCATTCCTGCCTGGGCCCATAATCCGAGAGGTCCTCCATGTCTCTTTTCATGTAGTCCAGGGAGGTGCATCTCAGGTCATTCACGCCCACATGAACAGTGACAGTGTCATAATTGTAATTGTTGTGGAATGACCTGACTGCGTGTGTTATGTGTTGGATTCTGGCACCTGATAGAGAGCTGACTGTTACCTTCTCCTTATTCCACCTAGTGAGTGGGACATCAGTGTGCCTCACTATTGAGTCACCTATGATTAGTGCATTGGGCAAGCTGTTTTGCCTTAGGGGCTTAGATTGAGGGGCAAGCTGTTTTGTCTTAGGGGCTTAGATTGAGGGGAACACTGTGTAGGTGAGCTGTGTGTCTTGTGGTTTGTGCTGTGTTATGGGGGTCGAGTGTATTTCTGCCTTGGAGGTCTCTGCTGTTTGGATAGATTTCTATTGAGAGCCTCCACGAAGGAAGGTGTGTGGTTTGTGTTTTTATGTGAAAGCTGTGATGGTGGGTGTTCTGAAGGGCTATGTGTTGCATGTGTTGTGGTGCACGTGTTGAGAAGAGGTTGCCTACTTCAATACTCTCAGGGCTTTGTGACAGAGGGGGTAAGACTTGGTTTCTCCTTGTTTATTTATGAACCATTCAACTGACATGTTGTCTGTATTGCAATAGTTCCTAGAGGAAGAGAGTCTTGGAATGATTGCAATGCCAGAAGCACCGCCCTCATCTCTAGGACATTGATATGCAACTGGACCTCGTGGTCCTGCCAAGTACCCTGGACTGTCCTTCCCAGATAATGCCCCCCACCCACCCTATCTGGGAAGTGTCCGTGGTCACTGTGGCTTGTGGTTGTGGGAGAAAAATGGTCAACCTAGAGTCACATGGATGGAATGAAGCCACCAGCAAAGGTCTGTTATTATGATTTAGTGAGACATGGGTAGGTCCTGCATGGACCACTGAGTGAACAACAGCCACTGTAAAATTCCCATGTGAAGCCACGTCAATGGTATCATGGTTATTGCTGCTGCCATGGTACCCAAGACTTTCAAGACGATTCTCACTTGAACTTTTTTCTTGGAAAGTAGATTTTTGACCTGTTGTCAAAGGACTTGAACCTTTTTGGGGGCAAGCTTCACCAGCATTTTGTTTTGTATCTAGATCTGCTCCTATAACAACGATACGCTGAGATGGCAACAAGGCAGATTTTTTTGTAATTTATTGTAATCCCCAGGTGAGAACAAAGCTGTATGGTGGCATTTCTTGCTTGTGTTATAGATGCTCTGTGGTGGCAGTTAGGAGCCAGTCATCTAGATACAAAAGCTCTTGGAATCCTAAGCATCCCAAGTGAGCCATGATTACTGTCATACACTTGGTGAACACTCTGGGGGCTGTAGTGAGACCAAACGGCAGAGTCCAAAATTGGCAGTAACTGGCTCCCAGCTGAAAGTGCAGATGACTCCTGGATGGCCTGTCCATTTTTATGTGGTAGTACACATCCTGGAGGTCTATAGAGCACATCCAATCATCTTTTCTGAGAAATGGAAATACTGACTGCAGTGTCACCATCCGGAACTTTATTTTTCTCACAGATCTGTTTAATTTGCTGAGATCCAGTATATGTATCCAGTCTCCTGTTCTCTTTGGCACTAAAAAGAATCTTGAGTAAGTATCAGATCCTATTTGGTCTGTGGGGACTGTTTAGATGACTCTTTTATCTAGCAACTTTTGAATTTCCAGAGTTGCCTGCTCCCTTTGATTGGGTGAAATGTCCGGGATGTTATGTTTGGGACGGGGAAGGAAAAGGGTATAGAGTAGCCTCTAGATATGATACTTCGTACCCATTTGTCTTTGTTATCTTTAGCCAGGCATCTGGGTACAAAGATAAGTTACCCCCGACTGCCTCCAGAGAGGGACAGGTGGGCCTACTTTCAGGAGCGCTGAAAGGGCTTACCACGGAATGACTTCCTGTCACACAGATTCTGCAGCCCCCCCCCCCTCTGCTGCATCAATGGCATCTTCCATTACTGCTTTCCCCCTGCCCCTGCGGGGAAGAATCACCACGTGTGTCTTGAAAAACTCTCTGGGATTCTTGGAACCACATTTTTCCTCCCTTTTGACCTTTTGAGTAAGGTCTGGAAGGTAGAGAAAAATGGACTCCTACAGCAGTGAACCACATTTTTCCTCTGTTTTGACCTTTTGAGAAAGGTCTGGAAGGTAGAGAAAAATGGACTCCTACGGCAGAGAGAGTTTTTCCTTCTTGCTCACACCTGGTGTGTCCTTAACTTTCAGTCTGAACAAGGACAAGCCATCGAAGGGGGCATTAATAAAGGAAGATTTAAAGGGTTAGGGAAATTCCTGAACCCATTGCACTGCTCGATCCATCTGCTGTATAAGAAATGAGCCTCATGGAGGAGTTAACTATAGAGTTTAAGCTGGAGAGCTGAGAGGAAACCTTATCCGAATCCCCTGGAGCTACTGATCCTTGAACAGTATCTTCTAGCTGCTTCAGGAGATCTCTTTGTAGCCTTGTAAAGTGCGTCAAACAATTCAACAATCTGAGTGCAAATGTGGCTGAAGATAACGTGCGCTTTCCATATCTGTCCATCATGCAAGACTCCTTGTTCAGTGCATGGACAGATGAGGATGTCTTCGAAAGTTCCTTTTTGGTGGCTGTCCCCACCACCATAGTATCTACTGGAATGCCCTTGGTGAGGAAATCCTTGTCTGACAAAGCAGTAATAAACTTCTTTGGCCCATGAGGAACAGGTTCCACTGTATCAGGAGACTCCCACACCTTTCGAATAACTAAATCCATAAGTTTGTCGAAAGACAAAGACACCCAAGTGGTGGAAGGGTGACACCCAAAGGCTTTCAGGTACACATACTCCTCCTCAGAAGGGTTGATGGACTTCCAGCCACTTCTCTGCCTAAGAATTTCCAGGATGTCTGAAAGGGAGGCATCCTCAGAGGGTGACTGTAGGGACCCTTCTGACTCATCAAGGCCTGTATCAGAAGTGACCGACTCCTCTGGGGAGTCTAAATGCTTCCTCTTGCAAAGTCTGTTATGAGGGACCTCTTCAGAGGGGTATTCTGTTGAGGTTTTAGAAGAGAGGGGTTCAGCTGATGGGGTATCCTGAGGCCTAGGGTCTCCATGTGTCTGTGGACAGTGTGGTGCTGAGACAGATGCCGGTGCTTTAGGGGGAAGAATGACAGGTTCCAAGAGTGAAGCAGTCTGAGGAGACGGCACTCTCCTCATCACCTCGAAAGACCCCTGCCCCTGATCCAAGGAAACCCCAGCTCTGAAGAACTGGAAGGCATGGCCAGGACCAGGAGGGTTGGCTCCAAGGCCAATGTAGGAGCTGAGCTCATCCAGGCCAAAGCCTTGAGAGGCAAGTTTGGATCTGACAGCCATCTGATCCAACTCCCCTCCCTGGACCTGACCGGAGAGCGCCAGCTTCTAGACTCCTCAAGTTCAGATGGAACCAAGGCTATCGGAGCATACGTCGTTTCCAAAGATCCCATGATAGGTCTCAGCACTGATGGTTCCACTACAATCGGTTCCAGGCATTCCGGCTTCGAGGTCCCAGGTCAGCTCTGAGGAGGATTCGATGCTGATGGGAAAGTTTTGGCTGGCTCTGAATCCCTCTGGGATGGAGCTGAAAGGAGTCTGGGCAGTTCTGGTGTCCTTAAAAGTCTACGCACCACCTGATCCACAACATCATCTGAAAGACTCCTGGAGGACCGGGAGGAGGGAGTAGGAGATCTAGCTACTTGCAGTATAGGAGCTCATAGAACAGGAGTAACCAGCTCCAATTCTGAGGACTGGCTCCATAGTTCAACTCCATCAGCACCGACAAAGCTGATGGCGATGATGGAGATTTTGCAGGCTCAGTAGTCTTCAGAACTGGTGATACCACTTTACTTAATTTTTTTGCTGGTTCCCATTGTTCCAAAGAGGGAGATAATCTTTTTCCGGATTTGTCAGATTTTGCAGATGGAGATTTCACTGATTTTGAAGTACCCAGACCTTCTTCTAATGTTTCTGCAAAGGGGGACTTCAGTAAACCTCTAACTCTCAACTTATTTTTCCTTTCAAGCAGTACTCTTGAGCTGAAAGAATGGCAGATTGAACATGACTCCAGTAGATGCATTGCTTCCAGGCAGTAGACACAAACAGTATGGGCATCTGTTAAAGACATCTTTTGGCTGCATTTACCACATTTTTTTAAGCCAGAAGGCTTACTTTCCTTATGCTCCTTGGACATATTCAAAAATGACAGTCAGCCACACAAAAAAGCAGAATAACAGCAACAACAAACTTAGCAGACTAGCTAGTCAAAATGCAAATATCACTACAAAAAGTATAATATATATTTTTTAAACAACAGAAATAACTTCAACAAACAAGGGCAGTTCTCTAAGACAAACGAAGCTGCCTATAGATAAGGGGAAGAAACTAGGTAGCCCTCTAATCCAAATAGGCAGTGGTAGCCCTCTAACTTGAAGGAGCTGACACTTTTTTTTTTACAGGTAGGAAGATTAAACTACTTATAAACTTATAAAAATCAACAATAAAACACAGCAGGAAGCCCTCTAACAAAAAACAGGCTTGCAGGATAGAAATTTAAGCCACGATAGGGAAGAGAACAAAGGTCTAGCTGTAAAACGATGGCCTGAAACAAAAACACAATGAACTTTCTAAAGCTAACTAGAATGGTAATAATCACTAATCACTAAATTTACAATAAGAGAGGAGAAGAAAATGTTAATAATGAACAAAAAGTTTTCCCACTTAGCCAGAGCCAATATGGAAGCACCAAACCTGTTTAGCGGCAAATGAGATCTAAGGAGACTTACTAGAGCATGATGGGATAGGGAATTCAGCCACGAGCTAGTGGAAGGCTTCAAGCTTTTGTATACAGCCGAGTCGGAACCGAGGATCAGTTTTGAACCTAAGCAGTGAAGAATGAAGGCGAGCTAGGACAACAACATCCTCAGTTTCTAGTTCTTTAACTTCTCCATTACTAATCTTTTCTACTTTTCCTCTGTCTTCTTATTTTTTGTATTGTAAAGTTGTCCATGTCTGGATTCCTTTGCCTCTTATTTCTCTTCAAATATCTTTGGTGATGCTTTTTTGTATTAATTAGTTTTGCTTTCGCCTTTGCATAAATATTACACCATATTAGATTGCTTTTTCTTGACCATACCCATATTTCTTCTTCAGATGTCTCCTGATCTTCCTGTTTCTCTTTACTTTGAGGACTCGTTTCATCATGCTGAGATGTAACCTGTGTTTGACCTTCTACACCAAATCCTTCACTTAGCAGGCATTCCATAACTTCAACTTGTATTTTTTTGAACTTCTATTCTACTAATCTTTTATACATTCCCATCTTTGTGACATTGAATCTTTATTGTCAAATTTTCCATATCTGGATGCCTTTGCCTGTATTTCTATAAGGCTGTTTTTATTCTCCTTAAGGATCTGCATCTAAAATCCACTTGTCCTTATTTCTTGAATTCATCCCCTGCTTCATCATCATCCCTTTCTACTTTGAGGGCAGGCATTGCATAACTTTCTGCTTGTGGTATGTACATGAGACTTAAATATGCAGCTCTAAAATAACCCTTTAAATCAGATGGTCCCAATAAATCCTTCAATTCTTTACTAATTACTGCCAACTTCTCCTGTGGTTGATAAAAATATGCCTGACCTCTTTATAAAACTAAAGGGACTAAAACATTTTCACTGCTTTTATCTTACTATTAATATCCAAAAACAAGAGCTTCCAGTTTGTTGTTGTTTATTCTCTTCTTACAGACCCTTAGCTGCCATAGCAGAATCCTTTTTAATCCATACTGCTAAATAATTCATATTAATGTATCCCATAAATATGAGAATTACCGAACCAGTTCATGTGTGGGTACATCATTTATGACTATAGCCTTTGTTTTATCTTCATTAATGTTACATTTCAAAAAGACTTGAAACTGCCTCAAAATATTCCAAAAAACGGATACGTTCTTTTCTAGATTTATCAGTTACAAAATAATGTCATTTGTAAATAACACCAACTTTTCTTGATTATGATACCAATTATATCCTTGCTTTTCTGTTCTGAGTCCCTTATTTTCTTTGTTAATGGCCACAAATATAAAGGAAACAACTTAGGGGGAATGAGGACACCCCTGCCAGGATTCTTTGTTCAAACACAACTTATCAGAGAGGAATCATCCCACTTTTATTCTTGCTTATGATCCTTCATTTATCCTGGAATGTAAATACTTCCATTGCCCTATTTATAAAATCTCAGTTTACTCTGTTGAATGTTCTGCTGCATCAAGACCCACAAACAACAGAGTATTTTCTTACATTCTGCTTTCACCTGAATCCTCACTGTTCTATTAATGTCAAATGTTTGTCTTCCCAACACAAAGCCATGTTGATCCACATCTATCAATTTTGGCAATGCCTTTGCCAGCTTTTAGCAATGACAAGAACACTTTATAATCATGGTTAATAATTAAAACAGGTTTGAATGAAGCTGGGTCTGATGGGTCTTTACTGTCTTTAGGTATTATAGCCACCAAGATTTTTAAGATATTGGTACTTCCCCTCCTTTTAAAACACTTATCACTTTCTTTCCTACTAAATTTCAAACATCTACAGGAATACCATCTGTTCCGGGAGACTTTCCTTAAGACTGATTACACATTAACATTTTTGTCTTATCTCCTCCTATCTTAAATGCTAGTTGTTGAGCCTCATCTACCTCTGACCTTAGCACAATTAAGTCTTCCATAAATATTTCTATTTGTGCTGTTTCTTGATTTCCACATTTCTCTGCTTTATACAAATGTTCATAAACATTCCAACTACTAACTCAACAGGATCTCTTGTTATTCTTCTTATTATAGTCTACCTAAGTTTGTCGGCAACCCTATTTACTTTCTTTGCCTAAGGTGTTGTGCTAAAAAATTTTGTGCTCTGAAGTTATTAGTTGCTTGCCAGCAGTCTTTTTAAATTCATGTATATTATCCAGATACTCCATTGTTTTCTCTTTAGCTCTCTGCTTTTGCACCTTTCCTGTTTTGTGAAAATTCCCTTATTCCACATACTTTAACCTTTGTCACGCCTTAAAAGTAATTATTACTTCTTAACTATATTTCTTTCTCTTTTACTTCTGCCATATCTTTAAACATCATTTTCATTTTATCCCTCTCACTAGCTATAACTTCTGAAGATATTTCTATCTTCCTTAATAACTCAAATAATTTCCATTGCCCATTCCTTCAATTCTTCTTGTTTAACAGGTAGATGAGAAAATACTAGTGTCTCATTTTTACTACATTACCTTTCATTTTAGTCTTAGTTTCTTATTACTGCATGATCTGAAATAGTTACTGGATATGTGTCTAAACTTTCAATTAAATGCACATGTTCCTGTGAAATATAATTTATGTCTAGCCTACCCCAGTTATTGTACGTTGGGGAATAATGTAATTTTTCTCAGAGTTTCTATTACTGAATTCACATCTTCCACAACAAATGCTTTAAGTTACTTCAGAATTTTACCCTCTCTTGTTAAAGTTTGCCTTCTGGGTCACCCTGATACATCCTCACTACTGCAAATCAACTTCCAGTCCCCACCTATAAAAAGAAGTTATGTTCTTACCATAATGTTCCACCTGTGTTGTCGATCTGCATTCATTCTTGACTGTTGGGTTTTGGTTCTGTCCTCGGAATCGACTCGGCCATTGTATCAAGCTTGCACCAGCTAGAAACTCTCAAGCTAAGGCTACCCATAGTGCCTCTCTTCCCTTCTCTTCAGATCGAGTTTTGCCCGTAGAAATAAAATGTGGAAGCTTTGTCTCAGCAACTGCCCTACTACAAAACCAGGACTAGTTCCAAACTTCCAGGAGTCTTTGGAGGGGTTGGAGGGTGGGATGTCAAGAATGAATGAAGATCGACAGCACAGATGGAACGTTATGGTAAGAACATAACTTCTTTATCTGATGTTGTCAATCTTCATTCATTCTTGACTGTTGGGACAGAGTCCCTAGCTACTTTATGTCCAGGGAGGCCCTACGGAAGGATATTCCTGAGCACCCTAGAGCCCAACGATGCTCTTCCCCCGGAGACTATATCCAATTTGTAATAAGTGATAAAGATATGAGGGGTAGCCCAAGTGGCTGCTGTATAAATGTCATCCATAGAGGCTCTAGAATGAAAGGCCACTGAAGTGGAAACTGAGCTGGTAGAATGAGCTTTGACTTTGGTTGAAAGGTTTAGCTTATTTTGGTCATAAACAAGGTGATGCAATCTCTCAAGCATTTCGATAAGGTAACTTTGGAAACTGGTTTGCTCAGTCAATTACTTGAAAAAGACAGGAACAATTGGTCTGACTTCTTAAATGATTTCATTCTATCCAGGGAAAAGCATAATTGTGTACATCCAACAAATGTAAAAAGATTCTCCTTTGTTTGAGAAGTTTGGGAAGAAAACTGGTTGGTCTATGGATTGATTAATATTGGAGTCAGACACAACTTTGGGTAGAAAAGAGGAGTTAGTTCTAAGTGATTCTCTCTCTTTGTGAAAAATTATATATGGACATTTCACACACAAAGCCTGCAATTCTGACATTCTCCTGGCTGATGTGATGGATACCAGGAATAGGATCTTCCAAGATAAAAATCTGATATCACAAGTGGCTGCTGGTTCAAAGGGTTGACGGATCAAACTTTGCAAGACTAACATTAAATTCCAAGGTTCAATGGGTTCTTTAAAAGGTGGTTAAAAATGCATAATGCCCTTTAGGAAGGTTTTGCAAAGGCGATAAAACATTAAGGAAAGGTCATCGAAGCCATTACGGAAATTTGAAGTAGCAGCTAGCTGAACTCTAAAAGTAGAAGCCGAGACTCCTGAATGGAATAAAGTTGATAAATATTCTAACATCTTATTAATCATGGATAAAAAAGGGGTCAAATCCTTCTCCATGAGACCAAAGCACAAATCTGTTCCATTTACTAAGATAAAGTTTCCTGGTGGATGGTTTATGAAAAGCCAGAAGTATCTTTTGTACTGGAGAAGATAGACTATTCTGCCTGGCAATTACTGGAACTGGAGGTACCAAGCAGTCAGCTTGAGAGTCTGTAGGCTGGGATGAACCACCGC
The DNA here is from genome assembly GCF_019279795.1 of Protopterus annectens. Classification (NCBI taxonomy): domain Eukaryota; kingdom Metazoa; phylum Chordata; order Ceratodontiformes; family Protopteridae; genus Protopterus; species Protopterus annectens. Next base: position 1,224,788,790 of record NC_056726.1, on the reverse strand, counting down.
CTACAGATGAAACAACAAGTCTGGAGTTGGGTCCAGAGTCCATGGGCAGTGAACTAGGTAAGGCCAAAGAAAGGGGAACCAGACTTGGGGGGGGGGCAATAAGGCACAATGAGGATCACTTTGCTTCTCAACTGTTGGGCTTTCTTCAAAAACTGGGGAATTAGGGGGAAGGAAGGAAAAGTGTAAAGCAGTCCCGGGGGCCAATGGTGAAGGAGAGCATCTCTCAAGGACCCCCCCAAGGGGGGGAACAGTGCAAAGTAGCTGCTGCATTTGTGGTTTATGGGAGATGCAAACAGGTTGCAGCAAGGCTAACCCCATCAACGAAAGATCTTAGTTGCTACTTTGGGATTGAAAGACCACTAGTGAGGCAGGAGGATGAATCTACTCAGTATGACCACAATCACATTGGAATTCCCCAGAATGTGCATTGCTATCAGAAAGCAGTTGGAGGCAATCGCCCATTGCCACACTGTTAGGGCTTCCCAACATAAAGGGTAGGATCTGGTTCCTTGCTGTTTGTTGATGTACCAGACCACTGACTTGTTGTCTAACTGGATAGCAATTGTCCCCAAAGGGAAGGCAGATTGAAACTCTTGCACCGCCCTTAGTTCTAGGATGCTGATATGCAAATTGGCCTCTAATGGGGACTAAGTGCCTTGGACTGTCTTTCCCTGAAAATGCTCCCCCCCACCCCATCAGGGATGCATCCATGGTCACTATGGCCCTGAGCTGGGAGGGCGAAAAAGGGCAACTCCATAATTCCTCTTCTGGCTTTATCCACCAATATAAATCCTGCTTGCATAAGTTTGTTATACAGACTGGGTAGGACATTGGATGTGTTAACAGAGACCACTGTGATGCCAGGAGGCACTGAAGCAGCCTCATGTGGAACCTCGCCAGAGGAACTAGGGTGATTGTCACTGGATGGACTCTAGGAGTTGTAAGACTAAATGAGCTGGGACTTTGTCTTGAGAGAGTATCACTTGAAGCTGTGACCTCAACCTTTGCAGCCTGTGAAGAGGCAGAGCAGCAACACAGGATTTCATATTGAATGTTGCTCCGATAAATTCTATGTCTTGTGTGGGTGACAGCTTTGACTTTTCCATGTTTATTGAAATGCCTAAGAACTCTGCAAGGTCTAGAACAGAGTTCAAGGCATGAAGCAGTAGATGCCTGGTGGGGGCGGTGAGGAGCCAGTTGTCTAAATATGGAAACACGTGGAATCCTTCTAGCCTTGTGTGAGCCACTACCACTACCATGCATTTGGTGAACACCCTGGGGGCTGTGGGGAGACCAAAGGAAAGTGCTCCAAATTGATAATGACTGGCTCCCAGCTGGAAGTGGAGGTATCTTCTGGAGTGTTTGTCCATTTTTATGTGGTAATACGCATCCTGAAGATATATAGAGCACATCCAATTGTCTTTCTCCAGAAATGGAAGGATAGACTGTACCGTGACCATCTGGAATTTTGTCTGTCGAACAAACATGTTGAAGACACTGAGGTCTAGAATTGACCTCCAGTCCCCTGTGTTTTTTGGTACTAAAAAGAATCTTGAGTAAAATCCAGATCCTATTTGGTCTGGAGGGAATGTTTGGACGACTCTTTTTTGAAGCAGCTTTTGAATTTCTAAGCTGCTGTATCACTCTGACTGTGTGGAACACTGGGGATTTGCCTTTGTGGTCTTGGATAAAGACCGAAGGGGATATGGTAACCACTGATAATTATCATCTGCACTCTGGAATCTGATGTTATTGAGTACCAGGCTAAGTGGTACAGACCGAATCTTTCCCTGACTGCCTCCAGAGGTAAGCAATCGGGCTGCTGCTCAGAAGTGTTGGTAGGGTTGTCCAGACAAAGAATCTCTGGAACTCTGATTACGCAGGCCCCCTCTGCCACAGGAGGGGCATCTTCCTGAAGAGTTTCTGCCCTCTGCCCTAAGGGAAAAACTCGCCATGTCTGTCCCAAAAAGGCCTTAGAGACTTTCTAAACCACATCTTTCCACTCCTCTGATTCCTAGAATAAGGTCATTGAGGAGTAGAAAAACACACATCCTTCTCACACTTGGATAATGTGTCTTTGACTTTTGAGACAAACAACGAGGTAGCATCAACCAGTGTTGACAAAGGAAGATTTATTTATTTATTTTATTTATTTTACATTTGTTGACCGGGATAGTGTAACTGGATACATGTCCATTTTCAGTAGAGGCCCAGGTAGAAAAGGTCCAAGACACATACACGAATACAATATAGTATGTTGCAACAGTCGAAGCGTATAACAGCTGTTGTTAATAAAAAATACAATACTTATAGTGAGCATAATACAAAACAGTAAAAGGTAATGTGCAAGAGATGTTACTATATACATACATACATATTTTTAAATTGCAATAACATGGTCTTTGGTTCATTAAGGATAAGTCTATAAAGATGAAGAGTATTCAAATTAGTGTATAGAGAGAAAGTTAGTCAGGGTTAGTACAGGGGCATAACCAATGTGTACTGAGAAATAGTTTTAGATTCTGTTTAAAAAGTGTCAATGAAGACAGAGATATGAGTTCTGTGGGAAGGAGATTCCAGTGCTTTCCAACAGTATTAGAGAACAGAGAGTCTCCTGCCAAGTTGTTGGATCTGCTGGTATTGATAAGCGGTTTGTTTGAGGATCATAATTTTTAAGATTGTTGTATGGGGTAATGAGGCTACAGAGTATTGGAGTGTTGGTGGGTTGATACAGGGTCTTATGGGCTATGACAAGCTGGTGAAATTGAAGCTGGTTTAGGAACTCTAGCCAGCCTAGTTGCTTTAGATTAAGACAGTGATGAGTTCTAAAAGGAAAGCCAGTGGCAAATCTAGCAATATTATTATAGGAGATTGACAGTTTGTTGAGATTGTTTTTAGAAAGATTAGTGTATATAGGTGAAGCAAAGAGTAGGGTGGAGATTAAGTGAGCTCTGGCTATGGCAGTCCTGACTGCTGGTGTAAGAAAGGGTTTGCTTCTATAGAGGGACCCCAATTTCTTGTTGACTGTTTTTATTGTGCTGTTTATATGAGTATCAAAGCTAAGGTTGTTATCTATTGTTAGTCCTAAGAGTTTAGTGGTTAAGTCAGGATATATTATAGTGCCATTATTAGATATGAGTGTGAAATTTATTGGTGTGTATTTTTGGGTTGGAGTGAAAAGTAAAAGTTTAGTTGTTTGGGGGATTTAGGAGGAGGCAGCGGTTTAAAAACCATTGTTCTACTGTATTGAATGTTTTTTGGGTAAGGGACTGTAGTTCAGTTGGAGAAGTGGCAGAATAAATTATTGTGGAGTCATCTGCGTATTGAATACAGGTGGTGTCAGGAATTGCTGAGTGAAGGTCATTAATAAAAATGGAGAATATGAGTGGGCCCAATATGGAGCCCAGAGGAACACCTAAGGAAATAGGGAGGTGTGTAGATAGAGATTTGAAAGGGTCGGCAAAATCACATAAGTGCATCCAGGTGTGATGCCTAATGGCAATGCCTGTACCCGCTGCCCTAGCAGTCCCTTCTGGTGTGTGTGCAATAAGCCGCATGGACAAGTTCGATATCAAATCTAGGGTCACAAGCTAAGAGGCAACCTTATCATGTACCTTGTCAGACACTGTCCCTGCCAAGGTCCCTGAGAGCTCAGTGATCAGGTCCCTTTCAAGATGAGTGAAATGTGCCAAGAAATTCATTGACCACATGGCAAAGGTCATTGAAGCATAGACCCGCTTCTTGAATCTGTCCATCATCTGGGACTCTCAGTTTGGAGGATGGACAGCAGGAATCTCCTCTGTGAGTTCCTTCTTTGTGGCAGCAGCAATCACCATAGCATCTGCCGCTAAACCTTCAGACCAGTGGGGTCGATCTTCTGGTGCAGAGAGAATTTTGTCTGTTCTCCGAGGAATTGGCTCTACAGTGTCAGGGGCATTCCAAACATGATGCACAATGAGTTTGACCAATTCATCGGTAGGTGGGGTTACCTAAGATGTAGAAGGTTGGGCATGAAAAGCCTGTAAGAAGACAGATTCCTGGGAGGAAGGGTTGATAGACTTCCAATCACCCCTCTGTTTCAAGATTTGCAGGATTTCTCCAAAGGAGACATCTTCAGGGGGGTGATAGTGGGGACCTTTCCCCTTCATTGTAGTCTGTATCCTCAGTGAGAGATTCTTCTGTTGAAACTAAGTGCTTCTTCTTGCATGATCTCTTACGGGGTGGCTCCTCAGGGGGAAGCTCTGAGGAGGACTCAGATAGAGGGTACCCTGCAGCAGGGTGTCTTGCTACTCTTGTGCCCGCTGCCCTGATATAGCAGATTGAGACAGCTGTGAGCCAGAGGATACATAGAGGTGACACTGACGGGGATGGTGCCAACTGTGAGCCTGCTGAGGTGAGAGCCCTCTCCATTATCTGAAAAACAGGCCTGCCAGAAGAGGGATGGGAGACCAGAACCGAGAAAGACAACCTCAGAGCCAAGGTTACACCCCACTCGAAGAGCCCACCTCCAGAGTAGGAGCCCTGAGAGGACTTGGAACTGTCAGAGCACCCGGAACCATAGATGGTGCTGTGAAAGTAATTGGCAACGAACTAGGGATCCCAGAGCCAGCAGCCAAGTCTCAGTGCTAAGGGTGGGTCGGCTCTGACTGAGCTGAGGATCATAGAGTAGGTTCCGAAACCAAGGTGAGGTTCACCATCGGTACCAAAGTAGTTTGCACTAGGAGCATCATCAAAGTCAATGGCTCGAAGACCTGCGGAGAGGTTGAAGGAGGAAGATAAGTTGGAGTCTTTGGAGAGTAGACGTCAGATCCAGATGGGAGGAAGGTCCTAGATGGGACTGGAAGACCTCTGGCCACCAAGAGCTGATGCACTAACCTAACTACATCAAGCTCCGAAAGGTTCCTTATGGAATGAATAGACATCCCTGAGGGTGATTCTGGACATTCAATGAAAGCACTCAATTGTTGACCATAAAAGGGGTCAATTGATAGGGAGTACCTAGTTCTGGGTAAGGATTAGACCTTCTGCATCATGTTCGGCTCACCAATTGTTTGTGCTGGAAGGTAAGTGACCGGTATGACTGGGGAAACTATTGTTGGTGCCAAGAGGGTCATGTATACCGATGAAGGGGGTCAGTACTGAGGTAACTTTTGTAGGTTCCATAATAGTTGTCGGCACCATGGGGGAAGTTATAGGCTTTGATGCTAAAACGGTTGTCAGTGTCAATTTTTAATGTTTATTCTTCTGTTCTGAGGAAGATGCTGGAACAGAGTAGCTCCTCTTTTTTGCTTCTTTCTTGGGCGACTTTGATGTCTCCACCTCAGACAAAGCCTCACTAAAAGGGTATTTTAACAGCCCCTTGAGGATTAATTTGTTGCTCCACTCTGCAAGGGTCCGAGCACTGAAACCCTTGTAGATTTCACATGGCAGTTGGATTTCTAAATGTGGCACCCTGAAACAATACACACAAGAAAGATGCCCATCCGAGTTGGGCATCTTTCTGCCACATTCCTCGCACTGCTTAAATACAGTTGTACCTTTCTGATTCTCTGCCATGTTCAAGTAGAAGAATAAAGTACGTAGAGCGAACAACTTTTTCACACACATGCAACAAGTAGTAATAAAGACAAGAAAGAGATTATTTTTTTAAAGGATCGTACCAACAATGGTAACAAAGAAAAATACCCAGAAAGGGTAAAGTAGGGGGAAAGGGGAATACCAATAATGGTATTAAAGTATTACCCAAGGTAAGAGGGAAGGGAGGGGCCTATACCAGCAATGGTAATGTGAGAAATACCAAAAGGTAAAAGGGATGAAATACAACAATCACTCAAGAAATAGCACAGTAACCAGGAAAACTAAGTTAATGACAAGTTAAAGAATAAGCCTTAATAAAGATTTTATGAAAAGACTAGCACTTAGCTTGACAGCACAGCTGACACGTCCTAAAAATCTACCCGGGAAACAAGATCTGAAGGGAAGGGAATGGAAGAGAGGCACTATGGGTAGCCTTAGCTCGAGAGTTTCTGGCTGGCGCGAGCTTGATATAATGGCCAAGTCAGTTCTGAGGATGGAACTGAAACCCAAAAGTCAAGAATGAATGAAGATTAACAACATCAGATGTAATATTTCCTGCTGAAAGCCAATTATTTTTCGCAATATTTTCTTAAGCCCTACAGCAGTTTTTGGTGGAATATAAATACATGCCAGTGTAATTCTCCTCCCTTGACAATAGCCCCTTACTACGATAATTTATTTTATTTATTTATTTTTATTTATTTTACATTTGTTGACCGGGATAGTCTAACTGGATTTATGTCCATTTTCAGTAGAGTCCCGGGGAGATAAGTTCCAAGAGATTACTAGACTACTAACATACAGGTACTAGTTGTTATACAGTTAAATACTACAAATTTTAAACAGTTCAGGAATCTTCACAGTTTATACAAAAATATGTTACAAGCATTAGATAAGATATTTTAGACTTTATGTACAAGACTTCATTAGTAACTAGAAAGTAATTATTAAACAAATGCAAATCTACCATTGGCTTTTTTCTTCTTCTGTTACTATGGGTGCCCCTCTAGCAATTAGTAAAATTACTCCCCTTTTCCTTTGTCCCAGGTATTCTGGTGAATATCCATCCTGAAAGCCTTTCTTTGTCAAATTCACATGGCTATTTCTTTCCAAATGTGTCTCCTACAGCATTACTATTTGCATCTTGTATTTCTTAATATAAATTCAATGTTCTTTCCTTTTGTCAAGATGTGCAAGGCATTTACTTTCCAAGATAATATGGACAGTGTGGCCATTATGATAAAAAGCTACTGTTCCCACCTATTATTCATGACTTTTTTTGAAAGTGCATTTCCAACTTTGTGTTATGTGTTGTGTAATGTTTGTCAGGCAGATATTTTATGCAGCTGCTTCTTCTCATATCCACCTGAACCTACATCTCATTTTTTCAAGATTTTTTGCTTTATGAAAACTCTCAAACAAACAAACAAACAAAAAAAAAACTAAATACATTTTCAGAAAAAAAACATTCCTTATTAACTTGCAACCACATAAAACTGTATTTCTTCAAAACTTGAAGTTTAACCCCCCAGATAGGAACAATTGCCCCAAATCAACAAGTGCACGCACTTAATATTACCTAACCTAAAATTAAAGTTACCCATGCTAAAGCATATGCTGTGACCTGTGTTCCCACTCACACTGACTGTTGATTGTTCTATTATTGTTCTACATGTAAAAACAGCTTGTATGCTTTCAGAAAACATTAACTTTTAGCCCTAAGAAAAAGTATAATGGCTGTCTTTAAAACTAAATCGTACACTGTTCTATTAAATGCATTAAAGTATTAAAACTGCTAGACAGGCTGCTATCTCTTATTAACTTTCCACAATTTCATAGGATCATAGGAGGTTACTAGGCTAATGACCCTAGGGCCTTTAACAAGCCTAGTGAAGTTTTACCCTTATTTCCATGATGAGCACCTATCACCCCTGTCTAAGAGGGACATAGGTGGAACCCCTGGGGGTTAACTTACGGTTACTGATCCAATTGTCCAGATTGTGTTTCAAGAAGTCCAATGAGATGCTCTGCTTGACATGATGTGGGAGTCCATTCCAAAGGTGTACTACCCTCTGAGAGACAAATCTGTCCCTCCAGTAGGTTCTATTAATATCACATACCAGGTTAAGGCCATTACAGTGAGTAATCTGTGTACTATTTGACTTATGAATATGCAGCATTTCCAATAAAGCAGGGTCAAAGATTGCCTTATATGCAAGGCAAAGATCGCCTCTGAACGGTCTGTATGAAACAAAATAAAATGACAGTGATTTCAGATGGTCCTCATAGAACAGTTGTTGAAGACCTTGAATTTTCCTTGTGAGGAATCTTTGTGGTCTCTCCAATAGCTGCAGGTGTTGGAAAGGCACATATGAAAAGGTGCATTGTACTCAATTATAGGCCTGATGATGGAAGAGTACAGGGAGGTTATAACTTCCTTTTTTCTGAAGGCAATGCCCTTATCTATGAGATAACTCTTACCGAAAAGGATGATAATACATTTTTTGGATTGAGTTTAAGGCCATCACTTTGCCACCAGTCATTTGTTTGTGTAAGACCCTCTTGTAGAATGTTGACATCATTTGGAGATTCTATGATCACTCCCAGTTTGCAGTCATCAGCAAACTTTATCAGTCACAGACAGTTAGTTTTAGCTTGCATTTTGGAGAAATAGATTCCAAACAGTAGAGGTCCCAGGACTGATTCCTCTGGAACACCACTGGTTACAGGTCTGTTGTTGGAGGTGGAGTCCCCTATTTTGACTCTGTGGGTTTAATCAGTGAGCCAGTTAGTGACCCATCTAATGATATACAGGTTGATACCTAGCTGGGTGAGTTTGTCAATTATGCCCGAGTGGGGGATAGTGTCAAATGTCTTGGCTAAGTCTAGGTAGGGTGTGTGCACAGATTTCCCCTCATCAAGACCCTTGGTGACCATCTCGAAGATGTCCACCAGGTTTAACAGGCATGATCTCCCTTTGACAAATCCAAATTGAGTAGGGTCAAATGTTTTGGAGGTTTCCAATGTCTTTTTCGATAAGGTCCATGATGATTCTCTCCATAGCCTTGCAGATAAGGCTAGTCAAGCTAATAGAGCTATAGTTCCTGGGGTCAGTGGAAGCACCACCTTTGTGCAAGGGGATAATGGTGGCCTTTTTCCATTCATCTGGGACAAAGCCAGTGCTTAGACTATGATTGAAAAGAGTACCCAATGGTGTTGCTAATCTTTGTTTGAGCCCATGCAGGATGCAGCCTAGGATGTTATCAGGTCCCATAAATGCTTGTTTTTTGACCTTAGAGAGGGCGTTTACGACCTGTGCTTTAGAGATACAGGGTAGAGGACAAGTGGTAGGGATGTCTTGGGGTAAGTGTGGTGGGGAAGGGGGAGTGAAATTTTCACAGAACCGGTCAGGTAACAGGTTAGCAATGTCCACATGCTCAGTATATGTGGTATCATCAACTACCAGTTCAGCACAAATCTGAGCTTTTCCTTTTAGGTTACACATGTAACTAAAGAATGCCTTATGGTTGTCCTTAGTTGAGGAAGCTAATTTGGATTCGTAGTTTGCTTTGGAGGACATTTGGGGCTTGCTCCCTCTTACTCTTAGACAGCAATTTCTTCCTCTCATTGTAAAGCCTGTTAATGCAGTTGTCTACCAGACAGGTTTGCTGTTCCTCGAGTAGCTTGTTTTCATCCTATCGGGTATGGCTGCATCAATGCAGTTGTTCATGTGTTTGCATAGAGCATATGTGAAGAACTTAGCATTGCTGCCACTTCCATTTGAGAGAGGAGGTGCAGTGAAGCTATTTATACCATCCTGTAAGAGGTTATAATCTGGGGGTGTCAACTAGCTGTTCCAGATCACTGGAGTTAATGAAGTCGAGGAACCCTTGGGCAAGTGAGTTTCCACATAAGTAATTTCCCCAGTCAATGGATGGGTAGTTAAAGTCGCCCAAAACCATGGTGTTCAGATGTATCTTGATAGACTCAAGTATATCCAGACAAACAGAGTAGTTGTCCTGATTCATGGAGGGGGCCCTGTAGCTGGCAATGACTTAAAATAGTTCTACCAACAGTTAATTGCACTGAAGTATCTCCAGGGAATCATACTGTCCAACCAATCTGAAGGTGTATTTATCTTTAATGAATATTGATACACCACCTCCTTTAGTTTTCATGCCTTCAGTTTGTGGTCTGAATGTGTGGAAGGAGGTGTAGCCCAATATGGTTGGGGTGCTGTCCACAGCCTTGAACCAGGTCTCCATGACTGCACAAATGTCTATGTCTTCCAAGCTGAGGACTGCTTCCAGTGAATACAGTTTTTTGTTAAGACTCCTAGCATTTAGGAGCAGAACCTTGAGGTTGTTCTTAGATGGAGTTTTTACGTTGGGGAATTTTGTCCTTGAGACACAACCTAAAAAGGCACTATGGGATGGCAACAGCCTTGGCCAGTAGCCGAAATCCCAAGGGTGACAGGTGAAGACCATCTCTGGCAAAGAATCGAGATCTGTCAATAATGTCATCCCAGGCTGACAGATACTGTATCCCACTGGAATGACACCAGAAACTAAGATAATTATTTAAGTCATTTTCTGTTTTTTATTGAGGCATCATCCTAGGCAAAGGTAACATTTCAAACTTTTCCATTGAACTGCTTGCCATTGTACATGTAAATTCTGCATTTCCATCAGCAAAAATGCTCAGAACTCTCAATATACAGTAAGTCCCCCCTATAAATTTCTCTATCAAATCGAATAATGGCACCCTTATAATCCCCGACTCTACCACCAAAAGTACAGTTTTGTACCTACCATAAATGTAGATGTTCGAGGATCCACATTGCTGCAGTCATAACCTGTGGGTAGTCCGCTGTCCTCGGTCGGCCCGAATACCAAAGGGTTAGGCTGGCGTTGGTCATGGGCGCCCGGAGCTGACGTCAGTACGTAGTAGTACTTAAGCGCATGACAGACGCCATATTCTCAGTCTTTCTTGCCCCAGATGTCAGAAGGCCTTAAAAAGAAAAGGCCAGAGCCATAAAGGAGAAAAATAACAATTAGTCCCCAAGTAATAATAACAACAACAACCACAACCCCAAACCAAAGCGGGGAAGGAGGGAGGGAAAATAGGACTGCGGCAATGTGGATCCTCGAACATCTACATTTATGGTAGGTACAAAACTGTACTATGTTCTTCGTCTCACATTGCTGCAGTCATAACCTGTGGGTAGAATCCCAAAGCAAAGGAAAAGGGAGGCTGGCAAACTAAAAGGCATTAGGGGCTGCTAACATGCCCTGTAAGACTGCAGTGGCAAACCCAGCCCTGGACTTGGAGAAAAGAGGGAGATGATAATGCTTAGTAAAAGTATGAACTGAACTCCAAGTAGCTGCTTCCAAAATGTCCTTAGTAGCTACACCCCTCAAAAAAGCAGTAGAAGTGGCCGTAGCCCTAGTGGAATGAGGTCTAATCCCAGCAGGAACATTCTTCCCATGATGAGAATAACAAAAAGCAATGCAATTACCAATCCACTTTGAAATAGTCTGCTTTGAAACAGCTTTCCCTTGTGAACCCAAAGCAAAAGTAACAAATAACTGTTGAGTCTGCCTGAACTCCTTAGTTCTGCTCAAATAATAACGTAACTGCCTGTGTATATCCAAAGAATGCAAGATTTTTTCCCCCTTATTTTGGGGATCAGCATAAAAGGTAGGCAAATGGATAGACTGGTTCAAGGCCACATTAGAAATCACTTTTGGCATGAAAGTAGGGTTAGTACGCAAAGAAACTCTATCCTTATGGAATATTAGAAAGGGTTCAACTGCCATGAGAGCCTGCAATTCAGATACCCTTCTGGCAGAAGCAATGACCAACAAAAAGGCAGTCTTCCAAGACAAAAACTTCAATTCAGACGTAGCTGCAGGTTCAAAAGGAGGCAAAGTAAGCTTCTCCAACACAAAATTGAGATCCCAGGAAGGAGTAGGAGCTCTACATGGGGGTCTTATATTTTTTGCCCCTCTAAGAAACTGCTTAAACAAAGGGTGAGAAAATAAAGGAGGGTCACAATCATAGTGAGCAGAAATGGCTGCAGCATGAACCTTCACAGAGGAAAACGACAAACCCTTGTCCAGTAATTCAGTAAGGTACTGCAGTGTACAACTCAAATTAGGTACCGAGACATCAAAATCCTTTGTTGTGCTCCAAAGAAAAAATCTCTTCCATTTTTCAGCATAAACTTTTCTAGTGCTAGGCCACCTAGCTTCCAAAATGACATCCAAAACCTGCTGGGGAAGCTGAGAACCCACAGGCTCTAAAACAGAATACGCCAGGCTGTTAGATGCAGGGACTGCACCCTGACATTGAGCAAATGACTGCTTGACTGGGACAACAAATGAGGAAGCTGTGGTAAAGTCCAAGGAGGCTCCTGAATTAAACTCCTCAGCAGAGGATACCAGTGCTGACGTGGCCAATCTGGTGCTATTAAAATCATGCAAGGCTTGTCCCTCCTGACTTTCAAGAGTACCTTGGTAAGTAGAGGCAGAGAAGGAAAAGCATAGACGTGAAGGTTGTTCCAACTGAAAGATAGAGCGTCCACTTTCCAAGCTTTTGGGTGAAACGTCCTTGTGCAAAATTTTGGTAGCTGGAAATTTAGAGGAGAAGCGAACAGATCTATGTCTGGAGTTCCCCAAGCCACTGTCAACTGTTGAAATACCTGAGGATCCAATTTCCACTCGTGGGGATCCACAATTTGTCTGCTCAATACATCTGCTAGGGAGTTCTGTGCTCCTGGCAGAAACCGTGCTTGAAGAGTGATGTGCAACCCCAGAGCAGTCTCCCACAATATCATAGCTTGTCTGCAAAGAGGGTAAGAATGAGTCCCCCCCTGCTTGTTGATGTACCACATGACTGTAGTGTTGTCTGTTTGAATCAACACCTGTCCTGGTTGAAGTAGGCCCTTGAAAGCCATCAGGGCAAACTGGACTGCTAACATCTCCTTCATGTTGATATGCAAATGCTGTAATTTGGGAGGCCACGTGTCTTGAATCCATTTCCCATTGAAGTGTGCTCCCCAAGCCAGGTCTGAGGCATCCGTCGTTAAGATCTGACTCGCCTCTGGTCGGGGCACAGAGAGTCCCTTGTTTAGGTGACATTCCTGTGCCCACCACAAGAATTCCTTCTGGATGCACGGTATTATCGGAATGACAGTGTCCAAATCGTGGCAGTGTTGAGTCAATACACTTTTGAGATACCATTGTAGCTTCCTCATATTCAGTTTGGCATTGGGAAGTACCAGAATGCAAGATGCCATGAACCCCAAGGCTTGAAGGACTGTCTTTGCAGTCAGCCTGGACCGTACTGATAATTGCTGGAAGTAGAGGTGAAGAGTTCTTTGTTTGTCCGGGGTCAGAAAAGCCATCTGAGAGGCTGTATTCAGTCTCACACCCAGAAAGCACATGTCCTGAGAGGGTACTAGACTGGACTTTGTTTCATTCACAGAATACCCTAGGCATCTTAAAACTGCCATCACATACTGTAGCTGTTGAAGTAACTTGTCTTTGCCTTGAGCAAGAATCAAGCAGTCGTCCAGATAAGGATAAATTTGTATTCCCCTCAGTCTTAAGTAAGCTATTACAGGAGCCAGAACCTTTGTGAACACCCTGGGCGCAGTAGATAAACCAAAGGGCAATGCAGAGAACTGATAATGAGAAGTACCAGCCCAAAAACGCAGGAATCTCCTGCAGCTGGGCCTGATAGGAATGTGAAGATAGGCTTCTTTGAGATCCAGAGTTACCATCCAGTGCTCTTTTCCTAGCAGAGGCAGAAGTTGTTGTAATGTTAACATCTTGAACTTTGGAATGTCTAGGTATGTATTGAGAATGGACAAATCCAGAATTGGCCTCCAAGTGTTTCCTTTCTTTGGCACTAGGAATAGACGAGAATAAAACCCTAGGCCTTCTTCTGACGAAGGTACCACCTGGATTGCCCCCATCTGTAAAAGCAAAGAAATTTGATCCTGAGCCTCCATCCTTTGCTGAGGAGGTACATCTGGCATGCCTTTGAAAGGGGGAAAAGTGTGAAAATAAAACTTGTAGCCTTGATTTATTATTCAAGAACTTCTCTATATACAACTTCAGTAACATTACTATTAACAGAGCACATTTTGATCTTCTTAGCAAAGGGTTCAAATATATTCCCAGCACCCGAGGGGATCTGGTACAGACCATTATAGACATGAAGCTGTTTCTCAGGAAGGTCAATTTACAAGCCATACTCCCCCCTTCAACTTTGAACCCTGGATACCAACATTCTACCTTAAATAGGAAGAGCACCTACAACCCCCCACTCCACCCTCAAATTAAAAATCTGGACATAGTTCTGGAAAACGAAATTAGAAAGGAGTTCAAACTTTACAATAAACAACACAACCTCACAGAAAAAGAACTAGAAACTTTGAACGACCTAAGAAACAACACCCAAATAAGAATTATGAAGCCAGACAAGGGAGGAGGAGCTGTCATCATGGACCACATCATCTACGAAAGTAAAATGAACAGCATCCTTAGGGAGGAAAACAAATACAGAAGCGTATCCATCAATGAGGTGCATGTGGCATATCAAAGAATTGATATGGTCTTGGATAACATGATGATGGATGGAACTATAGACAGCAAACTGTACAATTTTTTGTATGTACCGAAACCCAAGATTCCAATTATTTTCGGCATACCAAAGGTGCATAAAAATGTTTATGACCCCCCACTAAGACCTATAGTGTCAGCTGACAATTCCAAAACACTTCCCATGGCTAAATATGTGGATCTCAAGACAAAACATATCTGCAACAACAACAAACATATCTTAAAAGATTCATGAGATCTATTAAGAAACATCAAAAAGGACTTTTTGACGGAGAACCTTATTTTCGTCACCATTGATGTGGTTGACCTCTTTACCTGCATTCCACACCAAGAGGGGATGAGAATTTTTGAAGAAATTATTTTTTTGGACAAGACTCTTACACATGCAGAAAAAGTAGCCATAGTAGAACTCACAGACACAGTACTGAAGTACAATTTCATTACATTCAATGGAGAATACTACCAACAACTCAAAGGGGTAGCAATGGGTGCGGCCTGCGCACCCACCTACGCCAACATTGTACTGGCAGGATGGGAGTCCAACTTTATCTTGAATTCTGAATACCAAAGACACTGGTCTCTATACAGACGCTACCTGGACGACATTGTAATTTTTTGGACAGGAGGCTATGAGAAATTAAATGAATTTCTTGAGTACATCAACAACACGACCAACTTCCTGAGGTTTAAGCACTCGATATCAACCGATAGGTTACAATACTTGGACATTGAAGTGTACAAGAATGAACACAACAGAGACCTGGAAACCAAAGTCTTCAGGAAAAGCACCTTTTGCAACTCTTTTTTACACTTCAACAGCGCACACCCTCCACATTGCAAAAGGAACATTGTCAAGGGACAATTTGTCAGAGGGTGTCGCATGACCAGCAGAGATGAAGATTTTCTCTTTGAATGTAATACCTTGGAAGGCATGTTTTGCGCAAGAGGATACCCAACTGACTTCATTAAGAACATAAGAAAGGAGGTTGAGGAAAACAGATCAACAAAATTTAAACCTATAAAGGGTAGTATGACCAACATTACAAATTCTACTTCAACAATTGACATTCTTGGGAACCATTCTACTACTCACAAGAACAATAAGGAGGAAGAATCTGAATACCAATCAGCCCTAGTTCTTGAATTCAATCTATTCAATTCTAAAGTAAGAAGAATATTCCAAACAGAATGGGACAAATTTACTACCTATTCGGATATTCCAAATATAAAGGAAAGGATTCCAAAAACAGTCTATAAGAATGCACACAGCATCAAAAAATTGTTAGAAAACAACAAAAGTAATGATACTAACAAGAAGACAGGTATTATAAACATCAACAATGGCACTTACAAATGTGGACGCTGCAAACAGTGCCAATATATCTCTAACAAAAAAGAGATATTCCTAGAAGCTAGAGGCATTCATATACACAGTACAGGACAACACAATTGTGAATCCCAGGGTGTAGTATATATGGCTTCGTGCTCCAACTGTAATTCATTCTACGTTGGAAAAACAGAAAGGATTCTGAAAAGAAGAATATATGAACATCTGTATGAAATACTCAAGAAAAAAGAAACGAATGCCTTATACAAACACACCAAAGTTTGTAAATATTACAAATTTTCCTCTTTTGTGTTGGAGCAGGTGAACAAGGAAACGAGAGGTGGCCATTGGGAAGAATGGCTTGAGTTCAAAGAACTATGGTGGCAAATTTTACTAGAAGCCACTAAGCAGCCTGGCCTAAACGAAAGTATTTCTCTATCCCCTGTACTCAAACTTAGAGCAGGTAAAATATAAACTACACACGTAATAACTCAAAAAGAACAGCAGGTGGTGCCATTATATTAAACACAGTCCCTAATCAAAACAACACTAAGTACATACACCTCAGTTTATCTATTTTTTGTAACCTTTCAGTACACTTCACTTATTTATTACGTGTCCAAATCATCAAGCTACTAATTCATTTCAGAATTACATGATGAATTGTGTTTTTAAAAATCAATTTTTAAACTTGAAATGTTTTAATATTCATTCACTTTACTTAGGTCTTTTCTCTTTAATGTGCCCCATTAATTTTATTGGCTCAGCCAGAATGCAAAAGTTTTTAATGGTCATCTGATTTTAAATTTTATTATATAAAGACCTATTAAGTTTTATCTAATTGTCTGATGAAGTCTCACTGTCTAGTGGACGAAAACGCATTTTTTGTTGTAAAAGCGTTTATATCTGGTTGGATTATTTGTGGCTCTCTTTGGAGATAATAAAGTGCGGTTACCCTGGTGCGCTTTTCCTTTTTTTTGTGTTTTCTTGATTTATTATGCCCAACACCCATTTGTCCTGGGTGACCAAATGACAATTTTGTGTGAAAAGTGCCAACTTTCCTCCTAGAGGAGCTGCCAGAAGAGAAGGGTCCGGCAGCTGAAGATACAGGTCATTGGGTCTGTTTACGAAAATGTTGACCCCTGCCCTCACCAGAAGATTGTGCAGGAGAACTCCAAGTCCTAGGTCTGAAAGAACCCTGAGCGTGAGCCCTGCCCCTACCACGTCGAGACCTGCCCTTAGACCGAAAATCCGAAGAAGGGTAAGACCATCCTCTTGCAGGCCAATTCCTGCTAAACTTAGGGGGCTGCACTTGCAAAAATTCCTTAACTGTCTGCATAGACTTAGCTTTGTCTTCCATCTTTTTCAAAACTGACTCCACCGGGGAACCAAAAAGAACTTCAGATTGAAGGGGAGCATCCAAAATCCGAGCTTTAACATGCTCTGACAAATTTTGATCCTTAAGCCAGGCATGTCTACGAATAACTGAACCAGTAGCAGCCACCCTGGAAGAAGCCTGAAGAGCATCAAAGCCACACTGCAAGGAATGTTTACCAACTTGATCTGAAGCATGAACTAAGTCCTGCAATTCCTTACACTGTATACCCTCAGCTAAAGCATCTACCTTAGCTTTCAATTGACCTAACAGAAAGTTCTGATACTTCAGCATTTGGAATTGGCAATTTAAAGCCCTCATAGCTAACGTAGAAGAGGTGTACACTTTTTTACCCCACCTATCCAACGCTCTAGAATCTTTATCCAAAGGTACTGGATTCTTAACCACAGAAGCCCTGACACCCTTAGGCCCTTGAATAATAGTTTCCGGATCAGCTCTAGGGCTCTTGTACAAATATTTATGTGCCTCGAACTCTGTAATACCCGTCTGGCTTGACAGGGGCAGGGGGTAAAGAATCAGGATTAAGGGAAGCTTCAGAAAAAACATCCTGAACAACATCTAAAACAGGGGGAATAGCCAAAGGTCTATGCTGTGGCAAAAACAAAAATTCTCTAAGCCTCTTACGAGAATCTGAAAAATCCTGACCTTCCCACTTGAAATGCTCCCTCATGGAATGCAAGGTTTCAGAAAAGGAAAAATCCTCTGGAGGTGAAGCAGAAGGACAGGAATCCTCTGCATCTGAATCAGAATAGGGAGGAAAATCCTGAATATCTTCAGCTGAGGACTCAGAGTAATCTGAGGAATGCTCCATTCCCTCTAAATCTGCCTCCACCCTAGGCCTCTTCTCTGGAGGGGGCATAGAACCCCTGATCAAAGTAATCAAATCCTCTGCCATTTTCAACATATGTTTTTTAGGAACAGAACCGAAGAACCAGAGCTGTGTCCCGTACCAGAAACACCCGGTCTAGCCTTAGCAGGGCCTTTAGTGACTGAAGTAGAAGGCCTAATAACCTTTTGTAAGGATGGAACCACAGAAACTTGAGAGGCACCCTCAGCCTGACCTAACTCCTGAGAGGCCAACTCCTGTAAAAGTAAAGGTTTCCCCTGGGATTCAGCCGAGACCTCGGCTGGATCCACAGATTCAATCGTAGATTCCATAGAACCGGCGTCCGTAACGGACAACTCCTCCGGTTTAGACCTTAAAGATTTATCTTTTCGCTTTTTAGTGGTAGCGGGTGTCGGAGGATCCGACGGCATGTTGTAGTTACACCGCTTACCGAAAACAAGCCTAGCACAGTCTAATCTGCGTTTAATGGTGCGCTTATTAAATCTAGCGCAAAAGCGACACCCGACTACGTCGTCCTCAGGCCCTAAGCAAGGAATATAGAGAGAATGATAGTCCCTATGAGGTATCTGTTTTCCACAAGAAATACAATTATTAACTTTTTCTGACATCCGGATTAACTGAGGCAAGAAAAGACAAAAATTTTCCCCAACGGGGTACTTAGCCCAACTTGGTCTTCGGTCTGAAACTCGAAATCTGAAAATTTCAGAACGCCAAACGGCACTTGCAAACGCTGCTTCTGCTTCGGACCACGTGGCAAGAAAGACTGAGAATATGGCGTCGGTCGTGCGCTTAAGTACTACTACGTACTGACGTCAGCTCCGGGCGCCCATGACCGACGCCAGCCTAACCTTTTGGTATTCGGGCCGACCGAGGACAGCGGACTACCCAAAGGTTATGACTGCAGCAATGTGAGACGAAGAACATCTGTTAGGAATCACGGTTGACAATAATCTTACCTTTGATAACCATATAAATAACACTATAAAAACTGTAAATAGAAAATTGGGCTCCCTATATAGAATAAAACCCTTCTCAGCACCAACAACCAAAACTACAATTGCCCACTCTCATCTAATCTCAACTCTTCTTTATGCTTTCCCCATATATACTAACCTAAAGAAAAATACTCTCACTAAACTTGTCAACTCCTATAACAATATTGCCAGATTTGCCACTGGGAACCCATTTAGAACTCACCACTGTCTGAACCTTCAGCAGCTAGACTGGCTTGAACTAAAAAACATTTTGATACTTTCCCAACTTACCACTGTCCATAGGATATTCTACCAACCTAACAACACACCAATACTTTCTAACTTTATTATCCCCTATACAAACCTCAATTCCTTATGCTCTTCCACTAAACTACTGGCTAGCATTAGCAAGTCTAATAACTTGGCAGGTGGCTCCTTGTTTTCTAATACCGCTGGGAAATATTGGAACCTGTTGCCATCAGATCTAACTTTACTTCCCTCCTTTCCACTCTTTAAACAAAGGCTCAAGATACATCTTAAAACACACTGGTTATGCCCTTGCTGTTACCCTGACTAATCTTCTGCTTTCTCTATTGCCTTATCTCTATACTGCCTCCCTTCACCAATTAATACTACTTACCCCTTAGGAAGTAGTAATTGTCTTAAAATTATTGTTACAAGTAGGAGATTAATTAAACTGTGAATGTATTGTAAACTACCTCACATGTCTTAATGTAAGAGTGTCTTCTCCTTTTAGGTATTGTGTTTTGCAAACAGTATAAATCTTTTTAGCTAATGCTCTCTGATTCTTTTAATATAATTTATTTTATATTTGTGATGATAATCTTTTTGTATGGTGTGTTGCATAACTAGCATATTTTTTTAGCTAATGCTCTCTGATTATTTCTAACATAATTTTCTTTTATATTTGTGCATGATAATCTTTTGTATGCTGTTGTTGGAGTTTTTCTCCCCGGGCCTCTGCTGAATATGGAAATATATCCAGTTGGACTAGCCCGGTTAACAAATGTAAAATAAAATAAATAAATAAAATAAAATAAATAAATATTAATTGAGTACACCTGCAGACAGCTCATCTCCATGTAATAATAGTGGTCAGCAATAAATCTAATGTAAATTTCATTCAGAAAAGAATGCACAGTTGCATACTTCTTGACTCCCACTGAATATTTGATAATGGAAAAAACAAGCCAATATCTTTGCAGATATAAGAAACTTAGCACTTTTCATAGCTTTTATCATTTTGTCTTATTTTTCAAGCCTACTTGCTTACAAAACACACTTGTTTATATCTTAAGCCAAGGTAACTAACCTAGACATTCACCCTTCTAAAATAAGATACAATATCTTAATTGTACATATAATCAGTGTGCTTTTACACTCCACCCCAGCAGCCCAAGGTCACAGCATATTAAAATCAAACTTGTTTTTGTCTAACATTTCTTCTCTTATTATACTGTAAAGCCTATATCTCTTCCAAGTAAAAACACTAATTTACTTTACCTATAACACATGCAGTCATTGAAAATACCCCCCCCCCACACACACACACATTTAAATGAACCCTAAATACACACTACACAAAACTGCTTTACTATAAGTTCAGTGTTGTGGATCTTGTTCCTGTTCATTTATTTATTTAGTTATTTATTGACATTTAATTACTGGGAAAATCCAACTGGGTAGGAGCCTATTTTCAGAGGAGGACGAAGGAGAAGAGCTCCAAAGTATTACAAAATATTTTAAGAACAATAATTTTACAATCTTTAAAATAATACAAAAAATAAACAGTTTAAGTAATTATACCCAATTATACATGACATGAAAATAGACAATGATTTAATAATTACAGAAATTTTAGCCAGTTTAAAGAGAAATTAAGGGTAAGTTAGTATAATACAAACAGGAATTGTATTGCAAAGGGAGTAAAAAGCAGGCTTATGGTATATTTAGAGAGAAAGCCAGGGAAGAGATGCTAGTAGTCTTTCATCTACATCTCATCTCTCAACACCAGACCCTGGTTCAGGTCCAAGGTACTCCTCATTCTTCTAGTCAACCCCTGTGCTTTCTTTTCTCTCTCAAGCATCTTCCTTTGTAAGACTAAAAAAGGTTTCATTGGCATAGTCTCTCTATTCGCTTTATTGTCAGAATAATAATAAGAAGAATCCCTTTCTGTTTGTTGGTTTACTTTTTGTTGGATAAACTTATTTTTGTATGTCTTTCTTAGCCTGTTCTGCATACAAAAATGTCTTTGATTCTCAAGGAAAAAAAATTCTATAAACAGCTGGATAAAGCAGCTTAAATCTCATACCTGCTTTTTGGCATTCCCCGACTGCCTGGATAAATTTGTTTCTCTTCTTCCTGGTATACAGTGAATAATCATTTTCTAAAACCACACTATATCCTTTTTAATACTTTCCCTTCTTCCACAATTTTGCCAGGATCAACTCTTTCTACACGTATGAGTATATCTTTACTAATATAGGTCTTGGCTACTTTTCCAAGACCAGGATTGGAGCATACACACAATGTGGCCTTTCAATTAATAAATCCTGTATTGGAATACTAATCCAGTTGCTTATCTGTCCTTTAATAAAATTAATAGTCTGTTCATTCCAGTTGATCTGGTACAACAGAAAATTTCTGTTTTTCTCTGCTCAGTCTGTCTTCTAACTCTACCATTTTTTGAAATAGCTCTTCAGAGAAATCTTATACTCAGACAGCCTTTTCTTCATTTCAATCTCTGATTTCTGCAGTTTTATCAGTTCAGCTGAATAGCTAGTTAAACTGTCTATTTTTCCAGCCTTTTGTTGTTTGAGTGGATATACTCCTTCAATATTTCATTTATTTTAATCACCTCCAAGTTCATCTGATTTATTTGTCCTCAAAATTACTAGAAAGCATCGCTTCTATCAAAGCTGAAGTTTGATATTTTTGCTGAGCAGCTGCAGGATTCTTCCCATCTAGTGTTTTCATTTACCTTTTCTGGTTGACTTTCTTTCAGGTTTTCTAAATTTCTTCTTTGCTTGCAACCAGTAATGTACTTAATAACCAATAACTGAATTTTGCTCGATCTAATATAGCTGTTAATGCTCAGTTCCCTTTTTTACACTGGCAGAACTGAAATTAAGCTTCTGATAACTCTGCAGCCATCTTGGAAGTCGCAAGGCTCTATTACCTTTCACCTGCTCTTTACCCACCTAGCCACTGTCTACACCACACCCTTGTTTCCCCACCTTCCTGGTTAAATCTAACCACAAATCAGTCATTTCTCTGTCAGGCCTAGGAGTACTATCCCACCACCAAATGGCACTGCCTTTAGGGACTTCACCAGGGCAAACCTACTTTAGCTTGTAGAAGACCTATGCAAAATTCTAAACAATCCCTACAAATGGCCAAAACTGAGAGGACTGCCACATTTATCTCTGACTTTTACCAGGATATAAAGAGCTTCTTAGGAAAGTCAGCACCAGTCTGCCCTCTATATATAATGGTAAATTCAGGGATAACCCCCTCTGGTGGAACTCCCATATTAATAAACTGTATTACAAAAGTAGGAAAATAAAAGGTTCGCTTTTTCTGAGGACCATAATGAAACATATTAACATGGAATTTTGCTGTGTGTTTTCTAGTAGTACTGTTGAGTATGAGATTGTGCTCATCATAGATGCTAAAGGAAACTTGAAATCTTTCTTTAGTTATGTCAGAAAATTAAGGAATAATGTCCAGCAATGCAATGCAATGAACTCATGTACATTATATCACATATTCCAGTCCCAAATATATAGACAAAATATCAGTAGACTAATTTAGTGTTAATTTTACTCCACATACCTATACTGCTGCCTCCAGTATCCATGTCAAATTAGCTTCCCCTGACATCCCATTGGAACAAGTCTTAAAACCCTTGTCAAAAGCTTAAAAATAAAACTATCAAGACACCAGGCAAGATATCAAGCTTCATTATCTTCAGTGTCAAATATGCACAGAGTCTCTACTTAAACTATTGACCCTCAGCCTATTTACAGGGTTTGTCCCTGATGCCTGAACTCCCCTACATAAAGGTGGCCCCTCTACAGATCTAGGAAATTACAGGCCTATCTACCTCACCATTACAATACGCAAGCCATGGAAAGTATGATAGCAGAATGAATTTCTGCAGTTACAAGCAACTTAACTGATCTAGACCCCAATCTCTTTGGTTTTGTGAATGTCAGGTCCTGTCTCTCAAGCTTTGTAAGCTTCTTTGAAAGTGTTACAGAGGCTGTGAATAGAGAACTTGGTGCATATTTTTTATCTTAATCTGTTCAAGGCTTTTCATAACATCACCAAAGCTGGTATTGTTAAAAAATAGATAAACATAATGTAAACCCCTATTTTATCTTGTGGATTGCAAACTAGCTATCTGACAGATCCCAGGTTTTGAAAACTGGTGGTCTACTCTGTGAATGGAAACTGTAATTAGTGAAGTATAGCTGAGATCAGTGCTGGGCCTTCTCCTCTTTGGTATTTATTTCGCAACATCTTGTCCAAAATCCCAAAAGTGTGGGTGACTAAGTTTGCTGATGACTGAAAATTGAACAATGTCATCCACTCATTCAGTGATATTAAATAGCTCCAGCAAGGCAAAGAATATGCACATACCTGGAGAACTGAAATCAGTGTCAAGTTAAATGAAAAACATGCAGCATGGTACCATTTAGCAAAAAGGTATTCCTGTCTTATAAGTTATAAATGGTACTCCTCTTCAAAATGGTCATGAGAAACTTGTGCACTTATGTGGACAATTCTCTCATTCAATTATCATGTTTCTACTATAGTAAAGAAATCCTTCTATCTGACCTGGTTAACTTCTAAGAGAAAATCATCAAGATCCAAAGAAATAATCCTGTCACTGTGCTCTTCACTTATCAAACACAACATTGAATGTAGTGTCTTCTGGCATGTACCAATCAAAGCATATTACTCACCTAGGAAGGCCCTAAAGATATTTTGCCAAGTAAATTAAAGGTCTTAATTTCTTCAACTATCTTGATAGATTAGCACAGCTCTTCTTATACTCAACAGCCTAGAGAATATTCCAAAGGGACAGCCACAATCTTACTTGGCAATGTTTCTTTACAAAACAAGTGTCTCTACAAAGACCCACAGTAGGGAATTAAATCTACATCAACAAATAATCAAGACTGTCTAGCAGGATATATTCCTAGCTCAATGCACTCCCAGCCTATGTAAGAATTTACCACTACAAGTCAAACAAATTACCACTTTACCTACCTTTAAGGCTAGTCTTGATAATTCCTTGGAGAGACACAAATTTACACCAGGATTCTCATGTACAGCCTACCCAATTTTGGCAGTGAACACTATTAAGTGTTGACAAAAGGATGCATTAACTTTTATGTAGGTGCATACAGCTAGGTCACTTAAGGTCCACATGATCACTTACCTAGTATTGTTTCTATGTTCCTATCATGAGTATGTTCAACATTTTTGGAAAATACAAAGGCTAAACTTACTTTAATGAAAGTGTATCTGATAACTTTACCAGGATCTGCTTTTTTAGAGTAAAACTTAAAGCAACATATATTTCTTTAGATAACATCATAATTGCAAAACCTTTTTTGCTACTTAAAAAAAATTTACAACTTTAGAGGGATGGCTATTTTGCATCAAAATACACCAGCAAATAAATGAGTCTTAACTAAATTAAAGTTAAAAAAAAAAAAAAAATATATATATATATATATATATATATATACACACACACACACACACACACACATATATATATATATATATATATATATATATATATATATATATATATATATATATATATACATACATACAGTGGATATAAAAAGTGTACACACCTGTTAAAATGCCAGATTTTGTGATATAAAAAAATGAGACCACAATAAATAATTTCAAAACTTTTCCCACCTTTAATGTAACCTATAACATGTACAATTCAATTGAAAAACAAACAAATCTGTTAGGGGAAAAATATAAAAAATTAAAAATGTACAATACGCTGGTTGCATAAGTGTGCACACCCTTAAACATACTTTGTTGTGTGTGCACACGCTTAAGGTAATACTTTGGCGAAGCACCTTTTGATTTAATTACAGCAGTCAGTCTTCTTGGTAGGAGTCTATTAGTATGGCACATCTTGACTTGGCAATATTAGGTTCATAGGTTCATAGGTTTATACTAGGCTATCTGCCCTAAGGCATTTATAAGCCTAGCCCAAATTTTTGTGGCTTACGCCACCCCTTATATGAAAAAATACTGTGCCCATTAGTTTGTTGTGCCTCTGTCCAGCAGTGACACAGAGATGATTCCCGGGGTAAACCTACGATCTCCCATCCACAGGTCTAGATTTCTCTTGAACAGAGTCAGCGAGGTGCTCTGCCTCACATGGACCGGGATTTTATTCCACAGCATAGGGAGTCTCTGAGTGATAAATCTATCCCTCCAGCACGTCCTATTTATAGCCGTGCTAAGGTTTAAGTCGCTTGCTCTAGTGGTTTTGGTGGATTTGGATTTTTGAGGTGGAGCATGTCCATTAATTCCGGGTTGGACATGGCCTTGTATGTCAGGCACATGTCACCTCTGAGCAGACGGTATGCGACTGAATAGAGCTGGAGTTTCTTCAATCTGGCAGCATATGACAGATTTTGGAGTCCCTTTATCCTTTTGGTGAGGAACTTTTGGGGTCTCTCCAATTGCTGCAGATGTCGGGTGAGATACATCCCGAATGGGGCATTGTACTCGATCATTGGTCTGATAAGTGAAGAGTACAGGGGAACAATGACCTCACTAGATCTGGATGTGAATCCCTTCATGATCAGGTGGGCAATGTAGAAGGTCTTTCTAACCACTTTAGCAATGTGAGTGTCAAAAGAAAGGCCACTGTCAACCTGGGTCCCCAGGTCCCTGATAACCTCTTCTGTGCTTAGTGGATTGCCACCTATATGGTAGCTTGGGGTTACCTTGTTTTTCCCGAAGGGTATGACTATACAATTTTTGGCGTTTAACTTCAGGCCATGGCTCTGGCACCAGCTATCTGTTTCCGTGAGTCCCTTCTGAAGGATATCCGTGTCCGATGCACTTTCCACTATGGCGCCCAGTTTGCAGTCGTCTGCAAACTTTGTCAGCCAAAGTCCTCCCATGTTGGCCTGTACTTCTGAGAAGTAGATGCCAAACAATAGGGGGCCAAGGACCGAGCCCTGTGGGACACCATTTGTGACCGGCTTGGAGTCTGACACAGCGCCAGCAACTCTAACCCTGTGGGTTCTGTCCTTAAGCCAGTTTGCAACCCATCTTGTGACATATGGGTTTACATTTAAGCTGGTAAGTTTTTCTACAATACCCGAGTGGGGTATTGTGTCGAAAGCCTTTGCAAGGTCAAGGTAGGCTGTATGGACTGCCTTTCCTCATCAATGGCCTTGGTGACTGTTTCAAGAAGTCGACCAAGTTCAAAAGGCATGATCTTCCCTTGACAAAGCCAAACTGGGTCGGGTCCAATGTCTGCAAGTCCCCTATATCTTTGTTTATGAGCTCCATTATGATCCTCTCCATAGCTTTGCAGACTAGACTTGTTAAGCTTATGGGGCGGTAATTACCAGGGTCCGTGAGGCACCGCCTTTGTGGAGTGGGACCACAGTTGCCGTGACGCCACTCCTTGGGCACGTATCCTGTGGTAAGGCTGAGATTAAACAGCTGCCTTATGTGCGGGTTTAATTCCTCATTTAGCTCGTAGCACACAGCCGGGGACACCATCCGTCCCATTGTTGCCGTGTTTTTAGCTTTAGAGAGCAGCTTTCACCTGCGCATTTGAGATGTCCGGGAGGCTACACTCGGCTGGGATAGTTATCTCTCCTTTAGGGGAGAGGGGTGAAGTTTGCACTGAACCTGTCTGCCAGTATGTTGGCAATGTCTGTGGGTTCAGTGATTTTTGTATCATTTTGGACTAATTCTGAGCATATCTGGGAGTTTCCACCCAGGTTCCTAACATAGCTGAAAAAGGCCTTATGATTGTCCTTTGAATCCATGGCAATTTTTCTCTCAAAATTGGCCTTAGTTGATTTTATGAGTGCTCGTATTTTTTACTAATAATGATCAGGGTGACTTCCCTTTTATGGATTTTGTTCTATCATGTAATAGCTTTCTCCTCTTATTGTAAAGTTTGTTAATGGCTGGGGTCCACCAGACTGGACGTTGCCCTTTGTGGAAAGAGTCTTGGTTTTATTTGGGATTGCCTGATCCATGCAGTCCTGGAGGTGTTCATAGAAGGCATTTGTAAGGGCTTCCGCAGCTTGGGTTGTGGTTTCCTCTGGCTCTGGGGCCTTGAAGGATACCACACCAGTCTTGAGTAGTGTGAAGTTTGCTTTAGAGAAGTTCTTCACTATGGTCTTTTGTTTGGGGTGGGGCGGGATGTGGATTTCCAGTGAGATTAGTTTATGATCAGATCTCACCAATGAGGGATATACTTCCGGTGTGGAGCATTTTGTCCCCATGTTTGTGACAATGAGATCTAGTATATTTTCTCCTCCTGTGGGAACAGTGACTAGCTGTTCCATGGCATTTGAATTTATGAACTCCAGGAACCGTTGGGCTAGAAAGTTAGGGCTTGAGTAATGTTCCCAGTCTATATTCGGGTAGTTGAAGTCACCGAATATGATGGTGTTTGGAGATACATTTATACCCTCCAGTGTCATCAGGAAGGTTGTGTGGGGTTCCTGAGTTTGAGAGGGTGGCCTGTAGCATGCTACAATTTGTAGAGCAGTTTTGCCTATGGTTAGTTGCACCTGGATGGTTTCTGAAGCTTCGTGCGTTGCCACCAACCTGGAGGTGTGGGTATCCTTTATGAATATGGATACACCCCCTACTTTTGTGGTGTGGTCCGGGTTTTGGGGCCGGAACGCATGATATGAGGTAAAACCTAATAGTGCCGGGGTGCTCTCAGGAGCCTTGAACCAGGTTTCAGTTACAGCACAGACATCGATGTTCTCCATACTGAGAAGGGCCTCGAGTGCGTGCATTTTGAGATTTAGACTTCTGGCATTGAGCAGCATTACCCTCAGTTTCTTCCCATTTTTGCTTTCTAGGGTGGTAGGTTTAGAATTTGAGCCTTGCCTAAAAAAGGCACTATGGGGGTGGCAAGAGCCTTATCCAATATCCGGAATCCCAGGGGTGACAGGTGCAAGCCATCCCTTGCGAAGCAGCATGGCTTGTCAAGCATGTCATCCCAGGCAGACAGACACTGGATCCCCTTTGAATGACACCTGACATTAAGCCAATTGTTAAAGCTGATCATCTTGTCTCTATATTGTGGCATCATTCTTGGTGAAGGAAGGATACTGCTCAGGGTCAGGGTCATACCTGCCTGGGCTACATAATCAGAGAGCTCCTCTATGTCTCTTTTCATGTAGTCCAGGGAGGTACGTCTCAGGTCGTTCACACCAGCATGGACAATGACTGTGTCATATTTGTACTTGCCCACTCTTCCTTGCAAAAGCACTCCAAATCTGTCAGATTGCAAGGGCATCTCTTTTACACAGCCGTCTTCAGGTAACCCCACAGATTTTCTATTGTATTTAGGTCTGAGCTCTGGCTGGGCCATTCCAAAACTAATTTTCTTCTTGTGAAACCATTATTTTTTTTATTTGGATGTATGCTTGGGGTCACTTTTGTGATGAAAGGTGAAATTCCTCTTCATCTTCAACTTTCTAGCAGATGCCTGAAGGCTTTGGGCCAAAAGTTACTAGTATTTGGAACTACTCATAATTCCCTCCCCTCTACTAAAGCTCCAGTTCCAGCTGAAGAAAGCAACCCCAAAGCATGATACTGCCATGACCATGCTTCACTGTGGGGATGGTGTTCTTTTGGTTATGCAAAGTGTTGTTTTTGCATGAAACGTACCTTTTGGAATTGTGGCCAAAAAGTTCAACCATGATCTCATCAGACCATAACACATTTTCCCACATGCTTTTGGGAGATGATGTATTGTTTTGCAAATTTTATCTGGGCTTGGATGTTTTTCTGTGTAAGAAAAGGCTTCCATTTTGCAACCCTACCCCATAGTCCAGACATACGGAGAATACGGGAGATTGTTGTCACGTGGTACACAACCAGTACTTGCCAGAAATTCCTGCAGCACCTTCAGTGTTGCTGTAGGTCTCTTGGCAGCTTCCCTGACTAGTTTTTGTCTTGTCTTTTCATCAACATTGGAGGGATGTGCAGTTCTTTGCAACGTCACTGCTGTCCCATATTTTCTCCACTTTTTGATGGCTGACTTCACTGTGTTCCATGGTATATCCAATGCTGTGGAAATATTTTTGCACCCTTCTCCTGACTGATACCTTTCAACAATGAGATCCCTTTGATGCTTTGTAAGCTCTATGTGAACTATGACTTTTGCTGTAACAGGCAATTGAATAAATATCAGGAAAATCCTACTAGAACAGCTGAACTTTATTTGGAGTTAATCAGTGACTATTTAATTAATGGCAGGTGTGTACCCAAGAATACTGAATGCTGTAATTAAATCAAAAGGTGCTTCAACAAAGTATTAGTTTAAGGGTGTGCACACACAACATAGTATTAGTTTAAGGGTGTGCACCTTTATGCAACCAGTGTACTGTACTTTTTTTGTTTTTTATATTTTTTACCCTAATAGATTTGTTTTTCAACTGAATTGTACAGATTATAGGTCACATTAAAGGTGGGAGAAGTTTTGAAATGATTTAATGTGGTCTCATTTTTTTATATATCACAAAAAACTGGCATTTTAACAGGGGTGTGTACACTTTATATATATATATATATACATATATATATATATATATATATATATATATATGTCTACTTCAGTTGGTCGAAGTTTCAGTACTTCGAAACCCACTTGTGTGACACCACTTGTTCGAAGTACTGAAACTTCGTAAACCAAGTACGGAGATCACAATACAGTGCGGAATGGGAATATTCCCTTTTCCTCACTGTAGTGCGATCTCGGAGTTGGTATATTTAAGTAGGGGGGTGTGGGGGACACAGCCCCCATATGGAGATGCAGGGGGGCTTGCCCCCCTTCAAAAGATGTTTTCTTTGTGTTTTTTTTTTTTTTTTTAGTCAGCCAATCCAGTGACTAGACTTCAGCGAACGTGCACTTTCGTTGAAATGCACTTTCGCTGAAGTGGGTATCTACTTTTCTTTTTCGAAGTAATGAAATTTTCGACGAAGAAAAGTAGATCCATATATATATATATATATATATATATATATATATATATATATATATACACACACACACACACACACACACACACACACACACACACACACACACACACACACACACACACACACTCACATTTTATAACATGCAGATGCTCATGTTATAAACAGAGTACAGCATAAGGGGGGTATGCATGATAGGTATTACTGCAGGCCCAGATGTTGGATGGCACTCATTCTTCAAGCTCATGCTTCAGACTCCTCCTGGGCACATGGTAATATCGGTACCATGCACACTCCTTTTTGGCTTATTCCCTACCTATAACAGTTTTTGCTCTATTTTTTTGTCTCCCACAGCAGGCCATCAGCAGACTCCAGTGTCTCTTCTCAATTGCTGGATCTACCTACCATTCTTGGCCACAGTAAGAGTAACTCCAAATAAAGATCTGGTCCATTGAGGAGGTCAAGGTATCCAGGGTCCATGTAGTACTGCTGCTGCAAGTATTTTCCTATCTTTGTCCCTACCATGAACATGCCCCAGTAATACCTTGTAGGTGGGGCATGCAATGAGCGGACTGCACCAATCCCCTCCTCACTTCCACATGGAGCTGATCTTTGCATACTGTCAGCCTCATAAAGCACTTTGCACTTGTCTCCCCAGGTTCCATCAGGGAAAAGTACGGTTGTGTACACTTACCATAAATGTAGATGTTCGAGTGTATTCATTGTTGCAGTCATCACATTTGGGGGTTATCTGCTTGCAGTAGCCCTCAGTTGGCCTGATTATCAAAGTCTTGGGTCCTGCATCAGTTGCTGTCTCATCTTCCATGACGTCAGGTAGTCAGGGTTATAAAGCATGCAGCTGACGCCATTACATCAGTTTTTCTTGCCCCAGACATCAGGTGCCCCCCTAATGGGAAGCAATTAAATATATATACAAGGTTACACCCCCAACAAAAAAGCAAATACACCAAAAAGCTTTAAGCATAGTAAACAAGAATAGAAGCATAGTCAAAAGAAGTCAGGGGGATGGAGGGAGGGTAACCAGGACTGCAACAGTGAATACACTTGAACATCTACATTTATGGTAAGTGTACACAACTGTACTATGTTCTTCATGTTTCACTGTTGCAGTCATCACATTTGGGTAGATTCCCAAAGCTAAGGATGGGAGAAGGAAATTAGATAGCATTAGGACCAGCTATATGGCCCTCCAAGACTGCAGTGGCAAAGCCAGCTCTGGATTTAGAGAAAACTAGCAAATGGCAATGCTTGGTGAAGGTATGTACAGAACTCCAGGTAGCAGTTTCTAGGATGTCCCTGGTAGGGACACCTCTGAGAAAGGCTGTAGAGGTAGATGCAGCACTGGTTGAATGTGGTCTTCTCCCCTGTGGGGTAGGTTTTACATGGTGCTTATAGCAGAAATTAATGCAATGGCCTATCCATTTAGAAATGGTTTGCTTTGAAATGGCCTTCCCCTCTGCCCCTGCAGCAAATGCCACCAGCAGCTGTTCAGATTTCCTGAGAGGTTTAGTCCTGTCCAAGTAAAATCTAAGTTGTCTGTGTACATCTAAGGAGTGCAGTATCCGTTCCCCTTTGTTCTGTGGATTAGAAAAGAAGGTTGGCAAATGAATGAACTGATTAAGAGCCACACTGGATACCACCTTGGGCATGAATGAGGGATTGGTCCTGAGGGACACCCTGTCCACATGAAAGATGATGAAAGGCTCCACTGCCATAAAGGCCTGTAATTCAGACACCCTTCTTGCTGAAGTGATGGCTAAAAGGAAGGCTGTTTTCCAAGAAAGGAATTTCAACTCTGCATTTGCAGCTGGCTCAAAAGGAGGTAGCGTGAGTTTTTCCACTACAAAGTTAAGGTCCCAGGCTGAAGTTGGGGCTCCCCTGGGTGGTCTTATGTTTTTGGCCCCTCTGTGGAACTGCTTGAGCAGTGGATGAGAGAAGAGGGGTGGTTCTGTGTTGTAATGAGCCGAAATGGCTGAGGCATGAATTTTGATGGAGAAAAAGGAAAGGCCCTTGTGAAGCATCTCAGTTAAGTATTGAAGAATCTGAGGTAAATTGGGTGCTGCTGTGCCCATCCTTTGAATTTGGTTCCAGGAACAGAATCTTTTCCA
Organism: Protopterus annectens; assembly: GCF_019279795.1. Taxonomy (NCBI): domain Eukaryota; kingdom Metazoa; phylum Chordata; order Ceratodontiformes; family Protopteridae; genus Protopterus; species Protopterus annectens. The sequence continues at coordinate 1,224,756,645 of NC_056726.1, read as the reverse complement.
TTTTTCAGCATAAGATTTTCTAGTAGTAGGCCTCCTTGCCTCCAGAATGACATCCAACACTTGCTTACTGAGAGATGGTAACGGAGAGATCAGGTAATTAGCCAGGCTGCCAGGTTCAGGGTTTGAAGCTGTGGGTGCAGAATCTGGCCCTCCTGCTGGGACAGCAGGGTAGGGGTCTGAGGCAGGTGCTATGGTGCCAGCAGTGATGCACTGCGCAAGTGGGGGTACCAGTGTTGGCATTGCCAGTCTGATGCAATCAGTATCATCCTTGGTTTGTCCTGTTTGATCTTTAGTAGTACCTTGGAGAGGAGAGGCAGAGAAGGAAAGGCATAAACTGAAAGGTTTTTCCAGGTGAAGGACAGGGCATCCACTTTCCAAGCTTGTTTGTGGGGAGTCCTTGGGCAGAATTTGCCCAATTGGTAGTTCTGAGGGGAGGCAAACATGTCTATCTCTGGGCTTCCCATTTGTTTATCAACATGCTGAATGTCTTTGGTTCCAGTTTCCACTTGTGTGGGTCCATGAGATTTCTGCTTAGTTCATCTGCCAGTGTGTTTAGCTTTCCTAGCAGGAATTGAGCCTGTAGGTGCACTTGGCAGCTCAAGGCTGTGTTCCACAGAGCCATGGCTAGTTTGCAGAGAGGGTATGAGTGAGTTCCCCCCTGCTTGTTTATGTACCACATAACAGTGGTGTTGTCTGTCTTTACCATTAATTGTCCTGGAAGAATGTGGTCCTTGAAGGATGTCAGAGCATTCTGTACAGCTAACATTTATTTTTGATTGATATGCAGGTGCATTTGAATTAGGTTCAATTTGCCTTGAATGCACTTTCCTGCCAAATGAGCCCCCCATGCATATTCTGATGCATCTGTTGTTAGGGTTTGGGCGGCGGGGGATAGAGTGAATGGCAGTCCCTTGTTTTGGTGGCAGGCCTCTGCCCACCAAAGGAACTCTATCTGTAGGCAAGGTATGATAAGAATCATTGCTTCTAGATCCTGAGAATGTTGACCCCATAGGCTTTTTAGATACTATTGTAGTTTCCTCATGTGCAGTCTTGCATATGGAATTAGGAGAATGCAGGAGGCCATGAACCCCTAGGCTTGCAGTATTTGTCTTGCAGATAGCAGGGTCTTTGTGGCCATTAGTTTGAAGAAGGCTGTCAAATGAACTTGTTTCTCTGGTGTGAGGAAAGCCATCTGGGAAGCTGTGTTCAAGCTTGCTCCCAGGAATACAATTTGTTGGCAGGGTACAAAATGTGATTTATTTTCGTTTATGGTGTACCCCAGAGAAGTTAGCAATTTTTGTACAAATGCCAGATGATTCAGTAGTATGTCCTGACTTTCTTCCTGAATTAGACAATCGTCCAGGTATGGGTATATTTGAATATTTCTTTGCCTGAAAAATGTAATGACTGGAGCTAGGCACTTTGTGAATACCCTCGGCACAGTAGATAAGCCAAAGGGCAGTGCAGAGAACTGATAGTACATGAAGCCTGCTTTGAAGCGTAGGTATCTTCTGCAAGATTCCCTGATTGATATGTTCAGGTAGGCTTCCTTTAAATCCAGTGTTGCCAACCAGGCATCCTTGCCTAGCATAGAAAGTAACTGGAGGAGAGTTAGCATCTTAAATTTTGGTTCATATGTTGATACTAAGCTATCGGCCCTAGGGTCTATACAAGCCTAGCCATAACAATTCCCTGGCTATTTCTTCCCACACAATTTACTTCCCTGGACCCCTGTCTAGCAGGGCGACTGACTTGATCCCCAGGGTGAATTTCCTTTCTCCCATCCAATCATCAAGGTTCCTTCTGAAGAGGGCCAAAGAGGCACTCTGCTTGACATGTATGGGCAGTCTATTCCAGAGTCTGGGGTGTCTCTGAGTCAGGAACCTATCCCTCCAGCATGTTTTGTTTATTGTGATGACAAAGTTTAGATCCCTGGAGTGTGTGTCTCTGAGGGATTGGAATTTCTTTAAGCGTAGCATATCCAGCAGCTCTGGGTTTGACATGGCCTTGTATGTTAAGCAGAGATCGCCTCGGAGTAGACGATATGCGACAGAGTATAGCTGCAGTTTTTTAAGATGGTCAGCATAGGGCATCTGCTTTAGTCCTGGGATTCTTTTAGTGAGGTATTTCTGTGGCCTTTCCATTTGTTGCAGATGTCTTGAGAGGTACATACCAAATGGGGCATTGTATTCTATAATGGGTCAAATGAGGGATGAGTACAATGGGACAATGACCTCCTTTTTTCTGGATGAAAAACCCTTAGTGATGAGGTGTGCCACATAGAAGGATTTCCTGACTGTTGTGGCGATGCGGTTATTGAAGGTGAGACCACTGTCCACCTGTGTCCCAAAGTCTCTTATCACACTTTCGGTGTTTAGTGTACTGCCACCTATGTGGTAATTCATAGGTACATGTTTTTTTCCAAAGGGGATAACTATACATTTCTTGGCACTGAGCTTGAGCCCATGGCTCTGGCACCAAGCATCTGTTTCTGTAAGGCCCTTTTGTAGAGTATCCACATCATTTGGGGATTCAATAATGGCTCCCAGTTTGCAGTCATCTGCGAACTTTGTTAGCCAGAGTCCCTTAGTGTTGGCCTGTACTTCAGAGAAGTACATGCCAAACAAAAGAGGTCCCAGGACTGAACCCTGAGGTACTCCACTTGTCAGTTGTCTGGAACTGGATTTGAAGTCAGCTACTTTTACAGTGTGGGTTCTGTCAGTAAGCCAGTTGGCAACCCATCGAGTGATGTAGGGATTAATGCCCAGCTTAGTAAGTTTATCTATGATTCCAGAGTGGGGGATGGTGTCAAAGGCCTTGGCGAGGTCCAGATAGGCTGTGTGGACTGCCTTACCCACATCCACAGCTCTGGAGACTGATTCGAAGAAGTCAATCAGGTTCAGGAGACAAGATCAGCCCTTCACAAACCCAAACTGGGTGAGGTCCAGTGTTTTAAGGTTGCCAATGTCTTTGTTTATAAGTTCCATGATAATACGTTCCATGGCCTTGCAGATCAGGCTCGTCAGACTGATGGGGCGGTAGTTCCCGGGATCCAAGGTGGATCCCCCCTTGTGGAGTGGGATAACTGTAGCTATGAGCCACTCAGTGGGCACGATGCCTGAGGTGAGAGTATAATTAAACATGACACTTAGGTGAGGTGCCAGTTCATTTTGTAGTTCATGTAGCACACAGCCCAGGATGTCATCTGGTCCCATGGATGCTGTATTCTTAGCTTTGGAGAGTGTGTTTTTTTACCTGTGTGGCCGTTATTACCAGAATATGGCAATCTTCCGGTATTGATATAGGCCATTTAGGGGTTGAGAGGGGGCTGAATTTGGCAAAAATGTGTTTAGAATAGAGAGGTCAAGGATAGAATGCCAGGAGTTGTCTTTTCTGGGCACCAGTAAATGCCTTGAGTAGAAACCTTGTCCCCTTTCCTGTTCTGGGACAGTTTGATTAGCCCTGATACTTAAGAGAGAGAGAACTTGCTTTTGAGCCTCTGCCCACTGATTTGGGGGTAGATCTGGCCAACTGTTTGGGGTTGGTAAAGTGTGGAAGTGGAATCTGTATCCTTGGGAAACTATATTTAAAACCCATTTGTCCTGGGTAATGAGTTCCCAATTTTTTGCTTGCAGAGCAATCTTTCCCCTAAAAGAGCAGTCAGTTGAGAAGGGCTTGGAAGTTTTAAAGTTAAGTCATTGAGACAGTTTACGATAGGGGCAGTTTAACTACTTCCTGCTTTGGAAATGGGAGCCCCCCACTGCGTTGTCCTGTGCGTACCTTGGGACTGAAGCCTGGGTGCTCTGCTGGTTCTGGGTTTGGACTGAGAAGGCCTGGAAGAGGCAGGAAAGGAACAATTCTTAGAAGGCCAATGCCTACTAAATCTGGGAGGCTGTACTTACAGACAATCTTTAATAGTTTGCATAGATTTAGCTGTTCCCTTTATCTTCTTAAGTACTTATTCTGCTTTGTTGCCAAACAGGTGGTCCTGGTTTAAGGGAGCATCCAGCAATTTAGCTTTAACATGATCTGGCAAAGATTGCTCCTTAAGCCAAGCATTCTTTCTAAATACAGACCCAGTGACAGCAGACCTGCAAGATGCCTCTAGTGAATTAAAAACCACATTGCAAAGTATGCTTTTCAACTTCTTCAGCAGAATGCATTAAATCCTGTAAATCTTTATTTTCAGCACAGTCAGGAATCAACATCATTTTCTGTTTAAACAATCCAATAATATGCTGCTGATACTTTTAACATATGAAACTGGCAGTTTAAGGCCCTAATGGCCAAGGTTGCAGAAGTGTATACCTTTTTACCCCATCTATCCAGCGCCCTGGAATCTGTATCAGAGGGGGTAGGATTTTTGGCGGTAGTCGCCTTAATGCCCTTGGGTCACTGTGAAATGGTCTCAGGATCTGCAGTACGATTTTTAAAGAGGAACTTGTGACAGTCAGGAACCCTGTAATATCTATCTAGTTTTCTGGGAGCAGGAGGTAAGAAGTCAGAGGCCAAGCTAGATTCCGAAAAGGCATCATCAACAATGTCCAGTACAGGGGGGATATCTAAAGGCCTATGTTAGGGCAGGAGTAAGAAATCCCCAAGCCTCTTTTTAGAATCAGAGTAATCCTGGCTTTCCCAGCGAAAATGCTCCCTAAGAGTATGCCAGGTTTCACCAAAAGAGAAATCCTCTGGAGGGGAAGCAGAGGGAATAGAGTCCTCTGCATCAGAATCCTTATAGGTAGATAAGGGCAAATCCTGGTCATCAGAGGAACAGGGCTGACCTTAGCCGAAATGGTGTCCTAGGCGAAGTAGTGCTCTGGCACCCCTTAAGCCCCACCCACACCATAGTCGTGAAACACCCCTATTTGAGCCACACCCACAGGGTCACTCCCCAAGAAAGCCACTCCAGTCATTTCCTTAAATTATTTAAATGCATAGGAAGAATAACTACATTACAAGGTATCTTTAACTGCAACTACCTCTGCTCTAGTATTTTCTGCTTTAAATACCAGAGCTCGATCATGGTCAAATAGGGCCCTAGGCAGGGTAATAGAATGCTCCCCCCAGAGCAGCCCCTCCTCAGCCATTCCAGTGTTCCATTATTTGGTTACTTCTCACCAGTTACCATGCCTACTGTTCTCTTATTTGCTTCTACAGTGATTACAGATATTAAAATAAAATAGCAAAAACACAGGTAGCCATTTGCTAAACAATACAGTCTTGCAATGAAAACAGACTTAGCAAAAGCAGTAATCTTCTCTGCCCTTGAAACTCACATTCATTGAAATGGAAAAACTCATTCATTGAAACGGCATGAAAACCCACAATCATAGAAAATGCATCTCGCCATTGAAGAATTAAATTTACCTTTGGGCTGTTTTCAAAACAGACTCCTTGCACACATTTTTTAGGGCCATGCATACATGTATTTGTTCTTTGATTCACCTTCCTGATTTGCATTGAATTATATTCCTTGTATAATACAGCACCACTTGTTAGAAAGTGTTTTAAAGTTTGAGTTTTAAACATTCTTTTAATAAGCAATGAAACAAAATGTATGAACCAATGACTACCCTTTTCAGAAAATTTCAAACATAAAAGACCACTCAAGACTTCTGTCATTACAATCCACCAATATTACTCCATACACACAATCTCTGCAGAAGTAAAATCATCTGAATTCCATGTTAAAGAAATCCGTAACTAATGAAGAGGTTGCTACGGGCAAAACAACTTCATATATCAATGTTTTATCTACAAATTCACTGCCTACTGCCCTTGAAGAATTAATTGCCTATATTACATTAAAACATTGGTAAGTTGGTAATATTGCAATTGGAAATTACTAACAAATCAGCAAGTTCATAGTCACTAGGCATCTCATTCAAAGGACATACTCAGGAGTGTAGAACCCCTATCCCCCTTATAATGCACCAGATAATCAACTATCATATGGGCAGTGCAATTCCAGCACTCCATCTACATGGAGTGGGAGTAGAATCCACAGACTTCTGCTCCAAAGGCAATTATGCTACTAACATGCTTTCAGATTTTAAAACACAGTGTGCCATTTGATAAACAAAAATGTCTAGTTGCACATAGAAACATTTGCACTTGGAGTGTGTTTTAAATTTGTAGTTTTAAACATTTTTCCAATAAGCAATGAAACAAAATGCATGAACCAATAATGACAAAACTACCCATTTCAGAATATTTTAATCATAAAAGGCCTCTCAAACATCTGTCATTACAGGTCACCACTATCAGTCAATAAGGACAATATTTGAAGAAGTAAAATTCATCTGAATAATTCTACATTAAAGAGATGGATAACTAATGAAGAGGCTGTTACTGGCAAATAACTTTACATTTCAGTATTTCATCTATAAATTCAGTGCCTGCTGCCCTTAAAGAATTACTTGCCTACATTACATTAAAGAAAACATTGGTAAGCTGGTAATATTGCAAAAGAGGATGACTGAGAAACCAACAAGTTCATAGTTACTAGGTATCCTAAACAAAGGAGGGCACACTATGGAATGCAGTACCCCTACCCCCTTAAATGCACCAGATAATCAGCAACTAGGGCACTAAATACTATGCTTCCATACCGCTCAACCTCTTGGCACAAGAAATCTGAACAAAGACTAAAATTATGGGGGGGACAAAGGCCCCCAAACAGCGGCAGATTATAAATATTGCTCTTATAGACCTACAAAGTTGCTACAATAACAGCATTTGTCTTAGCGTGCATTTTCTGAAGGAAATGAAGGGTGAAACTCAAATGTATGACATTTAGTTATTTAAATCCTCAGTGATTTGCCAGAAAACCACACATTTTATGAGGAATAGGCCAAAAATATGAGGCAAAAATCTCGACAGTTGAGAGATATGCATACCTGTCAACCTCTTAGTGCAAAAAATCTGAACAAAGCCTAACAATGTGGATGCAATGGCTGAAAAATAGGGATAGATTTTAAATATTGCACTTTTTAACTTTGAAAGTTGCTAGAACAGGATTTGTGTGAAAATTAACCAAGAGTAAATGTGAACTTAAGAGTGGGACTAAAGGATTTTACAGAAGATTAAGGGGGAATAATAAAGGGAAAGTTATGTTGAAATGGTTTGGGGTTCTACAAGGAGGGAATATATAAGGAGTAGAGGGGACGACTGAAAGGACAGATGTTATAAGATATGATTAATGTAAACAAGAGCAAACATGATGCCAGTTATATTCCATTTTTTTCTAATTTTTGCAAAAGAAAATGTAATGGAGCCAGTATGCAGTGTTAATGTGATTTGTTTTTATGGTCTTGATTCTTGCATGGTATATCACAGGTGGTCTACTGTTATAAACTCAATACTCATTAGGAATCAAATGTAACAGAGCAATGTCCAATTGTGATGTTATGAAAAAGTCCTGGTATATTCTGTCAAGTGCCTGTACATGAGTGCAAAATCCTCCTGTACCACCACAATGTGGCAGGACTTGACCCTAGTAGCCTCCTTTACTAAATATACTAACCTTTGAGGTCACATAACCTTGGAGAAAGAGAAAATGCTCAGTTTATCAGTAAACTAAGTGTTCCCCATATCTTGCAGTGTAACCTCAGACATCATATTTAGTAAAGGAAGTCTGAGGTACAAAACAAACATACAGTGGATGCAGGGAGGGGAGCTCCTTGTAAATGCAACTCTTTTCATTGTAATTTTTAAAAATTGTTTAACATTTCTTATATCAGAGGTATTCAGTATGTTTTTGTAGACCCTCACAGCTGTTTATAATGCAACATGTAGCAGACAAATGTGAAGTTTCAAATGATGATATATATTTTCTTAATGTAGTGCAAAACTTGGTAAGTTCTTGCATTAATATAAGCATCTTCTTATATTACAGTTTGTAGACTCTTCCTAATACATTGAACACTGATTTTTAGTTATAGTTCAGTAAGCTGATCTGAAACTTTGGGCTGAATTCAAAACCTTTTGGCCTGGAGTAACACTTCCACCTGAGTGTGTTACTTCATACTCAACTGCAGAACACAGGACTCTCCCATACCCCATTTAGCATATGCTAATAGGGACTGGTCAACCCCTATGCCCAAGTCCAAAAAGGGAATTGTGCTTATGATATTAAACTAATTTGGCATTGTACATTTGCAAAACTTACCAAGGTACCTGTCAGAATCAGTGGTGAAGCTTGTTGATATAGATGGGCTTCTTGACATGGTGAAATCACTACCTGAATGTGGAAGTAGGTATTGCAGACAGAGCTGAGGATGATGTTGGACTGCCTGCAATACCTAGTTCTACTGACAGGCTATCTATAGTGCAGGTATCAAGAGTTATGGGAGGACCCAGCACATGGAGAGTGTAAGCCATACCCCAAACTTCATATGGGGACAGACACCCACACCTGTCTTCCTAGAGATGGTGAATGCAGGAATGACAGGAGTGCTGGCCATTATGAAGGCATTTACTATATGCCCTACAAATAATGCTGTGGCACTGAACATCTCATAGCCATGCAGCTCTAGCTGTATGATGAAATTGGTACTTCAAGCAAGCTCCATCCCCACAATACCAGTCTTGCCATACTGATGGAGCTGTCTACATGAGGGCTTTGTATGGACTCAGAGGTCCAGCCACATTCTCAGGCAGCTTTGTCACTATATGCAGACAGGTTATTGCAGTTCATTAACAGAGAATGCTTCTGAATCACACTATTTTCTCTGGCCATAGAGACTCATCATTGGCTTCAATGCCACGGCATTTTGTAGTACTGAATTAATCAGATTCTGCCCACCCACACACCAGAATAGCGATGGCAGGATGAGAGAGAGGCCATTTTCCCTAACTAATCCAGTGTCTTGGAATCTGGAATAGAATTCAGAGGCTCCTTCATTTATTTAAGAGCTAAACAGAAGCTGGTGGTTTTATTCTATTTATATTATATGTACTGATCCTCAAGCACCTGTACATGAATTAGCACTGCACAAATTCAATAACAATACACAGGTGAGTCCATACTTTTATGTGCCAAACTAAGGAGTTTGCAAACATTTAACTACTCACTGATGCATACAGCAAGTCTGGCTATGTAGAAGTGCACTGTCTTACCAAACACCTGTCCTTCATTCCTTTACCAACATGAGGGTGCACAACACAGAAAAAAGCAAAACATCTTTGGTTCCACATCTCCACTCCATTCACTTACAGGGAATGCTTGAATTATTTTCTTTATTAGTTTGACTATCTGAGCCAAGTTACCTTTTTCAGTAAATTACTGACTTCCTTCTGAGTTTTGTTACAGACCATATTCTAAACAGCATTTTGAAGCTATGCTTAAATGGTTTCAGCCTTAAAACAAAAGCTAGTTTAGTTTTTTTTTTGTTTGTTTGTTTCCATCCACAACCCCTTTTTCCACATAGGATTAGGGTGCCATTTCAACAGTGATGATCATCTAGAGACAAGATTTACACCATCAGGTGGCTACACCTGCCACTGTTGTGCTTCCTTACCACACAGTCACATGCACACTCACACCTGTGGTTAATTTAGGGTGTCAAATTCACCTATTGCATACCTTTGGAATGTGAGTAAAAACTGGCACAAACCCACATGAACTCAAGAGGACATGCAGGCTCCCACATGAACATAGTGAGGACATGCAGACTCCACAACAAAGGCACCACAGCTGAGAATCAAACCGGAGAACATCTTGCTGTGAAATGACAACACTATCCATTGCAACATCGTGCACTCTGCTTTTTGTTTAACCTCTGAAAATATGTTCATAGTTCCTGTCAAGTAGCAGAACAGATTTTGATTGCAGTAAATGAGACTGAAAATGTGTAACATCTATCATTAAGTCAGACAGATCTCTGCTAAGCAGTTTGTTTACAAAGAAAAATGACTGTTACTGGTAGCTGTCATCTAATGTTATTTTTTTTCAATATACAGTTAGATTTCTGTTGGAAGAATTAGTGACCTAATTATTTGTTTCATAAATGTAAATGTACAAATTCCTTTTCATTTGATTACATTGATTTCTTACAGTCAGCAGATACATTGAAGCCCTGGTTAGAGAGGGTATCTTTGTTTCTAACTCCTTCACTTAACGGGGAAGAATACCTAGTGAACTCTAAGCCATTTGATATGCATGCAGGCACTAGTCTATCACCCTTTTACCAGAACATTCCTGGGTTTTGTCACTGATCATATTGTTTATATTCCCGGAATTCAGACTACAGATTCTATTACATTTGCAGAATTGGTAAAATAATTTGTTATAACTATTTTCCAGCATTTAGTGCCCAGAGGCAAATTCTTTATTCAGAGCATTACCATATCAGCATATGACATTCCAAGCTGTCATTTGTTTTGCCATATGAGCTCAAAATAACATGAATTCTAAATAATTGAAGCTAAGTGACAGTCTTGCTTATATTAAAAAAAAACAGGGAAGGTGTGCAACTATACAGAACTGTAGGACATAACCCAAATGGCTAATGGAAACAGTTACATTAAATGTATATGATTCACCTGTGCTTTGAGGTCAGCCTATGTGCCTATAGACAACATATGCCTCTGGCACTTTATCTAATGTTAGGGGTCACTATCACTGCTGCTATAGGAAAAAAATCTGAATGGGGCATATATCAGTGATATAAACTTAAACCACCATACAGCATGTACTGTAAATGTATACCTAGTACCTGTTTGAAATTTAAGAATGACTAGAGTGTAACTGCCACTTCTCTATGCGTATTCCAGCTACTGTACATTAAAGTCTCATGGTGACTAGAGAAAACAACGGTGTGTAAAAGCTGCATTGTCAGATAAATCAGTCGTTGGTAGTACCTTCATCTGATGACTCTGTTTAAAATCATTTCAGTTATGCAGACTTAATATTTACATAGTCCTGCTAAATAAGTTTAACACAATAATAAAGGACTACAGTTTTCATGAATATTTTGTTTGTTCAGCAAAAAATGTCATCACTTGAGAAAATTGACTGACAGTTTTGCACTTTAGCCTCACTTCAGCCACACTGTCAGCCATCTGTTCAAAGCTGTTGCTGACACAGACACAAGTTGCCTTGCCCTGCATTACCTCCCAGCTCAACAAAATAATTTAAACATTACTACCCTAGTCACCACCACTTTGCAACACTCAGGATCTGCAAATCTCTCACTAGAACTAAAGCTACAATATGATCAGCAAAACTGCAATTTAATCATGCAGAAATAAAGGTGAAGCCCAGTGCTGAAAGTCAGCCACACACAGTATAGTTATAAAACACCAATTAACAGTAGTGGAGACTTGAAACATACCACTGGTTAATGATGTCTGGTATTATAATGTTTCATATGACAAATCCCTAGTACTGCGGTGAATAGTAGCATTAATGTTATAGATTAGAAGTGCAACCAGTCAGCAAAATCAATTCTTCCATAATTTTCTAAAGCGTAATAATGTTGGGACACATAACTTTGTTACATTAGGAAATTCTCTGCAGTGCTATGACAACTACTTTATGCAATAATGTGGAAATGCAGTCTCCTACTGAACTCACACACACATCTACTCTCTCAAACAGTAACACATGCACTTTACTTCTCATAAAAACAGAAAGACTTAATTTAAATTCCATACATACACATACTTTCCCTCACATACAGAAGCCCGGTTTAAATGACACACACACACATACACTTACCTTCTTTTTAAAATGAACGACCACACTGGCACACGTAGATTTAACCCCTCTCTTAACTTTACTACTAGTTTAACTTCCGCGTGACTGCTGAACATCTTTGCATCTACGTTGGCGTGCGTGTCACATGCATGTTCCTCCTTAAAGGAGAAGACTCGTCATTTAATTGTTGAAGCTTCCTGGCCAACCTGCAGGCTGCACCTACAAAAGTGGGAGTGCACTTGCCCCTCCCCTTTGCCCTATGGTTCTGCTGCCTGCATAATTAGAAAAGTAAATTAAAATGAATAAATACTTGCAAATTGTGCCCTTTACATGGCCAGCCTGTACGGCGCCCTAGGCGTTTGCCTAGTTTGCCTATGTCTAAGGCCAGCCGTGCAGAGGAAACAGAAATTTCAGAATTCTGATCAGAAGAAACATAAGCAAATTCAGTCCTAGGTCTCTTAGAGGAAGAAGGTTGGCTTCCTCTGATTAAAGTAATAAGGTCTTCAGCCATTCTTATCATTTGTTTTTTAGGCATAGATGCCTGACCATGCAGTCTGGGCGTCGGTTTTCTAGGCATGGATCAAGTTTTTAGGCCTTGAAGAAGAAGAAGAAGATGGCGTTGGTTTAATATGCAAGTCAGTAGGCCTGAATACACCCTCAGAAACCGGTGCCTGCACAGCGGCTCCGGACCCATCCAAGGTAGAGACATCTGCAGGTATCATAGTTGAAGCATCTCGCGGCTTACTGGACTCCAAATGGGTCTCAGTAGAGGCCTGCGAATCTGAAGTAGCAGGTATCAGGGGCTGCGAAAGCACCTCACTGAGTACCAGTGAACTGGCAACTAGCTTAGGAGAAGTGTTGTCGGCAGCTTTGGACCTATGCGGTCTGTCTCTGTCTTTATCTTTGCATTTTTTCAGAATGTCAGTAGTCAGATGGCTTACCGAAGCCACATCTGGGTAATTGAACTGAGTACCAAAATATTTAGAAGCATAAATATACTGAAAACGAATAGTTTGTTGTTTAAATAAAGCACAAAACTGACAGCAAGGTACGTCGTGGTCAGGGCCTAGGCAAGGAATACAGTACGAATGAAAATCTTTATGAGGTATTTGCTTTCCACAAGAAATACAATTATTGACTTTTACTGACATTGGTTTGGAGCAAGAAAAAGTTTCCCCAACGGGGTACTTAGCTTAGTTGAAGACTTCGATTCTGAAACTTGAAAACAAAAATTTCAGGAGTTGGCCGACAGGCACTTGCAAACTGCTTCTGCTTCGGGCACCGCACAGCATGAAAGACTGGTGTAATGGCATCAGCTACATGCTTTATACCCCTGACTACCTGATGTCATGGAAGATGAGACAGCAACCGACGCAGGACCCAAGACTTTGATAATCAGGCCGACTGAGGACTACTGCAAGCAGATAACCCCCAAATGTGATGACTGCAACACTAAAACACGAAGAACATCCTACTTGCATTAATCTGCGTCATGCACATGCCCCGCCCTTTTCCCTTTCTCAGATGGTTCTGCACATGCTCCCCTGCTAGTGCTTCAGAAGCCCGAGTTGCTACATAAACCCAGGTTGTCTGGGCTGTAGTCAGGGCCTTTTCTCTACATGCCATGGATTTAGCCTAATTATAGCATCTTTGATGCAAAGTACCGCCAATTGTTAAAATAATCAAATTTGTTATGTATAAATATTCAGTCCCACTCTCTGTGTTATTAAAACTTAAGTGCAACCAGTGTAACTGCATAGTGCAAGCTGCAGCACTGTATACCAACGTACAATTTAGCAGCAAGAAAAACAAGCTTCGTATAACATGACCAGTGCTTTCTTCATTACTGTACAAATATCCTGTATTTAACAATAAATCATAATACTTAGCTTATTGTCAAACTTAGATCTGCCCTGAAGAACATAAGTGCGAGTTAAATAATGACTGCAGAGTTTTATCATACATATTGATGTTTTCTATACTTAATTCTATTTGAATTTTGCTAACCAGATGTAATAAATCATGCTGTAAAGTAAAAGAGGCAGTTTTTTTAATGACTTCAATTCAAATAATGTTTGCAATATTAAGACTGTTAGGAAAGAAGTGACAAAAAGTAAAATGAAGAGTGGAAGGGGTGTAGGAACTCTAGGGAAACTAGTAAAGGGCTACAGATCTGCCAAGAAAGGCAAACCCAACAGATGGATTTATTTGTTAAGTGGATTACCAATTTGGTCCAGGTCAACAGACATGGTAACCTATTTCTCTAATGCAGAAATCTTAGTCAATCAATTAAAGCTTAACCAAACCTAACCCCTCTGCTTATTTTCTCTTTATACTGACTCAAACAGCAACACTTCCATAATTGAAAGGATTCTCTCCTGGCGTACTTGCAATGTTCTCCAAGAAACTCTAATACTAGCCTGGGGAATCATTAAAGGGCCTAATGAACAGCTCACACTAGACAGGCCCTGCTCCCATGACTCATTATTTTCTGATTCAGAGACATGCTAGTTGCGAAGATGTAAGACTACATTACTGGCTAATTTGGATGTCTCTGAATCATAATTACTACCACAACATGAACACTGTGGTGGTACACTGTTGCTCATATACATATTGCTCCCTCCCCCCAACAATGCCCGCCACACAAGTACACAAAACAAACACACATACCACAGCCACTGTAACTTGCCCATGACTTGTCTGGCCCTTCCATGATTCCCATATCTAATGATCCTCATCCTGAAGTTGCTGCCATTATGGCACTTTTACTGTTAAATAGTCCCTAGTGGTTAGTGTTCCCCCACCCCGATACTCTTATTGCTGCCACTACTGTTACAACACTGAAGTTAAATGTATCCCTGGTGCTAGTGTTCCCCCCACCCCTGATACCCTTACTGCTTCCAGTGTTGTTAAAACACTGAAGTTAAATGTATCCCTGGAGGTTACCGTTCTCACCTGCTTGATTCCCATACTGATGCTAGTGCCATTAAGAGACTGAAGCTAAATGTTTCCATGGTGACTAATGCTCCTCCACACCCACTCCCTGTACTGTTTCCAGTGCTGTTAAAGCACTGACATTAAACATTTCCTGGCATCTAATGTTTCCCCCATCCCCAATCCCTATAGTGTGCTAGTGCCACTAAGGCACTAAAAATAATGTATCCCTGGTGTCTAGTGTTTTCTCCCAACCCCGATCCCAGTACCATGGTCACGGTAAGTAGTGAAACATGACATTTTGTTCATATTCAGTACCATGATGAGGGGTGCCTGCCATGCTGAGCTATGTGGCTGAGCAATTTCTTGAATTGTTCAGCATATAGATACCTTCCTGGAGGTGGTTTCATGGAAGAAAGCACATGGTTAATTAGCATTCAGAATGGCCGTGGAACCAGTCCTGTGCAGTGTTGCATATCTTCATGCTACAGCACCATGCAGCACCAGGTTAGGGCAGTTGTTTAATGCCAAAAATATACAGAGACAGGTATACAGAAGTGTATATGTCACAGTAGTTTGATGAATCCCCCAGATGATGTTATTTCAGATTCTACTAATAACTCCTCTGCTACCACACTCAACTTACTTGGCTTTACTCTACTAATTAAAAGTCCTACTAGATTTTATAAAACAACCAACAAATACATCACTCTTGACTGGATTTTAACCAACACCCCAGCAAAATAAACACTTCAGGTACACTGTCAGACACATTAAGTGACCATTAGCCAACATTTCCAATTCATCACTGGAAAAACATACAAAAATCCACAAATACTAATCAAGTTTGAAAAGTAAAGATTTTTTTAAAACATGAGTTTATTGAGAATCAATCTTTTAACAAGAAAAAAACTCATAAAAGGTAAAAAGCAATGCTAGAACAACTTAAAACATTCATACATATTGTCAAGATGTTACCATATTCTGCTGTGAAAATAAATGAGTAATGTATGCCAGGTCCGGTGATTTAGAAAGTAATAAAAATTGATCAATGACAACTGGTCCATGTATTCCCACTGAAAAGTTACTGAAATATCTTTTTGACAAAAGTTTGCTGTATCTCAAATAGCAGTGACAAGAAAGTCCCAAATTTAATTATAACTATGTACATATTAAAAATAAAACAGAAGGTATACATAAACCACAGGGTTTTGGATGATAAAACACATAAGCAGTCAGTAAAGAGCTTAAACTTGTAAAGGCCTTGTTCAATATTTACTTTACCAATATTACACACAGATGTAGTGATCCTTTATAGAGTCCAGTTAGACATCCAACCAGGGTTGGCTATCTCCCATTTTTTTTTACACAGGAAAGGACCCACAAGGAGATGGAGATCCCAGTTCTATGCCCTTAGCTTTAATAAGCTTTTGAGGGCTTGTATAGTAGGAGCGGACCTCTGCTTCCATCTTCTAGTTATACACTTCTTGGATAACAGCAAAAGTAGGTTACAGACATTTAGCTGGTATTGTGACACACCAGTAATATGGGGCACTCCTAATAAATACATACTTAGGTTAAGGAGCTTAGGGTTTAAACTCATTCCTACCAAAACGGCTGGAAGATCATTCTTAAAATTCCTTAAAATGGAACATCCCAGAACATATGGTTGCCAATCTGCCATGCCTGTACCTAAACATCTCCGAAAGAGAGATGAGGTGTTGGGAATATCCTTGAAAGTCTCACTAGGGTACAGAAGCATTTCAATAAACATTGCCAACCAAAAAAAGGGCATTTTCTTGAATTGGTTGCATATCGGGCTCTTGTACTAGCTTAAGTGACTTAAGTCACCATTACCTCTCTTGCTTTTCATGTATTACATCCAAATTTGGTTTCCTTTAACTCCATTCTTTCCTTCTAATCCTGCTGTCTGTCTTTTATCATCCTAGGAACCTCCAAACGTACTCGCTCCTCCAACTCTATACTGTTACCTTTCCACTTATAGTAAATCCCTGTATGTAAATCACTCATAAAACGTTTCCCTTTAATAATGCCTCCTTGCTCTCCTGTCTTTTCCTAATTGCATTTTTTCTACTTTCATTAATACCCTGTCCACAGCCCTCCTTTTCTTTACACACAACGTATCTTAACACTGCTTTGCAACTTCTTTTTCCCTTCTTCTGAAAATAACCATTGTGCTAAAGTTATTCATTTTGTATTATATTCTTCTGTATTCTATATTTTTTTTCTTGGTAGTGTAGCAATGTGTAATTTTGCAGAGGTTTTCTCCCCAGTTTCCCCAGTAAAGGAGTCTTGCACAATCTAGTCAACCATCCCGATAAACTCAAATAATAAAATTTAAAGGCCCTTTTCAGCCATGACTTGGATCAGAGGCAAACATGATGATATAAAATATAAAAAGTACTGAACATCTGTTATAACTCATTCTTTGAGTGTTAACTTTATTAATTTAGGGTCATGGGGGAACCAGAGCCTATCACAGCATTCAGCAGGCACAAGGCACTGAAAGTGATTCTGGTCAAGATGCCAGTCTGTCACAGAGCACTTACATGCCCCCACACACATTGCATGAAAATCTATGGAAAATCTAAGGAGAGCAAATTCACCTACTGTTTGTCTGTGTTTAGAATGTAAAAGGAAACTAACGCACAGAGCACAAACTCATGCAGACAAGAGAGTACATATGTAGACTCCACAGGGAAGGCACCCCTGATAAGAAATGAAATAGAAGACTAGGCAATGTGTGATTGCACCTTTAACTGCTGCTCTTCTGTACTGCTCCAGTTATGACATGAGATAAACAATAGGGCTATACATATTGGTGAACAGTTACAGTTACATAACAATACATGACATTAAACCATAAGCAGTATAAACAATGACATAAAATTACCATAAGGATTGCATGATAAAAAAATAGGCATAATGAGCAAACACAGTGTATAAGGACAACATGGAAGAAGAAGCTTAATGTAGAAAACATAAAGAGAAATTACATAGGCAAAAGGTACTCACTAGGCAGACATACATAAGGCAGGAGAGAATATGTACGTAATGTGAGGGATGTTATTGAGTTTTCCAATTTCTTCATAAATTTTGTGTATAATATAGCTAGAATAAGTTTTTAGAAAAAGAAGTTATGTCTTACCATAACGTTCCATCTGTGTTGTAGATCTTTATTCATTTATTACTGTTAGGACTTCAGTTCTGTCTTCGGAACCGACACGGCTGTTACCATGCTCCCGCCAGCCAAAAACTCTCAGTTAAGACCTACCCCCAATGCCCCTCTCATAGTCTCTTCAGATCAAGTTTGCCCGCCCTTATAGTATAGAAGTAATAAAATTGACAATAGGTGGCCCTGTCTGAGCAAATACCTTAACTAATAAGGAAATCCTGAAAAACGGAACAGTCCACTGTATAAAACAGTAATCCGCACACCTGTCCCAAAACCACTCAAGGAAGCTCCAACATAGCACCAGTCGTCACGATGTAAAATCAAATACAATACGTTCTGATGAAGTCTATGTATGATGAAAGCACTTAACGGAATGTTTTATAATCAATTTTTATAATAAATTTGTATTTGATTTACATCGTGACGACTGGTGCTGTGCTGGAGCTTCCTTGAGTGGTTTTGGGACAGGTGTGCGGATTACTCTTTTAATAAGGAAATCCTAAAGTCTACCAGGAGTCCAGGCAGGGGGAAAGGAGGACGGGAAGTAATGAATGAACGAATAAAGATCTACAAAACAGATGGAACATTATGGTAAGACATAGCTTCTTTATGTGATGTTGCAAATCTTTATTCATTCCTTACTGTTAGGACCGAGTCCCCAGATACTTGAGTCCTGGGTGGCCCTAAGGAAGGACATTCCTGAGCACTATAGAACCAAAAGATGCTCATCCCCTGGAGGCCAAATCCAATTTGTAATGAGTGATAAAGGTATGAGGTCTTGCCCATGTAGTTGCTGCGCAGATATCATCCATAGAGGCTCTGGAATGAAAAGCCGCTGAAGTAGCCATCGATCTAGTAGAGTAAGCCTTTATTCTGGAAGGTAAGGACACTTTGTTCTGATGGTAGATGAAAGTAATAGTGTTTCTGAGCCAAGAAGATAAAGTCATTTCGGAGACAGGCCTACCCAATCTGGGTTCTGCAAAGGCCACAAACAATTGATCCATTTTTAGTTTTGTCCAAGTAGAAACGAAGTTGCCTATGAACATCAAGGGTATGCAGAAGGTATTCCCCTCTATTTGAATGATGAGGAAAGAAAAGATTGATTAATGGAAAAATCAGAAATGACCTTGGGCAAAAAGGAGGGGTCAGTACGTAGGGACACTCTTTCCCTATGAAAAATCAAGCAAGGCCTCTTGAAACTCAAGGCCTGCAACTCATATACTCTTCTCACTGAGGTAAGGGCTACTAGAAGTAGAGTTTTCCAAGACAAAAATTTTATATCACAGGAGTTAGAGGGATTGAAGGGAGGACTAGTCAATGACTGAAACACTAGAGAAAAGTTCCATGGCTCCATAGGATGCTTGACCGGTGGTTTAACATGTAATACACCTTTCGTGAAGGTTTTACATAGTCGGTGAGACGTAACAGAAGAATTGTAAATTTCATTGTGAAAATTTACAATGGCTGCTAAATGCACAGTAATTGTCGATGCTGGAGCTCCTGCGTGTAATAGGGTAGTCAGGTATTGTAGAACCTTCTGAATAGGCATGGAAAAGGGATCTATGTTATGTTCTTTGGCCCATCAAGAGAACCTAGTCCACTTACTAGAATAAATTTTAATGGTAGAAGGTTTGTGCGAAGCCAGAAGAATCTCGTGAATAGGAGATGAAATATCAGGTAGCCTAGCAATCATCAGAAGTGGAGGAACCAAGCTGTGAGATTGAGGCTGTGGAGATTGGGGTGAATCAGTCCCTGAGGATGAGGCAGCAGACCTTGGGACTGAGCCAGGATCCACGGTCTGTGAATCAGATGAGGCCATATGAAAGGGAACCAGGCTTGATGGGGGCAATAAGGATCACTCTGCTTCTCAACCTTTGGCTTTCTGGAGGAATTTTGGGATGAGAGGAAATGGGGGAAAGGCATACAACAGACCCGGGGGCCAATTGTGCATCAGAGCATCCCTTGGTGACTCCCACTGAGGGGGGGGGGGCAGGGCAAAATAGCTTTGGCATTTGTTCTTTAGGGGAGAAGCAAACAGGTCATAGCAAGGCCTTCCCCAATGGCGGAAGATCTGATCTGCTATTATTGGATTGAGGGACCATTCATGAGGCATCAAAATGTTCCTGCTCAGACTGTCTACAATAAGACTGGAACTCCTGGGAATGTGCGCTGCTATGAGAAAGTGGTTTGAAGCCATCACCCAATGCCAAATTCTGATGGCTTCCCAACACAGGGGGTAAGACCTGGTTCCGCCTTGTTTGTTGATGTACCAGATGACTGACATGTTGTCCGACTGAATTGCAATGGTCCCGGAAGGAAGGGATGTGTGGAATGCTTGCAATGCTAAGAGAACTGCCCTCAACTCTAGGACATTTATGTGCAAATTGACCTCCATAGGGAACCAGGTGCCTTGGACTGCCTTTCCCTGGAAATGCCCCCCCCCCCACTCTAACAGGGAAGCTTCCATGGTCATCGTGGCCCTGGGCTGGGGAAGGCAGAATGGTCAACACCAAAGATTTGATTC
Organism: Protopterus annectens; assembly: GCF_019279795.1. Lineage (NCBI taxonomy): Eukaryota > Metazoa > Chordata > Ceratodontiformes > Protopteridae > Protopterus > Protopterus annectens. The sequence goes on along the minus strand of NC_056726.1, from coordinate 1,224,736,287 downwards.
TGGCTTCATCCACCAAAGCATTTCTTTCTTGTAAAGGTTTGTAAGGCGTATCATGTGGTCGAGTGGGTGGGTAAAAGATCAACCATTGTGATGAAAGGAGCCACTGTACTAGTCTCATGTGCAACCTCACCAGTGGAACTAAGGTAATGGCTGCTGCCATAGATCCCAATAGCTGTAGTACAAGGCATGCTGGTACAAATGTCTGTGAGAGGAGGAATTGAATCTGGCTTCTTATTTTTGACAGCCTGTGAGGAGGAAGGGAAGCTTGACAGGACATTGTGTCGAAGATCGCTCCAATGAATTCCAGTGCTCTTGTTGGAGATATTTGTGATTTGTCCATGTTGATCATGATATCTAAGCAAAGAGCAAGGCCTTGAGTGTAAGAGAGACTGAGAATGAGATGATTCATGGTCATGGCAGTAAGGAGCCAATTGTCTAAATATGGAAACACCTGGAATCCCTGTAGTCGGAGATGAGCTACTATGACTGCCATACATTTGGTGAACACTCTGGGGGCTGTCAAGAGACCAAAGAGCAGTACCCTGAACTGATAGTGATTGGCTCCCAGCCAGAAGCAGAGAAATCTCTGGGAGTGTTTGTCCATCATTATGTGGTAATATGCATCCTGGAGGTCTATAGAGCACATCCAGTTGTCCTTCCCCAGAAAGGGAAGGATGGACTGTACCATGACCATCCAGAATTTTTGAGGTTTTATGAATTTGTTTATTAAGCTGAGATCCAGGATTGGTCTCCAGTCCCCTGTCTTTTTTGGCACTAAAAAGAATCTCAAGTAAAACCTGAATCCTCTCTGGTCTGGTGGGACTGGCTGGATGACTCTTTTTCTTAGCAGCTTTTCGATTTGTAAGGCTGCTTCCTCCCCCTGACTGAGTGGGACATCAGGGATTCATTTTATGGGTCTGAGAGTAAGATTGAATAAGATACGACAGCCTCTGGATATTATTCTCTGCACCCACGCATCCATTGTTATGAGTTGCCAGCCCTGTAGATGCAGGGAAAATCGACCCCCGACTGCTTCCAGAGGAAAGCAATTGGGCCGCTGTTCAGGAGTGCTGGAAGGGTCAGCCGGAGAACAAATCTCTAGTGCCCTGGTTGTGTGGATGCCCTCTGCCCCGAAAGGGGGGTCTTCCGAATGAGTTGACCCCTCTGCCCCAGGGGGATTGCTCATCACGAGTGTCATGAAAATATCCTTGGGATTTCTTGAACCACAGTCTTCCTCCCCTCTGGTTCCTGGAGTAGGAACTCTGGGGGGGTGGAAAAACGTATGCACACAGCAGACAAGGTCTTTCTGTCCTTCTCACTATGTAATAGTGTGTCTCTTACTTTGGGACCAAAAAGGGAAGATTCGTCAACAGATGCATTGACAAAGGAAGATTTAAAGGGGTCCACAAAATCACACAAACGCATCCAAGCATGCTGTCTCATGACGATGCCTGATGCGACTGCTCGAGCTGCTACCTCGGTAGTGTGAGAGATCAAGCGCATTGAGGAGTTCGAGATGGATAGCTAGCTATAGCTATTGGGTAGCTAGCTGAGAGGCAATAGTATCACACACCTCCTCAGGCAGTACCCCCACCAAAGAGGCAGACATTTCTGAGATTAGGTCTCTTTGGAGATGAGTAAAATGTGCCAGATAATTTAATGACCGAATGGCAAAGGTTGCTGAAGCATAGGTCCACTTCCCCAGTCTGTCCATAGCCCAAGACTCCCTGTTCGGGGGATGAACAGTGGAACTATCTTCTGCCAGTTCCCTCTTGGTGGCCGCCACCACAACCATGGAATCAACTACAAGCTGCTTGGACCAATTGGGCTGGTCTTCAGGAGTGGATAAAATTTTATCTGGCCTCTGGGGGACAGGTTCTATGTTGTCCAGGACCTTCCAGGCACGCTGCACAATATGTTTAATAAGCTCATCCACAGGTGGGGTCACCCAGGAAGTAGATGGTAGAGCAGAGAAGGCCTGTAAGAACACCAATTCCTCTGAAGAAGTGAGGTCACTGAAAAACCAATCAGTAAAAACAAAATGAAAACTCCAGCAAAGCTAGAACTTCCACTGAGTGACTTCCCAAACCTGTTGGCCTGAAATTGTCCATTAAAATGACGAAACAAGTCATGGGCATTCAGAATCGCCAATTAGCTGAAACACCTGATGTTCATAAGGATCATTTGCATATATCCCATGTGCCTCTGATACAAGAGGTTTGGGAGGCCACTCAATGGAAGTTCTAGCTTTGCTGGAATTTTATTTTGTTTTTCCTCTGAAGAAGTGTTGGAGGGCTTCCAGTCTCCCCTCTGCTTGAGGATCTTGAGACTGTCTCCAAATGAGACGTCTTTCGGGGGAGACCGTGTGGACCCTTCTCCCTCATCACAATTGGTGTCTTCAGTGATGGATTCCTCAGGGGAATCAAGATGCTTCCTCTTGCACAGTTTCTTCTGGGTGGCTCCCCAGTGGGATCTTCTGAGGAGGACTCCTCTGAAAGGGTTCCCTACAAGGGAAGGTCTTGCAGCTCCCATGTTCAGGATCCCAGAGTAGGGGGTTGGGACAGCTGCATGCTAGAGGGGGCTTCTGGTGCCGATGCCAATGGTGCCAACTGTGAGCATGTTGAGGCAAGGACCCTCTCCATTACCTGGAAAGCAGGCCCACCCGAGGAGGGATGGGATCCCGGAACCGAGAAGGACAACCTCGGAACTGGGGTCACACCCCGCCCTGAGGAGCCAGCCTCAAGGTGAGGAGCTCCAAGAGGACCAGTAGCTGCATGGGGAGCCATGGCCATAGATGGCGCCACCGAAAAAATAGGCACCGTACTAAGAGCCATGGTGCCGACAGCCCAATCACTGCTCTGAGAGTGCTCCAGTTCCAACAGTGCCATTGCACCGAGTAATCAGTTCCGACAGGGAAGCCTCCACTGTCGGAGCCGAGACAGAATGCACTGGGATGGCCATCGGTACCGAGGTCTCCGAGACCTGGGAGGAGGCCAGAGGAGGATAAACTGGTGAATATGCCATGAGAGGTTCCATTCCATGAGGGAAGGAAGACCTAGCAGGGGTGGGTAATCCTCTAGCAGCCAAAAGCTGGTCCACAACCCTCACTACATCTTGTTCTGAAAGACTCCTGGTGGATCTGAAGGATGCTGCCGATGGAGATTCTGATCTCTCAAGAAATGGACTAAACTGGTGTCCCAAAAAGGGTCATAAGATGGACAATATCTGGTTCTGGGATGGTGCTTGACCTTCGAACCGACGGTGTCAGTATCGGTGAAATCTTGATGAGTGGATGGGAAATAGAAAATTCACCCCAGGGATCACTCCAGTGGCTCTACTCGACAGAGGCACTGGGAACTAAGGTCAGGTGGCATGATGCCAGGGTAATCCTATGGGTTAGGCTTGTAAAGGCCCCAGTGCCATTAGCCTAGTACACACCTATGAACCTGTGTATTTTATTTATTTACTTAATAATGGCAAATGTTTTTATTGATCTTTTTTTTTTCAGAAGGCTTCCATTGTTTACTCCTCAGTGGTGAGGTTCTAGAGGATGGGAAGAATGCCACAGTGGTTCCAGTCTATGAGGTGGAGCTAGAATTGACCTAGGAAGCTATAGATCCACAAGACCAACCTCAATAGTACTGAGGGTCTTGGACATGAATGAAAAGGAGAGCCAATTTCGTAAAGAACAACAAAGTTAATGAGCACTAAAATGGATTTCTGAAAAAACAGTCCAGTATGAAACAGATTTAGAACTAGGTTATACTGGGACTGGACAGAGGAAGTCTGGCCAATGCTGCACCTCCTCACTTTTAAGTTTTTAATTTTAAATTCCTTAACCAGGATAGAACACTAATCACAAGTGATAAATTTCACTCTCAGCACAGGTAAGAGAAGACAGGTTTACATTTCAGCAAAAAGCAACAAGATTGTAAACAGATTACATGTCAATTGCATACTATTACTAATAAAACAGGACTGAATTAGTCATACAACTCAAGGCAAATAGAGAAGAAATATACTTATGAAAATTAAAGGTACAATGTTCAACTCAGACTTTAGAAAATACTTTTTTTCCCATGAAAAAGACAGTTGTCAAATGGAACATGTTACTTAAATGGGAAATGGCGCTCAAGACTACAGAGTCCTTCAACAAGGTTTGGTATGATTGTGAGCCAAGAGAAGGCACGTGTGAGACAAATGAAATACATTAACTACAGAAATATGGCAAACTACAGAGGCAATTTGTCTTTCTATGCCACTGCAATTACATAATTAAATGCAAAGCTACTAAGAAAGACTTAACAGGTTGAAAGATCAGTACAGGACTGTTGAGGGTTGGGGGTTGGCAGAATGGTTAAGGCATTTACCAAACAGACACAGGATACAAGGTTTGATTCTCATCTTTGACAGAAACTGGCTGTGCTTTAAATGGTCCACAAGGGCAGCTACCTAGTACTTACCGTATTTATTCGAGTATAACGCGCAAAATTTTATACCAAAAAAAGAAATCAAAGTTTGGGTGCGCGTTATAAACGAGGGCTGGGGTGGGGTTTTATACCGATTTTTAATCGAAAATTAGGGGTGCGCGTTATACACGAGTGCGCGTTATACTCAAATAAATACGGTACATATAAACCTATGATCTTAAACAGTGACCCATGTCAGCATTTATCCTTTTTTGTTCATTTGTTTGTAGATTGACAACGGCAGGGTACAGACTTCCTTTGCATCTTTTTTTTCTCTCTCCAGGATATCCAATTAATTTCTAACTCTGACAAAATTCTGTTTTTATGAAAATATTGAAAAAACTGACACAGACTTGCAAAGATGCATATTAAGTTACTGTAGGCTACTGTGAGACTTACTGGGTTGTTGACTTCTGATGATTTAGGTTCATAGGTTCATACTAGGCTATCTGCCCTAGGGCATTTATAAGCCTAGCCAGAGTGTGTGTGGCTTTCACCACCCCTTAGGATGAGAATACTATACCCATTAGTTTGCTGTGCCTCTGTCCAGCAGTGACACAGAGATGATTCCTGGGGTAAACCTACGATCTCCCATCCACTCGACAAGATTTCTCTTGAATAGAGTCAGTGAGGGGCTCTGCCTCACATGGACTGGGATTCTGTTCCATAGTGTAGGGAGTCTCTGGGTGATGAATCTGTCCCTCCAGCACATCCTATTTATATCCGTGTTGAGGTTTAAGTCTCTTGCTCTCGTGGCTCTGGTGGATTTGGATTTTTTGAGGTGGAGCATGTCCATTAATTCCGGGTTGGACATGGCCTTGTATGTCAGGCACAGATCACCTCTGAGCAGACGGTATGCGTCTGAATAGAGCTGGAGTTTCTTCAGTCGGGCAGCGTATGACATATGTTTGAGCCCCTTTATCCTTTTGGTGAGGAACTTTTGGGGTCTTTCCACTGCTGCAGGTGTCGGGTAAGGTACATTCCGAATGGGGCGTTGTACTCAATCATTGGTCTGATAAGTGAAGAGTACAGGGGTACAATGACCTCTCCTGATCTGGATGTGAATCCCTTCATGATCAGGTGGGCAATGTAGAAGGTCTTCCTAACCACTTTGGCAATGTGAGTGTCAAAAGAGAGGTTACTGTCAACTTGGGTCCCCTGGTCTCTGATAACGTCTTCTGTGTTTAATGGATTACCACCTATGTGGTAATTAGGGGTTACCTTGTTTTTCCCAAAGGGTATGACTATACATTTTTTGGCATTTAGCTTAAGGCCATGGCTCTGGCACCAGTTATCCATTTCTATGAGACCTCTCTGGAGGATGTCTGTGTCTGATGGAGTGTCAATTATGGTGCCCAGTTTGCAGTCATCTGCAAATTTTGTCAGCCACAATCCCCCTATGTTTGCCTGCACTTCAGAAAAATAAATGCCGAACAAGAGGGGCCCAGGACTGAGCCCTGTGGGACACCGCCGTGACCGGCTTAAAGTCTGACATGGCACCAGCAACTCTAACCCTGTGGGTTCTGTCCTTGAGCCAGTTTGCAACCCATCTTGTGACATATGGGTTTACATCTAAGCTGGTGAGCTTTTCTATGATGCCCGAGTGGGGTATTGTGTCGAACGCTTTTGCTAGGTCAAGGTAGGCTGTGTGAACTGCCTTACCCTCATCAATGGCCTTAGTGACTGTTCGAAAAAGTCGACCAAGTTCAAGAGGCAGGATCTGCCCTTGACAAAGCCAAATTGGGTAGGATCCAGTGTCTGTAGGTCCCCAATGTCTTTATTTATGAGTTCCATTATGATCCTCTCCATAGCTTTGCAGGCAAGGCTCGTCAAGCTTATGGGGCGGTAATTTCCAGGGTCCGTAGAAGCACCGCCTTTGTGGAGTGGGACCACAGTTGCCATACGCCATTCTTTGGGTACGTATCCTGTAGTAAGGCTAAGATTAAACAGCAGCCTTATGTGTGGGTTTAGTTCCTCATTGAGTTCATGTAGCACACAGCCGGGGACACTGTCTGGTCCCATTGATGCTGTGTTTTTTGCTTTAGAGAGAGCAGCTCTCACCTGGGCATCTGAGAAGTTTGGGAGGCTAGACTCTGGTGGGATAGATATTTCTCCTTTGGGGGGGAGGGGAGAAATTTGCACTGAACCTGTCTGCCAGTATGTTGGCAATGTCTGTGGGTTCAGTGATTTTTGTATCATTTTGGACTAATTCTGAGCATATCTGGGAGTTTCCACCCAGGTTTCTAACATAGCTAAAGAAGGCCTTATGATTGTCTTTTGTGTCATTAGCGATTTTTCTCTCAAAGTTGGCCTTGGATGATTTTATGAGTGATCGTAGTTTTTTGCTAGTAGTGATCAGAGATGCCTTCCCTTTTAGGGATTTTGCTCTGTCATGTAGTAGCTTTCTCCTCTTGTTGTAGAGTTTGTTAATGGCTGGGGTCCACCAGACCGGGCGCCTACCTTTGGTGGAAAGGGTCTTGATTTTATTAGGGATTGCTTGATCCATACATTCCTGGAGGTGCTCGTAGAAGGCATTTGTAAGGGATTCAGCAGCGTGGGTTGTGGTTTCCACTGGCTCGGGGGCCTTGAAGGATACCACTCCAGTCTTAAGAAGTGTGAAGTTTGCTTTTGAGAAGTTCTTCACTGTGGTCTTTTTTGCTGGGGTTGGGGGTGGGATGTGGATCTCCAATGAGATTAATTTATGGTCTGATCTAACCAATGAGGGATATACTTCCGGTATGGAGCATTTTGTCCCCATGTTTGTGATGATCAGATCTAGTATATTTTCTCCTCTTGTGGGAATGGTGACTAGTTGTTCCATAGCATTTGAGTTTATGAACTCCAGGAACCTTTGGGCTAGGGTGTTGGGGCTTGAGTAATGTTCCCAGTCTATGTTTGGGTAGTTGAAGTCACCCAATATGATGGTGTTTGGAGAGACATTCATACTCTCCAGTGTCTTCAGGAAGGCTGTGTGGGTGTCCTGAGTTTGAGAGGGTGGTCTGTAGCATGCTACAAACTGTAGGCCAGTTTTACCTATGGTTAATTGCACCTGGATGGTCTCCGATGCTTTGTGCATTGCCACTAACCTGGAGGTGTGGGTATCCTTTATGAATATGGATACTCCCCCTCCTTTTGTGGTTCGGTCTGGATTTTGGGGCCGGAACGCATGATATGAGGTATAACCTGATAGTGCTGGGGTGCTCTCAGGAGCCTTGAACCAGGTTTCAGTCACAGCACAGACATCGATGTTCTCCATACTGAGGAGGGCTTCGAGGGCATGCATCTTGAGGTTTAGACTTCTGGCATTGAGCAGTATTACCCTTAGTTTTTCTCCATTTTTGTTTTCTAGGGCGGTAGGTTTATCATTTGAGCCTTGCCTAAAAAAGGCACTATGGAGGTGGCAAGAGCCTTTGCCAATATCCGGAAGCCCAGGGGTGACAGGTGCAGGCCGTCCCTTGCGAAGCAGCGTGGCTTGTCAAGCATGTCATCCCAGGCAGACAGACATTGGATCCCCTTAGAATGACACCAGTAATTAAGCCAATTATTAAAGCTGATCATTTTGTCTCTGTATTGTGGCATCATTCTTGGTGAGGGTAGGATACTGCTCAGGGTCAGGGTCATACCGAACTGGGCTACATAATCTGAGAGCTCCTCTATGTCTCTTTTCATGTAGTCCAGGGAGGTACGTCTCAGGTCGTTCACACCGGCATGGACAATGACTGAGTCATACTTGTACTTGCTGTGGAGTGACCTGAGTGCTTGTGTTATGTGGCGGATTCTAGCGCCTGACAGGCAGCTTACTGTGATCTTTTCCTTGTTCAGTCTGGTGAGTGGAACGTCAGTGTGTCTGACTATGGAGTCACCTATAACAAGTGTGTCTGGCATTGTGTTTGGCCTTAAGGGCTGTGACTGTTTAGCACACTGACTTTGAGAACTATGTGTTGCATGTCTTATGTCTTGAGGTGGCAGTTGCTTGGGTGTCTGCTTTGGAGGCCTCTGTAGTTTTGGTAGATTTTTGATCAGTGCCTCCGAGTATGTCTTTGTGTGTTTATGTGTTTGTTTTGCAGTTGTGATAGTTCTATGTGAAACTGGGTTTGTGGTGTGCATGGTTTCCTTCTCCTCCTGTCTGGTCTTGCCAGTCCTGAGTTGAGAGAGCTCAGCCTCCAGTTTGGCTATATAGTTGCATCTCTCACATGTATTTGTGTTTTGTGGGAGAAGGAGTGGGTTGTCTCTGTACATGAGGCAATTGTAACATTGCCTCAAGATGCCCAGATTCACCAGCTGAACAGGAGAGGACGCTAGCAACTGACCCTTCGACATGCTAGAAAAAGTGAAAAAGTTTGCTGTGTAACTGAGTCAGAAGGGACCTATAGGGAACTGGGTACTCAAGGGGATTCTAGGCTAATGTAGTACTTTGATTAGTATATAAGTACTTTACCTATATAAAAATGCTTTAGGAGCAAGTGCTGAGCTTTTGAGATAGAGAATAGACTGCTTAGATTGCAAGTAGAGAAGTTCTAAGAGAAAAATTGAAGAGCAGACTTTACGGAGCCAGAAATAGTTTAACCTTGTTTAACCGGCGCTGCCCGATGGTGCTCTATGGGCAACTCCACGCTAAATCACGCAAAAGCACGCTAAAGCGAGCTTTATTACAGGGGGCTGAAAAGAGCTAGGAATTGACCCAAAATGGCCAATAGACTACAAGTTTCTGGCTGGAACCACTCCTCTAGGGACAAATAGGCTGCTCAGTGCTTCCCACTCCCACTGGTGAACAAAGACGCTTCCTTTTATCCAAATAAGGATATGGAATAGCACAGGAACCAAGACAAAGCCCAGAGATCAGCAAACTCTGAAGACTGGACTATTCTAGTTCAGTAAGGCGGGAAAACAAGATTTTTTTTTGTTTTTGTCTTTTTTGCAGAAAACAGAGGAAAAACAGACAGTAAATGCTATAAATGCTTTTAAACGGCTAGCGCACTTGAGTTTGTTAGCCTACAGGTAAAATTAAGCAACAAATAACTTTTTAAAAGTGCAAAACAGTTAATCAACACAAAAACAGTTTAAATAAAATGCAGAGCTGTATAAACAGGCGAAAATGCAGTCGTTAAGCAGTAAATAATCAAAAAGCCAGAAAAAAATACTTAAATCTGGAAAAAGTCACTCTTTTGCTCTCTGCTGCTTGTAGAACTCTGCAGGACACCACGAGGAGTGGTGCTGAGTTGAATACAAGCGAAAAAGCGTGCTAAAGCGGGCTTTATTACAGGGGGTTGAAAAGAGCTAGGAATTGACCCAAAATGGCCAATAGACTACAAGTTTCTGGCTGGAACCACTCCTCTAGGGACAAATAGGCTGCTCAGTGCTCCCCACTCCCTCTGGTGAACAAAGGCGCTTCCTTTTATCCAAATAAGGATATGGAATAGCACAGGAGCCAAGACAAGGCCCAGAGATCAGCAAACTCTGAAGACTGGACTATTCTAGTTCAGTAAGGCGGGAAAACAAGATTTTTTTTTTGTTTGTTTTTTTCTTTTTTGCAGAAAACAGAGGAAAAACAGACAGTAAATGCTATAAATGCTTTTAAACAGCTAGCACACTTGAGTGTGTTAGCCTACAGGTAAAATTAAGCAACAAATAACTTTTTAAAAGTGCAAAACAGTTAATCAACACAAAAACAGTTTAAATAGAATGCAGAGCTGTATAAACAGGCGAAAATGCAGTCGCTAAGCAGTGAATAATCAAAAAGCCAGAAAAAAATACTTAAATCAGGAAAAAGTCACTCTTTTGCTCTCTGCTGCTTGTAGAACTCTGCAGGACACCACGAGGAGCGGTGCTGAATTGAATACAAGTGAAAAAGCGCGCTAAAGCGGGCTTTATTACAGGGGGCTGAAAAGAGATAGAAATTGACCCAAAATGGCCAATAGACTACAAGTTTCTGGCTGGAACCACTCCTCTAGGGACAAATAGGCTGCTCAGTGCTCCCCACTCCCACTGGTGAACAAAGATGCTTCCTTTTATCCAAATAAGGATATGGAATAGCACAGGAACCAAGACAAAGCCCAGAGATCAGCAAACTCTGAAGACTGGACTATTCTAGTTCAGTAAGGCGGGAAAACAAGATTTTTTTTTTTGTTTTTTTTCTTTTTTGCAGAAAACAGAGGAAAAACAGACAGTAAATGCTATAAATGCTTTTAAACGGCTAGCGCACTTGAGTGTGTTAGCCTACAGGTAAAATTAAGCAACAAATAACTTTTTAAAAGTGCAAAACAGTTAATCAACACAAAAACAGTTTAAATAGAATGCAGAGCTGTATAAACAGGCGAAAATGCAGTCGCTAAGCAGTAAATAATCAAAAAGCCAGAAAAAAATACTTAAATCAGTTATAGCAAATACAGTTATAACAAATGCTCTGAAATATACTGTATATTTCCAAAATGTTTGAGAAGGACAGTCAGAACACAAGAAGGTTCAGGCGAAAGAGAAAAAAAAAAGTTTTGTTTTACTTTTTGAAAGGGAAAAAGGAGGAACTGAAGGCCTTATCAAATGTTCTCTCTGTATTAGGCAGAATGAGCTAATGACACTAGACTGGGAGGTGTGTCACAGTAGGGGTGGGCAACTGCAAAGCCACCAAGTATAAGAGCAAGACACCAACAGGGAGGGAGGGTGGGACAAAATAGCCTACAGACAGCAAGCACTAGAGAGACAAATGAAAGTTTTTAAACAGTTAAGGATTTGTGAAGATATTGAATAGACAAAGTGCTTTATATATATTAAATTGTAAAAACAGTAATCTGTAAAAATAATCAAAAAAAAAATCAAGATACTTATATTTCCAGCTCAGTTGCGGTCAACAACTTCTCCAGTCTTGTAAAGACAGAAACCCTACCAAAGTTAGGGCTTAAAAACCAGAACAGCTTCTTCTTTTTTTTTTTTTTACAAGAACACAAAAGAACCAGCCCCCACTAGCCAAAAGATAATTACACAGAGGAAATGTTTCAATTTACACAATAGCCTACAGACAGCAAGCACTAGAGAGACAAATGAAAGGTTTTAAACAGATAAGGATTTGTGAAGATACTGAATAGACAAAGTGCTTTATATATATTAAATTTTAAAAACAGTAATCTGTAAAAATAATCAAAAAAAAAAATCAAGATACTTATATTTCCAGCTCAGTTGCGGTCAACAACTTCTCCAGTCTTTGCCAAGGGCCACAGTGTTGTGTCAGGAATCTTAACAACAAGAAAACATTCTAATTAAATCTGATTATATTTGACTGTGGAAACTGACCAAGTAGCTTAGAAAATGAAACCTTTTTCAGTCTATGGCAGCAGTCTGCGGATTACAGTACATGGTACCGTACCATGTTTGGATTAGGTTTAGGGAGTTTGGTGTCTTTTCACTGGGCAGTGATAGCAGTTCTTTTCAAAGGCTTTTAGGTTAACAGGTTTGTAAAAATGCAATGAGACTGATCTTTTGGTGTTTTCTGGTAACATCAAGGTAGTTTTTTAGAAAAAAATTTAGCTTTTGTTTCCAGCCTCATGTTTATGTGCTGCTGTTTATTAAATCAAAGATTTTGTGATGCTGCTCCAAAGCATTTTGTTTTATTTTTCCATTAGTCCATAACATGATGTACATAACTGAGCTGTGAAAATGTGTATATAGCTCATAAACTGCTTTTAAAGTTGGCAGATTCCAAACACTTACATGACTAGTTATTTTCGTTGCAGCCATCTTGTCATTTCTAACAGCTGCAGAGTGTTTTTTTTTTTTTTTTTTTTTTTGCAATTATTTATACTGGTGATGAATGCTGAAAGGTTTTTTTCTTTGAATTTCAAACTTTTTAACTTTAAAGCAAAATTAGAGAGCAAGAAGAACTCAAACGGCGAGCAGTTGTAATGGGTACGGCCAAACTCCTCCCTTTTATTAGTATTTTCTATGATCAAAAGCAGAAAAGGCTTCATGCGCGTGATACAAATGTGATATAAAAGGTTTTTACCTTGAGTGAATGAAAGACTGACTTCTGCTTTAGTATAGAAAACTGAGTGAAAGGGCTAATTTAGTTATTTTCTATAAAACAGAAGCTATTTTAAAACGTGTTTAACATTTAGTCTGTGTGACTAAAAAAACTTGTTTATTGCATTCTTTTCTGAAGAAAATGACAAATAGACTGCTTAAAAACAAAAAATAGTGAGGCAATGGATAAAACAACCAAACCTTTATATGTTAAGCGCTTTTCGTTTGCATAGAATATCAAATTTCATAAGTTTGATATTCTATGCAAATGAAAAGCGCTTTACATATAAAGGTTTGGTTGTTTTATCTGTTGCCGCACTGTTTTTTATTACATTCTTTTACATTTCTAGCCATTTGATAAGACACCTGTGTATTAGTCTATTATATTTCTAGAAGTCTGATAAGGTACTTGTTTGTTCCATTCTTTTATATATTTTTTAAGTGAAATTGCAGAGTCATAGGGTTGGCAGGCTTGACTGAACATTCTGAGATGGGAGGCCAATATCTCTGGTCTTTTCTGGAAAGTTTTGTTGATCTCTAAAGGTTAAGTTACCAGGAAAACTAGTAAATAGCTAGGGTATAAAAACTGGGACTCCCTGTCGGTTGTCTGAAATTTCATGTGAGGAGTGGATGCACTACCCAGGGCTTTCCCTGACTGCAATGGTTGAAATGTGGACTAGGATGAAGTCTCTGAAGTATAACTGGTTTGATATTACTATTAATGCTTGCCTGATATAAAAGTGTAAGAGTGTATTGTCTATTAAACCTTTGTTTATCATAGTAAAAATTATCTTAATCATTTCTGTTCTGCTAAGAAATTGTGATTAGGCAGTACCATATGAGCTCAGATGTTTGACATTTGAAAATCATATCAAATCATTCTATACTGTTAGTTGATGCTTTTTTAAACATCCATGTAGTTTGGACTTCTGATCTTTATTTAAAAATTATTCAGTTGTGAATAACTTCATACAGATCCATCCATTTCTAATTTTGCATAATTTTGCAGGTTTACCACTATTTAATTTCTCCAAGTCTTTTAGGTTGATAATACTATTATGGGAATGGACCCTATTCCTAAGTCAAAGTATGATTAAAGTTCATGAAATTAGTATTGTTTCAATCTTTGATGTTAGCCAGAAGTGCTCTTCATAGCGCCCACAGTGTGCCCAGTAATGACTCCTCCTGCAATTTGTATGAAGTTACATGTACTGGTAACATATATAAGTTTGATTGTAAATTCATTTTTATAAGACCCATTGCCCTTACTACTACTGGAACAGTTGGAGTATCCTTTCACATCGCCCTTGTTTCTGCATGCAGATCCTGGTATTTTATAACTTAGTGTCTCTCTGCATGTAAGACACTGTAGTCACTGGGTGCAGCAATTTCAATGATCAATGCTACTTTTGTCTTCTTTTCGTGGACTACAACATCTGGTGTTCTCAGATCTATTTTTTGAAACGTTGGCAATGGGTGATCCCATGTGATATAAACTTCATTTTCTATAATGCTTTGTGGCTCATGTTTCCAATGTTTATCAGCTACTTCTATATTATAATGTTTGCACAATCCCCAGTGCAACAGTATTGCCACATTATTATGCCATTCAGTAAACAGTCCTTCTGCCACTAGTATATCACAACCAGCAACAAGATATGCGGCTGTTTCCAATTCTGTTTTACAAAACCTACATTTGTCTGTTTCTCCCACATGTTTAATTGACTTTACTTGCTTAATTTGCTGATGTCGACATAAACTTGTTTCAGCTGAGTAAATGTTTTCATATTCAGAACATGTAAACTTGCATTCCTGGCTGTGGAGTTTCTCATGTTGAGAGACTTGAGCTTTCTCTGCAAACGTTCTCCAGCACTTACTACATTCAAAAGGCCTCTCTCCTGTGTGCACTAAATGATGGCTGAGGAGATGATTTTTTCTTCTAAAACTCATTCCACACTCTTCACACACACAAGGCTTCACTGTGTGAATTAGCTGGTGTCTAATAAGATGTGGTCTGTAATTGAAACTTCTCCCACATTCAGTACATTTAAAAGGTTTCTCTTGTGTGTGAATCATCTCATGTCTAACAAGTCGAGTATGACTAGCAAAACTCTTCCCACATGTGATACACTTAAACGGTCTCACTTCAGCATGAATAAACTGATGTTGCATGAGTGAACGTTTCCGAGTGAATGTTCGCCCACAATCACTGCATTTAAACATATTTTCTGAATTATGTATCAAACTGTGAGCTTCAAAATTAGCTTTCCTTACAAAACCTAGCCGGCACACAGTACATTCAAATGGCTTATTCTCTGTATGTACCCAGTGATGGCGGTAAAGTGCTGCTTTGTCTTTGTACGACTTTTCACAATCTTTACACTCATAACGTTTTAATCCTTTATGATTCAGCTGATGTCTATGAAGGTGGGATTTATGTTTGTAACACTTACCACACTCAGCACATTTATGGGGTTTTTCCTTAGAATGAACTTGCTGGGGTTTCTTACTCTGAAATCTATTTACATGACTATTGTATTCAGCAGGTTTGATGGAATTTTCACTCATATGTTTATTGTTTTGGTCTTGCTGGCACTTTTTATTGAAGTCAGTTCTGTGTTTCGAACTCATTCCACAAGCAGCACTTTTTATCAGCTTCTCACCTGTAGGATTAAGCTTTTGAATGTCATGAGATTGTTTACACTGGAAGCTTTTTTCACAATCATTGTGCTGACGTGCTTTAGGTGTCACCCGATTCCTTTTGTATTCGGCAACTGTCTTCTTTGATGTACTGAATTTAGAGGGCTCAGCACGTATTCTCAGACTGTATGCTTTTTTAGGTTTCTGTCCAAGACTTTTTGCTAGTTGATCCACTTGATGTGTTTTTGTGGTATTTTTAAGTATCAATACATCATCTGAAAAACTTGTTTGATGGGAGGGGTATTTAAACTTCACTTTGCCAGAACATTTTTCAAGACCTTCTACAAGTTCTGATAGAGACATGACAGGTTTTGCAGCTGCAAAAAAAAAAAAAAAACATTATATTATTTGATTTACAGTGCATAAGCCAGGAACAAGTATATGTACATATATGAAATGTACGGAGAACAAGTTAACACTCATTAACATTGATAGCACACAAAAGCAGGAAATGTAGAACTGAAAATAATGACAGTTTTTATTTTGCTAATGGGTGAGGGTCACCAGACAGAACAAAAGAGTCCTGATTTGATTAAGTCATTTAATTACAGTCAAACAAGAAGATGGCATGGAAATTAAATTCACATTATATGGCACAGGAAAACTCACACCTGTGATCCATTTGACCCAGACTTAATTGCTGAAGCAAATACCATAGGATTAAAAGAACATGAAATGCTAATGGTTAGTTGTATATTTCTGGGTAGGGGATTTTTTTTATTTTGTAAGTAATACCCGGCAGCTGTTTGGGATGACTGGAGGGCTTGCAACAGAAAAGCAGAGTAATGGCGACAAAGACAGCTCTTCTCTTCAGGCTGCATTCATGTATGCTCCCTATATACAGGCCACAACATATCAGAGAATGAGGGAATATAAGCAATGGGTACAGGATAAAAATAAAGCAGAAGGACAACTCTGCCCTTTTTGCCTATTATACAATACTGCACAACAGAAATGACAGAAGATAAAGACTGAACAAGAAGGATCTTATCAGTTTTGAAGGAATACCTTAAAACAACTATCCAATTTTGGAACCACTTATTTTAGTAGAGGTCACAGTGGTAGCAAGATAAACAAGGTAGACCAGGCTATTACCAGAAGCTGTCACCAGTTCATCCAGTATGATCCCACGGCATTATTGGACAAACTAAGAAATATAACCTATCCAGCTATATCCTGGTATGCCATGTGGCCTCTTTACAGAAGGTCATGCCTATTACACCTTTCCTGGAAGGGGTCCAATAGGTATCTTCACTAGGCACCCAAACAACATCAGCTGACTCTAGCCAACTCAGAAGGAGAATCAACTCTACTCCAAGCAGAGTGAATGCAGCAAACCTGCTTGTGTCTAAGATGTCATCCTTTAAGTCATTAGCCAGTACTTATACTCATAGGAATATAATGGATAATGGAAGGCTAGTAAACTGACACAGCTCTTGCTTCAGCATCACTCTCCAGGATAACACCCGGAGCACTGACAGCTACACTAACTCACTGGTTAATCTCCCAGTTTCATGTACTGTCACTTGCAAACAAGAGCCCAAGGTAATTAAACTTTTCCACTGGAAGAGTTACTTTCTTCTCATCTGCAGACAGAAATCCACTCCTTAACAGGTAATAATCCTGATCTCTTGGAAATGATCTGCAGCCTATCCGCTTAACACTCAGCTGCTAGCTAGCATGCTGGAACTTCTTTCACTTAAGACCAAGAGGACAACAATGACTACAAACAACAAGGATGCAACCCTCAAATCCACAGTCTGGATACTCTCTAAACATTGACTGTGCTATGATATATTGTTCACAAATATCATAAACAAGAGGGGAGAGAAGAATATACACCACTGGGAGAATTCTAAACTCACTTTGACTGTATTGGATTTAAATGTTGAGAATATGGACACAAACCTCTCTCTCACTCTGCAAATAGAAGGCCTGAGTGGCATATAGCAGTAGTCTTTGTACCTGTACTGTTCTAGCCACTTGCACAAGGCACACATGTCCATGAAACACAAGTGGACTGTACTGCTGAGCTCTGATAAACCCTAAAATATACATGCAAGGATGAAGAGTTGGCTCACTGTTCCAAAATCAAGACAAAACCTGCATTGCTCCTTTTAAATCAAATGCTCAGTTATCAGGTATATGTTTCCTTCAAGTACCCTGGCATAGGCTTTCCCAGGATTTCTGTGTGGGAATGTTTGCATCAACACGTTTTAGAATTTGTTTTGTCTGTTTGCAGTGAATGAAATAGTAGTTGCTTAACATTATGTTCTCAGCAGATGCGCCATCGCCATTTTTCATTCTGTGGGGCTACAGAATTCTTTGTTGGTGTATAGTAGATTCTACATCCAGAATGGAGAGCAATACACTTTACCTTGAGGTAAAATCTGCTGTGATAACAGAAATTTGCTATGTGTGAATGATAGTGCTATGCCAATGTTTCACTGTCATATAACTTTTATCTACTCTTATCCAATGCTTTCATAGCATTTCTAACTTGGTATAATGATTTAAATGGAATTTGTTTTTTGTACTATTTTAAAGACTGTAAAATTATTATTATTAAAATGTTTTGTAATACTTTGGAGCTTTTCTCCCCAGGCCTCTACTGAAAATGGCTCCTACCCAGTCATACTTTTCCAGTCATTAAACGTCAATAAATAAATAAATGTCAATAAATAAAATCTTTCCTGTATGTGCTAAATTATATTGTACTGTACTATACTATACTGCATCATATACTATATGCAGTATATGAAGCACCATGATTACTCCCAAAAATCAGGGAAAACACAGACTTGCATAAATAAACAAAATTAAATGCAAACTTGTTATGTATTTATTATTTTGCATTTGTTTTCAGGGATAGTACTATAAACAGAAATGACCAGTTGAAGGTACACCCTGGAGAATAAAATCTCCAGTACAGATTGTGATGCCCCACCACAGGACCAGTAATCAAGGAGCCTCAGTCCTCACCACTGACACCAGTGGGGGACGTACATTGGGAGGATGACAAGTACACACACAGTATTTCCAGATGCAGCTTCCTGCATCAAGTGGTAAGATACTTAGCCCCACCCAGCTCCTCTAGGGCTTCATCTGTCCTAGGCATGTGGTAAGCATCTGACTCTGTGTGACTATTTAGTTTCCTGTAGTCCACCAAAGGAGATACTGCCAGCCCAGCTATTTGGAATTTTGTAAATAATTATATGTCATTTGTGAATATCAACATGATTTGTACAAGATGCTTGTGTTACAAACTTATTAGAACTGTATGTCATGTGTATATCAAACTGCTTGTAGGTATTTGCAAAGTGCTTGAAATGTAACCACAGCATGGCATACTGGAATATCACAGAATATCACTACTGTAACTGTTTAGATGTATATATTTTAACAATGGAAACTGGAATACAGGAGGTTAACTTTAGAAAATTAGCTGAAATTAAATTAAATTACTTTATGGCCAGGACATAAAAATATGTTATCTTTCAGTATCAGTGCAGCAAGAGGCACAATGTTTAAAACTAGGAAGCTTTCTGTATTGCCTTGGAAGTGTTTTATTGTTTTCTGGCTTCCACCATCTGCCACAGATCTGAGGTCTATGTATTTTTACAGACAGATGCTAAATACTGCTAGCTTTCAGCAATGTCTAATCAAGGATAAGAGTCTAATGATATTATCTTGTACCCTTCTCCCTGGGATAAAACCCATTTGGTCTTTATCAATTAAATTTGGTACTATATTATTTAGCTTTTTTGTTATAATTGCCATTAGGATTTTATGGTTCACATTTATATGGGACGATATGATGAACAAAGTTTTAGGTCCTTGTCTTGCTTTTAAATAGGGGATAGCAGAGAGAATTTCCATGAAGGAAGAATATTCAAAGAACTCCTGAATTCATCAAAAACATTAATTAATAATTTTAAGATATTGTCTGGGATACTTTTACATATTTCTGGAAATAAACTATCCAAACCAGGGGGCTTATTGTTCTCCAAGTTTTTTATTTGTTCCTTTAATTGTTTAAAACAAATTGTTTTATCCACCTTATCACTTTGTTCTTTTGTTATTGTTTGTTTTATACTTCCTTTCAAAAATCCATCTGTCAAATCATGTTTTTCTAATGTTAAGTTTTTATTATTAATTTCTTCATACTGTCTTCTAAAGGCTTTTAGAATATCATTTAAATTTATTGCTTTTTTGGGCTTACCATCCATTCAGTGTGTAATTTCTTTAATGTGATTAGCATTCTTTAAGATCTTAGATCTGATTGCTAATGCATGCAAATTCTTAGGATTTACAGTACAAGTCTGTAATTTGAGTCTTTCTATATTTACTGATATTTTACGATTTAATATTTCTGCATATTTTTGGTTTAAAGTTTTTAATTCTGTACTAACTTCTCTGTCTGATGATTTTATCCTTAATTTCAAGTTGTCTATTTTAAACTGTAATATACTTATTTCTTTATCCAATTCCATCTTTTTAGATAAATACCAACTTTTAATTTTACAATAAATGTAAGCCTTTAAATGTCTCCCATAATATAGTATCTGAAACCTTATCATTGTTATTTGTATCCATAAAAATTTTAAATTCATTTAGAAACCATTCTTTAAAACCATTCATTTTAACTATATAAGCCTGTACTCTTTGCCAAAAAATCAGTTCATGAGGTTTTAGATTAATTTCAAAAGTTATGGCATTGTGAACAGACAACGAACAAGATGTTATTAAAACTTCTTCAATTTTTGAATTCAGACCACTCGATGTAAACACTGTATCAATACTTGTCTGAGTACCAAACTGATATGAATAAGCAGTATAATTTAGTGAATTTATCAATTTTAACTCCTGAATATCTTTAAAATTCATCCAATTATTTCTCCCTTCGCATGCAAGGCTATAGTATCCAAATATTTTTAACTGCTCTGAAACCAATTCCAGGTATCCAGTAAATGTTTACAAATATGTATAATTTCTTGTTAATTTCAATAACCACTAGGGCCATCATACCATTCTTATCACTGAAGAAATAAATTATTTTGGGCATAGTCAGTGACTTTTCCCAGAGTATTATAGTGCCTCTCCTTTTAGCACTATAGTGCTTCCCCCCCTCTCACCCCCTAAATCCCCCCTCTCACTCCCTAAACTGCCCATCTCAATACCAGAAGATTGCCAAATTCTGGTAATAATGGCCACACAGGTAAAAAATGCACTCTCCAAAGCTAAGAATACAGCATCCATAGGACCATATGACATCCTGGGCTGTGTACTACATGAACTACAATATGAACTGGCACCTCACTAAGTGTCATGTTTAATCATAGCCTCACCTCAGGTTTCGTGCCCACTGAGTGGCGCACAGCTACAGTTATCCCACTCCACAAGGGGGATCCACCTTGGATCCCGGAAACTACCGTTCCCATCAGTCTGACAAGCCTTATCTGCAAGGCCATGGAGGGTATTATCATGGAACTTATAAACAAAGACAATGGCAACCTTCAAACACTGGACCCCACCCAGTTTGGGTTCGTGAAGGGCCGATCTTGTCTCCTGAACTTGATTGACTTCTTCAAATCAGTCTCCAGAGCCATGGACAAGGGTAAGGTGGTCCACACAGCCTATCTAGACCTTGCCAAGGCCTTTGACACCATCCCCCACTCTGGAATCATAAATAAACTTACTAAGCTGGGCATTAATCCTTACGTCACCCAATGGGCTGCTAACTGGCTTACTGATAGAACCCACACTGTAAAAGTAGCAGAGTCCAAATCCAGCTCCATACAAGTGACAAGTGGAGTACCTCAGGGTTCAGTCCTGGGACCGCTCTTGTTTGGCAACTACTTCTCTGAAGTACAGGCCAACACTAAGGGACTCTGGATAACAAAGTTCGCAGATGACTGCAAACTGAGAACCATTGTTGAATCCCCAAATGATGTGGATACTCTACAAAAGGGCCTTACAGAAACAGATGCTTGGTGCCAGAGCCATGGGCTCAAGCTCAATGCCAAGAAATGTATAGTTATCCCCTTTGGGAAAAAACATGTATCTGTGAATTACCATATAGGTGGCAGTACACTAAACACTGAAAGTGTGATAAGAGACTTAGGGACACAGGTGGACAGCGGTCTCACCTTCGATAACCACATTGCCACAACAGTCAGGAAATCCTTCTATGTGGCACACCTCATCACTAAGGGCTTTTCATCCAGGAAAAAGGAGGTCATTGTCCCACTGTACTCATCCCTCATTAGACCCATTATAGAATACAATGCCCCGTTTGGTATGTACCTCTCAAGACATCTGCAACAACTGGAAAGGCCACAGAAATACCTCACTAAAAAAATCACAGGCCTAAAGCAGATGCCCTATGCTGACCGCCTTAAAAAACTTCAGCTATACTCTGTCGCATATCGTCTACTCAGAGGCGATCTTTGCTTAACATACAAGGCCATGTCAAACCCAGAGCTGTTGGACATGCTACACTTAAAGAAATCTCAATCCCTCAGAGCCACACGCTCCAGGGAGCTAAACCTTGTCATCACAATAAACAAAACATGCTGGAGGGATAGGTTCCTGACCCAGAGACTCCCCAGACTCTGGAATAGATTGCCCATACATGTCAAGCAGAGTGCCTCTTTGGTCCTCTTCAAAAGGAACCTTGATGATTGGATGGGAGAAAGGAAATTCATCCCGGGGATCACGTCAGTCACCCTGCTAGATAGGGGTCGAGGGAAGTAAATAGTGTGGGAAGAAATAGCCAGGGAATTGTTATGGCTAGGCTTGTATAGACCCTAGGGCTGATAGCCTAGTACCAACCTATGAACCTATAGTGTGAATCACCTAGTATTGAATATTCTTCTATATCCTTTTTTAACAAATGTGCTTCATGTAAAAACTCTGTACTAGCTTTATTTATCTTAAGATATTTGAACAGACTACCTCTCTTCAAAGGATTGTTTAAACCATTAATATTTAATGATACACACATATATACTGTCATTTCTAAACAAAAGCAGTCTTATTAGAATTAACTGAGAGAAAAGATATATACAATTGCATTTACAATTGCTATTTACTGTTATGGGCAAAATCATAAAACCAAAGCAAAGCCATTAAAATATAAATAATAATAACCCCAACCATGGAATACAACAATCCCAGTTCAATGACATAGTAATTTAAAGGGTCTATATTATGTGATCAAAGAGTCTACTCTTCGAACACAAAATAATCAACAAATATACAGTGAATGCTGTAAACTGTGAATGGCCACGTCTGCAAATTTTTTCCTAGGGAAAAAATGTATGTGGCTGTAAAAAAAAAAAAAAAAAAAACTTTAAAACACTAATCAAGTGGGGGGAATGAGCCCACACCCCCCCCCCAAACTAAATATACCAACTCTGAAATCGTTCTACATTGAAGAAAAGGGCACTTCCCAATAACAGCCAACTGAATTTTTTCCCAAGGAAAAAATTTGCGGATGTGGCCATTCACATTTTAAAGCATTCACTGGGTATTTGTCGATTATGTGTTTGAACAGTAGACTTTTCGATCACATAATATAGATCCTCATTTAAACTGCCCACTACCATCCCTTCTCTATCATCAATTACTTGCTTACCTCTAAAGATTTGCAATTATTAATTTTTATTTATTATTCCATACTTTTTTCTAACTGCAGCCTAATAAAAACTAAAATCTACAGTGATCTATTTGCTTAACTTAATTATACTGAACAACAGGTGAAATTAAATGATGTATTAACAAAATAATAATATGACACTAAGATTTATAATAACTTAACCCATCAAAGCTAGTTGCAATTAACTGAGAATCCCCATATTCTAAAAGTCTAACATATTAATATAGTAAGTTATTATATCATCCATCATTAAATTATTGATAACATTTTATATAAAATTATAAGTGTAGATCAAATAGAGTCATACAATATTTTATTATAATCAAATATCACTTAAGTATCAAATTAACTAAAATGTTAAGATCTAGTCACTAATAACCTAGATTAACAAAATTCACTATCTTCAATAATAATTATTTTTATTTTCATTAATATCAAATAGTACCTTAATACTTACCAACTATTTAAAATTTAGTAATATAAGATTAATCATTTATATAATTTAGCTTTGTTATATTAAAGTTAATAAATGTATGGCATTGTTAATTTTACGTCATTTCCCTGGTCTCTTATGCATACCCCAAATTTAATTTTTGTAAGTAAATACAGCTCTTCAAATCAAACAAAACATAAACAAATTTAAGACTGTGTTTAATTGAGCTTATAGTCCAAGTTTATCTGTATTTATCTACTATAAGGGTTTCTAGATGATATCTCAGTGTAAATCTAAACCTTAAAACACCTACCGTATTAACAAATGATAGTTCCTCTAATAATCAATGGAAACATTCAGCAACTTATCTCTTGAAAAAAGAAACATTAAAAGGTAGGAATCTTATATTAACATACTGCTTTGCCCCACTGTTATTAATGTTGCCATTCAGTGTTTGCAAATATAGTGGTTTTATGTGACTGTTCTCTTTATTTTATTATATATTTGTAAATTAAGGTTTCAGTAACAGTATAAATAGTTTATTTTTCTGTAATACTTTATTGAAAAATCTCCTCCTCTTCTTGTTCTTCTTCCCTCTTCTCAACCCTCCCACCAGATGATGCCACAACAGAACAACAGTCTACTAAATAATTGACCGGGGGATTGATAGCATAAATCCGCTATTCCAACACCAGACTATCTACAGAGAACACACACACACAAACACATCTATAAATAGGGCCAACCTTAGGTATTCAATCTACTTGTCACGTCTTTGAAATGTGACAGGACACTAATGTACCTTTAAGGTATCCATACAATCATCAGGAGGGCATTTGGACTCCTCATAGATGACACCTCAGTTAATAATCAAACCAGAGTACCTCTTGTTCTGAAGCAACAGCACTGACTGTTGTACTATTACAACCATCAGCTTTACATAGTACTTTGTCTAGTAAATAAAATTACCTGAACAATTAGAAGGTTAACACAATAAGCTTTCACATTATAAATATTTATATTCCAGCAGTTGGTACAAACTTGGTTGATTAACATATGCAAAATGATATGCAACAATACTGAGAAGCATGAGAAGGATAAAGGATGATACGCATTCAAGATATTATTACGCTACTACTCAGCTAAAGATTTCTGTAAGCGTCATAATTATGTGTATTGTTGATGCATACCGCTTCCAGATCTGTAATATAAACAACACTGTTATATTGTTCTGTTCCAATATAACACATAATGGGGGAAAAAGTTAGAGGGGGACGATAAATGATGATAAACCATCGTATATTAGTTTTCCAAATGATTATAAGATGAAGAGGAAAAGAAATTTCACTGTTTTTGTTATTTTATTTATTTTCACATTTGTTGATGGAGTTAGATGCCCCTGGGCCCACAGAGCCCTTTTTCGGCACAGGCTTGAGGGGGAAAAGCTCCAGGAAAGTAATTAAAAAAAAA
The DNA here is from genome assembly GCF_019279795.1 of Protopterus annectens. Classification (NCBI taxonomy): domain Eukaryota; kingdom Metazoa; phylum Chordata; order Ceratodontiformes; family Protopteridae; genus Protopterus; species Protopterus annectens. The sequence continues at coordinate 1,224,711,545 of NC_056726.1, read as the reverse complement.
AAAAAAGAAAAGAAAAGAAAAAAAACCTAACAATTCAAGTTGTAAGATACTTAGTAGTACAAAACAGGGAAAGAAAAGTATATAACGTGAATATTTACAAGACAAAAGTAGAGAATTTTGAGAAATGCAGTAGCAATATGTCTGATAAATTTGGTTAGCATTAAGTTATATGCAAGGAAATATAGCAATGCCTAAAATAAAAAAAAATATGTAATATAAAATTCAGAGTAACAGAAAGTTAGAGTTATGTCTTATCAGATCATACAAATAATAGGTAAGGTTAGGAGTTTCCCCGATATAACTAATAAAATCATTTTAAATATTCAGTGAATACAAATTTTAGATTAATTTTATGGCAGCTCAGCTATGCATTTCTTATAATATTTTGGAGTCAAATGTACCATTCATGCTTACACTGCATTGATACTTCCTGGGTTAGCGTTTATGTATTTACTTTTCCTATTTAATACACTTTTCAAAATAGTCAAACTACTTTTAACAGTTTAAGTATTTACATTTAGTATGACAAATAAAGCATTTACAAAAGAAAATTTTGCATTAAAAGGATATTCTCCTTGATGTCTGCTGCAAGGAATCGTTGTACTGAAGAAATGCAGGGGTCAACGGTCGTTTCCTGTAGGATGGCAGTTTGTGTAGTTTATGGAGCTTGCAAAGGTAGTAAAAATTCAAAACTGAGGTAAGCAGATATCTTAAGGGAGGGAAAAGGGATTCAAAATCTTTTTAAGTGTTCAGAAGAGCTCGCAACTGCTGAAGTGTGAGCTAGAAGTCTAAACTGAACTGCTTTGACAGAAAAACATTTTGGCTCCACACCACCACAAGAAACAAAATTCCAAATTGTATCTATGTCCAGTATTACTCAAAGTCAAGACAGAATCAAATCAAATTAAGCCTGGGCACTTCCTATTAAATAAAGGTCAGTAAATTTAGAGCAGCAATTAGTCTACATCAGAACATCACATTGAAACCATACTCCCATCCATCTTCACTCATTAGGTTTTTATGATTATTATATTAGGGGGTCACGAACAACTATAACTAAGAACTTATTCAAACACTATATCTTTTCATTTTTTACAATACTAATAGGAAAATGGGAAGTGCTTATCATAAACATGAACAAGGGCTAGGTATTAAAGGAAAAAAGAATTTAAAAAATGATGCGTACTATGCATGTATGAATGTGAGTATTTATATGGGAGTGTGTGTGTGTGTGTGTGTGTGTGTGTGTGTGTGTGTGTGTGTGTGTGTGTGTGTGTGTGTGTATGATGACATTTAAATGACAAGAATTACATGCCATTTTCCTATAACTACATAAATGTTTGGCTAATGGCACGTCTAATTAAACTAGAAAAAAAATAGTAAACAGAAAGTGTGTGTGTGTGTGTGTGTGTGTGTGTGTGTGTGTGTGTGTGTGTGTGTGTGTGTGTGTGTGTGTGTGTAAGTATATGTGAGAGCGATGGCAATAAAATAAACAAGGTGTATATATTGTGACAATTACATGACTACAAAAGCATTTTGACCTATAACTTTTATAGTTAAGCTAAAGGAAAAATTACTAATCATATTATCTTACTATCTCTGTCTATGTGATGTAAAAAAGACTATCAGTGTTAATATGTATAAAACTATTCAATTCTATTTTAACCAGCTATTATTTCATATACCGATATCTAAGTATTTAAAAGGAATAAAAGGTTTTACCTTTTCCAAATGGAGGACATGGAAAAGAAAACTTCAGAGTTCAAAAAACATGTTTATAATATGTGAAGCATCATATTAATGATGTCAGGGATAAAGCAGAAAGGAAAAAGGAAAGCCAGCAGTAAAATATAATAAAACACATTCATTTCTCTTTGAATTTTTTGTTACTTTTATTTCCCCTTTACTGACCATCCATTTTTAACTGCATGTCTTTTCAAACTCACTGTGAATCAATCCGGTTCTTCTTGTTTATCAAGTAGATTTTGTTTTAGTAAAGTCTAGCACTTCATCTAGAGTATTAAAGGTGTTTTGGGTACTTATGTATTATCGCAAGCAGGTTCGATTGTAGTGTGCCTTGTAATCCTGGTAGCAATAATTTCATTAAAAACAAATTCCTACATGTGGGAAATATTACCACTGAATTTCAGTGCACACACTGTCATCATACAAGTATCACATACTGCCTTCATGCATTTTTAATTTCAATTAAAATTGAAATGCTTAACTGTTTACCTCTGAGGTGAAACCAAAACACAGAAACTGCAAAACCTGGCTATTCACGGACTGATAGCTTCCACTATAGTTTCTGAAAAGAATGCCTAGCTACATTTTTCAGTCTGTGTCTGAGGAAGGGTGGTACTTAACTGGAACCTGTCCCAGGAACCAAGCATTTTAGCAGACAGTGTGCTTCAAGTGAACATCATCCTAATATTTAGCCTCCATCTGCTTGTACAACGTTAGAAGGGAGGGGAGTCAGACGGGCTTCCATGTTTAAATGTGGTACTTTGACTACTATCCACAAACCATTTACATGCAGTTGAAACATTAACACTTTTACACTTTTACTTACAGTCATGCTTTTTATCCATCCTTACCATGCGCAACCACTTGTTTAGAAACTGGTTGTGATAATACGTAAGTGCCATTTTTTGTCCATCACATAAAGAGATTCTGATTCTTGCTGGAAAAAGAATTTGGGCTTTTGTGTCTGATTTCTTGAGGCTCTTTATTAATGGGACACAAGCTTTCCTTTTAGCAATTACTGCTGATGTATACACAGGTCTTTTCTCATAATCGATCCATCTCTTTGTTAGACATCCTTTTTCCTTCTTCTGGTTTCTCACAAATCTTCTTCCCCAGAATGCCGTCTGCTTTCCTGAACATGTGCCCAAACCACCATAATCTGACCTCTGCAACTGGAGCTGCTTGTGCTTCTGCTCTGATGCCTTCATGTCTTCCTCTGTTTCACAGTGTGCATCACACAACCCATCTGAAATACTTTGTCTCCATCACCTCTAGCATCAACTGCTCTTCCTTCAAATTCCAGGATTCTGTACAATACAGTACTACTGGTTGTGCCACTGTTAGGTACACCTTATTTGTCAGCTTCTTTGGCATTCTTCTGTCACATACTACAGTCCCTTTGATTATAGATTTTGCCTCCTCATTCAGACTTCCCTTCTCCTCAACCACCCCTCCCAGATACTTGAAGCTGTTAATCTATTCTGTTCTTTTCCATTCTATTCTAATTTTCAGCTTCTTCTGTGTTTCCTCATTTGCTGCCATTACAACTGTGTTATTTGTACTCCATTTCATAGTGTGCCTCCAGTTTTGCATTCCATTCCCCTTCACTGAAGCTTTTGATCAGAGTCTACATGTAATACTACATCATCTGTGTACAGCAGCCTTGTTTATCCATCTTCTCTGTCCTGCTAATGTAGTCCATCAGTATGAACAGCAGTGGACTCAGAGCTGAACCCTGATTCACACCCACTACCATTATAACCCCCTCTGCATGTGAACTTGTATTACTGAATCTTGTACAAAGCCTGCACTAATTCTTCCAATGTTTCTGGGACTTTAAACCATCATAGGAGTGCCTAAAACATCTTCCATGGAACCCTGTCATATGCTTTCTCCAATTCAGTTTTCTTTCCTCACCTCTAGCTTCTTTTCAGCTATACTTCTCACTGGAAACTGGGGGTCAGTTGTATTGCATCTTAATCTGAATCTGCTAGTCTTCCATCTTACATTCTACTATTCTGCATATTCATTTATCAATCACTCTGTCCAGAACTTTCAATCAGTGTGACAGTACCTTCTCATGGCACCTGTGTGCTTAACATCGAGCGCGCCATGAGAAGATACTAATGTCAAGCTGTTACCCACGAGTGCCTTCCTGAAGCAAGAGAAACTGTAGTGCAGATTTGTAGTTGAGCTTAATGTAAAACACACTTAAATTGCAACTGAACATGTAAATTACATTATATAGTTACAATTCAGTGTGTTTTTACATTGTTCACATTAAACTTTTGCTACAAATTCCTTGTAAAAGTTTCTTGATAAAGCAAGTGATGGCAGCCAATCAGATTCTTGCAATCCAAGCCACCACTTGCTCCACCCCCAACCTAATTTTCTTTTGTTTTAAACTACTAAACTCTCTATACCCAATGTATCACCAGTCCACTACTTATAACATATTGTTTACCCAGCCATTTCATATAATTCAACAACTTTCTATTGACCGTTGTATTTTTATGTGACGCCTGAGGCGTGAATTCCAGTAAGACACCCACCTTTACTCATTTCAGTCAGTTCTGAAATGTGATGTTTCTAAGGCTTTCTATCTACAAGAAAAACCCTCCCGCTAAAGAGCAGAAATTATATGTTGTGTTTGCTGAAGGAACGAATGCCGTTAACAGGATTGCTGTAGACCGTTGCAACTAAAACTGATTGATTTTCGCAGGATTCAATTCCTACACCCAGCTAAATCTAGTTTGTGCAAAGGTAATTGGAATGGTACTACAATTTCAGCATAAATACAAAGTTGAGTGCAGCAGTCGCTTGACGAAAGACAAAGTGCTGATGCAAATTAAGTGAGTGTTCTGGTTACTTAGTTGTCACTGTTTGACACCCCATCACACAGCTAAATCCAGTTTGTGCAAAGGTAATTGGAATGGTACTACAATTTCAGCATAAATTTATTTATTTATTTATTTTATTTTACATTTGTTTACCGGGCTAGTCCAACTGGATACATGTCCCTTTTCAGTGGAGGCCCGGGGAGAAAAGCGCCTCTACAATACTACTATAGTAAGACTAAACAAAAATTTATCATAATATATCAGCATATACAAATAAAATCAAAAATCAAAAATCAAAAACATGTACTTTAAATCTTCTGATAGAATTAAAAACATTTGAGTACAATATGAGGTAAAGTACCTAGTTTCACTATTACATAGGAACGTGTACAGTATAAAATTCAATTAAAGTATCTAGTTACTGTATTACATCTTTATAAGAAGTTGAAAAGTAGAGATTTTGTGCCTTTATTAGAAATGACATAATAGAAACAGTTTTGTAGAGAGTAATAAAGAGAGTTAGATATAAGAAAAAGAGAGGGTGGAAAGAGTCCCATAGCAGGGAGGTACAAAAGGTTAGTCTGGGTTATTGCAAGAGCAAAGCCAATGGTTGGAAAAGAAGAGTTTCAGTTTAGTTTTAAATAGTGGGATTGAGGTTTGAGTAGTGAGGTCTTGAGGTAGTTGATTCCATATTTTCCCAACTGAGTTTGAAAATGTGGAGTCACCTGCTGAGTTCTTAGATAGAGAAGTATGAATCAGTATTTTGTTAGAGGAGCAGGTTCTTCAGATTGTTATAGGGTTGTATGAGGGTGGAGAGCATTGGAGTATTGTCAGGGTAGTAGAGGGCTTTATGGGCAATTGTAAGTTGGTTAAAATATATTAGGTTAGGTAGTTCTAGCCACCCTAGTTTTTTAAGATTAGAACAATGATGAGTCCTGTATGGAGAGGCTGTAGCAAATCTGGCAATATTGTTATATGATGTAGTTAGTTTGTTAAGATTATATTTAGAAAGATTTGTATAGATTGGGGAGGCATATAAAAGGGAAGAGATTAAGTGGGTTCTAGCTACTGTAGTTCTGGCTTCTGGAGTAAGGAAAGATTTAATTCTGTAAAGAGAGCCTAGTTTTCTGTTTGTTGATTTTATTGTAGAGTCAATGTGCGTGTCAAATTTGAGTTAGTTGTCAATTGTAATGCCTAGAAGTTTGGTGTTATTGTCTGGGGAGATAAGGATGCCATTGTTGGCTGTGAGTGAGAAATTAATGGAGGGAGACACGAGAGTGGGTGTAAAAATCAGGAGTTTGGTTTTCTTTGGGTTAAGGAGGAGACAATGGTTAGAGAACCATTGCTCTATGGTAGTGAAGGTATTTTGTGTGAGAGAATAAAGTTCAGACTGTGTTGGGGCTTAGCAAATGATGGTTGTATCATCTGCATATTGAATGCAAGTTGATAGGGGAGTGGCTAGGTGAAGGTCATTTATAAAGATAGAAAATAGTAGAGGACCTAAGATAGAGCCCTGAGGGACTCCTATAGAGGTGGGAAGGAGATCAGAGAGATGGTTATGCCAGAGTACAGCCTGTTTTCGGTTATCCAGATAGGATGTGAACCAATTTAAGGCTGTATTGTCAAAGGAGAGGGACTTCAGACGATGGAGGAGAAGTTTGTGGTTGACCATATCAAAGGCTTTAGATAGGTCAACGAAGAAGGCTGAAGAAGGTATGTTATTGTTGCGTTTTTTGTTAATTGAGTCGATAAAGGATAGTAAGGCTGTAGTAGTACTATGGAAAGGGCGAAAACCATGTTGGCACTTAGCTAGGAGGTTATTATTTAGTAGGTGATTTAATAACTGTTTGTGGATGCATTTTTCCATTATTTTTGCAAGTGGTGATAATATTGCTATGGGACGAAAGTTGGAGTACTCAGTAGAGTCACCACCTTTGAACAGTGGGATGATATATGAGATTTTCCATAATGATGGAATTGTGCTTTCTTTTAAGGTTCTGTTAATCAGTATGGAGATTGGGTAAGCTATGGCTTTAGCACCAATTTTGAGGAATTCTGCTGGCAATTTGTCAGCCGCGGGGGTTGTAGGTTTTAGTTTTTGAAGTAAGGATAATATATATGTGGTGGGTATGGGTTTGAGGTGGAATGGGGGGGGGCTTGGGTTAGTAGTTTGGAGGTATCAGGGCTTTGTTGGTTAGCTAGCTTTAGAATGGCAGAGGTAAAGAAAATATTAAAGGCATTTGCTGTTTTTAATGGGCAGTCGGGGTTTGAATCAATAGGATTTGGTGTGACAACTTTCCCAGGTGATAACAGTGTATTAATGGCGGTCCAGAATTTATGAATACGAAGTATAAATACGAAGTTGATTGTAGCAGTTGCTTGACGGAAGACAGAGTGCTGATGCAAATTGAGTGTTTTGGTTACTTAGTTGTCACTGTTTGACACCCCCCCCCCCAATAATTTGGAAAGTTCACGTATTTTTATGTGACGCCTGAGGTGTCAATTCCAGTAAGACCCCCACCTCTTATTCACTTCAGCCAGTTCTGAAATGTGATGCTTCTAAGGCTTTTCTTACTACTTCTATATCCAACACTTCTCGGGCTCCTTAGAAGCCACAAAAAAGTCCCCATCTCCTGATTAAGATGTTGTTTACCTCTGTAGAAATCTAGAAGATAATTATCTCAACAGGCAAAATCTAAGCCAGTTTTCTCAGTAAAAACTCCATTGGCTCAGATTCCAGTAAAAACTGCAATTTAATAAAATAAAAAATAAAGAGCAGCACAAGTTTTCAGATAGTATTTCAGCAAGAATAGAAGCCATCGGACCTGCAATCCTTCTCTACATCCTGTCTTTTTATCTACAAAAAACCCTCCCACTAAAGAGCAGAAATGATATGTTGCATTTGCTGAAGGAACAAATGCCATTAACAGGATTGCTATAGACTGTTGCAACTAAAATTGATTGCTTTTCTTTTTCTTCGATTTTTTTTTTAAGTAACTGCTGCTGTTTTGTGATGAATGTGTTTTTTTGTAATTTATAATAGTGTTTGTGAGTGGTTATGGATCATACTGATATTTTATTTTTTTGAACGTTCCAATAGCAGTTCCAATAGCAGTTACCTCATTATAGCAAGTGTGTATGTGCTCCGAACAGTGCACTGCTGGGTTGAGAAGATTAGGATGAGACATCACGGAGTATTTAGACTAGTTTAATTGGTACTGATATTTTTTTTTTAGAAGGGTGGTTGAACAGTCGTTCCAATAGCAGTTAACCTGTAAATATTAAATATTTAAATATTGTTCTTATAAACTTAGAAAGTTACAGAAGTAACAGGGTTTGTGTTAGCAGACATTTCCCGAGGGATGTGAAGTCTTTTCTTTTCTAATATTCTATTCTATATTCTAATATAATTAACTGTACCCAGGTGCTGCAATGTTCAGAATTTTCATAAGGATAGTATTTACAAATTTCTTTTAACATGTTTAGTTGCCCATAAATATGCTTGCAGCAGTGAGTTCACGTTGGAGCTTTTGTCCACTTTCATATGCTGTATAGTAATAAAAGGCAAAGTGTCTTGACCTGAATTGTATATTCTGTACTGCTGGCTATGTGTTAGATTTAATTTAACTGTACTGTGGTGCTTCGTTCAGAAGTTGTGTCACACTAGTAGGGGTTGTCACCTTGTGTTGAAACCGAACTGCATTGTTCTTGTAGAAATTCCAGTGCATATTTGTACAGTTATTAGAATTTTAGTTGTTTTTAACACAGAGTTTGATGCCAGGGAAGAAATGTATACTTATACTGATATTTCTATTTATTCTATTCCTTTTGTTGACTGAGATAATTATTTATTTTATTCCTTTTGTTGACTGAGATAATGTGGTTGTGCTAAGTGTCACTTTTCAGCAGAGCCCTCAGGAGACCAGCTCAACGGGTAATCACAGTAACAAAAGTTACACCAACTACAGCTGCATAGCTCAACATTGATGTAGCATTAACATGCATACATCAATAAGCAGAACAGCTAACAAGCATATTTTAATATATATATATATGTATAGATTAGGTGCAATAAATAGGTTATAGATGTGCAGCTTAATTGCTGATGGTATGTTTTTGTTTGCATATGTAGATAATTTTAAATGAGAGACTTGACATTGCTAGACTGTGGATCAGCTTATCACATAACCTGGCAAGGTCCCGTGTATTTGTTGTTAGACTAGGCAGAACTGTGTTTTTATTTTAGGTTAGGTAGATAAATCCATTAGGCCCATTTGATTGTTAGCAGCTCTAACCTTTAATCCTGTATGCTATATTTCCAGATAAGTTTATGTTGTAATTAAAGAGTAGTAGATGGATAAAACATTGGGTGTAATTTAGTTTTTTTTTTCGTCTTTGTTCTATAATCATATATTTATATTTGTAGTTCTTTTTTAGTTCATTCCCAAATTAAATGTGACCACCTTATGTGGAGAATATGTTTTGTAGTAGTTTAACATGGACCCTTTAAGTTGTTGACATTACAGCAGTTTAGTTTGATAACATTTTGTTATAGGTTCATGTGTTCATAGGTTCATAGATTACTACTAGGCTAAGTGCCCTTGTGGGCCATTTTAAGCCTAGCCAATTATCCCATGTGAGAATCAAACCCTGCACCTTGTGTCTGTAAGGTAAACACCTTAACCATTATGCCAGTTTTGGCTATTTTTGGATGAGCTAGTCAATTTTTGTTGACTGGGGTTCTCTCAGCTGGGGTACCTCAACGTTTTACTGAAGGGGTCAATTGGGTGCATGTTTCATTATGGTGCATATGTACACATGGACATACTAAGGCATACACTGTTAGAAACTCCTGGTGTTCGGACTGAAGAGTGCTTCTCAAACAATCTGTAAATATTTTGCTGATAAGCATATTTCTTGGCACTTTAACTTTTCAGAGTTCTGCATTGCCTTAATTTTTGCCTGAAAGAATTATTTTAGATATTGGCTGGCATTGTTTTTTGTTTCTCATCTGCTCTGAAACTGGTTCACCCCTATTCCTGTGGTGGTGTTAAAGTTTATAACACTGGTCTAACAGCTTTTTGTTATCTGATTGCATCAAGGCGTGCCAAAGTCTGCACTTCAATTTTTGCCTTAAACCTGCTAGTTCTCTCCTCTCCTGCGGTTTTATTAGCTTATTAGTTTAGCACTTTACTAGACTTCTTGTAGCAATTATTGTAGCACACAAAAGTGCTACCAGCACTAAACTTTCTACTAAGAAACAGCTCCAGTACTTATTAATGCCCACCCCTCCAGGCATGTATAAAGGTCAGTTCCTTGTGCTTTCTCCTATTAACTTGGCAAACTTGGGCATCCAGAGGCAATGTAGCAACTGCCTCATGTATACTGACAACCCTCTCCTCTTACCTCTCAACACTCAGACTTGTGAGAAATGCACTTATATATCCAAACTGGAAGCCATGCACTCTCCAGCCAAGACCGGAATAGCAGGTCAAGAGGAGAAGGTCAACACCCTGACCCTGAAGGCCACTCCAGTGGCTCTACTCGACAGAGGCACTAGGAACTAAGGTAGGGTGGCACGATGCCAGGGTAATCATATGGGCTAGGCCTGTAAAGGCTCAAAGGCCATTAGCCTAGTACACATCTATGAACCTATGAAGTGTGTATACATGGTCAGACTGCTGAAGTGACTGCTGGGTAAAATAGTTTATTGTGTCAATTTGGTGCTTTTATATACACAGCACAAACAACTGAAGGGGTTAATGGGGAAAGTAATTCATTAATGTGTCAGGGAAAAGCTTTTACATAATTGGATAATCCATTTGGCCATTGTATTTATTAATTTACTTTGTTTACTGGGCTAGTGCACTGATCTGAATAGACCATTTGCAGGCATAGCCCAGGTAAATAGGATCACATAAAGACATGTTCATAAGGCATTGACAAAACATATTTTCAGATACAAGGATATGATAACAAACATATGTATTCACAGACACAAGAGTGTGCTACAACATTTAGGTCAAGAAACAGTACTGAACATGTAGTCAAAACATGTCTGGGTGGGAAGAAAGGCTTAGTGACCTGTATTTTATTATTGATTTTTGGCACAGCTCAACCAAATATTTTGGACAATATTTCTGCTTTTTTCACTGTTGTGTCTTATTCTAACTAGAGGGTTGGTTAAACGAGATAAAAAGATTTACTACTTTTGGAGTAATTCTTACATGGATCAGCTAGTTAATTTACATATTTCTGACTTTGTTATTTCTGTTTATTATTATACTCAGTGCTTGGCTCAGGGGTGAATGCTTCATTTTTATGGTTTAATACTAGCAAATCTTACAGACATTTTGTTTGGGTAAGCATTTAATTTTGGACATTGTGCATAGCTAACATTCTACTGAAGGGGTTTCTTGGGTGAAGTGTTCATGATGGTGTTTGCACATACTAGGAAATGTTACTGAAGGGTTGTTTGTGGAAACGTTTCATTTTAGGTGCATGTATACCTGGACATAATTATGAGGATGTTGCTTGGGGAAATAATTCATTGTGTATCAGGGAATTGCTTGGGCATAGATGGTCTCACTGCTGAAGTGACTGCTGGGCCAATTTGTGTCATTTTGGTGCCTGTGCATACAGAATGTAAACAAATGGAGAGGTTACTGGGGACATATAGAAAGTCAGTCTGCAAATTACATTGGGTTACATTACTTATAGTACAGCACAGAAGAAAAGAAATCACTTCTGCTTGCATTATTCTATTTTTTGATTATACTGCCTGAGTGAGCTAAAGATTATCAATAGGTGAATACTGACAGCATGGAGCTACCATATTTTTGGTGCATTTCTCCTGGCTTTGTCAGTCATGTGTGGAATTTAGGTTTGAGGAAGGGCTCAGTAATATCTAAGTGTTACACTGTTTGACTGAATGACTCAGGTCTTCTTACTGATGATACTGAGTCTGTGTTACATAACACTGTAATATAATGAATGCCTACTCAACAGCTTATGTGCAGCAATTATCACCTGTGTCTCAGCATGCATACCTTTGCAGTAATGAAAGGAAGGTCATTATCACATTAGCAATGCGTGCAGTTACAATATAGCAGTGAGTCATTATCACTTGTCTGGGAAAAGTCTCAGCTGCTGTCACTGTTACTCACATAAGCAGAAGTCGTTATCACTTTGAATGCACAAGCCAGGTTGTGTTTTATTTTCTCTGCTTGGAGTCATTGCAGGCAACCCACATCATTCTTCATCAACTGCCTACCCTCCTATATATATATATATTTATGTGCATATGTGTGTATATGTTTCATTTAGGGACATGTGTATAACATCTAGTAATGAAGATGTTGGTAAGGGAAATAATTCATTTGTTTACCAGGGAAGTTCTTCTGCATACATGGTCAGACTGCTGAAGATCGTAATACAGAAACGGTGTAACCTATAGGTTATCTATAGCTCAGGTTTCAGGGATGGTTACAGATATATGCATACAACCATACATATACACACATACGCATGTGCACATGTATGAATGCAGTAAATTATGTAAGCCATACAAGGTCATTGTCTTTTCATTGCCATTGTCTTTTCCCCACCTGTTTTTCCTGGGTCAGTCTTGGTCTTTTCATATGTTGTCTTGCCAGACGTTTACAGAATTGGTTCATGCATGGCTTGATGCACAGGGTCGGTGGATCTACAATCTGCCATGACAGCATCACCACGGAAGATGTTCACCTGTTCAGAAGGGATGGTGTTCACCTAACTGAGGAGGGCATTGCATTGTTCTTGACTGACTTCCACAATGGCGTAAGGAGAACTATGCAGGATTGGTAATATGCAGCTTGTGAGAAGAATGGAAAACACCCATTACCAAGTAGGGACTGGTATGGTAAGTAAAACTCTATTAAGAAATGTGTTGTGTAAAATATATTTTTCTGAGTTTGGCAAATAACTGTGGTAAGGAGCTAGTGAAGATGCTGAGAAAGAACAACTGTTTCAGGAGAGTGCTAGCACATACAATCTAATATGTCAGTAACCATCCTGCAATACTTCTTTTTTTATTCTGCTTTTATCAGGCATGCGTAGAGTTTAGATGACAGGAAGGGCTTAGTAATACAGAACTTGATCCATTGGGACCAGTGCTAAATGGGCACATGTAAAGAGGAAAGGCATAGGTAAGGCAGATTGCTGACACTGAGGGAGGTTGTGAGACTGCAGTGGTATCAGCTGTCTGAGTGGGTAGCCAACACAGCTATTGGACAGATCAAATGACCTTGCCTGCCACTGAAGTCCCATGTCTGTCCTGGGTTCATTAGTGGAGTGGCAGTCCTTACCTTGCTTTTTCTCTTTACATGTACCCATTCAGCAGTATGTTGTCTACACCAAGAATGTGTATATTTACAATCATGTGTCTACATGGTAAAACAACTGCTTCTGAATGCTGTACACATACATATATCAGTTTTGTTAGGACTCAGGTTATGGAAATTATGATTTTTCATATTTTGGTAAATAACTTTGCAAGGGAGAATGTCAGTGTGCCAAGTAATACCTCATTTTGAAGACAGCATTGATAGTTCCAACATGGTAAAATAATTCTGAATGTATGTTGTACACATGTGCAGATATCAAAGTTTGTTTCGGACTTAGGTTATGGAAATTATGATTGTTTTTCATATTTTGGTAAATAACGTTGCAAGGGGGCATCTGAATGTGCCAAGTAATACCTCATGTTGAAGACAGCATTGCTGGTTCCAACATGGTGAAGAATTGTGACTGTATGTTGTATACATGTGCAGATATCAAAGTTTGTTTAGGACTTTGGTTATGGAAATTATGATTTTTTTTCATATTTTAGTAAATAACTTTGCAATGGAGCATCTGAGTATGCTAAGTAATACCTCATTTTGAAGACAGTATTGATAGTTCTAACATGGTAAAAGAATTGTGCCTGTATGTTGTACTTATGTGCAGATATAAAAGTTTGTTTCGGACTTAGGTTATGGAAATTATGATTTTTTCATATTTTGGTAAATAACTTTGCAAGGGAGCATATGAATGTGCCAAGTAATACCTCACTTTGAGGACAGTATTGCTGGTTTCAACATGGTAAAAGAATTGTCCCTGTATGCTGTACTCATGTGCAGATATAAAAGTTTGTTTCGGACTTAGGTTATTGAAATTATGATTTTTTCATATTTTGGTAAATAACTTTGCAAGGGAGCATGTCAGTGTGCCAAGTAATACCTCATTTTGAAGACAGTGTTGCTCCTTACAACATGGTAAAAGAACTGTGTCTGTGCACTGTACACATGTACAGATATCACAGTTTTAGTCTTGTACGAATATGAAAATTATACATTTACAATACTTCTCATTATTATGCCCATATCTTTGCAAGAGAGCATGGTGATGACACAAATAATGCATCATTTTGAAGCTGACATTCAGATGCACACCTTCTATGCTGATATGTAGGGTCTGTCTGTTACAGGTGATGAGATATTATGCTTTATTTATCAATTATGAGAAATAATATATTAATCATATTTATGTGAATATCTCTATAAAGGAGCGTCACACAGTAATGGTTATGGTATCATTTTAAAGCTGACATTCATACTAACAAATGTATGGGTCTACATCGTACATTGATCAACATATTGTGCTTTGCTTTTCCAAAAAGGTAAAAAGTATGCACAATATCAAAATTCCTTGCCAAATATTTAATAATGACTTTGATATGCACTATCAACATTTACACTGTTGGAAAGGTCAGTGCCTGCTGAATAACTTTCGTGTTTACATTTTTAGTCTAGCTCTTAATAGTTAAAAAGGTATGAACATTTGTTTTCTGTATGGTATTACAAATTGATTTTCTGAAAATGAGCTCAGGCTGCACTGTTGTTCCTATGGTGGAATTAAGCAGGCAGCTTTTCCTGAGCTGCTCCGGAGTAAATAAGTTAATAACTCTATACTGACTGTAGTTGTGAATCCTCCTTTTTTTCTTGCACACTGGCACTAAGGTATTTATTTTCCACTTATCTGGGATATGCCTTTCTCTCGATGATGCTATGAGAGCCCTTTGGAGCCATATTCCTCTAACTCACCTAATGTGACCTCATCTAAGCCAGTTGCTTTCCCCAATTTCATTTTCCTTAGTGCTGTTTTTACTTCTATTAGCGTGGGGTCCTCTTCTTCTTTCATTGCAGGCAGTGTCTGGAGCAGTACAGATTCTGTAGGGTTTTCTTCATTCAGAAGCTGCTGGAAGTACTCCGTCCATCTGCCCTTGATGCTGTGTGAACTGCTGAGCAGGTTGCTGCAGGCATTCCTTGCGAAGGATGTCTAATGACTGTTTTCTTTATCTTTCTGCCTGTGCCTTGCAACCCGAGATACGTTTCTTTGTGCCATCCACTGAGTTACTTTCCCAAAGCTGGTAAAGTGCCTCTGATGCTAATGCAACTGCTCTCTTAGCCTCTGTTAGTCAACAAATATCCATTCTTAGCCTGCTCCATCTTTTCTGTCTCCTACTTTTTTCTGCACTCCTTTCTTTTGATGACTGCCTGGACTTCTGTATTTTACCACCAACTTTTCCTTTATTTCCATCCCTAGCTCAGCCGCATATCTGTTTGATAATCCTCAAAAGTGTTGTTTTGAGGTGCTGTTGTTCTTCTTCAACTGCACATATTTCCTTTTCTTCTTGAGGTGTTAGAGCCCTGAGTATTTCCTTCAACTCTTGAGTTTTTTCTCCTATCAACTTCCAGGTCTTCAGCCTAGTTTTGATTGACCTTAAAGACTTCTCTGACATCTGCTTGCAGTTGATTGAGGTAACCAGTGGTTTATGCTGTGGGCTGACTGTTTCAGTGGGGGTGACATTGCAATTAGTGATTCTGCCCAACTGCCCTTCTGTATTAGAAAAATGTCTATCTTAGTTGCATGTTGGCTAGTCTTGTATGTGATCTTGTGACAGTCTCTCTTGCTGAACCGTACTTTGTCCACCATCAAGTCATGTGCCAGACAGAAGTTTAAAAAGGTTTCTCCTTTATTCCGATTGCATTGCTCATGTGGAATAAAGGCAGTCCCCATATCCTGTTCTGTCTATCCCAATATGTGCATTCAGGTCCCCCATTAACAACATCAACTCACATTATTCTGCTTTAGCTAGTAGGCTGTGCAACTGCTACCTGAATGCACTCTTTTCCTTGCTATAATAGCCCTGCTGTGGGGCACAAACTAAGATGATGACTATTGCCCTATCCTTACAATGGAGTCTGATTGCCATTGGTCTGCCACTAATTCTGATGATATCCATCATGGTTCTCTGAAGCCCCTCCCTCACCACAATGCCCATACCATTTCTAGTCTATCCTACCCTAAGTAGTAGACTGAATCCCAAGCCAAGTGGCTTTTCTGCACTGTTCTTACATCCTGTATCCTGAATACAGATGATGTCCAGCCTCCCCTTACCATCATGTCATCTGCTTCTAAGAGGTGTCCTGTCAGTGAACCTATATTGAGTGTAGCAATCCTTACTTCATGTTTAGTAGGTTAATTATGTTTTTTGTCCAGATTTCACTGAAAACAGCTATCCCAAGTATCCCCTGTTGAGCAACTGGATACCGGCCAGCCAGTAGCTTACTGACCCAGAACTGCTGGGTTTTATGGTGGGCACACCATGATACTAGTGGCACATAGACTCCTACCACTTTTATCATGGGTACCTGATGCAGGTCAGAGTAGGCCGAGTCCTCAGCCCACTTATCACTGGCAAATACCAAAGCCCATTTTGATGATGTTAATCAATGTGATGAAATCACCAAGAGCCAATTTTACACCTTTGAGTGGCTAGTCATGACATGGAGTGCAGTTTGTCAGCCATGTTCTCCTATCTAGAGGACACTTCATAACACAGTCGATGCTCAAAGCAGTTGGTCTATACACGTCTCCCCATCTAGAGTCTGTTCTGCTGCCCAACAACTCATTTCCTGGGTGAGTTTGAGGTGGAAACTCCTAGAATATTTTTAGGAGCAAGGAGGAATCCCACTAAGACAAAGGGAAAACATGCAAACTCTGCACAGGTATTGGCCAGAGTCAGGATCAAGCCTTGTACTTTGTGCATGGGAAGCCAAGTGCTTAATCATTACACCAGCTGGGTGTTATTTGTAATGACTAGGGGAAAACTGGGTAGGACATTGGAAAATTCCTTAACTTTTTTGATTATTGCCACAGAATCACTTGAGCTACCACCACCACCAAGCTATTACATGATAGAACAAAGTCCATAAAAGGGAAGTCACCCCTGATCATTATTAGTAAAAAAATACGAGCACTCATAAAATCAACTAAGGCCAATTTTGAGAGAAAAATTGCCATGGATTCAAAGGACAATCATAAGGCCCTTTTCAGCTATGTTAGGAATCTGGGTGGAAACTCCCAGATATGCTCAGAATTAGTCCAAAATGATACAAAAATCACTGAACCCACAGACATTGCCAACATACTGGCAGACAGGTTCAGTGCAAACTTCACCCCCCTCTCCTCCCTAAAGGAGAGATAACTATCCCAGCCGAGTGTAGCCTCCCGGACATCTCAAATGCGCAGGTGAAAGCTGCTCTCTCTAAAGCTAAAAACACAGCATCAATGGGACCAGATGGTGTCCCCGGCTGTGTGCTACACGAGCTAAATGAGGAATTAACCCCGCACATAAGGCAGCTGTTTAATCTCAGCCTTACCACAGGATACGTGCCCAAGGAGTGGCGTGACGGCAACTGTGGTCCCACTCCACAAAGGCGGCCTCACGGACCCTGGTAATTACCGCCCCATAAGCTTAACAAGTCTAGTCTGCAAAGCTATGGAGAGGATCATAATGGAGCTCATAAACAAAGATATAGGGGACTTGCAGACATTGGACCCGACCCAGTTTGGCTTTGTCAAGGGAAGATCATGCCTTTTGAACTTGGTCGACTTCTTGAAACAGTCACCAAGGCCATTGATGAGGGAAAGGCAGTCCATACAGCCTACCTTGACCTTGCAAAGGCTTTCGACACAATACCCCACTCGGGTATTGTAGAAAAACTTACCAGCTTAAATGTAAACCCATATGTCACAAGATGGGTTGCAAACTGGCTTAAGGACAGAACCCACAGGGTTAGAGTTGCTGGCGCTGTGTCAGACTCCAAGCCGGTTACAAGTGGTGTCCCACAGGGCTCGGTCCTTGGCCCCTATTGTTTGGCATCTACTTCTCAGAAGTACAGGCCAGCATGGGAGGACTTTGGCTGACAAAGTTTGCAGACGACTGCAAACTGGGCGCCATACTGGAAAGTGCATCGGACACGGATATCCTTCAGAAGGGACTCACGGAAACAGATAGCTGGTGCCAGAGCCATGGCCTGAAGTTAAACACCAAAAAATGTATAGTCATACCCTTCGGGAAAAACAAGGTAACCCCAAGCTACCATATAGGTGGCAATCCACTAAGCACAGAAGAGGTTATCAGGGACCTGGGGACCCAGGTTGACAGTGGCCTTTCTTTGACACTCACATTGCTAAAGTGGTTAGAAAGACCTTCTACATTGCCCACCTGATCATGAAGGGATTCACATCCAGATCTAGTGAGGTCATTGTTCCCCTGTACTCTTCACTTATTAGACCAATGATCGAGTGCAATGCCCCATTCGGGATGTATCTCACCAGACATCTGCAGCAATTGGAGAGACCCCAAAAGTTCCTCACCAAAAGGATAAAGGGACTCCAAAATCTGTCATATGATGCCAGATTGAAGAAACTCCAGCTCTATTCAGTCGCATACCGTCTGCTCAGAGGTGACATGTGCCTGACATACAAGGCCATGTCCAACCCGGAATTAATGGACATGCTCCACCTCAAAAAATCCAAATCCACCAAAACCACTAGAGCAAGCGACTTAAACCTTAGCACGGATATAAATAGGACGTGCTGGAGGGATAGATTTATCACTCAGAGACTCCCTATGCTGTGGAATAAAATCCCGGTCCATGTGAGGCAGAGCACCTCGCTGACTCTGTTCAAGAGAAATCTAGACCTGTGGATGGGAGATCGTAGGTTTACCCCGGGAATCATCTCTGTGTCACTGCTGGACAGAGGCACAACAAACTAATGGGCACAGTATTTTTTCATATAAGGGGTGGCGTAAGCCACAAAAATTTGGGCTAGGCTTATAAATGCCTTAGGGCAGATAGCCTAGTATAAACCTATGAACCTATGAACCTATGAACTCATGTAAACGAGACCTCTGTTTATCACTTCAGCTGAAGGACAGCATACTTAGGAATGCAGCACTCCTTTATTTGGAGATGACTCCACCTACCTGGTATAAGAATAGAACCCTCAGTCTTTTCATCTTCCAGCATCAAAGGTGAGTGTTTTATCTGTTGAGCCACTGACACTGGTGCCTATTTCAGCAAAAATCATAAGACTGAAGAAATCTAAACCACAAATCCTGTAGAGATATTAAAGATATTTTGGAAATGTTATGAACATTTGTGAAAGCACAGGAATGCTGAAACCAAGAAAAAACACAAATGCTAATATTTATATAACGCTTAATTATGCCAAGGTCAGGGGAAGATGAGGCTCAACAACTACTAGTTAAGACAGGAGGAGATGATAAAATCAGTGACGTATAATCAGTCTGTCTGGAAGGTTCCAGGAACAGATGGTATTCCTGTGGACGTTTAAAAGTTAGTTTGGAAGAAAGTAATAAAGGTCGGGAAGATTTTGTTTGATAGTACAGTAGAGAATTGAACTGCGGTGGTGGTGCTGCGGTAACGTTGTCGCCTCACAGTTAGACATTGCCTGTTCGATTCTCAGAGTATCTTCTGTGTGGCGACATGCGTGAATGGGTGTTCCTTCAGTGAAGGTTGTGCGTTAGGCCCGGCAACCCAGCACGTAAAAATCTACTGTCAATCATTAGCGGACCGGAGTTCCACTGTGGCGGCCCCTAACTGGGAAAAGCCGAAAGACACAAACAGTACAGTAGAGAATTGATTATCAGAACTAACTGGGACCTAGGGTAGTTTGGATAATCAAACATACATTGAATCAGATAAAACATTACGAAAATATTGTTTTTATCTGAATGCAGGGAATACACTTTTTAACCCATTCAGTTTACATACTGAGAATTTATGATTTTTTCCTACCCCAAAACTTCGGAAGGCTGCATTTGGATAATTGACATTTCAGACAACTGACATTCAGGTAATTGACTCTCTACTGTATTTTCAAAGATGGGGAAGCACTATCTTGGAAGAAAGTTGTTATGGCTCTTTTTACCAAAAGAGGGTAAAGTCCCATCAGACCCACTTTCATATAGACCCATTTCAATTCTAAACCATGATTATAAAACGTTTATGGCTATACTAGCTAAAAGAATGGCAAAGGCTTTGACAAAATTAATAGATGGATTAATATGGTTATCTGGAGGCAAACATCTGACAACATTAATAGAACAATAATGATCCAGAGGGGACAGAATGTAAGAAAATACCTGTGTTGTTGGTGGGTCTTGATACAGAGTAAGCTGGGATTTTATGAGTAGGGCAATGGAAGCATTTGCATTCCCTGATACATTAAGGTTAATTAGGGGGATATATGAGTGATCAGAGGCAACAAATTAAAGTGGGAGAATTCCTCTGTGATTAAGTTGTGTTCCAACAGAGAAAACGGGGGAGGGGTCCTCTTTCTCCTTTTTGCTTTATGTTTAGAGCCATTGGTAAAGAAAACAAGGGAGTCAGATTTTGAGGATGTAATGGGTATGGTATTCAAGAAAAGTTGGCTTTATTTGCAGATATTACTTTGTACTTGATAAATTCAGAAAAGGATATTTCTATTTTGTGGAACATATTGAGACAGTTTCAAGTCTTTCAGCATATAAAATTAATGGAAAAGGCTACAGAAGTAAATTATGTACCCACACACAAACTGACTCATCAATACCATATTTATAGGGACAAAATATGATGAAGTATTAAGGAGTACGGATTAAATAGGCTTCTGTAATGGCAGCTACGGATATGTGTGAAGAGGTTAAACAAAAGATAATACAAAACTGAAAAACTGGAGCCTCCTGTTTATTGACAGGGATAGTAAGATAAAAGCAATGAAAATGTTTTTAGTTCCATCAGTTTTATAAACAAGTCAGGCACATTTTTATCAATAGAGGAGAAGTCGTTAATAAAAAGTTGAATGAATTTATCTAGGAGGGGAAGGCTTAAGTGGGATAAGTTGATCCTCCCAATAAAACAAGGTGGTTTACATGACTTGAAGGGATATTTTAGAGATATGCAGTTACAACTTATATACATAGCACAAGCAGAAAGTTATAATTCAAAGTGGACAGGAATGATGATAAAATGAGGGCAGAGTAGGATTTTGGATGCAGATCCTTGAGGAGAACAATAACAATCATAAAGAATATTACATTCATGAAGTTTTAGAAAGTATTTTAAGAACTAGGCCAAAACAGGAATGGAGAAAATATTTTGCCAATAGGGATGACTGCAAGTAAGAGTACAGAAAATAGGCAAGAGCGGCTGGAATTTACCGGAAAGAAACCAGCAAAGGGAGCAAGGTATTTGAGCAAATAACTAGAGAGGGGAAAGTAAAAGAGTGGGATGAGGCAAAGAAGAAGTTTGGACTGCAGATTAGAGACTGTCTTCCCATCCAGGGATTGCTATCAGAGTACAGGCAAACAGAAAGGGATAAGGGAGTCCTAAGTGAAAGACCTGCTCTGATAGAGTTTAAGTTGAACCTAGAAGTGAAGCTGCTGCTCAAAAAGAGATAGCAGGGCATATAAAATATTACACCATAACTATAAAATTCAGTCAGAAGAGGTTAGAAAAGATGGGGAAGAGAGACTGGAAAAGCAATTGCCAAGGGAACAATAGAAGGACATACGTATACCTCCCAAATATGCAACAAAGTTCAGAAAGTTCATGATTCTTGCTTGGAAGTATTTGCATAGGTATTTTTACACACCAAGAAGACTTCAAAGAATTTTTCCTGAGGTAGATAGCAAATGTTGGAGGTGTGATGAAGATGAAAGAGGCAAATGTGAACATGTTTTTTGGGCATATATTGGCCTGTCATATTTTAAACGTTGCCAACAGAATATTCTGTCAAATAATGGGAAAGCAGCTGACTGCAACTAATGCTACAATGTTTTTGAGCTGGTACACAGGATCTGAAATGCATAAACATATTAAGACCTTATCAAGCTTAATTCCATTGGCTGCCCAAAAAAGCAATTACTGGAAAATGGAAATCATACACTACACTAACTGCATTAAAAGTAATGAATATCATTGAAGAGATGAAAGAAACTGGAAGAGGGATCTTCAGAAAAGGGAAGAAGTAAATTACATAGAAATAAAAGGAACTGGTGGGAACAATACATACAAAATAATATTCAGGAGGAGAAGTGATATTTAAGGAAAGACAGGAACTGACCAATGTATGCAACATTTGACTAAATCAGAGTTACATGAAGAAAGACAGCATATATGTAATATTTAATGTATGTAAAAAATGTTAATGTGGTTTGTTCTCTTTTCCATTAATGTTTGTATCCCCATCTCATAAATGATAATTTGACAAAGGTGCTTAAAAAAAGAATGAAAAAAGATACACAATACAAGTCTAAGCAGGACACTATCTTAGAAACAATTTGCTGAAATGGCCCTTATTGCTTTAGAAGAAGGTTAACTGCGACTAATAAAATCATGACCAAATGCATTTTCTGAGGTGTAAACAGCTAAAGACACTGCCGACTGCTCTCCTTTTCTAACAAGTATCACTCTGGTATCTTTAACTTGGGCAGGAGACTAGTTCAAGCAAGTCCGGTCTAAAACTTTAGGAGTCAGGCTGGATGGGCAGAGGTGTGCCAAAAGTGAACTCCTATCCATGGTAAATGCCACTACACCACGGATACTGACAATGAAAAATCTAGTTGTCTTAATTTTGCCCAAGGATGCTTCACTTTGATCAGGATATATGAGTATGGTGTGGGAGTTGTCATGTATTACTGGTATACTAAAATTGGACTTTCTTGTCTTTCTTATCAGTGATCAGAAGTTGGAGATACAATTCTTTGCTACACAACTGATGTATGTGGGTCAGAGTGTACAGCATCAATGATTTCTAGAGCACTTCATTCTTGAGTATTACCCATAAATCTCCTCATGTAGCTATGGAACGGTATTATTTTCTTCCATTTTATGCACAGCCTTAAGCTTACAGGTAGGCACAGCTGAGTGGAATGAACTGTTAGGATGTTTTGGGCTACACTGAGATTGGATTTAATTTTCAAACAGTGCACTCACTCTTGTTCACATGAATGATGGACTACATCTATAAACAGGTCAGAGGGGACAGATCAAGAAATTTGCTGTATGTAGAGGATGTAGCCCTACAAATAAATGATGAAAAGGAACTTCAACAAATGATACAGAACTAGAATGCAAAACTGAAAGCACATAGCAGAGTATAGACAATACAGTAGTCATGGCAGGAAAAGGGGAAATCTGAAGAAGCTGAAAATCGACATATCAGGAAAACAGTGGAGCAGCTTAACAGCTTCAGGTGTCTGGAAGGTGTGGTAGAGAAGGGATGTCTAAAGGAGTAGGTCAAAGCTAGTAATCAAGGGTGCTACAGCCAACTGGAGCAAAATATCAAGGGTAGTGTGTGACATGACAGAAGAATGACAAAGTTACTGAAAAGTAAGGGGTCTAAAAAAGTAGTGGGTGCAGTACTTCTACATGGCACAGAAACCTGGGCACTGAAGGCAGAGAAGCTGAGGAACTGAAGTGATAAACATGAAGTACCTGGGATGGGGTTAAAGGATACAGGCTATGAGACACAAGAAGAAATGAGGACATCAAAGTGGAAGCCAAAGTAGCCCTAATTAGAGAGAAGACCACAGAGAGGAGATGACTGTGCTTTGGTCACATGTGCAGGAAAGCCAAGATTTGAGATGATTTGATAAACCAGGTTTGGGAGACAAAGGAAGAAGGCAAGCAGGGCCAAGGACATCTAGCCAAATTAAGGAATACCTGTGAGTCAGACATGACTGCTGAAGAAGTTAGGAGAGAGAAGAAGTCAGAACTGACAGAGGTGGCAGCAGTTAATGCAACACCGTGACATAATATAAAACAGGAAAAAGAGGATTAATGATAATGATGTAGAGCCTTTTTTATCTACACAGTTTGTTCTACAGTTTCACCACATTACAAATATATAAAATTACACGCATTACAAAAACCACACTTAAACATACCATTACTTTTGTTAGTGTGCACCAATGCTTTTTTGTGTTGTCATTCTCTAAAAATTTCTTAATAAACATGTATTTTTACAAAGTTTGGTGACAAACCAACAACATGAGATACATCAGTATTCCCTTTAAAAATCTTCCAATTTTCACTGTCATTTGCAGAATAAAACTATTAAAGTTAGATTTTTCACTACTTACAGTTATCTTAGGCATACCTCCCACCAAAATTTGAATTGGAAGGACCACATATCAATTTAAGGCATGTGACAGAGTAATTGAAGTGATTGTAACTCTATGGGCTTAATATATATTGCAATCTGTTTACATTGTGATGCTTTTTATATAGGTATGACCACAAGAAAATTATCTAAAATTATTAAAGAGCATTTATATGCCATTAACGTTAATGATGGCAATAATGTGTTGTTTGTGCAAACATGGGTGCATACTAACAAAAGTAATGGTATGTTTAAGTGTGTTTTTTTTGTGATGCCTGTAATTTTATTTTTCTGTTTTGGAACATTTGCCTTTTGATTAGAGAGGGGATGTTATACTAAACAGCTTTTAAAAAAGGAAACTTTATGGCAGTTAAAAATGCAAGCAGATAAGTTTCTGGGTTTAAACAAAACTATTTGTATTAAATGTTTTTGTAATGTGGTGCCTTTTTAAAGCTTTAAGCTTTTATTAGTTTTTTGATTATTATGTAATAATTGGGAGATGAAGTTGATTGGTTCTATTGTTTTACGTAAACTAATTGAATGTCTAAGTTATTTATTCTGATGAAGTCCTTTAATGGATGAAAGTGCCTAATAAAACTACTGCAAAGGTTCTATTTCTTCTGTTTTTGCCCACCAGTGGATGATTTTATTTGGATATACAACCCAGTCCTACAAACACATGGGAATTTGGGGGATGCTAGTGGATACTTAAACTAGGTTTCAATGAGCACACATCCATACATACTTCAGAGATAAGAAATTCGCAAGACTGCACATCTTACTTAGACTACGGGAATTAAGGAGAGGCACTTGAATGTTAAAAATGGCATCAGGCAGGATATTTATTAAACTGTACTTTTCTCAAAAAACTTGACTCAGTTGTACATTGAAGAAGCAAACACCAACGCTGCAGCAAGATTCTAACAAAATGCAAAGAGGAAAGGAAGCAGACACTTAAATATGCACCCTCAAGACATACACACTAAACTTAAATGTACTGCCCACAAGGCAGAAGGATCAATGCTCAGAAGTCATTGCGATGAAGAACACTGAAGACCTCATTAAAAAAAGCTAAAAAGTACATAAACTCTAAAATCAGTAATGGTAACTTTGGCCTTTTACAGATGCTTCTTTACCTTATGTGTGGCAAGAGATTAAACGAGTGGTCCTTTTTGTACAGGATTGTAGGTAAATGGAAGATATGAGGTAAACGGAAAGTTTTAGATGTCACTCTCCAAGTCCTGCTGGCTTTAGGCTTAGAGGTAGAGGAAGATGGATCATGCCTCCCAGATTTTATGCTCTTCATAGTCTGTACAGGTAACTCCTCTCTATAGTACCTGTATGTTCTTCATAACCTGCACAGGTATGTCTGATCCCCCATTATCATTATATCCTTCACAGTCTCCACAGCTATGCCTGTTCCCCTATAATGCATTAGTATATCCTTCACAGTCTGCACAGGTATGATTGTTCCCCTATAATGTATTAGTATATCCTTCACAACTTTCATAGGTATGTCTGTTCTCCTATTATCAGTACATCCTTCACAGTCTGCACATGTATTTCTGTTCTCGTATTATCAATATACCTTTCAGAGTCTTCACAGGTATGTCTGTTCCCCTATTGTCAGGATACCCTTCACAGTCTGCACAGGTATGACTGTTCCCCTATTATCAATATACCCTTCACAGTCTGCACAGGTATGTCTGCTCCCCTATTGTCAGTATACCCTTCACAGTCTGCACAGGTATGTCTGCTCCCCTATTGTCAGTATACCCTTCACAGTCTGCACAGGTATGTTTGTTCCCCTACAATGTATCAGTATATTGTACACAGTATGTACAGGATTGTCTGTTCCCCCATAATGTATCAATATATTGTTCACAGTCTACACAGGTATGTCTGTTTCCCTATAATGTATTAGTGAATCCTTCACAGTCTGCACAGGTATGTCTGTTCCCCTATTATCAGTATACCCTTCACAGTCTGCACAGGTATGTCTGTTCCCCTATTATCACTATACCCTTCACAGTCTGTCTGCACAGGTATGTCTGTTCCCATATTATAAGTATACCCTTCACAGTCTACAAAGGTATGTCTGTTCCCCTATTATCAGGATACCATTCACAGTCTGCACAGGTATGTCTGTTCCCCTATTATCAATATACCCTTCACTGTCTGCAAAGGTATGTTTCTTCCCCCACAATATATCAGTATATTATTCACAGTATATACAGGACTGCCTGTTCTGCTACAGTGTATTAGTATCCCCTTCACAGTCTGCACAGGTATGTTTGTTCCCCTATTATGAGTACAACCTTCACAGTCTGCACAGGTATGTATGTTCCCCTATTATCAGTATACCCTTCACAGTCTACACAAGTATGTCTGTTCCCCTATTATCAGTATACCCTTCACAGTCTGTTGTGAGGTTTGTTCCTCTGCAGTGTATCAGTGTATTGTTGACAGTCTGCACACGTATGTCTGTTCCCCTATAATTGATCAGTATATTGTTCACAGTCTGCTCCCCTATTATCTGTATACCCTTCACAGTCTGCACAGGTATGTCTGTTCCCCTATTATCAGTATACCCTTCACAGTCTGCACAGATATCTTTGTTCCCCCTCAAGGTATCAGTATATTGTTCACATTATGTATAGGATTGTCTGTTCCCCTACAGAGTATTAGTATATCCTTCAGACTCTGCACAGGTATGTTTGTTCCCCTACAATGTATCAGTATATTGTTCACAATATGTCTGTTCTGCTACATTGTATTAGTATACCCTTCACAGTCTGAACATGTATGTTTTCCCCTGCAACGTACCAGTATATTGTTCACAGTCAGCACAGGTATGTCTGTTCCCCTATTATCAGTATACCCTTCATAGTCTACACAAATATGTCTGTTCCCTTATTATCAGTATACCCTTCAGAGTCTGCACAGGTATGTCTGTTCCCCTATTATCAGTATACCCTTCACAGTCTGCACAGGTATGTCTATTCCTCTATTATCAGTATACCCTTCACAGTCTGCACAGGTATGTCTGTTCCCCTACAATGTATCAGTATATTGTTCACAGTATATACAGGACTGTCTGTACTGCTACAGTGTATTAGTATACCCTTCACAGTCTGCACAGGTATGTCTGTTCCCCTATTATCAGTATACTGTTCACAGTCTGCACAGCTATGTTTGTTCCCCTACACTGTATCAGTATATTCTTCACAGTATGTACAGGATTGTCTGTTCCACTATAATGTATCACTATATTGTTCACAGTCTGCACAGGTATGTCTGTTCCCCTATTACTATTATCAGTATACCCTTCACAGTCTGCACAGGTATGTCTGTTCCCCTACAATGTATCAGTATATTGTTCACAGTATATACAGGACTGTCTGTACTGCTACAGTGTATTAGTATACCCTTCACAGTCTGCACAGGTATGTCTGTTCCCCTATTATCAGTATACCCTTCACAGTCTGCACAGGTATGTCTATTCCTCTATTATCAGTATACCCTTCACAGTCTGCACAGGTATGTCTGTTCCCCTACAATGTATCAGTATATTCTTCACAGTATGTACAGGATTGTCTGTTCCACTATAATGTATCACTATATTGTTCACAGTCTGCACAGATATGTATGTTCCCCTATTATCAGTACATCTTTCACAGTCTGCACAGCTGTGTTTGTTCCCCTACAATGTATCAGTATATTATTCACAGTCTGCGCAGGTATGTCTGTTCCCCTACTGTCAGTATACCCTTTACAGTCTGCACAGGTATGTCTGTTCCCCTATTGTCAGTATACCCTCCACAGTCTGCACAGGTATGTCTGTTCCTCTACAATGTATCAGTATATTGTTCACAGTATGTACAGGATTGTCTGTTCCCCTACAACGTATTAGTATATTCTTCACAGTCTGCACAGGTATGTTTGTTCCCCTACACTGTATCAGTATATTGTTCACAGTATGTACAGGACTGTCTGTTCTGCTACAGTGTATTAGTATACCCTTCACAGTCTGCACAGGTATGTCTGTTCCCCTACAATGTCTCAGTATATTATTCACAGTCTGCAAAGGTATGTCTGTTCCCCCTATTACCAGTATAGCCATCACAGTTTGCACAGGTATGTGTGTTCCCCTATTGTCAGTTATACCCTTCACAGTCTGCACAGGTATGTCTGTTCCCCTATTACTATTATCAGTATACCCTTCACAGTCTGTACAGGTATGTTTGTTCCCCTACAATGTATCAGTATATTGTTCACAGTATGTGCAGGATTGTCTGTTCCCCTATAATGTATCACTATATTGTTCACAGTCTGCACAGATATGTCTGTTCCCCTATTTTCAGTATACCTTTCACAGTCTGCACAGGTGTGTGTTGTCCCCCTACAATGTATCAGTATATTGTTCACAGTATGTACAGGATTGTCTGTTCCCCTACAACGTATTAGTATATTCTTCACAGTCTGTACAGGTATGTTTGTTCCCCTACAGTGTATCAGTATATTGTTCACAGTATGTACAGGACTGTCTGTTCTGCTACAGTGTATTAGTATACCCTTCACAATCTGTACAGGTATGCTTGTTCCCCTACAATGTATCAGTATATTATTCACAGTCTGCAAAGGTATGTCTGTTCCCCCTATTATCAGTAAACCTTCACAGTCTGCACAGGTATGTCTGTCCCCTATTATCAGTATACCCTTCACAGTCTGCACAGGTATGTTTACTCCCCTGCAGTATATAAGTATATTGTTCACAGTATGTACAGGACTGTCTGTTCTGCTACATTGTATTAGTAAACCCTTCACAGTCTGCACAGGTATGTCTGTTCCCCTATTATCAGTATACCCTTCACAGTCTGCACAGGTATGTTTGTTCCCCTACAATGTATCAGTATATTGTTCACAGTATGTACAGGACTGTCTGTTCTGCTACAGTGTATTAGAATACCCTTCATAGTCTTTACAGGTATTTCTGTTCCCATATAATATATTAGTATATCCCCTTCATAGTTTGTACAGGCGTACCTATTCTCATGTTCATAGGTTCATAGGTTAGTACTAGGCTAACTGCCCTTATGGGCCATTTTTAAGCCTAGCCAATTACCGCATTTCAGAATCAAACACTGCACCTTGTGTTTCTAAGGTAAGCACCTTAACCATTATGCCAACCTCCCACCCTAATGTAATGCACTAGTATATCCTTGATAGCTTACACAGGAGTGTGTACTCCCCTGTAAAGTATTAATATATCCTTCACAGTCTGCAGAGGTATGTTTGTTCCCTTATAATATATTAGTATATTATAAGTATATATATATTAGTAGACCATTCCATAGCACAACTACTGCTTTACTAACCTTTACTGACTCTATAAACAAAAATCGTAACAACAATACTTTCTCTTCTGCTCTATTTATTGACCTTTCAAAGGCCTTCGACATGGTGAACCACAACTTACTCATTGAAATCCTAAAAGCCCAATCACTTGACTCACAATCTCTACTATGGTTTAAATCCTATCTTGAAAACAGACAGCAGGCAGTCCTTTGGAATAATACCCTTTCTTCTTCCCTCCCTGTGAACATCGGAGTACCTCAAGGCTCCATTTTAGGTCCTCTTCTCTTTTCATTATTTATTAACAATCTACATGCCAAAATTCCTCAAGCCACTTGCTTTCAATATGCTGATGACTCAACATTAATTTGCTCTGCCAAGTCCATAAACTCTCTCCAATTCCAGACCCAAACAGTATTAAATAGTGTTGAAAATTGGTTCATGCAACACTGCCTCCTTCTGAACCCTAAAAAAACAAAACTGCTACTCTTTGCTCCTACTCTTAAGTCACCTCTACCAAATTTCATAATAACCTCTAACAATGGCACAAATATAGTCCCTGACACCACAACCCGTTTACTGGGTGTTACAATTGACAACACCCTTAGCTTTGATGACCATATTAACTCAACAATAAAAACTGTCAACAAAAAACTAGGCTCCCTCTACAGACTCAAACCCTTCCTTACCCCCCCCAGCAAGAATTACTATTGCTCAGACTCACCTATCATCTACCCTGTTCTATGCTTCTGCAATTTATACTAATCTGTCTAGAAATAACATTACTAAACTTTCCACCTGTTATAATAATATAGCCAGATTTGCTACCAGTTCCCCCTATAGAACACACCACTGTCACAACCTCAAACAACTGGGATGGCTACAACTGGATAACAAATTACTCTATCAGCAACTTGTTATCACTCAAAAACTACTCTATCACCCTAATAATACCCCAATCCTTACTAATCTAATCACCCCCTACAAAAATCTCCCTACACTTTGCTCAGCTAACAAATTTCTAGTTTCTTCTGTCAAATCTAACAACAAAGCAGGGGACTCGCTCTTCTCCAACACAGTGGGAAAAAGCTGGAATCAACTCCCTAGTGAACTTTCCTCTCTTGCTTCCACTCAACTATATAAAAAGCATCTTATAGAATATCTAAAGAACCGTTGGCTTTGTCCCTGCTCCAACCCTAATTGATTAGACCCAATATACAAGAATTACACCAGAACCTGGTTCCTATTGTTCTTTCCTTTCTCGCATCTACTCCCACCTGATAAGAATTAACTTTAACCAGCATCTGATAACTCACTGCTCTCTCCCTTATATAACCCTCTCTGACCTCTAAACCTCTTTTCTACTCTCCCAACTCTTCTCTTCTCCACTGCTTTATATAAAAAAAAAAAAAAACACGATGTTATATTTTTTGGAATTCTTTTTTTATAAGTATCTCATCCTCAAATTAAACAAAGTGTTTTTAAATAGATGTAATTTTTTACTGCATATTGTAAACTTGTCTCTGCTACTGCTTGGAGCTTTTCTCCCTGGGCCTCTACTGAAAATGGACATATATCCAGATAGACTAGCCCAGTCAACAAATGTAAATAAATAAATAAATAAATAAATAGTATATCCTTCACAGTCTGCATAGGTATATTTGTTCCCATATAATGTATTAATATGTATCCTTCACAGTATGCACAGGTATGTTTGTTCCCATATAATATAGTAGTATATCGCCTTCATAGTTTGCACAGGCATACCTATTCTACTGTAATGCACTAGTATATCCTTGATAGCTTACACAGGAGTGTGTACTCCCCTGTAAAGTATTAATATATCCTTCACAGTCTGCACAGGTATGTTTGTTACCACATAATATATTAGTATATCCCCTTCATAGTTTGCACAGGTGTATATATTCTCCTGTAATGCAATAGTATATCCTTCATAGCTTACATAGGATTATTAAATATATCCTTCACAGTCTGCACAGGTATGTTTGTTCCCATATAATATATTAGTATATCCCCTTCATAGTTTGCAGAGGTGTACCTATTTTCCTTTAATGCACTAG
Source organism: Protopterus annectens (assembly GCF_019279795.1). Taxonomy (NCBI): domain Eukaryota; kingdom Metazoa; phylum Chordata; order Ceratodontiformes; family Protopteridae; genus Protopterus; species Protopterus annectens. The sequence goes on along the minus strand of NC_056726.1, from coordinate 1,224,679,984 downwards.
TATATCCTTGCTAGCTTATACAGGAGTGTGTACTCCCCTGTAAAGTATTAATATATAATTTACAGTCTGCACAGGTATGTTTGTTCCCATATAATATATTAGTATATCCCCTTCATAGTTTGCACAGCCATACCTATTCTCCTGTAATGCACTAGTATATCATTGATAGCTTACACAGGAGTGTGTACTCTCCTGTAAAGTATTAGTATATCCTTCACAGTCTGCACAGGTATGTTTGTTCCCATATAATATATTAGTATATCCCCTTCATAGTTTGCACAGGTGTATATACTCTCCTGTAATGCACTAGTATATCCTTGATAACTTACACAGGAGTGTGTACTCCCCTGTAAAGTATTAATATATCCTAACAGGATGAAGAATGGAAAGGCTGTTGGTCCAGATGACATACCTATGGAAGCTTGGAGGTGTTTAGGAGAAATGGCAGTGGAATTTTTAACCAGATTGTTTAATGAAATCTTGGAAAGTGAGAGGATGCCTGAGGAGTGGAGAAAAAGTGTTTTGGTACAGATTTTTAAGCATAAGGGTGATGTGCACAGCTGTAGTAACTACAGCAGGATAAAAATGATCAGTCACAGCATGAAGTTAGGGTTAAGAGTAGTGGAAGCTAGGTTACGAAGGAAGGTGATGATTAGTCATCAGCAGTATGGTTTCATGCCAGGAAAGAGCACTACATATGCGATGTTTGCTTTGACAGTGCTGATGCAGAAGTATGGAGAAGGTCAGAAGGAGTTGCATTGTGTCTTTGTGGACTTACAGAAAGCATATGACAGGGTGCCTAGAGAGGAGTTGTGGTATTGTATGAGGAAGTCGGGAGTGGCAGAGAAGTATGTAAGAGTGGTATAGGATATGTACAAGGGTAGTGTGACCGCGGTGAGATCTGCAGTAATACTGACAGATGTGTTTAAGGTGGAGGTGGGATTACATCAAGGATCAGCTCTGAGCCCTTTGTTATTTGCACTAGTGATGGACAGGTTGACAGACAAGATCAGACAGGAGTCCCCGTGGACTATGATGTTTGCAGATGATATTGTGATATGTAGTGAGAGTAGAGAACAGGTTTAGGAGACCCTGGAGAGGTGGAGATATACTCTAGAGAGGAGAGGAATGAAGGTCAGCCAAACTAAGACAGAATATATGTGTGTGAATGAAAGGGAGGATAGAGGAATGGTGAGGATGCAGGGAGTAGAGTTGGCAAAGGTGGATGAGTTTAAATACTTGGGATCAACAGTTCAGAGTAATAGCAAGTGTGGAAGAGAGGTGAAGAAGAGAGTACAGGCAGGGTGGAGTGGGTGGAGTAGAGTGTCAGGAGTGATTTGTGACAGACGAGTACCAGTAAGAGTGAAAGGGAAGTTCTACAAAAGGGTAGTAAGACAAGCTATGTTATATGGGTTGGAGACAGTGGCATTGACAAAAAGGCAGTAGTCAGAGCTGGATGTGGCAGAGTTAAAGATGTTAAGATTTGCACTGAGTGTGATGAGGGTAGACAGGATTAGGAATAAGTATATTAGAGGGTCAGCCCAGGTTGGACACTTTGGAGACAAAGCCAGAGAGGCAAGATTGTGTTGGTTTGGACATGTGCTGAGGAGGGATGCTGGGTATATTGGGAAAAGAATGCTAAGGATGAAGCTGCCAGGTAAGAGGAAAAGAGGAAGGCCTAAGATAAGGTTTATGGATGTGGTTAGAGAGGACATGCAAGTGATTGGTGTGACAAAGCAAAATGCAGAGGACAGGAAGGAATGGAAATAGGTGATCCACTGTGGTGACCACAAACCGGGAAAAGCCGAAAGAAGAAGAAGAAGTCTGCACAGGTATGTCTGTTCTTCTATAATGTATTAATATATCCTTCACAGTCTGCACAGGTATGTTTGTTCCTATATAATATATTAGTATATCCCCTTCATAGTTTGCACAGGTGTATCTGCTCTCCTATAATGCATTAGTATATCTTACACAGGAGTGTGTATTCCCATATAAGGTATTAATATAGCCTTCACAGTCTGCTCAGGCATGTTTGTTCCCATATAATATATTAGTATACCCCTTCATAGTTTGCACAGGTGTATAAATTATCCTACAATGCATTAATATATGCTAGATAGCTTACACAAGAGTGTGCATTCCCCTCTAAGGTATTAATATATCATTTACAGTCTGCATAGGTATGTTTGTTCCCATATAATGTATTAGTAAATCTTTCATAATTTACACAGGTGTATCTGTTCCCTATATTGTATTAGTATATTATTCCTAGTCAGCACAGGTATATTTGTTCCCATATGATGTATCAGTATATATTTCACAGGCTGCACAGTTATGTATATTCCGCAGTAATGCATGTAATGGACAGATACAGCAGTGCCATGTATTGCTTGCATAGCTGTGTTTTATACCCATTTACCCTCCCCACACTAGTATACACATTGTGCTAAACATGCTTCATATACTGGTGAACCTTAGATTACTGACTGCATGCTTGTGTTCTTGGCATCCATATGCATGTATCTATATGCACCTTCACCTCTCAGCTGTACTTGTCATGAAAGTGTTACATAATGAACATGCATCACAAACTGCCACAAATTGCAATGACATAGTCTGTCAGTCATTCCTGCACGTTGTGATGACCTGCGCCACTACTAACATGAAGCCATCCTAAACATGTCCCTTGTGAACTTGGAACTGGCTGCTTTCCTTATTTCTTTCTATGTACTTTTCTCATATTCCTTTTCATGCTGCCTCAGTTGACATTTGTTAAAGCCTCATGTCCCACTCTAATTATGCAGTATGCACACTACCACACATTCATGTACACCTCTGTTAGATATACATATTTAGACATTTATAAAACAAGTGCATATTAGTACTGCACATAACAGAGTGCTAAAAAGATTAATAATCTGCAAAGTTTAGTCCATTAATCAGACTTTAGTTTTAGAAAGGCACCAAAAAGCAGAAGCGAGAAACTGCAACACAAACATCTGCATTTAATTTTTCAGTGGCAAGCCTTGCCTGTATTCGAACACAGGGGGAGTGGTGCCTTGTATAAAGTCACTTCAGTAAAAGAGCAGTAACTAACATTTATGTGTGTGATTGAATTCTGAAGGAGCACTTCAATTTCCACAGTTTGCAGCAGTACAGTTTCCCAGATTTCTGGATCTGGAGTGAGACTGCCATACAGGAAGGAAGCAGTGCCACAAATTCTCCAGGTCGGTGAATTCTCAGGTTTTGAATCTGCAACTGCCAGCTTTGTTTCACTAACTTTGCAATCAACTAGAGACATTTTCTAACCATCTACAGTAAGCAGCGTGGCCAACTGTGTCTCTATGGACTTGGTAAGAAATCTTTTGTGTATTTACATGCAGTATGGATGCCGGTAAAGAGGGTAGTAAACGCAGTATTACTCAATGTGTTAATTTTGGACAGACTACAGAGTTTGTATAAACAGCATATTAGCAAATGTAAAACATTATTAGGGCAAGTAGATAGCCAGGAATTACGTAAATAGATTATGTTTGGCTGGTATCTTAAACAGAAAAAAATCTGTGGTATGACAGTAAATGTTTATTGTGTGAATAATATGAAACTGCTTTCTGTGCACAATGTCATAAAAATATAGTGCAGACCATTGCTAGCAAGTTGACTTACAAAAAAACATCTTCTGATAATAAAGTAACAGAAAATGGTAATGCTCTTACATTGCATCCAGATGTTAAACAGTTAAGTCCTGTCACCACACATTAAATCCTGCAGATAGACTAGTGGTGGACCGTAGCTGGGATAGCTACTAAAGTTCAAAAAAATGACACGGATATATAAAACTTGAATTATGTCACTGATAAAACAGAACGAAAAAAAGATGAAAAAACACTCCTTTTAAATCCACAGAAACCTCACTGCTTCGCCGAATTGGCAAGATGTTGAACTAAAGTGTAACAAAAAGACTGTTACACACTGATGTTTAGCAGTTCAAAAGTAAAGTAGGACTAAATCTGTTTATATCCCAGGCATATACATTCCTATAACTCTTCCAAATGATGCAAAGTAACTTGAACACAACTCACAACAGTCTGTGTGGGAGACCACAACAAGCATAAAAAGTACCTTAGAATGTTTGTAAAAGCTGATGAAATGTTGTAGAGCAAATGCCTGGTTGCTCAGGAAGTCCTGACTATCCGTATAGCTTGTGGTAGAGAAAACCCAATCCAATACTTTGTAGTTAGAAAAACACAAGAAGCTTCCCTTTGCAAATTCAATAGTTCCAGACTTGCAGGAAGCAAATGAAGCACTAGCACAATTGCTATGTAAACAAACTCAGAAGTTCCAAACTCATACACTGTTATACACTGATGTTTAGAAGTTCAAAAGTAAAGTAGGATTAAATCTGTTTATATCCCAGGCATATACATTCCTGTAACTCTTCCAAATGATGCAAAGTAACTTGAACACAACTCACAACAGTCTGTGTGGGGAGACCACAACAACCATAAAAAAGTACCTTAGAATGTTTGTAAAAGCTGATGAAATGCCTGGTTGCTCAGGAAGTCCTGACTATCCGTTTAGCTTGTGGTAGAAAACCCAATCCAATACTTTGTAGTTAGAAAAACACAAGAAGCTTCCTTGGCAAACTCAATAGTTCCAGACTTGCAGGAAGCAAATGAAGCACTAGCACAATTGCTATGTAAACAAACTCAGAAGTTCCAAACTCATAGGAAGCAAAAAAGGCGCTGTAGACTGAAAATAAATCCTTTATTACAACGATAACATTCCTTAAGCACTAGTTGAGCGCTTTCATCTGCACCATCGCAGACTTCATCAGAACTAGTGCAAAACATTTAATTAACTCATTTAAAAACAGTTTTTGGCGCCAAAACTTTGTTACTCAATTTAAAGAAACAGTACTCCATTTGTAACATAACTTATATTGGACCTATATAAAAACCTATAAATCTTGGTGATATACATACCAAAAGTAAATACAAATGTATATATAATTATAAATATTAATTTTAAAAGTCACTAAAAATAATTATTCATATGGTATTGTGATTGAAATACTAAAACATGAATTAAATTCACTATGTGTACTTACATTTCATCAAATATTGCAGCCATAAAAATATTATATATCAAGAATTAAAAATGGTTTTATACTTATAAAATCGTTAATACCTGGATTCCTGGTGGAATCAGTTAAAATCTGCCACTTGCTTTCTTTACAGGCCAGTCTTGTTTTCCAATCCCTCCAAAAGGAATTTCCTTCACCTCATCTATTATCATAAAGGAGAATGTGTGTCCCTCACCATATTCCTTGATGTGTCTGTATAGGCATTTTACTATCCATTTTCCTAATTTTATAATAATGCTCATAAATACGTTTCTTTAACTCTCTTTCTGTTTTGCCTATATAATAGGCTGGACATTTTGCACAGAGCTAAATATACTATGTGCTTGGTGCTGCAATTTCCACCTATGCTCCTAATTTTACTGTGATTAATGTCATTCAAAACAATATCACTGTTGGTGTTTATATGTGTACATTGTTTGCATCTTCCGCACTTTCTGGTGAAAACCTTGTCTTTATTATTGTTTCTGCCTTTCCCTAACTTGGAATGTTCCAGTAATCTTTTATGTTGGGACCAGTTTTGTATACTATCTTAGGTTCCTCACCCAGTATATTTTTGTTGACATCTGATACTGTGATAATGTCCCAATATTTCTTTATAATGTCCTTAATCTTGGTGCTGTGAGGGGTATAGGTCAGAACACACACTCTACCCATATTTGCTTTCTGCAAGTTAGCGTTAATCTCTTTATCAAGACCTAGCAGTGGTTTGTATTTTATTCCCCATTGGGATTTGACAAATTCAATGGTGTCACTAATCATGTTGCTGGGATATCCTCTCCTTTCAAATAAATCTGCTAACAGAACCATTTCTCCTTCCATGAATTCTCTAGTTGATGACATTCTAGCACATCTAATGCACTGTCCCTTCATAATATTTTTGAAAATGTGTGGTGGATGTTCTCTACCAAAAAATAGATAATCATTAGAGAATGTGCTTTTTCTATGTATCTTGGATGTAAAACCTTCCTCATTGGAACCTATGAACACATCCAAATATGAAATACCTGAGTTATTTGTTTAAATGAGTTAATTAAATGTTTTGCACTAGTTCTGATGAAGTCTGCGATGGTGCAGATGAAAGCGCTCAACTAGTGCTTAAGGAATGTTATCGTTGTAATAAAGGATTTATTTTCAGTCTACAGCGCCTTTTTTGCTTCCTATGAGTTTGGAACTTCTGAGTTTGTTTACATAGCAATTGTGCTAGTGCTTCATTTGCTTCCTGCAAGTCTGGAACTATTGAGTTTGCCAAGGGAAGCTTCTTGTGTTTTTCTAACTACAAAGTATTGGATTGGGTTTTCTCTACCACAAGCTAAACGGATAGTCAGGACTTCCTGAGCAACCAGGCATTTCATCAGCTTTTACAAACATTCTAAGGTACTTTTTTATGGTTGTTGTGGTCTCCCCACACAGACTGTTGTGAGTTGTGTTCAAGTTACTTTGCATCATTTGGAAGAGTTACAGGAATGTATATGCCTGGGATATAAACAGATTTAGTCCTACTTTACTTTTGAACTTCTAAACATCAGTGTATAACAGTGTATGAGTTTGGAACTTCTGAGTTTGTTTACATAGCAATTGTGCTAGTGCTTCATTTGCTTCCTGCAAGTCTGGAACTATTGAGTTTGCAAAGGGAAGCTTCTTGTGTTTTTCTAACTACAAAGTATTGGATTGGGTTTTCTACCACAAGCTATCACGGATAGTCAGGACTTCCTGAGCAACCAGGCATTTGCTCTACAACATTTCATCAGCTTTTACAAACATTCTAAGGTACTTTTTATGCTTGTTGTGGTCTCCCCACACAGACTGTTGTGAATTGTGTTCAAGTTACTTTGCATCATTTGGAAGAGTTATAGGAATGTATATGCCTGGGATATAAACAGATTTAGTCCTACTTTACTTTTGAACTGCTAAACATCAGTGTGTAACAGTCTTTTTGTTACACTTTAGTTCAACATCTTGCCAATTCGGCGAAGCAGTGAGGTTTCTGTGGATTTAAAAGGAGTGTTTTTTCATCTTTTTTTCGTTCTGTTTTATCAGTGACATAATTCAAGTTTTATATATCCGTGTCATTTTTTTGAACTTTAGTAGCTATCCCAGCTACGGTCCACCACTAGTCTATCTGCAGGATCTGATTATATTTTATCAGTTGTTTGTTCTTGCACAACCTTATTAGTTGCCTTACAGTGATGGCGGAAGCAGTGGTTGGGGCGTCGGCTGTATTGGATGGTGAAGAAATTCTACTTTTAAGGGCTGAAGTAGCCAGATTACACCAAGATGTCAGCAAGCTCACGGAATTAGTCACATTCATTGTTAAATCTACACATATTAACGGTAAACATGAACGAACATCTTCCCACAAGGACATACCCAGGATTCAGGATAACAGCGAGAATGACTTGATATTGACAGTGGATACCAATGTTGAAATACCCAATGGACAGGGGTGTTTAAATCAAACAGGGTCATCACACAGAACGGGCAATATAGATATGAACCCAAGGGGCATTGATGACCTATCGATACCTGAAAAGGACTTTACCTTCGATTTCAGCTTTTTTCACAGTAGAGCTGAAATGGACTATAGAGGGGCCAAGCCGAAACATGCACCCCCCAAAAAAACCTATTCTGCTATGGCATGTATGCCAAATACTAAAACTCAATGTACTATACCTAGTAATTCTAACTTGTTACACAATGAAAATACTGTGAGAAACAAGAGAGTTACACAAGGAAAACATGTTGATAATTATTATTCCACGTTTAATAAGTTTCTCAAAAATGATTATGCTTTTGATCCATCACACTCTAATGAAATGTTTCAACATCATGATAATGTTATTAACAAAAAATATGGGGATGATGATCAAAATGAATCCATCAAAAGTAGTATATACAAAATGGGAAACATTTTAATACAAATACAGAATATTAAAGTTGATAAAGCTTATTTGAAGCAATGCATTAATTCGAAGGTAGTTCCCAAAGGGATTAGGTTTTTCAAACTACCTATGGGCCTAGAATACAATGAGAGTACAATTTCAGCTTTCAACAGTTTGTTTGATGATTTTGGCATTTGTTATATGAATTTGTTATTGAAGTGTTACGAGGATAAGTTGAATGTACTCATTGATGAAGTAGAGCATGTTAATGAATTTATTTTGCGTAACCCTGCATTTGAACAGTGGTATCATTTATACCACAAACAATTCCAAATGGCAGAAACCACAGCGGAAAATATATTCCGAAGGAAAAACAAAAAATTAGAGCGTGATATGGAGCTATATAGAACTTGTAAGGTATATGTTTGGCCACAAGATAGGAAAGAAAGATTAGATGAAGGATATACACATGTAAGAGGTAGAAGACAGGTGGACCGACAGGAAAATTTTCAGGGAGGAAGACACCATCAAAATTATGGAAAAACAAATTACCAGAGCAGCAGAAAATACAAGTAAAATCCAGAGTTTGTCAGTTTAAAACAACAGTTGGAGGTTTTACTGTCTCTCCTCCTGCCATTTTAGTTCCATCTAGAGAGATTGACGTGGTCCCATCTCCCTTCAACATCAACAATGAAAATTCAAATAATGGACATGTTGAAACTGTGAAAATAGACATACAGGAGGTAGATACATCAGAATTAGAAAAAGAAAAACCTAGTATCACACACTATAAAGGCTTCAAAGTGTACAACTACACAGATGTCCCTATTCATGAAGAATTATGTTCCCTTTTATGCAAAGGAACCAAATTCATCCCTACACAGAAATTCAATCTAGTAGATCATATCAAAGAAATCAAATTATATAGTCGCAGACTTAACCTGGCTCTACTATTTGAAAAAGGAAAGGATGATGAGGCCACATACATACCCACTGAATTAAAAAGAAAAAGTACATTTATACCTCAGTACAATTCACAAGTGAATGTATTTGAACAAATGATATGTAAAGAACTGTATCTACTCAACCATGAAATCACAAGAGAATATCGGAAAAAACAGGAATTAACAAAAGATAACATCTCCAAAGAAGAAAGAGCGGTACTGAATGAATATATGTATAAAAAGACGTAAGAATAATGAAACCCGACAAGGGGAGGGGCAGTTATTTATCCCCAAAAGATTATATCACTGAGATATACCATATTTTATACCATTCTGGGAATTACCAACAGGTTTCAATCAATCAAATTAACCAAGGTTTTAGAAGAATTGACATAGCTTTGGAAGAATACTTTATTGATAACCGCATCACAGAAGAAGTATATAGGTTTCTAAAAGTGGATCATCCAGTGATGGCTTGCATAATAGGAATACCGAAAATTCATAAGTCTCTGACCAAACCACCCTTCAGACCCATCATCTCAGGTTCAAAGTCAAAAACATATAACATAGGAGTAACGATCGATAGATGGATGAAACATATTTATACACATGTACCATTCATCATCAAAGACTCATGGGATTTCTTGAGTAAACTCAGTCCTGACAAATGGACAGAACAATGTACATTCATCACCATTGATGTATGTGACTTATTTTCATGTATTCCTAAGGACGAGGGACTAGAGAGATTTGCCAGGAGTCTTAGAAAGTTTTCTACATTGACCTGGGATAAAATAAATCTAATCATGGATATGATGGGCCTAGTGTTGGATCACAATTATCTTACTTTCGAGGGTGAATTTTTCAGACAAAGCAAGGGAGTTGCTATGGGCATCTTGTGCCCCATATTTGCAAACTTGGTTATGTCTGATTGGGAGAATGAATTCATTACCAACTGTGCATTCTCCAGCTACATCACCTTCTATGTAAGATTTCTGGACGATATATTCATTCTGTGGAAGGGACCCAACGAGACAATACCACAATTTATTGAATACATCAACGAAACTACCAATTTTTGAAATTTACCTATGAAACAAATAACTCAGGTATTTCATATTTGGATGTGTTCATAGGTTCCAATGAGGAAGGTTTTACATCCAAGATACATAGAAAAGCACATTCTCTAATGATTATCTATTTTTGGAAGTGAACATCCACCACACATTTTCAAAAATATTATGAAGGGACAGTGCATTAGATGTGCTAGAATGTCATCAACTAGAGAATTCATGGAAGGAGAAATGGTTCTGTTAGCAGATTTATTTGAAAGGAGAGGATATCCCAGCAACATGATTAGTGACACCATTGAATTTGTCAAATCCCAATGGGGAATAAAATACAAACCACTGCTAGGTCTTGATAAAGAGATTAACGCTAACTTGCAGAAAGCAAATATGGGTAGAGTGTGTGTTCTGACCTATACCCCTCACAGCACCAAGATTAAGGACATTATAAAGAAATATTGGGACATTATCACAGTATCAGATGTCAACAAAAATATACTGGGTGAGGAACCTAAGATAGTATACAAAACTGGTCCCAACATAAAAAGATTACTGGAACATTCCAAGTTAGGGAAAGGCAGAAACAATAATAAAGACAAGGTTTTCACCAGAAAGTGCGGAAGATGCAAACAATGTACACATATAAACACCAACAGTGATATTGTTTTGAATGACATTAATCACAGTAAAATTAGGAGCATAGGTGGAAATTGCAGCACCAAGCACATAGTATATTTAGCTCTGTGCAAAATGTCCAGCCTATTATATAGGCAAAACAGAAAGAGAGTTAAAGAAACGTATTTATGAGCATTATTATAAAATTAGGAAAATGGATAGTAAAATGCCCTATACAGACACATCAAGGAATATGGTGAGGGACACACATTCTCCTTTATGATAATAGATGAGGTGAAGGAAATTCCTTTTGGAGGGATTGGAAAACAAGACTGGCCTGTAAAGAAAGCAAGTGGCAGATTTTAACTGATTCCACCAGGAATCCAGGTATTAACGATTTTATAAGTATAAAACCATTTTTAATTCTTGATATATAATATTTTTATGGCTGCAATATTTGATGAAATGTAAGTACACATAGTGAATTTAATTCATGTTTTAGTATTTCAATCACAATACCATATGAATAATTATTTTTAGTGACTTTTAAAATTAATATTTATAATTATATATACATTTGTATTTACTTTTGGTATGTATATACATAAATCACCAAGATTTATAGGTTTTTATATAGGTCCAATATAAGTTATGTTACAAATGGAGTACTGTTTCTTTAAATTGAGTAACAAAGTTTTGGCGCCAAAAACTGTTTTTAAATGAGTTAATTAAATGTTTTGCACTAGTTCTGATGAAGTCTGCGATGGTGCAGATGAAAGCGCTCAACTAGTGCTTAAGGAATGTTATCGTTGTAATAAAGGATTTATTTTCAGTCTACAGCGCCTTTTTTGCTTCCTATGAGTTTGGAACTTCTGAGTTTGTTTACATAGCAATTGTGCTAGTGCTTCATTTGCTTCCTGCAAGTCTGGAACTATTGAGTTTGCCAAGGGAAGCTTCTTGTGTTTTTCTAGCTACAAAGTATTGGATTGGGTTTTCTCTACCACAAGCTAAACGGATAGTCAGGACTTCCTGAGCAACCAGGCATTTCATCAGCTTTTACAAACATTCTAAGGTACTTTTTTATGGTTGTTGTGCTCTCCCCACACAGACTGTTGTGAGTTGTGTTCAAGTTACTTTGCATCATTTGGAAGAGTTACAGGAATGTATATGCCTGGGATATAAACAGATTTAGTCCTACTTTACTTTTGAACTTCTAAACATCAGTGTATAACAGTGCATGAGTTTGGAACTTCTGAGTTTGTTTACATAGCAATTGTGCTAGTGCTTCATTTGCTTCCTGCAAGTCTGGAACTATTGAGTTTGCAAAGGGAAGCTTCTTGTGTTTTTCTAACTACAAAGTATTGGATTGGGTTTTCTCTACCACAAGCTATACGGATAGTCAGGACTTCCTGAGCAACCAGGCATTTGCTCTACAACATTTCATCAGCTTTTACAAACATTCTAAGGTACTTTTTATGCTTGTTGTGGTCTCCCCACACAGACTGTTGTGAATTGTGTTCAAGTTACTTTGCATCATTTGGAAGAGTTATAGGAATGTATATGCCTGGGATATAAACAGATTTAGTCCTACTTTACTTTTAAACTGCTAAACATCAGTGTGTAACAGTCTTTTTGTTACACTTTAGTTCAACATCTTGCCAATTCGGCGAAGCAGTGAGGTTTCTGTGGATTTAAAAGGAGTGTTTTTTCATCTTTTTTTCGTTCTGTTTTATCAGTGACATAATTCAAGTTTTATATATCCGTGTCATTTTTTTGAACTTTAGTAGCTATCCCAGCTACGGTCCACCACTAGTCTATCTGCAGGATCTGATTATATTTTATCAGTTGTTTGTTCTTGCACAACCACACATTAAATGTTAATTTAAAAGTTACAACAGCAGTCAAATCAGTTATTGGCACTTTGGCTTCAGGCCAGTTATTTTAAATTAAGAAGGTTTGTGGTCTGCACACTTGTGGGAGGAGAGGCTGGACTCTGCCCTTCTGAGCTGGGAATTTCTAGTTAAAGGCTTATAGTGCCTGCATATTTAAACTGTTTCTTACTGAAATTGGTACACCTTGTTTCTGTAGCATAGACTAGATCCAGGCCTGCTGAATCTAGCTTTGTTTGTATGCTTGTTGTTTGTTTGCTTGTTATTTCCCTGAAATGCTAATTCCACCTAAAACGCGGCTTTTCAGCACTTCTGTGGATCCCTAGTGATATCTGCATTGTTTACTGTACTTATTTCCTTGTTTCACTTGAAAGAAAGTTACTGTTTGTCGTTTTTTGCATTTAAGTTACCTGTAATACATTGCATTTAAGTTACCTGCCACTTGCTTACTAAGTCAGCACTAAAAAATTAAAAGCACTACACCCTCACAAACTCCCCTTGAGTACCTTGTTCCCCATTGGCCCTTTTTTCAATTATAAAGGAATTCCCAATACTATTCTAGCATGTCCAAAGGTCAGCTGTCAATCTCCTCTCCGGTCCAGCTGGTGAATCTGGGAATCTTGAGGCAATGTTACAACTGCCTCATGTACACAGACAACCCTCTCCTCCTCCCAACAAATTCCAACACATGTGAGAGATGCAACCATATAGCCAAACTGGAGGCTAAGCTCTCTCAACTCAGTACTGGCGTAACCAGTCAGGAGGAGAAGGAAGCCACACTCACTACAATTCCAGTCTCAAATAGACCTACCACGACAGCAAACCAAACACATAAACACACAAAAACATACTCGGAGGCTCTAAATAAAAATCTGCCTAAGCAGCAGAGACCTCCAAAGCAGACACCCAAGCAACCGCTACCCCAAAACAAAACATGTGCAACACATAGCTCACAAAGCCACTATGTCAAACAGTCACAGCCCTTAAGGCTAAACAACACACCTGATACACTTGTAATAGGTGACTCTATCATCAGGCACACTGATGTCCCGCTCACCAGGCTGAACAAGGAGAAGGTCATGGTGAGCTGTCTGTCGGGTGCTAGGATCCGCCACATAACACAAGCACTCAGGTCACTCCAAGGCAAGTACAAATATGACTCAGTCATTGTCCATGCTGGTGTGAATGACCTGAGACATACCTCCCTGAAAAGAGACATAGAGGAGCTCTCTGAGCATGTAGCCCAGGCCGGTATGACCCTGACCTTGAGTAGCATCTTACCCTCACCAAGAATGATGCCACAATATGAAGACAAGATGATCAATTTCAACAATTGGCTTAAGTATTGGTGCCATTCAAAGGGGATCCAATGCCTGTCAGCCTGGGATGACATGCTCGACAAGTCACGATGCTTTGCTAGGGACAGCTTGCACCTGTCACCCCTGGGCTTTCGGATATTGGCAAAGGCTCTTGCTACCCCCCCATAGTGCCTTTTTTAGGCAAGGCTCAAAAGACAAACCCACCTCCATAGGTATCACAAGGGATAAGAAACTAAGAGTAATGCTACTCAATGCCAGAAGTCTAAATCTCAAGATGCACGCACTCAAAACTCTCCTTAGCATGGAGAACATCGATATCTGTGCAGTAACAGAAACCTGGTTCAAGGCTCCAGAGAGCACCCCAGCTCTACCAGGTTATATCTCATACCATGCTTTTTGGCCCAATAACTTGGACCGAACCACAAAAGGAAGGGGAGTATCAATATTCGTCAAAGATACCCACACCTCCAGGTTGGTGGCACAGCACGAAGCATCAGAGACTATCCATGTGCAACTAATAGTGGGTAAAACTGCCTTCCAGTTTATAGCCTGCTACAGACCACCCTCCCAAACCCAGGAACCCCACTCGGCCTTCCTGAGAACACTGGAAAATGTGAAGGTCTCTCCAAACACCATTATATTGGGCGACTTCAACTACCCAAACATAGACTGGGAGCATTACTCTAGCTCCAACACCCTAGCCCAAAGGTTCCTAGAATTTACAAACTCAAATGCTATGGAACAACTTGTTACCACTCCCACAAGAGGGGAAAACATACTGGACCTGATCATCACCAACATGGGGACTCTATGCTCCAGACCAAAAGTGTATCCCTCACTGGTAAGATCAGACCATAAACTAATCTCACTGGATATTCACATCCTGACCCCACCCCCTGCCCAGAAAACCACAGTGAAAAACTTCTCTAAAGCAAATTTCACACTCCTCAAAACTGAGGTGGAATCCTTCAAAGCCCCCGGGCCTGTGGAAAATACGGCCCAGACCGCAGAATCCTTTATAAACGCATTCTATGAACACCTTCAGGAATGCATGGATCATGCAATCCCAAATAAAACCAAGAACCAATCCTCCAAAGGCAAACGTCCTGTCTGGTGGACCCCAGCCATAAACAAACTATACAATAGAAGGAGGAAGCTACTACATGATAGAGCAAAATCCCAAAAAGGGAAGGCGTCCCTGATCAGTATTAGCAAAAAACTACGGGCACTCATAAAATCATCTAAGGCCAGCTTCGAGAGAAAAATTGCACAGGACACTAAGGATAATCACAAGGCTTTCTTTAGTTATGTTAGGAACCTGGGTGGGAATTCCCAGATATGCTCAGAATTAGTCCAAAATGACAAAAAATACACTGAACCCACAGACATTGCCAACATCCTAGCTGACAGGTTCAGTGCAAACTTCTCCCCCCTCCCTACCAAAAGGGCAAATATCTGTCCCAGCAGAGTGCTGCCCCCCTGACATCTCAGATGCTCAGGTAAGAGCCGCCCTCTCCAAAGCAAAAAACACAGCATCAATGGGACCAGACGGTGTCCTGGGCTGCGTCCTACATGAACTCCAAGAAGAGCTAAACCCAAACATACAACTACTGTTCAATCTCAGCCTTACTACAGGATATGTACCCAAAGAGTGGTGTACAGCAACAGTAGTCCCTCTCCACGGAGGTGGTGCCTCAATGGATCCTGGAAACTATCACCCCATAAGCCTGACTAGCTTGGTCTGCAAAGCTATGGAAAGGATCATCATGGAACTCATAAATAAAGATATTGGGGACCTACAGACACTGGATCCTACCCAGTTCGGCTTTGTTAAGGGCAGACCCTGCCTCTTAAACCTGGTCGATTTCTTTGAAACAGTCACCAAGGCCATTGATGAGGGGAAAGTGGTCCACACAGCCTACCTGGACCTTGCAAAAGCCTTCGATACAATACCCCACTCAGGCATTATAGATAAGCTCACCAGCTTAAATATAAACCCCTATGTCACTAGATGGGTTGCAAACTGGCTCAAGGACAGAACCCACATGGTTAGAATTGCTGGAGCCATGTCAGACTCCAAACCAGTTACAAGTGGCATCCCACAAGGCTCAGTCCTGGGACCTCTCTTGTTCGGTATATATTTCTCGGAGGTACAGGCCAACACGGAAGGACTGTGGCTGACCAAGTTCGCAGATGACTGCAAACTGGGCGCCATAATCGACTCTCCAGCCGACACTAGCATCCTCCAAAAGGGCCTCATAGAAACAGACAACTGGTGCCAGAGCCATGGCCTCAAGCTAAATGCCAAAAAGTGTATAGTCATCCTCTTTGGCAAAAACAAAGTGCCCACAAATTACCACATAGGTGGTAATCCATTAAGTACAGAAGAAGTAATTAGGGACCTGGGGACCCAAGCTGATAGCAATCTCTCATTTGACAACCACGTGGTCAAAGTGGTTAGAAAAACATTTTATATAGCCCACCTAATCATGAAGGGATTCACATCTAGATCAGGGGAGGTCATCGTGCCTCTTTACTCATCCCTCATCAGGCCCATAATTGAGTACAATGCCCCTTTTGGGATGTACCTTACCAGACACCTGCAGCAACTGGAAAGACCCCAAAAGTACCTCACCAAGAGGATCAAAGGGCTCAAACAGATGCCATAAGCTGGCCGGTTAAAGAAACTCCAGCTCTACTCAGTGGCATACCGCCTGCTCAGAGGCGATCTGTACCTGACGTATAAAGCCATGCCCAAACCGGAATTAATGGACATGCTGCACCTCAGAAAATCCAAATCCCATCGAGCTATGCGCTCAAGAGACTTGAACCTCAGCACTTGAAATAAATAGGGCATGCTGGAGGGACAGATTCATAACCCAGAGGCTTCCTTCACTCTGGAATAAAATCCCAGTCCAGGTTAGGCAGAGTCCCTCATTGACTCTCTTCAAGAGGAATCTTGATGAGTGGATGGGAGATCGTAGGTTTACCCCGGGTATCACTTCTGTGTCACTGTTAGACAGAGGCACAGTATACTAACCTCGAAAAAGGGCATAGCAAAATTAATTTTAAATGGATGCCGAAAGCCAAACACACTCTGGCTAGGCTTATAAATGCCCTAGGGCAGATAGCCTAGTATGAACCTATGAACCTATTGACAGAATCTCCTGTACATCTTGTTACACCCTTTAGACAAAAGTGGAATAAAGCCACTATACAGCACAAAACAGATAAGAACAGGGATGAGGTTCATGGTGAACTGACAAAATAATTCAATAAACTTCTAAAAGGCAGACACAATGAGTTCAGAAAGTTTAAACAACATATGCAAACACTTTTTCAGAAGTGCATAAGATCTTTAGAGTCAGCAGAACAGGTTACTAAGAAATAGACAACCCATGCAAACTTACAAGACAAGGAAAATCTGGTTAGTAAAGAGTTAGAGTGATTCCAGACTTTATTAACCAAATAGCTAAACTGACAGAATATAATTTACAGCACAATATTCTACATTTAGAAAATGGTTAATGCATACAGCAGGATCTAATATATGGACAAATGCCTTACTTAAATGCTTTTACAATTTCATTCCCAAATATTTTAATACTTTCATCAAAATGCTTATAAATTACACAATAAAGTAGGACGTATGATGCTGTTCTTATGACATAAACATAGGGACAGCCTTTTTTGCTAAGCTGTTAGATAATTTCAAGATCACCATTTCAAATAACAGAACAGTTATAGTGCATAAAAATAAATGAGTGTAGTTAAAAGCAATAAAGACATGAAGTCACAAGAGTGACATGCATATATTTTCTTCTCACCTAAAGTGCATCTGTTTATAATGCACAAGAGCAAAAGGCAGACAACAGCAAATGTAAATAATGTAAATATATCTGTTTTAAGCATGTGTTAGTTAAGCCAATATCTCTCATTTTTTTACAATATTTTGTAATTGTATAATAGCACCAAAAATAGCAGAGACTACATCAAAAACAGTATTCAAAATCAATGTTAGTAATATAAAGTTGTACTGAGTACATAATACTACAAATAAAATTCAAGGTAATTTCTCTTATCCTAAAGGATAAAATGTCATGTTCAAAACCTTTCCTTAGACCAGAGTGTCACGGTATGAACAACAGCCAGAGGGTAAGCATACATGCAACTCTCACAGCATGAAGTAAATGTATCTTTACAAAACAATACTGCAATAAAATGCTGCATACTACAGGGGGAATAGGGACAGGCTTAGGTACATTAAATTCAGTTGATATAGAAATAATGACAATCAGATTAAAACTGATAATACAGGATATCTCACTAATAGTACATTTACAGGCACAGTGGTTACCTATTATATGGGCCCCACAAAAACAGCATATTAGCTTTCAAAACAAATGTCTGCAATGTTTTAGTAAATGTTTAATGAGCAGGCTTCAGTTTAATATTAAGGTCACTATGTTTTTAAACTGGACTAAGTGTACATTATAGTGCATGTACATACAAATGCAAAAAGATTCTGTGCAAGGAAAACTAATGTAAAATAATAAATATGCTTGGCCTATGCTGTACAACAAGTGGTTTAGTATGTAAACAAGCATTCTTCAGTGTATAAGCCATGTGTAAATCTGTGTAAATGGACAATATTGCCATCAAGTTTTAAACTGTTCTCAGAAATTGCTCCTCAATTCATTTGTATGTAAAGTAACAAATCAAAGCTTAACATTTATAACACATATGTGTTTAACAAGGCTGCAATGCCTTTGCAATAAAATCCATAAGCGTTGTCAATAATTAATGTAAGATCTTCACTAAAATCACTGTATACAGCATCACTGTATAGAATCATAAATAAAAGCAAACCCATGCACTCAGGTCACTCCACAACAAGTACAAATATGATTCTGTCATTGTCCATGTTAGTATGAATGACCTAAGACGTACCTCCTTGGACTACATGAAAAGAGACATGGAAGAGCTCTCTGATCTTGTAGCCCAGGCAGGTATGACCCTAGCCTTGAGTAGCATCCTGCCATTGCCCAGAATGATACCACAGTACAAGGACAAAATATTGACTTCAACAATTGGCTAAGCTTCTGGTGTCATTCTAAGGGGATCCAGTATCTGTCTGCCTGGGACGACATGGTCGACAGACCACAATGCTTTGCCAGAGATGGCCTGCACCTGTTGCCTCTGGGATTCCGAATAATGGTTAAGGCTCTTGCCACCCCTATAGTGCCTTTTTTAGGCAAGGTTCGAATGACAGAGTCACCACCGTAACAAGAACAAGCAAGCAAAAACTGAGGGTAATGCTACTCAATGCTAGAAGTCCAAATTTCAAAATGCACTCCCTCGAGGCACTCCTTAAAATGGAGAACATTGATATCTGTGCAGTGACTGAGACCTGGTTCAAGGCTCCAGAGAGCACCCCTGCATTATCAGGCTACAGCTCATACCACACTTTTCGGCCATCTAACCTGGACCAGAACACCAAAGGCAGAGGTGTATCCATATTTATTAAGGATATCCACACCTCCAGGGTAGTTGCTCAGCATAATGCATCCAAGGTTATCCAAGTGGAACTAACTTTGGGCAAAACTGCAATCCAAATTGTAGTTTGCTACAGATCCCCCACTATGCCCCAGGATTCTCGCTCCTCTTTTCTTGATATACTGGAAAATATTAGGGTTTAACCAAACACCCTAATAACGGGCGATTTCAACTACCCCACCATTAACTGGGAAAACTACTCATGTACCAACTCCTTCGCTCAGCGCTTTCTGGAATTCATAAATTCCAATGCCCTGGATCAACTTATCCACACCACCACTAGAGGCAACAATATCATAGACCTAGTCATTACCAACATGAGAGACCGGTGTTCCACACCTGAAGTCAACTCCTCATTGGTCAGATCCGACCATAAGCTAATCACCCTAGATATCCACATCCCGCCCCCACCCCCCATTAAGGAAACCACGGTAAAACAATTCTCCAAAGCCAACTTCATACTTCTTAAGACAGAAGTGGCAAACTTCATGACACCCATGCAGATGGACAATACAGTTACGACCGCTGAATCCTACACAAATGCACTCTATAAGTACTTACACAAGTGCATAGATCGTGCTATCCCAAACAGAACCAAGATGCTATCTTCCAAAAAAGGAAGCCAAACTGGTGGTCCCCTGCCATAAACAAACTCTACAACAGAAGGAAGAAACTGTTGCCAAAGAGACTAAAATCCCATGAGTGGAGGAGCTCCCTGGTCAGCTTCAGTAAGAAGATGAGATCCCTTATAAGATCCTCCAAAGCTAGCTATGAAAACAAAATCACCACTGATTCTAAGGACAACCACAAAACATTCTATAGCAATGTCAAGAATCTCAATGGCAACACCCAGATCTGCTCTGTGTTACAGTACAATGGCACGAAAATTACAGACCCAACTAATATTGCCAACATCCTGGCAGATAGGTTCAGTGCTAACTTTGCCCCCCTCTCACCCCCTAAAGGATCCATATCTATATAGGAAGAATGCAGAGTCCCTGTAATCACAACTATGCAGGTAAAAGCTGCACTCTCTAAAGCCAGAAACACAGCATCCATGGGACCGGGCAACATCCCAGGCTGCATTTTACATGAACTTCAGAATGAACTGGCTCCCTACCTAAGCACCATTTTAAATCATAATCTCACATCAGGCTTTGTGCCCCAGTGAATGGTGCACAGCAACAATTATCTCACTCCACAAAGGGGGAGCCACCACTGATCCTGGGAACTATCGCTCTATTAGCCTGATGAGCCTGGTCTGCAAGGCCATGGAACGTATCATCATGGAACTCATAAACAAAGACATTGGTAACTTCCAATCTCTGGACCCCACCCAGTTTGGGTTTGTGAAAGGCAGATCATGCCTCCTGAACCTGATCGACTTCTTTGAGGCAGTCACCAAAGCTGTAGACAAGGGTAAGGTGGTTCACACAGCCTATCTTGACCTCGCCGAGGCTTTCGACACCATCCCCCATTCTGGAATTATAGCTAAACTCACTAAACTAGGTATAAATTCTTATGTCACAAGATGGGTTGCCAACTGGCTCACTGACAGAATCCACACTGTAAAAGTTGCAGACTCCAAATCTGACAAGTGGAGTACCACAAGGTTCAGTCCTGGGACCTCTCCTGTTTGGTATCTACTTCTCTGAAGTACAGGCTAACACAGAAGGCCTTTGGCTAATGAAGTTCACAAATGACTGCAAACTAGGAGCCATAGTAGAGTCCCCAAATGATGTGAACATCCTATAGAAGAGCCTCACAGATGCCTGGTTTCAGAGCCATTGCCTCAAGCTCAATGCCAAAAAGTCCATTGTCATCCCCTTTGGTAAAAACTCTGTACCCATGAACTACCACATAGGCGGCAGTCTACTTAATGCCGAATGTGTGATAACAGACCTTGCGACCCAGGTGGACAGTAGTCTCACCTTTGATAATCACATTGCCACAATAGTCAGGAAATCCTTCTACATGGCACACTTCTTCACAAAAGGGTTCTCATCCAGGAAAAAAGAGGTCATTGTTCCCCTCTACTCGACAATCATAAGACCCATTATAGAGTACAATGCCCCTTTTGGGATGTACCTCACAAGACATCTGCGGCAGCTGGAAAGGCCGCAGAAGTACATCACAAAGAGGATTACTGGCCTTAAACAGATGCCCTACACTGACAGTCTCAAAAAACTCCAGCTTTACTCTGTAGCATATTGCCTACTCAGAGGTGATCTCTGCCTAACATATAAAGCTATGTCAAGACCCAGAGCTGTTGGACATGCGACACCTAAAGAAATCCCAATCTTTCCAAGCTGCATGCTCTAGGGACCTAATCCTTGTCAGCACAATAAACAGGACATACTGGAGGGATAGATTCCTGTCCCAGAGACTTCCCATACTCTGGAACAAGCTACCCATCTATGTCAAGCAAAGTTCCTCATTAGCACTCTTCAAGAAAAATCTTGATGACTGGATGTAAAATAGGAAATACACCCCGGGGATTACTTCTGTGGCTCTCGCTCGACAGGGGTACAGGAAAATAACTTTCTTGGGTGGTGTAAGCCAGGGAACCTTGTTGGCTAGGCTTACGTAGGCCCTTGGTCCGATAGCCTAGTACCCAGGGCAGCTCATGCTATTGGGCTGCAGGACTGCAGGCCCCCCCCCCAGTTATAAAAAAAGAAAATAAAGAAAAGAGAAAATAAAATAACAAAAAGAAAGTAAAATGAAAGCAACCGCTAGTCCCTGAACATCGCGCATGCGCACTCACGGCATTTTGTGATATTCAGACTGCTGGTGAACCAGTCTGGAGTCTGGAGCATGCACACAGAATCCAGACTGTCTCCACCAGTAGTCCGGATTACAAAGACAACATTCATGTCCAAATTTTCCCAGCAATCTATGCAGTTACAGCTGCATAGACTGGAAGGGGATCGACTGCAACGTCTGCAGGGACTATATTATATGGATTTTTTGGCTCAGGTATGGGTGTGTGTGTGGTGTGTGTGTGTGTGTGTGTGTGTGGTGTGTGTGTGTGTGTGTGTGTGTGTGTGTGTGTGTGTGTGTGTGTGTGTGTGTGTGTGTGTGTGTGTGTGTGTGTGTACATGATGCACTCTGCATATAACTTCTGTTTTATGCAATGTCAGAATACATAGATTCTGTTAATCTTTAATGTGCTTCTACAATGAGGCAACATGGTGCTTTTATTGCAGTTTCAGGCACACTGCATTTCTTTGTTTATGTATTTGGTTGTTCTCATATGTTTTCATTTTACAATATAATTCATATAAGTTCAGGTGCTACAAGACTTGCGCAGTTATCAAACAGTGAGTTATCAGAAAATATTAATGTAGGACTTGTACTGGGTGTAAGAATGTAGTGCTTAGAAAAATTCATCAGTCAGCTCTTTCCATATATCTTGTTAAGTAATTAGCATTTAAGGAACACATGAAAATAGTTTTTAATATTTCAAAGAGGATGATAGGAAATGTATTCTGTGGATTAAATTGAGGGTATTGGTGAATCTGCCTTTGTACATAGTTTTAGTATATGGGGTTATCAAACAGAAAAAGCATTGTCACTAGACAAGAGAGAACACAAAAATGACTTGCAAAGACGTTTAACAGTGCAGGAAATGTGTTCTGTTATGAGAATTTGTCTTTTAAGGTTGTTGTTACATTGTGGAAGTATATGCTGAAGTTTGCTGACACCCAGATCTGTCTTTTAAGGTTATTATTACATTATGGAAGCATATGCTGAGTTTGCTGACACCCAGAGTGACTACATAGACTACTTAAAAGCTGTTTTATCTGTGGGGAAAGTTTGGGCTTTTGTAAAAGTAGGAGGTGTCCACAGTAAGCTAAAACAGGAGACCTATCTGGTTTATTAAGACATCACTGAGTAGCAGGGTCACTCCACAACAAGACGCTTTCCACTTTGTATTTTAGCTGGGGAGCAGTCTGCATATTCTCCTTGTGCTTATGTGGACTTTCTCTAGTTGTTCTTGTTTTCTCCCACATCCCAAAGACATGGGACAGGAGTTATTGTGTGTGTGTGTGTGTGTGTGTGTGTGTGTGTGTGTGTGTGTGTGTGTGTGTGTGTGTGTGTGTGTAAGTAAAATGCCCCAGTTGCTACATGGTGGTGGGTAGAGAATAAGGCTTGAACCCTGTACCTTGGGCCCAAGTGGCAATAGCCTGAATTCCCTACCCACCACCATTTGTAAAAAAATGTGCAGATTTTTGCCTCATATTTGTTCTGTTCTGTTCCTCATAAAATCTGTGGTTTCTGTATTTTTGTGGTGCAGTGGTAGCAGCTTTCCTAACAGCTACAAGTTGTCTGGTTTGATTCTTGTCTGGAGTGCCTTCTGTGTGGAGTCTGCATGTCCTCCGTGCGTTTGCTCTGGGGTCCTCCCATCTTACAAAGACCTGTGTCTGGAGTGTTTCTTCCTGTGCCTCTGCCGAAGATTGACTTTTGTTCCAAGCCAGACTTTCCTGGTTAACAAATGTTAAATAAATAAAAATGACAAGCATTTAAATTTCAGACTTCATATTCTTCAGAAAGTACATGGTAGCAGAAAACCTATTATTATAGCAAGTTTCTAAGTTTATAAGATGGATATTTGAAATTTGTCCCTATTTTTGGGTCTGTATTCCCCCATTATTGGCTTTGTCCAGGTTTTTTTGTGCCAAGGTTGAGAGCTATGGTGATAACTGAACTCACTGAATATGTTTGGAGGCTGTATTCCCCCATTACTGGCTTTGTCTACCTGTTTTTGCTAAGAGGTTGAGAGCTATGGTGAGAACTGAATTCACTAAATGGTAGCCATTTAAGTTTCAGTCTTCCTCTCTTTCATAAAACAGATGATCTGGCATAGTGGTATGTTGCTCTGACTGTTTTGCACAGGGTCCTGGGTTCAATACTTGGCAGTGAAATGCATGGTGGTAACACAGCCTTTTATTCTAGCAACTTTTCAACATTATACAAGCAATGTTTAAAATGTGTCCCTGTGTTTTGGTCTTTTGCCCACCCCCCCAAAAGTTGGCTTTTTCCAGATTTCTTGTGCTGCAAAGTTCAGAGATACAGCTGAGTGTCAAGTAGATTTTACAAGAAGCTGAGAGCTGCAGGGGAACAAAAGTTTAGTTCTGCTTATGCAGCATCTGTTTGCATTGTTAATAGCACAACAGGTAGTATACTTGCTTTTGATGCAGAAGGCTGTGGGTTCTACTCCCACAGTAGGTAGATGCATTGCTGATACTGTACTCTGTTGTAAAGGGGATGGATGCAGTCCTTTTTGGTGAAGATACCTAGTAACTATGAACCTGTTATCAGTTTGCCATCCATTCCCTATTGCAATATTACTAGCTTATCGTTTCTTTAATGCAACATAGGCAATTTATTCCTCAAGGGCAACTGGCACTTTATTTGTAAATGAAACAATGAAATATAAAGTTGTTTGCTAGCAGCAACCTCTTCATTAGTTACAGATTTTTTTAATGTGGAATTATTTAGATGACTTTTACTTCTTCAGAGATTGTGCATATTTACTGATACTGGTGGACTGTAGAAGTTTGAGTAGACTTTTATGATAGAAATGTTCTGCATTGGGCAATTTTGTCATTGTTGGTGCATGCATTTTGTTTCATTGTTTACTGGAAAAATTTTCTGAATTGGGCAGTTTTGTCATTATTGGTGCATGCATTTTGTTTCATTGTTTACTGGAAAAATGTTCAAAACAAATTTAAAATGCCCACTAACAACTGTACTATATTGTACAAGGAATATAATTTAATACAATCAGGAGGGTGTATCAAAGACCACGTGTATGTTTTGTGTGCAAGGGGCCTATGATTTGAAAACAGACAAAAGTTAATCTTTATCTGCCACAGGCAAAATGTATTTTCTTTGAATGTGGGTTTCAATGCTGTTCCAATGAATGTGAGTTTCAAGGGCAGAGAAGTTTTAATGCTAAGTCTGTTTTCATTGTGAGATTGCATTGCTTTGTTTACCAGATGTCTTAGTGTTTGTGCTGTAAAATGCAAAATAAAACTTTCAAATGAAGTCCAAATCATTGTAGAAGTAAAGCAGTAGGAACATTAGTGTTTATGGTAAATGGGATGAAATAGCCAAGTAATAGTTCATTGGAATTGCTGCAGGGGGGGGGGCTCCATTTGACCATGATTTTGTGAGGGGGAAGGGCGGCAAACTCAAAGACAGCCCCAGCTGAACTATACCTCTCAACTGTCCAGATTTTCACAGAATGAATAGATTTTTGCTTCTTATTTTTGGTTTGTTCCTCAAAAAATGTGTGTTTTTTCTGGCAAAAAATTTAGGAATTAAGTCACTAAATAATGACGGACACTGAATTTCAGACTTCATAAGCTTCAGAAAAATGCATGCTAAAGCAAGACCTGTTATTCTACAAACTGTCTCAGTTTATACAACAATTTTTAGTACTGTTTATATATTCCCCCAGTATATTTGGCCTTGTCCAGATTTCCTGCATTAACAGGTTAAGAGGTACATGCAAATAAACTGCTTTATAGAATTAGGCATATCCAGACCTGTCAACTGTCCCCAATTTTGTCTCAAAATGTTGTTCTTCCCCTAATAATCCCACCGCAAAATGGCAATTTTGGAAGGAAAAATGAAGGGTTTACAATTAAGAAATAACTGTAATAATCAAAGTTATGGATTACTTTTATTTCAGAAATGCACATAGATTATTTTATTTTGTCAGCTGCTCAAGTTAGCAGTACTAATATTTTAAAAAGTGTCCCTTCTTTGACAGGTTCCCAGCTGTATTGTGTGGCTATTTTATATTTTTGCATCACATTTTTGGTCCATTTTTCTTAAAATTGTGTTTTTTTTTTGGGAAATTAGTGGCAAATCATTAAAGACTGAAGTTAGAAAATAATGACAGACATTTGAGTTTCAGATTTCATACCCTTCAGAAAATTCATACTAATGCAAGACCTACTATTCTATTATCTTTCTAAGTTTATAACAGCAATATTTAAAAATTGTTCTTATTTTTGAGCCTTTGTCCCACTTCTATGTATGGATTTGTCCAGATTTCTTGCTCTGAGGTTGAGAGGTATGACAAATGTGTCAGGGCCATCACAGTCAGCTAGAGACATTTCAAATTGTGACGTACTTGTTGCACCCCACTCCCCCATGTAGTGACTCTGGATGTGTCCAAGTACGGCAAGGAGCAGTTATGCAGTGTAAATGTGCAGAGTATCCCCCATCCAAGGTAGACACAAGTGCTACTTTTATTCTGTCCTTGATTTTGCAGAATGTTCTTGTTTCTGTCATATTTTATACTGTTGATTTATGCTTATTATTACTCAGAATGTGCCTGTTGCACTGTGTTTAAGTAGCAGTGCTTTAATAACCATCAGGTAAGCTTGTCTGAGATTGTAAGATGCAAGTAAGTTTTAATAAGCGTACTGTTAAAGAACTGCCAACATTGAACGCCTTTCTGTTGTTGCCATGCAGAGAATATTTACATAACTAGATAATGTATGAGCCTTGGGTATTGAAATGCATATGACAGTATTTGCAATAAAGGACAGGATTACATTATTTTAAGAAGCTCATTACATTTGTTGGAGACTTGCAGTCATCTTTGCAGGCTTTACCTGTAAACCAAACAGAATGTCAATCTATCATGTGTGGTCCATAACCTGTACAGTAATCCTTTCAGCAATGTATCTTGAACTTGTTTCTTGTTTGCTTTTCATTTTTTTACTTTGATAATGTTTTCCCCATGAAACAAGTAGATAGTTGTTGTCAGGCAGCAGATCATTTTTTGGATAAGAAACATTTTTAGAAGTGGGGGTATCACAGAGATTGCTACTTTCAGCATGCTACTTGGTATTTTTATAAAGCTGAATATAAATTTTAATTAAAACTGCAGTGCAAGGAGAAGTGGTTTGAGTTGAGTGCTGCTTGTTTTTCTTATACTTGATTTTGACTGGCATTCCAGTAATGTATTTAAAAAGTAATTTATTTTTTCATGCCTCACAACCTTTTTGTTTCCATCTAGATCTTAAGTAAGCTGTCATGCAGCCAATGCACTGAAATATTTTTTTTCTTCTACACTTCATTTTGTCTTGATTGGACTCTCATAATGACGGTTTGGCACCTAGGGCAGCGTATTTAATTAAAGTTATAGTTTTTGTGGTTTTGAGCATAGCTCCTCCTCCTTTTCAATTGACCGCACCCCTTCCCATTGACCCCACCCATTCAGCTGTCTCCTGCAGCCCCCCTTTAATTTGAAGTCACCAGCCACCACTGCTGGTACCAACCTATGAACCTACCTACAAACTTATAATAAAACAATCTTAAGTCATAAATTATAGCCCATATTTAGTAGGACATTTTTACAAAATGGTCTTCAAAAGAAAAAAGTTGTTATATCCAATTCTAGTAATAATGGTTGTTATCAATGTGTTAACCATATGGAACAGTGCTTTAACTTGCTGTATCAAAAAAATAACAATAAAGGTTTTGTTTCCTAATGAGTTTTCTGATCAAAGAATATACATAAATGTAAACTGTTTTATGTGTGTTTTAAAACAAAAAGGAGAACTGTTTATATATATATATATATATATATATATATATATAATATATATATATATATAAAATATATATATATATATATATATGTATTTAGACATTTATAACAGTGCATATAATGTAACAGTACATATACACTTCTGTTTATTAGAATAAAATATAACAGTGCATGTACACTTCTGTTTGCTAGAGTATATTAGGGTTGCCAACTTTTCATGTTAAAAAATCTGGACATGTACATGAAAGCAAAATGCGGTACCCCCCCCCCACACATGCGCCCCCCCACACATACACACACACACAGCCACCCCCATGGTACCTAGCTCTTTGTTCAGAGTGTGGACAATTTTATATAGGGAAAACTGAGAGGAAATTGAGCAGAAGGATATATGAGCATTGTTATAGTATTAAGAGAAAAGATGAAAAAAATGCATTATACAAACATATTAAAATGTTCCCTTGTCATTGTTTTAAGTCTGGGATATTGGAAGTGGTAGGACATGATTTTAGGGGTGGAGACTGGAATAATAAATTATTGAGGGCTGAAGTTAAATGGCAACTAAGACTTAATGCCAGTGAAACCCCAAGTTTGAATGAGCATGTCAGTATTAAACATGAATTAAAATATAGGGCATTAAAACTTTGAATTTTCAGGTTATATCTAAATAGTATTAACCTGTTTATTTAAAATTAATTCTTATTTCCTGTTTTTTTTTTAAATCATCACTGTTATGTTGCACACTGTTTTAATAATTATTATTTTTTAGGGATCTTATATGGATTTTTTGTATGGTCACTTTAAAGGATTGTATTGTACCTAATTAAGTGTTAATTGTGTTATTATATAAGGCTGAGTAGTTGTGAAGAATTTGTTCTGAAGAAGTGATAACACGAAAGCGCTTGACCTTTTATTTAATTTTTATATCCTGTGAATAAAATACGTTTGGGCTATAGTTATTGGAGTCGGAGTGGTTTGTTGGATAAATTTTAATACATAATAACAGCTAGCAGACATTAATTAGCAGCCATCACAACTTTAAGACTGGTACGCTCATGCTCATGTAGAATCTCTAATGAAACAAAACTGGCATATTACTGAAATACTTAAATAGCATATATTGCCAGGCTGTAGCAACACAATCCGCTAAAATGTTTGATATGTTAACCGTATGAAAATGGCCTTATGTTAGTTACCTTAAACCAATTCACACTAAAAATCCAGAGAGTTCTAATAGGGTACTTGAGTACAAAACACCCACAAACATACTGTCCCAGATGACTATGCATGCCCCTTTAGAGAGGGTACATCATCAGATGAGATGTGACAGTGAAGTCTTCACATAAATAAGATAGCCATATTGCTCTTTGACAGACACTGTTGCTCAACAAGCCTCATCAGTAATCAGGCAGAAGTAATGCTATAGGTGCTCTTTTCATATACCAACTACCTCTCAAAAATGGTAGATACTTTTCTGTACACTTCTGATTTCTCATTGATAAGCGAATGAAAAACATATGGCTAACGTTCAACTTGCAGCTTTTAGACACACACACACACACACACACACACAAACACATTGCCCTCAACAAGCCTTATTCTTTTTGACAGTGATGATGTGATGACAGTAGCACCACTTGTTAGACTGTGTGTTAAATTTATAGTTGTAAACATTTTGCCAGTAAGCATTGAAACAAAACACATGAACCAATAATGACAAAACTGCCCAATTCAGAACATTTCAACCATAAATGGCAACTCATACTTATGTCATTAAAATCCACCAGTATCAGTCAATATGCACAATCTCTGCAGAGAGCAGAAGTAAAATATCTAAATTCCACATTAAAGAGATCTGCAACTAATGAAAAGTTGCTGCTACCAAATAATTTTATATTTCAGTGTTTCATCTACAAATCAATGCATGCTGCCCTTGAAGAATTGATTGCCTATGTTACGTTAAAAAATGGTAAGCTGCCGGTAATATTGCAATAGGAAATGGATGGCAAACTGTAAACAGATTCATAGTTACTACTAGGCATCATAGGAGGACATACTCAGGACTGCAGCACCCTGCCCCATTAAAATACAACACAGCATGAGCTGAGGGGGAAAAAAAAAACGGAACTTACATGTGCCGCAGTGTTGGATTAGAGAAAACTCAGAGCAAACACCAGCCGGACTCGTGCTTTGCCTGGGGCTTTTCAGCATACAGTCCGTCTTCTTTATAATTCAAATTCCACGCGCGTGGAAGACAGTGAGTAGACAGACGTAAACAGTCGCAAAGACACTGTTTTCGCCATCTGCACCCGGACGCAAAGGGCGTTCTTAAAGAAGAACGCCCCTAAAAAAATGTCATTTTTTTAAACTAAACGAAAATGTGCATAGTGCACCATTTTTCTGAACAACACAGGTATTTTCTGTTCTTCTGGACAGTGTCCCTTAATTCTGGACAGTCCGGAAGAATTCTGGATGGTTGGCAACCCTAGAGTATATGTAGGAAAATATAGTTACTTAGATGCATGCACATTTCTGTTTGTTAGCATATATACATTAAAGGGTTAAACTTCTATTAGCTGAATGGCATCCAACTGAATGAATTGTTCTGTACTTGGTTCAGGCTTCAAGGAAATAAGGTGCAGGGAGTATGGGAGTATGGGAAAAAGATTCCCTAAAAGTTATTCATCTTGAAACAGAACACAAATTACATTGCATGACTTCAGAGGAATTCCAAAGGTTTTAACAACAGACTGTTTTCACGTACAAGATATGGATGGTACAGAAGAATGCATTTAAAGGACACAAAGTGTATGATGTTAGATCTGATTTCTTGTTAGATCTGTATACTGGAAATTATCATCCATGCTGTATGAAAAGCTTAATCTGAGATATTAAAACCTGTAAACTGTACAATATTATAGGTGACATCTGTTATATAGACAAGTTATTTTATTAGTACTGTGTGTGATATAGTGCTGAAAAGGTTAATAGTCTGCAAAGTTCGGTGCATTAATCAGACTTTGGTTTTAGCAAGGCACCAGCAAGCAGCAGCACAGACATCTGCATTTAAATTTTCAGCATCCATCACAACTGTCAGCGGTACGCATGCACAAGCTCTGCCACTTATCCTGTCACTTGCATGGTTCCTTGCTCCATATCTTCACAACTGTTTTACTTCCTTGCACATCTCAATTTGCTTACATTTTATCGTCTGTGAAACTCTACCTGCCAACTATATCTTACAGAATGGCAAGGCTTGTGCTTCCTAATAGTACCTTTTTCGAAATTCTAGACAAGTCCTCATGCCCTTCCACAGATAAATGATCAGTGTGAATTATTCTCAGTTTCTGTTGGACAATTGTTAAACAATGGCTGGGTTTCTTCCATCAGTAAGTGAATGAAAGGGTGTAGAAATTTTTAATGCTTATTTCTCGTGGGAGAAGTTTCTCTATTTTCTGGCACACTCACATCACTCACAAGGCTGGATATGGAAAATGATACAATGAGTGGTCCTTTAGGCTCCAAGTTCACTAACAGTACAAGAGCCATAAGGACCCTAACTCCTGACAAATATGACTATGATGTGGAAGTGGTACACAGAGAGGTAAATAACTTGATACCGACAACTGTGAGGGACATGTAGGGAGACGTAAGAATTTTCATGCATGTTATAAATACAGGTTAAGACACTAGTCCTTAGTGGAATCCTTTCTTCACCTCAAATGATGCCTAGATATAAAGAGAAGATAATTGTCTTCAATAATTGGTTAAATAGTATTTCAGGTGACCTAGTAAGTGCCTGCACAGGAAGAGATGTTCAACAGTCCAGCTTGGTTCAATAAGGATAGCCTGTTCCTCTTGCTCCAAGGCTTCTTTAAAGTCTTTGAACCCACCCACCCCCATCACTGTGCCTTTTTAGGCAGATTCCAGTTGATGGACTTTTCCAATGTAACTAACATATCAGTCCTGAGATCTGATCATATTAAGGTGTCTATCCTCAATGCCAGAAGTCTAAACAATAAATTGCCTGATCTTGAGACATTCCTGCATTTGGAAAACATCCAGTTCTATATTGTCACAGACTTCATTTAAATGTAAAATCAGCACTCCCTGTATACTGAGGTTTTGTGCTTGAGTCTACATATTTGCCAAGGAAGGTATTACCTCCAGGCAGAGCCCTAGAGACCCACAAACGGAACTGCAGATCAGTCTAGATATGATTAATCAAGTAACATTTTTCCAGAAACCTTCTTTGTCTCCTAATAACCAAAATTAAAACACCTCAATGTACTAAAAAATTTCCCTATCAGCAAAAACTCCATTATTTTGGGTGACTTTATCATTCAATAAACTGTGACATTTAGGGTCTACATTAGAACATCGAAGTTTCAAAACTTTGAATGTTCTAATATCGACCCCTATTCAGCGAAAGCTGAAAACATCGAACATACAGAACAGTGAATTTTTTCCTAGGGAAAAAATTTGCTGTTCCAAAGCACATACATACAACACAAGCACACCACACAAACAGCAATCCACACACATACACCTAAAATCTTACACCTAACCCTATACTAAACTATACACACACCACTAACTATCCACTTACCTTAACCCAAACCCTAACCCTAAGGTCTGTCACTATCACACACTCACCTCACCCGCGCCCTAACCCTAACTCACCTACCCCGCCCTAACCCTCACGTCCACACAATCACACACTTACCTGACCCGCGCCCTAACCCTAACTCACCTAACCCACCCTAACCCTCACGTCCACACAATCGCACACATACCTAACCCACATCCTAACCCTAACTAACCTAACCCACACTCAATCGCACACTTACCTGAACCCGACCTGTAACTTTCCACCACAGCGCTGAAAATACTGAAGCAACAGAAACGGATAACCAAATTCTGTCCCTAGGAAAAAATTCAGTTTTCTGTTGCTTCGATATTTTCAGCTTTCGCTGAATAGGGGTCGATATTAGAACATTCGAAGTTTTGAAACTTCGATGTTCTAATATAAACCTGACATTTATACATGATATGTAATATTTGCCCCAAAATTACTAGATGTAGTAAATAAAGGCTATCTTCAGAGGGTGGTAAAAAAATATATATTAGAGGATGCAGCATTCTAGACCCACTTCCTACAAATATGGTTCCTCATTGTACCTCTTGTATCTCCTTCCTCAGTCAAGTTGACTACAAACTTATGATTTTCTCCTTTAAGCTCCCAAAAGCCCCTACATCAAACCCATTGTAAAGACTAAAAATGTGACAGCCTCAATTTACTCTATTACAAAATCTCACTTAAGATACTGCAGCAAACTTTAATAAGAAATTCTTAACACATTTAGAGAGCTACCAGCTGCCATCACAAGAACATTCAAAAATTAACTACCCTGGTGGACTACCACCATGAATAAACTGTACAACAAAAGAAACTCCTTAGAATAAAATGGATACTCAGACTAAGGGGCCATTATTCGCCAGGTCTGAACAACTATATTAGTATTAGATCTTTTCTAAATAATTGAAGATGAGTTCAACCTGAAATTGAATAACTTTCAGTAGTTTTCACCCAGTACTCTTAGTCAAACAATGGAAAAATATATATATTTTTTCATTTAGAATCTGTTTACATATGCTATATATTTTTAAGTCTATGTTTATACTGACTTTTTGGATACATAGTTGTTTTGCTTCTATTTGAAGTTTTATTATTTCATGCATAAAAAGGCTTCACTTAATGAAATTTATAATGGACATTAAATTTATATTCATATTTATATCCCAGTCAGATTTATTTCAGTACCCACATTTATCATTCATATTCATATATACATATTTATACATTTTTATATACACATATATATTTCCATCCATATATAATCATATATATATATATATATATTTGTGACACATTTAAATTTATTTATATTTATTTTTAGAATATCTATATATGAAATTCACTATATCTTATCATTATCATTTGTGTCCATTCTATATATAGTTTTTACACATATATTTATAAGCTTATATACATATTCATTAATCTACTTATTTATTAGTCTATTTATTCATATGAAGTTTTAACAATAAGTTTTAAATTTGTACATATATTTAATATTTAATTTTATTTTAGCATATACTATCTGAATTTATTTTAAGCTTCAAGTTTTTGAGTCATACAAATATTAGCTATATTAACGCACCTCAAATGAACAGCACAGCTTCAAAAGTTCACTAACTGATTTAAATTCTGAGTTTTATTTATAAACATTTAGCGTGGTCATACTTTATGACACACCTCAGAACCAAGAAATGCCAATATGGCTTTTGATGAACTATTGAACATGGTTGGATTCTTAACTTTATACTTTGTTTAAGAATTAGTTACTATGCTGCAATGTTCATAGAAATAAGCTTTCTCTGAAGCTTCACGTAACATAAAATATATGCTATTATTTCCGTTTCATTAAATTTATATGTATTTTTAACTTTGGCATGAACTTTTTGATATATACATGATGTTTTTATTCTGACTGTTTTTTAACTATTGAGTCACTTATTTTATAAAGGCAGCTTCCACTTTAAATATTGAATGTTTTAGCCCAGGTTTTAAACGTGGTTTCTTAAATGTGGTTTTTAAATGTGTTTTTTCTGTGGCTAATTGACTAATTTAATTCATCTGCTGATAGGCTAAGCCTCCCTATAAATTCATTGATGCTAACACTTTTAAATTGTCTGATGAAGCGTATGGTAGCATACGCGAAAGCGCTTACCTTCTGTTCTATTTTAATAACAATAAAAAGTTAAAAATTGTTACGTGGCAGAGTCGGAAGTTTTCATTATATATAAACTCCTTAGAATAGTATAGTAGCTCCAAAACTCATCTTCAAAGAAAACATCAAAGGCATTACAAAACAATTTCACCAAAGGAATACATGGACTATTGGACTTATTGCTGGCTTCTGAAGTCAAAGACA
The DNA here is from genome assembly GCF_019279795.1 of Protopterus annectens. NCBI lineage: Eukaryota > Metazoa > Chordata > Ceratodontiformes > Protopteridae > Protopterus > Protopterus annectens. Next base: position 1,224,644,993 of record NC_056726.1, on the reverse strand, counting down.
ATTATAAAGCATTATTTAGCTATGCTAGAAAACTAAGAAACAAAACCATACATCGCTATTGTCACTTGTCTGGTCAGGATAAAACAGACAAACTTCTGTGGGTTCTGTCCAAGCAGCTTTATTATGCACACACACATCAAGACTGAGGCTTAGTAACTTTAACTTGGATAAACTATAAACAAACTAGCTTACACTCATACATGCTCACTTGCTGGCTGCACTGTCAAAATGGCACTGAAGCTAACATGTGCTTGCTATTTACATGCACGTGCTGTCTTTGAGATGCTTCTTAAAGGTACCACACACATACACACACACACACACACACACACACACACACACACACACACACACACACACACACGCAGGTATGCAGCTATGAACTTATTTCTGACCCAGCCTATTCTGATTCCATACCTATATCATTGCAAACAAATTTAGTGCCAACTTCACCACCAACACTTCTATCCAGATCCCTGAAATATATGAATTCCTTACTTTTCAAATATCATTAAAGATAATTTAGTGAAAGTGCTAACCAGACCAACAATAAGTCTTCCATTTTTTTCAACACAAACCAGAAAAAGAAATGCCAGGAAACCAAGCGGTGAAACTACTGCCTATTTATTACTTTAAACGCACTAATTAAAACACGCTTTCCATCCTACAATGTTGTAGGACTTCTTCAGAAATATCAGCACTCTATTAAATTCAAACCTTATGTAAACTTCGCACCAAAAAGGCGCGTTTCTAATGAATCAAAATTTTAAAGATATATCCATTCAAAAAAACTTCATACATTGAAAATACATTATTCCAGCTTAAAATAAACTGATATAAAATAAATAAAACGATAATAATAAGCTGAAAGGTCTAAAAGCAGCTCTTTCCTTCTGTTTAAAAATTATAGAAATACATTAATTTAACCATATTATTTTAAATATTATATTATTATTGTTAATGTAACCTAATGAATAGATGTGATATGTTTAATTCAAAATATAAGAAAAAACTTTCATTCTGATCATGTAAATTGAAAATTGTTTTCTTTATTTTTTTTTTCTCTTATTTTTTCTTTTGTTATTTTTAATATTTTTAATACTTCCTTTCTTTTATAATAGCAGGATGTGAATTGATTCTTTTATAAATATCATATATGTTTTATCTTTATATTATTTAATGAGCATTAAGTTAAAAATGTAAATATATATATATATATATATATATATATATATATGTGTGTGTGTATATACTTTTTATATAGAGCATATCCATTTGAATTAGTAGAAGAGATGATTTTAGAAGTAACAACGAAGAGAATGAAAGGGTTTTATACACCCATATTAAAACATAGAGGTGTAATAGAACCTAATCAAATCGATTCACATAACAATGAATTTTTGAATCAAAATTTGCCATCTTTAGGTTGTAAGGAATTTAATCTGGCATGTATAATGAATTTTTGTTCAGACTATGGTCCAATAAAAGAAATCATAATCAAAAATTGGTCTCTGTTAAAAGACAATGTTAGTTTGGGATTGACCTTTAATTTTATGCCCAACATTGTTCAGCATACTAATGTGCAGGTTACGGAGCCAGTACAACCAGTTGTGTTAAGGGACATACTTAACAGTAATAATGAAGTAAATTTTAACACATCACCAGCAACGTCGTCTTTGAACCTACTTGGTCGTAACTGTGCCAACCAAGCGATCTCAAGGGATCAAATGCAGATACCTAACTTAAAAGATTGGCTTACATCCCCAATAGGCTTGTATAGAACTGATTTAATAATAAATGAATCTATTGGTACAGAAGGTAATAATCTTTCATTATCGGACTTATTAAATGAATTGGATGCCAACATGTTGAAACACAAAAAATTGTCTTTGGAAATTGAATATTTCCAGGAGTGTGTAAGAGCAGAAATAGTGCCAAAGGGGCTCCGAAGTTGGCGTTACCCTACAGGACTAATTGCTGGTTCTGAATTTTAAAAGGATTTAATTACTTTATTCAATAATCAAGGTTTACAATTAATGCAGATCATTTTAAAACATTACACCATAATGATTAAAGATTTAGAAGAGAGAATTGAGAAATTAGACACAACTATTAAACAGCATGGAGACTTCACAAGATACAAATATGAATACACATGATGCTTTCAAAGTATAGAACAACATATTGAAAAAATGAGAAAAATAAAAATTAAAAAGTTAGAAACGGATCGTGTGCAATATGAAAAAGGTATAGCCTACCCGTCACCTCCACCTTCTCAAATATGGTCCAAAAAACAATTAGATTCATTGGATGAGCATGTAGTTGTGGGGAATAGAGATGAGAATGCATTAAGGACAAACATTATTCCCACACCATCTTCTCCAACACAACATCAAGAAGATTTTATGATGGAAAACAACCAAGTGAGAAGAAGTGAACGAATAAGAGATCATAGTAGTAAGAATAATGAGTCAGGATCAATGGAGGGAATTAATGGAACAGCAAACATGAAAAATAATCAGGGTTTTCAGAGGCGTGCCAAGAGAAAGCAATGAAACAGGAAGAGAAACCAGAACAACAGGAGGTGATCATCCAAGACAATCAGGATAATTTACCTATACTCATAAAAAATGGAAAAAAGGATTTTACAGTCTATAATTTCTCTTCTTTTCAAGTTACAGAATCATTGGTAGACATTTTATCCAAAGGTTTAACTTTTGTACCTTCATATAGATTGAATTTAGCAAAGACTATCTGTGATTTAAAACTCTTCGTAAGGAAATTGAATTTAAAGTATTTATTTGATGAGCAACCAAATGTTAATAATGAATTTAGAGTTGCAAGTTGTTTCAATCCACCACTACATAATTCACTTTCTATTTTTGAAAAAAATTGTGAGTTGGATTTTGGGAACTAAGTAAGAATGGACCAAGATCTAATGACAATTTAAGTAAAGATGAGAGAGAAAGTCTAGATTGTGTACTAATGGCTGACATAAGAATCATGAACCCAGATAAAGGTGGGGGATTGTTTTTTATGGATGTGCCAGATTACACAAAGCACATCAGAGAAATCCTGACTATGGACATCTATCAAATAGCATCTCTTAACGAATACAATAAGGCTAATCAATTTATAAAGAGCCTATTAAATGAGCTATTTATAGAAGTGAGAATAGACATTCACACATTTAATTATCTAATGATCATGGCATCAAGAGCCCCATGTATTTTTGGAGTGCAGAAGATTCACAAGAATTTTCAAAACCCTCCGCTTAGACCCATAGTAAATGGAAGAAATTCACCTACATATGCATGTGCTAAATATATAGATTCCATTCTTAAAAATATGCATCAAAAGAACAGTGGATCATTAAAGATTCCTGGGCACTATTGGAGAGATTAAATATCTTCACACATAAAGAAGATTATAATTTCTTAACAACAGATGTAAAAGAATTATACACCAGCATCCCCCATAATGAAGGGATAGAATGGGTGATAGCAAGAATGCGTCAAAAAAATGCTCCAGGAGATGAAATATTCTTAGTGCAAGAAATTTTAGACATAATATTATCTTACAATTATACTTTGTTTGAAAATCAATATTATGTCCAAAAAAAGGGAGTAGCTATGGGTTCACCATGCGGTTCAAGTTATGCTAACTTGGTGATGTCCTATTGGGAAAGCAATTTTGTTTTTCCCAATAGCCTTTTTAAAGATGTAGTTAGGTTTTATGTGAGATTTATTGATAATATTTTTGTGATAATAGAAGGTACATCACAAACAGCCAAAAATTTGGTAACATGGTTAAATGAAACGACCGAATTTTTGAATTTTTTGACACTACATCTATAGCATTTTTAGATGTTCAAATAACAAAGAATTTGCAACAAAGACAATACAAAGCTTCATTGTATAGAAAACCAACATATTCAAATAAATTTCTCCATTTTTCTAGCTCCCATCCGTTGCACCAAAAACTTTCAGTTTTGAAAGGTCAACTGGTTCGGGTAGCTAAAATGATAACAACAGATGAGAAATTTAATGAAGAATGTTTCAATTTGAAGCAAATGTTTTTGAACAGAGCATATCCGTTTGAATTAGTAGAAGAGATGATTTTAGAAGTAACAACAAAGATAATGAAAGGGTTTTATACACCCATATTAAAACATAGATGTGTAATAGAACCTAATTAAATTGATTCACATAACAATGAATATTTGAATCAAAATTTGCCATCTTTAGGTTGTAAGGAATTTAATCTGGCATATATAATGAATTTTTGTTCAGACTATGGTCCAATAAAAGAAATCATAATCAAAAATTGGCCTCTGTTAAAAGGCGATGTTAGTTTGGGATTGACCTTTAATTTTATGCCCAAAATTGTATGGAGAAAAGGTTACAACTTTAAGGAAATGTTTCAAAAACAAAAGTCTCCATTTACCAGAAACGTGGGTATGATGCAATGTGGAAGTTGTTCCCATTGCTACATAATGGATATAGGGAGTAATATTGACATTAATGGATATAAAATCTTTATCAAAGGAAAATTCAACTGTAACACAAAAGGAGTGGTATACGTAGCAAAATGTCAAGCATGTCCATCTTTTTATGTGGGAAAAACGGATCGTAGATTAAAAGATAGAGTGGCTGAACATTTAAGAAGTATAAACCAACAAAAAGAAGATAATGCTTTAGCAAGACATGTCATATCTCACCCTGAACATAAATTTAAGTTTAACATAATCCAACAAGTAAAACATGATATAAGAGGAGGACCCACCAGCTTATTATTAGAGAAAATAGAATTATTGTGGCAAATAAGGCTTAATGCATATATGTATCCAGGACTAAACAATAAATGTTCGATAATGTGTTTATTAAAATTGAGTTTGGAGAGATAAATTTATAAGGTTTATAATAATATTTCATCATCACACTATTACATGTAAATTAACGCATCATAACCTTATTCACATTTGCTTGTGTATCTTCATAAAAAGTACATACACATATATATTTACATTTTTAACTTAATGCTCATTAAATAATATAAAGATAAACCATATATGATATTTATAAAAGAATCAATTCATGTCCTGCTGTTATAAAAGAAAGGAAGTATTAAAAATATTAAAAATATTAAAAATATTAAAAATAACAAAAGAAAAAATAAGAGAAAAGAAAAATAAAGAAAAAAATGTTCAATTTACATGATCAGAATGAAAGTTTTTTCTTATATTTTGAATTAAACATATCACATCTATTCATTAGGTTACATTAACAATAATAATATAATATTTAAAATAATATGGTTAAATTAATGTATTTCTATAATTTTTAAATATAAGGAAAGAGCTGCTTTTAGACCTTTCAGCTTATTATTATCGTTTTATTTATTTTATATCAGTTTATTTTAAGCTGGAATAATGTATTTTCAATATATGAAGTTTTTTTTGAATGGATATAGCTTTAAAATTTTGATTCATTAGAAATGCGCCTTTTGGGGCGAAGTTTATATAAGGTTTGAATTTAATAGAGTGCTGATATTTCTGAAGAAGTCCTACAACATTGTAGGGTGGAAAGCGTGTTTTAATTAGTGCGTTTAAAGTAATAAATCGGCAGTAGTTTCACTGCTTGGTTTCCTGGCGTTTCTTTTTCTAATAAGTCTTCCATTGTTGGTTAATTAATACTGTTAAACATGTCTTTGCAGATCCACTTCTTATCTTGTTTAGCCTAAGTTTGGCTACTTGTTTTGTCCTTGATGAGTGGTGCACTGCAGGGGTAATGTTTCTCATTAAGGGGGGCCTTACAACGAACCCTGTTAATTACAGACCTATCAGCTTCACAAGCCTCATCTGAAAAGCCATGGAATATATTATAACTGATCTTATAAATTAGAGTATCACTACTCTTATTAGACTTAACCCACAAAAGGTTGACTTTTTGAAGGGTAGATCCTCTCTACAAAATCTGGTAAACTTCTTTGAAAGGGTTACAGAAGCTGTAGACGGTGGCCATGTGGTATACATCATGCATCTTGACCTGGCTAAAGCTTTCAACAAAATTTCCTATATTAGCATCATACAGAAGCTATATGCATTAAAAATTGACCTATATGCAGTAAAAAATGGATAGCTAATTAGATAAAAAGCAGATCCCACAAATGCAAGTTGCAGATGCCTCATCAGAAAGTATGATGAGTGACCAGTGGTGTCCCGCATGACTTGATGATGGGATCTCTCTTTTCACATTTACTTTTTAGTTCTCAAAACAGAAAGGCAAAATCACTGGCCAACAAAGTTTACAGAAAACTGCAAATGGGATTATTATGTCATTCTCTGACACTCAAAACCGCTAGAATAAACTCTTGGTGTGCTAAAAATGGGCTCAAATGAAATACTAAATTGAGTATTCTTATCACTTTTGGTAGGCAACTCCTCCCTTCATCATATTATATAGACAGCAGCAAGTCACTGTAAGACAAAAAAAAGTAGTCAGGGGCCTATGAACCTGGGTTGAAAACTCCCTGTCATTTAATCATCATGACAATGGTTGTCAGGAAATCCTTTTATTTACAAAGATAATGGCAAAAGGAATATCATCAAGGTCTATAGAGGTAATCACTCCTTTATATTGTAATCCCTTTATAAAAAGTCTCAAGAACTGCAAATATTGAAGTCCCATATCTAAGCTTTACCCCTAACCAAAATAGTTGAAAAACTGCTTTACATTTAAATTTCCCACACATAAATGCTATGGGCTACTATGTGACCATCAACATGGATTTTATAACACATCTAGCAAGATGACAGTACTCCTTATGGTCACTAATAAAATCTATTGTAATATGAATGGTGGCCTCTTTACAGCAGGTTTAATCATAGTTGTTAACTAGGACCTTCAAGGCTTTGCCTACAAATAAAGCACAGTGGAGGCACAGGTTTATAACCCAGCATCTGCCAAGCTTCTAGAATGAACTTCCCTGCTTGTTAACCAGTGCATTTCCTATCCTCCTTTAAGAGTAACCTAGATGACTGGGTGGATGTCCAAAAATTTACTGGAATACTTACTGGTCTTCCTGAAGAAAGGAGGTAAGGCTTGAGGGAGGTACTGACAAGGTGTAAGTGTTAATGAGACTCAGTGGCCTTAGAGTTTCTATGATCTTGTAAATCTTTGTGCTCTCATATCATCACATGTATGCACCTGCAATAACAAAAAATATCAAAAAAGTGTACCTTACCTCTGTCAAGATTATATACTACTGAGAACCTCAAACTATTGACATAACACATCTTCCTTAATGGATTGGTTAACAGGTTCATAGGTTCATAGGAGATTACTAGTCAAATTGTATAAGAGCCCTTACAGGCTTAGCCAATATAACCAGATTTTACCCAATATATGGCCCCTAGGAGCAACAGGATGGCATGCTTTTGTGCCTGTGCATTGAGAATCTTACAGATTTCCCCTGTCAATAAGGGACGCAAGAGCTACAACATGTGTGAATTTGTGACTCCCCATCCATTGATCCAAACTTCGTTTGAAGAGGGCCAGGGAACAGCTCTGCTTAATGTGAGTAAGAAACCTGTTCCAAAGAAGGGGCAATCTCTAAGACACATATCTGTCTCTCTAGCATGTTTTGTTTGAGTTACTAAGTTTAGATCCTTAGATTGGGTAACACTTATGCTGCTTAACTTGCAGATGTGTAGCAGCTCCATCAGAGATGAATTTCTCAGAGCCATGTAGGTCAGGCATAGGTCACCCCTTAATAGTCGGTAGGACAAGTTGTTTGCACCCTGTATTTTCTTTGTGAGGAAACTATGAGGTCACTCCAGCTGCTGTAAGTGCCTAGTCAAGCACATGCCAAATGGCTCACTTTACTTGATTATTGCTCTGAGGTCTGAGTACAGCGGGACTATAATTTCCTTGGATCTCAATGCCATACCTCTACTTATAAGTTGTGCCACACAGAAGCATTCCTCACCACTGTGGATACATGGTAGTCAAAGTTCAGGCTACTATCTACCTGCATATCTAGATCTCTCACCTCTGAATCTACTCTTAGGGGTATGATATTGATGATGTAATTTACAACTATATTTGGCTTTTCAAAGGGTATGATAATGCATTTTTAGTTTTACACCATAGTTCTAGCACCAATCATTTGTCTGCTCTAAACCATCCTGAAAAATATCCACATCACTGGGGGTTTTGATGAGTGCCCCCAGCTTGCAGTCGTCATCAAGCTTTGCTATCCAGAGGCTTTCCACATTAGCATTGCCTTCAGGGACATATATTCCAAACAGGAGTGGTCCCAGCATTGAGCCCTGAGGTACACCAATAGTAAATGGCCTCTTGCTGGATCTGGATTCACCCACTTTAACCATATGTGTCCTGTCTATGAGCCAACTGGCTATCCTTCTGGTGATGTATTGATTTATTCCCAGTTTTGTGAGTTTATTTATAATACCCGAGTGAAGAACTGTGTCAAATGTCTTGGTTGGGTCGATGTAGGAGGGTATGTACTGTTCTACCCTCATCCATGGCCTTAGTGACTCTCTCAAAAAAGTACCAGATTCAGTAGGCATGCCCTACCCTTGACAAAGCTGAACTGGGACGGATTCAGTGTTTGGAGGTTTCCTGTATCATTATTCATCAGGTACATGACTATTCTTTCCATGACCTTACATATAAGACTAGTCAAACTTATGGGTCTGTAATTTTCCCGGTGAGTAGCTGGTCCCACTTTATGCAGAGGGATGACTGTTATTGTCTTCCAGTATATCAGGACAAAGCCAGTCCAGAGGCTGTGGTTAAACAGAGATCCTAATGGGCTTGATAAGTCCCGATTTAAGCTTTTTACCTGGTACACTATCAGGCCCCAATGATGCCATGTTTTTACCCTTAGAGAGCGAAGTGGAAATCTGTTATCTGGTGATAATTAGCAGTGGAGTGGGTGAAGGGTATTTCTTGCAGAGAACTAGGGTTAATGGGGAGGTGAAATTTGAGCTGAATTTGTTGGCCAGCTGATTTGATAAATCTTTTTGCTGAGTATGTTGATGCCATCTTCAACTAATTCTGCACATTGCTGGGTGTTGCCCATAAGACTGCAGACATAACGGAAATATGCCTTATGGTTATCCTTAGCTTTGGAGGTTATTTTTACCTTATCTGTTTCCCTGATTTGCTTGTTTAGATTAATGAGGAACATTTTGCTCTGTTGTGCACATTCCCTCTTACTTCTCAACAGGATTTTCTTTCTTTTGCTGTACAAACTTTTAATACCAAGGGTCCACCACTGTGGCTTGCATTTGCGGTTTAAACTGGGTTTATTTCAGTCTGATATTGCCATTTCTATGCAGTTGTTTTTATGGTCATACAGGGCTTTTGTGTATGCCTTAGCATAGGTTTCTGTGTTTTGGGGATTTGGGGGAGCTTGGAAACTAGCTATGCCGTTCCTTACTAGGGGTAATTTACCTTAGATAAATTCTTATAGTTTTTGGGTTTAGGTGGGGGGGCTAATTTTATCTTCATTTCAAGGGAGACTGCTTTGTGATCTGATCTTACCAGTGATTACATCACATGGGGGAGTGAGAGCAGCACTCTCCTATATTTGTGAATAGCAGATCGAGGATATTTGTTCCCCTAGTGGGAGTGTAGAATAGCTGCTCCAGGCCATTTGAATTTACAAATTCAAGAAATATTTGGCCCTGCATGTTAGTGGTCTTTTGTGCCTCCCAGTTAATGGAGGGGTAGTTAAAATCAGGTCTATATTATATATTCGAAGCTTCAACATTTCGAACCTCATATGTTCGACAACATATAAGCAAAACTTGAAACCTCAAATATATAATAAAAAAGTAAAAAAAAAAAACTTACCTTAATGCTCTGAGCAGGGGGCAAGCCCCCCTGCACCCCCCCCCCCCATGTGGGGGGCTGTGATACCTAGGGTTGCCACCATTTCAAATGCCCAAAGTGGGACATTTTTTATAGAAACATCAGATTTTGCAGGACGAAACATACCCGTAGCAAGTACAAAGGAAAGAACTTCACTTTTTAACAAAATAAAAGCTTTTTCTTATAGCATTTGAGTTGCTTATTCTGTTTCTTATAACATTTAGGTGTGTCCAACACAAAATAACTGTTTTATGCAACTACTAAAGAAAATATAAGAAATACTTTTGTCCTAAAATCTCAGGACATTTGCTATTTTTTCAATTTTTTTGCAGGACACAACTGTTCAAAGAGGGACTGTCCCTTGCAAAGTGGGACAGGTGGTAACCCTACCCACAACCCCCCTACTTAAATATACCAACTCCGAGACCGCACTTCAGTGCAGAAAATATAAATTTTCCCATTGTGTGCATACGGAGCTGGTGTCTTTCACATTCAAACTTTTCAAAGTTTGATCATATGGTGTCGACCATATGACATTCGAACTTTGAAATGTTCGGCAATTTAATAGGGACCCTTTAAAATCACTCATGAGTATGGTGTTGGCCTGGATGGTAAGTGATTCTAGTAACTTTAGTTATGATGTATGGGTTTCCTGGTTCATGGTGGGGGACATGTAACTAGCCAGAATATGGTATTGGATTTTTCCCATGGTTAGTTGGACGTGGAGTACCTCAAGCATGTCATATTGTTTGACCAGCCTTGAGGAGTGCTTATCCTTTATGATCTTTCATGTTCAGTGGTCAGAATGTATGAAAAACATAATGGCTGTACCCAAAGGATATCTCCTTGAGTCCTGATACTGTAACCAAAGTCAGTAAAAGTGTCTTTCAGTAATCCTGAAAGAAAGCATTTTTTCAAGTGGCAAACCTCCTTCATCCCCCATGCTGGGAAAGATGCCCCATACCCCATCTTATAAATACCAACTCCATGGTGCCCAACAGTGAAGAAAAGCTCAGATTCTAGGCTGACAGTCTGCTTTCAAAAAATTTGTCCTGCATTACAGGGACTTGAAGAAAGAGGTCTTGAACAGCTATCGTGTTCCTTCCTTTAGAACATCACTGTCATTGTAATGACTTAACCAATTAGCCAACTTTTGGGGAGGAGTGCAATTCCTATGCTGGCTTGCTATGCCCGTGCTAGTTTAAAATGTCTGCTATCAAACTACTTAAAATACAACTTATGACACTGGTTCTAGTCCTGATGAGATGCAGATCCTACCACCAGAATAGGTGCTCATCCCACTAACTTAATCATATACCATCGATAAAGCCAAACATTCAGCTTCTGCAACAACTGTTAAAGTGAATGTTGAACTCCCAAGTGCATAGACAATTCATTCTATGGAAGCATCTGCCTTTTTTGCGGCCAACTTTGTAAATCTTAGACTGGATTCATTGAGTCAGCTCAGAATCCAAAAATGAAGTAAGAAAAGTGTACAAATTTTGTGAGGTACTCACCATAACAGTAGACATTTGACCCCTTCCCCATTTCTCCAGAGTTCACAACCTACGGATTAGGCACCCAAAGGGGCCCTAAGATGACTTTATAATCATCCAGAAGGGGTAGTATTTCCTCCCTCCATCCAAGTCTTCAGGCTGTCTGTGATTTAGGAGACAGTTCAGGTTTCCTTATCAATCATCCATGTTGCACAAAATGACCAGTCCCAGCATTTTGGAGACACAACAAAAAGCTCCAATTTCCCTGCATGTCAGCAGCAGCATGAGGACCCCTCCCTAGTTTGTATCAGCAGTGTATTATATAAATTAATGCCACTCCAGCATTTGACAAGGGTGGCCTAATGGTTAAGGTGTTTGCCTTGCAAACACAAGGTGCAGGGTTTGATTCTCACAAGGGATAATTGGCTATGCTTAAAATGGCTTGCAAGGGCAGTTAGCTTAGTACTAACCTATGAACCTATAAGTCTCATTGAGGAATCTGATCACATTTACTCTCAATACTACCAGGCAATAGCAAAGTATGACATTACTGTATTTATATATTGTTATCCATGAAGTCACTCCCTGCAGAACTTCAGCCAGTTATATTTTCATCGCTTGTAAATGCAGGATCTCAAACACCAGCCACCTCATGCCCCAAACAGTGAATGACCACCAATCAAAAATCAGCACAGCACTAGGATAGGAACAAACATAACATACCCATTTAACAAAGTAACCAAACAAAACCAATGGGCAGTTTGAATGGCATTCCTAATGGAAAGAGTAATGGATGCAAACATCTAATGTCATGGTGAGTACTTCACACAACTGGACTATTTTCCTTTATTGCCATTTCTTCAGATTCATGCCTACCAGTAGAACGGCAAGGTATATCGGTAGAGGCTCCTAGCAACATACCTTGAATGACCGTATTAAAAAAGAAACTGCACCTTTAAAAAGTTGGGTATAATAAGGGAAAGACAACCTTGCTGCTTCACATATCTGTGCTGCAGTTATTACCCCTAAAAAAGGGACACGGAAACAGACGCTCCTCTTTCTCTAATGCAATGAATTCTTATCAGACCTGCACATACTTTCCAGCAGCATCATAACAATAACTAAAAATCCTTTTAGAATCTTTCATCTTTAATACTTTGAGTACTTCACTCCTAAACACTGTACAGGGTAAACAATTTACAAACAAACAATGATAAACAATATATATATAAAATAAAGAAAATAGGGCACTTATAAAGCTAACAGCAGCAATTTAAGGGATTCACCTTCAAGTTTATTATTGTGTTTAAATACGCAGCACATTATAAACTAAATATATAAAACAGATACATAACAGTAAACTTAATACAAAACACAAAACAGTATATGTGAACCAATAGCTTAGTGAACAAAATAAATACAGCATTAGTCAGGGTCAGAAAAAAAGAATAAGATCAAAAAGAGAGATGAATTAAGGTTTATTCTGAAAGCTGACATGGATAAGTGCATTCCTAAAGCTACCACAGTAGTACTTCCAAGTGTACATCACTTAATAAGTGAGTGAACTTGTTTCAGGTATTTCTAGTAGCCCCACCATAGTGACAGACAAGGATGTCATCTTTTCAAATGCCGAAAGGTGAACATGTTTACTGAAACATGCAATTCTGAAAGACATACGCTTCTCACGATCAATGCAAAGAACCAACAGTTGACTATTATACGAGGGATGCTAGTCACAGGAGTCTGATGTTAAAGTAATTAGCCTGTATGACTAGCATTCTACAGCATGGGAGTGATGTAATGGTAACACAATTTATCAGTAACTAAACATGCGATTGTGGTCTACACAACTGAAAGTCATCAACTTCAGTGTCAATCAGCCTGGAGCTACGTTAAGGTATGTTAGAGAATGGACAAACTGTACATCAGCACCTTGATTGAAGAACAAACGTTCTCCAGCAGGGTATTAATGTACAAGTAATGCCCGCTGAAAAACAAGTCTGCCACTTCACAGTAACACATCAAGCTCGGACTGAAAAAAAAAAAACGTCCGCCATTATTTTACATTCACTAAGCAGCGCTTCTGCTATTTAGCGAGTGTGAAATAAAGAAAAAAATTAAAATAAAAAAAAGTATGTATGTGTTTATGCCTGTGTGTGAGTTTATGCATGTATGAGAGTGAGACATCTACTGAGCCGTTATCTTACGCTCATACTTCTCAACCTCTTAGAGCAAGAAATCTGAACAAACTCGCAGACCTCTCAACCGTACCTAATTCCTCGGTAAATAGTGGTTTTGAGGGCAAAATATAGGGGTGCCACGAATTCCAGAGGGTTGGGAGGGTGGCCTAATGGTTAAGGTGTTTGCCTTACAAACACAAGGTACAGGGTTTGAATCTCACAGGGAATAATTGGCTAGGCTTAAAATGGCTTGTAAGGGCAGTTAGCCTAGTACAAATCTATGAACTTATGAACCATTGAGTGCCAGAATTTCTTCAGGTTGGAATGTGGGTTGCTCAGAAATTTTGGGTTGGGAGGGTGGCCTAATGGTTAAGGTGTTTGCCTTACAAACACAAGGTGCAGGGTTTGAGTCACACAAGGGATAATTGGCTAAGCTTAAAATGGCTCACAAGGGCAGTTAGCTTAGTACTAACCTATGAACCTATGAACCAGAGTGGCCCTTTTAATTTCCTGTTTTTTTTTTCTTTTTTTATTTGTCCTGACGTCATGACAAGCGGACATTAACTTGTTGCAGCAGCAGTGCACAGCATAGCACATCTTTCTTCTTCCAGGTGAGGTAAGGCAAAAAAAAACAAAAAAACAAAAGACTGTAACTTGCTGCATTAACTGTGTTATCTGCAACTGCAAGAGAAACAGCACGGCAGTCATTCTGTAAACCAGATGTGTGCTGAAACGCAGTCTAGCAGTAATTCTGTTAACTTACGCCTGTTTTACTTTGCTGAAAGCTGAAACCAGCAGTCTTTCAGTTAAGCTAATGCTAACAGCAACCATTCTCTTAAGCTGAAACCAGTTTATTTATTTGATTTATTTTACAGTCGTTGATTGGGATAATCTGACTGAGCTGAGTAGCTCTTTTTGTGTGCTGAATTGAAGGTGTGTGCGAGAGAAAGTTTCTGCAGCAGTTTTACTTGCATTCTGTCAAGCTAACCAATGTCATTCTCTTAAGCTAAAATGACAGTCTGGCACCTGGCAGTAATTCTTTTACGCTGAAACCTGTGTGTGTTGTAGGTGTGTGCGAAAGAAACAGTCTGCAGCTGTTTTACTTTGCTTGCATAACTGTTATCTGCATTAGAAATGGCAGAGTCTGCAGCCATTACTGAAACAGCAGTCATTCTATTCCTGAAATCAGTTGTGTGCTGAAACGGCAGTCTAACAGAGTTAAGCCTGTTTTGTTTTACTTTACTTGCTCGCTGAAATCTGGCACCAGCAGTCATTCATTCTATTCTTTTAAGCCGAAACATATGTGTGAGAGAGTCTCCAGCTGCATTCTCTTAAACTATTCACGCCACGGCAGTCATTCTTGAGTAAGCCTGTTAAGCAATTCACGGCAGTCATTTTAAATGTGTGGGCTTGCTGAAATCTGACACTGGCAGTCATTCTATTCTTTTAAGCTGAGCTGAAACCTGTGTGTGTGACCTGTGTGTGTGAGAGGGAGAGTCTCCAGCTGCATTCTGTTAAAGCTATTCATGGCAGTCATTCTTGTAAGTGTATTAAGCAATTCAGTCAGCAGTTATTTTAAATGTGTGTGCTTTCTGAAATCCGGCACTAGCAGTCATTCTATTAGAGCTGAAACCTATGTGTGTGAGAGAGAGTCTCCAGATGCATTCTGTTAAGATATGTGTGTGTATGTGTGTGTGTGTGTGTGTGTGTGTGTGTGTGTGTGTGTGTGTGTGTGTGTGTGTGTGTGTGTGTGTGTGTGTGTGTGTGTGTGTGTGTGTGTGTGTGTGTGTGTGTGTGTGTGTGTGTGTGTGTGTGTAGCAATTCACGGCAGTCATTTTAAGTGTGTGTGTGCTTGCTGAAATCCAGCACCGGCAGTCATTCTATTCTTTTAAGCTGATGTGTGTGTGTGTGTGTGTGTGTGTGTGTGTGTGTGTGTGTGTGTGTGTGTGTGTGTGTGTGTAGATTATACAAGCAATGTTTAAAATATGTCTCTGGTTTTGGGCCTTTGCCCCCCCAAATAAATTTTGGCTTTTTCCAGATTTCTTGTGTTGCATAGTTTTTCAGGGGGGGAGATGTTTAGTGCTGTTTATTTCTGCCAAGTCTGTTTGTGGTGTTAGTAACACAACAGGTAGAATACTTGCTTTTGATGCAGAAGGCTGTGGGTTCTACTCCCTGGAGGCTGTGGATTGCTGATAATGTACAGTGTTGTACTTTTAAAGGGGATGGGTGCTGCAGTGTTGAGAATGTCCTCTTTGGTGGAGATACCTACTAACTATGAACCTGTTATAAGTTTGCCATCCATTGTCTATTGCAATATTACTAGCTTATCTTTTTTTAATGTAACATAGATGATTTATTCCTCAAGGGGCAACAGGCACTTTATTTGTAGATGAAACAATGAAATATAAGTTGTTTGCTAGCAGCAACCTCGTCTTTTCCTTCTGCAGAGATTGTACATATTTACCGATACTGGTGGATTGTAGAAATTTGAGTAGACTTTTATGATGGAAATGTTCTGAATTGGTCAGTTTTGTCATTATTGTTTCATGCATTTTGTTTTATTGCTTACTGGAAAAATGTTCAAAACAATAAATTTAAAATGAGCTCTAACAAATGTGCTTTATAATATGAGGAATATAATTTAATACAATCAGGAAGGTGTATCAAAGAACACATGTATGTTTCATTTGCAAGGGGCCTATGATTTGAAAACAGCCCAAAGGTAGTCTTTATCCACCACTGGCAAGATGCATTTTCTTTGAATATGGGTTTCAATGAATGTATGTTTCAAGGGCACAGAAGTTTTAATGCTAAGTCTGTTTTCATTGTGAGACTGTATTGATTTGTTTAGCAGATGTCTATTAGTGTTTGTGCTATAAAATGTAAAATAAAAGTTTTAAATGAAATCCAAATAATCATTGTAGAATTAAAGCAGTATGCACATTAGTGTTTATAGTAAATGGGGAGAAATAGCCAAGTAACGGGACACTGGAATGGCTGCAGGGGGGGGGAGGGCTGTGTATGGGGGGGCCCCATTCGACCATGATTTTGTGAGGGGGAAGTGCGGCAAACTCAAAGACAACTTCAGGTGGCACAAACTCTAGCTACGTCACTGATCAGTTGGCCATGGAGAATGACATTTGGAGGTCCTAGCAAGCTATAATATTCCTTTGCTAAGATTAGAATATTGCCTACCAGATTAAATGCCCTACTTTTACCACAAAACCACATACTACAAGTCACCAAACACAAAATCCTAAGGCTCATCATCTTCTCCCTTCCCAGTGAACATCACTGCTACACATTTAAAAAAATGGTTACCATTTACTACAGGGTCTGGGACTCGAGGGACATGTTTTAGTTGCCTGTTCTTCAGTTTGCATTTGAAAGTTGGTATCCCACAATTAAATTGGAGTGGGCAGGGTTACATAATTATGCATGCAATTTTTATGTTAATCAGTGTACAGAGTTGTACCTATTTTTCATGGGCCTTTGTCCAGATTTTTGAAGTTTCCAAGTTGAGAAGTATGGAGCAAAACCATAAATAATGGTGGGACAACGGCCCTGAAAGAATAGTATTATTCTGTTTTATTCACTGTCTTTTCAAACTGTTGCTAGCATGATTATTAGCTTGAAGAAAAAGCTGCAAAAATAGTATAAAATATAAAGGGTTAATCTGAAATAATATAAAATGCTGAAAAATAGAAAGTAGTATATGTGCTGGCAAACATATAATAGCTTAAATAGATTTTGGCATCCATGTGAAGGAGTATGTTATTGAGAAACAGAATTTGTAAAAATAACTACGTAGATGGCAGCTGCAAGTATATCCATGAAGTAAAGATGAAACATCAAGCAAGATAAAGATGAAACACAGATAGTGCTGGAACACTATATTTCAGAAAATGCAAGACTGAGTTTCCATGGATCATCAAACTACAAAGAACCAAGGCCAAGGAAACAAAGGAAAAACTGTTATAAAAAAAAGAACTGTTTTACATCAGACTCTGGAAAAATACCATATTTTCTGGTATAAATGTAACTATGCTTAAACAGACTTTGGGAATTTGCTATAGAGAGCTGACAGCATATGTGTTGCGTGTTTGTAGAACCAAAAGTGAAATATAACAGAAATGTCATACTAACTAAAGCAGTTTACTGAAGCAGTGTATTTATTGTACTTAGTACAATCCAGTATTTAAAAGTAGCTGTTCATACTAAGATTTAATATACTGTGGCGTGCTTGCATGCAAATCTAAATAACAAGAAGTAACTAACAGAAGGCAGCACAGAATTCTTCAGGCCCCAAAACAGGGACAATTTTTAAATATTGCTGTCACAGACTTACAAAGTTGATAGAATAACACATTTTGAATTAGCATGAATTTTCTGAAGAGCTGAAACTCAAATGTCTGTCATAATTTTCTGTCTTAAACCTCAATGATTTGCCAGAAAAAAAAAATAGTTTTATGAGAAACAGACAAAAATATGAGGCAAAAAATCTGGACATTCTGCGAAAAATTTTACAGTTGAGAGGTATGCTTACACTCACTAAGCAGTGGCCTTGCTGTTTAGAGAGTGTCAAAAATGAGACTGAAAAAAGTGTGTGTGTGTATGTGTGTGTGTGTGTGTGTGTGTGTTTATGTTTCTATCTGTGTGCATGAAACAAGAACAGACTTTCTGTGTGTGTATGTGTGTGTGTGTGTGTGTGTGTGTGTGTGTGTGTGTGTGTGTGTGTGTGTGTGTGTGTGTGTGTGTGGGTGTGTGTGTGTGTGAGAGAGTGAAGAGTTAGAGAAATCCATGCCAGCAACGGCATCAGTTAACAGGTTTGTGTACCTCTTGCATACCTGTCAATCTCTTGGCACAAGAAATCTGGACAGAGCCACAAATAACAAGGGACAGATGACTAAAAATAAGGACAGATTTTAATTACTGCTCTTATCGGTTCATAAGTCCATAGGTTAGTACTAGGCTAACTGCCCTTATGGGCCATTTTAAGCCTAGCCAATTACTCCATGTCAGAATCTAGCCCTGCACCTTGTGCTTCTAAGGTAAACACCTTAACCATTACACCAGCCTCCCACCCCCTAAACTTAGAAAGTTGCTAGAACAAACAGGGTTCTATTAACATGTATTATCTGAAGGATATGAAGTCTGAAACTCAAATCTCTGTCATTGTTTAATGACTTCAATCCCCAGTCATTTGCTAGAAAACTACACATTTTATTAGGATCGGAACAAACACATCAGCCAAAAAATCCAGACATTCTGCAGAAATCTGGACAGCTGAAAGGTATGTTCTGTTGACTCTTAACTTAGAGTATATACATACACCTAAAATAAACAGGGGACAAAGGCTCAAAATAGCATATTTTACTTGATTATTAGGATTTGTGTTAGCATACATTTTCTGAAACAGAGGTGTGCGTGACTGAGTGAGAGCAACAATAAAGACGTTTGCATACCTCTGGACCTTTCAGCTGAAGAAATCTAGATAAAGCCTAAAATGAAGAGGGAACAAAGGCACAAAATAGGAGCAGATTTTAATTACTGCTCTTATAAAATTACAAACTTGCTTAACTAAAAGGATTTGTGTTAATATGAATTTTTTTGAAGAAAATAATAGTTGAAAACTCAGATGTATGCCATTATTTAGTAACTTCAATTTCCAATGGCAACAAACCAATCGTTTTAAGAGTAAGGGACCAAAAACTAAAGTAAATGCCTGGGTAATTTTTAAGCGCTATATTTTGGATGTAAAATGCTTCCTCCAAAACAATTTACATATACTAAAGCAAGTTTAAAACATTAGGCGAAGAAACTATTTTACATGAAAAATATATAAAAAATATATAGTACTTAAAACTTAAATAAGTAACTAAAACACAACAATTTTACAGACAGCACATTCTCTAAGAACAATAATGCCCTCCAGGCTGTATGCTAATGTGTAATTAATGACCTTCCAGGGGTGTAGAGGCCTTCCGCCATGCTGGGTGGGCATTAATTACCCATTAACACACACCCTGTCAGACATGGGCCCTCCGCCATGCTGGGCTGGTGTTAATTACCCATTAACACACACCCTGCCAGGCATTATTGCTTGTGTAGTCAGGGGTGATGAACACAATGTTTGTATCACCACCAGTAGAATGTGGGGGGGGGGTAAGGTGCTTGATATGGGCAATATTTTTCAGATGGTAGAAATAAGACATGACGATGGCTGAGATTTGTTCAGGAAATAGCAACCTGTCATTGACAATTATGTCAACTCTATGCATTCTGGAAACAAACAATAGTCTGTTCTCACCACCCCCAAGAGGAACAACGGAGTAAATAATTCCTCACAGCAGTGTGAAATGTAAAGGCCTCAAACTTCGATGTGTTGATATTTAACCAATTAACCTTTCTCCAAAGATGGACAAGTTCCAGAATATCCACAAGGAAAGCAAAGACCACCATATAATTTTGTGGGAAAGAGAAATGTAGCAATGTATCATTAGCATACTTCTGATTACTCAAGCCTCTTCTTCTAAAAAGACCCCCTATAAGTGAAATACACACAGCAAAAAATAAGAGGTCACATATAGAAACCCATGGTGGAACACCAATCACAGACTAGAAAGAAGAGGAGTAATATTAAATACTACGCTCTGAAGCAAACTAACCCAGAATAGTAAGACAGTGACTACAGTGAGATCTAAGCTGTTCCAACAGGATACATCAAGTCAACCATGTGAAATGTTCCAAAGATGTCAAGGAGAACTTAACCAGAGTAAAACCACTGAACCTTTACTATCAGGATATTGTTCACTACCCTCATGAGGGTCATGTTAGTACTATGGCAAGTCTAAAAGTTGTACTGAAAGGTACTGGATTGGTTATACACCTTTAAAATTTACTTAAGATGCACATAACCCACCTTCGCAATAATTTTACCAACAAATGGAATGTTTAAGAGAGGATGATAATTATTAAAACATTTTGTGTTTTTGAAACACTTCAAGAACCAGAATAATTATGCCCTCATTAAAAATAGGGGGTAAAATTCTAAGTCCCAGAGAAAAATTGATGACTCAATAAATAACTGAATTCAAGACACCCTCTCAAGCAACAAGCCAGAAGGTCAAGGGTCCAAGCCAGTACGTTAAGGGACTGAACTCAATTTAATCAAAAGTCACAGCATGGCTGGAAAGAATAGTTATGAGCTGAAGCCTCTGCAACATCTATAATCACATCAGGATGCAGTTCAAATTAGTGGAAGCAGCTTTGCTTACTGAGTAACTGCTAACATGTCAAAGAAAAAAAGGCCTTATTAGTGGAAAGACCACCTGGGCTGTATAGCCTATTTACCATTTAGAGCCACATGGCTACTTGGTTAATAATGGACAAGAACTTTCTAGATAGAAATATGCTTTTCCTCATACACTCTTCTACTGGCAACAAGCATATCATCCAGTAGAACTGTCACAAAAAAGTGACCAAACTGTTCATAGACAATTAACCTACTTCTAACATATCACTTTTGGGATTTCCTGAGAAGAATCCTTGTGAGCCAAGACAGCAAAAGAACTATGGAGGGGCTGGCTCTGACAGCACAGGGGTTATACTGCCAACTATGCTGTTGCCAATCAACTAGCTAACAGGCATCAATACAGCAGACTGGGAAGAGTAGAAGCTCCGGCTAATGGCAGCTATTCCCATCCTAGTGGGAGGAACTAGGATCTCTCACTGCAGCACTGAGCCCCAAACGATGATGGGGGTACAGACATATACAAATGAAACATACAGCAATGTGGAAGTATATCAAGTACTTTATTATCTACATATCTATTTATTTTTAACATTAATTTGCCAGGGTCGTACACTGACCTCAGTGGATCACTTACAGGTACTGCTCTAATGAGTATATCACAATATAAAGAGAAAGTTATATACAGTGTAATACTGAGATACATATCTATACAAACTTTTAAATTTATAAGAACTTTACACATCTAAAACACATGCCTAGTGGTAAGTGAGCCACTGGTAAGACACCATTGTATATGGCAATTTCCTTGGGGGGGGGTTCAAATAAATTTAATCATCTTATCTCAAAGATCACTAATAAAGGCCCCTGTGCCCCACCACCTTTTCCATGTTGTAAGCCCCAAAGAGTAAGTGTGTACAAGATAAGTGAGGACTGGGTACTGGGGAAACTTGCAGTAATAATAGGGGCAGAGGAGTACCGGATAAAACTAAAAAGGTGGAGGTCCACTTGTTATGATAGCCACTAACCTGATCCCAGTGGAGTTTAAATAACACTTATTAGGGGGCCAGTAGTGGTGTTTCTTATTCTGTAAACTAGAGTCTCTCACCATTCAACCCAATACAATATTCATGGGGGATCTCAACTAACCCTCTATAGATTAGGAATCCTACACAACTTCTAAATAGATTAGGAATCCTACACAACTTCTAATGCACCAGCACAGCAATTCCAAAACTTTAACACCAACATCCTGGAACAGTTGGCCCGTTCCCTTACCAGGTATACAAGCATCCCTGACCTTGTATTCATGAACATGGTGGGGGGGGGGGGATGTTCCTCACCCGATGTAATATCTTTGCCCATCAAATCTGACCTTAAGGCAGGATTACTTGAAATAAAATTTAAATCCAGGGATCTAGCAAAACCAAAAACCTTTAGGAACTATTCCAAGGCTAACCTCTCTCTGTTAAGCAATCCTTGGCTAAATTACAAGCACCCCAACTCAGTAAACACCAGAGAATACACTAAGCTATTTACAAAATCTCTGTACAGCCATATTGACAGCTGTAAAGAGTGAGCTGTAACCACTTGTATTAAGAATAAGACAATCTCAAAAGACAAACCATCCTGGTGGAATCATGCTATCAGTTGGTTATACAACAAAAAAACATCCTGGCCAAGCATAGGAGAAGCAAAGCCATGCATACTAAAAGCCCCCTGACCAATCTATATAGGCACCTAAGAGGGTTAATTAATACTTCAGAGGCTAAATTTAAAGGAAAAAAATAGCTTCTCAGGCAAAAGACAACCACAAAGCTTTCTACAGCTATGTCTGTAACCTCAGAGTAATTACAAAGTTCTACCAGCCTTCTGCCTGACAGGTTCATCTCAAATTTCTCCCCCCACTCCCTCCCTGATAGTCCAAAGGAAATACCACATAACAAAATCCCCCCAACCATTACTAGAGAACAGGTCATTAATGTACTTTCCAAGGCCAAAAACACTGCATCAATGGGCCCCAATAACATCCCAGAATGATTAATAAATAGCATGAAACATGACCTCTCTGGCCCATATGAACCACTCTTCAACTGGAGCCATCAGTCAGGTTTTGTGCCCGAAGATGGCTACAGTCATTCACCTGCAAAAAGGAGGTCCAACCACTTACCATGGTAACTACAGGCCCATAAGTCTTACCAGCATCATATGTAAGACCATGGAAATAATCATCCTGGACATGATAAAAGAGGACATACATTACCTGCAAACACTGAACCCATCACAGTTTGGCTTTGTTAAAGGAAGGTCATGCCCATTAAATCTGGTGGAGTTTTTTAAGAGGGTCACCAAAGCATTGGATGAAGGTAAGTCCACACAGCTTACCTCGACCGGGCCAAGACTTTTAATACAATACCCCATGCAAGCATTATAGACAAGCTCACTAATTAAGGTATAAACCTTTTTATCACCCACTGGATAGCCAACTTGCTCACTGATAGGACTCAGGAGGTCAAAACAGGTGAGTCCACCTCAACCAAGAGGCCAGTCACTAGCGGAGTCCACCAGGGCTCAGTACTGGGCCTGCTCTTTTTGGCATCTGTTTCTCTAACTTTGGAAGCAAATGTTAAAGGTTTATGGCTGACTAAGTTTGCAGATGATTGCGAGCTGGGGATTATCATCAATTTCCCTGCAGACACTAGCATTCTTCAAGAAGGTATATCTCTGACTAATAAATGGTGCCAAGGCCATGGTCTTAAATTCAATGCTAAGAAATGCATAATTGTACTCTTTGGGAAATCAACCATCCCAGCTAATTACCATGTTGATAATACACCCCTAAGAATAGACCCAGTGGTCAGGGATCTGGTTGTCACATAGACAGTAGCCTTACATTCGACCTCCATATGGCAACAGTGGTGAGGAAGACCTTTTATGTTGTGCAACTTATAAGTAAGGGCATGGCATCTAGGTCCAAAGAGGTCATTATCGCACTGTACTCCAGCCTTATCAGACCAATCATAAAGTACAATGCTCCCTTTGGTATGTACCTGACCAGGCATATGCAGCAACTACAGTGACCTTAAAGGTTCCTTACAAAAAGAATATAAGGCACAACAAACCTGCCTTATGTAGAGCACCTTAAAGCCCTTTCTCTCTACTCAGTCATAGGTTCGTAGGTTCATAAGTAGGTACTAGGCTATTGGCCCTAGGGCCTAAGTAAGCCTAGCCAACAAGGTTCCCTGGCTTATGCCACCCAAGAAAGTTAATTTCCTGTGCCCCTGTTGAGCAGAGCCACAGAAGTGATCCTCGGGGTGTATTTCCTATTTCTCATCCACTCATCAAGATTTTTCTTGAAGAGTGTTAATGAGGAAATTTGCTTGACACAGATGGGTAGCTTGTTCCAGAGTATAGGAAGTCTCTGGGACAGAAATCTATACCTCCAGCATGTCCTGTATATTGTGGTGACAAGGTATAGGTCCCTAGAGCATGTAGCTTGGAGGGATTGGGATTTCTTTAGGTGTAGCACGTACAACAGCTCTGAGTTTAACATAGCTTTATATGTTAAGCAGAGATCTCCTTGGAGTAGGCAATATGCTACAGAGTAAAGCTGGAGTTTTTTGAGGCGGTCAGTGTAGGGCATTTGTTTGAGGCCAGTAATCCTCTTTGTGAGGTACTTCTGTGGCCTTTCCAGCTGCTGCAGATGGCTTGTGAGGTACATTCCAAAAGGAGCATTGTACTCTATAATGGATCTAATCAGTGCCGAGTAGAGGGGAACAATGACCTCTTTTTTCCTAGATGAGAACTTCTTTGTGATGAGGTGTGCCACATAGAAGGATTTCCTGACTACTGTGGCAATGTGATTATCAAAGGAAAGACTACTGTCCACCTGGGTCCCAAGGTCTCTTACCATACATTCAGCATTAAGTAGACTGCCGTTTATGTGGTAGTTCATGGGTACAGAGTTTTTACCAAAGGGGATGACAATGCACTTCTTGGCATTGAGCTTGAGCTCATGCCTCTGACACCAGGCATCTGTCTCCGTGAGGCCCTTCTGTAGGATGTCCACATCATTTGGGGACTCTACTATGGCTCCTAGTTTGCAGTCATCTGCGAACTTCGTTAGCCAGAGGCCTTTTGTGTTAGCCTGCACTTCAGAGAAGTAGATACCAAACAGGAGGGGTCCCAGGACTGAACCCTGTGGTACTCCACTTGTCACTGGTCTGAAGTCAGATTTGGAGTCTGCTACATTCACAGTGTAGGTTCTGTCAGTGAGACAGTTGGCAACCCATCTTGTGACATAGGGATTTATACCTAGTTTAGTGAGTTTAGCTATAATTCCAGAGTAGGGGATGGTGTCAAAAGCCTTGGCAAGGTCAAGATAGGCTGTTTGAACCACCTTACCCTTGTCTACGGCTTTGGTGACTGCCTCAAAGAAGTTGATTAGGTTCAGAAGGCATGATCTGCCTTTCACAAACCCAAACTGGGTAGGGTCCACAGGAGGTTACCAATGTCTTTGTTTATGAGTTCTATGATGATACGTTCCATGGCCTTGCAGACCAGGCTCATCAGGCTAATAGGGCAATAGTTCCCAGAATCAGTGGTGGCTCCCCCTTTGTGGAGTGGGATTACTGTTGCTGTGTGCCATTCAGTGGGCATAAAGCCTGATGTAAGACTATGATTGAACATGGTGCTTAGGTGGGGAGCCAGTTCATTCTGAAGTTCGTGTTAAATGCAGCCTGGGATGTTGTCTGGTCCCCATGGATGCTCTGTTTTTGGTTTTAGAGAGTGTAGCTTTTACCTGCATAGATGTGATTATAAGGACTCTGCATTCTTCCTGTATAGATATGGGCCCTTTAGGGGGTGAGAAGGGGGTAAAGTTAGAACTGAAGCTATCTGCCAGGATGTTGGCAATATCAGTTGGTTCTGTAATTTTCATGCTGTTGTGCTGCAAGTCAGAGCAGATCTGGGTGTTGCCATTGAGATTCTTAACATAGCTATAGAATGCTTTGTGGTTGTCCTTAGAATCAGTGGTGATTTTGTTTTCATAGCTAGCTTTGGAGGATCGTATAAGGGATCTCAGCTTCTTACTGAGGCTGACCAGGGAGCTCCTCCACTCATGGGATTTTACTCTCATTTGCAACAGTTTCTTCCTACAATTTGCTGAAGGGTGACCTATAGGGTTACCACCTGTCCCACTCTGCAAGGGACAGTCCCTCTTTGGGCAGCTGTGTCCTGCAAAAAAATTGTAAAAATGGCAAATGTCCTGAGATTTTAGGACAAAATTATTTCCTATATTCTATGTAATAGCTGCATAAAACAGTTATTCTGTATCTGAAACAACTAAATGTCATAAGAAACAGAATAAGCAACTAAAATGCTACAAGAATAAACTTCTATTTAGGCAAAAAAGTGAAGTTCTATCCTTTGAACTGGCCATGGGTATGTTTCGGCCTGCTAAATCTGATGTTTATACCAACAACGTCCCACTTTGGGCATTTGAAAAGGTGGCAACTCTAGTGACCTATGCCTAGCTTACAAGGCATCCACAAACCCCACACTTATGAATCTCTTGCATATTCATAACTCAAACAGTACCAGAAGTACAAGGTCTAGGGGCCCTTGAATTTTGTCTGACTTTAAACAGAACATGCTGGAGGGACACATATGTGTCCCAGAGACTGCTCCTCCTATGGAACAGGCTTTCCATCCATGTAAAGCCAAGTTTGTTTACTACACATTTTTAAGTACAACCTAGACAAGTGGACAGGGAATAGGAAATTTACACCAGGCCTGGCATCAATGTCTTTTATGGACAAAGGTATCTTATAATTGCTTCACCCTAAATATCCTATTTGGATGCAGGACATCATTATTCTTTCGGGAAAAATTGCCTAGGCTTAGAAATGCCCCTTGGGTCATTAGTTTGTAACAACTCTATGAATCCATAAAAAACAGTGATCCCCTGAATTCTGGTACCGCCTCTCAACCCAGGAGAACTGTCTACAGCTCAGGCAACAAAGCACCTTCACAAATGTCTTATAAAACCCTACTGCTCCATAAGTACTATACTACTGAAATCATGCATTGTGCCTGACTGTTTTACTGTTATTCTGTGTGGTTTCTTCTAACTTCTTGTCTTCCTTAATTATGCCTTAACGTCTACCGCATCCATACTCTGGACTATATTCCAAAGTTCGTCTCTCCTTCCAAAGTTTCATTTTTCTTTTTTGTAGTCAGTCCAATCCTAACCTGCAGGGAGAAGGCAGAGTTTTCTTAAGTGCCTTTGTAAAAACTAAAATTCTTCTTGCTTTTAAAGAGTAAATTGGCTGCATGCTTCACATGGCCTTTCCCTGTAAAAGTAGAACTATATATAGTTAGCAATCATATGAGGAGGGTAAACAAACTTTTTAATCATACAACTAAAAAGGTACTGTAAAAAATAGAAAAAAAAATATTAAGCATTAAACAAGAAGTATACATTATGGAATTATATTGCAAATCACATTAAATAAACTATAATTATCAAGTTATTGTTGTTTTGTTTGTCTTTCGACTTTTTCCTGATAAGGGGTCACCACAGCAGAACTCCGGTCCGCTAATGATTGGCAGTAGATTTTTACGAAATGCTGAGGTGCCAGCTTGATGCCCAACCTTCAACGAAGGCACGCCCATTTACGCACAAATGTCTTTCGAACGCTACCCAAACACGGGGAGGACATGCAGACTCCACACAGAAGGCACTCCCAAGCCAAGCCGAGAATCGAACGGAAGAACCTCTTTCTGTGAGGTAACAACGCTACCGCCGTACCACCGCGGCAGACAAGTCATTACAGTTAGTTAATACAGTCAGGTTCTTACCGAGAAAAAAGCAGTTAAAGCTGCCCATTTTCTGCAGCACAATTACATTTCTGAGCTGAGAATATAACATTCAATATTGCTAGACTCTGCACTTTGTTATACTCTCTCTCATCTAAAGATGCGCTACTTTAGGGAAACAGCAACAGAGGAAGCTGAGAATAGCTTACTTGTTCATGGACAGGTTTGTCAAAAGCAGTTTGGCCAATGGTCAAATCTGATGTGTACAAATTTTAACACTGAATGAAAATTCAGTCTGTGCAAAAATTTCACTTCATCCATTTAGCGTTTTGTATTCTTTATGAAATTGTACTAATATGTGGACTTTATCATACACACACACACACACACACACACACACACACACACACACACACACACACACACACACACACGCACTGTGATAATAGAATCATGACTCCGTATAGGACCATGTGAAATTAGAAATTCACCCCAGGTCTGGCCCCCATGTCTAATAGGCAGAGGGAGACAGTAATGCCCAAACTAACATACTCCCCTGCACATAATCTCTAGAAATTTCCTAACTAACAATACCCCGTCCCAATAAATTCCTATGATACACAGGGCCACAACTGGGTTGGATTTCACAGCTAGACTTATAAAGGCCCTGGTGGTCATTATTTATTTATTTATTTTATTTAACATTTGTTGACCGGGAATGTCCGACTAGGTTCCACAGATCCTGTTTTCAGCGGAGGCCCGGGGAGCAATGCTCCAGAAGCATGTCTTTAGAAGTCTTTCATTAGTCTAGTATGTACCCATGAATCTATTGCTTTGACCCCTATTGAGACAGTACAAATTTTGTTATCGAGTACATACCCCCTATAAGACAAATACCTTATGATGCTTTCTGTTTTAAATGCCATCCCCAGTCTGAAGGTTCAAGACCCAGTAGCTAAACAGAGGAGAAACTGTATACAGATCTTTCGCAAGTCTTTCTCAAACAAATACTCACAGTGCTGAGTACCTTTTGGATAAAGATCCTTGCACTTCTTCTGTTTCTGCCGAACATGACTACCAGGTTGTGGCACCTTCCTTTCAATAAGTGTGAACAACTCTTCCTCTGGAATGCAGTAGCCTACAAAACAAAAGTGTTGTACTCAGTTTTAACTAGGACAAGTAGTAGTATAAATGCATCCTCATCTCATCATGACTCTACCCATTAACCAGCATGCATCCTTTCCCAAAAATCATACTAGCAAATGAGGTCTCTGCAATCATATGTAGCTTTCTGACCACCCCTTGTCTACATAGCCATTAAACAATACAGCCTGGGCAAAAAGCAACAATGTTAAATTGCATCAGTATTTTTGAAATATCTGTACACAAAGTGGTGTAACCCAGTTATCCAGTCCCCATACAACCAATCCTCTGCCCTACTAAACCAAAGGAATGTCTCTACACTTTCAGGTTTACTTTAAAATGTTTTTTGTGTGACATTCCATTCAAGCAGTGATGTATATTTTCAATGCCGTAATGGATGTTTTCACAAATGGTCATTAAGGCAGCTGTTCAAAAAAAAAAAGCAAGTACTTAAAGTGCACATTAATGTACACAATAAGCGAATGCTTAATCTACATATTAGCTCACAACAGTGAAAAATCAATGCCACGGAGGATCCAAATATGGATGAAAATAATTTATTGATACTGGTCTAAAACCATTGAGTGCTTTCGTCCCATAAAAGAGACTTCATCAGAATAATTATGTCCCAACAGAGGCAATATATATACAGAGAAGACAAAAAAGTTCATAGGTTGTTTGTCAATTGATCGATTAAATCCATTTTACTTTTAAACGACCAGAGTAAAGAAGCCAGAGATTACATAATGAAAATTCCTATAACAAAAAACTTTTACATACTTAAGGCATGTTTTTTGGAGAGGTGAATGCATCAAGTTCCAAATGATGTTCACTTAAAAAATACACCCTACATGTTATTAGCTTTTAAATTTAGAACAGGTACAATGGAGACCTTCTCATTCAACCCGGGGGGGGGGGGGGGGTAGCTCCTAATCTGAGCTGCCAGTTCTCTTTACATGCGTTTAAAAAAAGTGGAATCTCTGAGAAAGGCATTATTTTCATTTTGATGGTAGTGTCATGAATATGTTCATAAATGCGTGTCCTTAAGGCACAGTCAGTTTTGCCAGCATAAAATGTTGGACATCCTGTGCAAAAAGCAAGGTACACCACTCTTTGGGTGTTACAGTTACCATCTTGAAATGTAATTTTACTTTTCATGGTGTTACCTAACACCAAAGTCTGATCCTTTATGATATAAGTGCATTGTTTACAGCACAACCCTTGGTACTTTTTAGGCCTTTTAAAAAAACACATTTGGAAGGAAAATCTTATATCTGTGATTGAAGATGTAAGAGATCTGTTCACTTTCATTCCTAAGAATGAAAGGTTTATAATACTTCCATCAAAGTTTGATTCAATAGTCTACCCTGTCTAATGATAAAATAAATCTTATAATGGAATTGATGGCTTTAGTCTTGGACCATAATATTTTGAGGGGGGATTCTTCCAGCAAGTCAGAGGTGCTGCCATGGGAGCATCCTGTTCCACTTACTTTCCTAATATGGTGTTGTTGGGCTGGGAAAATCAGTTTGTGCTCAATGGACATTTTTTTTTATAAATGGTGAAGGTGATGAAATTCATTACTTCATAGATCATGTGAAGAATACTACAGATTTTCTTAAATGTACTCCTGGAGCAGAGATAAGATTAATTACTTAGACACCTTTACTTCTCAAACATCAACTGGCTTCAAGTCTAATATTTTTAGGAAGTACATTTTTTGTAACTCTTGCCTACATTTTACTAGTTGGTGCCCAATATGGCAGAAAAAGAGTTTAGTAAAAGGGTAAGCCATTAGGGTGGCACGTATGACATCTCAAAAGGAGGATGTTTGGGTTAAGTTAGGCAAGTTGAAGGAAATGTTTTCAGCAAAGGGGGTATCCTGGTCAATTCTTAGTTTGTTTTTGGAAGTATATAATGAATGAGGGAAGAAGTACAAACCCCTGCTAGGGATTGGGTTAACTGCACCTACAACCTGAAAGGAACAGAAGTATGAAAGGGCATTGACAATAGAATGCAGCCAGTTTTGTAAAGAAATCAAACTCCTTCTCTTCTATCCCTCAAGGTTTCATTCACTCTTTTCACCTTACTTTTAATATTGAGTCCATAAACAAAACCATTATCACTCCAATAACACACACACACACACACACACACACACACACACACACACACACACACACCAGACTGCTAGGTGTAGAAATTGACAATAATCTGAGATTTGACATTCATATTGCTCAAACCATTAAGAAAGTCCACAAGAAACTAGGTCTCCTTTACAGAAACAAACAATTTTTAACTAGAACCACTAAAGTTACCATCGCCCGTACACACCTCCTGTCATCACTCCTATATGCCTCCTCAATACTAACTAACCTCTGTAAAACTGATCTTACCAAGCTAGAATCCTGTTATAATAAAATTGCTAAATTTGCAACTAAAGCCACATATAGCTTACATCAGTGTCTTCTCCTTCTTCTTTCGGCTGCTGCCGTTAGGGGTCGCCACAGCAGATCAACTGTCTCCATTTCTTCCTGTCCTCTGCATCTTGCTCTGTCACACCAACCACCTGCATGTCCTCTCTCACCACATCCATAAACCTTATCTTAGGCCTTCCTCTTTTCCTGTTACCTGGCAGCTTCATCCTTAGCATTTTTTTCCCAATATACTCTGCATCCCTCCTCAGCACATGTCCAAACCAACATAATCTTGCCTCTCTGGCTTTGTCTCTAAACCTACCAACCTGGGCTGACCCCCTAATATACTTATTCCTATTCCTGTCTATCCTCGTCACACCCAGTCCAAATCTTAACATCTTCAGCTCTGCCATGTCAACCTTTGACTCCTTCCTTTTTGTCAATGCCACTGTCTCCAACCCATATAACATAGCTGGTCTCACTACCCTCTTGTAGACCTTTCCTTTCACTCTTACAGGTACTCGTCTGTCACAAATCACTCCTGACACTCTTCTCCACCCATTCCATCCTGCCTGTACTCTCTTCTTCCCCTCTCTTCCACACTCACCATTACTCTGCACTGTTGATCCCAAGTACTTAAACTCATCCACCTTCACCACCTCTACTCCCCGCATCCTCACCATTCCTCTATCCTACCTCTCATTCACACACATATATTCTGTCTTAGTCCTGCAGACCTTCATTCCTCTTCTCTCTAGAGCATATATCCACCTCTCCAGGGTCTCCTCCACCTGTTCCCTACTCTCACTACAGATCACAATGTCATCTGCAAACATCATAGTCCACGGGTAGCTTACATCAGTGTACTACTCTTAAACAACTAAAATGGCTAGAACTTCCTCAACTATTACACTATAAACAACTAACCTTTGCCCACAAAATTTTGCATCAACCTGATAAAATTCCTGCTCTCCAAATCCTTATACAACCACACACTACTTTTAGAACCCTCCATTTCAATAATAAACTCCTTTTACAAACCACCAAAGCTAAAAATTCAGCTGGGGAATCTCTCTCTCTCTTCTCAAATGTCATCCCTAAAATATGGAATAATCTTCCAGCCACTATAACCTCAAACTGCTCCACAGTGCAGTTTAAAAAGCTTCCATCTACTCACTTAGCAGACAGCTGGCTCTGTTCTTACAACTCTGCTGGATAACTCTAACCTCAGTACATTAACCATTTCCTGTTCACTGAGTACTGTTTTCTCAAATCTACACACTCCTTTCTTATGTAACTTCCTTGTTCTCATTACTTAGATATTTCTAATTCTACGACACGTTAAAGACCTATACTGCTCACCATTGTTCTGCTGTTGATTGAATTGCTACTTCTTGTGTATTGCATTGCTAATGGAACTGCTTGTGAACTGTAACTTTTACAATGATTGTAGGCTACTGGAATTCCTTGTGTTTTGTAACTCTTACACTGTTAGTATTTCTACTGCTGGAGCTTTTCTCCCCGGGCCTCCGCTGAAAAAGCACCTATGTCCAGTCGGACTTTCCCGGTAAACAAATGTAAAATAAATAAATAAATGTTAAAAGAAACGGGTGTATTTTCAAAACTAACCCCGACCTATTAAATCGCTGGGGTCTGAACCTATATTTATTTCCAAAACAGCACCTAATTTTAAGAGATTAATATAGAATAAACAGATCCCTTTTTCTAAATTAATGAAAGGCACTATGAAGTCTGGACTCTGTAAGCAATGCACTTACATCACAAGAGATGAGACTTTGGTGTTAGGTAATACCACGAAAGTAAAATCACATTTCAAGATGGTAATTTAAAACCCAAAGAGTAGTGTAGCTTGTGTTTTGTACAGGATGCCCAGCATTTTATGTTGGCAAAGCTGAGTGTGCCTTAAGGACATGCATTAATGAATATATTCATGACACTACCGTCAAAATGAAAATAGTGCCTTGTTCAGACATTCCACTGAATGCAATGAATTTAATAAACTCAGCTTTGATATACTGGAGAAGATCAAACTGGGCCCTAGAAGGAGGGATTGGAAAACTTTTTTTTAAAATGTGAAATTAACTGGGAGCTCAGATTAGGAGCTATTCCTCCTTACCCCCGGATTGAATAAGAATGTATCCATTGTAACTGTTCTAAATTTTAAAAGCTAATGAGTTATATGGTATATTTTTAAGTGAACATTATTTATAACTTTATGCATTCATCTCTCCAAAAAAACGTGTCTTAAAAAATGTGTACAAGTATTTTTGTTATAGGAATTATTTCATTATGTAATCTCTAGTTTCCTTACTTTGGCCCTTTAAAAGTAAAATGGATTTAATTGATCAATTGACAAAGAACCAGTGAATGTTTGTGGCTATTCTGTATATGCTCCTTCTGTGTTGGGACTTATTCATGAAGTCTTTTTTATGGGATGAAAGCGCTCACTGGTTTTATAATACTATTAATAAATTATTTTCAACCATATTTGGACCCTCATTGCTGTTGATTTCTCTTGTTTTCAACTGTTTTGGTTGACGCTACACCATTTTCCTTAATAGCACACAACAGTCACATGTAAACAGGGACAGAATCTGGGACACTGGTTTCTCATTTTTTTTTCCTGAGAAAATAACGGTAAATCCCAGACAGTATTGGAAAAAAATATGATTTTAATGGAATTTATCTTTTTAGCTTAGAGTACTCATTCACCATAAACTTTTTCTATTTATTTATTTTAGTTTGTTTACCGGGATAGTACACTGATCACTACAGACCATTTGCATGCATAGCTTGGATGAAGATGTTCACAAAAAAAGAAAATAGAATAAATTCACAAACACAGAGTCACAGAAGGTAGATAATCCCACAGATGATTGGTGCAATATGTACTTATGTTTATTATCCTTCTGCAGGACTACTCAGGGTTGCACTCTCGTGCACTAGTTTGAGATGAGTCCAACAAGTTTATACAGCTAGCACAGCTCATCTACTGGTGGGAAGTAGCTTTTTTTGTTGCACGTAAAATCGCCTAGCTGAAGCAGAAATCTAAACTGATTTTTGTGCATTTTTTCCATTTTACTGTTGTGCTCATTGATCTAATCTGAAAACCTATTTGGCTAAGGATGGCGCCTTCCTGGAAAGAATAGTACTTATTAATGTGATAGAAAATAACTGCTGGCATTCCTGAGTCAGTGAGAACTATTGGCTTGAGCTACTGTATGAGTCCATTATTTCAATTCTGAGGTAAATACAGTAGGGAAGAAGCAACACAAGACATCAAGGCACAACCTTAAGTAATTTATTTGTTTTCAAAGACCAAAATATTAAAATGAGCATTTATTTACAAGCATTAAATGGTCTTCATTGCTCACTGAAAGAGGGACTCCAACTTCTAACATTGCAGCTATCTGTTCAAATCAACACAATGTAGGCACTGACACTGAAAATGCCAAGTCCAAGTCAAAAGTCCATAATGATTTAAGTCAAGCTAAAGCACTGCTGGTATTGGTATTAGTATGCTCAGTCCATACTGAAGGTTCTTGCTGATGAATCCAAATCCAATACTGGTTGATGGCCATTTTATAGTCTTGAATAAACAAGTCCAAAAAGGTCAACATGATCTCCAAACTGATGATATTTAAAGGTCATAACAATTTTAGATTGATGGTATTCAGAAATTACAAATAATTTCCTAAGTTGTAACAAGACTTGCATCGCATTTGATTTCCTACTTTAAGTGCCTCTTCAAACTTCTCCCTTAAAAGAGCAGCAAACTACAATCCTGTGATCATTCCCCTTATCAAAGTGGTAAACAGCTCGACCAAAGGTCAGTGCACCTTAGTTCAGTAAACCAGTTTTGCCTTGTAGCATATGTTTCTAGCATATTTTAAATCTTTCCACAAGCTGTCTGTAAAATTCAACATTATTGCTATTATTTGACGATATGCAGAAGTGAAATGGTCTAGACATCTAAAGGTCAGGATAGACAGTGTGGGCACTTCACAGCTAGTAATGTTTGTAATTGGTTCTCCCTGTTTGGTTATTTGTCATTTATAACACTGACCGGTGCTCAGTGAAGCACCATGGAAGATGTAGCTGCATAGTGAGTAGTGGGCGCTTTTCCACGCTTTTCCCTGAATCAGCACTACCTAACCATCTCAGTTCTACTTATAGACATTTGGCTTTATTGTGCACAAGGGTTAACCTGCTTACTATTATCAAAGCTTGGCTACGACTGACTAGTCTGATTTGCTGCTGGTTGTGCTGGTGGCATCATTGTACCGTGTGGAGGCCTATTGGTACTTCCGATAATACGGTCTTAATATTCACTCAGTCTTTCCTTAACTTTGGTATTTAGGGAACTGCCACTCAAAGCACTCAACATCGTACCACTCAAAGCACTCAACACTGTGGAGAGATCAGTAAACTACGTCCCCTTCTGTTGCCACTTTACTAGCAGTTAGTACTCTAACGCAGTGCAGTAAGCCTCATGCGCATGGATAATGAACTCCTGATCAACCCAGTAAATTCTATCTGCAAGAGGTGTAAATACCTAGCTAAAATGAAAGCATCCTTCTCCTAGTTTGTAGTACACATCCAGCATCAATTGTCACCCTCCTACCTAAACCACTGCAACATCCCCAAACAGGCAACACAAAAATGTCTTACTCTAATGCAATTAATAAATGCTTGTCTAAGCCTCCTAGAATTAGCAAGAATAGTTTTCAGCAAAAACCTCGCAGTTCATGTACTCCATGCACTCCTACATCAACAAGTTACCAACAGTCGACCATCCCCAATCCAGTTCTTATAAATTAGTTTCTAGCAAAAAATATTACAGCATTTGGTGATTTAGTTGTTAAACATACAGATTCTACACTCCCAGGCTGGACAAGGAGGGTATACAGTCAGCCACCCTTTAGGAACCAGGATTGCAGACAATACAAGGACTCTTAATACCCTTTCCTAAGATAAATATGACTACAACATGGCAGTAATCCATATGGGAGTAAATGGCCTGATGATCAAATCCATAAGGGATGTGCAGAGAGACATGACAGATTTTTTTTATGGATGTATCAGATGCAGGTAAGGCACTGCTGCTGAGTGAAATCCTTTCTTCTCTGAGATTGATGCCTAGATATAAAGGAATGATATTCGGCTTTAACAGTTGGCTCAGTAGCTTCTGTCATTCCAGGGAGATCTAGTATATATCTTCCTAGTACAACATAGCTTGCGGCCCAGCTTGCTTTGTGCAGGATTACCTGCATCACTCAATCAGGGGTTTCTGCATAATGACAAAAGCTTTTGCTGCCCTTGTAGTGCCTTTCCAGGCTGAGTTCATCTAATGGTCATCTCAACTTAGAAAATTCCTGAAATCTCAAATTAGATAATGTTAAGGTGGTGCTTTTCAATGCCAGGAGTCTTAAAAACAAACTGCATAATTTCAAGACAGTTCTGCATAGGGGACATGTTCATGTGCATGTAATTACTGAAATGTGGTTTAAATGCAGGCGTTCATACCTGGTGGAAACTGCAGTGGAGTCTGCAAATTGATCAGGGACCACATCTCATCTAGAGTAATACCCAGAGACCCCAGTAGGGAGCTCTCAGATCTCCAGCTTACCATCATGGGCAAGGTAAGTTTCCAGTTTATAGTTTGATATAGAATCCCCTCCATGTCTCCAGATTTTCATATGCAATCCCTGGCATTTTTAGGAGAAACTTCAATAAGAAACAATGCTGTAATCCTCGATTACTTCACTTAACCCTCTAATGTAGGGTATGCTCAGATATATTTGGACTGGTAAAAAGAAATTCCCCAGAGCAGATGGAGATTGAACCAATTAGAGGCTAAAATATTTTTGATGTGCTTTTCACAGATAATGTCTTTAACTGTGCCACCCCCTACTCTCTCCCTCACTAGTTATATCGGGCCACCAACTTGTGACATTTACTCTCAGAAAGTACAGTTCTGTCAAAATCTTACCATTACAGTAGATGTCCTTCTCTTCACTGTTGCAGTATTCTTTACTGAAATGATCTCCTGCCTAGGACAGCCCAACAGTATACCAAAGCTTTATGATCTTGTATGCACCATACATCACACATATGTTCCCTGCATGGAACATAGGGCATAAAATTGACATATGAACACAGTTACTCAGAACTGAATTGCCTCAGTAGAGAATAGTCTACATAGGACAAATGAATCCATGCACATCCAGAAGGAGAAAATGCAGAAAAAAAGGGAAGACATTCAGCCAAAAGGGAATCCAAAAACAAAATTGAGGGGATTGGAGGGAGCGAGCGAATACTGTAACAGTGAAGGGAAGGACATGTACTGTTATGGTAAGATTTTACACAACCGTAATATGTCCTTCTATATCAATTGCAGTATTAATTATTATATTATTTACTATAGGGAGAGTAAGAAAAGCTCAAGAAACAGAATGGGATGTGGAAGGCTGAGAAGATCCCTCAACAAACCCATATAAAATGGCTCTATCAAAACTTGCTCTGGCCCTAAAAACATATCCAGCTTATAATGCATAGTAAAGGTATGCACTGAAGACTAAGCAGCAGCTTCAAGGATGGAATTGGTGGCCAACCCCTTGAAGAAAGCACCAGAAGAAGCAACATCCCTAGTGAAATGGGCTCTAACAGAAGTAGACGGAGATTTGCCATGCAAAGAATAACAAAAACAAATGGCCGTAGATATCGAGGAGGAGACGGTTTGCTCAGAAACAGCCAAACCCAATGTCCTTGGATGAAAATGAACAAAAAGTTGGTAAGACATTAACTCATTATATCCAAATGACATCTCTGGGTTTCAAAAAACGAGTTGAACCAGAATGTGGCCAGGATACATTCTTATTTTGATGATATGTTCATCAATGGTGCCATCAATCTGGAAGTCTTTAATTATATTTGTACACCTAACCCCAGGATTCCAGTTCTGTTTGGTAATCCGAAGATTCATAAGAATGTGCATGACCCCCCCCCATGCGCCAGCTTGTGAGTGCAAGAGGCAGTGTGACTTACGCTGGGGCAAAGGTGGTGGATACAGTTTTGAAAAAATATGTATCCAGTGAGTCTCATATTACTTAGGACTCCTGGTCATTCCTTGAGAGGGCAAATCAAACACCTTTTTAAAGAGGAGAGCAATTTCCTGACAACTGATGTTGTAGATTTGTATTCCTTCATTCCCCATCCCATTGCGTTAGAATGGATTGAAGCAATTTTGACCATCAAACAGGTGCCTGTAGAGGACATTTTGATGGTCAGGGAGGTATTGGACATTATCTTGACCTGCAATTTTGTTTCCTTTAATAATCGTTGGTTCCATCAACTGATAAGGGTCCCTATGGGGTCACCTTGTGGGGCCAGCGTTGCCAATTTGGTGATGACTTACTGGGAGAGAGAGTTTGTGTTCCCTAACCCTATAGTTCAGGAGAAAATACTTCTGTATACTAGATTTTTGGACGATATCTTTGTCATCCTACAGGGGGAGAGGGAAGTGGCTGATGCCCTGTTGGACAGTTTCAATGCCTCCACAAGTTTTTTGAAATTCACTTCAAATTTTTCCAAGGCGAGAATTGCTTATTTGGATGTGGAATTATATAAGGATTCCATACAGGGCTGTTACACAGCCAAAATCCATTGAAAACAATCTTTTTCTAACAGTTATTTGCACTTTGAGAGCAATCACCCCTTCCATCAGAAGAGGTCGATAGTAAAGGGGCAATTGGTGAGGGCGGAGAGGATGGTGTCAACGATTAGCGACTTCCGTGAGGAATGTGATTTTATTCGGGGTCTCTTCTTGAATAGGGGATATCCGAATCACCTAATTACAGATTTGGTCAAGGAAGTTTGCTATAAGAGGGAGAATGGCTTTTATGCACCTATTTTGGGCAATTTGGTAGTCCATTCGAATCCTGGGTCATCCAGCACACAAGCCTCTATAACATACCAATGTAGTTTAATCACAATCTTTAATGTGGATGCAGGGGACATTTCCTCCATCATTAAGAAAAATTGGTGTTTATTATTATCTGACATGCAGAGCAATCCACAGTTTGAGATTACCCCTAAGGTTGTGTTTAGGAAGGGGTTGAATTTAAAGGGCATATTAAAAATGAAATCGAACCATTTGGCATTCAGAGGAGGGATGTACAAATGTAATATGTGTAAGTATTGTAGGTTTATCAAAGCAGGGACCTTTTTCATGGTTGGTGAAACTAAATTCCACATTAGGGGTAGATTTAATTGCACCAGTTCTCATGTGGTTTATTTGGCTAGATGTTCCTCATGCCCGGTGTTTTATATAGGCAAAATTGACAGGAAGTTACAGGAACGCCTTTATGAACACGTTTATGCCATAAGAAAAGAGAAGATGGAGAATGCGCTTGCCAGGCATATTAAAGAGTATCCTAGTCATGAATTCAGCTTTTTGGTTATCGACCAGGTAGCCCCTTCTAATACGGGAGTACGGGAGGTTCAGAATCATTACTTCTGGAACAAAAATAATTATTATGGCAGTTAAAGTTAGAAGCCTACCACTATCCAGGCTTAAATGGAATGCTATCCATTGCCTGTGTTTTAAAATTAAGGAACCTGGTTAAAATATTTTTATCGAATTTATCTATTTATTATATGTTTTTTATGTATGATATTAATTTTCATTTTTATTTTTATTATTATTTTTATTTTATTTCTTCTTTCAGGTAGTCCTTTGAGGTTGAGTTCTTATTGAGAGGAGGACTGAGTAGTTTTCACGTGCTTATAACCTTGATTGTTAGGCAGTCATGTGTTTTTAATGAGGTATTTAATCAATACATACGTCATTGAGTTGTGTTTGTACTTTCTGAAGAAGTTGGTGTGTGACACTGACGAAAAGCTTATTGTTTTGAGCTTAAATAAATTCAGCGTTTTTATTCAGCTTTACTAGTCTTCCATTTTTAAATCTTGTTTCATTTCTCTGAGGTATATCGTTTTGCTGGCTTCCTGGTTTCGAGTGAGGTAACTTGTGGTGATTGCCCCTGGCCAGATGCATTAAGAGGGAGAACCAGAAATGTCTTGACCAAAAGGAAGTCACAAGTAAGACTTTTGGGGTGTTCGGCTGAATCTTCTGCGGGACTCCTGGAAGTAGGGGAAGAGGAGGTGAAGCATAAAGAAACATTCCCTTCCAAGGAAAAGAAGGGGCATCTGTCTTACATGCAAATGGCATGGCACTCTGGAACAGAAGAGGTAGAGATACTTGTGCAGAAGGAAGGTAAAAAAATCTACCCAAGGAAATCCCACTAATGAGCAATGTCCAAAAACACATCTCTGTGAAGCATCCCTTCATAAGCCTATGTTTTGAACTTGCTCAGTCTGTCACTAAATTGTGCTCCAAAGGAATGTATACTACCTGAAGAGTTAACTGATAACTGACAGCCACCTCCCAAGCCTAAACAGCCATCCTGTAGAGGAGGTAAGATTTTGTGCATCCTTTCTTGTTGACATACCACATCACTGTAGTGTTGTCTGTGCACACTTTCAAAGGTCCTAGAGATAACATGGGGTGAAAAGCTTGAAGGGCCAGAATGTGAGCTCTTACCTCTTTGATGCTGAAATGGTTTGACTTCTGATGGGGGGGTGTCAGAGAACCTGAACTTCCAGATGACTACATGAAGCCCCCACCCCATGTCTGAGGCATCAGTGAAGAGTTCTCAAGA
Organism: Protopterus annectens; assembly: GCF_019279795.1. NCBI lineage: Eukaryota > Metazoa > Chordata > Ceratodontiformes > Protopteridae > Protopterus > Protopterus annectens. Next base: position 1,224,604,041 of record NC_056726.1, on the reverse strand, counting down.
CGGGACTGGAGGCTGAAAGGGCAGACCTGGGTTAAGAGCAAACTGTTAAATCCACCACTCAAATTCCTTTTTTTATCTAGACAGGTCATCTAGAGAAGGAAAATTCTGATTGCCGTAGAGTCTGCAGAAAGCAATCACTGGAGATAGGCATTTTTGAATACCCTTACGGCAGGAGGCCAAAGGGCAAAGCAGAAAACTGAAAATTACAGGAAGAAACAGAGAAACGTAAAACCTTCCTGAAGAGAACGTGAATAGTATGGAGGCAAGCATCCTTCGGATACAAAGTCACCAGAAAAACCCTAGGGTATTAAAAGAAGAAACAGGGTTTGAAGTGTAAGCATCTGAAAAGAGAGTCTATAGTAAAAGCCCAAAATGACAAATGCTCAAGTCTATGTACATCGACACATAAAGGTCGATGTACATAAACAGTGAAACACGAAAACAGCAAAATTGCAAACGCCAAACGTGTTTTCTGGTCAGCAGCACAATGGTGGGGATAAGGAAATATATCCTTTTCCCCACTGTAGTGCGATCTTGGAGTTTGTATATTAAGGTAGGGGGCTGAGTGGTGAAGCCCCCCACATAAGGGGTGCAGGGGGGCTTGCTACCCTGCAAAAGCGTGTTAAGTAACTTATTTAGTGTTATTTTTTTACTTACCTGTGTGGTGCATTCTGATGATGGAACACGTTCAACGTTTGAAATTTTGCTGTTTTTGTGTTTTACTGTTTATGTACATCGACCTTTATGTGTCAATGTACACAGATGCAAGCATTTGTCATTTCGGGCTTTTAATATAGACCCCCTTGAGAAAGGTGTTGAACAGGAAGAGATCCACAACAGGTCTCCAAGTGCCCTCCTTTTCAGGAACGAGGAACATTCTGGAATAAAAACCCTTTCCCACTTGGGAAGGGGGAACAGGCTGAATGGTCCTTTGGTTCACCAAGGAATCTAAGACCTCTGGGAAATGAGGAAGTTGCTCTACAGGAGGTTGAGAAATCCCTGAAAAAGGAGGGATAGACTTTCATATCAACATCAGAGGCAGCAAAGGGTTGAAAGAATGACGACAAAAATCAAAAATATGTGAAGGGTAGGGTAGAAGCTGAACCAGGAACATATGAATACAATGCTAAATTATACTACAGCATAAACAAGAAGCAGAGGATGAGAGTAACACACAGCAAATGGTAACATTTCCAGGTAAGTACACCTTCCTTGATTAACATAAGTAGAAAGACGGGTATTAAAATCAAGAATAAGGAAACTGAAATTAAAGATGAAATGAGAAACCAGAATACAGGGAAAATCCTGGTAGTGATACAATTCCAATAAACACATGTAGAAAAGGAAGGCCCAAGCTATAAAGGTCTGGTCAGTACTTTTAAATAACATTTTTTTCTGGGTGGGAATATGATTTTTACTTGGAAAGAAGCAGTAATGCTAGTTATACCAGCGAGAGAAAGGAACCTCTTAATCCTGGGTTATAAAAACCATGTCAGTTCTGAATAATTACTACAAAGTTACAAAGTACTTAAGACAATTTTGAAAAAAAAATATTGCTGAGAATAGCACACCTAAATCAGTGTGGTTTTATAGAAGGTAAACAATCATTTGACAATGTTAACAGAACCCTTAAGATTGAAAAGGATGATTGGACAATAATAATTGATATTAATAGGTTTGGGTGCTGAAAAAGTATTTGACAGAGTGAGTTGGGAATTTATAAAGTGACCACTTGATGCAAGCCGTTTTCCACAAACATGGGAAACAATAGTAAATATCTACAGAGGAGCTCAATATAGGGTGATGTGCAGTGAAGAGTTTTTTAAAGCAGTCAGCCTTACAAGAGGAACTAGGTAGGATGGTCCTTTTCTACCATGACTCTTTGCTTCATGTATAAAATCATTAGCCAGCCACATAAGACAATCAAGCATAATTGGATATAAAAAGAGAAATATTAAATGAGGAAATAGCACTTTTTACACAACATAATATTATGCAACCAATCGAGAAAGATATACAATTCTATTTTATTAACTGATACAAAGGAAATGAAGCCAACACAAAGGCTGTAGTAATGAACTATCAATGCATGATTTGGTTCAGAGCTTCTTCTGTGGGTCATGACAGGATGAGACACGTGGGAATTTGCTTCAAACAGGATAAACAGCAGTTTCTGTAAAGTTTTGTCTTATGGCATAAACAGTAGTTTACACAGTCTTGTCTTATGGACACTGAAAATAAGATGTACAAAATAAAGATGTTTTTGGTCCTACTGGTACTGTATGTAGGTCAGGCTCATTTACATCATGCAAGAAATTAGATATGGAAGAATACAAAAAAGGAAAAAGGGAGTTTTTTGGGATAAAAGAAGAAAGAGTGCAAAGGGGAAAACAATACTAACAAAGAAACAGGGTAGTTTGGTACTTCCAGGTTTAGAGATGTATTATAACGCTATTTAGCTTAGATTAATGTATTTGATTCACAATATGGAATATATGTCCAAATGGAAGCACGTGATGGGCATAATGTCCAGTGAGGTAACAAAAAGATCACATGTGGGCATTTGGGCAGATCTTGGAAATTAATATAAAGAACATTATGTACAGACTTATATATGTACAAATATTAAGAAAGTCTTTATGTTAAAGAAAGTTAGGCCTTGAAAAAAAACAGAACATCACCAATAGGTTGTACAATATATAGCAATAGGAATAACACAGAAGAGACTGACATGAACATTTGGAGAAGAAAGAACAAAAACTGGAAGCAGATGATAAAAGGAGCTGAGGTATAAAATGGAATGAAGTTATACAAATGTTTTGGGGTACTGAATTCTGTTAACTTGCATATGCAGGTCTAAAATTAGAACTCAAGAAAGAGATAAAAAGATTGGATACTAATTTTGTTAAACCACAAATAGTGATTTTGTAAGTGAGGCCAGAACAGAAATGGCAATAAAACATATAGGGCAATATTAGATTTGATAAGACAGTACAGTTTAAAGATAAAAATACCATAGGATCTAAATAAAAATATTTTAGATGTACACAAAACTATGTCTTCATTCTGGATACACAATTAAGTGAAGAAAAAATAAGAATTTTTGCATGGAAATGTTTGCACATTTATTTCTATACCAGCAATGAGATGTTGAAAATGTTCCTAAAAACAAGATGCATATGTTGGAGTTGTGATGGTTCAGAGTGAGACAGAGACAGGGGGAGGCTTTGAGGAGTATATACTTTGGGAATGCATGGAGTTACTGCAGTACAAAAATTATTTGAATGGTATGTTTAAGCCTTATACTTAGAGGATTTAACCTCAGTATATAAATGTCTTTGTTTAGTTGGTGTAAAATAATGTACTAAAAATGTGAAAGCATTACTATCTTTAGTTTTAAAAGTGATGAAGAAAGCTAAAACTAAGAGACAGAAAAGCAAAGACAAAACATTAATAAGAGAGGTGAAAATGCTAATAACAGAAATTAAAAATACATATTTTAGAATTAGAGATCACAAACAGAATTCCACAGTAAATAATGGGTTGTATAGGGTGCTGCAATGGAATACGAACTTGAAGAGGATATTGACACAAAACAAGTACCCAAGATCTACATCTACTTAATACTGTAGACTCCAATAAAAACCGAGAGGTAATTTGTCCAGTTGTTAAATCTTGAAATATAGTGAAAATGAAATATAGTCACTAATTAATGTCTAATCTCAAATTAGGCTGTAAATAGTTAATTTGTGTGTCTAACTGTTTTTCTTTAATTATTCAATAATTTTAGGTCAAACTTGGAATTATAACTGGACAGCTGCAGTAATATTTGGATCTGCATGTTTGACAATGCCAAGTTACAGATAATTGAATAAAAGCAATGACTGTCTGACATGAGGCTGCTTTATTAGTATAGTAAATTCATATAATTATAAAATACTTCTATCAGTAATCAGTGTCAAAATAATAAGAGCTCTATTCATGGAGATTGCACAGTATGTTAAATTAGTAAATGGTAAAATAAAGTATTCACATTACTCAAAAAAGGAGAACATCCCCCCAAACAAAATAATAACATAAGGTTCCCTCACTCCTAAAATGCACTCAAGAAGTTAAAGAACTTAGAAAATAATCTAACCCACCACAGTCAAGTATAAACTTTAAATACCACAATTAGCAATGACAACTGACAGAATTGCTGACATTAATTAGTTATTTCTTTCAATACAGTTTAAAGTAAGTCTATTTAACTATTTATGCTGTCGAACAAAAAAAAACAAAGCTATTTAACATAAATTGGACTCCAGCAGGATACAATAAACCTTTTACCTCACTGACTATTCAAGCAGTTACTTTACAAACATGCTTGGCTAAATATTTTTTTTTCTTCTGTTACAGTAGTGGTCTGCAAGTCTGACTGGGTTGCCATTGAAGCTCTTTTTTACAGCATTTTGTTGGAAAAACACAAGTAACTTCTTGTGCATTTAATTAAGAAAAACATTAACCTTTTACACTTACAATACTGCAGGAAGAATAGAAAATTACTCACAGCTATACATTAAATTATTAGACTCCTATAGTCTGAAGGTACTGTGATTTATGCTAGACTCCCTAAATGTAATACGTCTGATTATACTTTAGGGCAGACGCTTACATTTCAAGGATTTTGTGATAACACAAAGCAATTACAACTGAACATTTGTGCTGGAAAAATGAACTAGTCATGTATGCTACACATTTAAAACTACACATAGCAAGTATAAATAAAATTAAACTTAATACAAAATGGAGTAGGGGAAACCATTTTATATTTATAAGCGCGTTCTGTGTGGAGTCTGCATGTCCTCCCCGTAGTTGAGTGGCATTCAAAAGACATGCGTGAATGGGCATGCCTTCGTTGAAGGGTGGGCTTCGGGCTGGCACCTTGGCACTGTAAAAATCTACTGCCAATCATTCGCGGACCGGAGTTCCGCTGTGGCGACCCCTAACCGGGAAAAGCCGAAAGAAGAAGAAGAACAACAACAGCTATTAACAGCCACAAATCCTTCTTCATTTATGTAAGAAACCTTAGGAATATTGCACGGCATTGCACTGAACTGGCAGTTCAGAGCCAGCCTCTGACGGCATAGCCAGAATATTAGCAGATACATTTTCCCAGCTTCTCCCCTCTATATCCCCCTAGTTTCCTCCACATGTCATCTTGTCTTTACCCTCCCCCAAAGATCATTAGGAGCAGGTCTTAAAGCTATTCTTGAAGGTAAAAGACACTTGCTGTATGGTAACAATGTGCTGGGATCTTTTCTTGCACACTGCCTCACAATCCCACACCTGACTCTGTTCAACCTTAGCTTTTCAAGTGATTTTTGTGCCTGAATTAATTAACAAACAAAACAATTGCTGTGTAAAGGTCACTGAGGCTTTCAACAAGTTGGGGGAACACTCTCCTCTAGAAAGCTTATCAGTGGGGATCCCCAGGGATCTGTATGCGGGCAGCTCCTATTTGCTATTTACCTCTAAGAAATTCAAATCGATATTAAGTGTTATTGGCTGACCACGTCTGCAGATGATTGCAGAGTTAGAGCCATCATCATCTATGAAGAGTACTCCTAGGTCCTTTTAAGAGGGCTTGATTTTCTAACAAATGGTGCTGGGACTAATGTCCAAAGCTAAATGAAAAGTGCATTATCATGTCATTCAGAAAACACAAGTCCCCAAGCACCTACCACAAAGAAGATCCCCCTCTCAAAACAGATGCATTTATTAGGGACCTGGGCACTTACATAGACAATGAAGTCTCCTCTCACCACAACATTTATAGTCATTAAAACATTCTATCTTGATCAGCTCATCTCCAAAGGCACATCGGTTCATAGGTTGGTACTAGGCTATCGGCCCTAGGGCCTATACAAGCCTAGCCATAACAATTCCCTGGCTATTTCTTCCCACACTATTTACTTCCTGGACCCCTGTCTAGCAGGGCAACTGATGTGATCCCTGGGGTGAATTTCCTTTCTCCCATCCAATCGTCAAGGTTCCTTTTGAAGAGGGCCAAAGAGGTGCTCTGCTTGACATGTATGGGCAGTCTATTCCAGAGTCTGGGGAGACTCTGGGTTAGGAACCTATCCTTCCAGCATGTTTTGTTTATTGTGATGACAAGGTTTAGATCCCTGGAGCGTGTGGCTCTGAGGGATTGGGATTTCTTTAAGTGTAGCATGTCCAACAGCTCTGGGTTTGACATGGCCTTGTATGTTAAGCAGAGATCGCCTCTGAGTAGACGATATGCGACAAGAGTATAGCTGGGGTTTTTTAAGGTGGTCAGCACAGGGCATCTGCTTTAGGCCTGTGATTCTTTTAGTGAGGTATTTCTGCAGCCTTTCCAGATGTTGCAGGTGTCCTGAGAGGTACATACCAAATGGGGCATTGTATTCTATAATGGGTCTAATGAGGGATGAGTACAGTGGGACAATGACCTCCTTTTTTCTGGATGAAAAGCCCTTAGTGATGAGGTGTGCCACATAGAAGGATTTCCTGACTGTTGTGGCGATGTGGTTATCAAAGGTGAGACCACTGTCCACCTGTGTCCCTAAGTCTCTTATCACACTTTTGGTGTTTAGTGTACTGCCACCTATGCGGTAATTCACAGGTACATGTTTTTTCCCAAAGGGGATAACTATACATTTCTTGGCATTGAGCTTGAACCCATGGCTCTGGCACCAAGCATCTGTTTCTGTAAGGCCCTTTTGTAGAGTATCCGCATCATTTGGAGATTCAATAATGGCTTCCAGTTTGCAGTCATCTGTAAACTTTGTTAGCCAGAGTCCCTTAGTATTGGCCTGATGGTTCAGGAGACAATATCAGCCCTTCACGAACCCAAACTGGGTGGGGTCCAGTGTTTGAAGGTTGCCAATGTCTTTGTTTATAAGTTCCATGATAATACGTTCCATGGCCTTGCAGATCAGGCTCATCAGACTGACGGGGCGGTAGTTCCCGGGACCGATCCAAATAAGTTATCCCTCTGTACTCCTCCCTTATCAGGCACATTATAACACAATGCTCCCTCAAGTATGTACTTGTCCAAATACATGATCCAATTGGAAAGTCCTCAAAACTTTCTCACAAAAATAAATAAATAACATTTTGGGTAGTTACGAACATTAGGGGCAGTTTCCTTTTAAAAGTAAAATGGTGAATTATGCACTGAAGTTTAGCTCTGATGAGTATAGCTGATATGTAGGGCAAATGAAATAAGGATAAAGAATCAAATGTGATAAGAATGGTAAAGTGATGACATTTTAGAACATTACATTAGCTATCAAATTAGTACTGATGGCATGAAATTTATAGCTTCAGAACACATAAAAATGATGGGGGGGGGGTTGAAAAGGGAAGTCTGACGGTACTGGAAGTAAAGTATTTCCTTATATATGATAAGCATAACCACAAGGATTAAATGATAAACTACAGAGGGAAATGCCTGCATAAAAATGGGGGGAATGAACAATATTTTATTAATGCTGAATTAAAGATGCTCAATGAAAAAATATGAGCTTAGATTATTTTGTATACATTTTAAGAATATTAAACATGGAAGAAATTTAGGGTGTAATGCATGATGTAATGGATGCCCATAGGTGGAAGTTTAAAAGGAATGTATAAAAAGGCACATTTTGATGTAATAAAATTCCTGGAGGGTAAGAGCTGAAGGTACCAGGATAAATGTTATTTCTCTGGGTTAGATATACTTTTGTCCAGTGTGCTTGCTGCTAGATAAGGTAACACCTACATAAGCACATCCATCCATACAGAAGCCTGCATTGTAAGACCACCTGAATAGATAATAGTTTCTTTCAGCTCTCCATTAGACTGTTGAACTCTTGGGAAAAACTAAGCATGACTTCTGTTACATAACTAGCCTATCAAGGGGCTTATTTTATGGATGTGCAATAACTAAGTGCAAATTGCAATACTAAGGTAGCTCACCTACACACTGAAGGACTGTAAAGTGCAATATACAAACTGTGCAATAATTCAGTCTAAGCATAGATATTCTGCTATTGTTTCAATTTTACTTTGACAATATTACCTTCATATTATATTATTCCTTGTCTTCCTTGTCTCCTGTTCTGGGAGGGATGTGGGTAACTTCTGTCCTACTTTACTTACTAACTGCTACTTATTAAATTTCTACTGTGATATTTTATTATTTTTTTCTGTCTATATGTGCAACTGTTTCCTGCATTCAGAACAAAGTATTGTAATTTTGTTCAGCTACACTGCTGTGTAGTTCTGAATGACAATAAAGTTTTCTTTGACCATACACATTTAAAAGTTGCAGAAGACTCCTATAATGACCCCATTAACAGATACACCACCATCCTCAAAGTTTACCAGGCAAGGAGCAGGATAAAAGTTAATTGTGTAAAATAGAGAAGAAAAGCCTGTCAAGCGCACACACACACACACACACACACACACACACACACACACACACACACACACACACTTGCGTGAAGTTGCCAATCTGCCTACTGCACGTTTTTGCAATGTTGGAGGAAACCACAACACTTGGAGAAAACATGCAAAAACACAGGGATATATCAATTGAAAACATCCTCAGAGCACTTCTGGCAAATTTCCCCTAAAACTGCTACAGAATTACTGGAAAAAAAACACTAAGCAAAAACAACTCTCACAACATTGCATCTCATCAACCTTCTTTCTTTTGTCTTCTTAGGAGCTATCCTAGTGCACATCTGTAACACCTCTGTCATCACACTCCAAGGCTAACTTAGTAAAAACAACTGATCAATAAAAAGCCTGTGGTCTTTAACAAGGCTATTAAAAATTTTCACAAGCATATCCTTGACCACATGAATAAATGTGGCCTTTTATCATATGAAAAACATGGCTGTAGAAACAGATTCATTACTTTCACAGCCATATAAAGCATAACAAATTCTACACTTATGAATATGTAAAAGGCCTTTATATAAGTGCCAGCTACATAGAAATGAAGACTGCATTCAAATCAGCTATCAACTAGTATTTATTACTCAAGCTCAAAAAGTTTCAGTATGTAACAGACACCAGTGCCTCCTAGGTCTTACCCACACTGAACACAGGTACTCGTCCCCTGCTGTTCTTTGGTAAGATTGACCTTCCTTTTCTGTCTAACCAAACATGCACAAGTAAGAAGAAGGGACATGCGTTCACCTTAACCAAGAACTCTGTCACAATGCACTGCCTTGTTGTGAAACATTAAATGACAAAATGAAGAACAACGGCAATATTTTCTGTGATGATGTAAAAAGGGTTGTGGGTTGTGGATGGATGAGTGGCTGGACGGATGTGATTGTACAACCTCAAAAAAAAAAAAAGAGAGTGCACGTGAATCCAAAACAATAATCGTTCAACTGTATGTTAAGAATGTACAGGCAGGTGGATAAAAAATATCGTACAACACTGTCATCCATCTGCTACCAAACAAAAGCTTCTAAACTGCACTGCAGTGTTTAAACTTACCTAAAGAAGTCATCATTTCATAATTCTGTACCATCACTTCCCTGTACAGCTTCCTTTTCTTCTCACTTAGCATTATCCACTCTTCATCTGAAAATGTGATAGCAACATCTTCAAATTTTTCTGGTGGCTGAAAAAAAGTGAAACATGCTTAAGTATAAAAAGTCAATGTAGTTATGCTCAGAGGTAAATATCAGTCTACAGACTATTACAAGCCAAGCCAATAACCAGAATCAAACTATATCTTGAATCTGTGAGGTAAAGACTTCAACCATAATGCCAGCCCCTCCCCCAAACTCTAGTCAGTTTGATTTTCAGATCCAAACTAAATTGCATTAAAGGAAAATACCACTGCCACCTGCAAATTACTTCAACCCTGAGGTTTCCTTTCACTCTTTAATATAGTTTATGTACCAGAAACCAGCCTGTACTAAGTTTCATTCTTTTGCATCAACATCAAAGGAAAGGAAAGTCCATCCATCTTTTATAATCCTATCCTCAACCATGCTTTATCATAGGAACTTGCCTCTGCCTTTACAACACACCACGGAATTGGGGATAACTGTAGTTTTCTCCTATTAGGTACTGGCCACAGTCTTTCACTGGCGATAATCATTCTTGCTGATGTCATCAGCTGCTATAATAATATGCATAGAGATGTGTAACCTTTCTCCATTGCCTTTGTTGCTGAGAGGGAAATAAATAGTACCAGTACATATAGTTGACAAGTACCAGTACATGTAGTTGACAACATCTGTTTTGGATAGTGAACCAGTTATTGGAGGTAAGTGCAATATCTTTTTTTACATATGGTAGTGTTTTAGTCTTCAGGCACAAATCAGAGAATATACCTACTAATTTATCATGCTCAGGGATTATACTTTTGATGAAGTTTAGTGTGCTACAATGCAAAAGATCAAGGATGGTAGCAATGCAACAACAGGTGAGGGAAAATGTAATGTACAAAGTTATTTGTGCCTCATTAAAAATAAACTATAACACAACTTTTGCAACAGAAGGTCATACTTGTTGTGAAGCAGTACTGTGCTTCACTGTAAGAGTAAAGATAGCTTGATAGGAATTATGAAAGTAAAATAGTTTTGAGCAAATACAGCACATTTATACAATATTCAGGGTTAAATCATGCATCTTCCCACAGAAGTCGCTGAGGAATGGCAGAATAAGTTTTCAAGCCTATTATATGCACATTGACATTACTTATTGCTCCTGATTAACAGTGATAGTTTTGACACATTGAAAAGAGTAGGAATAGTGTGTGGGACAGGCTGACAGAACCTGAAAGACTACAGATATAGAACTTAAGAAAAAAAAACTACAATTCAGCTACTTTAAGGATTTACAAATACTATGAATAGATTAGAGCAGCTCTGAAAACAATGCAAAATGGGGTATTTCAACCAAAACCAAAAGCAGTAGCCAGGTTTTACAAGCCATGCAACACACCTGTAACTCATGCTACTGTAATTATATTTAAATGGGAGGAAAGAAACACCTCTACTTCCTTATATTTAACATGAAAAACACTGCTCAAGTTGCATCACTGCACCTAGCAGGGTAAAACAAAAGGACAGTATACACAAGTGTCAAGCGCAACCTCATTCCAAGAGCATAAAGGAAATTTGAACTGCTAGTCAGCAAATCACCCCATATATAAATCAAAGGTCTATATCAGTCGAACGAAAACTGAATTCAGCGAACACAGTTTGAGCGACACAAAGTGAGTGAAAGTAGGAAATATCACAAAAGTGAATGGAGTTCGCCGTAGCAAATTTTTCCCTTTACTTCAATGGAGTGCAATCTCGGAGTTGGTATATTTAAGTAGCGGGGATGTGGTGGGTGCAGGGGGGCTTGCCCCCTGCATAAAACAGTAACACTTTACGTGTTTTACGTTTTGTTTACCAGTTTTGAAATTTCCGGCTTTTGCTTATTATGTGTTGCTCAACTGTGGTTCGCTCACTACAGTTTTTGGTCTGCTAATATAGACCCAAAATCAAATTTGTGGGTCATATTTGGGTTGCACGACTAAGCTTATAAGGGCCCTAGTGGGCATTAACCTAATATACACCTATAAACCTATGAACTAAATATCATAGCCATTTCTTACTGAGGAGTTTCTAGACCTAACTACTCTAAGTTAGACAAATTATTTTAAAGTAATCAGGCAGACTTTTTCACAGATGTGTCACCAGTTCCTTCTAAGCAAAGACAAAGGACAGAAAAAGGACTAGTGTCAAACATTTTTTCACTCAAAGTCCTCAGTCCTGATATCCGAAAGTCACTGCATCATTTTGTTTTGCAGAAAACATTACATCAGTTTATTTCAGTATTTTGCTTTCACACAGCAAAAGTAAAATGGTAAGAGCTTAATTACAGTACCAGTAAACAGGACTTCACATACATCTCTTAACTGTCTGCATTTTAATGGCTGCTTTCTCTTTATAGTTCTAGCCAGCTAATTCTTTAAGGAACACTCTACTTACATGTTATGACCTGCTAGCACAGGAGATGCAAGAAGTTATATTTTACATTTCTAACAGTAGCTTCACACATTTCCAGTCAGTTCATTTCCTTTTACTTTTGCAAGAGAATATATTCACTTGGTTACCCTCATTTTTCATACCAAATCAGCTTTCCTCAGCCCGGTCCTGGTACCATAGTAAGATAACAGGCTCTTACTGGAAAACTGGAAACATATCTGTACTAAACAGAGATTGTGCTGAAATTGTTAGGATTGTTTCATGGAATGAGTTAAGATTAAAACAGAACAAACATGTGCATCAGATTACTGTGGGGGAGGGGAGATGTAACCCTAAAACAAAGTCTAGCTAGAAGTTTGATAAGCAAGAACAACATAAAAAGTTGTGAAATTACTCCCAAGAAGAACTGCTAAAAGAGAATGGATCCAAAAGTTTACATTTACAAGAAGTACCATCGCATAGACAAGTAGAACAGAAGTTTTTAAGGGGCATGGTCTGTAATATCTCAATACAGGATAGGTTCATTTCAGATCATTTAATAGTAAAGTTAGTGGTGACCTATAACTCATCAAATAAAAACTAACCATTAGTGGAGGATGTATTAAAAATGGAAAATTGGAGAGTGAAAAATGTTTAAAGTAATCTTTTCAAACTACAGATGAGGGCACGAACATATTTTTAAACATAAACCAGATTTGGTGGGGGTGCTGTAAAAGTGACCATGAAAGCAAATGTAAAGACTGAGGTAGACATAACAAGAAAGGAAAAAAAAAAACAAACTAATTGAAAAGACTACAGTCTGAATTACAACATACAAAGAAACTGAAAGAACTCTATACACTTAAATAATAACATATTCTAAAAAGAACAAATACATTGGGGAGTCGATTTCTACAAAAAGGCCAGTCACGAGCGGAGACTCTCAGGGATTGGTCCTGTGACTCGTCCTGTTTGGCATTTACTTCTCTGAAGTCAAGGCCAATGTCAATGGTCACTAGCTAACAAAATTTGCAGATAATTCCAAATTAGGACCAGTCATAGAATTCCACACTGGCATTAATGTAAGAAGGGTTGACACAGGCAACTTTTGTCAGAATCATAGACTAAAATAAAATACCAAGAAATGCATAATAGTATCTTTCAGGAAGTCATCCACCCCTGGTAATCTTCATATTGACAACATATTCCCTAAGAGTCAACCAGCACACACACACAGACAATAATCTAGCCTTTGACCATCACATGTCTACAGCAGTGAAAAAGTCATTCTATGTTGTGCAACTTATAAACAAAGGTATGGCATCTAGGTCCAAGGATGACATTGTTCCACTGTATTCAGCATTTATCAGACCTATCATTGAGCACAATTCCCCCTTTGGTATGCACATCCAACAACTGGAACACCCACAGAGGTTCCTCACCAAAATAATACAGGGCATAAGTAATATGTCCAGTGCAGTCCACCTCAAAACCCTGTCCATGCATTCTGTTTCCTACAGGTTATTGAGGGGATATCTATGCTTGGCATACAAGGCATTGTGAGACCCCATGCCAATAAACCTCTTACATATAAAAAACCAAGAACACCAGTTCACAAAATGGAAGAGTCCAGCTGCCTCCAGGAAAAGAAAGTAGTTTGACTTAGTAAATCTAAGAGAAGTGACTGACTCAAACTACATTCTTTTCCTGGAGGCAGCTGGTCTCTTCCATTTTGTGAATGGGTGTTCTTGGTTTTTGTACTTTGTTTGTTCTACTTTTTCCTCTTACATAACAGCCAAAAAACAGCACCACAATTACCCATTCTAAAGACTTAAACCTTGCTTGTGATACAGAAGGACCTGCTTGAAAGACAGCTATGTATCCCAGTGACTACCGCTTCTGTGGAACATGCTCTCTATCCATGTGAAGCAGAGTTCCTCCCTAACCCAATTCAAGTGTAACTTAGACAACTGGATGGAGAACAGGAAATTCATCCTTGGTTTAGCAACCATGTCTCTAATCAATACAGACAGCCTGTAAATGATTCATCTTCCAAGCCCCTGGTTACCCTTATCAAGGGTAATAGAACTTGTCAGAGGTTTGGGATGCATGGCTAGGCTTAAAAAGGCATTATTGGTCGTTAACTTAGTACACATGTATGAATCCATTAAACCTCAAATAGGCTGACATGAAAAAAAAATAAAATAAAAATAAAATAGACGGCTTTAGGTAGAGGTGACTTTTAGTAAATACAAGGCAAAAGGGTTGACAAATATGTAGCACAGAGATGAAAAACACAACCACCTTATGTAAGTCTAAAAGTAGTAAAATGTCATTCTCAGAAAATTGGAAAAAATGACATATTTCATGATAATGCAGAAGTTCTGTTTAAAAATGGTTCTGGAATACTTTAGACAGAATAAGTTTAATGCAGGAAGACATTAGATGTTTATAGTTTGACATAATTCCAGTGGAAGTAAAAACGGCAGTAGAAAGAATTAATGTCTGACAGCACAGAAGATTAAGGCTGTGAGCTGCTAACAAGCTGCTTCCTGTGGTCTATGGTTTAATTCACACAACCTTAATTTGCTTAATGTGACTTACCCAGACAGTCCTTTCAAACTGGGAAAACTAAGCTAGGTTCCTCTATGGCCTACTGGATGCCTGGCAAAATAATAAAATGGCAAGTTCAGGTGGCATCTTTTCTCTTGAATTCTATAAACTGGGAGACCAACACCTACATGATATTAACTAAACTGTTTTGCATGATTAGAGAAAATGTGTCATTTCAACCAATATGATTAGAAAAACACTTACTCCAAAATATAAAAGCAAAGATCCAGCAAACTACAGACTGATTTTATCATTAAATACAATCATCAGAATTTTTGTTAAAATACTAAGAGACCTGACACAGTCTTACCTAAACTGATTCAAAACCAACAGTCTAGACTTACACACAACGTACAGCATACAGATAAATGGTGACCCCTAACTAAGACTAGAGGTGACCACAAATTAGTATTCTTAGCATAGAAAGTAGAAACTGAGGATAGTCATGCAGGCGTCACTATATATAATATTGGAAAAGTATCAGATATAGTCAACTGAAAATTCATGCTTGAAGTTCATAAAAATAGCAACTTTAGTGACAAATTCCTGGCTTACTTAAAGTGATGCACAAAGCAAACAAACAGCTTAATTAATTAATGATGATGTGGCGGACAGTATGAATATTAGTGTGAATGGTACACAAGGCTGCCCATTGTCATCTGTATAATATATGCTAGTTATTAAAGAGCTTGCATTAAAAGTCACTACAGAGTTACTCAAGAAGGGAAGGGTAGGTCCTGGTTTAGAATATGTGCTGATTGTATATTGATGGCAGAAAAAGTAGACAAATTCATGCCAAGAGTATTACAATTATTTCATTATTTTAGGTTCATATGTTCTTAGGTCAATACTAGATCATTGATGCAGTGGACCATTAGCAACCCAGCCACAAACCCCAAATTGTAGGTATCCATTGACATGGTTAATTTCTACCATGAAGGCTAGACTGATGATACTCTAGGTGTATTTACAACTGTTCATCCATTCATCCAGGTTAAAGAGGGTCAGGAGCTACTTTGTGCCTCATCTAAAGGAAGTCCATTCCATAAAAGTGGGATTCTCAGAGATGTCTATATATATATAAATATATATATATATATATATATATATATATATATATATATATATATATATATATGTGTGTGTGTGTGTGTGTGTGTGTGTGTGTATAGCCCTGAACAGCAGGTCCTATTTGGTTTTCAGTAGAAGTTAAGATCTCTCAAGCAGGTGTCAATGGTGTTATTAGTTTTACGAAGGTGCAGGAAATCACATAAATCTGGATCCCCTGAGACTATGTAAGCTAGACAGAGATGAACTCCCAAGAGACTATATGAAACAGAAAAAAGAGAAAAGTACTTTAAGGCAGTCAGGGTATCTAAACAAAGTCATACCCTTGATCATCTTATTGAGAAAATTAGTGTCACCTATGTCATACGTGCATGAGTGTCCAGCATTACCTAAAAGCACGGTGATGCATTTCTTAAGATTTTATCTTAACTTATTGTCCACTCACCACTTATCGGTGCATATTAGTTCTTCCTGAAAAGTTTGAAGTTGGCTGAGTAGTTAGACAGTTCCAAGTCTGTAGACATCTGCAAACTCGGTCTGCCACAGGCCCTTGATGTCAGCTCTGACAGTAAAGAAGTAAATACCAAAGAGAAGTGGTCTTAGTACCAATCCCTAGAGGACACCATTGGTTTTAAAAGAAAGCATGCCTCAAAAATAACAGACTGAGTTATGCAGGCTAGCCAGTTTGTTTGCAATCCAGCTGGTAACATATGGATTTACAAAAGACACAAGCCGATGAAAGAACACAAAACTTGAAAACTGGTTGCAGGAAGGAAGGCACCAAACACAAAACGTAAGAACAAGCAGTTTAATCCAAAATGAAGCGCTTTTAGTCACAGTAAATACTGTGACTTCTTCAGATAAAAACAACATTGAGAGCATGCCCTTAAGTAGTCAGTGAGCAATAGTTAATTAGTTAGGTCATTAACCAATATTAGTTAATCAGTTCATTTAATTCTTCTTGACAACAAATTGAAAACTACTACTCATAGAAACTGCAGTTTCTAAAGACTACAAAAGTGTCACAAACACATTTAGACACACCCACATGCAAAACTCAAACCCTTACCCTACATACGAAACAATACTAAATGTTCTTATATACCATAAAATACCTACAAAGGTTTTTGTACTTGTAATGATACAATAAGTTTGCTTAGTGAACTATTGGACATTATTTTGTCCAATAACTATGCAATCTTTGACAAAAGATTGTTTTTACAACTATCAGGGATAGCCATGGGGTCCCCATGTAGCGTCAGTTTCACCAATTTAGTAATGGGTGACTGGGAACACAAATTCGTCCTACAGAAAAACTGGGTCCAAGACAAGGTACACTACTACATTAGATTCTTGGATGACATCTTCATGGTGATAAGGGGTGACAACAACACAGCTAATGTAATTGTCAGTTACTTTAATGAGACAACTGACTTTTTGCAATTTACATCACAATTTGGTGCAAATTCCATCATACTTGGATGTTTTGATTTGTAAAGATACAACTAGTAAATTCTACAACGCACATATATATATATATATATATATATATATATATATATATATATATATATATAATATAGAAAAGAAACTTATTCTAATAGTTTCTTGCACTTTTCTAGCTGTCACCCCTGCCACCAGAAGTCAGTAGTAAAAGGACAGTTGGTCAGGGCAGCTAGGATGACCTCCCTAGATTCAGACTTCTACTTAGAATGTAACAACTTGAAGGAGATGTTCACTGGGAGGGGTTACTCTATACAGATGTTGAATCTGCTTATTGAAGAGGTGATTCACAAGCGTACGAATGGAGTGTACAAACCTATTTTAAGTCAAAATCGAATTGATGCACCCACTAATACTATTGGTTTACATATTAAAGAGAACACCGACAGTAATGTACTCCAGAATTTTAGTAATTTCAATAATTTTATTATTTCATTCAGTGTAAATGCTCTTGACTTATGTGGGATCATCAGGAAGAACTGGGACATACTACGGTCAGACACCTTTATAAGTAAGAAAGTGGCTCACACACCTAGAATTACCTTCAAAAGAGGAGCCATTTTAAAAAACCTAGTTGAAAGAAACTCTAATACACTAGTCAGTAGATGTGGGATGTATAAATGTGGTATGTGTAAGTACTGTAAACATATGGATGTAGGTCAGAAGTTTAAGATCAAAGGCACTCAATGCACTGCTAGATTTAGATTAAACTGCCAGTCTAAAGGGGTCATATACCTAGCCCAATGCCAAATGTGTCCCACATTCTATATAGAGAAAACAGATAGGAAATTGCGGGAAAGAATATATGAACCTCTATATACCACATTGGCAAATTGAGTGAAGACAGTGCCCTAGCTAAACATATCCGCGAATACATGGATCATAGGTTTTTGTTCAGGGTAATAGACCAAACTGTACCCGATAACATGGAGGGGGGGGGGTCCAGTTTCACTGGAGTTAGAACGTTTAGAATTAATATGGCAGTTGAACACCAATGCAGAGCAGTATCCAGGTCTAAATGAAAGATGTTCTATTGTATGTATTCTGAAATTAAAAAGCCTTTCTAGATAGGGTTTTATGTATAGAATTCATGTAAAGTATGTATCAATTGTACATAAGATCTTAAACATCAACAACAGTAGGAACGAACATGGGTTTACCATGTCATTTTAGTATTTTAGATATTTGGTACTTATAAAATACAAAAACCTTTGTAGGTATTTTACGGTATATAAGAACATTTAGTATTGTTTCTTCTGTAGGGTTAGGGTTTGGGTTTTGCATGTGGGTGTGTCTAAATGTGTTTGTGACACTTTTGTAGTCTTTAGAAACTGCAATTTCTATTAGTACTAGTTTTCAATTTGTTGTCAAGAAGAATGAAATGAATTGATTAACTAATATTGGTTAATTACCTAATTAATTAACTACTGCTCACTGACTATTTAAGGGCATGCTCTCAATGTTGTTTTTATCTGAAGAAGTCACAGTATTTACTGTGACGAAAAGCACTTCATTTTGGATTAAACTGCTTGTTCTTACATTTTGTATTTGGTGCCTTCCTTCCTGCAACATATGGATTTACATTTAGTTTGATTATCTGCCAAAAAGTACAGTTGTGTACTCTTACCATAAATGTAGATGTCTGAGTGTGTTCTCTGTTGCAGTCATGACTGTAGGGTTCTTCCTGCCAGCAGCAGCCCCCGATCGGCCAGAGTCCCAAAGTCTGGATTGGGCATCAGCTGAGGTCGCTTTTATCCTGACGTCAATGCGTCAGAAGGTATAAAGACCTCGGCTGACGCCATTTCCCCAGTTTTTCTTGCCCCAGATGGCAGGTGCCCAGAAAGAAAAGGCTAAAAAAAAGACATGCCCAAAACCTCATCAGCCAAAATACCTCATAACAGACAATACTCAAAGAAAAAACAAAAGAGGGGGTAAGAGGGAGGGTAACCCAGACTGCAACAGTGAACACACTCGAACATCTACATTTATGGTAAGAGTACACAACTGTACTATGTCCTTTGTGGTTCACTGTTGCAGTCATGACTGTAGGGTTGAGTCCCAAAGCTAAGAAAGGCTGGAGGAGAAACAGAGGGAGCGGTCACAAAACTGCAGAAGTAAAACCGGCCCTGGATTTAGCATAGAGAGGGAGGTTGTAATGCTTAGAAAAAGTATGTACAGAACCCCAAGTAGCAGCCTCCAAAATATCCTTGGTAGGAACCCCACAAAGAAAAGCTGCTGAAGTAGCAGTAGCCCAGGTAGAATGAGTCCTAACATTAACAGGAACTGGATTACCATGATAAGAGTAACAGAACTTGATGCAATGGGCAATCCACTTGGAAATAGTTTGCTTAGTGATTGCTTTCCCCTGAACAGTAGGAGCATAAGCGACAAACAATTGATCAGATTTCCGGAAAATCTTGGTCCTGTCCAGGTATAAACGAAGCTGCCTGTGCACGTCTAAAGAGTGCAAAAGACTTCCTTCCTCACTTTGAGGATTAGGATAAAAGGTAGGCAAATGAATAGACTGATTCAAGGCCACTGCCGAAACCACCTTGGGCATAAAGGTGGGATTAGTCCGTAGAGATACCCTGTCCTGATGAAAAATAAGAAAGGGCTCCACAGCCATGAGTGCTTGCAATTCTGAAATTCTTCTAGCAAAGGTAATAGCTAAAAGAAAAGCAGTTTTCCAAGACAAAAATTTCAAATCCGTGGAAGCTGCAGGTTCAAAAGGAGACAAGGTTAATTTCTCCAAAACATAGTTAAGATCCCAAGTGGGAACAGGAGCCCTCATAGGGGGCCAAATATTCTTAGCCCCTCTAAGAAATTGTTTAAGTAATGGATGAGAATAAATCGGAGGATCCGTATTGTAATGTGCAGAAATAGCAGAAGCATGAAGCTTAACAGATGAAAAAGATAGGCCCGTATGTAACAACTCTGTCAGATACTGTAAAATCAGAGGAATGTTCGGAACAGCAGAATCACCAGCCTGGACTTGATTCCAGGAGCAAAATCTTTTCCATTTACCCGCATAAGATTTTCTAGTGCTGGGCCGTCTAGCTTCAAGGATTACATCCATAACCTGTTTGGAAAGGGAAGAGGTGTTTACAGACCCTGGAACCGCCAGGCAGCTAGATTCAGAGTTTTGACATGACTGTGCAGTATCCGGCCGTCCCGTTGAGACAGTAGATGAGGGATTTGAGGCAGAATCCAGGGAGGCTCCTGAACCAGGTTCATCAGAGTGGAATACCAGAATTGCCGAGGCCAATTGGGAGCCAGTAAAATCATTTGCGATCTGTCCTGTTTTATCTTCAGAAGTACCCGAGGTAGAAGAGGAAAAGGAGGAAAAGCATATACTGAGAGGTGTTTCCAACTGAATGAGAGGGCATCCACTTGCCATGCTAGTTTGTGGTAGGTCCTTGTGCAGAATGTCGGAAGTTGATGATTCTGAGGGGATGCAAAGAGATCTATGTCCGGACATCCCCATGCCTTTATAATCATCTTGAATATCCGAACATCCAACATCCATTTGTGTGGATCCGAAATGTGCCTGCTCAATGTGTCTGCCAGAGTGTTGTCTTTTCCTGGCAGGAATTGCGCTTGTAAGTCGACACTGCAGGTCAGAGCAGTGTACCACAGAGTCATGGCTAATCTACACAGGGGGTAAGAGTGAGAGCCCCCATGCCTGTTTATGTACCACATCACTGTAGTGTTGCCTGTCTGTATCAACAATTGTCCTGGGAGAAGAAGGACCCTGAAGGCTATCAGGGCATTCTGTACAGCCAGCATCTCCTTCAAATTTATGTGCAGGTGTGTTTGCTCCTTTGTCCAAACACCCTGAAGAATTTCCCATGCATGTGGGCTCCCCAGGCATAATCTGAAGCATCCATTGTCAGAACTTGGTTGGTCGGTGGAGGACAAAAAGGCTTTCCCTTGTTCTGTAGACAGGCTTCGGCCCACCAAAGAAACTCTTGCTGGAGACAAGGCAAAATTGTGATCACTGTTTCCAAACTGTGGTAATGCTGAGATCATACACTCTTGAGGTACCACTGCAGTTTCCTCATATGCAGTCTTGCATATGGTATTAGTAGAATGCAGGAAGCCATGTAACCCAAAGCCTGCAGAATTTTTCTTGCAGTCAGCTGTTTCATTGAAGCCAGGTGTCGGAAAGAAGACGCCAGTTGCACTTTTTTGTCTGGTGTCAAGGAAGCCATCTGGGTTGTAGTACTCAGAAGAGCACCCAGGAAAGTAATCTGTTATGTGGGTACCAGATTTGATTTCTTTAGATTCTCTGTGAAACCGAGGTACTGAAGAAGATGCTGCACAAAAGCTAGATGCCAAAGTAGAGTGTCTTTGTCATCCGCTTGCATAAGGCAGTCGTCCAGATAAGGGTATATTTGAATCCCTTTCTGTCTGCAAAACGCCATTACTGGTGCCAGGCACTTTGTAAAGACCCTGGGTGCAGTAGATAAGCCAAAGGGCAGCACAGAGAACTGGTAATGCTTTGAGCCTGCTTTGAAATGCAGATACCTTCTGCACTCTTGCCTTATAGGAATATGCAGGTAAGCTTTTTTTAAGTCCAAAGTCACCATCCAAGCGTTCTTGCCCAACATAGGCAGCAGCTGCTGCAGAGTGAGCATCTAGGAAGGTGTTTAGTATAGAAAGGTCCAGGATTGGTCTCCACGAATTTTCCTTCCTGGGAACCAGGAAAAGTCTGGAATAAAAACCTTGCCCTATTTCTAAATTTGGTACCAATTCTATGGCCCTCATAGCCAGGAGGGACTGAACCTGCCGTTGCGCCTCTGCCAACTGATGATTTGGCAGATCTGGCCAACCGTTCGGTTTTGGCAAGGTGTGGAAATGAAATCTGTAACCTCTTGAGACTATGTCCAGAACCCATTTGTCCCAGGTTATGTGGCTCCAATTTTGATAAAAAAGAGAAATCCTTCCTCCCAAAGGTGCTTCCAGGAGAGGAGCCCCTGGAAGCAGAAAGGGAGAGTCATAAAGATTGTTTTCGGTAGGGTTGAGACTTATCTTCACCTCCCTTGGGAGAGGGGGCACTCCACTGCCTATTCCTAAAATGGGTCTGTGCCTGTCCCCTACCTCTGGAACACCTGAATCTGCCTCTCTGAGACCTGTCCAAGCCTGGAAAGGACCAAGGTTTAGCTGGCCAGTGTCTGCTAAATCTAGGAGGTTACACCTGTAGAAAATCCTTAACCGTCTGCATAGATTTGGCTTTGTCCTCCCTTTTCTTTAATACCTCTTCAGCTTTGGACCCAAACAGAACATCGTGCTACAAAGGGGCATCCAAAAGTTTGGCTTTAACCTGATCCGGCAAGCTTTGTTCCTTTAACCAAGCATGTCTTCTAATAACTGCGCCAGTTGTTGCAGCCCTACAAGAAGCTTCCAAAGAATCAAAACCACAATGCAGGGTATGTTTACCCACCTGTTCAATAGCATGCAATAAATCCTGTAACTCCTGATTATCCGCACCAATAGAAACAGCTGACATCTTTTGTTTAAATACAGACAAAAGGTATTGTTGATACTTCAGGATATGAAATTGACAGTTCAAAGTGCTAATAGACAATGTAGCAGAAGTATAAACTTTTTTGCCCCATCTCTCCAAAGCCCTGGACTCTTGGTCAGAGGGAATAGGATTTTTAGCAGAGGCCGCTTTAACACCCTTAGGACCTTGAGAAATTGTTTTCGGATCAGGTGAAAAATTCTGAAAAAGAAACTTGTGAGAATCTGGAACCCTATAATACCTATCCAGTTTGACCGGAGCAGGGGGAAAAGAATCAGGAGAGAGAGAAGTTTCCGAAAAAACATCATCTACAATGTCCAATACAGGGGGAATAGCCAGAGGCCTATGCTGTGGGAGAAGAAGAAAATCCCTAAGCCTTTTCCTGGATTCAGAGAATTCCTGCCCTTCCCAGTGAAAATGCACCCTCATATCATGCAAAGTTTCACCAAAAGAATAATCCTCAGGAGGAGAAGCTGAAGGAAAGGAATCTTCAGCATAAGAATCCTCATAAGGAGGAAAAGAATAATCCTGCTCAAGGGAAGAAGCAGAAGAAACAGAAATTTGGTCTGAAGAATCATAATTGGACTGTAATCTAGGCTTCTTGTCAGGAGGGAGATGTGAACCCCTGATCATAGTTAAGAGATCTTCAGCCATCCTAAGCATCTGCCTCTGAGGCCTAGGGCCCTGATCAAAAGGTGCCTGTGCTTGCTTTCACTTTAGCTGGAGCCTTAGACTTTGTCTTTGAATGTAAAACTGAATCCACATTTACAGGAAGCTGCGAAGGCCTGAGAACTCCCTCAGAAGCCGGTACCTGCCTACCGGCTCCTGACCCAACTGAGGGAGCAGTATCCGAAGGTCCAGTCCCTGGCAATTCTGAAGACCCCATCAGCTCCACACCAGAGTTGGTACAGGCAATTGGTTCAAAAGAGGCGGATGACAGGGGCTGCAAAGGCGCCTCACTGATGACCGACGAACCAGCAACTGGCAATAACTGAGTAACATCCTTTGCTGTGGACCTCGAAGGCCTGTCTGCATCCTTGCGCCTCTTACACACCCCAGAAGCCGGAAAAGAATCCAAAGACATGTTATAATTAAACCTTTTTCCAAAATAGTAAAAGGCAAAGTTATATCTACTCCTAATAGTAAGCTGATTAAATCTAGCACAAAACGCACAGTTAGCAACGTTGTGGTCAGGACCCAGACAGGGAATAGAGTAAGAGTGAAAATCCCTATGAGGTATTTGCTTCCCACAAGAAATACAATTATTAACTTTTTCTGACATCTGACTGGAGCAAGAAAAAGACCTCCTCAATGGGGTACTTATCTTATAAAATGAAAATCCTGGGATTAAATCCAAAAACAAACAGGAACAGGCCGACCAGCATCAGTGAACTGCAAAGGGCACCGCGTGGCAAGAAAGACTGGGGAAATGGCATCAGCTGAGGTCTTTATACCTTCTGGCGCATTGACGTCAGGATAAAAGTGACCTCAGCTGACGCCCGATCCAGACTTTGGGACTCTGGCCGATCGGGGGCTGCTGCTGGCAGGAAGAACCCTACAGTCATGACTGCAACAGTGAACCACAAAGGACATCATCAGATGGCATCAAAAGCTTTGTTCAGTTTCAGGTAGGCACTGCAAACCAAACTGCTTGAAACTAATGCATCAGTGACATTTTCAAAGAAGCCAAACAGGTTCAGGAGGCAGAGACCAGTAGTGGACCCTCCCTTTACAGAGTGGAATGAGTACTACAGTTCTCCATTTCTCTGGCATGAATCCAGTGGGGAGGTTGAGGGTGAATAGGCTTAGCGTGAATCTACCAAACACTGAATGGTGCTGACAAGAAGGTAGCCTGACACAATATCAGGTTCCATGGAGCAAGTGGAGACAGCAATCGAGACCTGTGGGGTGTGGGTCTTTCAGTATGTTGGGGGAAGTTAGAGTAAGATAGAGGAGTAATATAAGAGCTGAATTTGTCCGCCAATAAATTTGCTGTGCCTCAGTGACTAAGTAAGAGTTGTAGTTATGCATTACCTGACCATTGCTGGGCATTACCTTCAAAGGTTTCTAACACTGCTGAATAAGACTTTGAAGTTATCCCTTAGCAGAGGCAGCAATTCTTAATTTATATTTTCTTTTGGAGGATTTAATTTTGTTCCAAAGTTCTTTGCTGATCTTTTTGAGTTCATCTATACATGATGGACATTATGTTTACTTTTAAAGGCTATTAATTTTTGTGGAGTGTTTAGAATTAAATCATAACAAAGAAAATACAATATTTATTACAGTAGGGAAAAGAGAATGTCGGTAAATCGTGTAAATACAAAAGAAGCCTGACATAGTTTAATGAGACTTTATAAGAGGAATGGACATTAAAGATACAACTGAGGAAAAAAGTCAAGAAAATTCAAGAGAAAATCATGGACATCACTGCAAGACAAAAGTATAAAAATGAATACTCTGGTGGGAATAATTCACTCAGTTAAGGTCATGATCTCACCAAGTATTTTTTTTTTAATCTGATAAGGTGTTTTAAGCATTCCACATGGCCATGATTGAACAGGTAAATATACAGAATGTTAGGAATTCTGGAAAATATCCAAATGAAGAATAGCTGTATAAACTATAAAAAAATGGGAAATGGAGATCACAGTTATAAAGCAATATAAGAATCCAAGGACAGAAGAACACTACTCACTGTACATGGACACTTTCAAATTGGGAGAATGGGTAAACTTGAACAAGGAGATCCCCCAAACCAGGAATATAGTGGATGGAACCAAGTTTATACAAAAGAAACTGTACTGACTCAACCTGAGTAATTTGGAGTGATAATGGTACCACTGGAAAGATGGAATATGAAGTATGAAATGAGTGAGAGTAAACTGAAAGTTGTATCCTGCGAGAAATGGAAGAATGCTGGAAAAGGCAGAGGTGCAACAATGTATGCTGACTTACAGAACAAACAGCCATGTCAGATATTAATTATCTGATTAATGGAAAGTAAAAACATTATAGTGATAGTTACAGACCGGAGTAAATATTGGATAGATATATCCTAAAAACAGGATATTCATTTGGGATCACCAGATGAGACTATTAGATGGGTGTGTTAGCCCATTTAAGAATGTTTAAGGAAAAAAGAAATAGAAATGCAAATACTACAGAAGTAATTCTCCAAAGCAGACAATGTGTGCATGTTTTTGTCTCTGTTAACACAAATATATTCTGGAGATGACATGCAACACATAATCGATGATGTTTTAATAAAACAGGAATGTCATGCCAATTTTGCATATTAAGTATTTGGGATAATAAAAAAGGGGCTGAAGTAAAAGACAGTAAGCAAACAGGGTTGTTCTATGACGTGTTTAAATCCCATATGTCTGAACAGTAGAAAATAATATAACAGTACACTCAGACAGAAAGAAGCTTTGACACTGACACACTGAAGTTAATGACAAAAAACTCAGGAAAGCGTACATAATGAATGGACAGAAACAAAGGTTCTCCCAGACTGGTCAGAAACCTTAAAATAACAGTCTGGATTCAGACAAATTAAACATTGTCAACACTATGCTGGGTTTCACCATGTAAATACTGTATACTATACTTTTGAAGTTAATTTTAGAAGAATTTTTCTTGAAAAGTATTTAAATATATATGGCAATAACTGTAGAGATTATATCTTGCAAACACAACATCTGGCATTTGATAAGCCTCCACTCTGTTTTCTATACTACTGGTGAGTGAAAACTAAATGGTGAAGTGTAGTAAATGACCTTGGAGTCCTTGCAGAGGCTAAACTTTCATTTGATACTCATACAACCCATTGCTATCTGTAAAGCACAAGAACTGTCCATCTGATCCTCCATGAGATTGAAAGCCATGCTTCTGCAGGTACAGTTCTTACAGATTCCATTTATTTCTATGTTATCTAAATGCTGGCTCACCACTGAAAAATTAATTTTAAGGTGCCACAGCACTGTGCTGTTACTCTGATGCTTACTGTGATGGATTTGAAGTCTTCTTAAGACACTCAGTCTTGTTGGCTGGATTCTGCTGAAATCAAAGTCTGGTTATAGTTGCATTCACAGTCTGTTGCATACAGAAACCTGGAGAGTATACACTGATGAAAGAATATACTTTGCAGCACCTGTCTTTAAGAGCAGTAACTAATAACTTTTATAATAAACCACACGTACTTCTGTTACAGCTTTTAGTTATTATTCTACTTTACTTCTCATATAGTACAGATGATGTGAGAGATATAACATTTACCTCAGGACAAATGTGTCCCTACCAATACCCCTAACATAACTGGATTTAATACAGACTTTATATACATTTTTAGTTAAACACTCCCTCTTAGTTTTGGAAAGATACTGCCTTGATGACGCAAATGCTGAAACATCTGTTCATAAATTCATAGGTTCTTGTGCAAATGCTAAGTGGAGAAAAGCATATTTTTAAGGAAACGCCTTGTGGATAAACTTTCTTAGAAAAGCATATTTTTAAACTTTCTTAGAAAAGCATATTTTTCAAGGAAACGCCTTGTGGATAAACACATGTCCTGTTGTCCATTCTTTAAAGAAAGCATATTAGTTTTTTCTGATATATCCTGTTTTTTTACATTCTTGCCAAGTCTGCAGGAAGTCAGCTTTCTTGATGTGTGTGTAATACACTCATAAGCAAGTTCCTTATTTTTTTAAGCCAGAATCATTTAGTATGGATGCTAATCACATATTACTAAACTCTGTTTCTACATTTAAGCAAGCTTTATCTTATTCCTTATTTATGTTGCATTTTTGTAGCAAAGTTACATTCAACCTTAAAACCTTGTTGAGCATAATCTTACACTAATGACTTTTGGCTTTTCCCGGTTAGGGGTCACCACAGAGAAACTCCGGTCCGTTAATGATTGGCAGTGGATTTTATGGTGCCGAGGTGCCAGCCCAATGCCCAACCTTCAAAGAAGGCACACCCATTCATGCACACACTTACCTGCATGTCTTTAAATGTCACTCGACCGTGGAGAGGACATGCAGACTCCACACAGAAGGCACTCCAGCTGGGAATCGAACAGGAGAACCTCTTGCTGTGAGGCGACAACACTTATTTCTATGTTATCTGTTCCTTTTAATTTGTAAGGATTCCAACACCAATTATTTTACCTCTTTTACAATATTCAACATTTCTCTTATGGTAGGTTTAAATTTTGACTTCCATTTTCTAGTAACTGCTTTTTTGGTGGTGAATAGCAGTAAACATAACCCAAGGAAAATTTCTCTGAAGTCTGTTTGGGGTATAAAAATACCTGTGCAAACAGTTCCATGCAAAAATCTGAAACCTTCTGGACTTTGTTGTATACTTGCCAGCCATACAGATTTCCCCCACTGCTCCTTTGTACACTGTTTTGCCATTCTCTCTTCTGAATCTTTTCTAGCCTCTTCTGATTGATATTCATAGTTACAATGCAATCCTTAATATGCATTACTAATGATCCTTTTCAGCAGCAGTTTCTGTTCTAGATTCACCTAAACACTCAAGAACTGATATTTCACATAGCATTCCCCTATCCCTTTCTGTTTGCCTATATTGTGTTGTCAATCTTCAGTAGGGAAGGCAGTTTCTAACCTGCAGTCTGAACTTCTGCTTGGACTCATCCTACTGCTACCTTTCCCTCCATAGTTATTTGTTCATAGTATGTTGGTTCCTTTACTAATTTTCTCGAAAAATTCCTCTCTCATCTTGCCTGTTTTCTATGCCCCTAATTGCAGTCGCTCCTACTGGTAAACTATCCTTTTTCCAGTCCCATGTTGGCTTAGTTCTTAGAATACTTTCTACTACTTTATAACTAAAATATTCTGAATGGCTGTTGCTATTCTCCTTAAAGGCCTGCATCAAAAAGCCTGCTCTCTCATTATTTCCTGAACCTCACCCCCCCCCACACACACACACACACACACACACACACACACACACACACACACACACACACACACACACACACACAGATACACACACACACACGCACACAGATACACACACACACAGACACACACACACACACACACACACACAAACACACACACACACAGATACTCACAAACTCACACAAACACACACACACACAAACATATACACACACACACACACACACAGATACACACACACGTCATTATCATGGCTTTCCACTTTTATTTGAAACCTTCTGCTTGTATTATGAACATGAACCATAAGTGTAGAGATCTAAACTACCCCATTCAAATCATGTAATCATAAACCACCTTGTCCTATGAGGAGAAACAAATGATCTCATTAACTCTTCCCTGGGTCCACATCAGTTCAGCGAAAAATCAGTTCATCGAACATTTTCAGTGCAATTACATCGAACATGTCATTTGTCAAACTGTTCATACTGAGATCACATATAAAGTGAGGATCTGGAAATTTGCCCTTTCCCCACTGTAGTGCGATCTCAGACTTGGTGTGTATAACTAACAGGGGAGGCACAGCCCTCCATATGAGGGGAATTTGATGGATGGCATTTCCAATGAAATGCCATTCATTGAAGTGATGGTTTGCTGAAGTGATATAGACCCCTCTTACCCTGCTCCCCTCCCAAACAAATTCCTAACACTCTTTATTAACTATGGTAAATAACTTCTGCCCTGATTGCTAAGAATACACTTGCCCTTTTATATAAAACTAGAGACACTAAAAACTGTTTCACTGCTTGTATCTTACTATTCATATCCATAATCAAGAGCTTCTTACTTTTTAGTTTTTATTATCTTTTGTTTAGTCTCTCCCCACAGCTAGGCATCCCAACTTCTCGATTTTTGTATTATTTTTTTGTTTAGTCTCTTCAAACATATCTTTAGCGGCCATAACAGAATAGTTTATAATCCACACACTTAAATACTTCATCCTTTCATGGCATCATAGACATGGTACAGCTATAGCCTTTGTTGTATCTTCATTCATTTTATATACTGAAAAAACTTGATACCATCTCAGAATATTTCACAATGCTGAAATGTCCTTTTCTGGATTTATCAAGTACAAAATAATACCATCTGCAAGTAAAGCTAACTTTTCTTGATTACCATACCGGTTATATCCTTGAATTTGTGACTTCCTTATTTTCTTTTGACAATGACTCCAAATATAAAGCAAATAAAGGGTAAAATGACATCCCTGGCCATTTCCTCTGTTCAAACACAGCTAATCAGAGAAGAACCATCCTACCCTAATTCTTACCTCTGACCTTTTATATATCATCCTAATTAACCCTATTATTTTATCAGAGAAAACAAATGTTAGCATTTCCATCTCTTCATTAAGACCCACCAACAATAATAGTGTTTTCTTATACTCAGCTTCCCTCTAGATCATCATTGCTCTGTTTATTTACTAACTGTGTAGGTGAGCTGATCTGTAGACCCTTTTCAGCCATGACCTGAAAGCAGACGGAGGTCTGTTTAATGTGATAGCTTTCTCATGGATACTTTGTAGGAGAGAAGACCTGGTCTTGGATGGGTAGATTCCATCTCAAAGGTATGAAATAGTCACTGTTATTTTGTGAATAAAAGTAGCTATGAGATAAACTGATCTTTTGGTGATGGAAAGGCATTGTAGGATGTTACAATGGTGAGATAAGCTGTCAGCAAGGAGGGAAAATCTGCAAATTTTATTTTCTGTCATCTAAAGTCTTTAGGAATTTTTGTGATAAGTAAAAAATTACCAGAGGAAGACAGCATTCCAGTTTAAGGAGAACATAACTTTTGTCGATGAAAAAGTGAGCTGAAGGGGAGAGTAATGAGAGATTCTTGG
Source organism: Protopterus annectens (assembly GCF_019279795.1). Lineage (NCBI taxonomy): Eukaryota > Metazoa > Chordata > Ceratodontiformes > Protopteridae > Protopterus > Protopterus annectens. The sequence continues at coordinate 1,224,573,498 of NC_056726.1, read as the reverse complement.
GAGGGTGGCCTAATGGTTAAGGTGTTTGCCTTACAAACACAAGGTGCAGGGTTTGAGTCTCACAAGGGATAATTGGCTAGGCTTACAATGGCTCGCAAGAGCAGTTAGCCTAGTACTAACCTATGACCCTACAGCAGAGTTTAATATGAGACAGCAATCATTTGAAAAAGTTCTATTAATGGTGCCAAATGTTTGCCTCCCCTCCACAAAAACACACTGATCCATATCTATCCATTTTGACATCATCTTTGCCATTATTTTAGTTTAGTCATAAACACTCTATAATCATGGTTAAAGATACACAGAGAGAGTTAAAGACCATCCAGACCCAACTGCACATAGATCTGTACATTTTCACATACTATGAGGAGACCTATGCCTCGCACACACACACACACACACACACACACACACACACACACACACACACACACACACACACACACACACACACACACACACACACACACACACACACACACACACACACACACACACACACACACAGCTTTTCAAAGGACCACTTATTATTTGAAACCTTTTGTTCTGAACATTTTCCTGGTAACATGGAATGCAAGAAGATACTCAGCATCGATAAAAACAAGTATTCACTGTACAGTGAAAGGTGGCAGCCCCTTATATCAAGGATTCCCATACCAGTGGAATAAATTACTGGTTTTAATTAAATTCAGCCCATCCAACCATACCTTCAACAAGAAATTGGGTGAATGTATGGGCACCTTTAAATATCGATGTTGGATCCAGGGTATTACGTTCCTTGGTGGCCTATTTTTACCAACTTTATGAACTTATAAATGAATCTGTGAGGTATAAACAATGTAATAGCAGCTACTGTTTACTGTGTTACTGTGCTTCCTTTCTAATGCACCTTAAAAGGGAAGCATAGGTACCACTCTGGGCAGGCTCTATTTCTGGCTCTTTCATTTCTACAAGTATAGATTTGTACATGAATTTCTGCAACACCTTCAAATAACTGCAGTAGATCAAGCTCTACTATCAGATTATGTCATTTTCACTTTATGGATAACAAACAATGAAATGACTCATTGGAAAGATATTTATTTAATACTGTGAGGTGGAACTGAGGTAACTGTATGCATATATAGGCTGTATAATTCAGTGCTGACAAGTTCAATTACACTTTCTATACTGTGGTTTCAAAGGACGAGATCACAGAGTTTAAATTAGTAAGTAATTACACGTTGAAAGTCTAATGAACTATAAATATAGGATATTTGATATTGTGCGCAAAGTTTTTGATTAGCATTCTTAGGCACAATTATTAAGAGTAAGAGAGGTGGTAATAAGTTTGGATAGCAAGCTGTCAGGTAGACAGTTGCAGGTGTATTTTCAGGCTGAATAAAGCTGAAATCTGGACATTTTGAAGGAAGAGGTCCTGGGATTATCTTGTATCTATAGATGTCATGAGTTCTAGATCATTATTACATGGCTACCATAAACAGAAAGTCACTATGATTGCTGTGACAGACATAGACTTGTGACCCAGTAAGGAAGTTACTGCAATTGTACAGGTCATGGGGGGGGGGGTGTACCAGATGATGTGAGATTAAGAACAGATATTCATCTGGGTGGCATATGGTAGTGTGAAAGGTCATGGGTAGAGATGTACCAGATAATGTGGGATTAAGAACAGATATTTGTCTGGGTGGCATATAGTGCAATGAGAGGACATGGGTGGAAATGTACCAGATAATGTGGGATTAAGAACAGATATTTGGGTGGCATATGACAGAGAGGGATGTTATGGGTGGGGATATAACAGGTGATGTGGGATTAAGAACAGATATTTCTCTGGGTAGCATATGGTAGAGTGAGAGGTCATGGGTGAGATGTACCAGATTATGTGGGATTAAAAAGCGATATTTGTCTGGGTGGCATATGGTAGAGTGAGAGGTCATGGGTGGGGATTTACCAAATTATGTGGGATTAAAAACAGATATTTGTCTAGGTGGCATATGGCAGAGAGAGCTACTGTTACAGTGGAGGTAGTTTGCTGGTGAATTCAAGCCAATTGTTTTGTCTAAATGAAATACAGTGATGGGATTTAGGAAGGTAGAGGTGGCAAATTCAAAATGAACTAAAATTATATTAATGCAGCATTTTGAACCAATACATAATACCACCAAAAACTCAAAAGACCAAATGAGTGGTACGAAAGCCAAAATAATACTAAGAATTAGCACTTTTGTCCTTTATTATTGGGACTTCATCAGAAAAAAAAACAACCGTTTTACGCACATACTTTTTTATACACTTGAATAATCACATGACTATGCCATCCAATCAAATTAGTTAATTAAAGAAAACCCTTGTTCATGACCTTGTATTTAAAATTTAAATAACTGTAATAAATAATTAATTAGATATAATACATTAAATCAACATTAATGTTAAAATACATATGTATATATACATTGAGTCTTTGGTGGTGTAACCAATAGGTAATACATATGCACCCTGTTCTCATGTGTGGATCATAATAATTAAAACCTGCATTGTACAAGTGGGACCTACTTTTGAAATACCCAGTTGTCTCACTCATAGATAACAAAAATACTGATATTTATGCCAGGACTGATTCAGTAACATTCAAGTACCACAATAACTGCAGTGCAGAAATCCATCAGACCTTTTCTCAGAACCACCATTCACACTGTCAGCTTAGATTTTGAACAGGATAATGCGATACATATATCATCATCTTTTCAGACACAGATTTTGTCAAAGCATACAAATGAAAGAGTCAGCAGTGAAATGAAAAACAATGACATTACATGCCTGTACTCACTCTAGACCCTGTAAATGGGACCACAAGGCTATCCATATCTTGGAAGATGAATGAAACCAGGCAGACCAGTTTATAAATACATACACAACAGGGAAGGATGGAGTAAGGCATAGCTCTGGCTGAGGAAGATGAAAGGGGTATGTTGTGGACTCGACTTAGGACGGTGAATCCTCATTATATCAGTGTTTGTCCTGCACTCACATCATACCACACAGAGCACAGTATTACTTACATTTCCTACTAGGGATCATACAGCACATGTGGAGCGTAAAGAGGTTTAAGCTGGCAGCCAGTGTTATCTGTCCTGACTAATCCATGAAAAACAGCAGAGAGCAATGAAAATGTGCACTATTTAAGGACATCTGCCCTAGGAAGGTCCAGAGTTCAGGGTAAAACAGGCAAAACGCAAATGTGAGAAATGAAGACAGCTTGTTCAGTGAAGGAAGATGACCAGCTATGAGTTATTACACAGAGGTACTATGCTATACAAGTAATTTGTGCACAAATATCTATAGGAGGACTGACAGGTGTTGTGTGCTGCACCAAACCCATAATGATCTTCTGGGTGCAACGTGCTGGGCTTTTGTCCTTGTTACTTGCTCATCTGAAGGCACTGCAGTAGTACAGACATGCTGTTGCTTCACATCCAATGCTGGGGTAAAAGGCAGGTTCTCTTCTGGGGTGCTGTGTAGTGCCCCTTGTTCAGGCTGATCTACTGGGTTAAATGTTTAAGAGGTATGTTCTTGTCAAGGGCAATGACTTTCCATTTTCACTGAAAATGACATAACATTATCTAATCTGGATGGTCCAAGTACTAGAGAAGAGGTGAGGAAGCATGTTGTAAATGAAATTACAGAGGTTTCACAGGATTTGTCATTTCATTAACCATAACTTGTGTTTCTAAAAGTTTACTACTTGTAAAATTCTGTTTACTTTACTCTGTATGCTTAGAATCCATTGTGTTTTTGTACAAAGATTCACTATAAATACACATACAAATGTTTCAAGCACAGGCATTAAGCCCTTCTAGCTTGACAATATACCAAAATACTTGTTCCCATAATAAGTGTCCAGGCTGTTCTTAAAAATATCTAAACTAGTACTTGCTTTAATGTAATTTGGTAGTCCATTCCATGTGTCATCTATTCTGTCAGAGAAGCAATTAGTACACTTCTCATTCCTATAGAATCTTCTACATAGTTGTCTGATGATTCTGTAGTACTTTTTGATAACCCCAAACATTCCCGGATTCACTTCAGAACACTGAAATACCATAATCTCAAAATTCATAACATTAAGACCAAAATCCTGAAAGTTCAATACACCGAAACCTGAAAACATTGAATCCCATAACATTGAAAAAACATAGTAAACCAACATTTACTATATTCCACCACAACAACATACAGAAACAAATAAAAAGCAAACTATATTGAACTTCTCCAAATATAAACAGGGGGCAAGCCCCACTGCACTCCCATACCCCCTGCTACTTAAATATATCAACTCCAAGATTGCACTACACAGAATAAAATGGCAAACATACCATTCCACGGTTCATGGCTGCCTGTTTAAATTGTAAAAAAACTATCCTCAACCTTCTCTTAAAAACACTACTTCACTGTTAAAACACTTCACATTACTATGTATCTCTCCGATACTTCAGAGTTTCACATGTAACCTCAGTCATGTTCCCTTCTTATTTACTATACCACAACATAGCACATCTGAAAGCCACAACAACCATTTTGCACACCGTAACAGTGTTTACACAGCCAATTCAACATTCTAACATTTGACATTGTGAACTTTCAGCATAATGAACTTTCAATATTTTGAATTTTGAGATTATGGTATTTCAATGTTCTGAAGTGAGTCCACATTCCCAGAGGTAGTTGTCTCTAAATGCCCTACATACTTGAATAATATCTCTTAAATATCTGTTAAGAGACACTGTACAACTTCAGATATTTTAGTCTTTCTTAATAACTTAAATTTTCACATCCATGGATGCCCTTGGTATATTTCTGCTGTACTCTTTCTAATTTTCTCAAGCTTGTTTTCTACTGTTATTCCATACTCATGTTTGGGTCTAATGTAACTAACAAACAATGATGTCATCATTTTTAATTTCCTAGACTTTATAAATCTTTTTATACAATCTGTAGTTCTATAACTATCATTAACCAAATGGATGATATGATTAGAAAAACTCACAGCTGAATCTACCCATATACCCAGGTCCTTAAATAAGCCTACAGTTTCAATCACTGTCTGCTGTATTAAATATTCACCTTTCAATTTATGTCTCCCAAATCTCATATGCTTAGGTTTTGATGTATTTATTAGCATATTATGTTGCTCAGTGGACTAGGGAAGTTAGCATGGGTGATGGTGTTGGTTCTAATCTGGAAGTATCCACATCTTTTGAATGTGAGGTATTATTATTATGCGGGAGGCCAGAATGATGGTTAAGGTATTTACCTTACATACACAAGGTGCAGGGTTCGGTTCTTTCATGGGGTAATTGGCTAGGCTTAAAATGACCCACAATGGCAGTTAGCTTTGTATAAATCTATGAAATCTAATCTATGAAATGGTCAATTTAGTCAAGTTATTTTGCAGACATGCCTTATCTGTAACACATGTTTACCCAAGTTCATGTCATCTGCATATATTTAGTAGAACATCTCAGATGAAAAAGTTAGGTCTGAAGGATACAATCTAAACAACTAAGGGCCTAGGACAAAGCCCTGTGGGAAACCTTAACTGTAAACAAGAATTTCACCTGTCCAGTTGTGATACTTGCCATGTCCTATTTGTAAGCCATGCAGCTGTCCACCTTATCAGGAGTACATCAGTACCTAGTGTTACTAATTTATTGATCAGTGTCTTGTGTATGACCCTGTCAAATGCTGAAGTTAAATCTATATAAATTACATCACAGCACTATTTTTCATTCATAGCTGTTATTATATTGTTATAGAACATCATGTTACTGGTAGTAATAGACCTGTTTTCAACATATGCATGCTAATATATGGTTTCAAGTCCCAACCTATCCAGTTCTGACAATAACTTATCCAATACTATCTTCTCCATTATTTTTCCACAACACGAAAGTAGACTTAGTGGTCTATATGACTTTGGGTTTGTCCTACTCCCCTTTCTCTTGAAGACAGGTTTAATAAGCGCATGTCCCCAGTCTTGAGGAATCTCCCCATATTTATATGACCTAGTGAATAATAGATATAATGTTACAGTAAGTTCTTGCTAAAGTGTTCTCAGGTCATTGTTACTAATTCTGTCTCCTCCCTGTCCTTTTGTTTGGATCCAGTTTGCGCAATTTGATTTCAGTATCTGGGGTTGCCTGGAAGTCAATACGATAACATATCAACCCTTTTGTGGAGCCAAACTGCTTTTCATAAGACTTTGTAAATATATCTATAATCTGTCGTGTCTGAGAATACATTTTAGAATCTGCACACAGTTCATCAATTTGTGTGTCTTTACTCCTTCCACATCTTATTCTCTATAAAAATGATAATGTAATCACAATAATCTCTGAAAGTTACATAAATTAGGAGTCATGAGTTATGCGACAACATCATATTTAGGAGTTATGCACTCCCAGTCATCCCCCAGTCTTATATCTTCTAGTAGGATATTAAACTTTACGATAATCTTGAATGCTAAGGTTTCAATCTTAGCCTTTTCTTATCTGTTCTATATCTAGATAATTCCATAGACATAGGCAGCAAACCCAAAATGAGAGGGTCAGAGATAGTGTGCTGCATTATGGGAAGAGGGAGGAGCTCGAGATTAGGATTTGAAGTCTGGAAGATGAGGCTGAGTCGAATGTGAGGATTGGATCTGTAACCCATCAGTAAGGAAGAATGAGGAGGACAACATCATATCCAATTACTGATATAATTCATGACATTTCAGGTCATGAAAATGGAATTATATTTTTTGGTACATGTACATCAGTGTCCAAGGTATTTGTTGCATTACTCAGTTAAATGCAGTACAGCAGCCTGTACTCAGTCCATACTGGAAAATGAGACTTCTAGTCTGTCTTTGGAGAATGTTTGAATCATTGGTAAAAGGGGAGACCAACTAGATACTACAACGAAAAGGCAGAATTCTACATCAAAATAAAATCACACATATGGTGTGTTTCACTGCCACTAAGTTCTCTTAAATAAGCAGAAATTATAGTTGTACTTACTTATGCTTAAAACTAAATTATAATTTTTCATATATTAAGAAGCAGAACATATCTGAGTGAAATCTCCGAGGTTTCTCTTAAAGATTGTAAGGGCTATACAAACATGTTTTTTAAACTGATGTCAGTCCTTTATCTGTCATATGATGTGACAAAAGTAACTTGAGTGGTATATTCACTTCTATATCTAATTAGAATCAGTTCTTTTCAGCACAGCAATATATGCCTAACAAATATATATTGATAGATTTACTAAGCTAATGACCCGAGTGGCCTTTCCAAGCCTAGCCAAGTTTTCTCAAAGGAATAATGGATGTCCTGTATCCAAATAATACATTGAGGGCCAGGCATTTATAAGCTACCTCCGTCCATAAAGGTCATGGGTGCCAGGCCCAGTGTAAATTTCCTATTCCCCATCTAGGTTATGCTTAAACTGGGTAATAGACAAACTCAGCTTCACGTAGATGGGAAGTTTTTTTTTCTATAGGAGGGGAAGTCTCTGGGACACATATCTGTCTCTCCAGCATGTTCTGTTTAAGTCACAGACAAAATTCAAGTCCCTAGACTTTGTATTTCTGGTACTCTTTGACTTAAGAATATGTAAGAGATTCAAAGTGTGGTGTCTGCAGATGCAGTGTAAGCCAGGAATAGATCTGTAGGAGACTGAACATAGTGAAGGAGCTTTAAGGTACTCTGCATAAGGCAGATTTGTCACACCTTGTATTCTTTTTGCAAGGAACCTCTGAGGTCGCTCTAGTTGCTGCATATGCCTGGTAAAGTACATACCAAAGGAAGCATTGTACTCTGATTGGTCTGACAAGGGCAGACTACAGTGGGTTAATGACCTCTTTGCACATAGATGCCTTGTCCTTACTTATAGGTTGCACAGCATAAAAGGATTTCCTCACCAGTGGCTACATGGTGGTCGAAGGTAAGGCTATTGTCTATGCGCGTACCCAGATCCCTGACTACTGGGTTGACTCTTAGGGGCTTATTATCAACATGGTAATTAGATGGGATGGTTGACTTCCTAAACAATACAACTATGCATTTCTTATCATTGAGTTTAAGGCCACGGCTTTGGCATAATTTGTTAGTCAAAAATAGGCCTCCTTGAAGAATGCTATTGTTTGTAGGAGAGTTAGTGATAATCCACAGCTTGCAATCATCTGCAAACTTAGTCAGCCATAAACCTTCAACATTTGCATCCATTTCACAGAAATGGATGCCAAAATGGAGCGGGCCCATTTATTATTTATTAATTCACAATTTCCTGGCCTTTAATGCGGGCTTGATAGGAAACCTATCATTTAGACCCGGTGGATGATCTGCTCTCATTCTGATAATCCGTTTCATTTCATTTTGCTCGGATGTCTCTAATATATGTAAAACAGACAGATGACTAAGGGACCGTATTAGGGAACATCTATATAACATAAAAATAAAATCATATAATAATGCCCTATCTAAACATATATTAGAGACATCCATAGATCATATATTTGAGACATCCATAGATCATATATTTAAGTTTATGGTGATACAGAATAACCATGTAACTATCAGACGTTGTGATGTAATAAATAGGACCGAGCAAAATGAAATGAAATGGATTATCAGAATGAGAGCAGATAATCCACCGGGGCTAAATGATAGGATTCCTATCAAGCCCGCATTAAAGGCCAGGAAATTGTGAATTAATAAATCTGTATTCATTTATGATAACTGAGTGTAAAATGTTGAGTAATGTACATCAGCTGTTTAATTCTATACAAAAATATGTGTGCACACAATTTGTATCAGTTATGATAACTGAGTGTAAGATATGGAAAACGTTGAGTAACATACATTAGCTGTTTTATTCTATGCAAAAGTATGTGCGCATACAATTTGTACTAGTTTTGGAATGGAGTGTACAATAATTGATTTATGATGAATATTAGATTAAATGAATTTTTTATATACATAGGAAATGTTTTAAATCTTATTTTCTATATATTTTACAATTTTTATATAATTGAATTTAATTGTAAATATTATATGACTTATTGCACAAAAAATGTATGAGGTTAACAAGATAGAAATAAATTGTGCAATATAATATATTATAATATTGTTTTTATGGAAAACTTCCTATGAAAAACTTTTAATATCTGTAATGTTTACGGTATGAAAGGATAGAGTGATTATGTTATATTAAGTAAGATGATTTGCATGAATCACTAGTACTAATTAACGCAAAGGCAGAAAGTAACATCAATGTTAGTTATAAGAGAAATGTATATAAAGGTATTTAGTTTTGCTATGTTTTAATGGCCTGAGGAAGCCTTTGGGTGAAAGCGCTAGCCTGTTTTACATTTCAATAAAGCTCTTTTTTAGAACAGAGCAGGAGTTTTTTTATACATCCCTTGTGAAGTGAAAACTGCTTGTGGATTATTGCATTTGTTGTGCCGAATGGCTTTTGGAAAGAGAGCTATATTTTAAAATAAGAAATAAGAACTTTTGGACATTTCTAGTACTTGAATAGCTTATGCAAGAGACTGTTACCTGCCATTACGCCCTCCCGACACTTGCTTCATACAATAAGGTAATAACTGTTGTGGCTTGATGGGGAGTTGATGCAAAGGAGCAATGTAGAGTGCCTGAGTGCTACAAGTTTCAGTACATTTCTATGATCATTCATTCTCTCACAGCATCACAACCTAACATTGAGGGGTACACAGAAGGTGACTATCTTTTGGAGCACAAGTAGGGTGGAATAGTATGCTTGAAAACAAAAGGCAGTTATGTGATCCAGCTTGCCTAGAGACATTATAAGTGTCCATGAGCAACAAGTTAGAATTCATTGCTGAAGCCTCTGTGCCATTTACTTTCACAGTCATACATCAGACATTTGCCCAGAAAGTAATTATCATGTGTTGGTGGATAGTCTGTGTATGGAAGCAGAGGGCAATTATGTGATTCATTCAAAAACAATCATTAATACAGGAGTTTCATATACATGTTTAAGAGAAATAAGTTGAAATATATCAATATAGTCACTGTTACTTTCTCCTTCCTCACAAGGAAACAGTAACATACACAGAACATGGATACCTTTTTTGTGTAGAAGTGAGGAAGCAGGTTATGTAGGAAGGGATAGAGGACAGAGTAGTTAAATGATTGTGCTATAATAAAAACAATACAGCTTTTTGGAAAGGCAGTAATGTCCAACAGCTGCAAGTTGAAATATATGTTACTGTGACCATTATGTTTTTCATTTTCTTCTCAGTGAGAGATAAGAAGTGTACAGAATGTGACTATCATTTTGGTAAAGGCACACAATGAAAGCAAATGGCACTTATAGTCTAATTTCTGAATTATTATAGATGTGCTTTGTTAAAGGGTGGTATCTGCCAAAGAGCAATGTAGTCGATGTATTCATATAATAGGCTCATAAGTTCATTGGTGATTACTAGGCTAATGACCCAGGAGGCCTTTTGCAGCCTAACCATGCTTCCAAAATGTATCTGACAGGTTTTGATGCCCTACATTTGTATTATTTGGTATATGTAGGCTTGGGCATGAATAGTCAAGCATTTATAGGCTGCCTCTGTCTACCAGAGACTTAGGTGGCAGACAAGGTATACATTTCTGATTCTCCATACACTGGTCCAAGTTATTCTTGAATTATTTTATGGAAGAACTCTGCTTCACATGGATGGGAAGCCTGATCCAGAGAAGAGGTAGTCTCTGCAACACATACCTGTCCCTCCAACATGTCCTACTTATGTTGTAGAAGAGGGGTTGTTTCCTATACTGGGTAATTCTGATGCTGTTTGTTTTACTGGTATACAACAAGTCCATCACAGTGGGATAAGAGGATGCTTTGTAGGTCAGTTTTAGATGACCTCTCAATCTGTAGGAGACAAAGTACACGGTAGGAATTTGAGGCGGTCTGCATGTGACATATTGTTTAGACCATGTATCCTTTTTATGAGGAACCTCTGAGGATGTTCTAGTTGTTGCCTATGCCTGATCATGTACATAACAAAGGGAGCATTGTACACAATAATTGGTCTAATAAGGGCAGAGATGGGGAGACAATCTCATCCTTGGACCTAGATGCCATACCTTACTTATAAGTTACACAGTATAGGACTATGTCCTTACTGCCATAGACACATGATGGTCAAAGGTCAAGTTACCATCTATATCTCTTCCCAAACCCTGACCAGTGGATCTATATTAGTGGTATATTAACAATACGCTAGTTACCAGGGGTAGCCATATTCCCAAATGATACTATTATGCATTTCTTGGCATCGAGTTTTGAACTGTGGCTGTCACACAAGGTATTAGTCTAGTCAAGGAGGTGTACCTTCAAAAGGGGTATGTTCTACTGGGGCAGTATGTGAGCAAAAGGAAATGAAGCTTGTGGTTGCATTTTGTTTAAAACAATAAAGACACAATCTATGTTTTGGCTTTTGAGTTGCAAATTCATATACAGTTGTAAATTCACAGCCCCCTTAATGCAGATGTCTTTAGATTCAGTTCACAACAAAGAAGCACATTTTTACTTTTTCTTACAGGAGGTGAATATGTGATACATAAATTCCTGAATATATATTCCAATGAAATCCACTTTGTCTGTTCCTAAAAATATTTTCGAGCATTTGAAGTGCTATGATGCTATTACAGAAAACAAGGGAAAACATTATCAGAAATTGTAACTTGATACCTAGAAACTTAATGTAATGCATGCAGTGCAGTGAAATGCATTGTTTAACATGTCAATAACCTCATATCTGTAATGCTGTGCTTGTAACTGCATGATTATTTAATATTTTTATACAACAAATACTTGGTTCATATTCTGTACTCCTGGGTAGATCATGAAACTGATGTGCTGTGAAAAGTGTTACCCTCTGATTAACAAAGATAGACAGATGGATGAATAAAAAGATGCTATATTATATTATAGCAATAACCCACGCCTGGATGTGGGTAATGTGGGATTTACCCACGGTTGACGTGGTTTGGTCCCGAGGGCGAAGCCCGAGGGACCAAACAAAGACAACCGTGGGTAAATCCCACATTACCCACACCCAGAAGTGGGTTATTGCTATTATACTATGACATTATTTAAGAAAAGAAATAATTACTTTTCTTAAATAATGGCATTGTATAATGCCTCTTTGCTGCCCTTCCGCAGCTGTCTGGTATCCGCGGCAGTTCTGATGTACTGCGAATGCCTACGCAGTACATCAGAGCTATGGCTAAAAGCAACGGAGAAAGCAAGATCTCCGTTGCTTTTACTTGCTATGTTAAATGGGTTTAACATGGCGAGACAGCTTTAAAATAAGCAACGGAGATCTCTGTTGCTTATTTTAAGCTGTCTCGCTATGTTAAACCCATTTAACATAGCGAGGCAGGTTTAAAAAAGCAACGGAGAAAGCAAGATCTCCGTTGCTTTTTACTGTGTCGCTATGTTAAAGGAGTTTAACATAGCGAGACAGCTTTAAAAAAAGCAACGGAGATCTCCGTTGCTTTTTTAAAACCTGTGTCGCTATGTTAAACTCTTTTAACATAGCGAGACAATGTTTAAAGACTTATACTAATGGAAAAAGTCCGGGCGAGCGGACCTTTTTCCATTAGTATAAGTCGATTTACAACGTGCATGCTGGCCAATCAGCATGCACGTTTTGGAATATTAATGGGGGGTCATGGTATAATATATATCTTTATGTATGAATATACAGCTGCTCTTTTACATTTGTGCCTAAAGTAAAACCTACCTATAGTTTATCACTAAACACCTGGATTTGTTGTTCAAACATTTTTGCAAGAAAATGTTAAACTGATTATAGAAATATAATCATGTATTAGTAGTAGAGGACCACCAAGCTGTTTCACGGTTAGTTTCCATTAGTTAAAATAGCGAACAATTTCTAGCAGAGTGATAGAATGCAGCCCACTTCCATTATTTGTCGTTATTATGACATTATTATATCAGAAATGAAAATTACTTTTTTATTTCATTGGGCAAGAAATAAGGTGCAATTAAGTCCTTGCTGTGTAGAGTGGCATTACTGAGTGCATTCATACATGTGTACCTTGTTACAATAAAATCAGTGAGTTGTAAACTGCCTTAGAGGAACTAAAATATGGCCAACATTTCAGAGGGGGTTTGTTGTCATAGTATCATACCCATTTCCTCCTGGGAGATATCTGACCATTGATTACAAGGTCAAGTGAAACTAATTTCTAGAATATCTGCATCATAAGTTCTCTTTAGGCCAGAAGTACAAAACCATTTTTATTTTACCAGAAAAAGTGACATTTCTGTTACTGCATATAGACGCATCTGCTAGCAAAGGTTTTGTGCAGGCATGTAAATCAGGACTGAGATGTAGTGAATTCTTTTATAGGTTCATAGACCAATACTAGGATATTGGCCCAGAGGCCCTTATAAGCCTAGCCAAGAATTTTACCCATGTTCCCATAACGTCAGCACCTGGTTTCCCTGTCCAGCAGAGATACAAGTGGGTTCACAGGGGTATACTTTCTGTTTCCCATCCAGTCGTCAAGGTTCCTGTTAAAGAGGGCTAGTGAAGTACTCTGCTTGACATGGAGAGGGAGTCTATTCCACAGAAGGGGGGGGGGGGTCGTTAAGACAGAAATCTATCCCGCCAAAAGGTTCCATTAATATTACAGACCAGGTTGAGTCCTTGTGTACAGGTGGTGAGAGTGGAGTTTGACTTACGGATATGCAGCAACTCCATCAAGGCTGAGTCTGAGACAGCCTTGTATGCCAGACACAGGTCCACTCTGAGCAGTCTGTATGAGTGAGTAGATGGAAGGGGCTTTTAGTCTATTTGTACAGGATATTTGTTTGAGACCCTGGATTTTCCTGGTCAGGAACCTCTGTGGTCTCTCCAACTGCTCCATGTGCTTGGCAAGGTACATGCCGAAGGGGGCATTGTACTCAATAATGGATTTGATAAGTGAGGAGTACAGTGATGTTATGACCTCCTTGTTACTGGTTGAAATACCCTTACTTATGAGATGTGACATGTAGAAAACCTTCCATACAACGGAGGCAACATGGTGGTCAAAAGTCAGGTTGCTATCAACCTGAGTGCCCACGTCCCTCATGACTGATTGAATGCTTAGTACATTGTTATTAATATGATAATTAGTGGGGACGCCATTTTCCCCAAAGGGGATAATGATGCATTTCTTAGCATTCAGTTTGAGGCCATGCTTCTGGCACTAGTCGTTAGTTTGGGTAAGGCCCTTCAGATCTTATGGCAATTTTCCTTCTCGTTCCCTTTACATCCTCCTATTATGGTATTCTAATCTACTCTATTTTCCTCAGTGTGAAACTTAAGAATCTTTCCCCTTACTTTTCCCATATTCCACCAGCTTTGATTGTTGCACACCTTAGAAATATACATTACATTCTCCCTCACACTGTAACCAGCTTTCTTCTTTGACAGCAACATTACACACAGCACCAATCTTCAATAATAATAAAGTGCCCCAATTTGTATAATTTCCATGTTAGCAGTTTTCTCATAGTGACTTGTCCTTTACTGCATTAATTTTTCAGTACAAGACCAATCTCCTGCGGTAGCGTTGTCGCCTCACAGTAAGATGTTGTCCTGTTCGATTCTCAGCTAGAGCATCTTCTGTGTGGAGACATTCGTGAATTGGCGTACTTTCATTGAAGGTTGTGCATCAGAGCTGGCAACTTGACACGTAAAAATCTACTGCCAATCATTAGCGGACCGGAGTTCCGCTGTGGCGACCCCTAACCGGGAAAAGCCAAAAGACACAACATATGAAAGTGTTTCAAACATCGAACGTTCAGGATCAAAAATGAGAAAAAGTAAAACTAATTTTCTTTATAGGGGTAAAGCTCCACTGCACCTCCCACACCCCCCACTAAATATATATACCAACTCGGAGATCACACAACAGTGGGGTGGGGCAAATTCCCTGATCCCACTGTACCACAATTTCATACAAAAGGCCACCATCAAAAGCTATTATGGAAAAGAATGTTCAAATGACAATTCATTCTTATTTACAGCTTCAAAAAGAGTTTGCTTGTATGAGCCTCCACTGTTTTGAGCTGCAACTGTACACACGCAAAATGGAAGAGAAGTACATGTGTGTATGTATGTACATTTACAAACACACACAAAAGTTATGTACTTAATATAATAGATTTGGGTAATTTATGCCCATCCTATTCATCTATAATCTCTACTGCTGCTCCTAAGCTCTTAGCAGACAATCCTAAATCTTCTCAGAGTATGCCGACTGATTTACTGTTAATACATCGTTCTTCCTGGCCGGTTAGAGAGAATGGGCAAGACCATCTCAAACGTATCTATCCATCTATCTACATATATATATATATATATATATATATATATATATATATATATATATATATAATACACACACACATACACACACACACACACACACACACACACACACATCTATACTGATATATAAATAGCTATAGAAATGTGTTTGTGCGTGTGTATATATATATATATATATATATATATATATATATATATAAATACACACACACACACGTGCATATATGTGTGTATATAAACATACACAATACACACACACACACGTGCATATACATATATGTGTGTATATAAACATACACAATACACACACACACACACACACACACACACACACACACACACACGCACACACACACACACACACACACACACACACACACAGAGTTCAAAAAAGTTAGTATATTAATGTTCTTTGAAAACCCAGCATCAACAAAGTTACATTGAATGAGTCACACACTGACTTGTTATCTACAAAAGTGTTTACTGGAAGGCTCAGTAAGAAAAAAATTCTGAAATCCCCTTGCCTATAGTAAAATTAACTTCAATAACTTCTTCAGATTTTTTTTCCATTGTGTATGTTGTCTATCTGTTGTCAGGATAATGCAGCACCTTACCTTTACTAGAAAGAATGACACCCCATAGGTCTTCAATGAGCGAGCAAGTTTAACATAACGTACTGCGGCGGTGGTGCTGCGGTAGCATTGTCGCCTCACAGTAAGACGTCCTGTTCGATTCTCAGCTAAAGTGTTTTCTGTGTGGAGACATGTGTGAATGGGTGTACCTTCGTTGAAGGTTGTGCGTCAGGGCCGGCAACTCGGCACGTAAAAATCTACTGCCAATCATTAGCGGACCGGAGTTCCACTGTGGCGACCCCTAACTGTGAGCCTGAAAAAATAGGCAAAAGCAATCCGGGGTGTATTTTGTACCTGAATATCTTGTAGAAACCCAGTATATTGTACTGTAAGCTGTCTTAGGGGAAACAGAATATTGCTACATTTATACAGCTAGCAAATCTAACTTTTAAGAAGGCATTTGATGTCATAGTGTGGCACTATGTTTCACTTCCACCTGTGGGGGGTGGTATTAGATATCTACTCAAAAGACCAGATAAACTAACATCCAGAATATTTATGATTTATGTACAATGTTCTTATGTCATAACTACAACCTTATACATTTCACCATAAAAAATAATTTCACTTGTAAAATATCACGACTTCAATGGTATTTGTTTACCTCGTTAAGGTGGTTGGCTCATATTCAATGCTGAAATGCAATGAACTTCCCGAGGGAAGAATGGGAGTCTTATATGTATTTTCTAGCTGATCATGCTGCTGCTGTTACTACATTAAAAGTGTCATAGTTTGAAAAGGGATAAGATACAGTTTTTCAAAGACAGGCAGCAAAGGCCTTTCTATTTATTTACTTAATTATTTACTTACACTTTGTTAACCTAGTTAGTTCCACTAGCCCAATAGCCTCTTTTCAAGGGGGACCTAAGGCAGTATTCATACTAACTAGATAAAATTTGGCAAGAACACCAGGGAACATCCCCTACTTCTTGTATGAATGAGCATATGGGGATACACTTCAGTGTAATGCTTAATGTCTTCCATTCTGAGCGCAAAGGCGGCTCGGAGAAGCAGGAAGCATGGAGGAGATGGACAGCATGGTAGTTACTAAGGAGAATGAAGGTGCTGTTAATGGAACATCTGTGGAAGCTAACAAAATGGAAAAGGAGTCAGAAGAGGCAAGGAAGGAGGAGAATGGGAGCGGCGATGCAAGCAAAGCAACAGGAGAGAAAAAACATACAGAGAATAATGGAGTCTGAGCACATCTTCCAACAACATCTGTTTTCAATGGATCCTTCAACAAAAGAATATGTTGTTACAACCCTCCAATCGGGACAGTTATGGGATGTCTACCTAAAAGCATGATTAAGATCAAAGCGAACCAGAGAATGTGAAAAAGCAGCATCATGGGGGAGAGATAATGGACAGGATTCAGGAGAATCAAAATTCACAAGAAAGAAAGACGAAAAGAGACTGTATGCATAGACAGTGAGAGAAGGGAAAAGAAGAGAAGGAAAAAGGCAGAAATTAAAAGAAAATGTCATGTGAGGATGAGCAACAAGATGGAAAAGGAATTAGACAGGTATGAGGAAGTGTCATAACACTACTGGGGATAAAACCCAGAGAGGCAAGAGCCTTTATTTGTATTAATAAGGATACATTTTTCTGACATTTATTTGAAGGGGCTCAACACATGGAAAAATCTTTAGTGCAATACAACAAAAGAAAATACATTTATCCTTGGAACTTATATGTAATACAGGCTTTTAATAGAGAAGCCAAGAAGAAAGTGTTTGTGCAATTTAGAACTGAAATTGAAAGATATGATTTAAAAGAATATTTAAAGAATATATGCAGAGATGTTATACATGTAACAAAAATATACAATAATAGCGGCTTACGGACTGGGGGTTGGGAATGTGGTGTAATACTGAAAATGCAAGATGAAAAAATTGTACATTTACCAAATATAATTATTACTGATGGAAATAAAGGTATGGTGAGATACTGAGGACAAACCATGACATGTTTTTATGTGGCAAGGATGATCATTTAATAAATAATTGTGATCAAAGAAAATGCTTTATATCTGGAAAAATGGGTCACACAGTAAAGAAATGTGAACAAAATGTATAATGTGAAAAGATAGGTCATTCTTGGACGGATTGTACAGAATTAGAGAAACATACACAAGAAACAACATTAGTACAGGAAAAGGAGAAAATGACATCAGACGCTATAGAGGAAGTGCAAAATGAACAAATGAATGAAATTGAAGTAATAATGCATGTGAGAGAGAGCATGAATGAAGTAAAAGATAAGGAAACAAAGGAGAAAGAAGAAACGAGTAATACATGTGATGAAGGAGAAAGTAAATGGGTAAAACTAAGAAGCAAAAGAGGTTCTATAGGTAAAAGATAGAAAACGCAAGTTCAAAAATTAACTATAACAGAAAGCAATAAAGGAAAAGGATGAAAATAAAGTTCTTTCACTAAAGTGAAAATCTTTATCCATTAATGTCAACAGCATGAAGAATATTCATCATAGGATATGAGGATTAGAATGGTGTAAAAAATTTGATATAGACATTATAGCACTTACAGATATCAGAATAACAACAGAAGAAGAAAGAGAACAAATAAATGGATTATGGGAAGGTAAAGTAATTTGGAATTTAGGTAATGAAAAAATGCACTGGTAACGCCATCCTATGCAAAGAATGGATAGATGCATTAGATTATACAATAGTTCTCATTGGTAGAATAGTAATACTAGTCATAAAATATAAAAATCAAGTTTGCAGAGTAATCACACTGTATGCATATACCTTACAGAAACAAAGAGAAATCACGTTTACATCAAGAGCATAAAATTACAGTATTTTCAGACCATTTAGCCATATGGCTATTAATAAAGAAAAAAGTAAATGATTAGGCTTTTCAGGAGAAATACAAGGCATTAAATTTAATATAATTAAATTGAATATAAACTGTATTCTTCATAGCCTTGAAATGTGAGACTGTAACTTGTATGTTAAGCATTTATATCACGTTATCGAAAGATGAAAATAGCGAAAGCTATTTCATCTGCCCCAAAACATCTAAACATGAAAATATTGAACATTCAGAACAGCGAATTTAACACATACACACAACACAAGCACATCAAACAAACAGCAACCACACACGTACACTTAAATTCCTACAACTAACGCTACACTAAACTAAACATACACTACTATCTACCCACTTACCTTAACCCAAACCCTAACCCTATGGTCCGTCACTATCGCACACTCACCTAACCCACGCCCTAACCCTAACTCACTTAAACTGCCCATAACCCTAAAGTCTGTCACTATCGCACACACGCCAAACCTGCACCCTAACCCTAACTCACTTAACCCGCCCCTAACCCTAACGTACAAATAATCGCACACTTACCTGAACCCAACCCGTAACTTTCCACCACACCGCTAAGAATAGCGAAGCCACAGAAACGGCCAACCGAATTCTTTCCTGAGGAAAGAATTCACTTTTCTGCAGCTTCGCTACTCTTAGCATTTGCTGAATAGTGTTCGATATCAGAACATTCAAAGTTTTAATACTTCAATGTTCTGATATAGACCCGTATTTTAATACAATATGTTTGTGCATGTACTGTAACTTGCTTGTCTTTATCTGTTTGTAAGTTTGGAGCTTTTCTCCCCGGGCCTCTGCTGAAAATGGACATATATCCAGTCGGACTATGGCTATTAATAAAGAAAAAAGTAAATGATTAGGCTTTTCAGGAGAAATACAAGGCATTAAATTTAATATAATTAAATTGAATATAAACTGTATTCTTCATAGCCTTGAAATGTGAGACTGTAACTTGTATGTTAAGCATTTATATCACGTTATCGAAAGATGAAAATAGCGAAAGCTATTTCATCTGCCCCAAAACATCTAAACATGAAAATATTGAACATTCAGAACAGCGAATTTAACACATACACACAACACAAGCACATCAAACAAACAGCAACCACACACGTACACTTAAATTCCTACAACTAACGCTACACTAAACTAAACATACACTACTATCTACCCACTTACCTTAACCCAAACCCTAACCCTATGGTCCGTCACTATCGCACACTCACCTAACCCACGCCTAACCCTAACTCACTTAAACTGCCCATAACCCTAAAGTCTGTCACTATCGCACACACGCCAAACCTGCACCCTAACCCTAACTCACTTAACCCGCCCCTAACCCTAACGTACAAATAATCGCACACTTACCTGAACCCAACCCGTAACTTTCCACCACGCTAAGAATAGCGGCCACAGAAGGGTTAACCGAATTCTTTCCTGAGGAAAGAATTCACTTTTCTGCAGCTTCGCTACTCTTAGCATTTGCTGAATAGTGTTCGATATCAGAACATTCAAAGTTTTAATACTTCAATGTTCTGATATAGACCCGTATTTTAATACAATATGTTTGTGCATGTACTGTAACTTGCTTGTCTTTATCTGTTTGTAAGTTTGGAGCTTTTCTCCCCGGGCCTCTGCTGAAAATGGACATATATCCAGTCGGACTATCCTGGTCAACAAATGTAAAATAAATAAATAAATAAATATAATTTGGCTTCTAGAAAACAACAAAGTGTAAAGACTTCTCACCTCCTCTTTGTTGATAATTTTACACTGTATAGCTCATCAGATGAGGAACTGAAAGCACAACTGCAAGTTGTCAAAGCTTTTTCAAAAGATATAAGAATGTCATTTGGTCTTGATAAATGTGCAAAAGCAACCTTTAAAGCAGGAAAACTGCAGCACCAGAAAAACATCAGTTTGGGACAAGAATGTGATATAAAAGAATCTGAGTAAGAGGGAGTGTATAAATATTTGAGAATTGAGGAAGGATCAATAACAAAACATGAACAAATGCAAATAAAACTTAGCAAGGAATATTTTAGAAGACTTAAATTAATCATGAAAACAATGCTGACATCTAGGAACAAAACTCAAGCTATAAACCAATTATCTCTTTCTGTCCTAACTTACAGTTTTGGAGTGACTGACTGGCCCCAAAACGTGTTGGACATATTAGACAGGGAAACAAGAAGGATGCTTCATGTTTACCAAATGATTTATAAAAATCAGTGCACACCAAGATTATATATTCCCCTTTCTGAAGGAGCTATGGCCTCCTTGAAATTGATTACATCTATAGATATGCAATTGTGGGACTGCACACATATCTGCTGACCTCACAAGACCCAAATATAGTGAAAGCTTTGAAACATGAGGAAAATAAATTTAAGATGTCTTCCCTTCTCAGCCTAGCAGAAGCACATCAGTGTCAAGCAGGAATGAAAATCAAATCAGAAGTAGACAAAAATCTGACAACTGAATTTGCCATTAAACAAAGCAAAGAATATAAGGTGAATGATCAGATGTAAAAGCAAGAAATGTGGAAAATCCATAAATACATTTGCAAGTATAGAGAACTCCTGGAAGAACCTCACGTTGATCAGGACCGAACGCAGGAATGGTTAAGGAGAGGCAAATTCAAACCAAAAGATGAAAGGTTAATATTGACGGCCCAAGATAATGGGCTGCGTACATTTTGGTTTACAAAGTCCATTGAACATGTGGGAGAAACACACAAATGTAGGTTTTTGTAAAATAGAATTGGAAACAATAACACATCTTGTTGCTGGTTGTGACATACTAATGGCAGAAGGATTGTATACTGAAAGGCATAAAAATGTGGCAAGACTGTTGCAATGGGGATTATGCAAACGTTATACTATTGAAGTAGCTAAAAAACACTGGAAAACATGAGCTGCAAAGCATCAGAGAAAATGATGAAGTCTACATCACATGGGATCACCCATTACCAACAGTTCAAAAGATAGATACGAGAAAACCAGATATAGACGTCCATGAAAAGAAGACAAAAGTAGCACTGATCATTGAAATGTCTTGCGTACAGAGAAACACAAAGTCATAAAATATCAAGATTTGCAGGCAGAAATGAGAGCAATGTGGAAGAAAGATACCCAGACAATTCCAACAGTAGTAGAAGCAATGGGTCTTATAAACCAAGAATCTACAATTAAATATGTTACCAGTACATGTAATTCCATATGAATTGCAGAAGGAGTCATTACTGGGCACACTGCAGGTGCTGT
Source organism: Protopterus annectens (assembly GCF_019279795.1). Taxonomy (NCBI): domain Eukaryota; kingdom Metazoa; phylum Chordata; order Ceratodontiformes; family Protopteridae; genus Protopterus; species Protopterus annectens. The sequence continues at coordinate 1,224,551,300 of NC_056726.1, read as the reverse complement.
GAATAGCACTTCTGGCTGACATCAAACATTGAAACAATACTAATTTTATGAACTTTAATCATACTTTGACTTAGGAATGGGGTTCATTCCCATCATGGTATTAGAAATCCAAAAGATTTGGAGAAATTTAAAAAAAGGAAAAGGCATATTTAAGCAAGTCTATAATATTGGCAAGATCACACATCTAGCTAATGTATGCATGATTCCATTAATACTAGAAAAGGACTTAATAAATGTAATTTTTACATTCATTTGGAGGTCAAGACTAAACCCAGTGAAAAGAGGTATGCTTTATGCAAGTAGCAAAGAAGGAGGGTTGAGTTTCATACACCCAATTGTTTATGTTTTCTGACTAAATTTGTATAAAATTTTAGTAAGCATGAAAGATAAGGAAATGTTGCTACAAGAATTATAGAACAGAAACATAAAGCAATTTGTGAAAAGCTAGAATGTTTGAAAAGAAGCAAACAATTTACTGTATGGGCATGAAATTATATCAGGAAAAAACAATGCTATGGAAAATTGCTGTAAGGAAGATATAAATAAAATAGTAGGATATAGTATAAGAATGTCATGGAAAGTTTTCACTTTGTTTACCTCTGGAAACAAAGTGAAGAGAAAACCAAAGCAGTAAAAATGAGAATTTATAAATACAAGAAACATAGATTGCACAGAATTTTTATGGAGGTTATCAATAAGCAAACTATCAGTTAAGGCAAACGTCATATAAAATGTAGAATTTGTATATATTGTGGCAAATTAGAGACAACTGAACACATTTTATAAAGTGTAAAAAGGATACTTAACTTTTGGAAAGAGATATATGATAAAGGATATGTAGTAAGAATCTTTGTGTTCAACATCTTTGTATCATGTATAGTAAGGGTTAAAATGTGAAATTGCATTGCAAGCAAAGAAGCAAGTTAAAATAAGCTGTTTTTCTTGTAAAGAATTTGCTGACCAAAGAGGAATGCACAGATGTTACCTTGGTCCAGGCACAAGCTTATCTTGTGACTGACCTCTGACCATCTAAGGCTCCAGTATGTGAATTTGCTTATTTTTATCTGCGTGATTCTTCCAGTATATGTTAAGAGTATTAAAATCTTTTGACATTTCTGGCGCCCAAGAACGTGGGGCCACCTCTTCACGGTACGAATCGCATAAGAGGGACTGAAAAACCTGTACAGGAGGGGAGAACAAATCTCGGGCTCCCTTGAACTGAAAGACCTCCGACAAAGAAGTCGTAAGTAGAGGCCAGTCACTCTTAGATTCGATCCGTGGGGCGGTGACGAACGGGGCGGAAGAACCGCAGAAAGGTAAGCGTAACATCTTTTTTTTCTTTCTTTTTGTATTGTTCTCTTTTTAAAAGAACAAAGGGACTAGTCATAAAGGAATTTCTTTTGTTTAAATTTTACAAAAGACCGGTAGAGATCTCAGGAAAAGGAAACATTTTTTTCTTTTAAATAAGAAAAATGGGAAAAGGAAACAGTTTTTCTTTTAAATAAGAAAAATGGAAATAGGAAGCAATTGTTGTGCTAGTAAGGGCTGCTTAAATAAAAGGACGGAAGATGAAAAATATATCTTTAAATTACATCCAGAGGAAAAAAAAAAAAAAAACTTAAAATACATAAAAAATGAAAGACAAATTATGGATTTAGTGGTAACTTAAATAGATCAGAATGTCAAAATTTGGTGAGAGATCTGCGTAGGGACACAGGAGGCAAAGTTAAAACTCAAGTAAAGGTGGGATTCCCTCAAGCACAGAAATGGTTAAAAGAAGCTAATAAGAGGCATAGGGAACAATTTTCGAGTAAGGAAAGTGGTGGCTCGAGTGCAAAAGGTGCATTTTTTGTCCATAAAGAAAATGACGAGACATCTGCTGTCTGTCGTAAACCGACAGCCCCACCCTTGTATCCAGAAGTCCCTAAAGAAATGGTCGGTCCACCCCAGTATCAGGAAAAAGAAGCAGAAAATCAAGAAAAGGTGTCCTCCGTAGTTTTACAGGAGGCAGAGAAGCAGGAAAAAATACCCTCCGTAGTTTTACAAAAAAACAAGCAGAGGAGACTCTGGAACTACGTAACCGTAGTATAGACAAATCAGAGTAAAAACAAAAAGAAGTTAAAGTACATACCCTGTCCACAGACTCATATCCCCTTACATGCAGAAAAATATCTTGAGGAAAAAGAAAAGAAAACAGGCTCAAACCTTTACGGTGAGCGCGGATGAAACACTTATGTTAATATAAGCTCCGTCCAACAGAGGTAGAGGAAGGGGACGGGGTAGAGGCAGAGGGAGAGGGAATGTAGGACATTTTGAAGATTACAAAGGCAGACAAAAGAGGGGGAAATGTTTTAAATGCAGTAAGAAGGGGCATTTCGCAAGAGATTGCCAGAATCCCGGGAAATCCGCTGACTGCTCCAGATCATAGTTCAGCATGACTATATGATGGCAGCACGGACGAACCAGACCCAGGTGCTGAGGTCGACTGGCAAGAGTCAGTAATACAGAATGAGGATGATTTTGAGGATGTGAATAAAGAAGGTAAAAGGGAATGTGCAGGATGGGAACATAAGATAACTGATTTTTCAGAAAAAGGTGAATATCAGGTTGTTAGCCTGACAGCTCTAGCTACGACTATGCAGTTAGAAGTGCAACCGGTAATCATATTACAGGTTGAAGGGAGGGACATAGAATTTCTATGTGACTCAGGGGTTTCTAGGACCTTATTGAAACACACTGCAGTGCCGTCCAATGTGACTACTGATAACTATGTATTAGTCAAAGCGGCCGACGGCCGCATTTATAAGAAACCTTTGTCTAAACCTTTATGGTTTACGGACCCTGAAACTAATCAAATTATTAGACTTCAGGTGATTGTCTCCGGGATTTGCCCTGTCAACCTATTAGGAAGGGATTTGATGCATGTTTTTAGAATAGCAGCAGTACCAACTGCATCAGGAATCTTGGCTAAGCGTATGAAAATCCAGGATAAAATGTTGCAGGTGGGGCAAGGGGATTTACATTACTGGTATAGTAATGATCTTATTGAAACAGGACCACAAAGCGTGACCAATGAGTTAACTAACCTAGCTTTGAGCAAATATAGTACGGCTATTCAGTTACCAGAGGCTGCCAAACAACTACACTGTACAATGTATTACAGGGAAAATGTGGGACCTGATCCCAAGTATGAGGAACAATTTTTTAAACACAAGGTGACCAGGATCCTATTACAAAATCTTTATTGGGACAGGGCAGGGAACTCCGCAGTTACTTGTAGCCTCACAAGGGACATGCAACAGCTTTTTCAAAATGCCTCAATCCCACATGTATCTGTGACTAGGGAAGAACAAACGGCATGGTATATAGTTGGGAAAAAAGTTACCAATTGGTCAAAGATGACACCGGAACAGCTGGCAGGTAAGGGGGTTCAGGTACAGAAGTTAAATTGGGTGACCCAGGTCAGACCAACGGTACATCTTCGAGAAGATCGGTTAACACCGACAGGAGGCATGCCATCCTGACTATGCTTTCTGACCCCACAAGAAAAAAATTAAAACTACAGTCAGTACCAAAATCCTTATGGTCCCTAGGACAACACGACATTGGGCTAATGAAAACTGCAGGACAGGTTAAAATAACTCCAAAATCCGATTTTAGACCTCATAAGCATCAGTATCCATTAAGTAAAAAGGCAGAAGAAGGCATTCTACCAGTGATCACGGCTCTACTGAGAGCTGGGGTTTTAATTCCATGTACAGATTCACCGTGTAACACACCCTTGTTCCCAGTAAAGAAACCGGATGGGACATGGAGAATGGTACAGGATCTGCAGGCTGTAAATGCTGCTGTAGTGCCAAGGGTTCCTGTGGTCCCAGATCCATCTGTTTTGTTAAATGATATCCTTCCCATGGATAAGTGTTTTTCTGTTATTGACATTAGTAATGCATTCTTTTCTATTCCCCTACAGGAAGATAGTAGGTTTTGGTTCGCTTTTACGTTTATGGGCAAGCGGTACACATACACACGACTGCCGCAGGGATATTGTGAAAGCCCTACAATCTTTTCGCAAGAAATGTCGACAAACCTGGCACAGTTTCAACCAGAGCATGGCTGTCATCTACTATTGTACATGGACGACATCTTACTGGCTGCACCCACGGAGGCTGTCTGTGAGTCCGAAACTATTCGGTTATTGCATTTTTTGGCGAAAGAGGGACATAAGGTAAATAAATCTAAATTACAATTTTGTAAAACTAAAGTACGGTATCTAGGCTATACCATTTCAATTGCTGGTAGACAACTAGATAACTGTAGAAAAGAAGCCATTTTACAGGCACCAATGCCCAACACAAAAAAAGAAATGATGTCATTTTTAGGAATAACAAATTTTTGTCGTAGTTGGATTCCCAACTATGCAGAGGAAGTAAGTCCACTTTCAGAACTTATTTTCGCACTTCCCATGGCAGCACATGATGCGCTGCAATGGACGGATAAGGCAATACAGGCATTTACTAGGGTAAAACAGTTGATAGCAGGATCTGCAACACTTAGCTTCCCTGACTATACAAAACCCTTTGTTCAGACAGTAGATTGTAAGCAGGGCTTTATGACATCGGTTCTGTTGCAAACTTATGGGGATAAGTTAAGACCATTAGCTTTTTATTCCAGTAAATTGGACACAGTGGCACAATCTTTGCCACACTGTGTACAAGCAGTAGTCGCAGCTGCACAGGCTGTGCAAGCATCTGCAACCCTAGTTTTGTTTCATGACCTTACCTTATGAGTACCGCACTCTGTCGCATTAATACTACTACAGGATAAAGTTACCTTTCTCTCTCCTAGCAGACACTTATCCTGCATGACAACGTTACTATCACAACCACACATGACCATTGAGCCATGCACCACTCTTAATCCAGCCACGCTGTTACCTACAGCTGACGATGGTGCCCCTCACGTGTGTTTAGATTTGATACACTCTAATGTCTTACCAAGACCAGACCTTAAGGACCAACCTTTGGCAAATTCAGATTGGACCCTGTTTGTAGATGGGTCAGCATGTAAAAATGAGGCAGGCATTACACAAGTGGGTTATGCAGTCACAACTGAGACTGCGGTACTAGAGGCAAAACCCCTCCCCAGGAACCTGTCCACACAAGCGGCCGAATTGATTGCTTTGTCCAGAGCATGCACCATCTCCAAGGATAAGGAAGTTACTATCTACACAGATAGTCAGTATGCTTTTTCCACAGTCTATGTCTTTGCACAGCAATGGAAAAATAGGGAAATGGTGATGGCCTCAGGAAAGGAAATAACCCACAAGGATTTAATCCTTAGCCTCTTACAAGCTGTCCAACTGCCACGGGGACTGGCCATCTGTAAGTGCGCAGCGCACACAAATGCCAAGGATCCAGTATCACTTGGAAATGCACTGGCTGACAAAACTGCAAAAAGTGTAGCCTTAACCTCTACCTTTGCACTCGAGACCACACAAAAGGAACTTCGTCCTACAGATAAATTTGATCTACAAACTTTACAGGTAATGCAGGAACTTAGTACAGTTTGGGAAAAACAGCGATGGGTTAAATATGGGGCTATTCAAAAGCAGGAAGTTTTTGTAGGTCCAAATGATAAGTATGTCTTACCAACAAACCTTTTTAGGTATGCCTCATTAGTGACGCATGGCCCATCTCATCTGGGCCCTGCTGCTATGGTTCAAATGATCCAGCAAATGTTCTGGACCAAGGGCTTTATAGCATACGCTAAACAATTTTGTTTATCGTGCCTGCTTTGTGCACAATACCATGGTGGTGGGGTGCGGATCACCCCAGCAGTTTTTCCGCTGCTTCCATATCCATTTCACACAATCTGCATGAATTTTATTGAACTAATTCCTGTTCAACAGAAGCGATTTGTGTTAGTCATTATTGACGCTTTTACAAAATGGGTTGAAGCTTTTCCGGTAGCACACCCAGATGCACTGTCGGTAGCCACGGCCCTTACAAATAACATTATCCCTCATTTTGGGCTACCCACACGCATCTATTCTGATAATGGCACACATTGCATAAACCAAGTTATTCAAAAGCTGGCCGCCGTTTTTCAGATCGAGTTAAAACACCATTGTGCCTACCACCCACAGTCAGCAGGGTTGGTTGAACGCCATAATGGCATTCTCAAAGGCAAGTTATGTAACCTCATGGCCAAGACACATCAATCTTGAATAAACTGCTTACCTCTGGCACTCCTGTCCATGCGTACCACTCCCACCTCAAAAGGGATCACACCATTTGAACTATTATACGGGAGACCTTATTACGTCCCGCAGTGGCAAAATCTTTTGCCTGCGGAACGTGAGGGGGGGTGAAGAGATAGCAGATTACATGAGGAAATTGCTGACCAGGACTAACACCTCTTTAACGAATGATTGCTTTTCAGCTCAGAAGAACAACATGATCCTGGAAGTGAAACCCGGGAACTGGGTTTGGATTAAAATTGTCAAGAGGAAAACCAGGGCCTCGCCTAAGTGGGAAGGTCCATACCAGGTTTTGATCGCAACACCTACAGCAATCTGAATCAAAGAATGAACATCATGGATCCATCTGACACACTGTAAACTGGTAAAACAGTTTGAACTGGACAAAAACTTGAGTTCCCCTGAGGAACACTGATTAGTAGTAATCTTGTTTTGTATGAGTATCTGACTATTGTAGCAATGCAGAAAAATACCGGAAGGGAGCAGCCCTTCCCACAAAAGCATTCCAAAATAATTTTGTTGTTAATAAGTGTGATTGTTACTTTTCTGTTTTGGCCGTTTTTATTTTCAAACAAGACTAGCCAAGTAAAGAGAGACGAGAATACGGCTTGGCATCCACCTTTTAATACGTACCAAGCTATTAAGTATGCATATGCTCTATCTTTTAATGTTTCAAATTGTTGAATATGTACGGCTATCCCTACTGTACATGGTGGTCTAATGTTAGGTACAGTCCCTTTGGGGGCAAATGAAACATGGACTAATTTACTATTTGAAACTTCAAATGTAGCCTTAAAGGACAAAATAGCATTACCCCTCATGGGTCGCCAGAATGGAACTGTATGTTTTCAAAGATTAGGCAAGATTAAGGTTGGATGGAGTCAGTGTAATGTAACAATAATTCATAACTGTACAATAGATGGGCACTGTGCAACGAGTTTCAAGCCTATAAGAGTGCTTGTTAATAGTACAGGGCTTGTTAATGACACAAGTTTCTTTGAAAAAATGTTATCTGTGTATGATCTTTTGTTTAAAGGGCTGCAAGATAAAGGAAATCACTCTGTTCCAGTCAATATTACACTTAAAGTAAATGATTGTTATTTTATCTGTGGTAGAAAAGCATACAAATGGTTACCAAGAAATTGGTCAGGCAGTTGCTTTTTGGGTTATTTAGCACCAGCTATAAGACATACATTTTCTCTTCCCCAAGGTAAAATACGAAATGTACGTGCTGTTAATAAACCTGTTAATCCCGTAGGTAACGTTGATGCATCCTGGATCTATCACCACAATTTGGCCCATAGTAGCAGCAAGGGGCTATCACACATGGACTTGGGCAATGATGTTATTTCCTGGGCTGGTATTCTTCCAGCGTATGGGACAGTAAAAATCCATTTGGGAGCTCAGAAAGCTGTCAAAATTGTTAGAAACTCTGAGCAATGCAACTTTTTCTGTGCTAGAATTGGTGACGGATGAGTTAACTGCAATAAGGACTGTAGCGTTGCAGAATCGTATGGCGCTCGATTTCACCCTAGCGGTGAAAGGAGGTATTTGCGAGTGTTGTCGGTTCATTACAGACAACAAATATGACATTAACAGCCATCTGGAGATCCTACAACAAGTTTCTGAACTTACAAAACCAGGACAGAATCCATTAACTGACTTTTTCCAAAATTGGTTTGGAAATTGGGGAACAGTACTTATGAATGTCTTAATTGCTATATGTGTTGGTGCCATTATATTCCTACTGTTGGGTTGTTGTTGCATTCCTTGCATCCGAATGATAATATCAAGTGTATTGTCTGCCAATGCAACTAAAGCTTATTATTCTGAATATACAGAACACGAGTCATGAGAAAACCTGTATGAATAAAATGTATTACTGGTGATACAAAGTGTTGTAAGGGGGGAAATGTAGTAAGAATCTTTGTGTTCAACATCTTTGTATCATGTATAGTAAGGGTTAAAATGTGAAATTGCATTGCAAGCAAATAAGCAAGTTAAAATAAGCTGTTTTTCTTGTAAAGAATTTGCTGACCAAAGAGGAATGCACAGATGTTACCTTGGTCGAGGCACAAGCTTATCTTGTGACTGACCTCTGACCATCTAAGGCTCCAGTATGTGAATTTATAGCCTTGACTGAAATTCCTTGTCTGGTAACCAGTTACTGTGTACGTGCTGAGAAGGGTATAAAAACCCATGTAAAGTGTACAGAAATTAGACTGCTGACATATCATGTACTTTGTAGCATGTCTCCATGCATGTAAAATAAACCTTTTTGCTTATTTTTATCTGCATGATTCTTCCAGTATATGTTAAGAGTATTAAAATCTTTTGACAGGATATTTAAAAGAATTGAGAAACATTGAATGTATTAACATGGACATGACTGAATATGGATATTATGAAAATGTAAAATAAAAATGAAAAACAAACTGGATGAAAAATTGTTTTGTATAATATGGATAATATGGAATGAAAGAATTAATGAAGTAAAATATAATAATATTTATAAATAAATAAGTGAATACCTACAAATCACAGCTGATGCTCTGGCCTACCCAGTATCCATCTTGATTAACCGATCTCTGTCAGAAAGTTATGTTCCCACACTGTGGAAAGTATCGCATATAATTCCCCTCCACAAAGGCGGACCCTCCACAGAACTAACCAATTACCGCCCCATAGCTATTCTCTCTCAACTCTCCAAAATACTAAAGAGATGCATACACTCTCAGGTCTCAGACTACCTCCTTACTAACAACCTCCTTTCCAATACTCAGCATGGTTTCCAACTAAACCATAGCACCACCACTGCCTTACTCTCCTTTACTAACACTATCCTTCAGCATAAAAACATTGGCTATCTCTCCTCTGCTACTTTCCTAGACCTATCTAAAGCATTTGACATGGTTCCACACAAACAACTTATCTCTGTCCTCAATAACCTATCCTTCTCACAATCAGTCAACAATAAACAAAACATGCTGGAGGGATAGGTTCCTGACCCAGAGACTCCCCAGACTCTGGAATAGATTGCCCATACATGTAAAGCAGAGTGCCTCTTTGAACCTCTTCAAGAGGAACCTTGACGATTGGATGGGAGAAAGGAAATTCACCCCAGGGATCACGTCAGTCGCCCTGCTAGACAGGGGTCCAGGAAAGTAAATAATGTGGGAAAAAATAGCCAGGGAATTGTTATGGCTAGGCTTGTATAGGTCCTAGGGCTGATAGCCTAGTACCAACCTATGAACCTATGAACCTATGAACCTATGAACCTATGAACTGGTTTCAGAGTTACCTGTCTGACCGCCAACAATCCGTTGTATGGCAGAATGACATATCTCCCCAACTACCTGTCTCCATAAGGGTTCCCCAAAGATCCATCCTTGGACCCCTACTCTTCTCTGTTTTCACAAATAATCTAGCCTCTGCCACCACACATGGCACACTCATACAATACGCAGATGACTCGACCATCATCTGCTCAGCCCAGTACCTACCCAAACTGCTAAAAGTCACACAGGAAGCCTTTTCCTCTGTTGAAACTTGGTTATCCGATGCCCAATTAATACTCAACCCAAACAAAACTAAACTACTCATCTTCCAACCCACCAAACATACTTAAAACAACTCTCACTTTAACATTACAGCAAAAGACAACACCACTATATACCCAACTGAACACACCAAATTGCTAGGAGTGGAAATAGACAATAAACTAAAATTTGACATTTACATATCCATGACCATAAAAAAAGTCCACAAAAAACTAGGAGCGTTATACAGAAATAAGCATCTTCTCACCAAAGCAGCAAAGATTTTAATAGCAAATTCTCACCTTATCTCCACCCTACTTTATGCCTCTCCAATATATACCAACCTAAGGCAATGCGATCTAAACAAGCTAGAGACCTGCTACAACAAAATTGCCAAATTCGCCACAGGGGCATCCTACCGTAGTCACCACTGTCTCTCACTTGCTGAACTGGGCTGGCTTGAACTCCCTCACCTCCTTCAATGGTATCAACTCTCACTCGCCCACAAACTAGTAAACCATCCACTAAATGTCCCATCCCTCCAGAATCTACTCCAACCCTATCGCACCACCAGACCACTAAGATCCAGCAACAAAAATCACTTGCAGATCACTAAAGCCAATAACTCTGCTGGTGAAGCACTATTCTCTTGCACCATAGCCAAATTATGGAACTCCCTCCCACCCACAATTACCTCCGTGCCATCATGCACCCACTTCAAAACTTTACTAAAAGCGCACCTAAAAACATGCTGGCTATGCCCTTGTAACTCCCACTCTAATATCACCCACCCCATCCAACCACTACCTTTCTTTCCACTCCACTAACTACCTTGATTATAGCAAGCTCAGATGCTCATAAGCCTAGTACTTATACAGCAGGAACTTCTTATTTTAACATTTGCTAATGTCTGTTATGTACTTCACAAATAAAAATTCTAGTTGTCTACTGATGTACTATGTTCTTCATCTGTAAATATGTTGTAAGTAATTGCTATGTAAATTGTTAATCGCTATGTAACCCAATGTAACTACTGTCTGTTTATTTTAACTGTGGAGCTTTTCTCCCTGGGCCTCCGCTGAAAATGGACCTACGTCCAATCAGACACTCCCGGTCAACAAATATAAATAAATAAATAAATAAATAAATAAATAAATAATGGAAAGTGGTCATTACCAGAGATTTTGAAAAAAGTAAGTATTTGGTTGTGAAAAGGTGAGTGGGGGGACTAAAAAATTGAAAGTTTAATATAAATATATGTAAAAATCATGTTATGAATATTGTAAATATTGTAAATAATGTAAAAAATGTTATGAAAAGTTGTATACAAGATGTATATATTTGTAAATATAATAATAAAGAGCCCCTAATCTTTGGAAGAAATGAAGTGAAGTACTCTCTGGAGCTGTTAGGTGTCACCAGAGGGCTGCTACTGCAGTTTATGGATTTCCAAGATGGAGGAGAGTACAGCACAGATGGAGAGTAGAACGTAAAAACATACTGAAGGAAAAAGAAGCTGGAATAACTGTTACACAGTTGGAAAACTGATTTTTTTCACCTGCCTCTCCCAGCTGGATCAACCTACTGTGTTCGGGCTCACTATGCTCCCCTACCCTACCCCCATTCCCACCCACCCCCACTTTCATTACACTTATACTTTCTATGTCACACCTCTTCTTTCTCTCTGACCAATCAGCTTTCTCTACCAATTAACAATCCCTTCCACTCCCACCTTACTCTCCTCCCTTCCAGTCCCACTAATTAATCATTTCCCTCCCTGTATCTTCCTACCACACCTTTATTTCCTTTACACTCTTTTCATATAGGCAGCTCCTATAATCCTCTGTATCTTTCACTAGGCCAAACCCCTACCAAACTCTGAAACTCTCACTATTCTTTCTTAAGGACACTATCAGGTCAAACTCTTCCCAATCTTTTAAACTCTTACTCTTCTTTCCCTACTACTACCTATCTTTCATCATGTTGCTTGCTTGTCTTTCCAACACCCTCTTCCTTATCCAAACACTATCAACCACATATCATTCTGCACTCCACTATCAGACACCATCACTCCCTCATAATCACAGCACCATCCTTCACTCACAGCTAATTACTCCATTCCTATTCCCTTTCATACCTTCACTCCTCTTCAAGATTAATCTATTTCCAAATACCACTCTCTCTTCTACACTTAATACAAGAAGGTCTGCTTCCATGGGCCTCCTCACATATATTATTAATTTCTTGGATACACTACTCCTGGATGGGGACATCCATCTCAATCAAGATCCACTGGCATCTACCCCTCTCAAATACTCATCTCAAACCTCACCCCTCATCCCTACTCCTCCTCTTAAAGCTTTAAATATCTTCTCTCTGAATATATAAAGCCTAGTAAATAGAATCACAGAACTATATTCCTGAATTGCTAATGTTTCCCCCCATATCTTATCTCTATCAGAAACATGGTTAAAACTGCAATTATCAATTTCAACAATTGCCTAAGCTTCTGGTGTCACTCAAAGGGGATCCTCTGTCATCCTGGGATGACATGCTCAACAAGCCACTCTTCTTCTCTAGAGATGGCTTGCACCTATCACCCTTAGGCCTTTGAATACTGGCCAAGGCCCTTGCCACCCCCATAGTGCCTTTTTTAGACAAGGCTCAAAAGACAAACCCACTGCCATAAATAGCACAAGTAACAAAAATCTGAGGGTAATGCTACTCAGTGCCAGAAGACCAAACCTCAACATGCATGCACTCGAGGCACTGCTCAGTATGGAGAAAATCAATATATGTGCAGTAACAGAAACCTGGTTTAAGGCTCCAGAAAGCACCACAGCACTACCAGGCTAACACTCATACCATACATTTACCCACAAAACCAGGACTGAAATACAAAAGGAGGGGGCGTATTCATATTCATCAAGTATACCCACACCTCCAGGTGGCACAGCATGATGCTTCAGAGATCACCCACATGCAACTAACAGGAAAAACTGCAATTCAAATTGCAGCTTGCTACAGATCACCCACCATGTCCCAGGACCCCCATTCCATACTTCTGGAAACACTGGGAAACATAAAGATCCTACCAAACACCCTGATATTGGGTGATTTCAATTACACAAACATTAACTGGGAGAACTACTCAAGTACTAACTTCCTTGCCCAACATTTCCTAGAATTTATAAACTCAAATACCCTGGATCACCTGGTCAACACCCCCATCAGAGCTGACAACATATTGGACCTGGTCATCACCAACATGTGTGACCAGTGTTCCACACCGGAGGTCGACCCCTCGCTGGTTAGATCTGACCATAAACTAATCACTCTGGATATCCACATTCCACCCCCACCCCTGGTCAAAGAAACCACCATGAAAAACTTTTCAAAAGCAAACTTCACATGACTTAAGATCAAGGTGGAAAGTTTTAAAGCCCCCATGCTAAAGGATAATGCTGCCCAAGCTGCAAAATCCTTTATTAATGCACTCTACAGGCACCTACAAGAATGCATGGATCATGCTATTCCAAGCAAAACCAAGACTCACTCCTCCAAGAAAAGGAAACCAGTCTGGTGGACCCCTGCCATAAACAAGCCATACAATAGAAGAAGGAAACTAGTACAGGAAAGAGTAAAATCCCAAGAACAGAAGACATCCCTGATCAGTATCAGCAGGAAACTACGATCCCTCATAAAATCATACAAGGCTAGCTTCGAAATAAAAATTGCCAAGGACTCCAAAGATAACCACAAGGCATTCTTTAGTTTTGTCAATAATCTAAGTGGCAATTCTCAGATCTGCTCAGAGTTAGTGCAATTGGCACAAAATACACTGAATCGACCGATATCGCCAACATCCTGGCAGACAGGTTCAGTGCAAACTTCACCCCCCTCTCACCCCCAAAAGGGCCCATAACCATACCAGAAGAATGTAGTGCCCCTGAAATCACAGACACTCAGGTTAAAACAGCCCTCACCAAAGCCAAAAACACAGCATCAATGGGACCAGATGGTGTCCCATGCTGCGTCCTACATGAGCTCAAAGATGAACTAACCCCTCACCTAAACACACTGTTCAAACACACCCTCTCTACAGGCTACATGCCCATAGAGTGGCGCACAGCAAGGGTTATTCCACCTCACAAAGGTGGAGCCACAACAGACCCCGGGAACTATCGCCCTATAAGCCTGACTAGCTTGGTCTGCAAGGCTATGGAGCGCATCATCATGGATCTCATTAACAGAGACATTGGGAACCTCCAAACACTGGGCCCTACCCAGTTTGGCTTTGTTAAGGGCAGATCATGCATCCTAAACCTGGTGGACTTCTTTGAGACAGTTACCAAGGCTATAAATGAGGGAAAGGTGGTCCACACAGCCTACCTAGACCTCAGAAAGGCCTTTGATGCCATTCCCCATTCTGGTATTATAGACAAGATCACCAGCCTGAACATAAACCCCTACTTCACGAGATGGGTTGCCAACTGGCTCATGGACAGAATCCACATAGTAAGAGTTGCGGGAGCGAGGTCTGACTCTAAACCAGTTACAAGTGGCATTCCCTATGGGGTCAGTCCTAGGACCCCTCCTGTTCGGCATATACTTCTCAGAGGTACAGGGAAGCACAGCAGGACTATGGCTGACCAAGTTCACAGACGACTGCAAACTAGGGGCTATAACTGACTCTCTGGGTGACACAGACATCCTCTAAAAAGGTCTCATTGAAACAGATACCTTGTGTCAGAACCATGGTCTCAAGCTAAATGCCAAAAAGTGTATAGTCATCCCCTTTGGAAAAAACAAAGTACCCACAAACTACCACATAGGCGGTAGCCCCCTAAATACGGAAGACATAATAAGGGATCTGGGGACCCAAGTAGACAGTAATCTCTCCTTTGGTAATCACATTGCCAAAGTGGTTAGAAAATCCTTCTATGTGGCCCACCTATTCACAAAAGAGTTTGCATCCAGATCAAAAGAGGTCATTGTACCCGTCTATGCATCACTCATCAGACCCATCATAGAGTACAACGCCCCATTTGGGATGTACCTTACAAGACACCTGCAACAGCTGGAAAGACCACAGAAGTACCTCACCAAGAGGATCACTGGCCTAAAACAGATGCCCTATGCAGCTCGACTGAAGAAACTCCAGCTGTACTTGGTTGCATACCGCCTACTCAGAGGTGATCTCTGCCTGACATACAAGGCCATGTCCAACCCAGAATTGATGGACATGCTCTACCTAAAGAAAACCATGTCCCCTCAAGCCACATGCTCTAGGGATCTAAACCTCACCACAACAATAAATAGGACGTGCTGGAGGTATAGATTCCTGTCCCAGAAACTTCCCATGCTCTGAAACAAGATTCCAATCTACATTAGGCAGAGCTCCTTGCTAACACTCTTCAAGAGAAACCTTGACGAGTGGATGGGAAACAGAAAGTTTACCCCGGAGATCACTTCAATGGCTCTGCTGGACAGAGGCACAGGTAACTAATCTAAGGGGGCGGCAAAAGCCAATCCATTTTGGCAAGGCTTATAAATGTCTTTGGGCAGATAGCCTAGTACCTACCTATGAACCCATGAACCTATGTTTCAGACAATGAAATCCTACCTCCAGGCTATAATATCTTTTGCTTTGACAGAATCAATAAGAGGGGTGGAGGTGTTGCCATCCTCTACTCTGATCAACTCAATCTCTCCCCACTCTCTATTTCTATACCTAACTTTGAGCCTGCTGAAATTTTTATCATAAACTGTCACCTAAACTCACACACAAAATTTGCCATAGCCTTTATCTATATACCTCTAGGGAATGATATTCCTATCCTTTAGAACATTCTCTCATGGTTTACTCAATATATACTATAACAAACCATTATCCTTGCTGATATGAATATAGACTGGACTAGACTTTCAATTTCAGCCCCTAATCTTAGTCTCAGTCTTCACTGCTTCCACCAACTAATATCCTCCCGTACTAAGTTTAACAAAACCTCTATCTCTGGACCAAACAGACTGAATCCTCATCTCTTATCCCAAACTTTATCACATCTTTGGGACACTCCCTAACTCTTTAAGTGACCATTCCACTACCTACATCCACAAATTCTCCCAACATCCACCTAAAGACCACCTCAACAGAGAATGCCGCAAATGTACCCATTTTAATCCAGATACTGTCTGGCATAAACTGGTCCTTCCTACTTTACCTCCCTCTAAACGAGGCTATAGTATCTTTCAATAAGTTATTTCTAGACATACTTAATTCTCTGGCACCTATCATAAAAATCAGAATAAAATCTAACTGTGCCCCTTGGCTCACAATACATGCATAAAAGAGACAGTGTCTGGAAAGACTGTGTCAAAAACAAATCCCCTCTCCTATTTCAAAAATACAAAAACCTTAGAAACCTGTCTAAAAAACTAGTCGACAATGATAAAAAAAATGTTTCCGGCTCCACCCAATTCAGCCCACAAAAAACTTCTGGACAACTATTAATACTCTTCTTTATACTGGCAGCCCTTCCACTCCCAACACCTTCCATCATAGTTCAGTCACTGAAACAGCCACACTTCTAAACAACTATTTCATAGAAACAATCCAAAAACTTACTCAAAATAGCAATGCTTCCTCTATCCCTCCCTCACCCCCCTACAAAATACCTTCTCATTCAAACCAGTTCCCACCTCTTTCATCCAATATCTCCTAACTAAACTCAAACCTTGTTCCCCCTCCGCTGTTAAATTACCTTCCTTTCTCAAAACTGCCACAGAATCCATTGCCTTCCCCATCTCTATAGTCATAAATTGAGCCATTACTGCAGCCTTTTTACCTGATATATGAAAATCCGTCTTCACAATCCCTCTACACAAGGGCAGAAACTCTACAGACCCTTCTAATTATAGGTCCATAGTTATTCTGTCTCCTATCTCCAAAACTCTGGAAAAGTATATTCACACCCAGTTACTGAAACACCTGCTTGAAAATAACCTGCTAACATCCATACAACATGACTTCAGGCCATACTACAGCACTTCTACTGCCCTACTTTACTTTACCAAAACGGCAAAAGCCCGTGACAATAACATACTAGTTTCCTCTCTATTTCTTGATCTCTCCAAGGCATTTAACACTGCTCCCCATTCTAAACTTCTAACTAAACTATCTGACCTCTACCTCTCTACCACCCCTGTAAATTGTTTTTCCAGTTACATCTCCAATAGACAACAATCTATTTGTTGGCAAACTGTCTTCTCCCCCTTCCTTCCAGTCTTGGGCCCTTTCTTGTTCAATATCTTCACTAACAACCTACATTTTTCTAGTAAGCTCTCAACACTACTACAATATGCTGACAATTTCAATTCCATAGCATTCCTGAACTCTTAGAACTCACTCAGAACACCTCCTCCTCTGTTGAAACTTGGCTCTCTGACAATCAGCTTGTACTAAATCCTAAAAAACAAAGCTCCTTCTCATCTTTATTAGAACAATGGCTCAGCACAAATCCTCCTTTACCACTTCCTTCCTTAACAACACCATCATAAAACCCAACCCTCATACCAAACGACTTGGCACCATGATCAATGATGAACTATAATTTGACATACATATCCAACATCATATAAAAAACACCAGAAACTTAGCCTACTTTTTCCAAGCTCACTCTGGCTCAATCACTCCTTTTACCTCACCTTCTGTATGCAGCCCCTATCCTCAAAAATCTACACTTCTGTCCAAACTTGAATAGACATACAATAAATATGCTAGATTTGCCACAAATCTCCCTTACAATTCCAACTCTGTCTTGCCCTTAAGACACCTCGGTGGTTTGAATTGTCCAACCAACTACTACTTTTTCAATTACATATCACACACTCGGTTCTGAACAATCCCTCTTCTTGCCCTGCTATCTCCAACCTAGAACCCTATCACTCCCCCCCCTCCCGACACCTTTGCACAACCAACAATCACCTCCTCGATATCTACAAACCTAAAAAGAACATTGGAAAGTCACTTTATAAGTACTCAGTAGCTCATGCCTGGAACGCAATCCCCCTCAATATAAGAAACATTTCCCATAAGAACCTGTTAAAACGAGAACTAAAACATTATCTACTAAAGACTTGGTCTTGTCCTTGTCAAGCTCCCACATGACATCTATTTCTCTCATTCATTCTCTATTTCATTTTTGATATACTACCTCTTATCCTTTTGTCATGTAATCTCATTTTATTCCTTCTTGTATTAATAGCACAATATTTATTTATTTATTTATTTGCAATTTGATTACCAGGGAAGTCCACTGGGCCAAATTGACCCATTTTCAGTGGAGGCCAGGGAGAAAAGCTCCAAGATGCATTATACAATTTAGATACAAATGATAGTTAATATTAAAGATCTTATGTAGAATAGTTACTCGTAAATGCATTCAATATCATGCATAGTTAACAAATTCATTAAGCCTGAAGGTAGGGATCACACAGTTTCATTTGAGGAAAACAGATATGGGTTAGGTGTGGAAACAGTTTAGATACAAACCTTTTAAGAAAATGTAAATACGCTTTACATACACACATCAACAGTAGAATGCTATTTACAATATTTACAGGGTTGGGTTGTGTGAGGGTAGCTGAAGGAGGTGAGAGCTTAGAGAGAAGCTATAGAAATTGTTGAGTGCTTAGATAGGCTCATAGGAAGATAACTATGAGAGTTGTAGAGCTTGGAAACCAGAGCGAGAACCCCATTGGGTTAGGTTGGGTGAAGGCAGGTACATTTCCATTTAGTGGACAGGTGTTTGAATAGTTGGGTTTTGAAGTTTTCTGAGTTTGATATGGTTCTTAGTATGAAGGGAAAATAATTCCATTTTTTGCCTAGTGAGAAAGATAGGAGAAGGTGGCCAGCAGGATGTTTAGGTTTATGGATAGTAATTAAGTTCTAATTTTCAGATCTGAGAGCTCTGTTGGGTGTATAAGGGGGAAGGATGTTAGTTAGAGTGGGACATTTTGTTGGGTGAAATATGAGTCTATGTGCAGTAGTGAGTTGGAGATAGTCTAGGTAGTTTGGGAGTTCAAGCCAATTCAGGGTTTGTAGGGTTAGGCAGTGATGGGTGGTATTTTTAGATTTAGAGGCACATTTAGAGATTTTGTTGTAGCAGTTTTCTAGCTTAGAGGTGATAGAGGAGGACAGGTTGGTTAGGAGAGGAGCTCCGTATAATAAGAAAGGAAGAAGATAAGTTGAGGCCAGAATTTGTCTGGTAGAGTTGGAGAGAAAGCGATTATTCCTATACAGCATACGTAGCTTTTGTTGGGTTTTCTTAATATTTTGTTGAATATATATATATATATATATATATATCACACTTGAGGTGTTCATCTACAGTAATGCCAAGCAGTTTGGTAGAGGGGACTACTTCTATAGGTGAGTTGGTTTGACTATAGACTTTGAAGTTGTTTTTATCGTAGGAGAGGGTCTTTGTGGGAGGGAAAAGTAGAATCTTTGATTTATTTGCATTGAGAGAGAGGTGGTTTTGGCGCATCCAGTTTTCAGTTGTTGAGAAGGCAGTTTGGGTTTTAGTCAGCAATTCAGAGAGGTTTGAGGCAGAGCAGACTAAGGTTGAATCATCTGCGTATTGAATGATTTTAGCATCAGGAATAGCAGTGTGAAAGTTATTGATGAAGATGTTAAAAAGCATTGGCCCAAGGATGGATCCTTGTGGTACACCAATTGGGGTAGGTAGAAAGGAAGAGATGGAGTTCTTCCATTTGACTGCCTGTGATCTGTCTGATAGATAGCTGGAGAACCAGGATAAAGCATTATGTGAGAGATTAAGGTTTGAGAGATGACAGAGAAGGTGCTTGTGGGAAACAGTATCAAAAGCTTTAGACAGATCGAGTAAAACAGTAGAAACTAAGTGGCCTGAATCTTGGGCTTGATTGACAGTTTCTAGGAAAGAGAGTAGAGCGGTTATTGTGCTATGGCCTGGACGGAAGCCATGCTGGGTAGGAGTGAGAAGATTGTTTTGGGTCAGGAAAGGATAAGTTGGAGGTGGATGCATTTTTCTAGGATTTTGGAGCTTGGTGAGAGCAAAGCAATGGGGCAAAAGTTTGAGATGCTGGTATTTTTGCCTCCTTTATGAAGAGGAAGAATATAAGTTGAGTGCCAGAGTTTGGGGATGTATGATTCTTTTATGGATAGGTTGATAATGATGCTGATTGGGAGTGCAATGCCATCACCAGCACATTTTAGGAAGGAAGAGGGAATATTGTAGGGAGCGTTAGAGCAAGGTTTAGGTTTGGACAAAAGTTATTTTATAAAGTTAGTGGAGATGGGTTTGAGTTCAAACAGATGAGGTGAGTTAGAAGGGGGAGAGTGTAGAGCAGTTCGGTTATTATTGGGAAATGTCTTGGTGAGGGTAGTAATAGTAAATTCAGAGCCTAGTTCGAGATCAGATTTACTTGGGTCAGGAGAGAGATAATTCTTGGAGCCTGGATTGAGGAGTGAGTTTACTGAGTTCCAGAATTTTTGGGGGGGTTTATTGTTATTGGACTGAAGTTTGATATAGTAGGATTTTTTGTCTTTGGTGATTAGTTGTTTGCAAGGTTGCAGAGCTGTTTATATTGGAGCAAGGCCAGTTTATTGTTTTGGTAAAGCTTCCATAGTTTGTCTCTGTGGTGCATAATCTGTTTTGTCTCTTTGGATAGCCAAGGAGCAGTTTTAGTTTTTATCATTTTGTTTCTTAGTGAGGCTAGTGAGTTTAAAGTATCAAGGAAGGCAGAGTTGAAGTATTCTATAGCCTTGTCAAGAGGAAGGATGTTTAGAATTTGGCAGTTCATTTGTTTGAAAGTATTTGAGAAAGTAGTTGGGTTGAAGCTACTGAGGTTACGAGTTTGAATGTACTGATGCTGGTGTGGGGAGGAACTAGTTGAGTGATGCATGAAGGCTGGGAGGTGGTCGCTAAAGGTATCAGGAATTGTGCCAGAATTGGTTATTTTAATTATATCTGAGACTAGGATCCAATCTACAGTGGATCCGGGAGGGTTTATTTTGTTAGGTCGAGTGATGGAGAGGATTATTTGAGTGACGTTATAGAGGTTAATGGATAGGGAGGGAGAGGGGCAATTGATTTTATTCCAGTCAATATTCACATCACCAAGTATATAAGTTTCATAGTTAATTTCATTAGAGGCCCATAGTAGAATATTTTCGAGTGTAGAGATATTGTTACCAGGTGAGATATATAGGGCAATGATGCAGATATTTTTATGTTTATTTAGTTTTAGAATTCCAGCAGTTAGTTCAGTGTTCTGAAATTGAGGAATTGGAATTTGGAGGGGAATTAAGGTAAGAAGGTTGGAGTAGATTAGGGCAGTGCCTCCACCTTTTTTATTTAGTCGGTCATTTCAGAGACAAGGAAATCCTTGGGGAAGAATCTCAGAGTCAGAGATAAAGGGCTTGAGCCAGGTTTCAGAGATGACTAAGATATCTGGTTGGTTATGGCTTAACCAAGCTTGAAATTGGTGTACTTTGTTGTTTAGACTTTGTGCATTAATTGTAAAAATCTTTAGGGTGTTGAGATAGGAGGAAGAGGGTAAGGGATGAGTGTTGTTAATAAAGGATGTAGGACCAGGGTTAGGATGGATATCACCAGTTTGGACTAGGTTGTTGAAGGAGATATCCTTTAGCCATATTGGTCTGCCAGGCATGAATTTTAGTAGACTGTAGATTGGAGCAGGTGACAGTATCTTGACTTTAGAGGAGAAGAGTTTAGGGTGGAATAGGTGCAGAGGGTTGGGCTGAATGAGAGAAGAGGAGATAGAGTGGAAATGGGAGTAAGAGTGAGAGGGAAGGTGGATTTGTATGGTAGTTGTCTTTGTAGGTGGTATTGAACAAGCATAGGTGGAATATGAGGTAGCATAGTATAAGGGAAGTAGGAACAGAAAGAGGAGGCTGGGGGACTGAAAGGTGTGATAACTTGAGGAGAGCATGTTGGAGCAAAGAGAGGGTGGTATGAGTGGTTAGGAAAATAGAGAAGGCTATGAAGAAGAAAGGGTTTAAAAAGTGATGGAGGTATTCTAGAGATTTAAGGAAAGAGGAGGGGACTATAATTATTGGGTGGAGTACAGATTACAGAGTTTAGGAAGGATGGTTGTAGGTGGGAGGAGTAATGAGTGGGGAGCTGGTATTGGGTAAATAGGCTGAGAGGGTGGGGTAAGATAGGAATAAAGCTAGGAGTACTGGGGCATGTGGGAAATGGGGGCAGGGTAGGGGAGTGTAGTGAGCCCATAGGGCGAATGGACCGGGAAAGAACACTAGAGGTAAGTATGGCAGAAAAACTATCAGCAAAGAGCAGTTTAAAGGCTGTAGTTGGAAGGTATGAGCTAAATATTTCCAGACAGAAAAAGGAGGCTGCCTTTATAGAGGGTGGTTTAGCAGGGGGGAGAAGATATTTACAGTCTAAGGACATTAACTCAACCGTTTGTGAAAAAATAAAACTTGCTGGGATTATAAAGAATATCTCGGATTTATATTGGTAGATGCTGTCACCTAATGGTAGAAGGAGATAGCAAACAGCAGGGATAGTTGGACCAGTCTTAGGCTTAAATATATTCTAGGGCAGTGATAACAGGAGGGGGAGAGGGCAAACGGTTTGTGGTAGGCTGCTAGAATGCACACACGAGAGGGCAGATTAACTCTATAGACAGTACATCAAGTCTACATTTAATTAGTGTTAAGCAGCATACATTTACACAATCTTGTTGGGGGGGGTCTTCTCAGTAGTATTTTTCTAAGTACCAGGCAAGCTGGCCAATTCAGGGAGCTTTCAGGTGATGTCCGGAGGTATTCCTTTTGTGTTTAAAGCAGGGAGGGAGCACCCGGGATGGATTAATTTACACAATCTTGTTGGGGGGAGGGAGTCTTCTCAGTAGTATTTTTCTAAGTACCAGGCAAGCTGGCCAATTCAGGGTGTCTTCAGGTTATGTCCGGAGGTATTCGTTTTGCATTTAAAGCAGGGAGGGAGCACCCGGGATGGATTCATTTACACAATCTTGTTGGTGGGGGGGGGGTCTTCTCAGTAGTATTTTTCTATGTACCAGGCAAGCTGGCCAATTCAGGGTATCTTCAGGTGATGTCCAGAGGTATTCCTTTTGCATTTAAAACAGGGAGGGAGCACCCAGAATGGATTAATTTACACAATCTTGTTGGGGGGGGGGGTCTTCTCAGTAGTATGTTTCTAAGTACAAGGAAAGCTGGCCAATTCAGGGTGTCTTCAGGTGATGTCCGGAGGTATTCCTTTTACATTTAAAGCAGGGAGGGAGCACCCGAGATGGATTACGGGAGGCAAAAACAAGCAACCTAAACCGCAGAAGCAGCACAGAGGAGCTGTGGATGCTCAAGACAGGAGTCTTTTTAATGTTATGTCTCCTATGATTTAATAGTGAGAGTACCTCTCAATATAATGTATATTTCTGTCACATTACTTGTATTGTATTACAGAGTGCTGTGCTCTGAATTTGTATCTTATATATGTATGTTATGTGCTTGTACATTTGAACACTATGTATACTTTTCAAATTTTGTATGACTGTTAATTGTCTGGACCTTTTCTCCTCGGGTCTCTACTGAAAATAAGCCCTTGGCTCAGTTGGACTAACCCAGTTAACAAATGTTAAATAACTAAATAATAAAATGGAGGAATGTAGACACTGCTGGTATATGCCTTGTTTGAATTAAGACAAACTAAATCTATTCAGGTTATGCAGGCAGACAAGGGGAGGTGAATTGTTGCAATGAGTCAAAATATGAATGAGCAAAAATGAAATGAACATCTGATTCTAGGTGTTATGAAAAGGTGTCTAAATAAAATGTTATGACCATTTAAATTTACTGAATTTCAATTACTTGATTTATTAGATCAAAACTAAATTACAGTTGATGAATATAATTTCCTTAGGGTTGAACAACCTCTTATTGAAAAAAAATCAGTATTCCAAAATTGCGTAAGAATGATCCAGGAACACCCCCCCCCCCCATTAAGTCCAATTGTTGCTACAACTAAAAGCAAAAATGAATTTATTGTTATTTATTTAGATGGGATTTTAAATCCAATAGTACAGTCTTCTAATTTTTATCTTAAAGACTCTTTGGTTTATTTAGAGTTGTTATACAAATATAAATTTACTGGCAAAGATTTGTTTTTGTTAACACTTGATACATATACTGGTATAGTGAAACACACTGGTATTGAATTTGTGAGATTGTATTTAAATAAACTTCCAGAAGTGGAAATGGTTCAGATTAATACTATTTGTTTATTGCTGGATCTAGTATTGGTGAATGATTTATGTTTAATAATAACAGCATTTATCATAATGACATTATTTTATATCTGATAAACCCGGAAAAGGACATTTCACGGTTGTAGAACATTTTGAGGCAGTTTCAAATCATTTCAGGATACAAAATTAATGAAGCTAAAACAAACGCAATAACTGGAAATTATGTACCTGCACACAAATTGGTTCAGCAATATCCATCTTTATGAGGACATGATAAAATTAAGTACTTAGGGGTATGGATTAAAATGGATGGTGTGGCAGCTACGTATATGTGGGAAGAGACCAAACAAAAATAATACAAAAACTGAGAAATTGGAAGCTCCGTTATATGAGTATGGAAAGCAAGTCACAAGCAGTAAAAATGTTTTAGTCCTTTTAGTTTTATACATAGGTCAGGCATATTTTATCAACCAGAGGAGAAGTTGTGGATAGCAATTAATAAAGAGGTGAAGGATTCTATCTAGGAGGAGAAGATGGCAAGAGTCAAGTGGGATAAGCTGATTCTTCCAACTGAACAAGGCAGTTTGGGATTTCCTGATTTGAAGGAGTATTTCAGAGATACACTGTTAAAGCTCATATACATAGCACAAGCAGGAACCTATTATTCAATGTGGAAAGGGATAATGATGAAACAGAGGGGAGGCTCAAGAAACAAGGACAGACTGGGATTTTGGATGAAGATCCTTAAGGAGAATAACAACAACCATGCAGAATATTATATTTATAAAGTATCAGAAAGCATTCTAAGAACTAAGCCAACATGGGAATGGAGAAAGGAGATTCTGATGATCGGGAGGACTGCAATTAGGGATACAGACAATAGGGAGCTGTAATTTATTGCAGAAAACTAGTAAAAGAGCCAAGGTATTGGGAGCAAATAATTAAAGAGGGAAAGGTAACGGAATGAGAAGAGGCCAAGAATTTATTTGGACTGCAGGACAGAGATTGCCTTCCCTATCAAGGATTGATATCAGAGTATAGGCAAAGAGAAAGAAATAGGGGGATCCTAAGTGAAAGACCAATACTTGTAGAGTTTTTTAGGTGAATTTAGAACAGAAGCTGCTGTTAAAAAATGAATAATTAGTAGAGCATGCAAATTACTGCCTGATAACATATAAGAATCAATCATTGGAGGTTAGAAGGGATTGGTAAGAGACACTGGAGAAGCAATTCAAAAAGAAACAATGGGGGATATACGTATGTCTCCCAAATATGCAATAAAGTCTAGAAGATTTAAATAACTGCTTGAAAATGCTTACATATGTATTGTTATACCCCAAGTAGACTGCAAAGAATTTTTCCTCAGTAGACAGCAAATGCTGGAGATGAGATGAGGAAGAAAAAGGTAACTGGGAACATATTTTCTGGGGGTGTAATGAGTTGGAAAATTTTAAAGATTCCCTGCAGACTGCTCTGTCAGAGATACTGTGTGAGCAAATTGGTGTAACTAAGGAAATGATTTTTTGAACTATGGTACAGAATCACATTGCCTTGACATAGTAAGGCCTTGCTAAGTCTACTTTTGGTGGTGCTAAAAAGCAATTTATTAGAAAATGGAAGTCTTAACTTACCTTACTAGAAGTAGTGCATATAGTAACAAATATAAAACAACTGGAATTGGCATCTTTAGAAAAGGTTAGGAGCAAATTACATAGAAAAAATAAGAATCATGGGAACAATACATGTAAAGGATGAACGAGGTTTAAAAGAAGTCAGGATGTGAATAAGCTATGTAATGTCTGACTAAGAATGACTGGCTAAATTATAAGTGAAGTATAATGTTTGCAACTACAATTATGTCAATATGATTTGGGAATTATGTTTGCAACTAAAATGATGTCAGTATGGTTTGTTTTCATTTATATAAATGTATGACTTCTTATGTCATATGTGGTAATTTAATAAAGATGTTTCTTGTTTAAAAAATAAAATATTCCATGGTCTAAAAAAAAATTATCATCAACTTCAGAGTGTTGCTATAGATGGCTGATTTGCCCCTGCATTTGCAGTTTTGTACTGAGTTGTTGGGAGAAGGAAGTTCTTCTTAATTTAA
Organism: Protopterus annectens; assembly: GCF_019279795.1. Taxonomy (NCBI): domain Eukaryota; kingdom Metazoa; phylum Chordata; order Ceratodontiformes; family Protopteridae; genus Protopterus; species Protopterus annectens. The sequence continues at coordinate 1,224,525,097 of NC_056726.1, read as the reverse complement.
AGGGTTTTCAACAAGTTTCCTTTTACAAATGTTTTATTGATTACTTGTTTTTACATGGAATAGAAATGAAACAGAATTTGACACATCACATTTTTTACAGGATATTAATAGTACTGAGTTCCAAAAATTTACTCTTGGTAGCTTTGGTGATGTTCATTTTTCAGATTTGGAAGTTCTACTTGATAAGAGCAAAAAATGTTTTCATACCAATATTTTTAGGAAGAAAACTTTTGTTAATAACTATTTAAATTTTAAAAGTCAGCATCCAATATTTATAAAATTAAATATACTTAGGGAGGAATTTATTAGACGTTTTAGAATTATCATTGATTAAATGTTTAAGAAAGAAAGTTTTTATTGAAATAATTATTTAAAAAAAAAGAATTACTCCCAAGTTAAGAGTAATGAAATAATGGAGGAGGCAATTTCTACCTATTCCAGTGACTGGTTTTGTTCCTGAGACTAAACTGACTTTTGACAAGCAATATTATTTTAAAGCATTTCCAGTTCCCATTAGTTGTGATGGTATTTCTATTGAAACATTATTTGCAATAACTGGAAAATTATTCAAGGCAATCAAAAACTAGTATTTCATGACCTAAACCTAATTTTTGTTATAAAAGAATGAAAACTTTTTTAAAGCTCTTCTGAATCATTAATAGGCTATGTAATTATACACATGCTTTTGGGACCTATAGGTTCAAATAATGTAAGATGTACATGTTTTTAAATAGAGGGCATAGTGCTGATTTAAAATGCAATGGATATGACATTTTTCCAAGGGTGAATTTAATTGTACATCAACCTATACAGTATATGTAGCTATATGTACTTCATCTGAGAGATTCTATGTGGAAAACAGCACTACAATTATTTTTAAAAAATACATGAGCGTGAGATACCTGTTGAGAACAATCATACCACTAACACTTTAGTGAAGCATAAAGCTAAGTGTGTTAATTTCATAAAATGTGAGTTTTTTTTGTCTTAAAATAAAAGGCGATCACCAACTTTAATTTGGGGAACGTTACTAATATAGTGCAAGTTAAACAACTGAAATGGCAGCTGGCATTGGATGCTGATGCTATTCCAGGTCTTAATGAAAATTTAAATATTAAGGATATTTTTGCTTCATAATAGAATTCTTGATAGTTTAAGTTAAAACATATTAGTATTTTGAAATGTGTTTTTCAAAAATGTTATTTATATATGGTGAGAGGAAGTGATGTCAGTAATTTTAGTAGATCATGCGAGTGTAAGAGGAAGTATTTACATTAGGTTTTGTATGTAGAATCTGTTCTGATGAACTTCTAACATTAAATTGAACCAAAACACTAAAACCGTATCTGCTAGCTGTTAGTCATCCTTTTTTATAAATTAAGGTAGTTATTTATTAGTTGTTTGTTTCTCTTTTGTCGGTGGTTTTAGTTTGTGAATTGACATTTGAAAGCATTAATTTGCTGGAAAAATTAATGACCCCAGACTGAAAAAAAGAAAAATACAGTAGCATCATGGAAATACTATTTATTTCGGAGTTTAGGACTACAACTAAAAAAAAAAATAAATGTGCACTTTAGGATTTCAGATAAGGATCAGCATGAATTAAAACTGCTTTTGTTTTCTTTAAGTATATAGTAAAGTACTTGATGTTAAAAAAAAAAATACATGATGAAATAAATGTATGGACTTGGGGATGAGAAGTATAGGTAACAACAGATGTGAAGGATGGGAAAATTCAACATATTTCAAATACAGTAATTGTGAATAGAAAGAGGATTTGTTAGATGCAAGGGTCTACCCAAAGCATGTTATTTCTATCGGGATGAGAAGAATTTACTATAAGACTGTAACCAACAAAGATGTGGCCAATGTGAGGAGAAGGCATAAAGCAAAAAAGTAAGCCTTTTTGTAGAAAATATAAAGAATTTGGACACGTCTGCTTTGACTGCCCCATATTAGAAAAGAAAAGAGTAGGTGAAGAGGAAAGCTCAGAAGATATAACAATAGAAGAAATATAGTAGGTGATAAAGAAGGCAAGACTGAATCAGCACTAGGATTAGATGGTATGAGTATTCTAAGGAAATGAATGAATGAATACATAAAGAGACGTTTTAAAAAATATTAAATGAATGGATGAAGGAAGGTATAATGGAAGAAGAAGAAGATGACATTTATATGTAAAAGATGAAAGAAGGAAGGTATAATGGAAGAAGAAGAAGAAATTTATATGTAAAAAAATGAAAGAAAATATATAAAAAATTGGAGGTCCATAACATTAGGGAATACTGCCTATAATAGGTTCATAGGTTCATAGGTTCATACTAGGCTATCTGCCCGAGAGCATTTACAAGCCTAGCCCATCGTTTTGTGGCTTAGGCCACCCCTTTAGTATGGGGAACTATACCCATTATTTTTCTGTGCCTCTGTCGAGCAGTGACACTGAGGTAATCCCTGGGTATATCTGCGATCTCCCATCCATTGGTCAAGATTTCTCTTGAACAAGGCCAGCGAGGTGCTCTGCCTCACATGTACCGGGATTTTGTTCCACAGCATAGGGAGTCTTTGGGTGATGAATCTATCCCTCCAGCACGTCCTATTAATAGCCGTGTCAAGGTTTAAGTCTCCGCCTTGTGGCTCTGATGGATCTAGATTTTTGAGGTGAAGCATATTCATCAAATCTGGGTTTGACATGGCCTTGTATGTTAGGCAAAGGTCACCTCTGAGCAAGCGGTAAGCGACTGAATAGAGCTGGAGTTCTTTCAGTCGGGCAGCATAGGACAGATTTTTGAGACCCTTTATCCTTTTGGTGAGGAACTTTTGTGGCCTCTCCAGCTGCTGCAAGTGTCGGGTCAGATACATTCCGAATGGGGCATTGTACTCAATCATTGGTCTGATGAGTGATGAGTAAAGGGAGACTATGACCTCCCTTGATCTAGATGAGAATCCCTTCATGATAAGGTGGGCAATGTAGAAGGTCTTCCTAACTACTTTAGCTACATGGGTGTCGAATGACAGACTACTATCAACCTGGGTCCCCAGGTCCCTGATAACTTCTTCTGTGCTCAGTGGATTGCCACCTATTTGGTAGCTAGGGTAACCTTGTTTTTCCCGAAGGGTATGACTATGCATTTTTTGGCATTTAACTTTAGGCCGTGGCTCTGGCACCAGTTATCCGTTTCTGTGAGACCCTTCTGAAGGATATCTGTGTCAGATGTGTTTTCTACTATGGCGCCCAGATTGCAGTCATCTGCAAACTTTGTCAGCCATAACCCTCCTGTGTTTGCTTGTACTTCAGAAAAGTAGATGCCAAACAAGAGTGGGCCCAGGACTGAGCCCTGTGGGACACCACTTGTGACAGGCTTTGAGTCTGACATGGCGCCAGCAGCTCTGACCCTGTGGGTTCTGTCACTCAGCCAGTTTGCAACCCATCTTGTGATGTATGGGTTGACATTTAAGCTGATGAGTTTTTCAATGATACCCGAATGGGGTATTGTATCGAAGGCCTTAGCCAGATCGAGGTAGGCTGTATGGACTGCCTTTCCTCATCAATGGCTTTGGTGACTGTTTCAAAAAGTCAACCAAGTTTAAAAGGCATGATCTGCCTTTGACAAAGCCAAACTGGGTTGGATCCAAAGTCTGCAAATTCCCTATGTCTTTATTTATGAGGTCCATTATGATCCTCTCCATGGCTTTGCAGATAAGGCTTGTCAAGCTAATGGGCCGGTAATTTCCAGGGTCGGTGGAGGCACCGCCTTTGTGAAGTGGTACCACAGTTGCAGTGCGCCACTCCCTGGGTACGATCCAGAGGTAAGACTTTGATTAAACAGCTGTCCTAGCTGTGGGTTTAATTCCTCATTGAGTTCATGGACCACACAGCCGGGGACACCATCAGTCCACATGGATGCTGTGTGTTTTGCTGTGGCGAGAGCCGTTCTCACTTGGGCTGGAGATGTTTGGGGGCTGCAATCGCTTTGGTATAGATATCTCTCCTTTGGGGAGGGGAGAAGTTTGCACTGAACCTGTCAGCCAGTATGTTGGCAATGTCTGTAGGATCAGTAATCTTCACATCATTTTGAACTAGCTCTGAGCATATCTGGGAGTTTCCTCCCAGGTTTCTAACATAGCTAAAGAAGGCCTTATGATTGTCTTTTGAGTCTTTAGCTATTTTTCTCTCGAAATTTGCTTTGGATGATTTTATGAGAGCTCTTAGTTTTTACTTATAGTGATCAAGGGTGTCTTACCTTTTAAGGATTTTGCTCTATCTTGTAGTAGCTTCCTCCTTTTGTTGTAGAGTTTGTTTATGGCTGGGGTCCACCAGACTGGACGCTTGCCTTTGGTACAAAGAGTCTTTGTTTTGCTTGGGATTGCCTTATCCATGCAGTCCTGCAGGTGCTGGTAGAAGGCATTTGTAAGTGATTCAGCGGCTTGAGTACTGTTTTCCGCATTTCGGGGCCTTAAAGGAGACCACACTAGTCTTTAGAAGTGTGAAGTCGGCTTTGAGAAGTTCTTTACTGTGGTCTTTTTATTTCAGGTGGGGTGGGATGAGGACCTCCAGCGAGATTAGTTTGTGGTCTGATCTCACCAGTGAGGGGTACACCTCCGGTGTTGAACATTGTGCTCCCATGTTCGTGATGATGAGATCAAGTATGTTATCTCCTCTTGTGGGATGGTGACTAGTTGTTCCATGGCATTTGAGTTTATGAATTCCAGGAACTTTTGGGCTAGGGTGTTTGGGCTTGAGTAGTGTTCCCAGTCTATATTAGGGTAATTGAAGTCACCTAGTATGATGGTGTTTGGTGATACATTTATCCCTCTAGTGTTTTCAGGAAGGCCATGTGAGGTTCCTGAGTTTGTGAGGGTGGCCTGTAACATGCTACAATTTGCAGAGCAGTCTTGCCTATGGTTAATTGCACCTGGATGGTCTCCGATGCATCGTGCGTTGCCACCAGTCTTGAGGTGTGGGTGTCCTTGATGAATATGGATACCCTCCTTTCTTGGTATTGTCCAGCTTTTGGGGCCGGAACGCATGATATGAGGTAAAACCTGATAGCGCCGGGTTGCCCTCAGGAGCCTTGAACCAGGTTTCTGTCACAGCACAGACATCGATGTTCTCCATACTGAGAAGGGCCTCGAAAAGTGCATTTTGAGATTTAGACTTCTGGCATTGAGCAGCATTACCCTTAGTTTTTTCCTTTTTGTGTTCTAGGGTGGTAGGTTTAGAATTTGAGCCTTGCCTAAAAAGGCACTATGGGGTGGCAAGAGCCTTTGCCAATATCCGGAATCCCAGGGTGACAGGTGCAAGCCGCCCTTGGAAGCAGCGTGGCTTGTCCAGCATGTCATCCCAGGCAGACAGACACTGGATCCCCTTTGAATGACACCAGTGTTTAAGCCAATTGTTAAAGCTGATCATCTTATCTCTGTATTGTGGCATCATTCTTGGTGAAGGTAGGATACTGCTCAAGGTCAGGGTCATACCTGTCTGGGCTACATAATCAGAGAGCTCCTCAATGTCTCTTTTCATGTAGTCCAAGGAGGTACGTCTCAGGTCGCTTTCACCAGCGTGGACAATGACTGAATCATATTTGTACCTGCTGTTGAGAGACCTGAGTGCTTGCGTTATGTGGCGGATTCTAGCGCCCGACAGGCAGCTTACTGTGACCTTCTCCTTACTCAGTCTGGTGAGCGGGACGCCAGTGTGTCTGACTATGGAGTCACCAATGACTAGTGTGTCTGGCATTGTCTTTGGCCTTAAGGGCTGTGACTGTTTGACACTCTGACTGTGAGGTCTATGTGTTGCAGGTGTTGTGTTCTGAGGTGGTGGTTGTTTGGGTGTCTGCTTTGGTGGCCTCTGCTGTTTTGGTAGATTTTTGATCAGAGCCTCCGAGTATGTCTTTGTGTGTTTATGTGTATGATTTGAGGTTGTAATGGTAATATGTGAGACTGGGTCTATAGTGTGTGTGGTAACCTTCTCCTCCTGACTGGTCTTGCCAGTCCTATGTTGAGAGAGCTCAGCCTCCAGTTTGGCCGTGTAGTTGCATCTCTCGCATGTATTTGTGTTTTGTGGGAGGAGGAGAGGGTTGTCTGTGTACATGAGGCAATTGTAACATTGCCTCACTATTCCCAGGTTCACCAGCTGAGCAGGAGAGGACACTAGCAACTGATCCCTCGACATGCTAGAAGGAATAGACAAAAAACTTTAAAAAAGATTCCAGGGGACGTGGGTGACCGAGAAATGGGGGGTTGCCTTTTTGGGGTACTATCTATGACAAGAGTGCCGTATCAAGGTAATAAGTACTGTAGGAGCAAGTGCTACGTTTAACAGATAGAGAATAGTCTACTTGGAGTCAAGTAGAGATGATCTTTTTAATTATAGGATACGCTGATTAGATCAGTAGTATAGTTTGATGAAGGTAGTTTTAAGGGAAAATTTGAAGAGTGGACTTTAGGTAGCCCGAATAGTTTAAACCTGCTTAACCGGGCGCTGCCCTAGTGTGCAACGGTAGCAACTCCGCTAAATCGGGCTAAATCGGCTAAATCGCTAAAGCGTGCTTTATAGCAGGGGCTGGAAAAGACAGGAAATGACCCAAATTGGCCAACAAACCACAAGTCACTGCCCTAAACCACTCCTCCGAGGACAAATGAAGGAGTTATGGAAATGACCCCTAGTGGCCAATAAAACTACAGTTTCAAGTCAGTAACCACCTCTCCGGGGCAAGGAAGCTGCTCAATGTTAGTCACTGCCACTGATAAACACAGAGACCCTCCTTCAGCCCAAGCAAAATGGCCTCACAGAAACTTTCAAACAGTTCAGGAACAGCAAGCCTGTAACTGAACTTTTTAACTCTCAGAAAAGTGGGAAAAAGCAAGATTTTTTTTTGTTTTTGTTTTTTACAGAGATAGCAGAGGTTCACAAGTAATATCAAGTTATAACAGTGCAGTAAATGACCCCACACAAGAGTGCTAGGTCAAGGACAGAAAATATGCAAGTTTTAAGAAAAAAACGATTTAAAATTAAGTGCAAACAGGAAATTCAGCAAACAGCTTTTGGTTGTGCTCTAAATACAGCTACTAATACAGAAATCAAGTTTAACAAGCCAGAAAATGCTCAAGCTAGGCAGCTATGCAGAAAAACTATAAAAAATATATAAGAAAATACTACAAAAAGGGTGGAGAAAATATTGGATAAGGTAGTGGGAGATGGGATATATAGTATAAAAGGAAGAGTGGTTAAAAATATTAATTATAGTTAAAGTAGTGATATATATTATGCTGAAGGAAAATAGAGCAGTAAGACAGCAAGTGACATAGCTAAAGCCTTTGACAAAGTGAGCCATGAAGCAATGTTTCAGATTTCAGATGCATATGAAATTGCAGAAAACTGGCTGCAACCCTCTCTTTATTCAACCTGGTGAGGGGGGCATCCATGTGTCTCATGACAGAGTATCCTATGACCAAGATGTCTGAATGTGTGGTGTTTCATCTTAGGGGCTTGCCTGTGGAGACAATGACATGTATGTTTGTGTAGTGGTTGGTGTTAACTTGGTTTTGTTTGCATGTGGTTTCTGAAGGCAGCATATGGGAGGCCTATGAGGTTTTGATAAGTTACTCATAAGTACCTCACATATGTGGGTGTATGTGTCGAGACGTTATTTAGTGAGGGAAATGTGTGTGTGCCAACAGCCTTTTTGTCATTTGATTCATCAGTCTGTGAGAGTCATGTCTCAATTTTCATATGTAACTACATCTCTCACATACTGTGTTTGTTTCAGGATTAAGCGGTTGTCGGCATACACGAGACAATTCTTACTGACAGATATTGTATAAAAATAAAGTTGTCTTCCCTCATATTAACCACATGATATTTTTAGAAATAGTATGTTATACAAAGCCTGCAAAGTATGCAGAAAGAAATACGCAGCAAACAAGTGTGATTAACCTAGCAAAAAATGTGTTTGCAGGACAACAAAATATGCTGTGGGCTTAAAACATTAGTGACAGGTGACTATGATAACAGATGCTTGCTGAAATAACATGACAAGCTAAATACAGAACAAATACTCAATTGGCAGAACTGATCTAAGAAAGGGAAATGGCTAACAGTGCAAAAAGAAATGGCTATCTTATCACAAGAGTACACCCTAGCCTTCGCAGAAACTAAGGAAACAGAGAACTGGTAAGGTCCACAATATTCTCAGAAATTGATTAAGGGACAGAAACTGGTATGCTCCACAGTAAAGCCACAGATATGCCAAGAATGTTTCAAGAAGATTTAAACTTAGATTTTAAATAAATGACTGAAAACAAACAGTTGGGAGGATGTTTGATCATGATCTGAGAGTTGTTAGATGAAGTGTAATGTATCTGCCAGCAATCCATGTTATAAAGAAAATGTTAATATCTTGACAGTAGTGTTTGGTTGGTCATATTAATAAATATATTAAGTATGAATACAGGTGTACAGTGTCTTAGTCTGTTGTTTGTTATTTTAACAATTACATTACCTCAGGATGCCTATGTCCACCATTCTGGACACAGAAATAGCAGGAAAGTGCCCATCCATGGTTTCAGGTTTTTTACTAGTGTGAACTGCAGCTATCCAACAAGGTGATGCTGCTCTGCGCACAACTCAGATGCTCCTAAAGCAGCAAGGGGACTGGGGAAGGTTGCAGAGATAGTTATTTTATGTGACATGTTAACTTGACAATGTTTACATCTATACAAGGCACTGCTAAATGGAGCTGCATGGAGAGCAGCCAAGTGAGCTTATAAAGAATAAGAAAGAGTTTTTCCGCAGCAAGGCCTGTAATCATATCAGGGAAACACAGAATAAGCTTTCAGCCATCAGGCCCCAGCTCAGATAAGTTTGCTACAGCTGCTACAAGAGTGCAGTCAGAAAACCTGAAATGTAAAAGTGCTGGTTTTAGAGGTCACGTGCAGGGAAACCACACAATCTAGATACTACAGTCCTGTAAATTAGCAGACACAATGTAATTAAATACTACAGCAACAGTGGAAAAAAATTAGCTCTGAAACTCTACTGAAGCGCAAGAAATATAACAATTAATACATGATTCTTTTGAAACATAGTAAAAATAATAATCAGAAGTGCAAAATTATACTTATTTTCTTCTTTTAGCAGCAGATGGCGTTACATGCAGCAGATTCAGTGTAAATCTTAGGCAAAGTAGCCAAACCAAGAGCAGCTCTGAGGAATTGAGCTTTAAAAATTAGTAGAAATAATGTGAAAACATCACACGAAATTAGGAATGAAACATGTAGATTTTATAAACATCCACAATTTTAGAGATAAATAAGACTTATTAGCATGATATATCTATCTACCAAAGAATCCCCCACCCATGGAACAAACTCCATTTTGCAAAGCAAATCAAAACATTCCCCTCAATCTTCAAATTATTATTATTATTATTATTATTATTATTATTATTATTATTATTATTTACATTTGTTTACCGGGAAATTCCGACTGGACACAGGTCCTTTTTCAACGGAGGCCCAGGGAGAAAAGCTCCACAGAATTACATGGTAGATGGTAAACAATAACAGTCAAGGTATGTATACAGTAGAGGTGATCATGACATGGAGAAATACGGGAGCAAATTCGGTACAATTGAGTAGTAAGCTCAAATTACAAACATTGTGAAATAAGAAGTAAAACACAGTGCTACAAATTGTCTAGACAGTAACTAGATAACAATAATAACTGACTAAATGATAACTAAATCCTGGAAGGATTAACAAGCAGTGAGTGACCTTCAGTTCAGGTTTATAGTGATAGAGGGGATACTCTATCTAAATCTGGGAAAGGAGAGAAGGGTAGAAAGGGGGGGGGGTTATTAGTCAGGGTTTGGACAAGGACAAAGCCAGTGTGAATTTAGGTGAGGAACGAAGGGTAGTCATGGTAGTGGGAAGGTTGTTCCAGAGCTTGGATATAGCCCAGGAAAATAGTACAAATGGATGGGAAACTGCAAATTTAGGATGGGAAACTGCAAACGTATCTCCGCATTTAGACCCCCATCCCTTATGAACAAAGGGATCAAGTAATCAAGCATACTAGCTGGACATCAGTGGCATGGCTTCAAATAGCTTAAATGGTAGACTGCCTGCTATGAACCTATATGCAACAATAGTCTCATGATTTTAGAGGATAGGATTTTTTATAATTTATATCCATACTATTTTGTAAACCTTAATTCAATTGTGCTAGGTGACAGAGACTGAAAGTAGAAAATAAAATTTTACATTCAAACACTGCCTTAGCTAGTGGCCACGAAGGACCACTGTAGGTATTTAACAAACATTTTGCTTACAAGGTGAGACTAAGGGGTGCATACTTCCCACAAAGACATCTAACCAGTGTCTGAACACCAAAGGCGTGTGTATCCTGCATAATACTTAAGCAGAAATGGAAGTAATATCATGCCTCACTGCCTCTGACCAGTACATGGCCAACATCATGCTTCACTTCCTCACACATATCTGACAGAGGTTTTTCCTCTAAATATATATTAAGGTTAAGTTGTGCTGTAACACAAATAAATAATTAGCCTGTAATAATATGCCTTTAGATAACAGAATATATTGACTAGCTACTCCAATTGCATAGAGGAATAAAGCCTTAACTGTGTCCCAGCCAACCACTGTTCAGTCAGCAGCTCGAGTGACTGATGGAGCAGCAGGGAGGGCACTCAGTGGTGATTCTCCATATTGGGAGACATGGTCCAAACAGGGGAACTGCACTTGGAAGTAACAAATGAGTGTAGGGGGAAAAGAAAATCTGGATGGGCAAAAAAAAAAAACAGATGTTTGAGCCTCCAGGATGCCCTAAAGATCCACAACCATCCCCAGCAGTACTGGAGCAAGTCCAGGGGAGTAGAAGGATGCTGGTACACATAGCATGGACAGGGGACACTGGGGTCTGTGCCTGTATAAATGAGGTCTGAGGGGACAAATACAAAAGAGAGAGAAAAGATATTCACTACGAAATTAAAGAATAATGTCAGGGAGTTATTAAGGCATGATCCTTTACAGGAAGGACACAGAAGAAGAAGCACTCATTGACAACAGACAACTTTCTGGATGTGTGAAAGTGCTTTTTCACAGATACAGTTGCAGCCTTGTAGTAGAGACACTTGGATAGATGGTAGTGAAGAAAACTGCAGAGATATTGAAGAATGCATGGGACAGGTGGAGAAATATTAAGGGGGAATGTAAGCTTGGAGAAGTACAATGTTAAATGCACTTAAAGGGTAGACTACATAGGCTTATAATTTCCTGCTGTAATGCAGATGTAATACACTCAGTAACAAAAAGCTCTCTGCTTGAATGGGCTCCACATCAGCTGAGTCCTCACATAATTTTTCACCTCATCATATGCAGTATGGCACCTTGTTCCTCACTGTATATATATATATATAGTAAACATGGCAGGCTGAATTCAACATCCAGATCCAAACCTTCGAGTACAGCAATGCTGAAAGGTATCCTAGTATAATTATCATGGCCCCTTCTTTCTCTAGCAGGTTTTGATTTACTGTTTGTGACTTGGAGCACCAAGTAAGCTTCCGTCTGCAAAAGCATCAAGAGTAAGATACTACAGTTAAGCGAAGTATTAAAACACCACAATGGATCTCTCGATACATTATCTTGCAGCAAGACAACACTTTCTCTGACGCCTAATAATTATGGAACCATGATGCCTTTGACTCATTTACCTAATGATATCTTTCATTGAGCCACAGACTCAGCAGAGGTATAGCTTTCTATGGGCAGGTTTTGTTTCTGCACTGTGAAAACATTTTACTCTGTAAAAAAAAAAAAAAAAAAAAAAAAGGAGGGAAGTCTACAGAACCAAATTTTACAGAGCTACCAGATCCAGCAATCTGGAAAAGCTCATGAATCTTAAATAATGTAAAAGCTGCAAAACAAAGTTTCTCCTGAAATACCTCTTTAAACTACACTTTGCCCCTCCAGTCCTGTTCTGCCGTAGGCTGCTGGTCCTGCTTGTGGTTTGCCTTCAGTGTATAACCTAACCTGAAGCCTCCCACCATTCCAAGATAAACCTGTCTTCCTGACAGAGAAAAGAACCTCCAAGCAGGGATCCTCCACTGTTCTCCCAACTTCCTTTACTTCTCCTAAGAATTGGCCAAAAGGTTTGCCTTCAGTGTATAACCTGACATGAAGCCTCCCATCATTCCAAGATAAACCTGTCTTCCTGACAGTCAAAAGAACATCCAAGCAGGGATCCTCCACTGTTCTCTCAACTTCCTTTGCCTGTCCTAAGAATTGGCCAAAAGTTTTGCCTTCAGTGTATAACCTAACCTCAAGCCTCCCATCATTCCAAATCATACCTGGCTTCCTGACAGAGAAAAGAACCTCCAAGCAGGGATCCTCCACTGTTCTCTCAACTTACTTTGCCTGTCCTACGAATTGGCCAAAAGTGTATCCTAATGGGAAAGATATTCTAACCTGTTACTATTGTATTTAGCCCTGTGCACCATTGCCAGCAGCCTACAGCAGACTTCACTTACCCCACTATTTTTGTTCTTAATTTACTTTTTAACTTTCTCTACACTGCTCTAAATGCTCCTGTCATTTATTGCTTGTCCACTAGGTGGAGGCACATACCTATTGCATGTTATTCACTTTATTCTCCCAGGTTAAACAAATACCGAATCCTTTCTAAATGGTCCATTATTACCCTGCCTTTAGCCTATAATCTCTGTGACCCTTCTGTTCTTACCTAACAACAACTACAGTAAAAATGTGCTACATTCTCCATAATTTCCGTACATCTGAGCTTACCTATCTAACCACTGATTGTTCTTCACAGTCTTGCCTTCTTTCTTCTCCTTGGCTCAACCCGCTCCCTTCGCCCTGCAAGCTCACTCCACTCCCCTACCCTACCCCCAATTCCCATCCAACCCCAGTGCTCCTACACTTATTCTAACCATAGGTCCCCTCCCCCTTGTCTAACCCAGTCCACTCATCTCATCACTATCACCTCCCCTCCCATCCTCCAATACTTTCTCACCACTCCCATCCCACACCTTACATCTCTCTCCTCCCCTCCCCTCCTCCAATACTTTCTCACCCCTCCCCATACCTAACCTTAAAGCTCTAGATACACTTCTATACTCTTCCCTCCTACACTCTCACACTTCACCAATCATTCCACTACATCCTCAACACCCAAATCCCAACTATTTCATTATACCTAAACTACACCATGTCTCTTAAAACCATTCTCATCCCTTCCCTTAGCCTACTACTCTTAATACCTCTATACCATGCTACCTCCTATTCCTCTTACAAACTACCCCCTTCTTTCCTATCCCCTCTTCATCCCACCATCACCTCTAACACACATCATCACTCTGCCACATCTCATTTTCACACTATATCCTCCTCCCTAGTGCATCCAAATCCACTTCTCTGCTTCAAACTAAACTTCCTATCCTCCTCAACAAAACATCATATTTCCAAAACATTATTGTACCTCCCACCAAACTCTAGGAGTAAATCCAAACCCCTGATCTCATTCCCATTTGACTGCCTATGCCTAGCAGGAGACATACACCCCAACCCAGGACCTAGTACCAGCAGCAATCCATCTCCTCCCATTACCACCCATACTACCAACCCTAAATACCTCAAGATCTTGACCATCAATACCCAGAGCCTAAGAAATAAATTATCCCGCTTCCATACTTGGCTATCCCATACCCAACATGACATAGCAGCTGTCTCTGAAACATGGCTAAAACCCAACATTTTAGACTCTGAAATACTAACCCCAGGGTTTAAACTCTTAGACAAGACCGCCTAAAAAAGAAGGGTGGAGGAGTAGGCTTAATCTACTCTATCCTACTCTCCATCACTCCCTACCAAAATCGTATTCCTCAGGTCAACAATGCTGAACTAGTCATAGGAAATCTCAAACTAAATAACCAGAAAAGCATTTGTCTTATAGCCCTCTATATCCCCCCTGGAAACAACATTAATACACTTGAGGAAATTCTTCTATGGGCCTCATATAATATCAAGCTTGAGACATACATCCTAGGAGATGTAAACATTGACTGGAATAAAACTACTGCCAATAATCCCACCATTTTAATCAATCTATGTAATTTCACTCAACTCACTAATGCTATAACCAGACCTAATAAAAATAACCTCCAGGCTCCATACTGGACTGGATCCTTGTCTCCCACCCAAACAAAATCTCCCACATTGGCACCTTACCAGACTCCATCAGTGATCACTTGCCAGCCATCATCCATAGAGCAACCCCCTCCTCTCCTCATCTTCACCAATATATCCATAGTCGGAATCTCAAAATCTTTAACCCTGCATCTTTTTCCAATTATCTCAAACTGATAAATTGGGACACACTAAAACTCTTCCTTAGACACTCTTAACTCCCAAGCCCCTCCAAGAATAAAACCTATAAAAACCAGTTCCGCCCCTTGGCTTAATACAGATACCAAAACACTCATGCAACAAAGGGACATGACCTGGAAGCTCTACCATTGTAATAGGCACCCTGACACTGTTCTTAAATACAAACAACTCCATAACTTAGCCAAACAACATATTATATAAGACAAAAAAGCATACTGTATCAATCTCCAGTCTAACCATTCCCCAAACCCCAAACATTTCTGGAAATCCATTAACTCACTTCTCAACCTAGGCACCAAAAACAACCCTTGCCCTGACACTAGTAAATCTGACCCAGAAATAGCTACTCTGTTCAACTCCTTCTTTACTAACTCTATAGCAGAACTCATCAAAACATTCCCAAACAACAACACCTTCCCCCAACTCAAACCCTCTGCCCAACCTTCCATCCCAAACTCTCCTCCCATATTCCATCTCAAACCCATCCCCACCTCATATATAAAAAAACTTCTCTCTAAGCTTAAGTCTTGCTCCAATGCCCCTGGCAATATCCCCTCAGTCTTTCTAAAAATTGCAGCAGACAGTATCGCCATCCCCATTAGCATACTCATCAACAGATCCATACAAGAATCATATGTCCCCAAACTGTGGCGTGCAGCCTTTATCCTACCCCTCCATAAAGGAGGCAAAAATAATAACATCTCCAACTTCTGACCCATAGTGATTCACTCCCCTATTTTAAAAATTCTTGAGAAATGCATCCACCTCCAGCTTATGCCATTCCTTACACATAACCAACTCCTCACCCCAACACAACATGGGTTCCATCCTGGCCATAGCACTATAACAGCTCTTCTCTCTTTTCCAGACATTGTAAACCATGCCCGTAACTCTGGAGAACTTGTATCCACAGTCCTTCTTGACCTCTCTAAGGCTTTTGACACAGTCTCCCATACTCACCTTCTTCACCACCTTTCCAATCTTAACCTCTCACAAAACACCATTACCTGGTTCAGCAGCTACCTCTCTGACAGATCTCAGGGACTAAAATGGATGACTACAGAACCAAATTTTACAGAGCTACCAGATCCAACAATCTGGAAAAGCTCATGAATCTTAAATAATGTAAAAGTTGCTAAACAAAGTTTCTCCTGAAATACCTCTTTAAACTACACTTTGCCCCTCCAGTCCGGTTCTGCTGTAGGCTGCTGGTCCTGCTTGTGGTTTGCCTTCAGTGTACAACCTAACCTGAAGCCTCCCACCATTCCAAGATATACCTGTCTTCCTGACAGAGAAAAGAACCTCCAAGCAGGGATCCTCCACTGTTCTCTCAACTTCCTTTGCCTGTTCTAAGAATTGGCCAAAAGGTTTGCCTTCAGTGTATAACGTGACATGAAGCCTCCCATCATTCCAAGATAAACCTGGCTTCCTGACAGTCAAAAGAACATCCAAGCAGGGATCCTCCACTGTTCTCTCAACTTCCTTTGCCTGTCCTAAGAATTGGTCAAAAGTTTTGCCTTCAGTGCATAACCTAACCTGAAGCCTCCCATCATTCCAAGATAAACCTGGCTTCCTGACAGAGAAAAAAACCTCCAAGCAGGGATCATCCACTGTTCTCTCAACTTCCTTTGCCTGTCCTAAGAATTGGCCAAAAGTTTTGCCTTCAATGTATAACCTAACCTCAAGCCTCTCACCATTCCAAGATATACATGGCTTCCTGACAGAGAAAAGAACCTCCAAGCAGGGATCCTCTACTGTTCTCTCAACTTTCTTTGTCTGTCCTAAGAATTGGCCAAATGTTTTGCCTTCAGTGTATAACCTAACCTGAAGCCTCCCACCATTCCAAGACATACCTGCTTCCTGACAGAGAAAAGAACCTCCAAGCAGGGATCCTCCACTGTTCTCTTAACTTACTTTGCCTGTCCTACGAATTGGCCAAAAGTGTATGTATCCTAATGGGAAAGATATTCTAACCTGTTACTATTGTATTTAGCCCTGCACACTATTGCTAGCAGCCTACAGCGGACTTCACTTACCCCACTATTTTGGTTCTTAATTTACTTTGTAACTTTCTCTACATTGCTCTAAATGCTCCTGTCATTTATTGCTTGTCCACTAGGTGGTGGCACATACCTATTGCATGTTATTCACTTTATCCCCCAGGTTGAACAAATACCGAATCCTTTCTAAATGGTCCATTATTACCCTGCCTTTAGCCTATAATCTCTGTGACCCTTCTGTTCTTACCTAACAACAACTATAGAAAAACGTGCTACATTTTCCATAATTTCCTTACATCTGAGCTTACCTATCTAACCACTGATTGTTCTTCACAGTCTTGCCTTCTTTCTTCTCCTTGGCTCAACCCGCTCCCTTCGCCCTGCAATCTCACTCCACTCCCCTACCCTACCCCCAATTCCCACCCAACCCCAGTGCTCCTACACTTATTCTAACCATAGGTCCCCTCCTCCTTGTCTAACCCAGTCCACTCTCATCTCATCACTATCCCCTCCCCTCCCATCCTCCAATACTTTCTCACCCCTCCCATCCCACACCTTACAGCTCTCCCCTCCCCTCCTCCAATACTTTCTCACCCCTTCCCATACCTAACCTTAAAGCTCTAGATACACTTCTATACTCTTCCCTCCTATACTCTCACACTTCACCAATCATTCCACTACACCCTCAACACCCAAACCCCAACTATTTCATTATACCTAAACTACACCATGTCTCTTAAAACAATTCTCATCCCTTCCCTTAGCCTACCATTCTTAATACCTCTATACCATGCTACCTCCTATTCCTCTTACAAATTACCCACTTCTTGCCTATCCCCTCTTCATCCCACCATCACCTCTAACACACATCATCACTCTGCCACATCTCATTTTCACACTATATCCTCCTCCCTAGTGCATCCAAATCCACTTCTCTGCTTCAAACTAAACTTCCTATCCTCCTCAACAAAACGTCATATTTCCAAAACATTATTTTACCTCCCACCAAACTCTAGGAGTAAATCCAAACCCCTGCTCTCATTCCCATTTGACTGCCTATGCCTAGCAGGAGACATACACCCCAACCCAGGACCTAGTACCAGCAGCAATCCATCTCCTCCCATTACCACCCATACTACCAATCCTAACTACCTCAAGATCTTGACCATCAATACCCAGAGCCTAAGAAATAAATTATCCCGCTTCCATACTTGGCTATCCCATACCCAACCTGACATAGCAGCTGTCTCTGAAACATGGCTAAAACCCAACATTTCAGACTCTGAAATACTAACCCCAGGGTTTCAAGCTCTTAGACAAGACCGCCTAAAAAAGAAGGGTGAAGGAGTAGGCTTAATCTGCTCTAGCCTACTCTCCATCACTCCCTACCAAAATCGTATTCCTCAGGTCAACAATGCTGAACTAGTCATAGGAAATCTCAAACTAAATAACCAGAAAAGCATTTGTGTTATAGCCCTCTATATCCCCCCTGGAAACAACATTAATGCACTTGAGGAAATTCTTCTATGGGCCTCATATATCAAGCTTGAGACATACATCCTAGGAGCTGTGAACATTGACTGGAATAAAACTACTGCCAATAATCCCACCATTTCAATCAATCTATGTAATTTCACTCAACTCACTAATGCAATAACCAGACCTAATAAAAATAACCCCCAGGCTCCATACTGGACTGGATCCTTGTCTCCCACCCAAACAAAATCTCCCACATTGGCACCTTACCAGACTCCATCAGTGATCACTTGCCAGCCATCATCCATAGAGCAACCCCCTCCTCTCCTCATCTTCACCAATATATCCATGCTCGGAATCTCAAAAACTTTAACCCTGCAACTTTTTCCAATTCTCTCAAACTGATAAATTGGGACACACTAAAACTCTTCCTTAGACACTCTTAACTCCCAAGCCGCTCCAAGAATAAAACCTATAAAAAACCAATTCCACCCCTTGGCTTAATACAGATACCAAAACACTCATGCAATAAAGGGACACGACCTGGAAGCTCTACCATTGTAATAGGCACCCTGACACTGTTCTTAAATACAAACAACTCCATAACTTAGCCAAACAACATATTATACAAGACAAAAAAGCATACTGTATCAAACTCCAGTCTAACCATTCCCCAAACCCCAAACATTTCTGGAAATCCATTAACTCACTTCTCAACCTAGGCACCAAAAACAACCCTTGCCCTGACACTAGTAAATCTGACCCAGAAATAGCTACTCTGTTCAACTCCTTCTTTACTAAATCTATAGCAGAACTCATCAAAACATTCCCAAACAACAACACCTCCCCCCAACTCAAACCCACTGCCCAACCTTCCACCCCAAACTCTCCTCCCATATTCCATCTCAAATATCCCCACCTCATATATAAAAAAAACTTCTCTCTAAGCTTAAGTCTTGCTCCAATGCCCCTGCCAATATCCCCTCACTCTTTTTAAAAATTGCAGCAGACAGTATCGCCATCCCCATTAGCATACTCATCAACAGATCCATACAAGAATCATATGTCCCCAAACTGTGGTGTGCAGCCTTTATCCTACCCCTCCATAAAGGAGGCAAAAATAATAACATCTCCAACTTCTGACCCATAGTGATTCACTCCCCTATTTTAAAAATTCTTGAGAAATGCATCCACCTCCTGCTCATGCCATTTCTTACACATAACCAAATCCTCACCCCAACACAACATGGGTTCCGTCCTGGCCATAGCACTATAACAGCTCTTCTCTCTTTTCTAGACATTGTAAACCATGCCCGTGACTCTGGAGAACTTGTATCCACAGTCCTTCTTGACCTCACTAAGGCTTTCGACACAGTCTCCCATACCCACCTTCTTCACCACCTTTCCAATCTTAACCTCTCACAAAACACCATTACATGGTTCAGCAGCTACCTCTCTGACAGATCTCAGGGACTAAAATGGATGACTGGCACCTCAGCCTTCCTTCCAACCCCAACTGGGGTACCCCAGGGATCCATTCTTGGCCCTATGCTCTTCAAAATCTTCATTAATGATTTCCATGCATCCATTCCTAACACTAAGATAGTACAATATGCAGATGACTCAACTTTAGTTTGCTCTGCATCAAGCCTCCCTGAGCTCCAAACAAAAACTCAAACTGCCTTCTCAACTACTGAGAACTGGATGCTCCAAAATCACCTCTCTTTGAATGCCAACAAATCAAAGATCCTTCTATTCTCTCCCTCCAAATCTCTCCCCCTAGACAAAACCTCTTTCAAGATTACAAGCCATGCCAATTCCACTATAGAAGTTGTTCCTTTTGCTAAACTTCTTGGGGTTACTATTGATGAACACCTAAAATTTGATACCCATATTCAGCTAAATATTAAAAAAAATCAGAAACTTGGCATACTGTACAGAAACTCCCACTTCCACTCCCCCTTAACAACACAGACCCTCGCCACTACCTTCTTACTACCTTTACTAATGCATGGTGCTCCCCTACTAACCAACCTATCTTCCTCCATCTCTTCTAAACTAGAATCCTGTTGCAATAAAATCTCAAAGTTCGCCACCACTTCCAAAAACTCCACTCACCACTGTAAACCTCTCCACCAGCTGCAATGGCTAGAACTTCCAAACTACCTTAACTACCTCCAACTAATCACCACTCACAAGCTTATTTTCAAACCAACCATATGCCCAGCACTAACAAACATCTTAACATTATACACCCCAAACAGAACTCTAAGATCTACCCACCAAAATCTAATCTCTATTTATAAGCCAAACTGTCCCGCTGGTCAGCTTCTCCTTTTCTGTAGCCAAAATATGGAATTCTCTCCCTCCATCTCTAAGAATTTCTGAGAACTTTGAAAACTTCAAAAGCCAGCTGCACTCTTACCTCTACCAAAAATGGAAATGCAATTGCACTCCACCTACCTAACCTGCTTAATACTTAAATACTTTCCTTACACACAAAGTTTGTTCTTCCTTACACACTAAGGATTAACCCTATGTACTGCCTTCATGCTAATGTTACCTCTATACCATTCTCAGATGATTTATACCTCTGTATTAATTTAATGTATTTTAATGTTCATGCATAAAGAACTCATCCATGCTAATGTTACTTCTATATCATTCTCAGATGATTTAAACCTCTGTATTAATTTAACCTTGTACTACTGTTCTCAACCACTACACATGTACATATGCTTTACATTTTTCTCTAAGCTGCTACTTAATGTTTGTTTAGTTTTTGCTATTTTGTATGTACAATTTGCTTAGTTTGTTTCTATTTCCACTATGTATTGTACTTCATAATATGGAGCTTGTACTATGTATTATTGGAGCTTTTCTCCCCAGGCTTCCACTGAAAACGGGCTCTTTGAGCCCAGTGGACCTCCCCAGTCATAAAACTGGAAATAAATAAATAAATACTTCAGTCACAAAGATCCACTGTTAAAATGAATACCTATTACAACTGCTTCACTTAGAACAATCCAAAACTGGCAGGACTGATAACAGCAATAGATGGGTACCAGCACACCAAATGTGGTGGGGTTGACGTGCACAGAAATTTTTTTTTGAAACTAGACTTTTTTATTTAGTTGTTACTGTAGCAGTTGGTTTTGGAAGTTACAGGAAGTTCATTAAAGGCACCTATC
Source organism: Protopterus annectens (assembly GCF_019279795.1). NCBI lineage: Eukaryota > Metazoa > Chordata > Ceratodontiformes > Protopteridae > Protopterus > Protopterus annectens. The sequence continues at coordinate 1,224,504,003 of NC_056726.1, read as the reverse complement.
TGTCAAGGAAGCCCAGGAAATAAATGGCAGAAATGTACTCCGATTCACAAAATACACAAATGATCATGACCACTGGATTGCCAACTGGATCATAGATCACAGATAATCAAAATAGAGGTAGTTTCGTCCACAAGGAGATCAGTTATCACTGAGGACTCCCAGAGTTCTGTGCTGGAACATCTCCTATTTCACATCTACTTTTCTAAAGTAAAATCCAATAGCAAAAGGCTCTGTCTGACTAAGTTTGCAGATGACTGTAATCTAAGAGCAGTCCCTGAATCCCCAAATGACTTAGCCATCCTGCAGGATGGATGGTCTCAAATAACTGGTGTCAAAATCATGGTCTGAAACAACGTGCTAAAAAAATTCATTATTGTATCCTTTGGGAAGTCATCTAACCTAGGAAACTACCACATTGACAACACTCCTCTAAGAGTTGATCCAGTTGTTCGGGATTTGGGAACTTATGTGGACAGTGACCTAACCTTTGAGCAACATATGTCTATTGTTGTAAAAATGCCCTTCTGTATTGCACAGTATATACAAAAAGGGATTGTTTTTAGATTTAGGGATCATTGTACCCTTTACTCAGCTCTTATTAGGCCAGTCATTGAATATAGTGCCCCCTTTGGCATGTACCCATCCAGACACATGCAACAACTGGAATGACCACAGAGATACCTTACTAAAAGGATATAAAGCTTAAACAACATGTCCTACATGGACAGACTGAAAGCCCTGTCTATATACTCAGTATCTTATGGACTACTAAGAGGTGATCTGTGTCTGGCATACAAGACATCTTCCAATCCATTACTGATGAATTTACCGCACATCAGCAAGTCAAGTGGCATCAGAAATATTCAGTCAAAGATCTAAACCTCTTCTGCAACATCAACAGAATGGTCTGGAGGGACAGGTATAGTTTCCAGAGGATACTGCTGTTGTGGAACAGACTCCCCATCCACATAAAACAAAATTACTCCTTGTCTCCTTTCAAGCACAAGTTAGATCTATGGATAGGAAACAGAAAATCTAACGCAGGACTGCCTCCTGTACTATTAATAGAGAGAGGCAGCTCCTAAATGCTTTATCCCATGTATGGGTCCCCTCCAATTATCTGTGGTGTGATCCCAGTTATTCTCATTAGGGGTGATATACAATTATTGACCATAGAATGGGCAAGGCTAATCTATAACCAAATGGGATGTGTTATTTCAAGCATAAAAAGGGAAACTGGCTAGGCTTAAAGTGTCTTGAAAGGGCAGCTACCCTAGTAATTACCTATGAACCTATGAAATCCTAATTAATTTTATACATTTGTTAGCTAGGCAAGCACACTGGACATGAGTGTCCCTTTTCAGAGGTCCCCTGGGAGCACTGCCTGGTTAAGTGACGTGTTCAGAATCACGCAGCAGGCAAATGGAGAGGAAAAGAATAGAACTCTGTACCCTGGGCTACAGGAGCCGGTTCCTTCACAGCCCAGAGCCTTAACCATCTGCACTAAATGCCAGACTGAAAACTCAACATATTCACTTTCAAATAAAGCCAAAAAAAGTAGTAATATATATAAATATTGCATTATGCATGTAGTCACCCTTAAACAAAATAAAATCTTCTTCTCTTTCAGCTGTTCCTGTTAGGGGTCGCCACAGCGGATCAACAGTTTCTATTTCTTCCTGTCCTCTGCATCTTGCTATGTCACACCAACAACCTGCATGTCCTCTCTCACCACTTCCATAAACCTTATCTTAGGCCTTTCTCTTTTCCTCTTACCTGGTAGCTCCATCCTTAGCATCCTTTTCCCAATATACCCAGCATCCCTCCACAGCACATGTCCAAACCAACGCAATCTCACCTCTCTGACTTTGTTTCCAAACCGTCCAATCTCAGCTGACCCTCTAATATACTGATTTCTAATCCTGTCCATCCTTGTCACACCCACTGAAAATCTTAAGATCTTAACATCAATGTCATCTGCAAACATCATAGTCCATGGGGCCTCCTGTCTGATCTCGTCTGTCAACCTGTCCATCACCACTGCAAATAAGAAAGGGCTCAGAGCTGATCCTTGATGTAATCCCACCTCCACCTTAAACAAAATAAAATATATAACTAAAATGTCTGTGGCAAAATACTGTTTCAAATATGTTTAAAGAAATAAACAATAAAGAATTGCCTGGATTATACAACGGATTGTGACCATTCTCTTCAGCTAAAATATTACTGATTTTACGGACTGCAATTATATGCATTTTTGTGGCTGGTTCCTCACTTCTGCTTTTACCATGTTTAAAGAAATGTAAGAAAATACAAAGTTTATTATGCTATGCCATATTTGGCTAATACAATAAAAATATTCACACTTAAGAAAATGAAAGGGGGAGCTACCACTGATCCCAGGAACTATTGACCTATTAGCCTGATGAGCCTGGTCTGCAAGGCCATGGAACATATCATCATGGAACTCATAAACAAAGACATTGGTAACCTCCAAACTCTGGATCCCACCCAATTCGGGTTTGTGAACGGCAGATCATGCCTCCTGAATCCGATCGACTTCTTTCAGGCAGTCACCAAAGCCATAGATGAAGGTAAGGTGGTTCACACAGCCTATCTTGACCTCGCCAAGGCTTTCAACACCATCCCCCATTCTGGAATTATTGCTAAACTCACTAAACTAGGTATAAATCCCTACGTCACAAGATGGGTTGCCAACTGGCTCACTGACAGAACCCACACTGTAAAAGTTGCAGACTCCAAATCTGACCTGAAAGCAGTGACAAGTGACAGGGTTCCGTCCTGGGACCTCTCCTGTTTGGTATCTACTCCTCTGAAGTACAGGCTAACACAGAAGGCCTCTGGCTAATGAAGTTCGCAGATTACTGCAAACTAGGAGCCATAGTCAAGTCCCCAAATGATGTGGATATCCTACAGAAGGGCCTCGCTGAGACAGATGCCTGGTATCAGAGCCATAATCTCAAGCTCAATGCCAAAAAGTGTAGTGTCATCCCCTTTAGTAAAAACTCTGTACCCATGAAATACCACATAGGTAGCAATCTACTTAACACCGAATGTGTGATAAGAGACCTTGGGACCCAGGTGGACAGTAGTCTCTCCTTTGATAGTCACATCACCACAGTAGTCAGGAAGTCCTTCTAAGTGGCACACCTCATCATAAAAGGGTTCTCATCCAGGGAAAAAAGTGGTCATTGTTCCCCTCTACTCGACACTCATTAGATCCATTATAGAGTACAATGTCCCTTTTGGAATGTACCTCACAAGACATCTGCAGCAGCTGGAAAGGTCACAGAAGTACCTCACAAAGAGGATTACTGGCCTCAAACAAATGCCCTACACTGACCATCTCAAAAAACTCCAACTTTACTCTGTAGTATATCGTCTACTCAGAGATGATCTCTGCCTAACATATAAAGCTATGTCAAACTCAGAGCTGTTGGACATGCTACACCTAAAGAAATCCCAATACCTCCAAGCTACACGCTCTAGGGACCCAAACCTTGCCACCACAATAAACAGGACATGCTGGAGGGATAGATTCCTGTCCCAGAGACTTCCCATATGCTGGAACAGGCTACCCACCTATGTCAAGCAAAGTTCTTCATTAGCACTCTTCAAGAAAAATCTTGATAAGTGGATGGGAAATAGGAAATACACCCTGGGGATCACTTCTGTGTCTCTGCTCGACAGTGGCACAGGAAAATGACTTTATTGGGTGGCATAAACCAGGGAACCTTGTTGGCTAGGCGTACGTAGGCCCTTGGGCCGATAGCCTAGTACCTACCTACCTATGAACCTATGTATCTATGACTGCACTTTTTTAGCACTTTTAGACCTTTTAGTAAAGTTTGTCATAAATGAAACATGTATATAAAAAGAAAGTGCCACCTTTTGTTTCTGATTCTGAATTTGTTAATAACTCTGCAGTACTGTATAAATGCTGTTATTACACGTTAATATACTATAATGACACAAAAACAAATTACAAAGTATCAGTAACACACGTGACTGGAAAATTCACTTTTAACTTTGCTGCACTTACCTCCAGTTTCATGATTCTTTGTTTTAGATAGCAGCACCACTTCTGTTAAGACAGTGTAACTAACATTTACAGAGGAGAACTGAAATATTTTCAGAGAATGGCTGAAATCTTTAAAACGTAACAAAAATGCATTTCCTGTCTTCAGAGATTCTACTTATACGGTTAAACCCAGTAGTCCACACTACACTTCCTCTATACTGAAGCATAGTGTCCTTAGGTACTAGTATTCATTAGTGCTTGTGGGAGGGGAAATACTAACAGTTGTTCCTTTAAAGTGACAGAACAAAATGTCTGTGCTTCACAACGGTGAGTCCCCGTTGCTCAGAATGTTATCATAATAACAGGTTTCTGAGTTTATTTCTGCTATTCTTTTGAAGTAGCAGCAAGACTTAATACTGACAACATGTGAAACATACGTATCCTGATCCCAATTATATATTATTTCATGATGGACAGTTACTGGCTTTTTCATTCTTCATTTCATATTAGCTTCAACAAAGTTCTACTCAGCATACCAATCCTAAATAAATCAAATAAACCTAAAATATGAGCATACACAAACCCACTCAGAAGTTGTCTATTAGTGTAATTTTCTTTAGAAACACAAAACAAATTGTATACTATACGCAGTCACCCCTAAGTTGGTAAACTATATCAGTAGTTGCTCATGTTACAGATAGGATATCCTTGTCATACATACCAGCATGCTAGGACAGACTAAAAACTATGACTTTTTCTTCCAGATGCAGCTAATCATCCAATACATTTCAATTTATTGTGACTTATTTTTTCTGTGAAGTTTCATGCTAGAAAATGAATTAATGTTGGCTACTTTACCTCTCCGTAATTTATGCATTTATTAGGCAATTCAAACTGTCCATGGTATATTTTCAGCAGAGGCCTGAACAGAAAAAGCAATGTGCAAATAAAGTAGTCCATCAAAACCTAAAAAGCTACAAAATTTATAAAATAAAGTAAATCAATATAAATAGTCTAAAAAAGAGAAGTACAGTGTTAATTGTGATCAGCACTGCTGCCTTAAAGCACCTGGTTCTCTAGTTTATTCCTTGGGAGTGATGCCATCTGAATGGAGTGTACACATCCATCCTGTGTCCACGTTTTTTGGAGTTTTTTTTTGCTGGATGCTTCAGTTTCCTTCCACATCCCAAATACATACCACACAGGTGAACTGCTGAACCACAAACTACCGCTGTATAAGTATAAGCATGGTGTGTGTGTGTGTGTGTGTGTGTGTGTGTGTGTGTGTGTGTGTGTGTGTGTGTGTGTGTGTGTGTGTGTGTGACTGACTGCCTGACTGAGTGTGCATGTGTGTATGTATGTGTGCACATTGAACAATAAACTGACATCCTACCCAGAATTATTATCTCATACTTGGACCCAGTGAGTGCTAGCATAGACTAGGATCTAACTCTCCCATGACCCTGAACTGGATAATGTACGTACTGGAGCTCAGAGAATGAATTTCATCATCATCAGCAGCAGCAGCAGCACCCTTTTTCCCATTTTTCTAGATAAAGTCAGGGTGCTGCATCAGCTGTCACCATCTCTCTTGATTCAGTGCCCCTCTCCTATCTTCTTTGACCCCCAAGCCTGATTGCCAAATGAATATCTTAACTGTTCTGCCATCACTACACAGGTTTATGTACCATACAGAAAGAATGGCCACAGCATTTTTGTGTACACCTAACTTTTCAGGTTCGTTGGTATTCTTCTGTCACACACTACCCCTGGCACTCTGTAGCTGTATGAATTGAAAGGACTGTATGATACTGGAATAAATTGTAAAAATGGAAGAAATTGGAATGAGGCTGGAATGACTGTCTTTATCTTTTAATTACTCAGAACTTGCTGAACAGGTGCCAGTCTATCCTTTATGTACCAAATCTTCTTGCACCTTTCAGAAGCAAGTCTGCATACACTGTAGTTCGGTTAAAAATATTTTATTATGTACAGTGGAGGTAGATGTCAACAATATCATAATCAAATCTTACTGTCTCCAGTAACAGTGTTGGTAAACTGAAACAGACTAAATTATAATGTCTGTGGCTTCTGCACTCGTTATACTCAGAACTATTCCTTTCCTCCTGAGTAATATAATTAATATTCTGGAATCCGAGATACTTGACCTGATGTCTGCATTCGCTCTTGGGTGTCTGTACCAAACTTCTGTGGACTGCACAGCAATGACTTTCTACATATCAGTCCAAATGAATTAACTAACTAATTTCTATGTCTGAAATAATCCTCCTAATAATACCAAAACCCTGTACATTTCTGCACCCCTCCTTTCCTTGGTTCCCAAGCCTGTTTGTACTTAATGTACTGCACATTCTGTTAGCACATTTTATTCTTACCAGTATTCTTGACTGAAGGTTACTGAAACATTCCTTTCTCTTGCATCTGCATGTAAGATGTAAAATGAGGATATACTTCTGCTTTAATATGGCTGCATTTCTAGGCCTTTAAAGGAAACCTAAACTTACAGTTTCACTTGGCTGCAGCACCTCTGATTCTAACTATGACATCCTTCAGACTTCCCTTCTTCTCAACTACCTGTTGTACTATGTTTTTCTTCTAGCTCAGCCTTTACTTCCTTCTCATTTTGCCCATATGTCCTCATTAGTATAGTGGTGAGTATCCCTGCCTGTCATCAGGAGAACAGGGTTTGATTCCCCGATGGGGAATCTGTGCCATTTTTATAGACTTGGAGGTTGGCATAATGGTTAAGATGTTTACCTCACAAACAAGAGGTACAGGATTTGCCCCTCACTAAGGGAAAATTGGCTAGGCTTAGAATGACCACTGAGGGCAGCTAACCTAGTACTTCTCTATGAACCTATAACCTTTTTGCTGCAGTGACAATTGTCTTGTCTCTACTCAGTTTCATCTCACCTGCATTCAGTTTTGCATTTTGGTTCCCCATCACATTCTGAAGTTCCTATTCAGATACTGCTTTAGTATTGCATCATCTGTATATAGCATCTTTGCTGATATGTCCCCTCTGACCTGTTTGCTAATGTAGTCCATCAACAGTATGAATAGCAGTGGGCTCAGAGCTAAACCCTGATGTACACCCACTCCCACTGGGAAACTCTCTGTGAGTCCAGACAGTGTTTGTACTTGTGTCATAGTGTTCATGTAAATTACCTACGCTAATTCTACCAGTCTTTCCAGGACATTGAACCATCCCTCTCAACCTATTAGCACAAGAAATCTGGACAAAGCCAAATGTAATGAGGGGACAAAGGCCCAAAATAAGGACAGATTTGAAATATTGCTCTAATAAATTTAGAAAGTTTATAGAATAACAGCATTTGTCTTAGCATGCATTTTTCTGAAGAATATGAAGCCTGAAACTCAGATGTACGTCATTATTTAGTGACTTCAATCCTCAGATCATCCCAGTGATTTGCTAAATAACTACAAATTGAGAAACAGACCCAAAAATATGAGGCAAAAATCTGGACAGTTGAGAGGTATGCAGTTCGAACTATTGCAGGACTGTCCAAAACAACCTTGTTGGGAACTTGTCATATGCATTCTCCAAGTCAGGGAATGCCCACTTGGTCACTTTTCTCTTCTCCTGTTTCTTTTCTACTATCTGTCTCACTGCAAACATTGGGTCAGTTGTGTTGAATCCTGATCTGAATCTGAACTGCTCATGTCTCGTCTTATTTCTACTAGACTGCATATTTGTCTGTCCATCATTTTCAAGCATTGAGACACGGGTTTGATCCTTCTCTACTACCTACAGTTGTGAATGTCCCCTTTGTTCATTTATTTATTTATTTATTTGACATTTGTTAACCAGGATAGTTCGACTGGGTCACAGAACTCATTTTCAACAGAGGCCCGAGGAGAAAAGTTCCACATTTAGACATTTATATCCATACACAGACAGAGTACAATTATTACAACATGAAGTATGTTAACATTTTACATTTACAACAGATTAAAGATTGAGTTTTGCAATAAAAAAAGTACATAATTTGCACTAATTACAAGTGTTTTAACAAGAGATTTCTATAGAAGTAAGTAAATAATGTACTTAGAACATTAACATGAGAATAGGTTTACTCTAGATCATGTCAGCATCTTTACTTAGAGAGGGGGGGAGAACTAACAGTTTAGTTTTGTGAGGGGGTTTATATAAACAAGAAGAAGAGTACAGACTAAGCTTAGGGTGAGAGGAGAAGAAGTTTTGGAGGGGCTTCATACAAATGAAATGGGGTAATAGGGAGACAGAGAAAGGAGAGTGGACAGAGCAGAGGTAGAGGGGGATTAACATGGTGTTAAACATGAGCAGAGCAATGACTTATTAAGGTGCACTTTTAGGGAGCCTTTAAAGAGTGGAAGGATTGGGGTTCATCTGGTGGATGAAGGGAGAGAGTGCCATAATTTAGAAACAGAGTACAAGTATAGACACTGCCCTGGTCGTTTGGAAGGTTTGGAGATTTCTAGCAAGTTTTTATCTTCTGATATGAGTGATGTGTTTGGTTTGTATTGCTTGATAAGCTTATCTAGGGCAGGGCAAGCAGTGAGTTTGTAAATTAGGTTACGTATAGTAGCTTCTTATGAACTCGGCACCATAAAAAAAAATCTACTGCCAACCATTAGCGGACTGGCGTTCCGCTGTGGTGACTCCTTACCGGGAAAAGCCAAAAAGACAAACATAGTAGCTTCTTGTGGACTGATAGTAGAATGCTTATTTGACAGTCATCTGGAACACAGCTTTCTCCCCATACTTTGATTTGTAGCCGCAAGATCTGTTCCTCCCCTAACTCACTCAACATCTTGATCAGATCTGCCATGCATACCTCTCAACCTGCAGACATTGAAAATAGGAACAAAGACCTTTGAAAAATAAAAACATCCGGCTAAAATTCTGGACATCTAATTAGCATAACATGTGAATAACAAATAGAACATGACTCTTCCTGCTTCCAGAAGGAATGTGGGTTACTACCCAGAAACACATGGTTTAAAAAACAGAGTGACAAAAATGATGGAAAATTATAAGCACATTATCAAAGAGACAGTGTAAAATCTGTTGACGTTACTGAACCTAAAGACCTCTAAAGCCACCTGATGGCAATACTGCCCCTCAGCAGTTATTAAAGCACACAACAAAACCAACACCAAACATCTCACATAAGCCTACACCCAGTGGTCCCCAAGTGTAAAACCCATAAGGTAAGGATATACTTTACCTAATACTCTTGCTATTGGAGACTCCATTGTGCAACACAGATGTCCCACTCACCAGGTTAGACAAGGAGAAGATAATGGTTAGTTCCCTATCAGGAGCCACCATCCACAATATCACACACACACACTGAAGTTACTGCACCCCAGGTACCAATATGACTCTATCATTGCCCATGTGGGTGTAAATGACCTGAGACATACCTCAGTGGACTATGCAAAAAGAGACATAATGGATCTCTTGGAATATGTGTCACAGACAAAGATGAGCCTTACATTGAGCAGCATTCCCCAAGGATGATACCACAGTATTAGTTTCTGGTATCATTCCAGTGGGATCCAATATATGTCAGCATGAGAGGACATTGTTAAAAGACCACATTGCTTTGCCAAGAATGGGCTGCACCTGCCCCCCACCCCTACAGGCTTTCAGATATTGGCTAGCACTTTATCCACCCACTTAGAGCCTTTTAGGCAATGCCAAAAAGATAAAACTACCAACATAGTGAAAAAGTCTGCAAGCAACCTTAATGATTCACTGCTCAATGCTCGAAGCCTAAACAAACAAGCTTCACACCCTTCAAGCCCTCCCCCTTCTGGAGAATGTAAACATCTGTGCTATGACTAAGACGTAGTTTAAAGCCATATAAAATACTCCTGAAGTACAAGACTACAGTGCTTTTCACGCATTTAGACCAACAAGAGCACAGACTGAGGCCAAAGATGGAGGTGTCTCAATCTACATTAGCAACAAACATACCTCAGGTTGGATCAAGCAGGATAATACCACAGAGCTCATTCATATTGCAAGTCACTATAGGTAAGGTCCCTCACCACTTCATGGTTAGCTACAAGTCACCATCTATGCCCCTACAGTCATATGACTCTTATCTAAACGTACTAGAGGCACTCAGTATCCAACCAACCACCTCTTCATGGGTGACTTTAACTACCTCTCTGTAGAGTGGGAAAAATACACTGCCTCAAACTCCCAGGCACAATGTTTCCTGGACTTTACTAACACAAACACCCTGGAACAGATAGTGTATGCTCAGTTCAGGAAGATCAAGCATACTAGAGCTGGTACTCACCAACATGGAAAAGCATTGCACCCTGTCCTGTGTCTCATCATCACTAGCGAGGTCGAATCGCAAAGCTGTCTCATTTGAAGTAAAAATCAATCCAGAAAATCAAGCTAAACCAGTAGCAGTTAGGAACTATTCAAAGGCAAACTACATGCTATTTAGCGACAGTGTGTAATTCACAGGGTCCCTGTACAAACATGTGAACGGCTGCATAGAGGCTGGCGTACCTATCAGAAATTAATGAAAAACAAACATAAAAACAAACCCCAGTGGTGAAATCTCACCTAAACAGGTTATATAATAAAAAGAAAATTCACGGCCAAAATTAGGAAGAACAACTCCCTTAAAGACAAATGCTCTCTTATATAACTAAACAAGAAACAAAGAGGTAAAAACAAAACCACTGCACCAGATAAAGTCCAGGCCAGGCTCCAAAAATATAATGCAAGAAATCCAAGCAGGCAAAGGACATGCACTGCATAAAACCAAATTGTTTGGTTTTATGTCATGCGTGTCCTTTGCCTGCTTGGATTTCTTGCAAGAAACAGAGAGGTCTAATTAAGTACAACAAGGCCAGCTATGAGATCATGACAGCCTCACAGGCTAAGGGCAGTCAGAAGGTCTTCTTCAGCTATGTCCGGAACCTTAGATGTAATACACAGCAGTGTGCTGGTGGCAGTCAGCACCAAATTCACCAATCAGGGTGACACAGCAAATCTACAAATCTACTGGCTGATATATTCAGCTCAAACTTCACTCCCCACTCCCCCCCAAGTGCTACCATGTGAAATTCCCTCCAATATACTTTCCCCAGCTATCAGCAGAGACCAGGTGCTGGCACACTTGCTAAAGCCAAGAACACTGCCTCCATGGGTTCCAACAACATCCTCAGTTGCCTCCTAACAGTCTATAACATGATCTGTCAGGACCACTTGAGGATCTCTTCACCTACAGCCTTAAGACAGGTTACATTCCATGTTAATGCAAGACCACAACAGTCATTCCCCTCTACAAGGGTGGACCAAAACTGACCCAGGGAACTACAGACCCATTGGTCTAACAGGCCTAATATGCAAAGCCTTGAAACAAATTATCATGGAAATGACAAACAAGGATATTGGCAATGTATAGACACTGAAGCTATCCCAATTTGGCTTTGTTAAGGGAAGGTCATGCTTACATAATCTGGTAGACCACTTTGAAAGGGTCACCATGACAAATGATGAGGGTAAAAGCACTCATACTGCATAGCTTGACCTGGATAAAGAATTTGATACAATACCCAACTCAGGCATTGTTGACAAACTCTGTCAGCTAGGTGTAAACCCCTTACATAAATCACTGGATTGCTGGCTGGCTCACAGACAGGACCCAAGAAGTTAGATTCGGTAAGACCACTTCCACCAAAAGACTGGTCACCAGTAGAGTACCCCAGGGCTTCATGCTGGGCCTGCTCCTGTTTGGCATCTACTTCGCAGAGGTCAAGGCTAACCTTCAAGGCCTCTGGCTCACCATGTTTGCAGATGAGTGTAAATTGAGAGCTATTATAAATTCCCCCAAAGATACCAACATCTTGCAAGTGGGTTTAACACTAAAACTCAATGCCAAAGAATGCATTGTAATGCCCATTGGGAAACTGTCAACTCGACTTAATTACTCCATCAATAAAATGCCTCTAAGAATTGACCCAGTAATAAGGGATCTGGGAACATATGTAGACAGCAATCTGACCTTTGACCATAATGTAGCTAACATAATAAGAAAATCAATCTATGTCACCCGACTTATAGGTAAGGGTATGGCATCCAGGCCCAAGGAAGTTAGAGTACCACTCTACTCAGCTCTTAGCAGACCTTTCATTGAATACAAAGCCTTCATTCACTTTTACCTAACCAGACACTTGCAACATTTGGAACACCCACAAAAGTTTCTCACCAGGAGAATCTCCAGAAATCTGAGGGTAATGCTACTCAATGCTAGAAGTCTAAACCTCAAAATGCTCTCACTCTAGGCACTCCTTAAAATGGAGAACATCGACATCTGTGCAGTGACAGAGACCTAGTTCAAGGCTCCAGAGAGCACCCCTGCATTACCAGGCTATAATTCATACCACACCTTTCGGCCACCTAACTTGGACCGAAGCACTAAATGCGTAGGCGTGTCCATATTCATTAAGGATATCCACACCTCCAGGCTAGTTGTTCAGCATAATGCATCTGAGATTATCCAAGTGCAACTAACTCTGGGCAAGACCGCAATGCAAATTGTAGTTTGCTGCAGATCCCTCACCATGCCCCAGGATTCCCACTCCTCATTTCAACTACCTCACCATTAACTGGGAAAACTACTCATGTACCAACTCTTGTGCTCAACGTTTTCTGGAATTCATAAATTCCAATGCCTTGGATCAACTTATCCACACCCCCACCAGGGACAGCAATATCCTAGACCCGGTCATTACCAACATGGGCAACCTATGTTCCAGACCAGAGGTCAATTCCTTGTTGGTCAGATCCGACCACAAGCAAATCACCCTAGACATCCACATCCCAGCCCCCCCCCCCCCCCATTAGGGAAACCACCGTAAAAAAATTCTCCAAAGCCAACTTCACGCTTCTTAAGACAGAAGTGGCAAACTTCACGACACCACGATGGACAATAGAGATACGACTGCTGAATCCTATACAATTGCACTTTATAAGCACTTACATGAGTGCATGGATCGTGCAATCCATAACAGAACCAAGATGCTATCCTCCAAAAAAAGGAAGCTAATCTGGTGGTCCCCTGCTATAAACAAACTCTACAACAGAAGAAAGAAACTGTTGCAAAAAAGAGTAAAATCTCATGATTGGAGGAACTCTGTGGTCAGCCTCAGTAAGGAGCTGAGATCCCTCATAAAATCCTCCAAAGCTAGTTACAAAAACAAAATCGCCACTGATTCTAAAGACAACCACAAAGCATTCTATAGCTATGTCAAGAATCTCAATGGCAATACTCAGATCTGCTTTGAGTTACAGCACAATGGCACTAAATATACAGAACCAACTGATATTGCCAACATCCTGGCAGATAGGTTCAGTGCTAACTTTACCCCTCTCTCATCCCCTAAAGGACCCATCTCTATACAGGAAGAATGCAAAGTACCTGTAATCATGGCTGCACAGGTAAAAAGCACACTCTCCAAAGCCAAGAACACAGCATCCATGGGACCTGACAACATCCCAGGCTGTGTTCTACATGACCTACAGAACGAACTGGCACCCCACCTAAGTACCATGTTCAATCATAGCCTCACCTCAGGCTTTGTGCCCACTGAATGGCACACAGCAACAGTTATCCCACTCCACAAAGGGGAAGCTACCACAGACCCCGGGAACTACCGCCCCATTAGCCTGCTGAGCCTGGTCTGCAAGGCTATGGAGTGTATCATCATGGAACTTATAAACAATGACATTGGTAATCTCCAAACTCTGGAACCTACCCAGTTTGGGTTTGTAGAGGGCAGATCATGTCTCCTAAACCTGATAGACTTCTTTGAAGCAGTCACCAAAGCTGTAGATGAGGGTAAGGTGGTACACACAGCCTAACTAGATCTCGCCAAGGCTTTTGACACCATCCCCCACTCTGGAATTATAGACAAACTCACTAAACTAGGTATAAATCCCCCTGTCACAAGATGGGTTGGCAACTGGCTCACTGACCAAACCAACACTGTGAAAGTAGCAGACTCTAAATCCAGCTTCAGACCAGTGACAAGTGGAGTACCACAGGGTTCACTCCTAGGTCCTCTCCTGTTTGGTATCTACTTCTCTGAAGTACAGGCTAACACAGAAGATTGTTGGCTAACAAAGTTTGCAGGTGACTGCAAACTAGGAGCCATAATCAAATCTCCTAACGATGTGGACATCCTACAAAAGGGCCTCACTGAGATAGATGCCTGGTGTCAAAGCCATGGCCTCAAGCTCACTGCCAAAAAGTGCATTGTCATCCCTTTTGGTAAAAACTCTGTACCCATGAACTACCACATAGGCAGTAGTCTACTTAACACCAAAAGTGTGATAAGAGACCTTGGGACACAGGTGGACAGTAGTCTCTCCTTTGATAATCACATCGCCACAGTAGTCAGGAAATCCTTCTACGTGGCACACCTCATCACAAAAGGTTTCTCATCCAGGAAAAAAGAGGTCATTGTTCCCCTCTGCTCATCACTCATTAGACCCATTATAGAGAACAACGCCCCTTTTGGTATGTACCTCACAAGACATCTACAACAACTGGAAAGGCCAGAGAAATACCTCACAAAGAGGATTACCGGCCTCAAACAGATGCCCTACAGAGACCGTCTCAAAAACCTCCAGCTTTACTCTGTCGCATATCGCCTACTCAGAGGCGATCTCTACCTAACATACAAAGCTATGTCAAACCCAGAGCTGTTGGACATGTTCCACGTAAAGAAATCCCAATCCCTCTGAGCTACACGCTCTAGGAACCTAAACCTTGTCACCACAATAAACAGAACATGCTGGAGGGATAGATTCCTATCTCAGAGACATCCCATACTCTGGAACAAACTACCTATCTATATCAAACAAAGCTCCTCATTAGCACTCTGATTGGATGGGAGATAGGAAATTCACCCTAGGGATCACTTCTGTGGCTCTGCTTGACAGGGGCACAGGAAAATAATTTTCTTGGGTGGCAAAAGCCAGGGTACCATTTGGATAGGCTTATATAGGCCCTAGGGTCAATAGCCTAGTACCTACCTATGAACCAGGAGAATTCAGGGCATGAATACCCTGTCCTGCACTGATTGTCTAAAGGCTGTCTCTCCATATTTGGTCTCCTACAGGCTACTGAGAGGGTATGTTTACCTGGCTTACAAGTCTTCCTCAGACTCAGGCCTGATGGATTTGTTGCACATGCGCAAAACAAAGGACACCAGAAACACTAAATCCAGGGATCTGAACTTCACCTGTGACATAAACAGAACATGCTGGGAAGACATATGTGTCCCAAATAATCCCTGCACTATGGAAAAGGCCAAAACCAAAAACTGGAATGTCAGCCAAGTAAAATACAAGAACCAAAAACTGAGACTGACAGACTAAACCACACAAGCCAGTCGAGTGGAATAATTTATTATCCTAGTTAAGCGCTTTTGTCCTAAATAACTGGATTTCAGTTGTTTAGAATGAAAAAGCTTAACAGGGATAATAAATTATTCCACTCTATTGGCTTGTGTAGCTTGGTCTGCCAGTCTTGATTTTTGGTTCTGCTATGAATAGGCTCCCCATCCATGTAAAACAGAGTTCATTCCTGACTCTATTCAAACAAAACCTTGACAATTGGATGTGAAATCATAAATTTACCCCTGGTCTGACCCCCATGTATCTTATTGACACAGGCCATCAATACAAAACTATTATACCAAAACACCCTCACAGATCCACCCATGATAATCAGGATCTAAATGGTTTAGGGTGCATGGCTAGGCTTATAAAGGCCTTAATGGTCATTACCAAGTAACAACCTATGATCCTGTAAAATGGATTGCAAAATTCTTCCTCACAAGGTCATTTATTTTTGCTTCAGAAAAAAGGGAGTTGTAAAATTTGTCATGTTTTTTAAAATTATTGTTGCCACTAGTATGCCGGTCATGTAATGTAATTTGCTGTGTACTAGACAGCTTCAAAAATCACAAATGATGAGGGAGATGCAGAAAATTGTGGGGAGGGGAAAATCAAGCTTGAAAATCAGACATACCTACAAAGATATGGACATCTTAAATAAGGTCTAAAAACAGTACCCTCAAAATAGGGACAGCTGATAGGTGTGTTGCCATAATTACATCTGAGCCTGTTGCTTTTCCTGACTTTATTTTCTTTAGTGCTGTTTTTGCTTCTTCTAGGGTGGGTTATTTTTACTCTTTCATTGTAGGCTCTGTATGGGACATTAAAGCTTTTTTGAGGGTTTCTTCATTCAGAAGCTACTGGAAGTAATCCTTACATCTGCCTTTGATGTCCTCTGGACTGGTCATCAGGTTGTTGCTGACACCCCTAAACAATGTTGGCTTAAGACTACCTTCTTTATCTTTTTGCCTTGCAACCAGAGATACTTTGTGTCATCTGCTGAGCAACCTTCCAGAAGCTGGTAGAGCTTCTCTGAACCTTGTTCTCATAGCCTCTTTGTAAAGCCAACCAGTATTCCTTCGTTGGAAGGTCTGTCTTTTTTTTCTCCCACTTCTTCCGACATTCATTCTTTCTTTTGATAACTTCCTGACTTTCTGCATTCCACCACCACTTTCTTATGTTCCTTATTTCCATACCTGGCCCAGATATACATCTGTTCTACAGCCTTCATACATGCTGTTTTGAGATACTGACATTCTTCTTTGACTTCAGCTATTTCCTCTTCTTCCAGAGCTGCTGGAGCCCTGAGTAATTCCTTGAACTCTTGTGCATTTTCTCCAGTCAGCTTCCATGTTGGAATAGTTGGCATGATACTGAGATATACAGAGAAGAGGTCACAACAACTGCAGTTGTTTTCTTTAAAGAACAATGTTAGCAAGAGGAAAATAAGTTAGATAATGTAGATGACAGAGGTAAAATTCCTGTGGGATCCGTGGCTGGACCATGGCATCAGTGGGGTTCCCTTGCTGGAGTATTGAGTACAGTTTCTCCCCCACCCCCTTCTAAGCCTTTAGAATTCTTATATAAAGCAGACCCAAATTAAATGGCAAAGGCTCTAGCAGATTTAAAGTTAGAAGATAAGGGGAAAAAAGTGAAACCTGGGGTGGGAGCAACCAGATGGTTGTTCTTTACTGTATTACAAGATTTAGATTGTAATGCAGCAGAACTTACACAAAAGGTTCAGGAGTTAGAAGAACAGTGTAAGGAATGCATACTTAACTACTGGCTAGACAGAGATGCCTTGGAGAAGGCAGACCAAGCTGCTGCTAAAGTAGCAGAATCATACGCAACAGTGAGGGGAAGGGTTCATGGCATCCACCTCCAGGCTGAGTTACTGAGTTTAATTCAGACAGACAAACAGCAGCCAGGTGAAGCCATCCTTGGTTTCTCCAGGTCTGAGACACTGAAGGAGAGGCAGTGTCACTGAATGCTGAGGAAATGCATAAGTGTACCTGCCTGGTGTTTCATCCACGATGGAAGCAAGTGATGAATATGGTAGATAATGATGCCACGATAGTTAATCCTCTTACTGTTTGGTTGGCTGCTGCCTTCCAAAATGCCTGGCTAAGGGACCACTGACCATGATTTATATTTATTCATTGGGTAATGGTAAATGTAAATATGGTAAGACCAGGGACCACCACCACCAATGCTTACACAATTTAATTAAAATGGCAATATGGTGTAATCCCAACAATGCTGACCATTATTTAATTATTTTATGGAATGAAGTATGGTGTAATAATAACTAACCAATGCTGACCCTGATTTATATTTATTCAATTGAAATGAAATAATGTAATAGGTATAAAGGGACCCATGCTGACCCCCATATTTATTCAGTGGAGTGAAAAAATGTAAATGGTATCCCCTAAGGACCAATGCTGACCACCATTTATAACAATGGAGTTTGAAATGGTGTAATGGTAATCCCTAAGGGACCAGTGCTGACCACCATTTATTCAATGGAGTTTGAAATGGTGTAATGGTAATCCCTAAGGGACCAATGCTGACCCCCATTTATTCAATGGAATTTGAAATGCTGTAATGGTAATCCCTAAAGGACCAGTGCTGACCACAATTTATTCAATGGCGTTTGAAATGCTGTAATGGTAATTCCTAAAGGACCAGTGCTGACCACCATTTATTCAATGGAGTTTGAAATGGTGTAATGGTAATCCCTAAGGGACCAAGGCTGACCACCATTTATTCAATGGAGTTTGAAATGGTGTAATGGTAATCCCTAAGGGACCAAGGCTGACCACCACTTATTCAATGGAGTTTGAAATGGTGTAATGGTAATCCCTAAGGGACCCAATGCACATAATGACAAGTGCTATGAGAAACACTAATTAAAAAAGCACCACAATGGTGGAAGGGGCAGCCGATGGCTGACCTGACAGGCAGTGTAGGGCAGCAAATGTTTGATGTGATAACTACTTTGAATCAAACTGAAGAATTAGTAGAGGACAGGGAGCAGGAAGGGCATGAAAGGCAAGTGCAGGCAAGCAGCCTGGAGAAAAAGTAACCAGAAAACAACATTTTTTATACATCTGTTGAGATGGGGGATAGCGGCTGCAGAGATAGAAGGCATTACTACAGAGGAAATGTATGAAAGGTGGAAAAAGAAGCAGAAAGATCAGGGGAAAAAGGCAGACCCCTCAGGTAAGAGTCAACCCCCCTCCCCCAATCAAAAGCCCTATCAGGACTGCCAAGAAGGAAAAAGTGGGGTGGAATGAGTTATGCCCCAATAGCCCAACTGGAAGAGTTGATGCAGTGACAGGTAGGGAATTTTAATGATGTTAGGGACTGGGGAGATAAGGAATAGAAAACCCAAAAGATAAGGCAGAGACAGAATAACTTGAAGGTGGGTCCCCAGTGCCTAGAGTACAGTAAGAGCAATTACACCTGGGGACTGGTGCTCATATGTACCTCTTACAATTTTCTGGAACAAAGGACCGGTGTATGTAATGGCTTTGGTAGACTCAGGAGCATATGTGACTCTCTTTGCAGGAAACCTCCACAGGTTTTGAGGACAATCTGTAGAAACTGATAGTTACGGTGGGTCAGAGACAGTGGATGTCAAAATTAAGATTAGAACAGCCTTTGGGGATGGTATTCCCATATGGATAACAGCTGTAATAGCCCCTATAGCAGAACATATTTTGAGACTAGACATTTTGAAAGGCAGGATTTTAGAAACTACTATAGGACCCTCGATTTGGGGTGTGGCACAGTTCTGTCAATACAGTCAAAACTGCAGTTTGTGGTGATGCCAAGTGGAAACCACTCTACATTCCCCAGTATCATATTCCAGGTAGGCATGCTAAAATTTGGAGACAATCTGAGAGTTGCTTTGAGTTGGCATACTGGAGCCAACAGTAAGCCCATTTAATAGTCCTGTATGGCCAGTAAAGAAACCTGATGGAGCATAGCAAATGGTTGTGGATTAAGAGAACTAAATAAAGTGGCACCACCACTGGTGGCAGCTGTTCCCAACATTGTTACTATTGTTGAGAGGCTGTTTTCATCTACCGGATCATACCATGCAGTTTTGGATTTAGATAATGCTTTTTCCTCCATTCCTATAGCAGAGGAAAGCAGAGGACAATTTGCTTCCACCTGGGAATGAGGCAGTATACTTTCTAGGTACTATTGCAAGGATACCTGCACAGCCCCACTTTATGTCATGCGCTAGTAGCAAGTGATCTGGCTAAGCTGCAGCTAGATAAAGTGACTGCATGCAATTATATTGATGACATCATAATCACGGGAGAAAAACCTGATATGGACATTGTAATGCAGGCTGTAATAGAGCATCTTCAGAATAGAGGATGGGCTGTAAACAAGTGTAAGACACAGCAGGAACATCAGTAAAATTTCTTGGCATGATATGGAATGGAGCAAAAAGGGAGAGACACCAGCTGCAGCATTGGAAAGTATCCAAAAGTGACTGTTCCAAACAATATAATGTCTTGGGGACTGTGGCAAAAAGATGATGTTGGCAAGAAAAGACCACTGGGTTTTTGGTCTAAAGGTTTCATCGGAGTACACATGAAATATAGCCCTCTTGAACAACTTGTGTTAGCTGTATACACTGCCCTACTTCATGTTGAGGGAACAACAAAGCAGCAGACAGTGACTGTAAAAGTAGACTACCCAATCCAGGGGTGGCTACGTGATGATTCTTTGATGAAAACTTTGATAGCACAGTCTTTAACTATACAAAAATGCAGATGGTATTTGCAATAATGAGCAAATATGGTAACTGGAGTGTCCCAAATGCAACATACACTGGCTGGATTAATTATTCTGGAAGATGGAGCAACAACAGTATGAGTTACCAAAGTCACCCATCACTGAAGCACCACCATTTGATGATATGGACAAAAACAAGCAAGAGAAACCATGGTTTACTGATGTTTCAGCTAAAATTGGGTCAAATGATAGAACCTGGACTGCGGTAGTTTACTGAATGTGAACTGATACTATATTGTATGATGGGGACACACCCAGCTCAAGTAACTAAGCAGATCTGTGAGCTGTTGTCCTTGTCATCGATAGTTTGTCGCTTGGAGATGAAGTGCATATTTTCAATGATAAAAGGGCAGTCTACAAGAGCAGCAACTAAATTGGAAAATCCATGACAGCACATGTCCAAACCAACGCAATCTCACCGATATAACTTTGTTTCCAAACCATCCGACCTGAGCTGACCCTCTAATATACTGATTCCTAAACCTGTCCATCCTTGTCACACCCAGTGCAAATCTTAACATTTTAACATCAATGTCATCTGCAAACATCATAGTCCATGGGGCCTCCTGTCTGATCTCATCTGTCAACCTGTCCACCACCATTGCAAATTAGAAAGGGCTCAGAGCTGATCCTTGATGTAATCCCACCTCCACCTTAAACAAAATAAAATATATAACTAAAATGTCTGTGCAAAGTACTGTTTCAAATATGTTTAAAGAAATGTAAGAAAATACAAAGTTTATTATGCTATGCCATATTTGACTAATACAATAAAAATATTCACACTTAAGAAAATGAAAGGGGGAGCCACCACTGATCTCAGGAACTATCGACCTATTAGCCTGACGAGCCTGGCCTGCAAGGCCATGGAACGTATCATCATGGAACTCATAAACAAAGACATTGGTAATCTCCAAACTCTGGATCCCACCCAGTTCGGGTTTGTGAAAGGCAGATCATGCCTGCTAAACCTGATCGACTTCTTTGAGGCAGTCACCAAAGCCATAGATAAAAGTAAGGTGGTTCACACAGCCTATCTTAACCTTGCCAAGGCTTTCGACACAATCCCCCTTTCTGGAATTATAGCTAAACTCACTAAACTAGGTATAAATCCCTACGTCACAAGATGGATTGCCAAATGGCTCACTGATAGAACCCGCACTGTAAAAGTTGCAGACTCCAAATCTGACCTCAAAGTAGTGACATGTGTAGTACCACAGGGTTCCGTACTGGGACCTCTCTTGTTTGGTATCTACTTCTCTGAAGTACAGGCTAACACAGAAGGCCTCTGGCTAACAAAGTTTGCAGATCACTGCAAACTAGAAGCCATAGTCAAGTCCCCAAATGATGTGGACATCCTACAGAAGGGCCTCGCTGAGACAGATGCCTGGTATCAGAGCCATGGCCTCAAGCTCAATGCCAAAAAGTGCAGTGTCATCCCCTTTCATAAAAACTCTGTACCCATGAACTACCACATAGGCAGCAATCTACTTAACACCGAATGTGTGATAAGAGACTTTGGGACCCAGGTGGACAGTAGTCTCTCTTTTGATACTCACATCTCCACAGTAGTCAGGAAGTTCTTCTACGTGGCACACCTCATCATAAAAGAGTTCTCATCCAGGAAAAAAGAGGTCATTGTTCCCCTCTACTCAACACTCATTAGATCCATTATAGAGTACAATGCCCCTTTGGAATGTACCTCACAAGACATCTGCAGCAGCTGGAAAGGCCACAGAAGTACCTCACAAAGAGGATTACTGGCCTCAAACAAATGCCCTACACTGACCGCCTCAAAAAACTCCAGCTTTACTCTGTAATATATCGCCTACTCCGAGGTGATCTCTGCCTAACATATGTCAAACCCAGAGCTGTTGGACATGCTACACCTAAATAAATCCCAATCCCTCCGATCTACACGCTCTAGGGACCTAAACCTTGTGACCACAATAAACAGGACATGCTGGAGGGATAGATTCCTGTCCCAGAGAATTCCCATACTCTGGAACAGGCTACCCATCTATGTCAAGCAAAGTTCTTCATTAGCACTCTTCAGGAAAAATCTTGATGAGTGGATGGGAAGTAGGAAATACACCCCAGGGATCACTTCTGTGTCTCTGCTCGACAGTGGCACAGGAAAATAACTTTCTTGGGTGGTGTAAGCTAGGGAATCTTGTTGGCTAGGCTTACATAGGCTCTTGGGCCGATAGCCTAGTACCTACCTATGTAGCTATGACTGCACTTTTTTAGCACTTTTAGGCCTTTTAGTAAAGTTTAGTAAAGTTATAAATAAAACATGTATATAAAAAGAAAGTGCCACCTTTTGTTTCTGATTCTGAATTTGTTAATAACTCTGCAGCATTGCATGAATGCTGCTATTATATGTTAATATACTACCATAACACAAAAACAAACTACAAAGTATCAGTAACACACGTGACTGGAAAATTCACTTTTAACTTTGCTACACTTACCTCCAGTTTCATGATTCTATGTTTTACATAGTAGCACCAGTTCTGTTATAGACAGTGTAACTAACATTTACAGAGGAGAGCTGCAATTTTTTCAGAGGATGGCTAAAACCTTTAAGACGTAAGAGAAAAATGCATTTCCTGTCTTCAGAGATTCTACTTATACGGTTAAACCCAGTAGTCAGCACTACACTTCCTCTATACTGAAGCATAGTGTCCTTCAGTACTAGTATTCATTAGTGCTTGTGGGCGGGGAAATACTAACAGTTGTTCCTTTAAAGTGACAGAACAACATTTCTGTGCTTCACAACGGTGAGTCCCTGATGCTCAGAATGTTATCGAAATAACAGGTTTCTGAGTTTATTTCTACTGTTTTTTCAAAGTAGCAGCAAGACCTAATATTAACAACATGTGAAACATATGTATCCTAATCCCAATTATATATTATTTCCTGCTGGATAGCTGGTGGGTTTTTCTTTCTTCATTTCTCATTAGCTTCAACAAAGTTCTAATCAGCATACCAATCCTAAATAAATCAAATAAACCTAAAATATGAGCGTACACAAACCCACTCAGAAGTTGTCTATTAGTGTAATTTTCTTTAGCAACACAAAAAAAATTGCAAAAAAAAAAATTGTATACTGTACGCAGTCCCCCCTAATTTGGTAAACTATATCAGTAGTTGCTCATGTTACAGATAGGATATCCTTGTCATACATACCAGCATGCTAGGACAGACTAAGAACTATGACTTTTTCTTCCAGATGCAGCTAATCATCCAATACATTTCAATTTATTGTGACTTACTTTTTCTGTGAAGTTTCAGGCTAGAAAATGAACTAATGTTGGCTACTTTACCTCTCCATAATTTATGTATTTATTAGGCAATTCAAACTGTCCATGGTATATTTTCAGCAGAGGTCTGAACAGAAACAGCAATGTGCAACTAAAGTAGTCCATCAAAACCTAAAAAGCTACACAATTTATAAAATAAAGTAAATCAATATAAATAGTCTAAAAAGAGAAGTACAATGTTAATTGTGATCAACACTGCTGCCTTAAAGCACCTGGTTCTTTAGTTTATTCCTTGGGAGTGATGCCATCTGAATGGAGTGTACACATCCATCCTGTGTCCACATGTTTTTTGGAGTTTTTTTTTTTGCTGGATGCTTCAGTTTCCTTCCACATCCCAAAGACATACCACAGGTGAACAGCTGAACCACTAACTACCTCTGTATAAGCATGGTGTGTGTGTGTGTGTGTGTGTGTGTGTGTGTGTGTGTGTGTGTGTGTGTGTGTGAGTGCGTGTGTGCGTGTGTGCATGTGTGTGTGTGTGCGCGTGCGCGTGTGACTGACTGCCTGACTGAGTGTGCATGTGTGTATGTATGTGTGCACATTGAACAATAAACAGACATCCTACCCAGAATTATTATCTCATACTTGGACCCAGTGAGTGCTAGCATAGACTAGGATCTGACTCTCCCATGACCCTGAACTGGATAATGTACGTACTGGAGCTCAGAGAATGAATTTCATCATCATCATCATCAGCAGCAGCACCCTTTTTCCCATTTTTCTAGATAAAGTCAGGGTCCTGCATCAGCTGTCACCATCTCTCTTGATTCAGTGTCCCTTTCCTATCTTCTTTGACCCCCAAGCCTGATTGTCAAATAAATGTATTAACTGTTCTGCCATCACTACACAGGTTTATGTACCATACAGAAAGAATGGCCACAGCATTTTTGTGTACACCTAACTTTTCAGGTTCGTTGGTATTCTTCTGTCACACACACTACCCCTGGCACTCTGTAGCTGTATGAATTGAAAGGACTGCATGATACTGGAATACATTGGAAAAATGGAAGAAATTGGAATGAGGCTGGAATGACTGTCTTTATCTTTTAATTACTCAGAACTTGCTGAACAGGTGCCAGTCTGTCCTTTATGTACCAAATCTTCTTGCACCTTTCAGAAGCAAGTCTGCATACACTGTAGTTCGGTTAAAAATGTTTTATTATGCACAGTGGAGGTAGATGTCAACAATATCATAATCAAATCTTACTGTCTCCAGTAACAGTGCTGGTAAACTAAAACTGACTGAATTATAATGTCCGTGGCTTCTGCACTCATTATACTCAGAATTATTCCTTTCCTCCTGAGTAATATAATTAATATTCTGGAATCCGGGATATTTGACCTGATGTCTGCATTCGCTCTCGGGTGTCCGTACCAAACTTCTGTGGACTGCACAGCAATGACTTTCTACATATCAGTCCGAACAAATTAACTGACTAACTTCTATGTCTGAAATAATCCTCCTAATAATACCAAAACCCTGTACATTTCTGCACCCCTCTTTTCCTTGGTTCCCAAGCCTGTTTGTACTTAATGTACTGCACATTCTGTTAGCACATTTTATTCTTACCAGCATTCTTGACTGAAAGTTACTGAAACATTCCTTTCTCTTGCATCTGCATGTAAGATGTAAAATGAAGATATACTTCTGCTTTAATATGGCTGCATTTCTAGGCCTTTAAAGGAAACTTAAACTTACAGTGTCACTTGGCTGCAGCACCTCTGATTCTAACTATGACATCCTTCAGATTGCCCTTCTTCTCAACTACCTGTTGTACTATGTTTTTCTTCTAGCTTAGCCTTCACCTCCTTCTCATTTTGCCCATATGTCCTCATTAGTATAGTGGTGAGTATCCCTGCCTGTCATCAGGAGAACAGGGTTTGATTCCCCGATGGGGAGTCTGTGTCATTTTATAGACTTGGAGGTTGGCATAATGGTTAAGATGTTTACCTCACAGACAAGAGGTACAGGATTTGCCCCTCAGTAAGGGAAAATTGGCTAGACTTAGAATGACCACTGAGGGCAGCTAGCCTAGTACTTACCTATGAACCTATAACCTTTTTGCTGCAGTGACAACTGTCTTGTCTCTACTCAGTTTCATCTCACCTGCATTCAGTTTTGCATTTTGGTTCCCCATCACATTCTGAAGTTCCTATTCAGATAGTAACGCAGGCATCATCTGCATATAGCATCTTTGCTGATATGTCCCCTCTGACCTGTTTGCTAATGTAGTCCATCAACAGTATGAACAGCAGTGGGCTCAGAGCTAAACCCTGATGTACACCCACTCCCACTGGGAAACTCTCTGTGAGTCCAGACAGTGTTTGTACTTGTGTCATGGTGTTCATGTAAATTACCTACGCTAATTCTACCAGTCTTTCCAGGACATTGAACCATCCCTCTCAACCTATTAGCACAAGAAATCTGGACAAAGCCTAATGTAATGAGGGGACAAAGGCCGAAAATAGGGACAGATTTGAAATATTGCTCTCATAAACTTAGAAAGTTTATAGAATAACAGCATTTGTCATAGCATGCATTTTTCTGAAGAATATGAAGCCTGAAACTCAGATGTACGTCATTATTTAGTGACTTCAATCCTCAGATCATCCCAGTGATTTGCTAAATAACTACAAACTTTATGAGAAACAGACCCAAAAATATGAGGCAAAAATCTGGACAGTTGAGAGGTATGCAGTTCGAACTATTGCAGGACTGTCCAAAACAACCTTGTTGGGAACTTGTCATATGCATTCTCCAAGTCATGGAATGCCCACTTGGTCACTTTTCTCTTCTCCTGTTTCTTTTCTACTATCTGTCTCACTGCAAACATTGGGTCAGTTGTGTTGAATCCTGATCTGAATCTGAAATGCTCATGTCTTGTCTTATTTCTACTAGACTGCATATTTGTCTATCCATCATTTTCAAGCATTGAGACACAGGTTTGATCCTTCTCTACTACCTACAGTTGTGAATGTCCCCTTTGTTCATTTATTTATTTATTTATTTATTTGACATTTGTTAACCAGGATAGTTTCGACTGGGTCACAGAACTCATTTTCAACAGAGGCCCAAGGAGAAAAGTTCCACATTTAGACATTTATATCCATACACAGACAGAGTACAATTATTACAACATGAAGTAAGTTAACATTTTACATTTACAACAGATTAAAGATTGAATTTTGCAATAAAAAATGTACATAATTTGTATGAATTACAAGTGTTTTTACAAGAGATTTCTATAGAAGTAAGTAAATAATGTACTTAGAACATATTAACATGAGAATAGGTTTACTCTAGATCATGTCAGCATCTTTACTTAGAGAGGAGGAGAACTAGCAGTTTAGTTTTGTGAGGGGGTTTATATAAACAAGAAGAAGAGTACAGACTAAGCTTAGGGTGAGAGGAGAAGAGGTTTTGGAGGGGCTTCATACAAATGAAATGGGGTAATAGGGAGACAGAGAAAGGGGAGTGGACAGAGCAGAGGCAGAGGGGGATTAACATGGTGTTAAACAAGAGCAGAGCAATGACTTATTAAGGTGCGCTTTTAGGGAGCCTTTAAAGAGTGGCAGGTTTGGGGTTCATCTGGTGGTTGAAGGGAGAGAGTGTGATATGAAAAAAATTTGTTTGCACGGAAACAATTGCACGGCTCAAGAGAACATGATGCAAAAACAAAAAGAAGAGCCAGCAAAACCAAAACCCAATAATAAGTAATTTATTGTTGTTACATAGGACAGCAAAGAAATACACAAACCGGTTTTGGCTGGTACTAACTACAAAGCCTTCTTCAGTGTGAAGGGAGAGAGTGCCATAATTTAGAAACAGAGTACAAGTATAGACACTGCCCTGGTCGTTTGGAAGGTTTGGAGATTTCTAGCAAGTTTTTATCTTCTGATATGAGTGA
Organism: Protopterus annectens; assembly: GCF_019279795.1. Classification (NCBI taxonomy): domain Eukaryota; kingdom Metazoa; phylum Chordata; order Ceratodontiformes; family Protopteridae; genus Protopterus; species Protopterus annectens. The sequence goes on along the minus strand of NC_056726.1, from coordinate 1,224,476,445 downwards.
TGTGTTTGGTTTGTATTGCTTGATAAGCTTATCTAGGACAGGGCAAGCAGTGAGTTTGTAAATTAGGTTGTGTATAGTAGCTTCTTGTTAACTCGGCACCATAAAAAAAAATCGACTGCCAATCATTAGCGGACCGGAGTTCCGCTGTGGTGACTCCTTACCGGGAAAAGCCAAAAAGACAAACATAGTAGCTTCTTGTAGACTGATAGTAGAATGCTTATTTGACGGTCATCTGGAACACAGCTTTCTCCCCATACTTTGATTTGTACCTCCCCTAACTCACTCAACATCTTGATCAGATCTGCCATGCATACCTCTCAATCTGCAGACATTGAAAATAGGAACAAAGACCTTTGAAAAATAAAAACATCCGGCTAAAATTCTGGACATCTAATTAGCATAACATGTGAATAACAAATAGCACATGACTCTTCCTGCTTCCAGAAGGAATTTGGGTTACTACCCAGAAACACATGGTTTAAAAAACAGAGTGACAAAAATGATGGAAAATTATAAGCACATTATCAAAGAGACAGTGTAAAATCTGTTGACGTTACTTGAACCTAAAGACCTCTAAAGCCACCTAATGGCAACACTGCTCCTCAGCAGTTATTAAAGCACACAACAAAACCAACACCAAACATCTCACATAAGCCTACACCCAGTGGTCCACAAGTGTAAAACCCATAAGGCAAGGATATACTTTACCTAATACTCTTGTTATTGGAGACTCCATTGTGCAACACAGATGTCCCACTCACCAGGTTAGACAAGGAGAAGATAATGGTTAGTTCCCTATCAGGAGTGACCACCCACAATATCACACACATACATTGAAGTTACTGCACCCCAGGTACCAATATGACTCTATCATTGCCCATGTGGGTGTAAATGACCTGAGACATACCTCAGTGGACTATGCAAAAAGAGACATAATGGATCTCTTGGAATATGTGTCACAGACAAAGATGAGCCTTGCATTGAGCAGCATTCCCCAAGGATGATACCACAATATTAGTTTCTGGTATCATTCCAGTGGGATCCAATATATGTCAGCATGAGAGGACATTGTTAAAAGACCACATTGCTTTGCCAAGAATGGGCTGCACCTGCCCCCCCCCCCTACACACACACAGGCTTTCAGATATTGGCTAGCACTTTATCCACCCACTTAGAGCCTTTTAGGCAATGCCAAAAAGATAAAACTACCAACATAGTGAAAAAGTCTGCAAGCAACCTTAATGATTCACTGCTCAATGCTCGAAGCCTAAACAAACAAACTTCACACCCTTCAAGCCCTCCTCCTTCTGGAGAATGTAAACATCTGTGCTATGACTAAGACGTAGTTTAAAGCCATATAAAATACTCCTGAAGTACAAGACTACAGTGCTTTTCATGCATTTAGACCAACAAGAGCACAGACTGAGGCCAAAGATGGAGGTGTCTCAATCTACATTAGCAACAAACATACCTCAGGTTGGATCAAGCAGGATAATACCACAGAGCTCATTCATATTGCAAGTCACTATAGGTAAGGTCCCTCACCATATCGTGGCTAGCTACAAGTCACCATCTATGCCCCTACAGTCATATGACTCTTATCTAAACGTACTAGAGGCACTCAGTATCCAACCAACCACCTCTTCATGGGTGACTTTAACTACCTCTCTGTAGACTAGGAAAAATACACGGCCTCAAACTCCCAGGCACAATGTTCCCTGGACTTTATTAACACAAACACCCTGGAACAGATAGTGTATGCTCAGTTCAGGAAGATCAAGCATACTAGAGTTGGTACTCACCAACATGGAAGAGCATTGCACCCTGTCCTGTGTCTCATCCTCACTAGCGAGGTCAAATCGCAAAGCTGTCTCATTTGAAGTAAAAATCAATCCAGAAAATCAAGCTAAACCAGTAGCAGTTAGGAACTATTCAAAGGCAAACTACATGCTATTCAGCGACAGTGTGTAATTCACAGGGTCCCTGTACAAACATGTGAACGGCTGCATAGAGGCTGGCGTACCTATCAGAAATGAATGAAAAACAAGCATAAAAACAAACCCCAGTGGTGAAATCTCACCTAAACAGGTTATATAATAAAAAGAAAATTCACGGCCAAAATTAGGAAGAACAACTCCCTTAAAGACAAATGATCTCTTATATAACTAAACAAGAAACAAAGAGGTAAAAACAAAACCACTGCACCAGATAAAGTCCAGGCCAGGCTCTAAAAATATAATGCAAGAAATCCAAGCAGGCAAAGGACATGCACTGCATAAAACCAAACTAAATTGTTTGGTTTTATGTCATGCGTGTGCTTTGCCTGCTTGGATTTCTTGCAAGAAACAGAGGTCTAATTAAGTACAACAAGGCCAGCTATGAGATCATGACAGCCTCACAGGCTAAGGGCAGTCAGAAGGTCTTCTTCAGCTATGTCCGGAACCTTAGAGGTAACACACAGCAGTGTGCTGGTGGCAGTCAGCATCAAATTCACCAATCAGGGTGACACAGCAAATCTACAAATCTATTGGCTGATATATTCAGCTCAAACTTCAATCCCCACTCCCCCCAAGCGCCACCATGTGAAATTCCCTCCAATATACATTCCCCAGCTATCAGCAGAGACCAGGTGCTGACACACTTGCTAAAGCCAAGAACACTGCCTCCATGGGTTCCAACATCCTCAGTTGCCTCCTGAACAGTCTGTAACATGATCTGTCAGGACCACTTGAGGATCTCTTCACTTACAGCCTTAAGACAGGAAGACAGGCTATATTCCAAGTTAATAGAGGACCGCAACAGTCATTCCCCTCCACAAGGGGGGACCAAAACTGACCCAGGGAACTACAGACCCGTTAGTCTAACAGGCCTAATATGCAAAGCCTTGGAATAAATTATCATGGAAATGACAAACAAGGATATTGGTAATGTATAGACACTGGAGCTATCCCAATTTGGCTTTGCTAAGGGAAGGTCATGCTTACATAATCTGGTAGACCACTTTGAAAGGGTCACCATGGCAATTGATGAGGGTAAAAGCACTCGTACTGCATATCCTGACCTGGATAAAGAATTTGATACAATACCCAACTCAGACATTATTGACAAACACTGTGAGCTATGTGTAAACCCTTTACATAACTCACTGGATTGCTGGCTGGCTCACAGACAGGACCCAAGAAGTTAGATTCAGTGAGACCACTTCCACTAAGAGACTGGTCACCAGTAGAGTACCCCAGGGCTTCATGCTAGGCCTGCTCCTGTTTGGCATCTACTTCTCAGAAGTCAAGGCTAACCTTCAGGGCCTCTGGCTCACCATGTTTGCAGATGAGTGTAAATTGGGAGCTATTATAAATTCCCCTAAAGATACCAGCATCTTGCAAGTGGGTTTAACACAGACAAACTCAATGCCAAAGAATGCATTGTAATGCCCTTTGGGAAACTGTCAACTCAAGTTAATTACTCCATCAATAAAATTCCCCTAAGAATCGACCCAGTAATAAGGGATCTGGGAACATATGTAGACAGCAATCTGACCTTTGACCATAATGTAGCTATCATAATACGAAAATCAATCTATGTCACCCGACTTATAGGTAAGGGTATGGCATCCAGACCCAAGGAAGTTATAGTACCACTCTACTCAGCTCTTAGCAGACCTTTCATTGAATACAAAGCCTTCATTCACTTTTACCTAACCAGACACTTGCAACATTTGGAACACCCACAAAGGTTTCTCACCAGGAGAATTCAGGGCATGAATACCTTGTCCTGCACTAATTGTCTAAAGGCTGTCTCTCCATATTTGGTCTCCTACAGGCTACTGAGAGGGTATCTTTACCTGGCTTACAAGTCTTCCTCAGACTCAGGCCTGATGGATTTGTTGCACATGCGCAAAACAAAGGACACCAGAAACACTAAATCCAGGGATCTGAACTTCACCTGTGACATAAACAGAACATGCTGGGGAGACATATGTGTCCCAAATAATCCCTGCACTATGGAAAACGCCAAAACCAAAAACTGGAATGTCAGCCAAGTAAAATACAAGAACCAAAAACTGAGACTGACAGACTAAACCACACAAGCCAGTCGAGTGGAATAATTTATTATCCTAGTTAAGCGCTTTTGTCCTAAATAACAGGAATTCAGTTGTTTAGAATGAAAAAGCTTAACAGGGATAATAAATTATTCCATTCTATTGGCTTGTGTAGCTTGGTCTGTCAGTCTTGATTTTTGGTTCTACTATGAATAGGCTCCCCATCCATGTAAAACTGAGTTCATTCCTGACTCTATTCAAACAAAACCTTGACAACTTCATGTGAAATCATAAATTTACCCCTGGTCTGACCCCCATTTCTCTTATTGACACAGGCCATCAATACAAAAACTTTTATCCCAAAACCCCGTCACAGATCCAACCATGATAATCAGGATCCAAATGGTTTGAGGTGCATGGCTAGGCTTATAAAGGCCTTAATGGTCGTTACCAAGTAACAACCTATGAACCTGTAAAATGGATTGCAAAATTCTACCTCACAAGGTCATTAATTTTTGCTTCAGAAAAAAGGGAGTTGTAAAATTTGTGTCATGTTTTTTAAAATTATTGTTGCCACTAGTATGCTGGTCATGTAGTGTGATTTGCTGTGTACTAGACAGCTTCAAAAATCACAAGTGATGAGGGAGATTCAGAAAATTGTGTGGAGGGGTAAATCAAGCCTGAAAATTGGACATACCTGCAAAGATATGGAAATCTTAAATAAGGTCTAAAAACAGTACCTTCAAAATAGGGACAGTTGAGAGGTGTGTTGCCATAATTACATCTGAGTCTGTTGCTTTTCCTGACTTTATTTTTTTTAGTGCTGTTCTTGCTTCTTCTAGGGTGGGTTCTTTTTACTCTTTCATTGTAGGCTCTGTATGGGACATTAAAGCTTTTTTGAGGGTTTCTTCATTCAGACGCTACTGGAAGTAATCCTTACATCTGCCTTTGATGTGCTCTGGACTGGTCATCAGGTTGTTGCTGACACCCCTTAAGAATGTTGTCTTAAGACTATCTTCTTTATCTTTTTGCCTTGCAACCAGAGATTCTTTGTGTCATAGGTTCATAGGTTGGTACTAGGCTATCGCTCTAGGGCCTATACAAGCCTAGCCATAACAATTCCCTGGCTATTTCTTCCCACACTATTTACTTCCCTGGACCCCTGTCTAGCAGGGTGACTGACATGATCCCCATGGTGAATTTCCTTTCTCCCATCCAATCGTCAAGGTTCCTTTTGAAGAGGGCCAAAGAGGCACTCTGCTTGACATGTATGGGCAATCTATTCCAGAGTCTGAGGAGTCTCTGGGTCAGGAACCTATCCCTCCAGCATGTTTTGTTTATTGTGATGACAAGGTTTAGATCCCTGGAGCGTGTGACTCTGAGGGATTGGGATTTCTTTAAGTGTAGCATGTCCAACAGCTCTGGGTTTGACACGGCCTTGTATGTTAAGCAGAGATCGCCTCTGAGTAGACGATATGTGACAGAGTATAGCTGGAGTTTTTTTAAGGTGGTCAGCGTAGGGCATCTGCTGAGCAACCTTCAAGAAGCTGGCAGAGCTTCTCTGAACCTTGTTCTCATAGCCTCTTTGTAAAGCCAACCAGTATTCCTTCGTTGGAAGGTCTGTCTTTTTTGTCTCCCACTTCTTCCTACATTCATTCTTTCTTTTGATAACTTCCTGACTTTCTGCATTCCAACACCCCTTTCTTATGTTCCTTATTTCCATACCTGGCCCAGATGTACATCTGTTCTATAGCCTTCATACATGCTGTTTTGAGATACTGGCATACTTCTTTGACTTCAGCTATTTCCTCTTCTTCCAGAGGTGCTAGAGCCCTGAGTAATTCCTTGAACTCTTGTGCATTTTCTCCAGTCAGCTTCCATGCTGAAGTAGTCGGCAGGATACTGAGATGTACAGAGAAGATGTCACAACAACTGCAGCTGTTTTCTTTAAAGAACAATGTTAGCAAGAGGAAAATAAGTTAGATAATGTAGATGACAGAGGTAAAATTCCTGTGGGATTCGTGGCTGGACCATGGCATCAGTGGGGTTCCCTTGCTGGAGCATTGAGCACAGTTTCTTCCCCATCCCCTTCTAAGCCTTTAGAATTCTTGTATAAAGCAGACCCAAATTAAATGGCAAAGGCTCTAGCAGATTTAAAGTTAGAAGATAAGGGGAAAAAAGTGAAACCTGGGCTGGGAGCAACCAGATGGTTGTTCTTTACTGTATTACAAGATTTAGATCGTTATGTAGCAGAACTTACACAAAAGGTTCAGGAGTTAGAAGAACAGTGTAAGGAATGCATACTTAACTATTGGCTAGACAGAGATGCCTTGGAGAAGGCAGACCAAGCTGCTGATAAAGTAGCAGAATCATACGCAACAGTGAGGGGAAGGGTTCATGGCATCCACCTCCAGGCTGAGTTACTGAATTTAATTCAGACATACAAACAGCAGCCAGGTGAAGCCATCCTAGCTTGGTTTCCTATCCCAGAGGCTCCCCTCACTCTGGAACAAAATCCCAATCCATGTTAGGCAGAACCCGTCACTGACCCTCTTCAAGAGAAATCTTGATGAGTGGATGGGAGATCATAAGTTTACCCCTGGGATCTCTTCTGTGTCCCTGCTTGACAGAGGTACAGTAAACTAACCTTAAAAGGGCTACCTTCTGTGACCTACTATACAGAGGCACAGTCAACTAATCTAAAAGAGTGGCGAAAGCCAAGCACACTCTGGCTAGGCTTATAAATGCCCTAGGGCCTAGTATCAACCTATGAACCTATGAAGGAGAGGCAGTGTCACTGGATGCTGAGGAAATGCAAAAGTGTACCTGCCTGGTGTTTCATCCACGATGGAAACAAGTGATGAATATGGTAGATAATGATGCCACGATAGTTAATCCTCTGACTGTTTGGTTGGCTGCTGCCTTCCAAAATGCCTGGCTGGATGCCTCGGCTACAGCTGATGAACATTAACCATGCAAAACAATGGCAGAGGCAATTCAGCAGTTAAGGGAAATGGCCATGCTGACCACAATTTATTCAATGAAGTTTGAAATGGTGTAATGGTACTGCTTAAGGAACCAATGCTGACCACCATTTATTCAATGGAGTTTAAAATGGAGTAATGGTAATCCCTAAGGGACCAATGCTGACCCCCATTTATTCAATGGAATTTGAAATGCTGTAAAGGTAATCCCTAAAGGACCAGTGCTGACCACCATTTATTCAATGGAGTTTGAAATGGTGTAATGGTAATCCCTAAGGGACCAGTGCTGACCACCATTTATTCAATGGAGTTTGAAATGGTGTAATGGTAATCCCTAAGGGACCAGTGCTGACCACCATTTATTCAATGGAGTTTGAAATGGTGTAATGGTAATCCCTAAGGGACCAAGGCTGACCACCATTTATTCAACGGAGTTTGAAATGGTGTAATGGTAATCCCTAAGGGACCCAATGCACATAATGACAAGTGCTATGAGAAACACTAATTAAAAATGCACCACAATGGTGGAAGGGGCAGCCGATGGCTGACCTGACAGGCAGTGTAGGGCAGCAAATGTTTGATGTGATAACTACTTTGAATCAAACTGAAGAATTAGTAGAGGACAAGGAGCAGAGAAAGGCATGAAAGGCAAGTGCAGACAAGCAGCCTGGAGAAAAAGTAACCAGAAAACAACATTTTTGTACATCTGTTGAGATGGGAGATAGCAGCTGCAGAGATAGAAGGCATTACTACAGAGGAAATGTATGAAAGGTGGAAAAAGAAGCAGAAAGATCAGGGGAAAAGGCTCAGGTAAGAGTCACCCCCCCCATCAAAAGCCCTATCAGGAGTGCCAAGAAGGAAAAAGTGGGGGGGAATGAGTTATGCCCCAATAGCCCATCTGGAAGAGTTGATGCAGTGACAGGTGGGGAATTTTATAGGTTCATAGCTTAGTACTAAGCTAACTGCCCTTGCGAGCCATTTTAAGCGTTGCCAATTATCCCTTGTGAGACTCAAACCCTGCACCTTGCATTTGTAAGGCAACCACCTTAACCATTAGGCCACCCTCCCAACCCAGAGATAAGGAACAGAAAACCCAAAAGATAAAGCAGAGATGGAATAACTTGAATGTGGGTCCCCAGTGCCTAGGGTACAGTAAGAGCAATTACACCTGGGGACTGGTGTTCATATGTACCTCTTACAATTTTCTGGAACAAAGGACCAGTGTATGCAATGGCTTTGGTAGACTCAGGAGCATAAGTGACTCTCTTTGCAGGAAATATCCACAGGTTTTGAGGACAATCTGTAGAAACTGATGGTTAGGGTGGGCCAAAGACAGTGGATGTCAAAATTAAGATTAGAATAGCATTTGGGGATGGTATTCCCATATGGATTACAGTTGTAATAGCCCCTATAGCAGAACATATTTTGAGACTAGACATTTTGAAAGGCAGGACTTTAGAAACTACTGTAGGACCCTTGATTTGGGGTGTGGTACAGTTCTGTCAATACAGTCAAAACTGCAGTTTGTGGTGATGCCAAGTGGGAACCACTCTACATTCCCCCAGTATCATATTCCAGGTAGGCATGCCAAAATTTCGGAGACAATCTGAGAGTTGCTTTGAGTTGGCATACTGGAGCCAACAGTAAGCCCATTTAATAGTCCTGTATGGCCAGTAAAGAAACCTGATGGATCATAGCAAATGGTTGTGGATTAAGAGGACTGAATAAAGTGGCACCACCGCTGGCGGCAGCTGTTCCCAACATTGTTACTATTGTTGAGAGGCTGTTTTCATCTACCGGATCATACCATGCAGTTTTGGATTTAGATAATGCTTTCTCATCCATTCCTATAGCAAAGGAAAGCAGAACACAATTTGCTTTCACCTGGGAAGGGAGGCAGTATACTTTCTAGGTACTATTGCAAGGATACTTGCACAGCCCCACTTTATGCCACGGCTAGTAGCAAGTGATTTGGCTAAGCTGCAGCTGGATAAAGTGACTGCATGCAATTATATTGATGACATCATAATCACAGGAGAAAAACCTGATGTGGACATTGCAACGCAGGCTGTAATACAGCATCTTCAGAATAGAGGATGGGCTGTAAACAAGAGTAAGACACAGCAGGAACATCAGTAAAATTTCTTGGCATGATATGGAATGGAGCAAAAAGGGAGAGACACCAGCTGCAGCATTGGAAAGTATCCAAAAGTGACTGTTCAAAACAATATAATGTCTTGGGGACTGTGGCAAAAAGACGACGTTGGCAAGAAAAGACCACTGGGTTTTTGGTCTAAAGGTTTAATAACGGAGTACACATGAAATACAGCCCTCTTGAACAACTTGTGTTAGCTGTATACACTGCCCTACTTACTTCATGTTGAGGGAATAACAAAGCAGCAGACAGTGACTGTGAAAGTAGACTACCCAATCCAGGAGTGGCTATGTGATGATTATTTGATGAAAACTTTGATAGCACAGACTTCAGCTATACAAACATGCAGATGGTATTTGGAATAATGAGCAAATATGGTAACTGGGGTGTCCCAAATGCAACATACACTGGCTGGATTAATTATTCTGGAAGATGGAGCAACAACAGTATGAGTTACCAAAGTCACACATCACTGAAGCACCACCATTTGATGATATGGACAAAGACAAGCAAGAGAAACCATGGTTTACTGATGCTTCAGCTAAAATTGGGTCAAATGATAGAAACTGGACTGCAGTAGTGTACTGAATGTGAACTGATACTATATTGTATGATGGGGACACACCCAGCTCAAGTAACCAAGCAGAACTGTGAGCTGCTGTCTTTGTCATTGATAGTTTGTTGCCTGGAGATGAAGTGTATATTTTCAATGATAAAAGAGCAGTCTACAAGAGCAGCAACTAAACTGGAAAATCCATGACAACCCCTTTTTTTTTGGTGGGGGTCTCAGAAGTCTGTTAACAAATATAGATAAAAGCACAGCAGTATAAAATCAATGTTGGGCATGTAGATGCTCATGCACCCACTACAACAAATGAGTGGAAGCATAACCAGTAGATAAGATGGTAGCAGCATGAGTTACTGAAGAACATGTTGCAAACACAAGAATGGCCAGATGTGCACATGATCAAAGTGGACATCTGGGAAGAGATGCCACAATATAATGAGCATTTAGGCATGGCATTATGCTAAACAAAGAAGTGACAATGGAAATCATAAAGCAATGTGAAATCTGTCAAAGAAGTAGAAACAACTGCAGGCAGAAGCCTGTGGACAGAGGTAACTGACCAGCACAAATTTGGAAGTGGACTTTTCCTGCCATTAGAACAGAATCAACAATGTTGCTTGACATTGGTGGACACTTATTCTGGGTTGCAGATGGTCTCTCAATGTAAAAAAGCAAATCAACAAGCATTACTAAAGGGATTGAATAGACTGTGTACAGCATACGGAGTCATACCTCCCAAATGTCCAGATTTTTTCCTCACATTTGTTTCTCCAAAAATTGTGGTTTTCAGGCAAATCATTAGCAAATCATTGAGGACAAAAGTCAGAAGATAATGCCAGAAATATGAGTTTTAGACATTATATCCTTTATAAAATGCATGCTAATGCAAAGCCTGTTATTCTATCAACATTCCAAGTTTGTAAGAGCAATATTTAAAAACTTTCCCTCTTTTTGGGCCTTTGTCCCCTCATTATTTATGGCTTTGTCCACATTTCTTGTTCCTAGCGGTTGAGAGATATGTATGGAGTTCTTACAGAAATTCAGAGTGATCAGGGAAGCCACTTTACTGGAGCTGAGACCCAAGAATGGACAAAGTAAAATGGTATTCGATAGGTATTATATATACCATATCATCCTCAAGCAGCTGGATTGATCAAGTAATACATTGGTCTCTTAAATAAAGCAGATTTGAAAGAATACAAATGTTGGAACATTGCATGGTAGGGAAGTATATTGGAATTGACTGTAAATCAATTAAACAATAGGCCACCATAGAACTGTCATACTCCTCTGCAAATTATATGCACTCAGACTGTTGTGTGCTGAAGTTAGAAAAAATAGACTTAAATGCTGTACACCCCATGTTGGCTAATGCTGTACAGACTCAGTTTTGGCTGTATGCAATGACAGAGCAGACAATCCTTGCCCAAGAAACTATGTTGATTAGAACAGGTTGGAAGCTTTCTCTACCAGAGGAATGGCATTGGGGACATAAAGGATTATTGGGGAAGACTTGGGAAGTATTCACCTTGTAGGAATCAAAACAAGAAGTTACAGTTAACACTGTGACATTCCCTTCTCTGGGCCAGTAATCAAGTGGCCTCAATCCTCACCACTGACACCAGTGAGGGACGGCCACTACAAACAAAATTGGATACACACAGTATTTTCATATGCAGCTCTCTGCACCAAGCACAATTTCCCTTAAGAGCACACAGGGAGCACAATCCAGACCTGAGGCTGGACTGTCTGTCTCTCTCCATGCCCCAACAAGACTCCACACTGACCAATTTAGAGCTCTGTGTCCCTGTTCCAATAGCTGACACACACACTTGGATATTTGATTTGCAAACACACACACACACACACACACACACACACACACACACACACACCTGGGAAAGTCCGGCACAGATTTACCAGCTGTGCCCCTCTGCCCAGACTATAAGGTAATTATACTGCCATGAAAGTCCAAGTCAAAGTAAACTTTATTGTCATTCAGAAATCAGACAAGTGCAAAAACTGAACAAAATTCCGTTTCTCCGGACTCAGTGTGCAGACAACTTATAGACTATTTTAACAGACATTTATACATGTAACACCTAGCTATTACATCACGGACATGCAGGTAGACAAACTAATACTGCACATAATTAGAAACACATTTTAACACTTTTCAAACTGAAACAGTCAGTTGCTCTAAGGCTGTTATAAGGGTACCCAATTATACTGACTAAAATTAATATTATTACAACTGGTAGAGTTTGACCAATGCAACTAGGCTTTCAGAAGCGGCCACAGTGTCACTAAAATAAGCAATAAGTACTATCAAGATGTTAAAGGTATTATCTAAAAGATCATCCACAATGAAAGGTTTAAAAACATTTAATAATAAATAATAAAATAGAAAATATGAGAATACTGAATATCTAGTTACAATAAACTCCAGAGTTTCAATCACAGGAGCTATAAAAAATAACACAGTTGGATAGATTTACATAGATGCAGAAAAACAATACTTAACTAATCTCACTATATTTTCCTGGCTGACTAAAGAATTACTATTCTCTAGATAAGTTACTAACTACAGCAAGGCAAGATTAGTGCTGAGTTGCTTACTACAGCAAGGCAAGATAAGGTGTGAAGTGTGTGAGATATCTATGAGAGATCTTTCCTGTCAGGTTCCAAAAAATTAAGTGCTGCTGTGAGAGTTCCTGAATATCTGTCACTAATATCACGAAAATCATTTCAGTGCTGGTTATAGAATTACATCACCTCTGGTTGCCTCACCTTTTCACAATACACACCCAGAGTTTTGGTAAGATTTGAAAGCTATAAAATGATTTGAACAACTTCCATCCTTCCAGGGTAGCAATTAGTTCACCCCTAAGGACAATACGTAAGATTCCTAGTCCTGGTTTTCCCAGACATTTTTGTCTCTGGCTGCAAGCAGACCTATATGATAAAATCTTTAAGGCCTAAACCAACTGATTTAATTTTCAACCTATTTTTCAAAATTAGGTGGACTGAGATTAACCTCTTCCCTTCCAGAATTCTCTGTTAAAACCTATACTTTTAATCAGTTATAATAATACTATCAGACATACATGTATATCTCTTTTCTGTCCAGTAGGACCCACTGTTGATGCATTTTAGCAAAACAACTGTAGAAATCAATGTGATGGTCAAATGACATAAAATTATTTCCAAAACTACAGCTAGCTATGCTGGCATATGTTACACATGCACTGACTTACTCTCCCTGGCACAGATGACACTATCTCATATCATCACAAAAACAATGAATTTAAATAGTAAGGTACAGACTATTAAAAGGGTGCAGCCCTTAGTAGAAATTTGCATGCATCAAAATGCTGCTGTTTTATTACAAGACTGTGCTAAACCAAGTAAATGGTTTGAAATGAGGGTAATAGTAATTACCCCCCACCAACCAAATGAACGTGGAACTGTGATTTGTGATAGACCTAGTGACACTGGACTTGTACTGCTCAACTCTACTAAACAACCATTGTATTTTCCTCTTCTTAGGTTGTTGACACTGTCTGGGAACTCACAGTCCATACCAGTGACAATATCTAGAGGGATCATATGATTGCGACAACTCCATTCCTCTATTTCAGAATGATGACATCACCAATTTGATAGCAGATTGTGAGTTTTATTAGAAATTAGGTCACTTGTTATATGCAGTCACCCCTAAGTCTGCGTTAACCTGGAATATCATAGCCCTCTGCTGGGTTTCATGTGAGAGACACCCTGAGAAGTCTGTTCCAAATCATTAAGGACTTTTGTGCTGGAAACTAAATGAGACAAAACTTACATCTGTAGCATCTCCTTTGGACTCTTCTTGTATAGCTACATTTGAGAGAGAAAATGGAATTTGTAGTTTTCCTGACCTAGAAATACATGCTATGGACAATAGTTCCAGTATATTTGATAGCCTAGGACATGTGGTAAGATATATAGGAGGATGTAAATCCATAAGTAGTGTTAAAGTAATTCAATGAGTAAAAATGATTGTTAACATGATAAGCGTTGACATAACCAAAAAGTATCCACAATGTAAGACTACTGGTCTATGGCCAATTAATTCTCTGCACTTTAAGTACAAATGTTATAGATACAAAGTAAATAAACATGATGTTTCAGGTGTATTGGATACTGTACTAGGTGCAGCAGGAACTGGAAATGGACTGTTGAACAATGTAGATATAGACACCTTGCATAGTAAATTAAGCCAAAGAGGTCATAATATGAAAATGGAATTTAAACGTTTAGCTGATCATAACCCTGAACTTAGATGGAGGATGGTAGATAGTATCCTGACACAAACAATAATGCAGAGGTGGATTAATCACAGCACAATGTAGATAGAACAGGTCATAGAAAATCTCACCAAACAGATGAACCAAATCTTTTGCATTATGGCCCAGTTGGGTGTTAATCAGCAGTAGCTGCAATCCATTCAGGTATGGGGAGAAAAAAACGCTTCTCACTGGCAAGAAGAATTGTGGCTGACTAACTAGCTAAAACCTGTAGATTTTACATGTGAGGGCATATTTTGAAACAATAGTATTTGTCTGTCTTTCCAGTTTTCAGTGGTGAATAAAATAAGTTTACCCATTCCTATCTTTGACATTGGAATTTGATGACAACTGGAGGATACAGCACATTGAAACCACTCTAATTGACTTAAATGATATATCTATTGAGTTTTCTAGCTCTCAAGAGTGGCTCCAAGGTTGGATATGTATGATGATGAGCAGAAAACCTTACCCATGCCTTCAGTAATCCAAACCACCCATCAGGTCAAGCAGGTCTCTGGCCCCCATTACAAGCAGCGGAAATTTCAAATTTCTCTCTTGAGCACAAACACTGTCCTGCAACTAAAGAGACTAAACACTAATCTAGGTGCTTAACATCCAAGTGTCTAGACAGTAAAATACTCCACTAACTTAAACAAATGTTAGTGAGTGTATTTGTACATTCTGCTGTATAGTTCCTTAATCAAACCACTGTACTGATGAGTACATCACCAGGAAGAAACAGCTGCATAATACTCTCCAGTTAGTGTCCCTCCCATCTAAAGTCTATTTTCTTTTTAGAAACACTTAAATCTAAAAAATAGCATTTCATTAACTCTCCTGTTTCATCTGTAACTAACCCCAGCTTTAATTTTATATCCTTTTAAGAATTTCAGGGTAAGATTCAAAAACACTTCCCAAAAATTAGAGTCAGACTAACAATAACTATAAAATAACTCAGACATTTAAAGGTTAATTGAATCTGATTTCTACTTATCCTGACTAAAATTCAAGATCTCAGCTTACACATCATCTCATTTGGAACAGCACTTTCTCTGCCTCAGGTATAGCGCCACTCCATTCCCCCCCTCGCTATGATCAGGCTCACTTCACTCCTCTCACACCCCCATTCCCACCCAC
This sequence comes from Protopterus annectens, assembly GCF_019279795.1. NCBI lineage: Eukaryota > Metazoa > Chordata > Ceratodontiformes > Protopteridae > Protopterus > Protopterus annectens. The sequence continues at coordinate 1,224,461,234 of NC_056726.1, read as the reverse complement.
CCACTCTCTATATTATTTCCTTTATACTTCTTCACCATTTCCCTCCTATAATCAAACTCCTCCCCTTCAAACTCCTCCCCTTCCTGTTTCCTAACTCTCTCTCTCTCCTTCACTTAGGTTCTACCACATCTTCATCTATCGCACCACAGTCCTTCAACTAACTACACATAATCTAGCTTACCCATACTTCCTCTAACTTTAACCTTCTTCCTGGTCCATACCACCTTTTATTATATCTTTTTTCTCCCAGTAATCACTATGCATTCACTACTCCTCTCCACTGCAATGCTGCTATCACTATGTCTCCTCCATGCTCTAACATCCTCACCAACAGTATTAACCCCTTATCATTATACCCTAACCATACACAGAACTATAACTTCTCCTATACCCAACAACCAATAGTCATATCTGCATCAATCCTCCCCATGAATGTACAACTCCCCAAAATAAAAATCCCCCTCCCATTCCATAATATCTACAAATAAATCAAAAATACACTAAATACTACCTAATAACTATCAAACCTAACTACTATCCTATTTTACTACTCCCATCAGGTGATATCCACCCTAACCTAGGACCCAGTCCTAACCCTACCACTCCTCACAATACCTCATCAACTACAAGTAATTTACAAAAAAAAAAAAAAAAAAAAAAATCTCCTTTTACTCTATAAACACTCAAAGCATACTTAGTAAAGTTATCCAATTTCATGCTTGGATATCTGCTCAAAACCCAGACATTATTGCCCTTACAAAACATGGCTTAAACAACAAAACCTAGATAAGGACATACTCCCTCCTGGATATAATATAATATGCCTTGATCACCCTAATAAAAAAGGAGGAGGGATTGCAATTGTATACTCCAACAACATCACTTTTACATACCCAAAGCTGTCTATACCTTCCTTTTCTCCCGCAGAATTACTGGTAACAAACCTTAAGCTCAATGACTGTACCACTATTACTGTCGTATTTATCTACATTCCACCAGGGGGCAATATTCCCTTATTGGAAAGCATTCTCTCCAACCTCTCCCAAAACATCCCTAATGAAATCATCTTCCTTGGGGACATGAACATAAATTGGGAAACACCTACCAGTCCTAACTCAACATAACATATAAATCTATATGGCTTTTCACAACTTATCTCCCAGCCTACTCATACCAATAACACTCATTCTACCAGTACACTCATTGACTGGATTCTTGTCTCAAATCCCTCTAAATACCATAGCCCTGAAACACTCTCTGACTCCCTGAGTGACCACTCTCCAATAAAGGTACTTAGACATACCTCCCACTTATCTAAACCACATAGATACATGACCTGTAGTAAATTATCCAAATTCAACCCAGAAACTTTTAATAATCTCTTACTCAGAATAAAGTGGAACTTCATCACCCAGCTTCCACTTGATGAAGCAGTTCAAGCTTTTAACTCAACCTTCCTAAATATCTTAAACTCACTAGCTCCATTACAGAAAGTAAGGATACAAGATACTATATCCCCTTGGCTATCTAAGAATATTCACACTCTCATGACAGCCGGAGACTGAGCCTGGAAAACTTGGACCCAAACTAAACTACCTGCAGATATGCAAAAGTATAAAGAACTGAGAAATAAGACAAAAAAAGTATCGATAAAGATAAAAAAGACTTTTACTGTAACCCTCCAGCTGCCCTAAAATTAGATCCGAAAAAATTCTGGAATGCCATAAACCAAATACTTCATCCTGGTAATCCTACTTCACCTAATCCATCTCCTGACAAATCTCCCAAAGAAACTGGTAACTCCTTCAATGCCTTTTTCATTCAGTCAATAGGGAAACTTTTCAATCCTAATCTAAAATACTCCAGTAAAAATGTTTCAAATTGCTTGGAACCTCCACCCACAGCCAACTCTGCAAACTCTTTTTTCCTTAAAGCAGCCCCTACTGCTTAAATCAAAACCCTTCTTTCCAAACTAAAACCATGCTCTGTTTCTGTTGATAGTATCCCATCTTACTTTCTTCAGATAGCTGCTCCCTCTATTGCTTTGCCAGTATCTATTTTTATCAACCGTTCCATCTCTGAAGCTAAAGTACCTGCTATCTGGAAACAATTCTACACCATACCTATTCACAAAGGTGGCAATTCCAAAGAACTCTTAAACTTCAGACCAATAGCTATCCTCTCCCCTCAGTCTAAAGTCTTAGAAAAATGTATACATACACAAGTAATGCCATGTCTTATACAGGGCATACTCCTCATTCTCACTCAGCACGGTTTCTGACCCAAACATAGTACCACTACAGCTCTACTTTCCTTTCTCAGCACCATTTCTATAGCTTGAGATAATCATAAACTTATCTCATGCTTATTCCTTGACCTCCCAAAAGCCTTTGACACTGTCTCACATTGTCTGCTACTGAATAAACTCTCTGATCTCAACTTCTCTACTACAACAATAGCACGGTTCTCCAACTATCTCACTGACCGACAGCAATCAGTAAGATGGCACTCCTCACTATCATCTCCCCTTCCAGTGAAAATGGGTGTTCCCAAGGATCCATCCTTGGACCACTACTTTTCAATATCTTCACCAACTCACTCTACCCCTCATGACCACAATCCTCATTAGTCCAATATGCAGATGACTCCACAATTATCACCATTGCTAACTCACCCTCTGAACTTCTAACAGCTACCCAGTCTTCTTTCAACTCTGTTGAAACCTGGCCCACCAATAATCATCTCATCCTTAATCTCAAAAAAAAAAAAAACAAACTCTTACTCTTTCTCCCCAAAACTGTTACTCATATCAAATCTACTTTTCAAATAAAATCACTAAATCACACTCTCATAGTACTAAACGCCTTGGTGCAACCATTGATGATCAGCTAAAATTCGACCTCTATATAAATAACTGTATCAGGAAAACCCATCAAAAACTAGAACTTCTCTACAGAAATAAAAAATTCCTAACCCCTGACATCACCCATGCTTATCTTTTGCCATTCCTAACATACTGCTCCCAAGTACCCATAAATCTTAACTCCACCTTACTTAGCAAACTCAAATCAACCTTTCACAAAATAGCCAGATTTGCTGCACAACAAACCTACAAATCTCATCACTGTATCTTCCTCCAACATCTAAACTGGCTCAAACTACCACATCTCCTACTCCTCTCTCAACTCCAAATTATACACTCCATTATTTATTCACCATCCTACTGTCCAGCACTAAGCACCATAATCTCCCACTATGTCCCATCCAGATTACTCAGGAACTCCATCCAAGACCTTTTACAAATCTACAAGCCCAAGTCCAAAACAGGAGCCATTACATACAGCTACCATCCCTCTACTGCTTGGAACAAACTCCCACAAGAAGTTAGATCACTTTCACATCCTAAAGTATTCAAACTAGCCACTAAAGAGTACTTAAAAGGTCACTGGATTTGTACCTTTTCTCAGCCTCCTTGAATATACCTTCACTATATAACAAACCTAACTTCCTCTGCCTTACCATCATTTGTTCTCTATACCAAAACATTTACAACTTAAACTAGTCTACGTCATCATTTTTTACCTAACACTATCTCCTTTCCTTCTGCTGCAGTATTCTTCGTAACATTTTTATAGATAATTCTAACTGCATATATATATTGTAGTTGTTCTACAAGTTTTATTATGAATGATTATAATGTTAACTGTGTTTGTAATGGTTATATTTTTTGTAACTATGTTTTGGAGATTTTCTCCCTGGGCCTCTGCTGAAAAAGGGCTTTTGCTCAGTCAGACAATCCCAGTTAACAAATGTAAAATAAAATAAGTAAAATAATAAAAATTTGTCATCGTTATATAGTGAATGGCACTGATATTTACCAACTCAGTGACACCACTGTTTGTGTGATATCTTCTTGCAAGCTAGCATGGAGTGAGGGTGTCATCACTAATGGTGGATCGCAATCTAAAAGTAACATCCATGCAATCATTGATTTTTCACTAGAGAACAAATCCAATTGACTAGGTGGATGGGAATCACTTTCAATGCTAGTGTAGGACCCCTGCACATGTTTAAAAGGCCATCCCTAGTTCATCCTAACTTCCAACAGGCTAAATTGGAAGGACAAATGATGTTGCAACTATTAAATAAGATGTTATATGATGCACATCAGACTGATCAAAATGCTTAAGGACAAAGGTACCATTGTTAAAAGTGAACATGAAGTTGAAGAAATAACTGCTTCACATTGGTATGATACTTTCATGTGGTCACCCAGGGCATCAGCCTGGTTTAACTTGCTTTTGCATGCATTACTGCTGATTACCATTAGTCCTGTTCTGTTTTGTGTGCTATCATGTTGCTTCTATTACAAAATGCTAAAAAGGTATAAATGAATGCTTGGTATCCTGAAAATTATTAGAAGCGTGCAGTGTAATTTGCTAGATACAAGAGGTGGCTTACGAAGGATCCATGCAACTTGCCCAAATTATTAGGTGCCCAAACCACCTCACTCCTGTGAACAATAAATAACAGTAGCTGTATTAAAGATCTGAATAGTGCAAATAGCTTTTGAGTAATTGTAATGTGCTAGAAATATACTGTAAAAGCGAAGCTTGCTTACTGAACTTAAGTGCATAAGACACTTACCAGCTCGAAGAGTCAAATAAGGGGATCTATCACAATTCTGTGGTCAGCTAAGGGGCTAATGGTTCTTTTTAAAGAGGAAGTATGCAGAAGTACTGAAAGTAAAAAACAGATGATATAAGCCTTGTTTACAGCTCATGACCCTTCTGAACTTGTTGTTTATACAAGACTATAAATGCTGGAAAGCCAGTAGTTAGTTGAACTTTTGCTCAGCATGGATTTTTTGGCATGTTTTGTTTGGATGCTAGTGCCTGCATTGCTTTTGATTTGAACAGATAGTCACACTTGTTAGAATTTGAAGTCCCTCTATCAGTGGACCATGGAGATCATTTTGATGCTTGTAAGTAAAAGATAATTTTAAGTAAATTCCTTAAACTTGTGCCTTGGTGTCTTGTGTAATCTCTTCTCAATTGTATTAACCTCAGAATAAAGATAACAGGCCATAACACGTCTTCACCATAGTGTCTGTTTATCTCAGAGCCTTCTTTGACCACTGCTTGCAGCTGATGGCCACCAGTGGTTTATGCTGTGAGCCAGCTATTTCACTGGGGATGATTTTGCGATCTTTAATTCTACCCCAGTGGCCTTTCCTTACTATAAGGAAGTCTGAGTTGCATTTTGACCACTCTTAAATGTGATCTTGTTACTGTCTGTCTTGGTGAACCATGTCCTGTTCACCATCAAGCCATTTGCCAGAAAGAAGTCTCCAATACCTGTTCCTTCTTTATTTACAACTCATGTGAACCCAGGCAGTCCTCATCTCCTATCCTGTCTGTGCCAAAATGAGCATTCAAGTCCCCAGTTATCAGCACCAACTCATTTTGTCCAATGGTCATGCAACTACTGCATGAACGCACTCATTTCCTTACCATCACAACCCTGCTGTGGGGTATAGGCTGAGATTATGAATACTGCCATATCTTTATACTAGTCACTGATTGCTTGAGTCTATCACTAATTCTGATGACATTCCTCACTGCCTTCTATAATCCTCACACCATTCCTAGCCTGTTCTCCCCATAAGTAGTACAGTCTAGATCCTAAGCCAAGTGACTTTGTTGCACTGATGTTTCACCTTGTGTCTTGCATATATAGGCTGTCCAGCCTCCTCTTGACCATTATGTTGTCCATTTCTTAGCTACATCCTGTCAGTGAACCTATATTCAACGTAGCAAGTATTTGGAGACTGATTGGTTTTACATCTAGTTTTTGCTCAGCAGAGCTATCTCAGGTAACCCAGGCAAGGCAGCTGGACACTAGCCAACAGCTTATTGACCTAGGGATGATGTACTTTATTTCAAGCAGGGATACATAAACTCCTTTCATCATTAGCACATGTCCCTGTTATAGGTCAGTAGGTTGGCTCCTCAATCTACTCAGGCAAATATCTATCCCCATTTTGGTGACATTAATCAACATGACCAAAACACCTAGAGCAATTTTACACCCTCAATGGGCTAGCCCTGACATGGTGCACAGTCTGTGATCTGTGTTCACTTATCTATAGGATACTGCACCTCACAGGTGATACCTAACCTAGTTTGCCTACAAATATCTACCACCAGTAGCCACTAAATGGAGACTGTGCTGCAGTCAACAATTCATTTGAATTGTGGGTGTTGGCATACCTCATAAATTCAACTGGGGAGACTGGGTTTGAACCCAGAGCCTTCCATCTTTAAGGTGGAAAAACCTAACATGTTTTTGGGAGGTGGGAGAAACCCCACACAGATATGGGGAGAATATGCAAAATCCACCATGGTGGCACAGTGGTGCAGCGGATAGTGCTATTGCCTCGCAGCAAGAGGTTCCCTGGTTTGATTCTTGGCTGGGGTGTCTTCTGTGCAAAGTCTGCATGTCCTCCCTGTGTTTGTGTAGGTTTCCTCTGGGTGCTCCAGTTTCCTTCCACATTCCAAAGATATGCAGTAGGTGGAATTGATACTCTAAATTGGCCACAGGTGTGAGACTGTGTGCAAGTGTGTGGTATGGAAAAACTACCACCGCAGGGCTAGTCACCTGACAGTGTAAACCTTGGCTCTAGATGATTGTCATTGTTAAAGTGACACCCAGACTCCATGTGCAAAAATGGGAAAAAGGGGTTGTGGATGGATGAATGGGCACAGGTAGTGACCAGAAGTAAGGACTGAACACTGTACATTGTGCCTGTGAGGCAAAGAACTTAATCATTAAGCCAGCCATGACTCCATGACTAGAGAACTTAGTATTAAATTTAAAAAAATGGAGGATGCTTTTAAGGGCTAAACGTTACATGCAATATATTTCAAGTAAACAGAAAATGTATTGCTGCTGTTTATTTTTGTCAACTTATTAAACTAAAAGGAAGCAGTAAGGTTGGTGATGAAAAATAAAAGCTGTGAGAAAGAGAGGAGAGCAAATTAAAATATTGGATTGAGCAGTCTGTTCCTGGTACCTGACAGTGAAACTACCTTATAGCCTGGGCAAAGTTGGTAGAATGGGTAATCTATGCCAGCCTTTCCCAGGTAGGTGTGTGTGAAAATTAAATCTCAGAGAATGTGTGTGTTAGCTGCTTGGGGCAGGGACACAAAGCACTGGTTTCACAGAGAGGGTGCTGGAGGACTTGGCTTGGACACGCTTGAGGACTTAACTCAACAGCTGTGCCAGTGGGGAGCCTAAGTGGGGACCTGGGGAGAGACACAAACAGAAACCCAGATCCTGGGCTGACTGTGATCCCTGTTTGCTCTTAAGGGCAATTGTGCTTGATGCAGGGAGGTCTGCATCTGGAAACATGTAGTATATCCATTTGTATTCCAAGTGAACATCCTTCTCCAGGGTCAATGGTGAGGATCCAGACTCCTGGATTACTGGCCCAGAGTGAGGCCATCACAGTAGCTTCAAATTAATCTTCCATTATAGATAAGGGCAGCCAGTGCACCTTTCCATATTGTAGGGATAATATGATATAATTCTACTGAATCGATTGATTTATGAGTATTCCAACAAGACTGGCTATAGCATGTGCAGAATGTTTTGCATGTTCTGGAAGTAGTTGGTCATAAACTAGCCAGGAAGTTAGATTCCTAGGTTTATAGGTGTATACTAGTGTAACAATCACTAGGCCCCTTATTAGCCTAGCCATGCAACCCAAATGTGACCCACAAATTTGACTTATATAGGGAGTGTTTTACTGACTGTCTCTGTCCATCAAAGACACAGGCACTAGACCAGGAGTGAATTTCTGATTAACCATCCATTGGTCCAAGTTGCCCTTAAATAGGGTTAGAGAGGAACTCTGCTTCACATAGACGAGGAGCCTGTTCCAGAGAATGGGTATTCCCTGATATACATATCTTGCTCTCCAACTTGTCCTATTTATGTCACAAGCAAAATGTAGGTATTTTGATCTAGTAGTTCTGATACTGTTTGTTTTGCAGGTGTGCAAAAGGTTCATCAAAACCGAGTCCAGGGATGCCTTGTATGCTAAGCAAATATCACCTCTCAGTAGTCTGTATGATACAAAGTAAAGCGTCTGTATGATACAAAGTAAAGCGTCTGTATAATACAAAGTAAAGCGTCTATGCTACAAAGTAAAGCGTCTGTATGATACAAAGTAAAGCGTCTGTATGATACAAAGTAAAGCGTCTGTATGATACAAAGTAAAGCGTCTGTATGATAAAAGTAAAGCGTCTGTATAATACAAAGTAAAGCATCTGTATGATACAAAGCAAAGCGTCTATGCTACAAAGTAAAGCGTCTGTATGATACAAAGTAAAGCGTCTATGCTACAAAGTAAAGCGTCTGTATGATACAAAGTAAAGCGTCTGTATGATGCAAAATAAAGCGTCTGTATGATACAAAGTAAAGCGTCTGTATGATACAAAGTAAAACGTCTGTATAATACAAAGTAAAGCGTCTGTATGATACAAAGTAAAGCGTCTGTATAATACAAAGTAAAGCATCTGTATGATACAAAGTAAAGCGTCTGTATGATACAAAGTAAAGCATCTGTATGATACAAAGTAAAGCGTCTGTATGATACAAAGTAAAGCGTCTGTATGATACAAAGTAAAGCGTCTGTATGATACAAAGTAAAGCGTCTGTATGATACAAAGTAAAGCGTCTGTATGATACAAAGTAAAGCATCTGTATGATACAAAGTAAAGCTTCTGTATGATACAAAGTAAAGCATCTGTATGATACAAAGTAAAGCGTCTGTATAATACAAAGTAAAGTGTCTGTATGATACAAAGTAAAGCGTCTGTATGATACAAAGTAAAGCGTCTGTATGATACAAAGTAAAGCATCTGTATGATACAAAGTAAAGCGTCTGTATGATACAAAGTAAAGCATCTGTATGATACAAAGTAAAGCATCTGTATGATACAAAGTAAAGCGTCTGTATGATACAAAGTAAAGCGTCTGTATGATACAAAGTAAAGCATCTGTATGATACAAAGTAAAGCGTCTGTATAATACAAAGTAAAGCGTCTGTATGATACAAAGTAAAGCGTCTGTATGATACAAAGTAAAGCGTCTGTATGATACAAAGTAAAGCGTCTGTATGATACAAAGTAAAGCGTCTGTATGATACAAAGTAAAGCGCCTGTATGATACAAAGTAAAGCGTCTGGATGATACAAAGTAAAGCATCTGTATGATACAAAGTAAAGCGTCTGTATGATACAAAGTAAAGCGTCTGTATGATACAAAGTAAAGCGTCTGTATGATACAAAGTAAAGCGTCTGTATGATACAAAGTAAAGCATCTGTATGATACAAAGTAAAGCGTCTGTATGATACAAAGTAAAGCGTCTGTATGATGCAAAGTAAAGCGTCTGTATGATACAAAGTAAAGCATCTGTATGATACAAAGTAAAGCGTCTGTATGATACAAAGTAAAGCGTCTGTATGATACAAAGTAAAGCGTCTGTATGATACAAAGTAAAGCGTCTGCATGATACAAAGTAAAGCATCTGTATGATACAAAGTAAAGCATCTGTATGATACAAAGTAAAGCGTCTGTATGATACAAAGTAAAGCGTCTGTATGATGCAAAGTAAAGCGTCTGTATGATACAAAGTAAAGCGTCTGTATGATACAAAGTAAAGCATCTGTATGATACAAAGTAAAGCGTCTGTATGATACAAAGTAAAGCGTCTGTATGATACAAAGTAAAGCGTCTGTATGATACAAAGTAAAGCATCTGTATGATACAAAGTAAAGCGTCTGTATGATACAAAGTAAAGCATCTGTATAATACAAAGTAAAGCGTCTGTATGATAAAAAGTAAAGCGTCTGTATGATACAAAGTAAAGCATCTGTATAATACAAAGTAAAGCGTCTGTATGATACAAAGTAAAGCGTCTGTATGATACAAAGTAAAGCGTCTGTATGATACAAAGTAAAGCATCTGTATGATACAAAGTAAAGCGTCTGTATGATACAAAGTAAAGCATCTGTATGATACAAAGTAAAGCGTCTGTATGATACAAAGTAAAGCATCTGTATGATACAAAGTAAAGCGTCTGTATGATACAAAGTAAAGCGTCTGTATGATACAAAGTAAAGCATCTGTATGATACAAAGTAAAGCGTCTGTATGATACAAAGTAAAGCATCTGTATGATACAAAGTAAAGCGTCTGTATGATACAAAGTAAAGCGTCTGTATGATACAAAGTAAAGCGTCTGTATGATACAAAGTAAAGCGTCTGTATGATACAAAGTAAAGCATCTGTATGATACAAAGTAAAGCGTCTGTATAATACAAAGTAAAGCGTCTGTATGATACAAAGTAAAGCGTCTGTATGATACAAAGTAAAGCATCTGTATGATACAAAGTAAAGCGTCTGTATAATACAAAGTAAAGCGTCTGTATGATACAAAGCAAAGCATCTGTATGATACAAAGTAAAGCATCTGTATGATAAAAAGTAAAGTTCAAGGGCTTTGAGGAAGTTGGGGTAGGTCATTTTGTTTACTCCCTGTATTCTTTTTGTAAGGAACCTTTGTGGATGTTCCAGTTGCTGCATGCATCTGGTCAAGTACATACGAAAGGGAACATTATACTCTATGATGAGTCTGATCAGGACTGAGTTCAGTGGTATAATGACCTCTCTGGACCCAGATGCCATGCTCTTACTTATGAGTTGAACCACATAGAAGGATTTTCTTACTATCTTGGACACATGTTGGTCGAACACTAGGTTACTATGTACATGACTTCCCATATCCTGACTAGTTTATCAACTTCTAGTGTTGTTTTATTCATGACGTAGTTAACTGAGGTGTCTGACTTCCCAAAGGTACAATAATGGATTTCTTGCCACTGAGTTTTATGCCATAGCTTTCCCACCAAGCATTTGTCTGTGTCAGACATTCCTTAAGGGTGTTTTCATCTTGAGGCAATTCAGTGGCTGCTCCCAGTTTGTACTCATTTGTTTACTTGGTAAGCCAGGGGCCTTTGACAGTGGCTTTGACCTCCGACCTTCTTATGACCTCATCGGCATAGCATAACAGGACCGTTTGGCTATACTTTAAAAACACAGGGTTTTTACACCCAACTGATGTCCATAATCTTAAACCTCCTGTAATGTCCATGACTTCTTACAAGGCTGAAATATGCACATCCCCAGCTAGTGGGCTTTGGCTTTATTGGCTTGAATGTATCCACAAAAATTAAAAAAGAAAAGTAAAAAGCCATAGATATTCAAAAGCCATATAGTTGAAGCACTTGATGTCCTTAAGGGGTCATTTGCATATATCCCATGAGCCTCTATTACAGGAGGTGTAAGATATTACAAAGTGAAAATTCTAACATTGGATAGATAGGTTTTCTTATAGTTTTTACTAATTGGTTTGTCTGTGTGACTTTTTTACTCTTTGGTCTGAATACATATAAGGACATATTTTGATACTTCAGAAGATATAAAGCAGTTTTACTGAAGTTTTAAACCTATGAATTGTCACTGTAATGAACTGGTATTTTTTAAGTCTTACTTATCACAGATATTTGATAGATGAGGAAAAAGTCATGCAAGAGGAACGTGCAGCTGAAGATGGACATGAACTTTGAAATTATTTGTGTGTGTGTGTGTGTGTGTGTGTGTGTGTGTGTGTGTGTGTGTGTGTGTGTGTGTGTGTGTGTGTGTGTGTGTGCATGTGTGTGTGTGTTTGTGAGTCCGCCATGTGTAGGGGTGCATCACAAACATTTCAAGCCAACATCCTGCCAGTGCCCACAATTCTCATATTTGGCACATAATCTCACTATACTACCTTTTCCTGCAAGGTATGATTCCTGATGATCACCTAGTTGGTAAATGCAAACTATTGAAATGTTACTAACCATAGTAATTTCTGCATCTATAGAGTGGCTTAGGTAGTGTCAAGTAATCATCCCCTGTTCTGTAATTTCACCCCTCCCTATTTTACTTTCCAGGTGAACCAGGCTACCAGTTGAAACCATGGCTAATGACACTGAGCCATAACCCCCAGGGAGCTGCTGAGGAGCAATTTAACACCACTCTGTCCCAGACAAGGATAGTAATAGAGCAAGTTTTTGGCCTGCTCAAAGTTTGATTCCCTTGCCTGGATGAGTTTGGAGGGGGCCCTTAGTATGAGCCTGCTGTTGCATTAAGGATGTTTACCACCTGCTGCATTTTGCACAAAACAATCATGCAAAAGTCTGGTATGCAACTGCTACAGCTAGTCATTGATGGTGGCAATTTAGCTCCCTCTATCTTTCTTCCAAACAGTGAAGATAGTGACAGTGCCCAGCTGATGCTAGTCACACAATAACCCCTCCAACAGGCTCCTGCATTTTACATGGCTACATAGGCAAAGGGGTGGTATCTGATCTGCAGTTATAGCCCATGACATTCACTACATAACTGAGACAAGTTACACAGATAGTACTGATGCATGCAGTGTCACTTGTGTGCTGTGATGTATGGTACATGGTCAACATGCACTATACAACACACATTTTTCATTATATCATAAATAACAGTTATTTTGACTGAAGTGTAGAAGAGCAGGAGTTATGAAAGATGTTTAGGGCTGGTACTGTGAGTGTTTCACCACAGTGCTAGCTACAGAGTTTGAATTTAACTGTTGAGAGAAAGTCAGCTGCTTGTCAATAATAAAATAGGTCAGATATGTCAATGCTGCTCCTTTTTTTTCTGTGTTTATTTTTGCTGTGATTGTCTGCTCACTCTTTTTCAGGGTATAAGGAATAACAGCAGCATTTGCACTGTCTGCAAAGTGACTTGTAGGTGAGTAAGCTTTGTGCTACTGATCATCAAAATTTAACTTCGCTTTGGAAGGTGTCATATACAGTGTCCTCAAAAGATATGATGGTCCTGGCAATTGTTAGCAAGTGCTAGTATCTGAACTTGATGCCAAGTTGCTGCAGTGATAAGAGCCACTGGATGCAGGGGAACTTCCTGATATTGACCTAATAGTGCAGCAGGATGTAGACTTTGGCTGAGTGGTTGTACCACGTGTTGTGTAAGACCAGCAAGGCCTGACTGCCTTCTGCTTGTGGGAATCCACATAAAAGCCTGCAGAAGTTTCTTCAGGAAAAAATATATGGCCTAATTATCCACCATGCATGTTGGCATCCCCTCAACCATGTCTAGTTGTGTCTACAATGTGTGTCTGGTAAGTCCTTATTAGGGTGCGCATGAAAGCTGACAAGAATGCCATGTGCACAACCATACTGCACATGAGGAGCATCATGGCAGTGTCCATGAGCTAAGCCATTCTCATGTACTAGTGAATTTTCTGACATATACACTGTAGCACTCTAACCATCTCTACCTAACTCTCAGTGGCAGTAACCTGGACCTGAACTATATCACAGCACATCCGTTCCTGGTCAGGCAAACAAGACCTTGTGCATCTCTGAAGCTAACTAGGAAATGTGTCTTCACCTGGCACCCATGACTACAGTTATGATAGTAGGTACTTGCTACCTCTGAAAAGATAGTGTCTTCATCAAGGGTGTGTATAAGAGATAACTGTTAAGATACATGGTATTTCCCCCTTATTGTAATGTTATTTTTCTTTATTATGGTGAGTGTGTGAGCCTGCGTCACTGCCTATGTTGTTATCCCCCTGCTGTGAGGTAGGGGGCCTGCCAGTACACTTTGTAACTGTGTGCCACTATCCTGAGGCTGTGTCATGAGAATGAGTTATAGCATCATTGATGACAGTCATTCTGCTGTAAACATAGCCTGCTGTAGTGCAGCACACCATACAACTGTTTCTGGTACTGATCCAGTGAAGAAATATGTCAAGATGTGGTTAATATGACCTGTGATAGAAATATATGATTTTTTTTTCTTAAAAGTATTATGTCCACACTTACTATGCGTGCAATGTCAGTAAAGTTTGACCTACACCTGATGTTGATGGAATACTTGATAAAAAAACATGTAAGAGTCATATGTACCTAGGTATCATGCGAGGTACATCAAGCCTGAAATTAGGGAAGCCACCTAAGCCCAAATCTTCTACAGTACCTGACTGCTGATGTTGTAGGTGTCTGAAACTACTGGTGTCAACAACACCTTGGATTATTCCTGCAGCATCCTCATCCAGATCAAAGTTATTGTCTATTATAGAAAGAAGGTGCTCCATATCCAGTGTTAAAGGCTGGAGTGTGGAAGTGCCACCACCAGTGGTGCTACTGGTGATTGCAATCTGCCTAGCCTTTGTCCTGGCACAGGCCCTAGGTCATAGCTCTTTTCTGACACTGTGCCAAGGTGTAATTCCTTCCCTGTACAGCATTTATGCCTGCCATTACTTGATTCTATGCCTTAGTTCTGTCTGTCTGTTTTGCATTGCCCACACACAAACACACACACACACACACACACACACACACACACACACACACACACACACACACACAAAACACACACACACCTTTTCCAAAAAGACGTTTCTCCTTGGGACAACAGTTGTCTCTCTTGTATGTTGTTCCCTCCTACTGCAATGCTTTTCCTTTGTTTTATTGTCCCATGCAAAAAAAGGATACATTATTTTGTCACCTGTGTATAATGTTGGAAAAACATTTCAAAACAAAGTTATGCTTCTTCGTAAAGAAAAATGAAAAACAGGCTATACCTCTTAACATTTCAGATTTTTTACTCATATTTTGGTCTGTTTCTCACAAAACTGTAGTTTTCTGGTGAATCAGTGAGGACTTAAGTCAGAAAATGGCAGACATTTGAGCTTCAAGCTTCATATCCTTCAGAAAACTTTGTGCTACTGCATATCTTGTTATTCTATCAACTTTCTAAGTTTGTAAGAGCAATATTTAAAAAGTGTCCCTATTTTGGGCCTTTGACCCCCCCCCCCCTCCTCCATTATTTGTGACTTCGTCTAGATTTCTATTCCTTAACGAAGGTAGTTGTAGTATTGCGGGCACACTTAACAAATGTCAGAGTCTGAGAAAGCGTGCAGGCTCCAACTCTAATTCAGCATGGTTTCCAGTGTGCTGAGCTGATGTTTAATCAACCTTAGCCCTTTCAGTCCGGCAGAGTTTGTGGTACCAGCAGTTTGTGGCAAATGCCAAAGGTGGTAAGGTTGACTGGAACAAGAGATACAACTTACAAACGAGAGGACTGGTGCATGGCCTAATCATCCAGGTACTACTCACGTTCCTAGCGAGGTTACTGATTTAAATTCAGTGAATTTTAGTGAGAATAAATGTCCTGTGAACACTGCTAGTGAAAATAGATCTTATGTCTGAAAACAAGATGTTAACCAAAGAAAGGGTATACAGCAGTCCAAGCCAAAGAGAAAGTGTGCAGTCTCCGACTCTATGTCAGCATGGGTTCCAATGTGCTGAGCTGATGTTTAATCAACCTTAGCCCTTTCAGTCCAGCAGAGTTTGTGGTACCAGCAGTTTGTGGCAAATGTCAAAGGTGGTTAGGTTGACTGGAATAAGAGATACGACTTACAAAAGCACTTTCTTTTACAAGTAGTTATTGCCATTGTCATACAAGATAAAATAAGGATATTATTCAAGTATATTTCACTTCATTGAATGAAGTTGGATGTATGTTAACTGGAACAGAAAGTCTTTTTGTATTTAATGGCACAGGAATGCTATGTCCGTTGGTGCACTTATTACTTGTCACTTCACTGCCTATTGTAACATGAGTACCTGATTTCTGAAGCTCTACCCATCATTTTCGGCTATCTGTGAAATCTTTCCTGGATCATTTTTGGGGACTTTGGTGTTTTTTGACTGTGGACGCCTTTACAAGTGGTGGAGTGACATTCGTTTTTCGCTAGAAGCCATATACGGACTTGGGATGTAAAACAAACACTTGGCGTATTTATTGGATCTGCATTTCATTTTGGTGGCTGTAACAAATTTGATAGAGGTTTGCATAATTTTTGTATTGCATATCATCTGATTTGTTGTTTGAAGGCTCTTGTTTAGGGTTAACATATGCAATAATTGTAAACAAGTCTTTGTGTTTTTGAGACTTCTGTCACTTGGGACAAATATCTAAGATTCATATAAGGTTTACAGGTTTACTTTAAACTTTTTGAACAGCCACAACATTTGGAAAATACTACAGTTTATAACATCTGCTCACCATTTTAATGAATGGGTCAACTATCGTCTTCTGACTTTTTGTTTTGAATGTACCTGATTTTTATGTCAAGTGTATTTTTACTTACAGTGATATAAGAATCTTATTTGCTGGCTGCAAGGGAGCCCGCAGGATTTTTTGCAGGGGGGTGCAAACCCAGAGCCCCGCCCATGCAGCTCCCCTACCCACACCGCCCCGCCCACACAGCCCCGCCCATGCAGCCATTCCAGTGTCCCATTACTTGGCTATTTCTCCCCATTTGCCATAGACACTGTTCAAATCTCTCAGTATGCATACTGTTTTATGCTTTACTTCTACAATGATTACAGATATTTGGATTTAATTTACAACTTTTATTTCAAATTTTATAGCACAAATACTGATAGACATTTACTAAACCTAAACAAAGCAATAGTCTTACAATGAAAACAGACTTAGCACTAAAACTTCTCTACCTTTGAAACCCACTTTCACTGAAACAGCATTGAAACCCACATTCAAAGGAAATGCATCTGGCCAGTGGCAGGGTAAGTTTACCTTTGGGCTGTTTTCAAATCATTGGCTCCTTGTACACATTTTTATAACCATGAAAAACTTCTTTGATTTACCTTCCTGATTGTATTAATTATACTATATACTAATTTAATTGTATCCCTTGTATAATACAGCGCCACTTGTTAGAGTGTTTTAAATTTATAGTTCTGAACATTTTTCCTTTAAGCAATGAAACAAATCATATGAACCAATAATGACAAACTGCCCAATTCAGAACATTTCAACCATAAAGGGCCACTCAAACTTCTGTCATACAATCCACCAATATCAGTCAATTTGCAGAATCCCTGCAGAAGTAAAAGTCATCTGAATAATTCCACTTTAAAGAGATCTGAAACCAATGAAGAGGTTGTTGCTAGAAAACAACTTTATATATCAGTGTTTCATTTACAAATTCAGTGCCTGTTGCCCTTGAAGAATAAATTGCCTATGTTACATTAAAAGAAATGGTAAGCTGGTATATTGCAATAGGGAATGGGTGGCAAGCTGAAAAACAGGTTCATAGTTATTAGGTGTCTCATCCAAAGGACGACATACTAAGGACTGCAGTACCATACCACCTTAAAATACAAATGTACATGCTGTAGGAATAGAACCTACAGCCCTTTGCATCAAGATGCATGTATGCTACCTGCTGTGCTAACATTGCTTTAAAATTCTATACCACAATAATGATACCATTTGCTAAACAAAACAGTTGCACATTTTAAGTAGACTTACACACACACACACACACACACACACACACACACACATACACACACCTCAACTTCTTAATGCAAGAAATCTGGACAAAGCCTAAAATAAACAGGGACAGATTATAAATATTGCTTTCATGAACTTATAAAATTGCTAGAATAACAGGATTTGTGTTGGTATACATTTTGATATGATTTCTAAAACTATTTAGCAACTTCAATCCTTTTTAGGAGGAATATGGGGCAAAAATCTGGACATTCTTCAAAAACCTGGACAGCTGAGGGGTATGCTACCTCCTTTTATACACACACACACACACACACACACACACACACACACACACACACACACACACACACACGCCCCAAACATGGACACATTTAGAAAGCTGCTAGAATAACAGAATTTGTGTTAGAATATACTTTCTGAAGGATATCAAGTCTGAAACTCAAATGCATGTCATTTATTTAGTAACTTTTATCCTTAGCTCATCCCAGTGATTTGTCAAACAGAATTTTTACGAGGAACAGACCAAAAATATAATGCAAAAATCTGGACATTCTGTGAAAATCTGTACAGTTGAGAGGTAATGACTTCAACCCCCTACTTCCTTAGAAAGTGGATAGAACAACATGTTTTGCATTAGTATGCATTTTCTGAAAGATATTAAGTCTAAAGCTCAAATGTCTGCCATTATTTTCTGAGCTCAGTCCTCAATGATTTGCCAGAAAAACACAATTTTATGAGAAAGAAATCGAAAATATGAGGCAAAAATATGGATAATTGCACGGTATGACCCCCCCCCCCCCACATTCACACTCCTACCTCCCCTCTTTCTCTGTCACCACAGTCAGTAACATTCTCATAGGGCTCTTATACCTGAAATCACCAAACAATGTTTCTTATCAGGGCAAACTCTACATTAACATTTAAAGAGTGGATTCGCAGTTCCGATGCCAGTGTGACCCCTGATCAGTCCGGTCTTGATAACACTGATGGTATTGCCACCAGGGAGAGTGTCAAAGGCAGCAGTTCCAGGGCCAAACTTGCTGTCAGCAAGAAAATGGGACCTGAAAGGATCCTGTTGAAGAAAGTCTAGGACCACTAACAGAAATAGCTGGAAGCTAACTCACTAGACTCACCTTGATGCTAGCATGGGAGGAAGCCTGAGACCACATGCATAATGCATACATACAGACACACATACCCACCATACCTCTCAATCTCTTAACACAAGAAATCTGGACAAAGCCAGTTGTGATGTTGGAGACAAAGGCCCAAAACTACGGACACATTTAGAAAATTGCTAGAAAAACAGGATTTGTGTTAGAATGCATTTTCTGAATTATATGAAGTCTGAAACTGAAATGCATGTCATTATTTAGTAACTTTAATCCTTAGTTCAACCCAGTGATTTGTCAAAAAACAAAACAAAACTTTTATGAGGAACAGACCAAAAATATAAGGCTAAAATCTGGACATTCTGTGAAAATCTGTACCATTGAGAGGTATGACACATACATCGCCCTACTTCCTTGGAAAGTGGACAGAACAACAAGTTTTGCATTAGTATACATTTTCTGAAGGATATGAAGTCTAAAGCTCAGATGTCTGCTATTATTTTCTGACTTCAGTCCTCAATGATTTGCCAGTAAAACACAATTTTATGAGAAACAAATAAATGAAAATATGAGGCAAAAATCTGGATAATTGTGAGGAATGACCCCCCCCCCTACACACACTCCCACCTCCCTCTTACTTACAAACAAAGACACACACACATGGCTGAACAAAGGTCCTTTCGGCTTGTTCAGTTCTCTTGAAATGTTATTTTGGTTCTGAAAGAAATCAGATTTGACAAGGGCAGAGGCATACAAATCACAAATTTGATCAGGTGGACAAGGATGAATTTAAGATGGCCACCTTGTAGTCAGAGAAATGGATACGATAGTGACTTGGAGGTAGATAATCTGTTCCCAAGATATACATCAGGGATCGCTACTGCCCTACCTACTGTATGTGTTTCAGCTATTCTTCCTGTTTATAAGAACCTGCCACCAGTGCCCTTCTGGGCTCTGGCATCTTACTACATAGGCTCATAGTCATATACTAGGCTAACGACCACCAGGGTCTTTATAAGTCTAGCTGTGCAATCCAACCCAGTTGTGCCCCTATATAACATGGGTGTTTATTAGGAGGGGTATGCTAGTTAGGAAGTTTCTCCATTTCCCGTTCATTGGTCAAGGTTAGACTTAAATAGGGTTAGGGATGGGCTCCGCATCACATGGAATGGGATCATTTCCTGCATCCTTGTGGCCTGTAAGAAAAAACTGGTAACAGCTGCAAATCACATGTTGTAGTGGCTTCTTTATAATTATCTAATTTTGTCTCTATGACTACTGCTAATTGCACTGCCTAGCCTTGAACTCTTTAGTCTCAGGGCCTAATAGCAATGATTTTGCCGGAAGGCTGACACAGTTTGAGATGGGGTCTGTCTCATTGTACTGCTCCATGGATTCTCCTGCCCATTCCCTATTCCCATTCCCATTCCATGTGGTGGACAGACAGACAAGTATCCACCCACTGTCAGCTTCTGTAATTATCTTGCTACCTTGAAATGATGGTTTGCATAAACTTTTCTAGTCATTAGCTTTAAATATTAAAGAAATCTGAATACTAATTTAACAGGAAGAATGAATACCCACTAAGCCCAGAAAAAAGTTCCATCAACAAAATGCTCGCAAAATTGTTCGAATGAGGTTGCATCACATCAAAAATACACTTTTCAAAAAGTATTCTCTTACATATTTTTTGTATGTTACAAAGAAATTGTATGAAATTAACTTTCAAAATAAGGGGGAGGGAAAGCAGACAACAAGTGATATGCCAAGCCAAGCAAGTCCAGCACTGAATTCATTATCATCAAATATTAAAATGCACTACAATATTCATCAGAATTCCAGAAAATGCAGCACTATATTTTTCATTATTATTATTCTCAAATGCCTTAGGCTTAATGATATCTACCCAGTTAACAAAATGAAATAAAAGAAATACTTAGGTTTAAAAAAAACTGTCATGCTGCCTCACTGCTCATAGAAACAGATGGTTTTAGAGCGTGTGATTTGATACATTATACTATGGAAGCTGTTATAAAAATGTTCCAGCTGTTATACCTCTGTCCTACCTTGTACCTAATTAGTGCAAATAGAAAGTAATAGTCAATTAAACCCCTTTGTACAGGCAGCAAGAGAAAAATAACCCATCAAATTGCACTTTAAAAAATAAACATTACCCCATGCCACTTTACTGCTCTTCACTTAACTTCAAAACAAGTTAGAAACTCAGGACAGGTATCAGTCAATTCGATTCTTATATATGATCAGTTCACACATTACTGTTAAATATAGTTAAAATATAGTAATGATGAATCGCTGGCTAAAATGAAATCCATAAGCTAGCATATTTTTATCCACAATGGAGAACAAGTGTGTAACTTCCAAGTGTTAAATTACGTGCTTACCTTCAAAATGTCCCAACTTCAGCCAACTTGTGGATCACAGCAGAATCAAAGTTATATACACACATGGGTAAAGTTTGCTAAGATAATCAACCAGTAACTGTATTAATGAGAAACTACTCATCTCCAGCACCACAAAAAGAGAAATAGAATTATCTTGGTGTACAATAAGTATGGATCACCTGGAATGTCATAGGTGATCCTTGGGGCAAAGCTTACAAATAAAAGGAATAAAAATATCCCCATTAATTAAACACACTGAGCAGACCTAATATCTTCCCTACCTCTCCCTCAATGGCATACATGTCATATAATACATTCCTGTCAGAATCACATAATCAAGAAGGCACTTTAAACTATAAAGGATACCAAAAGCTTAGACTATCTAAATATTCAATTTGTAGAAAATTTTGACTGATCTAAGCAGAAAATATACTACAGCTAAGAACCACGCAAATAAAAATAAACATTTTCAGACATTGTCCCTATTTCTGTCCAACTTACTCATACCTTCCCACTTCCAGTAGTGTTTTCTGAAGAAGTAAAAAAAAATCTAACCATGTTTTTTAATCGCAGGGCTCATCTTCATTCGGGATCCCTTAAAAAATAAAGATTGCAGTGCCTTCTTTGGAGCACTTCAGACTTCATCCTCATGTCTTGCACTCGCGCACATACACACACAACTTCCCATGAATGAACTGAACACTCATTGGCAATAAAGCCGCTCTGCTGAATTTAAAATTGCGTGGGCGACTGGACCGGAAGAACGGTGATGGTACATGCCGTTCTTACAGACGAAGGCCCTTAAAAAAAAAAACTTTTTTTTTAATTAAATGTGACAGTCCCAAAAGTGCTGCCCGCCTATGCCCCTCCCCCCAGCTACGTCACTGGCACAGACAAAGAAGTCGAAAACAGTTTTTTTTGTTTTTTTTAAAGAAAATTAATCTCCCGCCGGCTATCCAGTTCCAGAGGGGTGCAAGTGCACCCCCTTGCACCTGCCTGCGGGCGCCTTTGGCTGGATGCTTTTTAACACGTGATCATTTATAACTACAGTGACCAATCTTTGGTGTTATCCTAGTTGACTTTTATTTATCATATTTTTGGTGGGATTATATTGCTGAATAATAGCTGTAGGTTTTTGGGGTTATTGGTTGACATTAGGTACTTCACCCCTACATCATGATATCACCATCTCAACCCTCACACACTCAACTCCTACTATATACCATTTGCATCACTTCCCTCACTCTGCTAGCTACCATTACCAGATACCAAACACCACTTACCTACACACTATTCATTCCTTACAATGGAACATCCCCCAATACTCCAAACTCCATACCATATTTACAGCTAACCCCATACAACTATCAAACCACCATAATTCACCACCTCAAACACAAGCTATGCCCATCAAATAGCCAATCCCACACCACTCTTAATTACACAAAACTTGTCTACAAACTAGCCAAATTTTATGTACACCTAAAAACAGCACTAGTAGGCTGCGGTGACATATACCCCAACCCAGGCCCACTCAGTACAGATAGACCAATCCCAGGCCTAAATACAACCCTACTCCAAAGGCCCACAAACTCACTCCTCATCATAAATCTAAACACTAGAAGCATCTTAAATAAGGTCCAAGACCTTCATGCCTTAATCTCCTTTTACCATCCAGATATTGTCATTCTGACAGAGACCTGGCTTAAGCCCCTAATTCATGATAATGAAATCACAGCACCAGGCTACAATATAATCAGAAATGACAGAGTAGGAAAAAGGGGTGGAGGAGTAGCAATACTATATAAAACTCACCTTATCTTAGAAAAACTAGACATAACAACCCCAGACTTAGATAACAGTGAACTCATCCTCACTAAACTGAAACTTAACCCACATAAACACATCAACATTATAGAATTCTACATCCCCCCAGGGAACAATATTACCATCACAGAAAAACTACTAGAATGGATGACCAACACCCTTCCCCAAGAAAACATCCTATTAGGCGACCTTAATACTGACTGGGGTAACTGCTCCAGTCTAAACCCTATCTCCCATATCAACCTACATGGAGTAACCCAACTAATAACTTTCCTCACCAGAACAGACAAAAGAACCAAACATCAATCTATACTAGACTGGATACTAGTATCTCGTCCTTCCCATATATCTTATTCTGGCTGCCTGCCAGATGCCCTCAGCGACCACCTAGCTACATTTCTAATAAGAAGCAAAACTCCCCAACTGACCTAAGAAACTGTCAGGGAATGTAGGAATAGAAAAAACTTCAACCAACTCAACTTCAGTATTGACCTAAAACTATGTAACTGGACCCCCCTAAAAACATTGGACCTTGATGAAGCAGTACCATACTTCAATTCTACCTTCATTAACATACTTAATCACCATGCCACTCCTAGAACTACAAGAATCAGAACTAAACATGCACCTTAGCTAACTTTAAATACTAAAACATTACTCCGAGATAGGAGCAAAGCATGGACAAACTATCATAAAAGCAAATCCCAAATAGACAAACAAACATATCGCCAATTACGTAACAAAGTCAACTTATTAAAATAGACAAAATTTCCTACTACCAAAATATGCAGAATAAATATATTAACAACCCAAAAAAGTTCTGGGCTGCTGTCAACACTGTACTGTAACCAGGGAAAACAACCACCCCACCCCCAAAATAATGAACAACCATGACAACATCCCCACTCAGCTCAACAAATTCTTCACAGAAACTATCCAAAACCTAGCCAACAACCAACTAAGTGTCAACAACCCATCCCCAACTAAAACACTCTCTTCACCCAAAACAAATCTCAGTTACCCATCTTCACCTTCAACCCAGTGCCAACCAAAATCATACAAAAATTACTCCTAAAACTTAGGCCAGCCTCTACAGCCGCAGATAATATACCTTCCGAATATCTGCAACTAGCAGCTGAAGCAATAGCCTATCCTGTCTCCATATTAATAAACAAATCTATCTCAGAGTGCAAAGTACCTCATCTTTGGAAAATATCACATATTACACCACTTCACCAAGGGAGTATCTCTGTAGAACTTAGTAACTATCGGCCCATAGCTATACTATCCCCCCTATCAAAACGTTTAGAGAAAATTGTCCACATGCAACTGATGAAATACCTCTTAGAAAACAAATTACTATCCACTCAGCAATATGGTTTCAGACCCTTTCATAGCACCACCACTGCACTTACATCATTCACTAATACCGTCAATAACCACAGAAACAATGGACTGCTAGTATCTGCAACTCTCTTAGACTTATCTAAAGCCTTTGACATGGTCAACCATGAAAAACTGCCTCATACACTAACCACCCTAAATCTCAGCATCTCTACTATTTCTTGGTTTAAGAGCTACCTAGATGGTAGGCAACAAGCTATAAAATGGCAAAATCAGCTCTCTCCCTTACTGCCTGTCTCCCTAGGGGTACTCCAAGGCTCCATCCTGGGTCCTCTACTCTTCACCCTATTTACTAATCAACTACCATCCACCATACCCAAAGCCTCAATAGCCCAATATGCAGATGATACCACCATTATCTGTGCAGCCAACTCCCTTGACCACCTCCTCTCCCTAACACAAGAAGTTTTTTTCCCTGGCAGAAAAATGGATCACTAACCAAAACCTCATTCTAAACCCAGCCAAAACTAAATTACACCTCTTCAGCCCTCACAGATCTCCATCCTCTTCATCTAACTTTTCAATCTCCTCTCATAACAACACCACCATCACACCCAGCAGTCATGCCAAACTGCTAGGCCTCAAAATTGGCAATAGCCTTAAATTTGACATTCATATCTCCCAGACCATAAAAAGAGTCCACAGAAAAATGGGCCTACTCTATCGCAACAAACAGTTTCTCACCAGTCACTCTAAGGTTACCACAGCCAGGACACACCTCCTATCGACCCTACTTTACGTCTCCCTCGTGCTTACCAGTCTCCGAAAAACTGAGCTCAACAAACTAGATAGCTGCTACAATAAAATAGCCAGATTTGCCACATTATCACCTTCTAGAACCCACCATTGTGAAAGCCTCAAAAAACTCAACTGGCTAGAACTCCTCCTGACCCTTCAAGTCAACCAACTAGCACTTGCTCACAAAGGACTACATCATCCAGGCAACACACCAGACCTGCAGCAACTACTCCAGCCTTACACCACTAACAGATTCCTGAGATCAAGTACCCAACTCCTCCTTAAGGTAACAAACTTTAAAAATGAGGCAGGTAGATCCGTTTATAGCCACTTCATCTCTAAAATCTGGAACTCCCTTCCAGCACACATAATAAATAACAACTCCACCACCCAATTCAAAAAACTACTCAAAACACACTTCCTGAATCACAGATTATGTACCTGTACTACCCCTGGGTAGTAATTCATATGTCTCTGTTTCCAGCAACTAGAGTAACAGCTTATCTACTGCTTTTGTAATGTCTGCCTGGGGTAATAGTATCACTGAACACTGTAAAGAAACCTAAAGGACAGAGCATGTCTCTCATGTGTAGAAATGAGTTGTGGAATATAACGACAAAATGAATGACTTCAACAATTGGCTAAGCTTTTGGTGTCATTCAAAGGGGATCCAGTATCTGTCTGCCTGGGACGACATGATCAACAGACCACAATGCATTGCCAGAGATGGTCTGCACCTGTCACCCCTGGGATTCAGGTTACTGGCTAAGGCTCTTGCCACCCCTATAGTGCCTTTTTAAGGCAAAGTTCAAAGGACAAAACCACCACTGTAACAGGTACAAGCATGCAAAATCTGAAGGTAATGCTACTCAATGCTAGAAGTCTAAACCTCAAAATGCACTCTCTTGAGGCACTCCTAAAAATGGAGAACATCGATATCTGTGCAGTAAATGAGACCTGGTTTAAGGCTCCAGAGAGCACCCCTGCAATACCAGGCTACAACTCTTACCACACTTTTCGGCCACCAAACCATGACCGAAACACTAAAGGTGGAGGAATGTCCATATTCACCAAGGATATTCACACCACCAGGCTAGTTGCCCAACACAATGCATCTGAAATTCTCCAGGTGCAACTAACACTAGGTAAGACTGCAATCCAAACTGTAGCTTGCTACAGATCCCCCACCATGCCTAAGATTCTCACTACACCTTTCTAAACATACTGGAAAATATTAAGATAGAACAAAACACCCTAATAATGGGTGATTTTAACTACCCTGCCATTAACTGGGAAAACTACTCATGTACCAACACCTTTGCCCAACGGTTCTTGGAATTCATAAATTCCAATGCCCTGGATCAACTAATCCATAGTCCCACCAGGGGCTCCAATATCCTAGACCTGGTCATTGCCAACATGGGAAATCGATGCTCCACAACTATGGTCACCCCCTCATTAGTCAGGTCTGACCATAATCTAATCCCCCCTAACATCCACATCCCACCTCCACCCCCCAGTAAAGAAACCTCCATAAAAAATTCTCCAAAACCAACTTCATGCTACTCAAGTCAGAAGTGACAAACTTCATGACACCCATGCAGATGGGAACTGAAAGTTCGACTGCTGAATCCTACACTAAGGCACTGTACGAGCACATCCACTCATTCATGAATCGTGCCATCTCAGACAGAACCAAGATGCTCTCCTCCAAAAAAAGGAAGCCAATCTGGTGGTCCCCTGTCATAAACAAACTTTACAACAAAAGGAAGAAACTGTTGCAGAAAAGAGGAAAATCCCAGGATGCAAAAAACTCCCTTACCAGCCTCAGTAAGAAACTGAGATCCCTCATAACATCCTCCAAAGCTAGTTACGAAAATAAAATTGCCAAAGATTCCAAAGACAACCACAAGGCATTCTATAACTATGTCAAGAATCTAAATGGCAATGCTCAGATCTGCTCTTAGCTAAAACAGAATGGCATTAAATATACTGATCCCAAGGATATTGCCAATATCCTGGCAGATCGATTCAGTGCCAACTTCACCCCCCTCTTACCCCCTAAACGGCCCATCTCAATACCAGAAGATTGACAAAGTCCAGTAATAATGGCCACACAGGTAAAAAACGCACTCTCCAAAGCTAAGAATACAGCATCCATGGGACCAGATGACATCCCAGACTGTGTACTACATGAACTACAATATGAACTGACACCTCACCTAAGTGTCCTGTTTAATCATAGCTTCATCTCAGGTTTTGTGCCCACTGAGTGGCGCAGAGCTACAGTTATCCCACTCCACAAGATCCCGGAAACTACCATCCCATCAGTCTGATGAGCCTTATCTGCAAGTGCATGGAGCGTATTATCATGGAACTTATAAACAAAGACATTGGCAACCTTCAAACACTGGACCCCACCCAGTTTGGGTTCATGAAGGGCCGATCTTGTCTCCTGAACCTGATTGACTTCTTCAAATCAGCCTCCAGAGCCATGGACAAGGGTAAGGTGGTCCACACAGCCTATCTAGACCTTGCCAAGGCCTTTGACACCATCCCCCACTCTGGAATCACAGATGCCCTATGCTGACTGCCTTAAAAAACTCCAGCTGTATTCTGTCCCATATCGTGTACTCAGAGGTGATCTCTGCTTAACATACAAGGCCATGTCAAACCCAGAGCTGTTGGACATGCTACACTTAAAGAAATCCCAATCCCTCAGAGCCACACGTTCCAGGGATCTAAACCTTTTCATCACAATAAACAAAACATGCTGGAGGGATAGGTTCCTGACCCAGAGACTCCCCAGACTCTGGAATAGACTGCCCATACATGTCAAGCAGAGTGCCTCTTTGGCCCTCTTCAAAAGGAACCTTGATGATTGGATGGGAGAAAGGAAATTCACTCCGGGGATCACGTCAGTCGCCCTGCTAGACAGGGGTCCACGGAAGTAAATAGTGTGGGAAGAAATAGCCAGGGAATTGTTATGGCTAGGCTTGTATAGGCCATAGGGCTGATAGCCTAGTACCAACCTATGAACCTATGAACCTATGGAAGTTATCTACTCTATCTTCCTGCTATACTTGCTGTTAAACACCTCTATAACATGTATATATTAATGTAGCCTGTGAATGTTGGCAAATACACTCTTTGGTTATCTCACTATCTTATATGTGCTATACTTCTATATGAAGTATAAAGATTGTGTACTCTATATTTTGTTTAATTGAACCTTTTGGTTAACATGTCCTTCTCTTGTTAATGATTTTACTGCTCTGGAGCTTTTCTCCCCGGGCCTCCACTGAAAATGGACATATTTCCAGTTGAACTCTCCCGGTTAACAAATGTAAAAATAAATAAAAAAAATAAATACATTTTGTAACCTGCAAGTACATTATCTACGTGAATTCAATCAGTTACCAGTCATGCATTTCATTCATTAATTAAAAAGTAGCAGAAGCACAGTGAAGCATTAATTATGACTTCTGGATCTGCATTTCCTTTACTCCAGTGTCTGTGTTACATATGCAGCTGCTTCAGTATGTGTGAGACTGTGCATGGTAAAATGTAAGCCTATAAGTGTTTACTATAACAGGTTGGTAAGGTGTTTATTAATTCATTTATCATGTATTCCATTCCTTACTTGCAAGAAGGTTATGTCTGCACTGTGTTTTGAGGCATTCCGAATTACCAGAGACCAGTGTAAGCAGTAGTCCGCTGTGTGCAAGTAATAGTGATGTAGACGGTACTGAATATAGGACATTACACATTGCAAACTTTACTAGTAGAGGCATGCAAGTATTGCTTTAATTCCTGATTTAAGAATAAGCCAGAGGCTAATCTTGAAGATGTTGACAGTAAAATCCACTGGTTAAGTACCATTTTCAGTAATTTTATGCTGTCTCTACAATTTATGAACTTTTTCAAAATTCTTAAGTAGATAAAGCTTAATAATGCTTAGCTCTGTGAATCACGTCCAAACGCACGTCTAAGTGGTAACATTGGCATAGCTTTGCTCATACATGTGTTTAAGTGCCATGTAAGCCTCAGCATAAGTGTAAGGTGCTCTTAATGTATTCTTCGCCCAGCAGAGTCTACGCAGGATGTAAGAGGCCAGGCAGAGTGATGCCACACCCTTGAAGTCTCAGCTTCACACCCCTACAGCTCATTCTGAACTGAATCCGTTAAAGGGACTATGTCAAGATTTTTTTCCGCTGCTGGAATGGTTTACTTTGGTGCTAAGTCATGTGATCCTGTTGTTTACATTCAGGCAGCTCTTAGTCTAGTCTGAGACTAGAGCTCGGGTTTCGTTAACTTTGGGGGAGGGCAGTTACACTGCAGAAAACACTAAGAGGGCTTTCTTTGTTCTTCTCTTATTTACAGCCCTTTGCTGACAGGGAAGTTTTTCAATTTAATGTGAAGTGTAGTAAAAGAACTGGATAACTAGACTACTGTAGTTTTGTACCTGTCCCTATGTGATTTATTGTTTCACTTTGCAAGCAGATGGAGTTTTGTATTTTCCCTGCAGCCAAGTTTCTTTGATTTACTGCTGATGGAAACAGATGCCTTGGATTCATTTTATTTTTATTTTGTGTTTATTTGCTGTGAAAATCCAACTGGGCAGAGAGAGTAGGGTTGCCACCTTTTCAAATGGCCAAAGTGGGACATTTTCGGGACACACATCAGATTTTACAGGCCGACACATACCCACGGTCAGTACAAAGGATAGAACTTAACTTTATTGCCTAAATAAAAGCTTATTCTTGTAGCATTTTAGTTGCTTATTCTGTTTCTTGTAAGATTTAGGTATTTTAGATACAGAATAACTGTTTTATGCAACTATTACATAAAATATGGGACATAATTATGTCCTACAATCTCAGGACATTTGCCATTTGTAATATTTTTTGTCAGGACACAACTGCCCAAATAGGGACTGTCCCTCACAAAGTGGGACAGGTTGTAACAGTAAGAGAGAGCCCTTTTCAGCAGTGGCCAGGGAGAAAAGCTCCAGGTAAAATACAAACACAAAAAATAACATAAATGTATATTATAACACAGACAGTTTTTCTTCATACATCAAAAAATAATCATACAGCAGAGAATCAACAATTTTATTGAAACCACACAACATAAAAAAATACATAAAATTAACACATAACAACATTATCACAAAAATGATTACCCACAATTTTAAATTGTATACCAATAGAAGTAAAATATATTCAAAAAGTCTCTAAAACAATCCATGTACTTATGCATCTGAATAAGCAGCCACACGTGATATTCATCTGTACAAAAATGGGTAAACACATCTGCAGGGTTCGATTTCCACTATTTAAAGTTAATAACACAAATCAATAACCACAGAAGTCTGAGCTATGAGCAAACTTCCTTTTTCATCAGAAACTGTCCCAGAATAATGTCTAATAGCTAGAACTCTGGGTAATCATGAATAATGAGTGGCCATTGCAGCAGCCCCTATGATCTTTTTTGTGGACACTAGCATCTCCAACAGTCAGCATTACAGTATTTTATACCAAGTTATATTTTCATTTTTAACTATTAAAGTGATTCTTTCTTGCATCTTGGAAATTGCTTTACTAGCTTGGATACTTTGTTTTTATTTTACCCATTTAAAGCCAGAGTGGATAATGTGTGGCAGTTTGATGTTTAATGAATACCTAAATAATAGTCACAGTGATATGTGTATCAGCTCCTTGTTGCCAGATGCCTAAAGTTCAATCCTCTACAACCATGACCTACACAGCTCAAATTCTGATTTAGTGACTAAGTAAACCATACACAATTATATATATATATATATATATATATATATATATATATATATATATATATATATATTTATATTACTGGGCTATTGACCTGAAGGGCTTTATAAGCCTAACCGTGTGTACCCAATATAATACTAGAGAAACCCAATATAAAGGATCTTGACAAAACTCGAGATCTTTGTTAGCAATGACTGCCCATATCTAGGAGGGTCACAGGTGAAATCCCTGTCAGTAATTTATGGTTTCCCATTCTGTCATCCAGGCTACGCTGAAACAGGGTCATAGAGGGGCTCTGTCACAGGCCAGGTTAACGTCCATTTGAGTTGCAGATATGCATTTCCATTAGGTTTGGATCCAAGATTGCTCTGTAGGGTAGGCACAAGTCTCCTCTAAGTAGTCTGTACACTACTGAGTACAGTGACAGTGACTTCAGTCTGTCAATGTATGACATGTGCTGGAGACCCTGAATTTTATTGATAAGAAATCTCTGAGGTCTCTCAATATGCTCCAGGTGCCTGGTAAGGTACCTACCAAAGGGAGTATTATAGTCAAGTATTAGCCCAATGAGGGTCAAGTACAGGGGAATTATGACCTCTTTCCTTCTTGAGGTAATTCCTTTGCTAATGAGGTGTGCGACACAGAATGTTTCCTTACCACAGTAGACACATGGTGGTCAACATTTAAGCTACAGTCAACTTGCATTCCCAGGTCTCACACTACTGTGTTGTTACTTAGGCTATTATTATTTATATGATAGTCTGCAGGATATCATTTTTACTGAAGAGGATGATAATGCATTTTTAGCATTGAATTTGAGTCCATGGCTTTGGCACCAATCACTGGTTTGTGTAAATCCATCTTGAAGTATATTGACATCATTTGGGGATTAAATTATTGCGCCTAATTTGCAGTCATCAGCAAACATAGTCAGCCACAGGCCTTCTGTTTTGGCCTGAACAGCTGAGAAGTATATTCCAAACAATAGGAGGCCCAGCCCTGATCCCTGTGCAACTCCACTGGTAACAGGTCTTCTGGTTGAGGTAAAGTCCCCAACTTTGACTGAGTGTGATCTGTTGGTGAGCCATGTAGCAACACACCAGACAACATAAGGGTTGATATTCAACTGGAGATAGTTTATCAATGATGCTTGAATGTGGGATTGTGTCAAAGGCCATGGCTAAGTCAAGGTAGGCTATATGCACAGATTTGCCTTTGTCTATGGGTCTGGTGACATTTTCAAAGAGGTTTAACAGGCAGGACCTGCCTTTGACAAAACCAAACTGTGTTGGATCAAGGGTTTGGAGATCACCCATATTCTTATTTATAAGGTCCATGCTGATTTGTTCCATGGCCTGACAGATAAGATTGGTTAAACATATAGGTCTGTAGTTCCCAGGGTCTGTTGCTGTACCCCCTTCATGAAGTGGGATGACAGTTGTTTTCTGTTCAGCAGGAAATAAAACAGTACTCAGGCTGGGGTTGAAGAGAGTACCTAATGGAGTTGCTAACTCATGATGTTATGTTGTCCTATCTTGCCTTCATTCTTGCTGGTTGGGTTCATTGCAGAACCTCGGCTCCGACTCGGCCGCATACCAAAGCTCGAGAGCTGCTACTGGCTCAAGACTACAGCCTATCCCATGATGTTTAGCGGCTGTTCCCCAAATCTAATTTGCCGCGTGAAACAATAGGATTGTCTTTGCTGGCTCAGGCTAGTAATTACCTTTATTGTACATCTTTTTACTATATTTTCTCCCAAAAACTTTCTATTAGAGTATATTATAGGTTCATAGGTTCATAGGTTGGTACTAGGCTATCAGCCCTAGGGCCTATACAAGCCTAGCCATAATAATTCCCTGGCTATTTCTTCCCACACTATTTACTTCCCTGGACCCCTGTCTAGCAGGGCGACTGACATGATCCCTGGGGTGAATTTCCTTTCTCCCATCCAATCGTCAAGGTTCCTTTTGAAGAGGGCAAAAGAGGCACTCTGCTTGACATGTATGGACAATATATTCCAGAGTCTGAGGAGTCTCTGGGCCAGGAACCTATCCCTCCAGCATGTTTTGTTTATTGTGATGACAAGGTTTAGATCCCTGGAGCGTGTGGCTCTGTGGGATTGGGATTTCTTTAAGTGTAGCATGTCCAACAGCTCTGGGTTTGACATGGCCCTTGTATGTTAAGCAGAGATCGCCTCTGAGTAGACGATATGCGACAGAGTATAGCTGGAGTTTTTTAAGGCGGTCAGTGTAGGGCATCTGCTTTAGGCCTGTGATTCTTTTAGTGAGGTATTTCTGCGACCTTTCCAATTGTTGCAGATGTCTTGAGAGGTACATACTAAACGGGGAGTTGTATTCTATAATGGGTCTAATGAGGGATGAGTACAGTGGGACAATGACCTCCTTTTTTCTGGATGAAAAGCCCTTAGTGATGAGGTGTGCCACATAGAAGGATTTTCTGACTGTTGTGGCGATGTGGTTATCGAAGGTGAGACCACTGTCCACCTGTGTCCCTAAGTCTCTTATCACACTTTCAGTGTTTAGTGTACTGCCACCTATATGGTAATTCATGGATACATGTTTTTCCCAGAGGGGATAACTATACATTTCTTGGCACTGAGCTTGAGCCCATGGCTCTGGCACCAAGCATCTGTTTTTGTAAGGCCCTTTTGTAGAGTATCCGCATCATTTGGGGATTTAATAATGGCTCCCAGTTTGCAGTCACCTGCGAACTTTGTTAGCCAGAGTCCCTTAGTGTTGGCCTGTACTTCAGAGAAGTAGATGCCAAACAAGAGCGGTCCCAGGACTGAACCCTGAGGTACTCCACTTGTCACTTGTCTGGAGCTGGATTTGGAGTCGGCTACTTTTACAGTGTGGATTCTATCAGTAAGAAAGTTAGCAACCCATTGGGTGAGGTAGGGATTAATGCCCAGCTTAGTAAGTTTATCTGTGATTCCGGGGGGGGGATGGCGTCAAAGGCCTTGGCAAGGTCTAGATAGGCTGTGTGGACCACCTTACCCTTGTCCATGGCTCTGGAGACTGATTCGAAGAAGTCAATCAGGTTCAGGAGACAAGATCGGCCCTTCACGAACCCAAACTGGGTGGGGTCCAGTGTTTGAAGGTTACCAATGTCTTTGTTTATAAGTTCCATGATAATACGCTCCATGGCCTTGCAGATAAGGCTTGTCAGACTGATGGGATGGTAGTTTCCAGGATCCAAGTTGGATCCCCCCTTGTGGAGTGGGATAACTGTAGCTCTGCGCCACTCAGTGGGCACGAAACCTGAGGTAAGGCTATGATTAAACATGACACAGGTGAGGTGCCAGTTCATATTGTAGTTCATGTAGTACACAGCCCGGGATGTCATCTGGTCCCATGGATGCTGTATTCTTAGCTTTGGAGAGTTTGTTTTTTAGCTGTGTGGCCATTATTAACAGAATTTGGCGATCTTCCGGTATTGAGATGGGCCATTTAGGGGGTGAGAGGGGGGTGAAGTTGGCACTGAATCGATCTGCCAGGATATTGGCAGTGTCCTTGGGATCAGTATATGTAATGCCATTCTGTTTTAGCTCAGAGCAGATCTGAGCATTGCCATTTTGATTCTTGATATAGTTATAGAATGCCTTGTGGTTGTCTTTGGAATCTTTGGCAATTTTATTTTCGTAACTAGCTTTGGAGGATTTTATGAGGGATCTCAGTTTCTTACCTTCCCAGTCCGAGTAGAGTGCTCGTGTGTGTGTTGTTTTATTACTTGGATGTGTCTTTGGCTGTTCTCTTTGGGCCCTTGTTTTTTCTTCTATTCCCCTTAAAGAATCTGTTTAAATTAGAGGATTCTTTCTATGTAGACCATTTTATTCTTCAGGGCTTCTTCCCCTTTTCTTAAGGAGTCACTGTTTAAGTTAGAGGGGTCTCCTCAGGTTGGAGTAGACTGTCGTTTAACTTAGAGAATTCTCCTCCTCCCAACCCTTTCCTTCCTAGCAATAAAAAAAAAAAAAAAAAAAAAAAAAAATCCCTCTTATATTTGCTTCCTTCTATTGTAGTTATTGTTAGCTGTTATTGTTGTTGTTGCTTGTAGTTGGTTTTCCAAGATGCCTAAAGAATCTGTTAAGGAGTTGAGACAATCTGGGATTAAAAAGTGCAATTCATGCACCCAGAAAATGTCTCTAACGGACGGACACAGAAGTTGTGTGTATTGTGTAGGAGCAGTCCATCTCCAGGATTCTTGCTCCATTTGTCATGAGTCCTACAGGAGAAAAAAATAAACTCATTTTGAGGGGTTTGCTGAAAGGCCCTTTTGAAGAATGTAATCAGGCCTCAAAATCGGACAAGACAAAAAGTTCGGCTTTGTCGGCTCCGGTGTCTGAGCCGTCAAGCAGTCACAAGGATATAGTATCTTCAGAGCTGAAGGTTATTGGTTCCGACAAACCTGTCCCTCCCTCAGTTCCATCTGAGTCTTCGGAACCATCATGGAGCAGAAAAAGGAGTCAGTCACTGTCATTGGAACCAATGCACTCAGTGCCACAATCTCCTTTATTACAGTCTGTGGCAGGTAGTCACAGGTCATTGACCCATTCCTCTCGATCCTCCAGATTATCGGATGATGATGTGGAGTGGGTGGTGAAGAGGTTACTGCGGACACGGGCCCTGGCAGAAATTATTTTGGGCCCAGCCCATCGGAATGTGGAGCTGACCACTGTATCTCAGATGCCATCTATTCCTCCTCCGACTCGGATGAGTTCAGAGACAGAGTGTCAGGAAGTCGTTGTGCTAGAACCAGTGGAGCCAGTAATAACTCATGATATCTCAGCTCTGACGTCTGTTCTGATCTCATCGATACTGTCTTCCATCAAGGGATCTGGGAGCCAACACTCCCTGGTCGGCTCTGGGGGGTAGTGTTGAGTCGGACCCTTGTTGGAACAGGCTCTCCCACTCGGCGCTTTGGCACAGGGGAGTTCGGCTCCCACATCAGCCTCAGAGCCACCCTCCTCAGCACTGGGGAGATCTCCCAGTCCCTCTGGGCTGGAGTCTCTCTCAGCCCAGGATCGTGGTGCCTTCAAGGTGATGCAGAGTGTGCTCTCCACTGAGTCTGCTCCACCTTTGGCTCCAGCCACTCTTCCCCCTAAAGGGCCAGCATCTACTGCTTCATCGTCCCTCCATCAGCCCCATAGTAGAGAGTCAGTGCCCCAGGAAACCCCAATGGGTGGAACCTCCTCTTCTGACACCTCCCCGGAACATCACCCCAAGGAGGTCCCTTGGAAGAAACAGTGTAAGAGGAAGCACATAGACTCCCCAGAGTCAACTGACTTAGAGGATTCAGAAGGGTCCCCACAGTCACCCTCTGAGGATGTCTCTTTTTCAGACATCTTTGAAATCCTTAAACAGAGGGGTGGCTGGAAATCCCTCTCCCCTTCTGAGGATGAATCGGTATACCTGGAGGCATTTGGCCCTCACCCCTCCACCTCTTGGGTGTCTCCGCCCTTTGACCCGCTCCTGGGTGTTGCGAGTCAGAAGGTGTGGGACTCTCCGGAGTCAGTTGAGCCCGTTCTGAGGAGGCCAAATAAATTCATTATGGCCCTAGAGGATAGACAATATTTAACAAAGGGAGAAAATGGTGGTGGCAGCGGCCACAAAGAAGGAGTTAGCTGAAACTTCTGCACCTGTCCATCCACCGAACAAGGAGTCTCGTACAATGGACAGATACAGGAAGTATATGTTCTTCTCAGTGGACTTTACCTTACGGTCACTGAATTACTTATCACATTTCACCTGACTCCAGAGGGATCTCCTGAAAGAACTGGAAGATACCCTACAAGTTACTACAGCCCAGGGTTTATCAGATAAGATAAATTCCCAGCTTGCAACCTTAACCTCTGTCACAAACTCCTCCATGTGCCTCATTTCCTATGCAGCCAATGGAGAAGCAGGGCAGCAGGCACAGGAATAGCTCTCAGGAGACATACCTGGATGTGCCTTTGCGAGTTTGCTAAACCCTTCAGATCTTCCTTTATTGATGCCCCTTTTGATGGCTCATCCTTGTTCGGGCCAAAAATAAAAGAGACTCTCACCAGGAGCCAGCAAGATGGCAAGACTCTGTCTGCCATAGGAGTGCATTTTTCCACCCCTACCAGACCTTATCCTAAAGGTCAAAAGAGTGGAAAAATGTGGCTCCAGAAGTCCAAAGGAGCCTTGTTGGACACTCATGGTGATCCTTCCCCCAGTGGCAGAGGGGGGAATAACAATGGAAGATGCTGTCCACACAGCAGGGGGGGTCCGCAGAACCAGGATGACAAAGATACATTCTCCAGTCGGCCCTTCCAGCACTCCTGAAAGGAGGCCCGACTGTCCGCCTCTGGAGGCAGTTGGGGAAGACTATCATTGTACCCAGCAGCCTGGCTGAAATTGACTTAAGGCAAATGGGTACAGTCCATTATATCCAGGGGATACAACATTCCTTTCCACTGTCCACCTCATCCGTCAAAGTCTATCCCAGACATTCCACCCAGACAAAGGGATCAAGCAACCCTAGAAATTCAAAGGGTGCTAGGAAAAAGAGTCATCCAAGAAGTCCCTGCAGACCAGATCAGATCCGGAATTTACTCGAGGTTCTTTTTAGTTCCAAAAAAGAAAGGAGGCTGGAGACCAATATTGGATCTCAGCAGACTAAACAAGTTGGTAAAGAAGGCAAAGTTCCAGATGGTAACACTGCAGTCTATACTCCCTTTTCTGGGACAAGACAATTGGATGTGCTCTTTAGATCTTCAGGATGTGTACTATCACATAAAGATGGACAGGCTCTCCAGAAGATTTCTATGCTTCTGACTGGGAGCCAATTATTACCAGTTTAGAGCTCTGCCCTTTGTCCTCACTACAGCCCCCAGAGTGTTTACCAAATGCATGGCAGTAATCATGGCTCATCTGAGATGTCAAGGATTCCAGGTGTTACCATATTTAGACTGGCTCCTGACTGCAACCACCAACCACCTACTAATCAGAGCCAGAGATGCCACCATCCATCTCTGCTCAGAACTAGGCATTACTATAAATACAGAAAAATCTGCCTTGTTGCCATCACAGCATATTACCTTTATAGGTGCAGATTTAAACACAAATGACATGGTAGCAAAACTGCCTCAAGAGAGAATACAAATACTACGCAGTCAAGTATCTATCCTACTCAAAAAGAAAAAGGTACAAGCAAAATTCGTCCTCAAGGTCTTAGGCTCAATGGCAGCAGCGATAACACTAGTCCCACTGGCACGACTACCCATGTGGATATTACAGTGGCTACTCTTTGCTCAATGGTCTGTACAGGAGTTACCTATGTCTCACAAAATTCTCATTACGGATGCCTGCAAGAGGGACCTACTATGGTGGCTTCAGTCCACTCAGGTAACAATGAGCAGACCATTTGTACTTCCCCAACCTGTCACTACAGTAACCACGGACACATCCCAGATAGGGTGGGGGGGGGGCATTGTCTGGGACAGACTGTCCAAGGGGTTTGGAAAAATCATGAGTACCATTTGCATATCAATGTCCTAGAGATGAGGGCAGTGCTTCTGGTGTTGCAAGCACTTCAGAACTCTCTTCCCATGGGGACTATTGCAATTCAGACAGACAATATGTTGGTGTATGGTACATCAACAAACAGGGGGAGCCAGATCCTATCCCCTATGTTGAGAGGCCCAGAGAGTTTGGCAATGGGCAATTTCTTCTCAGTGCTTTCTGACAGCAATGCACATCCCAGGGAAATCCAACGTAATAGCAGACAGGCTAAGCACAGCAATTCTCATACCTCATGAGTGGTCCCTAAATCAGGAAGTTGCAAATCAAAATTTTCACAAATGGAGACAGCCCTGCTGCAACCTTTTTGCCACTCCATTCAATGCCAAATGCAGCAACTACTTTGCCCTCATTTCCCCTTTGGGAGAGTCACTGAGGGATGCATTTGTTCAAGATTGGCCCCCGGGAGTTCTTTATGTTTTTCCCCCATTTCCATTGATTCTGAAGGTTATTCATAAAGCCAGGTCATTGAGTCACAGGTTAATTCTCATTGCTCCTTCCTGGCCTCATCAGATATGGTTCCCCTTCCTTTGGCCCCACCTTCAGGAGGACCCATGGATCCTGGACCCAGTGCCGGATCTTCTGACGCATCAGTCAGGAATGCTCCATCCTGCTGACAGCTTGGTTACTCCACTTACAATCTTAGCCAGGCTTACAGAATTATCCCCTGCAGTACATCACATTCTGGTTTCCTCACACACAAAGACGACTAGGAAACTTTACACAAGCAAATGGAAGAGGTTCTCTTGTTGGGCGGACAAAAAACACACAGATCCCTTTACAGCCCCTGTACCTGCAATTTTGGAATTTCTAACAGAAGTCTTTAATCAAGGAGCAGCGGCGGCCACTATTTGAGTACAATTAGGTGCTATATCAAATTAATCATGTGGGAGACCTCGGATCCAATGTAATGTCCCATAGATTATACAACGCTTTCCTCAGGGGTACTTTTCTGTTAAGACCACCCTTAAGAGAACCTCCTCCCCCATGGGATCTAAATTTAGTATTATCATCGTTGATACTTCCTCCCTTTGAACCAGCATCCTATTGTTCACTAACATTTTTATATTGGAAAACAGTCTTTCTAACAGCAATTACTTCAGCTAGGAGAGTTTCAGAGTTGCAAGCCTTGTCTATCGGTCCTCCATATTTGATTTCGACAAAGATAGAGTTTCCTTCAGAACAAATCCTTCCTTCTTACCAAAAATTTGTTCTGAAGTGAATTTAAACCAATCTATAGAATTGCCTGTGTTTTTTCCTAGCTACGGCAACAAGGCAGAATATAAGCTTCACCAATTGGATGTGCATAGACAGTTGCGCTTTTACTTGCATAGGACCAAAGATTTCAGAAAGTCAGATCAGTTGTTTGTTTCCTATTCAGAAAACAAAAAAGGCTTGGCAGTCTCAAAAGTTACTTTGTCCAAATGGCTTACTAAGACCATTACCTATGTCTATAATTCTCATAATAAAGAACCGCCAGGGAAAGTTAAAGGACATTCAACTAGAGCGGTATCTACTTCTATTGCCTTTCAATCTAGACTTCCATTGGATTCAATTTATGCTGCTGCTACATGGGTTAATCTTCACACCTTTATCTCTCATTACAAAGTAGATGTGGCCTCCCGGAACAGGGCATTCTTTGGTTCCACTGTCCTGAAGAGTTTATTC
Organism: Protopterus annectens; assembly: GCF_019279795.1. NCBI lineage: Eukaryota > Metazoa > Chordata > Ceratodontiformes > Protopteridae > Protopterus > Protopterus annectens. The sequence goes on along the minus strand of NC_056726.1, from coordinate 1,224,421,233 downwards.
CCTTGAGCCACCCAAGAAAAAGGTGCTGGGGACTCTGTCCCAACCAGCAAGAATGAAGGTGAGATAGGACAACATAACATAAATAAGTTATGTACTCACCATAACGTTCCATGTTTGTTGTCCAGTATTTCACCTTCATTCTTGCATCCCACCCATCCATTCCCCCTCCTGGAGGATCTAGAGGACTTTACAATTGGAAAATATGGTCTGATTCTCTTCTTGTCTCTTTACCTTTATGACCAATATATTTTATACATTTTTCTTTTCTGTATGTTACCATACTTTAGGGAGTAGTCTCTCAAACGAGATCTGGGGAACAGCTGCTAAGCATCATGGGATAGGTTTTAGCCTCGCGACAGTAGAAGCTCTTGAGCTTTGGTATGCGGCCGGCTCAGAGCCGAGGTTCGGCTCCGAACCCAACCAGCAAGAATGAAGGCAAGATACTGGACAACAAAAATAGAATGTTATGCTAAGTACATAACTTCTTTTTTTAGACCATTCAAGAACCAACCTGGGATGCCATTTGGCCCCACAAAGGCTGTGTTTTTGGCCTTGGAGAGAGCATTAATGACTTGTTCTTTGGAAATGCAAGGTGGGGGAGTTGTAGAGGAAATACTTTGTGTAATGTTTGGAGGGCACAGGTGGGTGAAATTTGCTCCAAACCTGTCAGCTAATAGGTTAGCTATTTTTGCAGGATCAGCATGTGTGATGCCATCCACAGCTAGTTCAGCACACGTCTGGATCCTACCTTTTAGATTATGGATTTAGCTAAAGAATGCCTTATGATTATCCTTAGATATGGTTGCTAAATTTTTTGAAGTTGCCCTTAGAGGATTTTGCAAGTTGTCTTATTTGTTTGTTCAAACAGAGAAGCAAAGGAAGGTATTCTTCTAGTGCTGGGACCTCTCTTTTTTATTCTTAGACAGCAACTTCTTCCTCTTGTTGTGTAACTTATTAATGCTAGATGTCCACCAGGGAGGCTTGTTTTTTCTTCAGGATCTTGTTTTGATCATGTCAGGTACAGCAGTGTCAATACATTTGTATAAGTGATTGTACAGGGCATTTGTGTATACCTTAGTATAGTTGTCAATGCCATCTGTGGGAACAGGAGCTTGGAGATTATTTATGCCATCGCTTAGGAGGGTATAATTAGCTTTGGTGAAACATTTTAGCCTGATTTCATCTAAGAGGGGTTCAGGTGTTATAGCTACTTCAAATGTGACTGATTTGTGATCAGATTTAACAAGTGAGGGCCCTATACTTATGGTGGTGCATCAGTCACCAAGTTGGTGAGGACCAGGTCAAGAGTATTTGAGCCCCTTATAACCTTGCATACTATTTGTTCCAGGGCATTAGTGTTAACAAAGTCCAGGAACCTTTGTGCAAGCATACTGGCACTCGTATAGGTTTCTCAGTTAATAGAGGGATAGTTAAAATCACCCAGGAGTAGAGTGTTTGGTTGTCATTTGATTGACTCAAGTAGGTCCAAATAAGCAGAGTGGGTATCATGGTTCATTGAAGAGGGCCTATAACTAACAATGACTTGAAGGGGGAGGCTTACTCACAGTTAGTTGAACTTGGAGTAGCCATGGAGTTTTTCTGTCTAACCAGTCCAGAGTTGTATTTATCTTTGATGAAGATAGATACTCCTCCTCCTCCTTTGCTTCTCACACGTTCATTTTGCGGTCTGAAAGTGTAGAAAGCATTGTAGCCTTGCAAGGCCAGGGTACTTTCTGTGGCTCTGAACCAAGTTTCTGTGACTGCACAGATGTCAACATCCTCCAGGGAGAGGAGTGCTTCTAGAGAGTGCAGTTTCTGATTTAAACTCCTAGCGTTTAGCAACATAACTTTTAATTTATTTGTTAGTGGTGATGACTGTACCCAAGGTTGAGACAGTGGAGATTGGAACAGATTTCAATGGGCATGTTGGTGAAGGGAACAGAGAGGATGAGGAAGTGATGGGTAGGTATGGTGTTAAGCAAAGGAATGCAGAAGGTCAGATAGTAGTGGATTTTGTGAAAAGGATGGACATGGCTGTGGTGAATAGGTATTTTAACAAGAGGGAGGAGCATAGGGTGACGTACAAGAGTGGAGGAAGATGCACACAGGTGGATTATATCTTATGTAGAAGGGCCAGTCTGAAGGAGATTGGAGACTGTAAAGTGGTGGCAGGGGAAAGTGTAGTTAGCAGCATAGGATGGTGGTTTGTAGGATGACATTGGTGATCAAGAAGAGGAGGACAAGTGTGAGGTCAGCACCAAGGATCAAATGGTGGAAATTGAAAAAGGGTAATTGTGAGGTGGAGTTCAGGGAAGAGTTAAGGCAGGCACTGGGTTGCAGTGAAGAGTTACCGAATAGCTGGGTAACTACAGCAGAGCTAGTAATGGAGATAGCTAGAAAGGTGCTTGGTGTGACATCTGGAAAGAGGAAGGAGGACAAGGACATCTGGTAATGAAATGTGGGCATACAGGAGAGTATACAGAGAAAGAGGTTGGCTAATAAGAAGTGGGATTGTCAGAGAGATGAAGAAAGTAGACAGGAGTATAAGAGATGAGGTGCATGGCAAAAAGAGAAGTGGTGAAGGCTAAGTATAAGGCGTATGAAGAGTTGTATGAAAGGTTGGATACTAAGGAGAGAGAAAAGGACCAGTACCGATTGGCTAGACAGAGGGACCGAGCTAGTAAAGATGTGCAGCAGGTAAGAGTGATAAAGGATAATGAGGGAAACATACTCACAAGTGAGGAGAGTGTGTTGAGCAGATGGAAAAAGTACTTTCAGGGGCTGATGAATGAAGAGAATGAGAGGGAGAGAAGGTTGGATGATATGCGGATAGTGAATCATGAAGTGCAGTGGATTAGCAAGGAGGAAGTAAGGATAGCTATGAAGAGGATGAAGAATAGAAAGGCTGTTGGTCCAGATGACATACCTGTGGAAGCATTAAGGTGTTAGGTGAAATGGCAGTGGAGTTTTTAACCAGATTGTTTAATGAAATCTTGGAAAGTGAGAGGATGCCTGAGGAATGGAGAAAAAGTGTTTTGGGACCGATTTTTAAGAATAAGGGTGATATGCAGAGCTGTAGTAACTACAGAGGGATTAAATTGATCAGTCACAGCATGAAGTCATGGGAAAGAGTAGTGGAAGCGAGGTTAAGAAGGGAGGTGATGATTAGTGATCAGCAGTATGGTTTCATGCCAGGAAAGAGAGCTACAGATGTGATGTTTGCTCTGAGAGTGTTGATGGAGAAGTACAGAGAAGGTCATAAGGAGTTGCATTGTGTCTTTGTGGACTTAGAGAAAGCATATGACAGGGTGCCTAGAGAGGAGTCGTGGTATTGTATGAGGAAGTGGGGAGTGTCAGAGAAGTATGTAATAGTGGTGCAGGATATGTATGAGGGTAGTGTGACAGTGGTGAGATCTGTGGTGGGAGTGACAGATGCGTTTAAGGTGGAGGTGGGATTACATCAAGGATCAGCTCTGAGCCCTTTCTTATTTGCAATGGTGATGGACAGGTTGACAGACGAGATCAGACAGGAGTCCCCGTGGACTATGATGTTTGCAGATGACATTGTGATCTGTAGTGAGAGTAGGGAACAGGTGGAGGAGACCCTGGAGAGTTGGAGATGCGCTCTAGAGAGAAGAGGAATGAAGGTCAGCAGGACTAAGATAGAATATATGTGTGTGAATGAGAGGGAGGATAGAGGAATGGTGAGGATTCAGGGAGTACAGGTGGTAAAGGTGGATGTGTTTAAATACTTGGGATCAGCAGTTCACAGTAATGGTGAGTGTGGGAGAGAGGTGAAGAAGAGACTACAGGCAGGATGGAGTGGGTGGAGAAGAGTGTTGGGAGTGATTTGTGACAGACGCGTACCAGTAAGCGTGAAAGGGAAGGTCTACAAGAGAGTAGTGAGACCAGCTATGTTATATGGGTTGGAGACAGTGGCATTGACAAAAAGGCAGGAGTCAGAGCTGGACATGGCAGAGTTAAAAATGTTAAGATTTGCACTGGGTGTGACAAGGGTGGACAGGATTAGGAATAAGTATATTAGAGGGTCAGCCCAGGTTGGAAGGTTTGGAAACAAAGCCAGACAGGCAAGATTACGTTGGTTTGGACATGTGCTGAGGAGGGATGCAGAGTATATTGGGATAAAGATGCTAAGGATGAAGCTGCCAGGTAACAGGAAAAGAGGAAGGCCTAAGATAAGATGTATGGATGTGGTGTGAGAGGACATGCAGGTGGTTGGTGTGACAGAGCAAGATGCAGAGGACAGGAAGAAATGGAAACAGATGATCCGCTGTGGCGACCCCTAATGGGAGCAGCCAAAAGAAAAAGAAGAAGATTTTCACATAGGAAATTTTGTTCTTGTGACCTTGCCTAAAAAAGGCATTATGGGGGCTGCAAGTACCTTAGTCAGTAACTGAAAGCTTAGAGGTGACAGGTGAAGACAATCTCTGGCAAAGCAGTGTGATCTATCAACCATGTTATCCCAGGCTGACAGGAACTGGATCCCCTTAGAATGACACCAGAAATTAAGACAATTGTTGAAGTCAATCACTTTTTGTTTATATTGTGGTATCATCTTAGGTGAGGGTAAAATGCTGCTCAAGGCTAGGAACATACCTGCCTGGGACGCATATTCATAGAGCTCAATCATGTCCATCTTCATATAGTCTAGTGAGGTACGTCTCAAGTCATTCACACCAACATGAACTATGATGCAGTCATAACAGTACTTGTTGAGAGACTTGAGTGGATGTGTGATCTGCTGGATCCTGGCACCTGATAGACAGCTGACTGTAACCTTCTCCTTGTCCATCCTGATGAGTGGGATATCTCTGTGTCTCACAATGGAGTCACCTATGACAAAAAAATTGGTTTAGATGTGCTTTGCCTTAGGGGCTTATTTGGTAAGACACTGATGCTTTCGTTTTTATGTGTATTGAGTGCTGTAGGTACTGTATTAGATGTATCATGTTTGAGTTGGGAAGGTCTCTGGTGTTTAGGTAGGTTTCTGGTGAGTACCTCCATGTATGATGGTTTGTGCTGATTGCACAGTTTTCAAAGGAGGTGTAGTATGTGAGCTGACAGCCTGTTCAGTGTTACTGTTCTATGCACAAGAGAGCAAAGATTTCAGATTCTTAGTGTAGCTGCACCTCTCACAAATTGTACTTGGGTGATTTAGGAGTAGAGGGTTGTCAGTGTACCTGAGGTAGTTGCTACACTGCCTCAGGATACCCATGTCAATCAGGCTGATATCAGAAATGGAGGAAAACTTACCATCCATAATGCTAGGTTAAATCCTGTTTTCACAGTGGGGAGAGAAAATGGAGGGGATTGGTATAACTGGGTGCTCTAAGCAAGGTCTGTACTAGTGGGGGTTTCTAAATCGTATGAGACTATTGTAGATTTGGCGGTTTTGGGACTGCTTAAGGGGCAATAGAGCAGCTGAGGTGCTCTCTGAGCACCTAATTGCAATGTAAGGACTTCTCGCCTGGATCCTGGGCAGCTACTACAGGAAATTGTATCTATTGAAGTTTTTGCATCTGTAAATGCCAGTGGTTACCATTGGGCCCTTTCTAAGCCTAGCCATGCAACCCAAATGTAACCCACAAGTTACTGCATCTTAGAGGTTACTTTAAAGGGTGTATGCTAGTTAGGGCATGATTTAACAACTGCCACTGTCCATAAGAGACATAAGTGTCAGACCAGGGGTGAATTTCCAATTTCCATCCTCTGATCCAGGTTGTATTTGAATACAGTTAGAGAAGAGCTCTGCTTCACATGGATGGGAAGCCTATTCCAGAGAAAGGGAATTCCCTGAGATACGTACCTGTCAGCCCAAAATGTCCTCTTTAAGTAGCAAGCAATGTTAAAATCTTTAGATCTAGTAGTTCTGGTGCTCTTCATTTTGCAGCAATGCAAAAGGTCCATCAGAGCAACTATCCAAGGATGTCTTGTATTCCAGGCATTAATCACCTCTCAACAATCTGTAGGAAACAGAGTTCAGATATATGGTTTTGGAGTGATCTGCATAGGATGTTGTGTTTATGTCCTGTATTCTTTTTTTGTGAGGAACCTTTGTGGATGTTTCAGCTGTTGCATATTCCTGGCCAGGTATATACAGAAGAGGGTTTCATACTCAATGATGGATCTGATGTTGGCAGAGAACAGTTGCATGATGACTTCCCTGGACCTAGATGCCATGCCCTAACTTATAATTGGAGTGATATAGAATAATTTTGTTACAACCTTTGACACATGTTGGTCTAAAGTTAGGCTATCATCTACATGAATCTCCAAATCCATGACCAATGTGTCTACTTTTAGGGGTGTTTTATCAATAAGGAACTTTCTCTGAGTGGCCAACTTCCCCAAAAGTACTATTATGCATTTCTTGGCATTGAGTTTTAAGTAGTGGCTTTGGCACCACTCATTTGTGTGTGTTAGACTTCCTGTTAAATGTTAGTATCTTGTGGGGTAATTTTATGCTTGCTCCTAGCTGGCAATAATCTGCAAAACTGGTAAGCCATGGGCCCTTCACATTAGCCATGACTTTGGAAAAATAGATGCCAAAGAGGAGCAGACCCAGCACAGATCCATGTGGGATTCCACTGATGACTGGCCTCTTTGTGGAGGGGATCTCTCGCCACTGGCTATCCAGTGAGTTACATAGGGGTTTATGCCTAATTCCATGAGTTAGTTTACAATGCCCAAGAGGGGTTTAGTATCAAATGCCTTAGCTAGATCAAAGTAGGCAAAATGCATCATTCAGCCTTCATCTATTGCCTTTATGACTTTCTCAAAGAAGTCCACCAGGTTTAGTACGCATGACTTCTTTGAAGAAACCAAACTGGTTCCAGTCCAGTGTGATTTCCTAGTTTCCTATGTCATTGTTAATCATTTCCATGATAATTCTTTCCATGGCTTTGAGTGTGTGTGTGTGTGTGTGTGTGTGTTTGTACATATATATATATCTATATATATATATATATATATATATATATATATATATATATATATATATATATATATATATATATATATATATATATAATGTATATATATATATATATATATATATATATATATATATATATATATATATATATATATTATATAGATATATATGTATCAGCTTGCTACTGCCAGATGCATACATTTCAATTAGTTCAGTCCCCCACATAAAAGTATATACATACATACACAGAGATGTGCCCACTAAATACAGACCTTATTGAATGTGAATGTATAGAGCTCAGGTATCAGTGTGCAAATAAATCAATAAATACATAATACCCACAGTAATATAGATGGAAGTTAATCAGCTGAGCACTTTGAAGATGTCATTCAACCAGTGCAACCAGTGAAACTACTGTCTCGTATTACATGCTGCGCTAAGAACTACTTATTCCTCAGAGTATGAAGACATAGGGCAGGATTCATGAAGGCTTGCACGGAGTGTAAGAGACATGTAAGACTCCATGCAAGCCTCGCGATCCAAGAATAGCCTGAAACTCCATGTAAGAGACCAGCTAAAACGTCTCTTACACGGACTGGGTGTGGATATGCTAAATACCTCACTTGCAGCTGAAAGGCATGCAAATGAGGCAGAGTAGCGATCCACGAAACAGAAAGCAGCCCGTGTAAGAGCCGTTTTAGCTGCAGAAATGTACTCGGTTGACAACTGAGTACGTTTCTGCAAAAATCACAATAGAGCCATGTCAGCTCCAAATAAAGGGTGCATATGTGTCAGGCAGCATGCCAATGGCCAAATATGTGGCCATTGGCAAGGTACCCCGATGCAAATATGAAAAAAAAAATATTTTTTTTTTCGGTGATTGCCGATGTTTAAACGCAGCGCAGCCCCACGCAAATGGGCTGCGCTGTATAAAACATAAAAATGAAGGTTATAAACCCACAAATGTGGGTTTTATGCAATACATGGATTTACAATGCAGGGACCAGCAGACCAAAAACAACATGGCCACCATTTAGTGGTTGCTAAGGGGGGAAGCTGAGTCTAAGACATGTAACTAAGCATTAGTAGGCAATCTGATGTAAATGAGGGTTAGGATACTGAATCCCACTGTCACATAGCAAATGAGCACATTCTGAGTAGTGTAAGAGATACATAAGGGGGAGGAATAGAGTAGGAGATAGGTGACATCACAGGGGGGAATGGTAGAAAGAAATGCAGTTCATTGGAGGTCAGTGTTACATGACAGATGTCAGACACAGATCATGGAAAGAGGAGTGCCACAAGATAAGCATGGGAAAGTCAAGAAATGGAAGGTGCACACTGTTACTTACACCAAAGTTTCTTGCTGGGTGTGCATGCGCACGTGTGCGCGCCATGAGGTGCGGGTAGGACAGTGAGCGTGCGTGTAAGGCAGACTGAGCATGTGGGAGCGTGTTGGTAGACTTTGAAGACTGTTTACGCTAGTGTGCACATGTGTAGGGCAGACTGAGCATGTGGGAGCCTGTTGGCAGAGTTGTAATACTGTTTGCACTGGTGTGCATGCGTTTTAACCCGAATAAGCAGATTCCGAACCGTGTAAGCATGTGTGCGCGCATGTAAGCCACTGTGAGCATGTTTTTGCTGGTATGCACGTTGCTCCCCCCTTAGGAAACAGAAAGGAAAAAGGAAGCAACAGAATTAGTAGGAAGCTAGCAGGGAATACTGCTGGAACTAGCAGGTGAAAACAATTAGAAGCAGGCAATTACACAGACAGAATAGTAGCTCAGCCAAGCACTTAAAACTCTGCAAACAGCAGTGCAGGATGTATCTCTCAAGAGACACTGCAAGACAGGAGTAAGCTATTAGAAGTGAAAACTGAAAAAGCTGAACTCAGAGCAGAAATGCTAGGGGCTGCCATAGCTGTCATAAGGAGACATAGGCGACTTGCTGAGGGTGGTGACAATGCAGATGGTGCCAGACAACCCACAGTGAGGAGACGGAGAAGAGTGTACAGGCCCAGAGTCACCTACCACGGGTTACATGAGCTGAAGATAGTAGAGCGCTATAGAGTGGACAGAGACCTCCTGCAGCAAACTGTCGAGCTGTGCAGGCCACACCTCACACACAGAACCAACAGAGGGGAACCCATCCCAGTGGAAACCAATGTATGTGTTGGCCTAAGAATACTAGCAACAGGTACCTTCCAGAGACCAACTGGTGATATAATGAGGATATCACAGGCATCAGCCTCCAGGGTACTGCACCAGTTCCTGTCGGTGATCATGTATATTTCCCCAATGCCCGTGAGGTATTGGCCAGCAATATGTATCTCTTCCAGCAAATAGAGGAATACCCTGAGGTAGTGGGTGCAATAGACTGCACGCACATACGCATCAAAGCACCAGCCGGTGAGCGGGGTAGGGCCTACATTAACCGCAAGGGCTTCCCCTCCATCAACTGCCAGGTCGTGTGTGATGCCCAGGGCATAATAATGAATGTGTGTGCTGGCTGCCCTGGGAGCTACCATGATTCCCACATCTGGCATTTGATGCAGCTGTACCAGACATTTGCCAATGGGGACATCCCACACGGACACATAGTGGGGGATGCAGGTTATGCACTGGAGCCATGGCTGATGACACCCATCAGAAATGCACACACACCTGAACAGAAACACCATAATGAGGCACACGCACAAACACGTAATGTAATAGAGCGTGTGTTTGGGCTGCTCAAGTCACTGTTCCGGTGTCTGGACACATCTGGTGGAGCCTTGCAGTACTCACCAACTACATGTACCCAAATTGTCATGGTATGTGCTATGCTACATAATATGATCTTGCGAAAACAGCTGCAGCAGGACCAGCATAGGGCCGGGCCAAACAGCCCCCCACCATTGCCAAGGCCATCACAGGCAGAGCGTGACTCGGAGCAGGAACAACCTGAGCCTGCCCCAGTAGGCAGAAGGAGTCATGCCCAGTATGCCCTGGCCTTGGCAAAGAGGCAACGCATAGCACATACACTGGCTCAGTAGGAACCCTGGGAATGATACCCCTCTCTGACTCACTCATATAATAACATGGATGCCTAAAATTACATAACCTGCTCTCAAACATGTACAGGGAGTGTAATATGTGCATCCGACAGAGGCAGCCCTGCAGCACCACCTGATGCATGAATGCCATGTGTTAAGTAATGTAATACCATGTACTATATGCACACTTGAGGACCCTGACTAACATCCACCCTCACCAAGCATGAAGCCACAATATGACGATGGGATGATCAATTGCAAGAATTGGCTGAATTAATGCAGTTAGTCAAAGGGGAGCCAATGTGTGCTAGCCTGGGATGACATGCTGAGCATGACATGATGCACCACCTGCTAGGGGTGGCGTGCACCTATCAGTCCAGGCCTCATGGATACTGGCAAAAGCTGTCAGTACCTACAGCGTGCCCTGAATAGATAAGGCTCAAAACACAAACCCACCTCCATAGGTACCACAAGGGATAAGAACCTAGATGTAATGCTATCCAATGCCAGAAGTCTAAACAGCAAGATGCGTGCAGTGTAAACGCACCCAGTATGGAGAATGTTGATAACTGTCCTGTAACAGAAAACTGGGTCAAGGCTCACAACAGCACCCTAACACTACCAGGTTACACATCATACTGTGTTGTATAGCCTCAAAACATGGAACAAGATACAAAAGGAGGGTGACTAGCAATAATTGTCAAGGATAACCACCCCCCCATGTTGGTACCACAACAAGAAGCAGCATGGACTAGCCATGGTCAAGTAACAGTGGCTAAAACCGCTTCCCAGTATATAGCCTGCTACAGACTACCGTCCTAACACCAGGAACTGCACCTGGCCTATGTTGGAATACATGAATATATCAAGCCCCCCAAACCACATTATATTGGTTGACTGAAAATACTCAGACATACACTGGGAGCATTATACTAGCACCAACACTGTAGGAGAAAAGTTCCTAGAATCCATAAACCAAAATGCCCAGGAACAACGTACCACTCCCACAAGAGGGGTAAGCATACTGGATGTGATAATCAGCAACATGGGTACTGGATGGCAAGATGAGAAGTGCATCCCTCACTGGTAAGACCAGACCATAGAGTAATCACACCGGATATACACATCCTGACCACAGTCCCTGGCCAGAAAACCACAGTGAAAAACATGTGTAACGCATAAGTTGCACCCCTCCAAACTGATGTGGAATCCATTAAAGGCCCTGTGCAGGTGCAAAATATGGGACACACTGCAGAACCTGTTATACAGGCGTTCCATGAACACAGCCAGGAATGCTTGGATTATGCAATCACAAATAACAACAAGACACAATGCCATACACGCAGGCATCTGGCATGCTGGACTCCAGCCATTACCAAACCATTCAAGAGAATGAGGAAGCTACTACATGATAGAGCAAACATAAAAAGGGAAGTAATCACTGATCAGTAGTATGGCAATAAAATATGTCCACACATACAATCCACTAAGGCCAGCTACAACAAGTAGAATCTGTGAACCCTGAGGCAATGTTACACCTGCCCCAAGTACACAGACAACCCTCAACACCCCCCAATAAATACAAATATATGTGAGAGATGCAACCATTTATCCAAACCGGAGGCTGAGCTCCTTCAACTCAGTACTGTCAAAACTAGTCAGGAGGAGAAGGTAACCACACACACCACAAACCCAGTCCCACATAGACCTATCACAACTGTAAACCAAACACATAAACACAGAAAAACATTCCCGCAGGCCCTAATTACAAACACACCACACCAACAGAGGCCTCCAATGCAGACCCCCAAGTAACCACAACCTCCAAACATAGCACATGCAACACATAGTACACAAAGCTGGTGTGCCAAACAGTCACAGGCCAGAAGGAGAAACAACATGCCTGATACATTTGTAATAGGTGACTCTATAGGCAGACACACTGCTGTCCCACTCACCAGACTTAACAAGGGAAAGTGTACATTAAGCTGCCTGTAGGCTGCTACAATAGGCCACATAACACAAGTACGCAGGTCACCCCAAAGCAAGTAGAAATATGATGCAGTCATTGTCCATACTGGTGTGAATGACCAGAGATGTACCTCCCTGGACTACATGAAAAGAGACATGGATGAGCTCTCTGAGTATGTACTCCAAGCCGGTATGACACTGGCCGTTTGCAGCATCCTACCCTCACCATGAATGATGCCACAGTACAAACACAGAATGATCAGCTTTAACAGATGGCACAATTACAGCTGTCAGTCCAAGAGGATCTAATGTCTGTCTGCTTGAGATGTCATGCATGACAAGCCATGCTGCTGTTCCAGGGATGGCTTGCACCTGTTACCCCTGGGCGTCTGGATATTGGATAAGGCTTTTGCCACCTCCATAGAGCCGTACATAGGCAAGGCTGAAAAGACTAACCCACCACCCTAGAAAACATAAGTGTTAAGAAACATAAGGGTAATGCTGACCAATGCCAGATGTGTAAACCGCAATATGCATGCTCCTGAGGCCCTCCCAGTATGGAGAACATCGATGTCTGTGCAGTGACAGAAACCTGCTGCAAGCCTACTGACAGCACACCAGCACTACCAGGTTATACCTCATATCATGCGTTATGGCCCCAAAACCTGGACCAAAACATAAAAGGAGGGGGAGTATCCATATGCAGCACAGACACCCATACGTCCAGGTAACTGACATTGCACGAAGCATCGGAGACCACCCATGTGCACCTAACTGTAGTCAAAACTGCTGTACAGTCTGTAACATGCTACAGACCACACTCTCACACACAGGAACCCCACCCAGACATCCTGAAGACAGTGGACAGTATGAATGTCCCACCAAATACCAAACAAGGAGCTCACAAATTACCACATAGGTGGTAAACCATTATGTATGCAAGGAGTAATCAGGGACCTAGGGACACAAGTGGACAGTAACCTGTTATGTGACATTCACATTGCCAATGTGGCTAGGAAGACTGTCTATATTGGAGACCGTATCATGAAAGGATTCACATCTACGTCAACAGAGGTCATTGTGCCCCTGTACTGTTCTGTTATCAGACCCATAATCTAGTACAATGCCTCATTTGGGATGTACCTTACCTGACACCTGCAGTGGTTAGAAAGACCTCAAGGTACCTCACCAAGAGGATAAAGGGTCTCAAATATATGTCATATGCTGCCTGGCTGTAGACACCCCAGCTGAATGCAGTCACATACTGCCTACACAGAGGCATTGTATGTCTGTTGTACAAGGCCATGTCCAACACAGGAGTAATGGACATGCTCCACCCCAGAAAAACCAAAGCCATTGGAGCTGTGAGAGTGACAGATGTCAACCCCAACACATAATGAAATAGAATGTGCTGGAGGGACAGATACATAACCCAGAGGCTCCCCACACCCTGGAACAGGATCCCACTCCATGTTAGGCAGAGCCCCTCACTGACACTCCTCAACAGGAATATTGCCAAGTGGATGTGTGATCGTAGATATTCACTGGGGGTCTTCACTGTGTCACGTCCAGACAGAGGCACAGTAAAGTAAATCATAAATGGCCATAATATTCACATAGCAAGGGGCAGCGAAAGACACACACACCTTGGCTAGGCTTACAAATGCCCTAGGGTGGATAGCCTAGTATGAACCTATGAACCTATGAAGATACAAATTGTACAGGACACTAAGGATAATCCCAAGGCTTACTCAACTGATGGTAGGAACCATGTTGGGAATTCACAGATATGCTCTGAATCACACAAATATTACAAACAACATACCAAACACACACACACATTGCCAACATACAACCTGACAGGTGCAGTGCAACCCCCCCCCCCCTCAGAATGCAAAATATCTATCCCAGCAGACTGCTGACCCCCTGACATTGCAGATGCTGAGGTAACAGCCAGCATCTACAAAGCAAAACACACAGCAGCAATGGTATGAGATGGTGCCCTGGGCTGAGTCCAACATGGACTCCAAGAAGAATGGAATGCCAAATCACACACAGGATATGTACCCAAAGAGCAGTGTACAACAACAGTGGTCCTTCTCAACAAAGGTGTTGCCTGAATGGATACTGCAAACTACCACCCCAGAATCCTGACAAGCTTGGTCTGCACAGCTATGGGAAGGATCAGCATGTACCGCAGACATAAAGCTATCGGGGACCTACTGACACCGGACCCTACCCAGTGTGACTGTCTTAAGTGCAGATCCTGCCCCTAAACATGTTTGACCCACTTGAAACAGTCATTAAGGCCATTGATGAGGGCAATGTGGTCCACACAGCGTAGCTGGACCTTGCAAATGCTTCCATACAATACCCTACGTGTTCAGTATAGATATGTTCACCAGCTTAAACATAAACCCCTATGTCAGTAGAGGGGTTGCAAACCAGACCAAGGACAGAACTGATATGGTCAGACATGCTGCAGCCATGTCAGACTACAAACCAGATATAAGTGGCATCCCACAAGGCTTGGTCCTGGGACCTCCCTCGTTTCGTATATATGTCCCATAGGTACAGGCCAACATGGAAGGACTGTGACTGAACGTGTATGCAGAGGACTACCAACTGCCCACCATATCTGACCCCCAGCTGACACAAGCATCCCACAAAAGGGCCACATAGAAACAGACAACTGGTGCCATAGCCATGTCAGCAAGCTAATTGCAGAAAAGTGTGTAGTCAACCCCCGTGGATATACAGTAAGTGCCCACCAATTACCACATAGGTGTTAACCCATTACGTACCTAACATGTAATGAGAGACCTGGGGACACAAGGTGATAGATATCCTGCATTGGACAAACATGTGTCTGTAGTGTTCACAGAAACATACCATATACCCACCTAATCATGAAGGTTGTCAGATCTAGATAAGGGGAGGTCATTGTGGCTCAGCAGTCATCCTTCATCAGCGTTACAATTGACTACAATAGCCCCTGTGGGATGTACCGCAGCAGACACCTCCATCAACTGTAAAGTCCCCAACAGTACCTCACCAGGAGTAGCAAAGAGCTTGAACAGATGCCATGTGTTGCCTGATTAAACAAACTGCAGCTCCACACACTGCCATACTGCCCACCCAGAGGCAAGCTGTGCCTGATGTATAAAGCCATGTCCAAGCTGAAATCAATGAACATGCTGCACCTTGTACAATCTGAATGGCAGTGAGCTATGCACATGAGAGACCTGAACCCCAGCACTGACATACATAGGACAAGCTGTACTGAATGATCCATAACACAGAAGCCACCCCCACACCTGAGTAAACTCCCAGTACAGGTTAGCCAGAGAGTCACCCATTGACTCTCCTCAAGAGGAATCTTGATGAGTGGATGGGAGATGGTAGGTTTACCCTGGGTATCACTGTTATGTCACAGGTAGATGGAGGCACAGTATACTAACCATGACATATGTCATGGCAAACTCCAGTTACAATGTGTGTCGAAGGACACACACACACTCTCTGAGTAGCATTAGAAATGGTCTAGGGCACATCGCTAGTGTTTGCCAATGTCCACCTATGTTGTGGAATACACTACCAATGTTGGACAAGCCTGGTTTAAGTAGTCCATATCTGAACATAATGCAACATGGTCATATGTGCACAACTGGCCCCTAAACAGTCTGTTGTGCTCGCTATGAAGATTTAAAGCAGTGATAGGACAAAAGCCCAGGATAATGTCCACCACAGTGAAAGTACTGAACCAGTACACTATATGGTACTACAGTGTTAGGTCAGTATGAAAGGATGTTGACAACTGTATGCAAAGTAACCCATGCAAACCCTGCAGGCACAGTTTAATCCCTGTTGTGTTCAGACACGAAGCAGTTGGCCATTAAGTACACAACATGACACCCAACACACAACCATAAACGTGAGATATTGTTGAAGTTCACACTCATCCAAATATGTGGTGGACTGCAGAGTTCAACATATGGAAAGCTCACACTGGGCATGCTTGCACACTTTGATAAATGAGACATATGTCAGAACCCATGCCATGGAAAGGCTGAACTGGGCATGCTCACACACTTAGGCCATATCTCCGTTTAGCAGTTGGCCACACATATCTGGTTCATAGGTTCATAGGTTCATAGGTTGGTACTAGGCTATCAGCCCTAGGGCCGATACAAGCCTAGCCATAACAATTCCCTGGCTATTTCTTCCCACATTATTTACTTTCCTGGACCCCTGTCTAGCAGGGCGACTGACGTGATCCCTGGGGTGAATTTCCTTTCTCCCATCCAATCGTCAAGGTTCCTCTTGAAGAGGTCCAAAGAGGCACTCTGCTTGACATGTATGGGCAATCTATTCCAGAGTCTGGGGAGTCTCTGGGTCAGGAACCTATCCCTCCAGCATGTTTTGTTTATTGTGATGACAAGGTTTAGATCCCTGGAGCGTGTAGCTCTGAGGGATTGGGATTTCTTTAAGTGTAGCATGTCCAACAGCTCTGGGTTTGACATGGCCTTGTATGTTAAGCAGAGATCGCCTCTGAGTAGACGATATGCAACAGAGTATAGCTGGAGTTTTTAAGGTGGTCAACGTAGGGCATCTGCTTTAGGCCTGTGATTCTTTTAGTGAGGTATTTCTGAGGCCTTTCCAGTTGTTGCAGATGTCTTGAGAGGTACATACCAAATGGGGCGTTGTATTCTATAATGGGTCTAATGAGGGATGAGTACAGTGGGACAATGACCTCCTTTTTCTGGATGAAAAGCCCTTCGTGATGAGGTGTGCCACATAGAAGTATTTCCTGACTGTTGTGGCGATGTGGTTATCGAAGGTGAGACCACTGTCCCCTGTGTCCCTAAGTCTCTTATCACACTTTCTGTGTTTAGTGTACTGCCACCTATATGGTAATTCATGGATACATGTTTTTTCCCAAAGGGATAACAATACATTTCTTGGCATTGAGCTTGAGCCCATGGCTCTGGCACCAAGCATCTGTTTCTGTAAGGCCCTTTTGTAGAGTATCCACATCATTTGGGGATTCAATAATGGCTCCCAGTTTGCAGTCATCTGCAAACTTTGTTAGCCAGAGTCCCTTAGTGTTGACCTGTACTTCAGAGAAGTAGATGCCAAACAACAGTGGCCCCAGGACTGAACCCTGAGGTACTCCACTTGTCACTTGTCTGGAGCTGGATTTGGAGTCGGCTACTTTTACAGTGTGGGTTCTATCAGTAAGCCATTTAGCAACCCATTGGGTGACATAGGGATTAATGTCCAACTTAGTAAGTTTATCTATGATTCCAGAGTGGGGGATGGTATCAAAGGCCTTGGCAAGGTCTAGATAGGCTGTGTGGACCACCTTACCCTTGTCCATGGCTCTGGAGACTGGTATTTGTACGTGTCATTCCAGGAACCAACCACATCACAGCAATCTGCCCAGTGCACACAGTTAAATGACTACAGAGACATAAGTGATATAGTGGATCCCCCTCATATTCAAACATCTTCCACAGATACACAAGTTGTTCATAGAAACAGGGAATGTTATGGCAATAAAGACCTGCAAACAGTCTATCAGCAACAAATATTGTGCATCTGACAAGTAAACATATGGGTGTAGAGGTCAATACTAGGCTGTTTGCCCTAGGGAATGAAATCTTAGCCAGAGTGTGCTTGGCATCTGCATCCCCAGTACAGTAGGCTACTGTGCCACTGTAAAGTAGGTCACATAAGGCATCGTGTGAGGCTGGTGTGTTGTGCCTCTGTCAAGCAGGGACACAGTGGAGATCCCAGGGTTTGAATGTGCTAAGCCACATCCATGTTGTTGGTGTGTGCTGGAAGAGGGTTGCTGAGGATCTCTAACAATAAGTGGGCGTCAATAACAGACTGAGGGGAGCCCTATCTGCATTGTCTGAACAACTTCACTGTCAACACTGTGTCGTGATGATTATGTGGGATTGAAGTGTTGTGCCAGTACTGTTCAGAGATGTCCTCCCCCTGTGGGCTACAGCTCTGCAATGTATTAGCTCACTCTGTCTGTTGGACAGCTCATATATGGCTGGTGTACACCTGACAGGTGTCCTGTTGTGGAGCAGTCATGGGTATATGTGGGATAGCATGATCAATGCAAACCTTACACATGCTCATAGAATGCAATTGTCAAGGATTATGCAGAGTGACCAGTATAGTCCCCCAGCATGGGTCCTCTGAAGTCTTCCACCCCAGTCTTCACAAGTGTAGAGTCTGCTTGTGATAAATACAGTTTGTTTGCAGTGACAACCTTGCCTGGGGTGGGGATGGGATATGGATGTCCAGGGAAGGTGGGTATGGTCAGATATCAACAATGGTGGTCTACCTCTGGTGTGGAACAGTGAGTACCCATGTTGCAGATGGACAGGTGCAATATGTATTCCCCCATGTGGCTGTGGTGAGTGGTTCTGCCATAGCACATGGACCCACAAATTGTAGTGGCTGTAGGATAATGTTGTAGAGGCCTGAGTAGTTCCCACACACAATATGCCTGTACCTGACGTTAACAACCGGAATGGTGTATGTGAACACCTGCATATCCTGGCACTGTTCCCAGGGAAGCAAAGTGTGTGTCCTGGATGTGGGAGGGGTGTTCTGGACTGGTTGTGTTGTGTGTTACAGGTCCTGTGGTCACGAAGCATGGTATAGAACATAACCTGCCAGTGTGATGTGCATATCTGACCCTGAAGTAGGTGGCTGCAAATGCATATATATGCTATCCCCCACCTGACAGGTAGTACTAGATGTACATACCTCTGTAGAAATAAAGATGTCAGCACCCTATAAATACTGCAGGTGCAGAACAGATGCCCAGTAATTGGATAGCGCTCTGCTAATGCGTCTCCCTCAAGTGTCATAATATAGTTAGGTAGGAGTTTGAACCATGCAAATGCTCTGTGTGTGTGTGTGTGTGTGTGTGTGTGTGTGTGTGTGTGTGTGTGTGTGTGTGTGTGTGTGTGTGTGTGTGTGTGTGTTGTGTGTGCAAGTCTGTGTAAGGGAAATGTTCCTTTTGGCAACTGGGAAAACACTCTACAGGATGCACATTCCCCTTTCTAAACACTGATGATGTCAGCACCCTATAAGCACAGCAGGAGAAGAAAAACCTCCCAGTAATGCGAATAGCTCGCTCTGCTAATGCATCCATCTTGAGTGTCATAACATAGTTAAGTAGGGGTTTAAATCCTGTAAATGTCCAGTGTGTGTGGAGAGTGGTTAGTGTGTGTGCAAGTCTGTATGAAAGAAATGTCCCTTTTGGCAACTAGGAGAACACACTACAGGATGCACATTCCCCTTTCTAAACACTGATGATGTCAGCACCCTATAAGTACAGCAGGAGAAGGGAAACCTCCCAGTAATGGGAATAGCGTGCTCTGCTAATGCATCTGACTCAACTGTCATAACATAGTTAGGTGGGGCGTTGAATCCTGTAAATGCTCAGTGGGTGTGGAGGGGGGGTTAGTTTGTGTGCAAGTCTGTATGAAAGAAATGTCCATTTTGGCAACTAGGAGAACACACTACAGGATGCACATTCCTCTTTCTAAACACTGATGATGTCAGCACCTTATAAGTACAGCAGGAGAAGGGAAACCTCCCAGTAATGTGAATAGCGCGCTCTGCTAATGCGCCTTTTTCAAGTGTCATAACATAGCTAGATAGGGGTTTGAATCCTGCAAATGGCAAGTGTGTGGATGAGGGGAGTGTGTGTGCTGGCAAGTCTGTATGAACAATATGTTCCTTTTTGCAATTAGGAGAACACACTACATGATGACCATTACCCTTTCCAAACACTGATGATGTTAGCACCCTATAAGTACAGCTGGAGAAGGGAAACCTCCCAGTAATCTGAATAGCGCACTCTGCCAATGCGTCTCTCTCAAGTGTCATAACATAGTTAGGTAGGGGTTTGAATTCTGCAAGTGTGTGTGGTTGGATGTGGGGAGTTTGTGTGTGTGCAATTCTGTATGAAAGACATGTGCTTTTTGGCAATCAGGAGAACACACTACATGATGCACATTACCCTTTCCAAACACTGATGATGTCAGCACCCTATAAGTACAGCCGGAGAAGAGGAACCTCCTAGTAATCCGAATAGTGCGCTTCGCTAATGCGTCTCTCTCACATGTCGTAACATAGTTAGGCAGGGGTATGAATCCAGCAAGTGTGTGTGTGGGGGGGGGTAGTAGGGTGTGTGTACTTGCAAGTGCGAAAGAACAGTTCCTTTTTGGCAACTACTACAATACACCAGATGCTGCATATTCCCCCAGTAAACACAGGTGATGTCACCACACTATCAGTACAGCCAAACAGGGCTAATTGCCCAGTAATGCCAATAGTGCGCTCCGCTACTGGGTCTATTACCACTGTCAGAGCACAGATAGGTATGTTTTGGAAACCCACAACTGCCATGTGTGGTTGTGTCACACAAAATGACCATGTGTGGGTTGTTGCGCATAACAATGCATGACATTGCTTAAACCAGCAATGGCAATGCACACATGATATATGTGTGTGACACATACACATATATACCTGTGACCTTCAGTAGTTACCATGTCTGACACGTGCCTCAAGTGGATAAATGGTATTTTCAATGCATAACATTATGACTGTGTCTTACTGTGCAGGGGCCGCATGCGGTATGTGTATATACAGTGTGAGTTGTATATGGTATCATCCTAACAGCGGGGAATACACATGTGGTCTGGGCCATATAGTCTACATGTAGTCGATGAACAGGTGCTGCATGTTCCCACCTGTTGTGGGAGTGGTAACATGTTGTTCTACTGCAATTCAGTGACTACATGCTGGGAACCTTTCAGCTAGTGTGTTGTAGCTACAGTAATGCTCACACACAATGTTCGGCTGGATGCAGTCCAGCCATATAAAGACATATCTAGAGAATGTCATATTCCCAGTGTTGTTAGGGAGGACAGGTGGGTTTCCTGTGTATGGGAGGGTTGTGTGTGCCAGGCTATGAACCAGAAGGCAGTCCAACACACTGTTAGCTGCTCATGGATAGGCCCTGATGCTTTGTGCTGTGCCAACAACCTGGAGGTGTGTGTATCTGTGGTGCCTTGAGATACCGCCCCCCTGTTCATGTGTGTTACATGTGTAGGGGACGACAGACATGGTATGAGGTATAACCTGGCAGTGATGGGTTGCACCTGTGAGCCGTGAATCAGAAATCCGTTACTGCACAGATATTGCAGTTTACCGTGCTGAGGACAGTGTCCAGTGCATGCATCTTGTGGTGTACACTGCTGGTGTTGTGTAGCATTACTGTTAGTGTCCTATCCCATGTGATACCCATGGAGGTGGCTATGTAATCTGTGTCCTGCAGCAAAAGGCACTATGTGTGTATCAAGGGGCTTCGCCAATATACAATGGCTCATGGGTGTCACGTGCAAGCTGCCCCTCGCAAATCATTGTGGCTTCCCTAGCAGGTAAGCACACGCTGACAGCCATTGGATACCCTATGAATGACATTGGAGATTGAGCAGAATGTAGACATAGAACACCCTTCCTACATATTGTGGTGGCATACCTGGTGAGGGTATGATGGCAACCAAGGTCAGGCTCATACTGGCCCATGCCACATGCTGAGGGAGCCCTTCTATGTTCCCTATCATGTAGTCCAGGGAGGTACATCTCAGGTCATCCATAGTGGCATGGACAATGACTGAGTCATATGTGTCCATGCCTCTGACCTGTATGCATGTGTTTTGTGGTGGACCATAGTGCCCCACGGGCATATCACTGTAACCTTCACCATGTACAGCCTGTTGAGCGGGACCCCACTGCAGCGGCCAAGAGAGGTACCTGACACATCTGTAGCAGGTGTGTTGTGTAGCCCTACAGGCTGTGAGTGTGTGGCACACGGGATGTGTGTGCCATGTGTGGCATGTGCTCTGTTCCAACTTAACGTATGCCTGTGTGCCAGCTGCGGAGGTGTGTGATGCTCAGGCAGGATGCTATTCTGAGGCTCCAAGTATGCCCCAGTGTGTTCGGATTGCTGTCAGTGCGGGTCTATGTCAGACTGGTATTGTAGTCACTGTAGTATGTCATGCCACCTGACAGGGTATGGCAGTACTGGGTTCAGAGTGCTCAGTCCCCAGATTGGCTATGTGGTTGCATCTCACACATGTGTTGTACGTTCCTGGCCAGGGGAGAGGGTTGACTACATACATGTGGCAGCTGTGACATTGCCACATGACTCACATAAACCACAACTGGATCATAGAGGTGATTCATAGGTTACCTTTGCACATGCTACCATAGTAGTGTGATTGCCATGGTGATTACCAACACATAGGGCCAATGGGGAACAAAATACTGAAGGTGAGTATGTGTGGGTGTACTGCTACTGATTTCATAGCGCTGGCATATATGACTGCACATGTGGGTAAATTCCAGGTAAGTCATATGCAATGTGTCACAGGCGACGTACATGCGAACAGGACAGACAGTGATGTTCTGTCAGGTTGAAAATTGACATACGTATAGTACGCTACGCAGATGTCACTAGGAATCCACAGAAGCTCTGTAAATCTGCATTGCAGGTGGAATCAGTGTTCCAGGGAACCTCAAGCAAACATGCATGCAAACAAAGCTACAATAAGCAGGGCTGGAAGTAGTCCATTGTACAACAAAGAAGGGATAGCACTTCCAGTAGGTAACAGTGCAAATATGCAGGCACTATCAACATGTACCCAGGAATGCACAGCTCAGATGTCCATGGTAGAACTGATATTATTTAATATTTAATGTAATTTAAATTAAATTGGTACTGCAGACATATCACCATGCACAAACATCCACATTGCATATTCGTTGTGGGCAACATGCCACCATTAGTGTACATGTCCATCATTGCGTATCACTACTTGCATTAGCTTCTCCCCTGTGCTACCTATGTATGTGGTTATCTGTTGACATCCTTACCACCAGTATGCAATAATGTGCAGATGTTACACTATGGTACTTACTATGGGTGTAGATAATTCAGGACAGTCATACAGTTACTGCATCGGGCATGCTGGGATATACACACAATCATATCAGCACACTGTACTGTTACCAACATGATACTAGTAATACATGTCTATGTAGTCACCCTGTGCATCAGCAACATGTTAACCTGTTCCTGCACTGATGTTGGAGATTGCAGGAGGTGGCACAGTTTCATCATATGCACAGGGTGTGAACTAGGTATGCCTGAGTCTGCCACTGATACCACCAATTGACATGTATGTGTATGTGTGTTAGTGAGGGACAGCAGTACAGGGTGGGGCACTGTTGGTGCAGTGTGTGTGTGCATGTGGTAGCCCTAGGTGTTAACATTTCGCATGTGTGTATGCATGCACACAGTTCCACCTCATGGCTGCCATATACTGGAGTTTGTGGACAGCCACAGACTGCACCTGGCAGGTCATACAGATCAGTGTCTATGGCCATGGACACGGTACCTGTGCCTGGCAGGGGTGCTACAGACTGTATCCGGTACTAAGCCACACTGGGTACTGTCATCAGAAGCGGGAGTTTGCTGACTGGACACAGGTCCCTGTTGGGACTGTCCAGAGCCACGTGCACGTGGTCTCTCGGGGTGGTCTGATGATAGCACAGACCCAGCATTGCTGGGGCTGCTGCTGGCATTATGGGGGCGTCCGCGGGCCTGTTGTCATCCGTGCCGAATGCCAGCTGCTGCTGTTGCTGGCATATAGCCACGTCGACGCCGCAACCGTCCACCATTGCCCTGGCTAATGGACATGTGGTTGTGGAACTGCTGTAATATGTCCCCACAACGTCTGTCTATGACATTGGTGAAATTACGGATAGCATCCGCGATGTCATGCATACTGTCAGTTATGGATGTGTGACATGCTCTCAGCTCCCTCAGACCCTGTGTGGTGTACCTTTCCATACGTGACTGTGCCTGCATGACAGCCCAAAACATAGCTGAGGTTGACAGACCTCTTTGGGCACGTCTGCCAGAGGCAGTACGCCCACGGATGCTCCCACGAGAACCCATGGGCAACTGTCTGTGTGGTACCATCTCAGGACCCTGCCCATGGCTGCTGTGTGGGGAAGCATGTGCCACAGATACCACATTACCCTGGTCAATGCCCACTGTATCCTGTCCATCACCTAGAGACATTGGTGACATAGGATGTACTGGCAGGATGACTGTGCGCAATGATGGGGTTGACAGCTGTGTACTGTCAATTGGCTGACCAATGACGGACCCTGACACACCTTCCTGTGCCATTACACAGATATCATCATTATCAGTACCTGTGGCACCAGATTCAGGTTCCCTGCTGCAGGACACCAGAGCAGCACCAGAACCTGTGGGAGGAAAACAGGAAAAAACAGTTTACAATGTCTACACAATGTTACCAGTGATGCACACATGCACACATGCACATGTGGACACATGCACACATGCACACATGGACACATGCACACATGCACACATGCACATGGACACATGCACACATGCACACGTGGACACGTGCACACGTGGACACATGCACACGTGGACACATGCACACATGCACACATGCACATGTGGACACAGGCACACATGCACACGTGCACACGTGCACACATGGACACACGCACACATGCACACATGCACACCCCGCAGTATACACACAGAGCACTACTGAGTTACACTATTATTACTAGCACTATCAGGACTATTATAGGTATTGTTAAAACACACTCACCAGCATGGATGGGCTGCCTTGCTGTAACACTGGAGGGACCTGCAGAAATGAGGGGATTAATGTCAGTGGGCACAACTGTGCCATTGATACTGCGTATGATACAGTTCAGTAGTACACCAGTTGCCTTTCACATGTCAGCTGCTGATATTTGCAATATCACACCTGCACAATTACATACTATGTTGACAGCTACATACCGAGGACACACCTTACACATGCATAAACTAACAGTATACAGAACAGTCAAGTGTACATATGGCATACTACCTGCACGCTCCATGTCGTGTTGCTCTGTGGGATCCAGCCTCCATCATAATGCAGGTGTGTTGCTGTTGATGTTCCTGGGCTGGAGCCACAGCACTTAGGAGTAGCCCCTCCAGTCTGGTGAGGGGGGATGTGTGGTCACCCCACCTCCTGTGGCGACCTGTTGCCTGTGGATATCCAACGCATGCTGACGGACATTTCTGATTAAATCACTGCAGTGATGTCGTACCTGCTCATATGTCCTATTATGCATGTCAATGTCATTTACCCTACGGACAAGGTCTTGCCACAGTGCAGCCATCTCCTGCTGATTCTGGCTGGTGCAGGAAAACAGTATGTCATAATCCCGCACCAGGCTCTGATGTATCTCTTCATCTTCTGCAGCAGAGTAGGCAGGATTTCGCTGACGCGCCATGTCCCTGAAAGAGAACACAAACAGGACATCAGCAAACTATGTCAGCAAAATATGGCACACATACTATACATGATACTCAACTGTAGTGATATACTACTACTCCCATATGTAGCACGTGTGTGTCTCTTGGTGGATACACATGTATATGGCCAGATATCAGTGCTCAGCCAACACCTGTGCAACAATACCTGCCACATTCCATACAACAGAGTACCAAGCCCCATCGGTCAGCACACTGAGACCGGTCCAATACACCACCTCACTCTGGGGGTTCATAACACGGTACTGTATGTGGAACATCATCCACTAGTGTGATCTGGACACAAAATAATCGGCCTGGATATACATATCCCACCACCACCACCAGCACAGTAGACTATTTTGATATATATGTGAATATACAGATTTTCACTTGTTAGGACTGAGATGGTATCCATGCAGCCCACTGGGCCAGTGGAAGCCACAACCCACAATGCTGACCCCTTTGCAAATGCTTCCCACAGACATCCCAAAGAATGCATGGAACATGCACACACAATTCTAACCCAGACCCTATGCACAAAGGTTAAGCATCCTGTCTGGTGGACCCCAGCCAAAGACAAATTGTATAACGATAGAAGGAGGCTACTGCAGGACAGAGCAGATTCACATAAAGGGAAGGCATCTGTGGTCGGCACTAGTAATAAGCTAAGTTCTCTCATAACAACATCCAAGGCCATCTCTGAGAGGGAAATGGCCAAGGACACTATAGATAACCACAAGGCCTTCTTCAGTTGTGTTAGACACATGGACCAAAAGCCTCAGATATGCTCTGAGTTAGTACACACCTACATAAAATTCACTGAACCCACAGATATTGGCAACATTCTGGCAGACAGGTTCAGTGCAAATATCCCCCCTCCCTCTACCCCAAACATAGGAATACTTATCACAGCTGAATGTAACCTCCCTATCATCTCAGATGTCCAGGTGAGGGCCACCCTCAGCAAAGTAGAACACACAGCATCAATGTGACCTGATGGTATCCCTGGATGTGTGCTACGTGAACTCCAAGAGGAGATACAACCGCATATGAAACTGATATTTAACCTTGGCCTTACTACGGGATATGTACCTGAACACTGGCATACAGCAACAGTGGTCCCACTCCACAAAGGAGGCACCTCTACTGACCCTGGGAACTACCGCCCCATAAGCTTATCCAGCCTGGTCTGCAAAGCTATGGAAAGATTCATTATGGGACTCATATACAGCGATATTGGGTACCTGCAGACACTTGATCCCACCCAGTTTGCCTTTGTGAAGGACTTATCCTGCCTTTTGAACCTGGTTGACCTTTTCAAAACAGTCACTACAGCCATTGATGAGGGCAAAGCAGTCCATACAGCCTACCTGGACTTGCCTAAGGCCTTCAACACAGTACTCCACTCAGGCATCATAGACAAGCTCATCAGCTTAAATGTTAACACATATATTACATGATGGGTTGCAAACTGGTTGATCAACAGAATCCATAAAGTCAAAATTGCGGGAGCCATGTCAGACTCAAAGCCAGTCACATGTGGTATCCCACAGGGCTCTGTCCTAGGACCCCTCTTGTTTGGCATTTACTTCTCAGATGTGAAAGCAAACATGGGCGGGTTGTGGATGACAAAGTTCCCAGATGACTGTGAAGTAAGCACCATAGTCATTACACCAGCTGACACACACATCCTACAGACAGGCTTCACTGACACGGACAACTGGTGCCAGAATCATGGCCTAACACTGAATAACATGTAATGTATAGTCATCCCCTTTGGGTAAAACTACGTGCACACAACTTATCACATAGACATACGTATAGATACAGACCAATAACACATATGGAGGGTTCACAGTATGTAGACTATTAACTTGTTACTTTACATTACCTGTGTTTGTCGCAGCTGGTTGCGTTACCGTTAGTATAGGTTCCTGCTGCTGCTAGCCCAGCTTGATACTGACACTGATGACAGCTTCAACTTAGTTTGTCTTACGTGTGGTTTTTGTTTGTGTTTTTATTTTCTTTTTTTCTTTCTCTCTCTCTCTCTCTCTCTCTCTCTCTCTCTCTTTCTCTGCCTCCAGACGGTGCAATGAAAGTATTGCATGTGTGGAGTGGGAGTACAGGATGCTTTTGTAGGTATCTGGATATGTCCATGTGATGGCCTCTGCACCGATTGTAAGCCAGCATTTGCTAATTGCATGCAGCCAGTTGTGTACTGATTGCAGTTCTCACTGTGATTTCAGGACAGTGCTATAAAAGGATATGTGAGATAGGCTTTGCCCTTTCAGATTGTAAGGGCAGGGACCATGCTGGTATGCTGTGGACACTGTTCTGTGAGTGTAAAGGTTAGTATCTCTCTCATAATTCAGGCTGTGTTGTAGATTCACATTTCTCCATTCATCTCTCCTGTTTCCTCTACTAAGTGTGTATGTACACTGACACCTACAACTATATATATATATATATATATATATATATATATATATATATATATATTTATATATGTATAATAACTGACATTATTACCTACTAGCTACCAACTAGCATGGCTGTTTCTGTTCACACACTACTATTATGGAAATCCACTAGATTTGACAGTAAATATACATGACATGCTTTGTGTACTACACATCCTATATTCCCTTTACATTCATTCCTACTATTACATGATATATTTATTGTAGCACAATATTCTTATATAACAGTCATGGCGTAGTGGTAAGTCATGCAGACTACTGTTTCCAAGGTCCTGGATTCAGGACTGACAGTGGGATTTTATTTTGCTTTTGAACTGACTACAGGACCTGTCAATCAGAGTGACTAAGGCACTTTTAAGCAGTTGTAATCGGGTTAGCGCTAGTTTGCGCGGAGCTCCCGCATGCACACTGGCATTCAGCTCTGTGCACACCCGCTTACAACCGCTTAACAGTGCTTACTCTGGCGCACACCCACTCTATTTTCTTTGAAAGAAATGAAAATGGGGATACAGGAAAGTGGTGAAAAAGGGGTCACAAAGAGGGTAAGACAGTAGGGAAACAAGCTTGGGTTTTGCAGGAGGGATGTAGGTAAGGCCCATAGCTGCCCATTTCTTCATCAGCAACAGCTGTGCATATGTTTGTAATTTGGTGTGACATTTGAAACCTTCCACCCCTGAGAGAGGTGTCAGGACAACAATAATACTTGTACAGCCAATTGTAATTGATAGTTTCCATGTCCAGCAGACATGTGTGCGGAATGGGCAGCTATGTATGGGGCGTAATATTTTTGTGGGCACAGAGTGACCTTTTTTTTTTTTTTTTTTTTTTTTCAGGTGAGAGTGGTACGTCAGGTAAAGGAAGTCGGTATAGCTGGGGAGGTAGGTTGGGTAGGTCAACAGACAAGACAAACAAGACGCATACAGGGGCGGTGTATGACATGTGTGGGGGGGTTACACAATTGATGGGGACGGATGTTTGGATATCCAGAGCCCATGAGCCCACAGATGGCAACAGTGGAACTGATATCCCCACCCATGGGCAGTTGCCACTGTTCCTTCACTGCCCAGGACGGGGCTGTGCTGGGGGCTGTGTAGGCCGGGCAACAGACATGCCCATAAGTTGTGCCACCTGTGCCTCAAGCAGGCGTAGGGGCCCAAAAACAGATTCCTGGATCTCCCTACGCACCACAGTCCGGACGCTACGGAGGGTGAGTGGTGGTTCTCCTCCGGCCACACT
The DNA here is from genome assembly GCF_019279795.1 of Protopterus annectens. NCBI lineage: Eukaryota > Metazoa > Chordata > Ceratodontiformes > Protopteridae > Protopterus > Protopterus annectens. The sequence continues at coordinate 1,224,392,092 of NC_056726.1, read as the reverse complement.
TGCAGAGGGGGGACAAGCCCCATCCCCTGCAGCGCTTCCACCTGCAGGTGGCACAGGGCCACCGGAGGATGGTCCAGACTGGGCACTACTGCCAGGTGCACTCGCCAGCTGAGGTGGGAGAGGTGGGTCCGCTGGAACCCGCCTTCCCTGTTGTCCTATGTTTTGCATTATGTCATGACAGTTTGGGTTAGTAACATACAATACCATTCGCAATTAGTTGTAACAGCATGCATTAGTATTCCCATTAACCAAACACCCAGATATTCACACCATTGAACAGCGAGCATAACACATACATAATTTGAACAGCAATACACAGTCCAACAACATGCAGGGTTGATTGATGGCAACAGGCCATCAGGTTTGGATGTATGAACAGGGCAGATGCATCAACGTACATGCAAATATGAATGACCCAACAGGACAAATGTCCAGGGGTGTTAATTGTGATTGCACATACCAATTTCACGTGGAATGGATTATATGTGGTTATAGGGTAGGGTGAAGAAAATTTAATTAACACCTGCAAATACCAATACATATGCTGTACATTTCTAATAGCTGCAGATATATACACACTACAGTTCTACCTACAGTTTCCTATGTGATAACTACTTCAAGTTGATGATAGGACTGTTACTGCTACATCAATATACATTTTATTGTTATTCATACACATTCATATCTGGCTTTGTTCAGCTACATCATCCTGCTACATTTGCTTTATATAGCTATAGACAGCTGTGGATGTTTGGTATTTCAGACAATCATACTATCTGCATAGTGCAGACTGAGAGCAACATATCCAGATTTTGGGATACACATTCCAGCTGCAGCAACATTTTAAACACATTTCGCAGTTTGGTTCTGCTTGTCACATTCATTTCATTCTGTACTGACTGCAGTATACTTTATTCAGAGGTTATTACTACTTTATTGGTGGATTCATAACTCTTTCTCACACTCTCTCACTTGTTTTAATTTTACAATTCAGGATGGTACTTACTTCTAGGCTTTATTGACATGTTTTACCTGTAGTTATTACAATCCTTTCCAACAGTCTCACTTCTGTCATGTTTCAGTATTTCAACAGGGATATATTTCACACATGTGATTTGCTCATCTTCTGCAGCTGTACTTTTCAGCCTGCTGCAGGTTGTGTACTATTATATTACAGGTGGGGCATCTTTATTTCAGACTTTATTTCAGACATTTTCATTTTTCTGTTTGGATTACAGACTGCAACATACTTTTGTAATCAAGCAATACTTGCAAACACTCTTACACTGTTACTTGAGGCCATTTTTGCTTGGGCTTGAGGAGGGTCTCTCTGTTGATCAGTGGCAGTGACTAACATTGAGCAGCTTCCCTGCCCCCCGTAGAGGTGGTTACTGACTTGAAACTGTAGTTTTATTTTCCCTTTTGGGTCTATTCCTGCTTCTTTCCAGCCCCTGCTATCAAGCACGCTTTAACGTGCTTTAGCGCGATTTAGCGTGGAGTTGCCACTAGAGCAGCATCGGGCAGCGCCGGGTAAACAAGGTTAAACTCTTTCTGGCTCCAGAAAGTCTGTTCTTCAATTTTTCCCTTAGAACTGCTCTGTTAGGAACCTAAACAGTTTACACCTACACTAAAAAGTGCAGCACTTGTTCCAAATAGCTTTTCTTCTCAAAAGCTCAGCACTTGTCTTATAAGCATATCCCTTGTCTTATAAGCATTCTCTTTGCAGGTCAAGCACTCCTATATTATACAAATCTCTCACTAGCAAAACCCCCAGGAGTGCCCACTTCCCTGCTAAGCCCACTACTTTTCTGTCTCATACCAACTCATAATTCTTTCTAGCATGTCGAAGGGTCAGATGCTGGCGTCCTCTCCTGCCCAGTTGGTGAATCTGGGAATTCTGAGACAATGTTACAATTGTCTCATGTACACGGACAACCCTCTCCTCCTCCCGTAACACTAACACTTGTGAGAGATGCAGCTATTTAGCCAGACTGGAGGCTGAGCTCTCTCAACTCAGGACTGGCAAGACCAGGCAGGAGGAGAAGGCAACTACACACACCACAATACCAGTCTCACATAACTCAACCACACCACTGAATCAAACACATAAACACACTAAGACATACTCGAGGCTCTGAGTAAAATATACCTAAACAGCAGAGGCCTCCAAAGCAGACACCCAAGCAACTGCAAACTCAATACACCACACAAACAACACATAAACAGCAAAATCAGTGTGCAAAGCAGTCACTGCCCTTAAGGCCAAATACAACACCAAACATACTTGTCATAGGTGACTCCATAGTCAGACACACTGACGTCCCGCTCACCAGACTGAGTAAGGAGAAGGTCACAGTAAGCTGCCTGTCGGGCGCTAGAATCCGCCACATAACACAAGCACTCAGGTCTCTCAACAGCAGGTACAAGTACGACTCAGTCATTGTCCACGCTGGTGTCAACGACCTGAGACGTACCTCCTTGGACTACATGAAAAAGAGACATTGAGGAGCTCTCTGATTATGTAGCCCAGGCAGGTATGACACTGACCTTGAGCAGTATCCTACCTTCTCCTAGAATGATGCCACAATACAGTGATAAGATGATCAGCTTTAATAATTGGCTTAAATTCTGGTGTCATTCAAAGGGGATCCAATGTCTGTCTGCCTGGGACGACATGCTGGACAAGCCACGCTGCTTCACAAGGGACGGCTTGCACCTGTCACCCCTAGGCTTCCGGATATTGGCAAAGGCTCTTGCCACCCCCATAGTGCCTTTTTTAGGCAAGGCTCAAATTCTAAACCTACCACCCTAGAATACAAAAAAGTAAAAAAACTAAGGGTAATGCTGCTCAATGCCAGAAGTCTCAATCTCAAGATGCACGCACTCGAGGCCCTTCTCAGTATGGAGAACATCGATGTCTGTGCTGTGACAGAAACCTGGTTCAAGGCTCCTGAGAGCACCCCAGCACTAGCAGGTTTCACCTCATATCATGCGTTCCGGCCCCAAAATCCGGACAACACCAAGAAAAGAGGGAGGGTGTCCATATTCATAAAGGACACCCACAACTCAAGGTTGGTGGCAACGCGCGATGCATCGGAGACCATCCAGGTGCAATTAACCATAGGCAAGACTGCTCTGCAATTTGTAGCATGTTACAGGCCACCCTCTCAAACTCAGGAACCTCACATGGCCTTCCTGAAAACAATGGAGGGGATAAATGTATCTCCAAACACCATCATACTAGGTGACTTCAACTACCCTAATATAGACTGTGAACACTACTCAAGCCCAAACACTCTAGCCCAAAGGTTCCTGGAGTTCATAAACTCAAATGCCATGGAACAACTAGTCACCATCCCCACAAGAGGAGAAAACATACTTGATCTCATCATCACGAACATGGGATCAAAATGTTCAACACCGGAAGTATACCCCTCACTGGTGAGATCAGATCATAAACTAATCTCGCTGGAGGTCCTCATCCCGCCCACCTGAAATAAAAAGACCACAGTGAAAAACTTCTCAAAAGCCGACTTCACACTTCTAAAACTAATGTGGTCTCCTTTAAGGCCCCTGAGCCAGTGGTAAACATTACTCAAACCGCTGAATCACTTACAAATGCCTTCTACCAGCACCTACAGGACTGCATGGATCAGGCAATCCTAAACAAAACTAAGACTCTTTGTACCAAAGGCAAGCATCCAGTCTGGTGGACCCCAGCCATAAACAAGCTCTACAACAAAAGGAGGAAGCTACTACAAGATAGAGCAAAATCCTTGAAAGGTAAGACACCTTTGATCATTATAAGTAAAAAACTAAGAGCTCTCATAAAATCATCCAAGGCAAATTTTGAGAGAAAAATCGCCAAGGACTCAAAAGACAATCATAAGGCCTTCTTTAGCTATGTTAGAAACCTAGGAGGAAACTCCCAGATATGCTCAGAATTAGTTCAAAATGATGTGAAGATTACTGAACCTACACACATTGCCAACATACTGGCTGATAGGTTCAGTGCAAACTTCTCCCCCAAAGGAGAGATATCTATACCAGAGGATTGTAGCCCCCAAACATCTCCAACACCCAGGTGAGAACTGCTCTCTCCAAAGCAAAAACACAGCATCCATGGGACGGATGGTGTCCCCAGCTGTGTGCTCCATGAACTCAATGAGGAATTAAACCCGCAGTTAGGACAGCTGTTTAATCTTAGCCTCACCTCAGGATATGTACCCAAGGAGTGGCGCACGGCGACTGTGGTCCCACTTCACAAGGGCGGTGCCTCCACCGACCCTGGAAATTACCGTCCCATTAGCTTGACAAGCCTTATCTGCAAAGCCATGGAGAGGATCATAATGGAACTCATAAATAAAGACATAGGGAACTTGCAGACTTTGGATCCAACCCAGTTTGGCTTTGTCAAAGGCAGATCATGCCTTTTAAACTTGGTTGACTTTTTCGAGACAGTCACCAAGGCCATTGATGAGGGAAAGGCAGTCCATACAGCCTACCTTGACCTGGAAAAGGCCTTCGACACAATACCCCACTCAGGTATCATCGAAAAACTCATCAGCTTGAATGTAAACCCATACATCACAAGATGGGTTGCAAACTGGCTAAGTGACAGAACCCACAGGGTCAGAGTTGCTGGAGCCATGTCAGACTCAAAGCCTGTCACAAGTGGTGTCCCACAGGGATCAGTCCTGGGTCCACTCTTGTTCGGCATATACTTTTCTGAAGTACAAGCAAACACAGGAGGGTTATGGCTGACAAAGTTTGCAGATGACTGCAAACTGGGCGCCATAGTCGAAAACACATCTGACACAGATATCCTTCAGAAGGGCCTCACAGAAACGGATTACTGGTGCCAGAGCCATGGCCTAAAGTTAAATGCCAAGAAATGCATAGTCATACCCTTCGGGAAAAACAAGGTTACCCCTAGCTACCATCTAGGTGGCAATCCACTGAGCACAGAAGAAGTCATCAGGGATCTGGGGACCCAGGTTGACAGTAGCCTTTCGTTTGACACTCATGTTGCTAAAGTAGTTAGGAAAACCTTCTACATTGCCCACCTGATCATGAAGGGATTCACATCTAGATCAAGGGAGGTCATCGTCCCCCTGTACTCATCACTCATTAGACCTATGATTGAGTACAATGCCCCATTCGGAATGTATCTGACCCGACACCTGCAGCAGCTGGAAAGGCCCCAAAAGTTCCTCACCAAAAATATAAAGGGTCTCAAAAATATGTCTTATGCTGCCCGACTGAAAGAACTCCAGCTCTATTCAGTCTCATACCGCTTGTTCAGAGGTGACCTGTGCCTGACATATAAGGCCATGTCAAACCCTGATTTGATGAATATGCTTCACCTCAAAAAATCTAGATCCCTCAGAACCACAAGGGCGGGAGACTTAAACCTTGACACGGTTATTAATAGAACGTGCTGGAGGGACAGATTCATCACCCAGAGACTCCCTATGCTGTGGAACAAAATCCCGGTACATGTGAGGCAGAGCACCTCGCTGGCCTTGTTCAAGAGGAATCTTGACCAATGGATGGGGGGTCGCAGATATACCCCAGGGATTACTTCAGTGTCACTGCTTGACAGAGGCACAGCAAAATAATAGGCATAGTTTTATTCAAACTAAAGGGGTGGAGAAAGCCAAATAACTATGGGCTAGGCTTATAAATGCCCTTGGGCAGATAGCCTAGTACGAACCTATGAACCTATGAACCTATGAACTTGCACATTTTATTACTTAGTGACTACACTGCACTCTTTTGCTAACTGTCATACTTTTATATTTCTTTACAGTTACTGGGAGAGGATTACTGACCTGCCTGATGGCACAACCGCACCTGCCTATCACCATAGGCAATGTGGTTCACAGAACGGACACCTGCAGCTGTAATACAAATAAAGTAATATTGGAATACACATCTCCATAATATCAGCTATTTTAATTTCTTACATACATAATTAAATGTAACTTACTCAGTAGTGGAGCGTTGGGCATTTGCCGGGCCTCCTGGATCCAAAGGTTCAGCTGGTCCTGCTTACGTCTCTTCAGGTCCGCATGGTGGTGACGGACCTGCTCACCAGTCCTTGGAATCCCTGTGGCACTGGTGAGATCATGTGCCAACCGGTTCCACGCCTCAGCCCTATATGCTCCCCACAGGACCTGGCCCTGCATGAGTTGGGCCTCATGATTGTGGACAAGGAGCCAGACCATATATCTGGACTCCTCAACGCCCCACCTCTGTGCTCGAAAGCAACTACCCTCACCTACTCCTGACATTCTGGCTGCAAGTTAGTTCTACAATCGGTTATGCTGTGTATTCCCACCTATGGGGCTTATATATGCCGTTTATCCCACACTTATCTGTGATTGGCCATTTTGGAATTGTATCAGCTTCACAAAACCTGCTTTGTCATGCTCCTCTTTCTATTCATTCCTATATATTTGCTATTACTGCATTTCTAAGTACAGCTGTCATGGCTTAGTGGTTTAGTATCTTGACTATGGTGCATGGTATCCTGGGTTCGAACCTGGCCACTCCTTTTTATATTTTATGACTGTCTAGACAGGCTAGGGGGTGTGTCTGTGTAAAGGCAGTTTTGTTACAGCTTGCTCAACGTTGCCCGTCGGTTAGCTTGCTGGCGTGGTATGCAGCTCCGCGCAAACGGGTTACGCTGGTTTACACCTCATTTGGCTGTCAGCACGCATGTTACGCTCAGCTCAGCTAGGGGCACACAGTTTCAGCGTGTTAAACCATGACTCACCTACGGGAACTCATTTTGCACCTATTGAACCATTGCTCACCTACGGGCACTCATTTTGCTCCTGTTAAACCACTGTTCACCTACGGGCAGATGCACTCAACTTGTTAAACTATAGCTCAGCTATGGGCACATCTGGCATTTGTTATTATTTTATCTCACATTTCTTCACAATAACTGGCCTATTTCATTACATTTTACATAAAATATAATTTTATATGTGTACATATGTGTCAGGGACTTGTTTCGTGCTTATTTCACTAAAAATAAAAATTTACATTGTGGGGGCTCGAACCATGACTGCCTGCTCTTCAGCCGACATCTCTACTGCTACGCTACTGCTTTTTGGCTTACTTTGCATAGTTAGTTCTTATATGCTTTTCCACTTACTGCTAACTGTGGCTGAGCTACAGGCACGCCCGCGCAAACAAGCGCACTCACGGGCAAACATCTTTACAGTTTAAAAAATATATAAAACATGTTCATTTATATGATTTTATGTTCATAATCTGTGGGGGCATGTGTTGTGTTGTGTTTATTCACATTTCCATGTACTCAGTCGTGGGGGTTTACTTTGGGCACTTTTACTCTTCTGGGGGTGTGTCCGCTTGCAGGGCTCGGCCTACGGACACACCCCCTACTGTCTTCCATGGACCGTGTTAGCCTTAGGTTTGATTCAGCATGCCCTCATGCATATGCATGACATACTGACGTCACACTGTTTAACTGCAGCCTCCGTGTAAGCCTTGTATCTCTTACACGGAGGCTTTGTGAATCCTGCCCCTACTAGAGATGCTTAATTCTGATTATCTTCCAACAAAAGTCACAATCTTTAGCTTGCTGTTGTGCCTTCAGGCTAAATTATTCTTGTTACACAAGATATACTGAACACTGAAATAATGCACTAGTGTTTATGGATACCATGATTTTCTTAAAACATTAAAATGTGTGATAATACCATATATTGAAAAATAACATAACGTAATGCTGTTTATGGATAATTTTAAAATGTGTGATGTTTATCAATAAAAGTCACCTCATTGTATCTGCTGTGTACTTCACTTAAAGTAAAAAATAAGTGAACTTCACTTAATAAGAATATGACTTATAATGCATATTTATAGGACTGAAATGTATAGCCACTATGAGTTGCATTGTGTGGATTTCATTTGATTTCTTCTGGTGAGTGAGGTTATGGCAACGAATGAAGCACGGCAGGTAAGTAGGCAGAACTTCAACACTGTTCTCTAGCTCTGCTGCTGAAATCCTCAGGCCTGGAAGTATCTTGTTATGGTGAAAATAACAAAAAGCTATAGCATGGGACAACCATTTAGACATTGTTTGTTTAGATAGTATTTGTCCATTTTTAATACAGTCATAGGAGAAAAGCCTCTGGACATCAATCTGGAAGTTTTTTTTGTCTTCTCAACGTAGTAGTTGAGTTGCATCTGGACATCCAAAGTACATAAAATTCTTTTTCTGTTATTTTTTGGCACTGGAAAGAAAATAGAGTTGAATAGCTTATCTTAGTGTAAATGCTGTTACAACGTTTGACATAAATGAAGGATTTAATCTGAAAGTAAACCTATCCTTATGTCAAATGAAATGGGGGTAATTCACCTTAACAGCAAATAACTCAGATATTATTTCTGCAGAAGTTAGAGCAATGATAAACAGTGTTTACTAAGTTAAGAACTTCAAACTATCCTCATGAGCAGGTTCAAATGGAAACAATTTAAGTTTGTCCAAAAACAACATTTTTACCCCAAGAAGAAGCAAACTGGCTTCTAGGAGGATAGATGTGTAAAACCTGTTTCAAAAACTGCTTGATTTGAGGTTGCGATAAAGGTGGGATCTAAGGACAGACAAGCAGAAATGGCCAAGAGATGAATCTTGGTAGAGAAACCAGTGGATAATAACTCACACGAATACTGAAGAATAACGGGAGTGTGGGCCTGAATAGGTCCAGGTTCTTGGTTTGCCATGAAGAAGAAGAACATCTTTTCCACTTACCTATATATGATGTTCTAGTATCAGGTTTCTATGCCTCCTTTAATACTTGCTGCACATCCTTAGAAAAAAGTGTGCCTAAAAGATATTACAATTCTATCATGGAGGCAGTCAGCAGAGGGCGAAGATGTATCAAATAACCCGTGCTGTGTGAATAACTTCATTCATTGATGAAACTTGTGGCGATTGCTTTTGACTATTTCAAAAGAAGGGAGAACCACGGTTGCCTGAGCAAAAAGGGAGTCCTTGTGTATCTTTAGCAGAAGCCTGCTTATCAAAGAAAATGGTGGAAAAAATGATGGAACATTCCTGACCATGAGAATGAAAAGGCATCTTTCTTCCAGGTCCATTTGAAACAGCACATCCAAGACCTATTACACCAAATCAGGCTTAAAACACAAGTAGAAATATACTAGTGACTGCTGACACCATACTTAATCACATGGATTGTACACTGATGAGGCTGGACAAAAGCAGGGTGACAGTAAGTCTCTCAGGGACCGAGTATGCCAGTGTCATTAGGATCCAGAAAACACTTAAACCAGACAAGTATGAGGAAAACATGGTGGTGGTCCATGTTGGGAAAATGATTTGGTGGCCAAAACTCAGAGGAGTATGGAGACAGACATGACACAGCTTGCCATGCATGTCACAAATGCAGGAAAGACCCTAGTACTCCATGAATTTTTTGAGTTATAAAGAAAAGATGATTTGCTTTAAGAATTTGCTAAACACCTGATGTCATTTTAGGTGGATCTAGTATGCATCAGCATGGAATAAAATGCTTGCCAGCCATACTTGATTCCTCAAGGGCAGCTTAAGCTTCTCATTTCAAGGCGTCCACATGCTGGTGAAAGCTTCCATGGTGCCTTTTTTAGGTAGGGTCCAACTGATGGACCTCCTAACATAATTTCCAAAGCAAATTAACCACTGGAAGATATAAAGGTGTATCTACTTAAAATTACAAATCTTCACAATAAACTGGCACATCTCAAGACTCTCCTGTATTTGGAACACATCCATGTATCCATGCATGTGTAGTCACATAGGTTCATAGGTAGGTACTAGGTTATCGGCCCAAGGGCCTACATAACCCTAGCCAACAAGGTTCCCTGGCTTACGCCACCCAAGAAAGCTATTTTTCTGTGCCACTGTAGAGCAGAGACACAGAAGTGATCCCAGAGTGTAAATAAAGCTGATTTAAGTGCCCAGACAGCATGTCCTCAATTACTAGAGTTTGTGCTTACCACTAATTTAGACCTGATGGAAATTATGGTGGTGCATCCATATTAGTTAGAGACCACATTACCTAGAGACAGATACCTAGAAACTGACAAGTGGAAGTTACAGAGGTTCAAGTCACACTACATAAGTTCAGCTATCAGATCATAGCAATGACCACCTCAGTGGCTCCAGAAAATCACACAACATGCATAGGATCATAGGATCATAGAATCATAGCATCATAGGATCATAGTAAGTTACTAGGCTAATGGCCCTAGGGCCCTTACAAGCCTAGCCAAGTACTACCCGTATTTCCACAATCAGCACCTATTGCCCCTGTCTGAGAGGGACATAGGTGGAACCCCTGGGGTGAATTTATGGTTATCCGTCCAATCATCCAGCTTGCGTTTGAAGATGGCCAGTGAGGTACTCTGTTTGACATGAAGTGGAAGTCTATTCCAAACCTGTAACACTAACATACCTCTGGGAGACAAATCTGTCCCTCCAGCAGGTTCTATTAATGTCACATACCAGGTTAAGGTCTTTAGAGTGAGTAACCCATGTACCATTTGACTTGCGGATATGCAGCATTTCCAATAAAGCAGGGTCAGAGATTGCCTTGTATGCAAGTCAGAGATCACCTCTGAGTACTCTGTATGAAACAGAATAAAGTAACAGTGATTTCAGACAATCCACATAGGACAGATGCTGAATACCTTGAATTCTCCTTCTGAGGAACCTTTGTGGTCTCTCCAATTGCTGCAGGTGCTTGGAGAGGTACATACCAAAAGGGGCATTGTACTCAGTTATTGGCCTGATGAAGGAAGAGTACAGGGAGGTTATAACTTCTTTGACTGAATGGACTGACTGGAAAGGCATAATTAAAAAACTCACCCAGCTAGGTATCAACCCTTATATCATTAGATGGGTTAGCTATGTCCACAGACATTCATAAATAATCTTGATGAACTCTCCATAAGCAGGAACAGTGATATCATAGGTGATTTTAACAATCCAGTAATTAGCTAGGGAATCTATAACACCAACTTAGGATATGCACAAAAATTCTTAGATTTTATAAAAAAGGACTCTTTGGATTAGATTGCTAATTACCCCACTATGGAAAAAAATACACTTGACCTGGTTATAACAAATTTAGCACCTGTATGCACCAACCCTAACATTTTTCCCTCACTGATCAAGTCAGGCCATAAACTAGTCACCTTCACCATCAAAATATTCAAACTGACAAAAACAATGAATTCAAGGGCTTTAATTGTACTAATCATCTTAAATTATATGATGATGTCTCTAAATGCAAATAGTTATGCAATAAGTTCTACCTGGACTGATATATTAAATCTATATCCTCTGTTAGAGCAAGTGAATGAGGAAGTTTAAAAGCACACCAGTGGGGATGTCTTCAGGGATTAACAAACTTAATAATAGCAGTAAGAAATACCTAAACCCATATAATGTAGCAAAATACCCCAACATCTAGATAAGAAATAAAAAGGACAACATTAAAATAAAGCCGTCCCATGAACTCAGACTAGCTACAGAAGGAAAAGACATCTACAAATGCTTCTTTACTTTATAGGTTCAAAGGTCTCATGGGACATTACTAGACTAACAGTTTAAGAGCTGAGCCCTTACAAGCCTAGCTAATAAATTCAGTTTTTACCCAATATATGGCTCCTAGGGGGAGGAAGATGGCACAGATTTGTGCCTATGCCTTGAGTATCTTACAGATTGCTCCTGTCAATAAGGGATGTAGGCACTACTCCAGGTGTGAATTTGAAGTTCTCCATCCATTGATCCAAACTGCATTTGAAAGGCCAGGGAATGGCTCCGCTTAATGTGAATAGGAAGACTGTTCCAAAGAAGGGGCAATCTTTGAGACACATATCTGTCTCTCCAACATGTTTTGTTTGAGTCACTGACTGAGTTTAGATTCCTAGATCAGGTGACCCTCTTATCATTTGAATTGCAGATGTGTAGCAGCTTCATTAGGCCTGGATTTGCGAGGGCCTTGTAGGTTAGGCGTAGGTCACCCCTTAATACTCGGTAGGAGACAGAGTAAAGGGACAGAGCTTGAAGTCTATCCACAAAAGACATGTAGTTTACACCCTGTATTCTCTTTGTGAGAAACATCTAAGGTCACTTCAGCTGCTGTAAGTGCCTAGTCAAGTACATGCCGAATGGCACATTGCCCTTAATTATTGGTCTAATGAGGGCTGAGTACAGCGGGACTATAATTTCCTTGGATCTGGATGTCGCTCTTTATTTATAAGTTGTGCCACATAGAAAGACTTCCTCACCACTCTGGATACACAGCAGTCAAACTCAGGCTACTGTCTATCTGCGTACTTAGATCTTTCACCTCTGAGTCTACTCTTAGAGGTGTGCTATTAATGTTGTAACTTGCAGGGGTATTTGACTTCCCAAAGGGTATGATAATGCATTTTTTCACATTTAGTTTTAGGCCATGGTTCTAGCACCAATCATTTGTCTGATCTTATGTCTGACTTATATCAGAAAAATAAGAAAGAACAACCAGTACTGTTCCAAGCTTATTCATAATGGTACTACATACTACAATCGAGTGGATATTGCTAACATACTAGGTAATAAAGTTAGTGTCAACTTCAACCCAGGGACATCTACTCCAAGCCCTCTTCCTTGATGGAACTAAGCCATCAACCATCATGAAAGAACATCTACTGATGGTATTTTCCAAGAAGATGAAGTTGAATATTTCATCCACAGGGCCTGACAAGACACAAGGTTGCCTAGTTAATAGCAGTTCATAAGATCATAGGATCATAGGAAGTTACTAAGAGTTTAGCCCATGTTTAGACAAACCAGCACCCAATGCCCCTGTACAGTAGGGACACAGATGGAATCCCAGGGATGTATTTTTTGTTTCCCATCCAGTTATCCACGTTGCACTTAAAAAGAGGTAAACAGGTAATCTGCTTGACATGGAGAGGGAGTCTATTCCATAGATGGGGGAATCTCTGAGACACAAATCTGTCCAGCCAACAAGTCCTATTGATGTCACAGACCAGGCTGAGGCCACATGTGTGGGTTCCTTGAGTGGAGCTTGACTTGTGGATATGCAGCAGTCCCATCAAGCTGGGTCCGAGATCGCCTTGTATGTCAGACAGAGGTCACCTCTGAGGACTCTGTATGAAACTGAGTAGAGGGACAGGGCTTTTAGCCTATCTGTGTATGGTAGATTTTTGAGGCCCTGGATTCTCCTGGTGAGGAACCTCTGTGGTCTCTCCAGCTGCTGCATGTGCTTTGTGAGGTACATGCCGAATGGGGCATTTTACTCAATAATGGACCTTATAAGGGAAGAATACAGGGATGTTATGACCTCCTTGTCCCTGAATAAGATACCCCTACTTATGAAGTGATCAATGTAGAAAGCTTTCCATACAATGGAGGCAACGTGGTGTTCAAAAGTCAGGTTGCTATCAACCTGGGAGCCCAAATCCCTCACAATTAATTGCATGCTTAGGACATTGTTATTAATGTGATAATTTGTGAGGATGTCATTCTCCCCAAAGGAGATGATGATACATTTTTTGGTATTCAGCTTGCATTCATTTATTTTCATTGATCATACCTCTGATATTTGTTTGTTTGTGTCTTTCGGCTTTTCCCGGTTAGGGGTTGCCACAGTGGAACTCCAGTCCGCTAATGATTAGCAGTTGATTTTTATGTACCGGCTTGCCAGGCCTGACGCACAACCTTCAATGAAGGTACGCCCATTCATGCATGTCTCCACGCAGAAGACGCTCTAGCTGAGAATCGAAGCAGACAGCATCTTACTGTGAGGTGACAACGCTACCACATCTTGTGCAGTTAAGATCATAATTTTCAGCAAATGCATATGGCCTTTCAGTCTGTAGTCGCAACCCATCAGCTGTGGAGTCAGATGTATCTTTTATTATAGAATGCATCACATCAGTCAGCTGAGGTCTAGAGCTGAAGCACAGACATATCTGTACTGGACCACTGTGACACATAAATTATCATCTCATTAATGACAAAGAAGAAGATTCACAAGTGCAGCTCTGTAAATGTGTTCATACTGGTGTTTGTATAATACAAATACAACTTATTAGCACATTGTTAACTTGCATCTCCCATCATAGTCAGAACAAAAGTCAGTTGTGCCTCTGAAGGGGTCATTCAAAGTATTGAATACAATGACTCAATCACCAGCTTCCCCTTATTTTGGAAGCCTGCTGCTACATGTTTTATATATATATATATATATATATATATATATATATATATGATAAATATTTACTTTGCAGCAACAAAAAAAAAAAAAAAAAAGAAATTAGACACTGGTGTTTTTATTTATATCTGTTTATTTATTTGACATTTGTTTACCGGGATAGTCTAACTGGGCAGATGCCAGTTTTCAGCAGAAGCCCAGGGAGAAAAGCTCCAGTAGGTACAAAATCAGTACATTACAAAAAATACATATATATCACATACATATATCTGGTATAAAGTAAAATAGTTAAATGTACAGATGGATTTATCTTGTACATAAAAATAGTTACAAATGCATAATAATAGCAAAGCATTTTCATACCATCAATGAAACAGGATATCCTTGGAGTGTAGTGAGTTAGGTAGCTATTCCATGTAGTGGAGCTGACTATGTGTACCATTTTGTAAGCCACTGCCTAATTAAAAGAAAAAAAAAAGATCTTTCTAAGTTTATTATAATGGTTTACCAAAGCAATTTACAAATAATAACAACAAACAAGATTAGCCAATAACGTACATCATCTCAGTGAATATCTTATGAACAAAACTGAGTAAAATCACAAAAAGGAAAACAAAGGGCTCTGCATATAAGGGTGATATTTGGAGGCATGATGCACACTGTGGAGCTTAGGGGAGACAATTAAATCATATATACATATTATTGTATATGACAAACAAACCATATACACATATTATTGTAGTGCAGCTTATAATTGTAAAAATATAATTATATGTAAAATAAATAAGGTTTAATGGCATATATTTTCAAGGTGACATTGTCAAAGTGCTATTTCCACAAACAATACTGATTGACATGTCAGTAAAATACATCGCAAACAAGTAATTTCACCACACCGCCATGCAAGAAGCACTATGGCTTACAACTTATTATTAACAGTGACAGGTTCAGGGCACCTCAAGAAAAAGAGAAATTCCTCTTCTACTGAACATAGTTTCCAAACAATTTGAGAGAAATGACATTTAATAAAATCCACACAGAAATATTTCAGATGGCCCATGTATGTAATACTCATGAAGATTTGTATAGAGTTGAAAGTGAAATTTGTGGAGCAATTGTTGTCTGGTACCTGAGCCTACTGACAGTGCAAGAGTTTTATGGTAGCAGAGGCTACTGACTTTTGAAGTGTGTGTTTTTTGGTACCAGAGCTAATGTCTCAATATTCTATTGGCAGAAATCAATCCATCAAGTGCATGGTATGTGGCATCCTAGACAACCTCCCACCATGCTGCTGGTGGCATCTCAGCCTGCTTTTCTATGCATTATGTATGTAATTTTTGCTATTTGCTCAGCCCTCATCTTAGTGTCACCAAGCTACAGGTGTGCCTTACTCTTGGAGCTTGCTGTGATTACTTTATACAACAACTTTGCCCTCGTGCTATTGTAGTTATACTGAAGTTATGAGCTGTAACAAACTGTAACTCTATAATACTCTTAAATTAGGCTTTAGTGCATACTTTCTTCCCTGTAGGCTCAAGTAATTGCTGCATTAGTGTTAGGTGGAATTGCCTTGTACAGAACCTCCACAGCAAGGTATAACTACCCATCACATCTTCTCTCCCCACTGATGAACTGGTTCAATATATCATTCCTGCCTCAATAACTTAGCCCACCTAGCAAACATGGAAGTCCAGTCTTCTTCTGTCCCTTCAGCTGACAGCCTCATTGTACTCTGAGACAGTGAAGGAACTGCCTAATGCTGACTAGTAAACAAAAACTGTACCAGCATGCTATGACTTGTGTGAGATGTAATTATTTGTATAAGCTAGAAGCCACGGTCTGATTTATACAGAGGGTCAGTAAGCAGCACTAACTCATCCATAGCTCCAGAAGATCACACTAAATCAACATATGTTGAGATTTAAAAAAAAATAGAAAAAGCCCCCCCCCCCCAGTATCCAAGAATGAGGATGAAAGAGCTACAGAAGAAATAAAGTAGCACAGCTACATCCTAGTCAACTAACTCGGTGCAGAGTGCAAAGATTCCCCTGAGCTAAGTCCTTGCATCCCAGTAGAAATGACTCCATTATCTAGCATACTGACTCTATACTCACTTGTCTAGACACAGACTAGGTGATGGTTAGTTGTCGTTATGGTGAAGAATTTATGTCATGAAGGTCCTGAAGTCCTAACGACCAGACAAATAAGACTGTGGTTTGGCAGTGGGTCCTGCAGGTATGAATGATTTGAGATGCTCAGCCCCGAAAGGCATGGACAGAAAGAGCTTGCTGTGCATGTGTCAAATACAGGTAAGACTGAACCTGAGAAGAATCCCACCCTCACCCAGAACAACGCCCAGATACAAAGAAAAGATAATAGGCTTTAGTGATTGCCTAAGGAACTGGAGTTTTTCAAGGGGGACCAGAATGTGACAGCATGGGACAACCTGATCAAGGACAGATTTTTTGAAAAAGAATGGTCTGCACCTTATATTCCACAGATTTCCAAAGTATTTGCTGCCCTCATACTGCATTTTGTTCTCAGCAATGTCTACCTTCTAGGCACTCCAATGTAACAAAACATCTTACAGTACAATCTCAGTCTTGACCACTTAAGGTTTGCTCATTGTCAAAGTTTTAATAGCAAATTGTTGGCTCGCAAAGCTCTCTGGCAATGAGATAAAAGACTTGTTTCAGTGTACGTGCAGCATTCTCTCTGTACTAGTTTCACTAGTTTCAGCATCTCTCATTCAGACCTATTAGAAACTGTGAGGGTGTAAATAACCATCAAAAAAGCAATTCTCTAGGCAGATTTCCTATGATGGACAAACATCACTCATTTAACTTCAAACTGAGCTAAATAAGATAAATTATCAGTTCATAGCCCGCTATAGGTCATTTTCTATGTCTCTCAAAGACCATGAATGATTTCTAAGTGTGCTTGCTGAACTATCCATAAATAAAAATACCTATCGGATGGCAGATTTCTACTATTTATTGAATAACTGGATTACTTATAATGCAAAGGTTAGGTAAGCCTATAAAATTCCT
The DNA here is from genome assembly GCF_019279795.1 of Protopterus annectens. Taxonomy (NCBI): domain Eukaryota; kingdom Metazoa; phylum Chordata; order Ceratodontiformes; family Protopteridae; genus Protopterus; species Protopterus annectens. The sequence goes on along the minus strand of NC_056726.1, from coordinate 1,224,374,775 downwards.
CATCTTAGTCAGTGTTATTTCCTTTGTAAAAACGTTAATCATATCATGGAGTCAGAATGTTCTTCTTCTCATCCTCAGTAACATTATACTTGCTTGCTGTACTTCTGTAGTACATCACCTCTGGTCAGATATGACCACAAACCCACATTATTGTTGGTGGGTCTTGGTGCAGAGAAGGCATTCAATAGAGTTAGTTGTTTTTTTTTAAGTAGAGCAGTGGCAACATTTGTATTTCCAACAGAATAATGGGATTAATTAGGAAGCCATATGAAGGGTCAGAGGTTGGAATCAAGGTGGGGGGGTTCTTCTCAGATAAGCTGTGTTTGAAGAAAGGAACCAGAGAGGGCTATCGTCTTTCTCCTTTGTTATTTTCCTTATACATAGAACCACTGGAAAAGAAAATAGGGGACTCACAAATTTAAGGGTATAAGTAATATGGTTCTCAGGAAAAATTGACCTTATTTACAAATGATATTATTTTGTATTTGATAAATTCAGAAAATGATATTTCAATCTTATGGAACATTCTGAGACAGTGTCAGTTTTTCAGGATATAAAATAAATGAATATAAAACAAAGGCTATAGCAGTAAATTATGTTCCCACACATGAAATGGTTCAGCAATACCCATATTTATGGAGACATGATAAAATGAAGTATTTAGGTGTTTGGATTAAGAATGATTGTATTACAACAGCTAAAGATAGGTGGGAAGAGATTAAACAAAAGATAATACAATAACTGAGAAGATGGAAGCTATTGACTATGGATATGGATAGTAAGATACAAGGAGTGGAAATGCTTTTAGTCTCCTTAGTATCGTTTATCGGTCAGGCCTATTTTTAGCAACCATAATAGAAGCTGTGGGTCATAATTAATAAACAAATTGAAAGAATTGATTTGGGATGGAAATACAAGTGTTGATCCAGATTAGATGTTTTCTCTACAGAGCAAGGTGGTTTCAGATTACCCGATTTGAAGGGATACTTTAGAGAAACAGAGATACAGCTCATATATAATGCAAACAGAAGACTACAAATCAATGTGGAAAAATGATGTTGAAATGGGGAGGAGGGTTCACAAAATAAGAAGAGAATAAGATTTTGGATGGAGGCAGTTCAGCAGAATAATAACAACCATACAGAATATTATATTTACAACGTAGCAGAAAATATTTTGAGAACTAAGCCAAAAAAGAAATGAAGAAAGGAAAGTTTATTAATGGGGATGGTTGGCTGCAAGTAGAAGCGTAGAAAATTTAAAAGAGGGAGTGGGGATTTATTTGAGAAAATAAGCAAAGGAGCCAAGGTATTAGGAATACATAACTAGGGAAAAGTTAAAGATAGGGAGTAATTCCAAGAAGAAGTTTGGACTGTGAGTTGGAAACTACCTTCTATACCAGGGGTTGATAACACAGTATAGGCACAGAGAAAGGGGGAAGCAGTATTAACTGAAAGACCAGCTAGCTGTAGCCGAGTTTATAGTTATTTCCAGAACAGAAGGTGCTGTAAAAAATGGAATAATTAGTAGGGCATATGAAATAATGAATGATAACTATAAGAACCAATCAGAAGAGGTGAGAAATGACTGGGAAATAAGAATGAAAAGGCAATATACAAATGAATGACAGAAGGATATTTGTATGGATCCGAAGTATCCAACAAAATCGGGATGGTTTATGGTTTTTGCATGGAAGTGTTTTTTTTATACCCCAAGTAGACTTTACAGAGTTTTTTTCAACAGGTAGACAGCAACTGCTGGAGGCATGAAGGGAAAGACAGGGGTACCCAGGAACATTCTTTTGGGAATGCAATGAGTTAGTATATTTTAGAAATCCCATAGAGGGCATTTTTGTCAGAAATGCTGGGAAAGAAAAGTATTTTAAGTAAGAAAAAGCTTCATTTGCGCTGGGATATAAAACTTGAATTGTGTAGACACAGTAAGGCCCTTCTATGTTTAACACTCTTGGCTGCAAAAAACAATCACTAGAAAATGGAGATTTACAAAAATAGCTGTACTTGGAATGCAAATTAAAAGTACAATATGAAGTCAAGGATAATCAAATCCTTCTTTAACTACACCAGGTGACTGAGAAATAACACACAGGAATACTCTGCTGCTCATACCCTTAATGCCATTGAAATATTAGATATCCATATCCCTGCCACCTCCTTACCAGGTTTCCATTGATAAGCAAGGCTTCAGTGTATAGGGAGTGGTGTCCTTGTATTTGCAGGGCACAACTTCCTCCTTCTTACTGCATCATCAAAGTGCAGTGAGAATGGCCCAAAGTGGACTTCTTCACCTGCATGAGTAGGCATTTATAAATGTGTTTCAAATGGATCCAAGAAATTCACCTCTTGGACTTTGCTCTCATGCTGAAGGCCTTGAATCCATTTCTTGACATTAATGACTTACGATCAGTGGACTCATCATACTCATCTTATGTTACACTGATGATGCAATATTATAATTATCCTTACTCAAGAGTCAAGACAATGCATCACAAAGGGATATATCAGGCTTATAAGGGTCCTAGCAGTCGTTAATCTAATATATATCTATGAATCTATAAACCTATGATAGTTAATAGGCTTAAGTTGTCAGACACACACTTTGTGCTGTTTAACCTTTTTTCGCAAGTTGTAAAACATCAGTTGCTTAAAGTTGTCAGAAACTTTTCACCCGTATACTTTTTTAACTTGTAAAACATTATCACAGCCAAACCTCTCCAAGTATTATTAAGAATTATGATCAGTTCTCCGATCACAACCATTTGTTAATGTTTTCAAACTGGATTAAATGAAATCGCCTCTCAAGCTTTTTCACATTACATTAGAAACATTGTACCCTAAGAGGTTAACTAATGAATTATTATTCAATATTTATTATGAATTAGTTGTTTTAGTATATGTACATTAATTATTTTTTTGTATTATATGCTGTCTACTGCAGAATGCTGTTGGTTTTCAGTAGTTAGCTGTGATTTGTTGATTATTTGCATGTTTTGTATTAGATTTATAAATTTGATTTCTCTGCATTATACTTACACACCTCAAAGGCTTCTTGCTAATGTGCTAGTTCCTTTATAATTTTTAATGAAAGGTAAGTTTTACTGATGCTCTTACAACTTCTGCAGTGCCGCTTTGAAGAACTACAGTCAGTGTAAAATTCTGCTTCTCAGGACCTTACTAAGGAGCATCACTACGATTACATTACTTCAGCTCTACATTATTTCCACTGGCTATGTATTAAGTGTTACACAGGGCATGCCTTATTAGAAATGGCACTGTAGGCAAAGGGCTCTATGGTGCCCCTGCTGCATACCGCCCCTCCCCCACAAACATCCACCAATGCCCCCTGGATCCCTCTCCACCATGGCCTTATTCAGTATGCAGACTTCTTTTTTTTTACCTTTTGAACATTTTGTCTTGCAGCCTTTCAACAAACCCAAAGTGGGCCAGATATCACTGTAGAAACAGTGAAGGGAATAACTGAATTAAGTTGAGGGTGTGACAGTCACTAGGCTTCCAGAAGCCATAGCTGTCATAGATGTTCTAACATGCATTTTACAGATTTTTCCCAATATTTTTGATGTAATGATGGCCTGAACAAAAATCGTGACTAAAGAAAGAAATTCAGTCTTTACTCCTCAGCTTTGCATTTTCCTGCAATCGTTCAACACACACCTTCACTGGCCAATAGTGCAATGTAATAACTATGGAATAAATAAATAAACAAATTAAGCCAGAGGTCTGCATGCCAATAGGCATCTATATATCATGGGAATATAGGTTCTACATGGGGCATTTTAGAGCTGTTTACCAACCTTTTGATCCAATTATGGCATGAACAAAGAACATCAAGAAATTTAGTATTACTCTCCACTTTAATTTTTCCTGCATCCTTTCAACACACTCTACCTGGCCAAAAGCGCACTGCAATAATTGCCGAAGGGTCCCCAGATGGCATGGATTGTAGATGCAATGAAGTGAATATTAGAGGCACTTTTCAAAATTCTGGTGCAATAATAGCCTGAACAAAAAGTGTGAGCAGTCTTATTGGTTTTCTTTCAAGGAAAAAACAAGTTGTGTCTGACAAAAGAGCAGTTTGCAACAAAACACTTGTAAGGATATATACATTATATTCAGGAATAGTGCAGGCTTCCCTACACCCCGACCCCAAAAATTCGCCTTTGCATACCCCTGTGGTGTTAAATTTAGATGAAGGCACAAATTGCTACAGTTGTGTATTTCATGTAGGTACTGTTAAACATATATACATCATGCCTCCTTGCCCCTATCATTCTGATGTCAAACTGGGACAAAACTGAAAGAAAAATAGATTACAGTGAGATAATTCGCGTTTTTGCTGTCAGACATATTATAGCAGCATGACCTCTTACTCCAGCTCTCCCCCTCAAAATACCAGTGCATTTGATTGTGAGGAAAGTGAAAATAAGAACAATCACATTGATGTAGTCTAACTTGCTGCTCTTTAATGGTACACTGATCACAGACAAGCTATGGTCATTTTCTGTGCACACCTCAGGATTCTGGGGGAAGTTAAAGAATAATGAGCACACTTTCCACAATCACTTTCCACTACCTCTACACAATCTATAGCAACATTCTGTGCACACTTCAGATGGCTGGTTTATTGAAAATGTTACAGTCATAGACTAAATGAGCTGCAGGACTACATCTGAGTCATATCCACTTGTATAATCTGGAGGCCCTCAGAAGCTCTGAAGATATGGATGTTCTGTGATGCATTTTATCCCTTACATTTGAAAACTGAATTAACTGATTTTTTTCAATGCTACCCAGAAGAGTTATCACCTCACTTCAGTTATGGATATACCCTGTTCAGGTGAGCAGTATCACAACAGGTATGACAGCCTGCAGAGGAGAAAGAAAGGGGGCCAGCTGGCTTACTGGGTTTTGGAAGTACATATCTCTAGTAATTAAACTATTGCTTATATGTTCAAGTACTATATAATAATATTACATATGTATTTGTGTGCATGTGTATATACACATATGTCTGTGTGTTTGTGTGTACGTGTGTGTGTGTGTGTGTGTGTGTGTGTGTGTGTGTGTGTGTGTGTGTGTGTGTGTGTGTGCACGTGTGTGTGCGTGTGTGTGTGTGTGTGTGTGTGTGTGTGTGTGTGTGTGTGTGTGTGTGTGTGTGTGTGTGTGTGTGTGTGTGCGTACATTAATGTATGTGTGTGTATGTGTATATATATATATATATATATATATATATATATATATGTATATGTATATATATATATATATATATATATATGTATATATATATATATATATACGGGTTACCTTCAGTTTCCCGACAGACAATTTTACAGACATCCATTATACTGACACATCAGTTCACTGATATTTCCAAACCTGACGTTAACCATGTGGTTAGTAAACACTCGGCCATCCCAATAAACTACACCACCCGAAAAAACTGACCTACCGATGTGGGGGGGGCATTACCCCCCACACCCCCTTACTAAATATACCAACTCCGAGAATGCACTACCGCGGGGGTAAAGGACAAAGTTCAAGTTGATGGCTGAGTGTTTACTAACCTCGCGGTTAACATTGGGTTTGGAAATGTTGGTGAATTGACGTGTCGGTATAACGGATGTTGGTAAAGTCATCTGTCAGGAAACTGAATGTAATCCATATATGTATATATATATATATATATATATACACACACACACACACACACACACACACACACACACACACACACACACACGTGTGTGTGCGTGTGTGTGTAGAGCTATATATATATATATATATATATATATATATATATATATATATATATATATAGATAGATATATATATATATATATATATATATATATATATATACATATACACACACACACACACACACACACACACACACACACACGATTCTGGCCTCTGGCTTATGAATTTCAAGTTTACAAAAATTCGGACATGTGAAGGGGAACCATATATATAGATATATATATATATAGAGAGAGAGATAGAGAAAGAGAGAAAGAGAGCGAGAGAGAGTTCATAGGTGAATACTAGGCTAACTGCGCTGAAGTGTCATTTTAAGCCTAGCCAATAATCTGAGGTTAGATTTAAACCCTGTACTTTGTGTCTATTAGGTGAAGATATCAACCAGTATGCCAAACCCACCCACCCGTTGTGCTCTATTAATTCATTGTAGACAAGGCAAAGTTTGTTTGTGTCTTTCAGCTTTTCCCGGTTAGAGGTCACCACAGCGGAACTCCGGTCCGCTAATGATTGGTAGTTGAGTTTTATGTGCCGAGTTACCAGCCCTGATGCACAATCTTCAAGAAGGTACACCCATTCACGCATGTCTCCACGCAGAAGACGCTCTAGCTGAGAATCGAACCGGACAGCGTCTTACTGTGAGGCGACAATGCTTCCACAGCACCACCACCGTGGGTACAAGGCAAAGTACTAAAGTAATATAACTGTGCCACCAAGCCTGATTCATGATCATAAGTGTTGCAAAGGTTTATTAGTGTTGCTATCTGACATGCATATTTGAATTACTTGCTGAGTAACTTTTCATTTATTGTATCTGTTATATATTGCAGTGCAAAGTGTTTTATTCTAGTGATGCTATTACAGGTGCTGGATTAACATATTAATAATTCAGTTTGTGTATTGAAATGTTTAGTCACAATTGTATTTTAAAATATATTACTTATATGTTGTACTACCAAACATTGGTATGGCACCTTTATCTTTCAAATGTGAACTGATATTGACAATTTTTGGGGATTTCTGGAACTTTTCTCAAGCTATACAAATTGCTCCACTCCCATCATAGGGAGAGGGAGGGAAAGTTGATAGAACTGATGATGCCAATAACTCAAAAGAAAGAATAACTCAAAGACTTCTTTCATTTTACTGTTTATTTATACTGTCAAACAACAAAAACTCAAAGCCATTTGGCAATATTGTAGTTGAGGGCCTCACCAGATGCGTAGTAGCAAGCCCTGCCCAAAACCCACCCCATCATATTTCATTCATAAATATGCATTCTCTCCGAATGTACAACTGAAGAAAAAGTGCACTGACATTGTAATATGACAGTAAATATAACCGTAAACTGTTTACCAACATCTGTAATTGACAAGTTTTATTGCACTAATAATATATACTATAATCAGCAAAGAAACAAAACCGTCAAAACACGTCATCAGGCTTTTTACTATGTAGCATTATAGTTCTCTTTGTCAGAGTCAGAATGCGATGGTTCACTGTCCCAATTAATGTCCAAACGGACTCTTTTTTTTTTTTTGGTGCAGGTGTCACAGCCAACTCTTCCTCAGTATCATTGGCAGGACCTTTCCTGGGCGATACTGTATTAACCGTTTGTGTACATTTAATATTTTCATATCGTGTATGCACGAGCAAATTAAATATGCAGACCGGGTTGTCACTCAATTTGCGACACGCCCACTTCTTCGCGAAACGAACTGGTGAGGCCCTCAACTACAATATCGCCAGTCATTTAACAGACACTGAACTCCAGTAGGATACTTTATGTGTCTCCCCTTACTGCCTAATTAAATATTTTTCAAGATTTCTTTTTTTAGCCAATTGGAAATAAATGATGTACTTCCCATTATAGGCATAAGTGGATATTTAAGCGTTTGTATTTAACATCAGTAACCTAATAACTCCTGATGCCAGCTCAAAAGGCCCAGTAATTGCAAAAATCTATGTTGAACCAATAAATGCAATTTCGTCACAACTGTGTTGCCTAATTAAGCAGTTACTTCATTGGCATGCTTGGCTAAACACATATTTTCTTCTTTTAGGAGACAGTAGGCTGCAAGTCTGACTGATAACTGGACCATTAGTGATGCTCTTTTTTATAGTAGTTTGTTGGAAAAATACAAGTAATTTCAAGTATATTTAATAAGAAAAACAGCATTAATCTTTGACATGCCTAATCACGCCAGAAGGATGCAAAAATACTCAGCTATACATTAAATTATTAGACTCCTATAGACTGAAAGTACTGTGATTTATGCTTGCTACCCACATTCCAATGTTATCTAAACTTAATATATCTCATTATATGTTAGCTGACACTCCCGCGGTAGTGGTGCTGCGGTAGCGTTGTCGCCTCACAGCAAGATGTTGTCCCGTTCGATTCTCAGCTAGAGCGTCTTCTGTGTGGAGGCATGCGTGAATGGGTGTGCCTTCATTGAAGGTTGTGCGTCAGGGCTGGTAATTCAGCATGTAAAATCCACTACTAAACATTAGCGGACCGGAGTTCCGGTGTGGCGACCCCTAACTGGGATAATCCGAAAGACACAACAACATATGTTAGCTGACACACTTACATTTCAAGGATCTTGTGATAACACAAAGCAATTACAGCTGAACATTTGTGCTGGAAAAACTAGCTATTCATGCATGATGTTCTTTCAGAACCATACACAGCAAGTATAAGCAAAATGAAAATGTAATACAAAATAAAGCAGGAAAAAACATTTTACATTTACACAACAGCTATCAAACATTTTAGAACTACATGGTGCTCGTAAGCTTTATGTTAATGTAAACTGTGATGCATTATGCTCTGATTAATATAAAAACCAACAATGAAGACATCACTGAAGTATAAAATTGGCAATGTTAAAGACAAGTATTAAAAACATTAATGACAGTAATTCCTTGTAGCTTAGGCTGAACACTTAAAAGTCATTTGCTGCCAAACCAGTACCTACAAGACACTGCCCTTCCTGAAAATGTATCTGCTATGCAATAAATAGATCAATATGATATTCCCCCTCCTCCTGGCAAAGGTATTTGGTGCCTCTGAATGTATTCAGCTCATTAAAATGCAGTATTGCCTGTAACAATTTATTTCAAGTTGCACAGCATTCCCTCATTGCACCAAAGGCATATAAAAGATTATTTTTTTTGCAGAATGAAAACCTTCTCAAATATACCAACAAAAAATATTAAACAACTGGAAAACTAAAAAAACAAGGCAAAACTTTGTCTGAAAAAGAACCCGCAAACACTTTTTCTTAGCACTTTCGTTCTCTTTAATGTTTCAACAAAAACTTCATCAGAAATATCTCAAATATACTGCCATAATGTCAATATAGCTACTTCATTATGATCCACCCCGCATACATTTACAGAATAATATACTGCATTTTCAAACAAATGAACATAGAAAAATAGGAAGGAAGTGGTGGGGGAAGGTGTTTGCATACTTTAAGCTGTATAACCAAGCGTAGTATAAGTTCAGAGATTGATAGGTACATACTAGGCTAACTACCACAAGGGCCTTTATAAGCCTAGCTGTGCAACCCAGTCCAATTATGTCCCATGTATCATGGGCATTTATTAGGAGGGCTGTGTTAATTAGGAAGTTTACAGAGGATATGTGGAGTAGAGGTATGTCAGTTTGAGCATTACTCTCTGCCTTTGTCTAGCTGAGACATGGAGGCCAAGATCTGGTGTGAAATTCTGACTTCCCATCCATTTGTCAAGGTTACAAGGTTACATATGAGATATTGCAGTCCTTTAAGACACAATGCATGCACATTCAGGCTCTTCTCTTTTATGTTCTGTTTTCTGTGGGTCCAGAAGTGCTTGGGACAGCACTGCTGCAAGCCTTCCAGATGTGGAAAAGATCTCCACCTCCTCCTGCTCAAATGAAGATTGCTTCACAGGGTGGGGCAGTGCCTCTACTCTGTGGGACTCCTGAAGCATACCAGCAAGGCAAACAAGGACAGTGGGCTTCAGGACCTGGTAAAGACTGCAGCTGAGAGAGTCATAGGGCCTATCTCAAACTCTTCTCCGGTGAGTAGAAGAAGGCTCACTGTACTGGTCAGCTCTAACCACTGAGCCACCAGTTACCTTGACCCCACCACCACCATCACGGTCACCCTGCCCAAATCCATCATGGTGGTGGATAGTGATAGTTGAGGTCCTCTGGACTGAGAGTGAATATGAGCACTCGGCCTTCCTCAGCTTCCTGTTTGTCTTTGTCTTCCATCTGTATTTGTTGTCTGTCCCTCCCACTGTCAGACTACCATAGCATTCTACTCTGTCTTGTCTGTACTTTATGTGCTATGTCATAAAAAAAGTCCTTTACTCTTCCCTAACCCTCTCTCTGACACATTCTGACCATCTTCTTTCTCCAATTCCTTTATTAAAAAAATGAAGAAAATGGGGGTCTATCCCCAACAAAAACATAGTACCCATCCTTTCCCATCTACTAATGCGCAGCCCTCTTAATGTGTTCCTTTTTTTGTTTCCTGTCTGCTCGCTCTCCTGTTGAGATGCAAAAAGATAGCTGTCCCTAGCAGACTGTGTGAAAAATTTAAAAATAAATAAATAAATAAATAAATAAAACTCTTAAACTTAGAAAATAAAAGCAACAGTAATAAGTGGATTAAAACTTCTGATGTTAATTCCTATTCCATAAAAGTACTGAAGAATAACTTGAGCTGACTTGGTTTGAGTTATTCTGGTGACTAGGTCTGCACTTTTTATTCTACTGCATTCTCACAGTCACATTCTTGTACACTACACTCTTTCCACAATTTAACTGCTTAGTGAAATTATTTTATTTTATTTATTATTTTATTTTACATTTGCTTACCGGGAAAGTCCGACTGGATATATATATCCATTTTCAGCAGAGACCCTGGGGAGAAAAGCTCCAGAAAACAGAGTACAAATACATTAGGAACACTAGAAACATTTAGAGATAAGTATAATATGCAGTTTTCGGTAGGGTTACAAACATGGATAAAAGATAGTAGACAACATCAAAAAAATGTGGCTTCAATTTCAGACAATAATACACGCAGTTATGGGCTAAGTCCCATCAAGAATTCATACACTTATTAGAGTATATGATTGAGAGTTTGCAGGAACAGCGGGTGGTGATTAGTCGGGGTTTAAGCAGGGACACTGCCAATGCTGTTGGAAGTATAGTTTGAGGATTTTTTGAACTGGGTTAAGGAGGGTTGATGAGTGAGTTCGGCAGGAGCATATTCCAAGTTTTGCCTACTGAGTTGGCAAATAGAGAGTCCCCAGCCACATTTATGCTCTTGGTTGTTTGTAGCAGCAGTTTGTCAGCAGAGCGTAGTGACCTCAGGTAGCTGTATGGTTTGATGATCTTATTTAGTGCTGGTGTTTTTTTGGGTTGATATAGTATTTTGTGGGTTATTATAAGTTGCTTGTATCAGAGAAGACTGGGCCACTCCAGCTATCTTAGTTGAGATAGGTTGATACAATGGTGTGTCCTAGAGGTAGCACCTGTAGCAAATCTAGCAATATGGTTGTAACAACTAGCAAGTTTAGTAAGGGTAGCTTCGTTCAGGTTAGTGAAGGGGGAGGGGCATAGAGGAGGGTAGATAGCAGGTGGGACTGAGCTATAGTGGGTCATGCAAAAGGAGTGAGGAAGGGTTTGATCCTGTATAGGGAGTCCAGTTTTTTGTTGACAGATTTGATGGTTTGATTGATGTGGATATCATATTTTAGGGCGTTATTGACTGTGATGCCCGAAAGTTTTGTGTGAGTATCTGGTGATATAATTGTGCCATTGTTGGAACTTATAGCAACGAATGGTGAGGAGGATTTGCAGGTGGGGGAAAAATGAGAAGTTTAGTTTTGTTGGGGTTTAATAGAAGCTGATGGTTTGCAAACCATTTTTCTACATCATTGAAAGTATTCTGGGTTAGGGTTATAAGCTCAGTTGAGGAGGAGGCGATACAAATTAAAGTAGAGTCATCCATGTGTTGGATGCACGTGGCCTTGGGAGTGATGGTGGGTAGGTCATTGATAAAGACTGAGAAGAGTAGTGGTCCTAGTATGGAGCCTTGGAGGATTCCTAGAGTAATGGGTAGATGTGTGGATGGGTATTCTGCCATAAAACTGCTTGTTTTCTATCAGACAAGTAAGATTGGAACCATTTAATAGAGCTACTATTCAGTGACAGTTCCTTCAGGGTATGGAGAAGCAGTTGGTGATTGACCATATCAAAGGCCTTAGAGAGATCTAGGAAGAGAGCTGAGGTAAGTTTGTTATTGTTTTGGTTGATGCTGATAGAGTTAGAGAAGGATAGGAGGGCTGATGTGGGGCTGTGGTGTGGCCTAAATCCATGCTGAGAGTTGGCCAGTAGTTTATATAGGTGAGATAGTGCATTAATTGGTTGTGGACGCACTTTTCCATAATTTTTGCCAGTGGTGATAGTATGGCTATTGGTTGGAAGTTTTAGAGGTCTAAAGAATTCCCTCCTTTATGAGGGGAATGACATGGGAAACCTTCCAGGGAGAGGGGATAGTGGCTTCAGTCAAGGTGCGGTTTATTATGATCGAGACAGGGTATGCAATGGCATCTGCCCCTTTTTGTAAATATTCTGGTGGGAGGAAATCAGCTGCCAGGGTAGTGGGCTTTAGTTTGTTAATTAGAGATTGGATGGTCGATGAAGATACAGGCTGGAAGGTGAAAGGGAGTGGGGTAGTGGTTGTGGAGGAGTTTTGAAAGGAGCTGGTGGGGGTAGTTGGCTAGCTATTGATTGGATGGTTTTGGTAAAAAAATTGTTAATGATGTTAGCAGTTTCCTCTGGAGTTTTAAGGTCGCAAGTTGAGGGGGTGGGGGTGGAAGTTTGGCCAGGGTGGAGCAGTTTGTTTATGCCTGCCCAACATTTTTGAGGTTTGTTCTGGTGTTTTTGCTGAAGGTGTTGATAGAAGTTTTTTTTTGCTAACAATGTGGCTTTCTTGGTATCATTCCTTAGTTGTTGGAATTTAATATGGTCAAGTGGGTCTTTGGAGGTGTGCCATTTGTCCCATGCTTTATTTCTTGCTATGATTTTTGGTTTTGGTTTCTTTGGAGAGCCAGGGGGTGGTCTTAGTTTTGGCTCTGAGGGTGCAGATGGGAGCGTGGGAATCTAGAATGGAGAGGAATTTAGAATTAAAACAGTCTACAGCATCATCTAGTGGAAGTTCTGTAAGTATGGCCCAATTGCTTGCTCTGAGTTCATTCTGAAAGTCAGTGGAGTTAAAGTTCTTGTTGTGTCTGATAGATTTATATAGAACTTGGTGGTGGTTATCTACTTTATGCTTAATGATGTGAGTAGGTGGTCACTTATATTATCTGAGAGGGTACCCGTATTATACAAGTCATGGTGATTGTTGATAAGAATCCAGTCCAGGATACTGCCTTTGTAGTTGGATTTATTTATTCTGGTGGGTGAGTATACAAGTTAAGTATAGCCATGAAGGTTTATGTGGGTGGTGGGAGATTCAGAGGAACAGTTGTTCCAGTCAATATTAATGTCTCCTAACACCATAGTTTCATGGGGGTATGTGCTGGAAAGCCATTGGAGGAAGTCTTCTAGGGTATTTGCATTGTTGCCTGGGAGGATATAAATGCAGGCAATGAATACAGATTTAATTTTGTTAAGCTGTAGTTTGCTAACTAGGGCTTCTACATTATTGAACAAGAGGGGTTGTTTTGTGGCTATTGTGACATCTACTGTGTTTTTAAACAGAACTGCTACTCCTCCACCTTTCCTGGTGTTACGTTCTAGTCTAAGTATATTGTACCCTGGTGGGATAACCTCATCATTTTTAGTTCCTGGTTTTAGTCAGGTTTCTGAAAGACATAGCACATCAGGTGAGTAGGTGGCTAGAAGGACATGACGATTATGGACTTTGTTGTTAATACTCCTGATGTTTAGGTGATAGGTCAGGAGAGAGTTAGGGGATCTTGAATTTGGCCATATGTTAAAGGTGGTAGTGGGTTGCGAGCTTGTGGGAAGGGTGGGTCCAGGGTTAGGGTGAATGTCTCCATCCCTCATCAGAGTAATTTGTACAGTGATTATTAGTTTCAGTGCTTTACTTGTTATTTTATGATAATATCGAGTTTTGGGGGAGATGGACCATGGTCTAGTTAGTTGGTGGTTGTTAAAAGTGGAGAGGACAGGTTTGTAGTGAGCTAGGGGTTTGTCTGATTCAGTCAAGGTGGGAGCAGAGATGGTATGACATATAGGGTGGTGAAAGCCAACATAGGGATGATTTTCATAGATGGTGAGGAGATATAGCCCAGGCAATATAAGTGAGAGGAACATAATTGGTCTCATCTTAATAGTAGTGGAACTTGGTAAGGAACGTGGGTGGAGAATTGAGAGGGTTGTTGGGTGGAAGGGGTGGTGTATGGAGGTGTGGGTTATCTATGATAGGTTGTAGGAGGGGGGAGTGGTTTATTGGGCTTAAATTTAACAATAGTGGGGGTGGATGGAATTTGGGGGCAGGGTGGGGTGAGGAGCGAGCCCAAGCGAAGCGAGGGCAAGCGAAGTGGGGCTATATCAAGCTACAAGGATTTCCAGGGTCTGTGAGTATGCAGGCTTAAGGAATACAACTTTACAGTATTTTTACTCAGTTCTTTTTAAAGTGAGTTGCAAGTTACTCAGTTTTACTCAATTATTTTTAAAGTGAGCTGTGTTTTACTCAATATTGTATTAAACAAAGTTTGTAGTTTAGCCAGACAATTTTACTGACTGTTGGGAGTAAGCAAGCTTTTAACCTGAATTTTGTACAGATATTTGTTATTTCTTTAGCAACTATGAGATGAAGTAACCAGGGGGAATGTGTTATACAGGCTGTTTGAGCTGTTGAATGCTTATTTTATTACTTATTACAGCAGCCTGACTAGGGAGTCTAAGACTGTTAAGCTATCTTTTACTATGGATACTAGGCTAGCCGTAGACCCAGTTAACCCAAGCAATCTATTAGCGCAACAGTTACACTTAAGATATAGACCTTGCAGTCCTTTTCTTTTAGTTTTCAGGATGATAGTTTCTTTTCAGCGCAGATTGAGCCATTTGAGGTAAGGACAGGTTGGGTGGAAAGACCGTTTGTGTTGAAAAACGGCTGACTGGGTCTTTAGGCACTATGGGGTTTGAAATAAGAACAAATTAACTCATTTCTGATGACCTGAATAAAAGTACACTACACACTGACTGATAAGGATTGCTAGGCTTACTGTCCATTTTTGTTTCGCACCACAGAACCCACAAATCTTGCTCAAAATCGTCATTAACCTCCTTCTGGGTATCAAAGTACACCTTTATCTAATACTCTAAATTTCAGAGCTTACCCATTTCAGTTACCAAAGTACACCTTTATATAATACTCTAATTTCAAAACTTGCCTATCTCAGTTACCAAAGTACACCTTTATCTAATCCTCTAATTTCAGAGCTTACCCATCTCAGTTACCAAAATACACCTTTGTCTAATACTCTGATTTCACAGCTTACCCATCTTAGTTTTGTCTAAGGTTATTTTTTTAACTTGCCTTCTTCCAGCTATTTCAGACTCTCTTTTTTCTTAAGCATTGCAACTTTTAGTGCTAACCATATGGGTGTTGTCTCTTGTTTCTTCAGTTCATAGTTCCTCAAAAATCACTTGTTCACCTTTGTTGTAGTGAAAGCAGTGATTACTCAAAAATGTAGTACATTGTTTTAGGAAGTTTCTCCTTTACCCAGTGTGTGACTGTGAAGTTGTTAAATATAAGTCTGGGAACATAGGGATTTGTCCGTTGTGGGGGTGAGGGCTTTCTCCCCATAGAAAAATGCTTTCAATCTGTGCCATTGCATTGAGTGGCACAGACATGTTTATACTGTTTGTGATCACTAAAGGAATTTTTAAAATATTCTTTTTCTAATAGTTTATAGTGGAACCCCATATGGGAGAATGAGAAAAAAGGCACACCTGTTAGGAAGCTACATAACAAATAGATTGCTACATAGTATGCTATGACTAATTTCCTAATAAACATATGCACAAACATATAGACACAAAGACACATGCACACAGCCAGTAAATTACAGAAAATGTGCATTTTCAGTTTCTTGAACTTAGTTAGCTTCTCCATTAGCTGCTCTCCCCATCCCATTTAAAATGGAATTAAACTAATTTTCATTTTTTGCTACTTAGGTAAGCAGTAAATTCTGCCACTCTCTAATTGAATAATTGTTTAATTGTGTGCTCTTTAAAATGATTGAAGATAGTTGCCATCACTTTGCTAGCCTTTTCTAAAAAGTTTCTCCCTACTGCATTATTTATTTTGCTGTTTATTGATCTCCTGTCCTCTATATCTCTTTTTTCTTATCAAATGAATAAATAGTAAAGTTGTGTATAGAAACTTACCATAACAGTAGATGTTCAAGTGATCACTGCATTAGTAGCCCAATTATGTCAGCTATATCCTGCATAGACTATAACAGCCAGCCATCTTCTAAAGCTTAACTGCACCTTCCATGTGTCCAAACCATTAGACAGTTTGAGCTGTGCTGTCTAAAATACTGATTTGGATGCCAAGCCTTTCAGAGCTTTCATGCCAAGTGAGAAAGAGAGGCTTAGCCCTGAGAAGACATAACTATGAGTAAAAGACATGAATTTCCACACCCTGGCAAAAGAATACATTACAAATGTAAGAGGGATGGAGAGAGGGAGGAGTAGAAACTGCAGCACTAATTATTCAAATATTTACCGTCATCACAAGTTTACTTACACAACTGCACTATGATCATCATATTGAACAGTCTGCTGCAGTAGTCAATGCTATATGGGTAGTGTAGAACAGAGCAAGTGTTGTAACTTTAAGCAGCATTTCAAAGTGAGGACATGTGCACATAGCCGGCCTTAGGCATAGGCCAACTAGGTGGCCGCCTAGGGCGCCGCTGTAGTAGGGGTGCTTTTCTAGTATTTATTTGTTGTAGGTAGACCAGGATGGGGGCACCAGATGGTGTGGTAGGGGGTTCCGTGGAGCCCTTTTGCCTAGGGCACCGGTTGACATAAGGCCACTCCTGCACGTGCATATAAACAGGGAGCACTTGCAGGCAGCAGCGCCATTTTGTTAGAACAGCCAGAGTGTTAACATGCATGAGTACAGTAGTCAGTCTGTTTATAAGTTTATTTTAAGTTTAAGTTACTAAGCCTTAGTCTTGATGCATTTGTATATAATAAAGCTGCTTGAAACGAATGCACAACTGTTTGTCTGTTTTATCCTGTCCGGACAAGTGACATGGTGTCAGAACCGGAGTAAAAGAATGAAACTTCTTCAAGCCATGAGGTGCAGAGTTAACGGCAAAGGTACATTGAGCAGGTTGGGTGATACAGTGCTCAAACAATTAAAAAAGGCCAGAGATGAACTTCAGGTAACCAAGACTCGATAAATGATTTATTTTGTAAAGAAAACAAAACAAAGCATTCACAAAGCACAAAATACACTATTAATCAAAGAAAAGGCACAAAACGCATTATTGATTAAAGGGAATATTCAAAACAATGATTTTGATAGAATTATCACAAATACTTATATGGGTGTTCAGAGCTACTTCTGATTTGCATAACGAGCATGTTAAAAGTAAAACAAGCACAAGAAAAGTATAACGAGCATAAGAGGTCAAATGGGCATAACAAATACAATAAAAGGGCAAAATAAGCATAAAAAAGGAAAGCAACTGCATGTTTTCTAGTAAACAATAATGTTTTGACATGAGCTACTATTTTGCATTGACCAAAGCTATTCAAAGTGTAACTAGAATTGTTCAAAATATTTCAGAGTGTGCAAAGTGTTTGCAGTGTCTGTTTTATTACAGTACAATTATTTCAGAGTGCAGTCATTTCAAAGTGTTTCTCACACTGTACAGAGTTATCTTGCAAAGTACAGCCATTTCAAGAAGTTTCTTGTGCTGTGTACAATTTACAAATTTGCAAAGTGCAGTTATTTTGAAGTGTTTCTCACACTGATAAGGAGTGTTTTCATAATGTACAGTGATTTCAAAGTGTTCTTGTGCTATGGAGACTTATAAAGTATAGATATTTGGAAGAGTCTGGTATGCTATTGGGTATAATTACAAGTTATGGCATAAATTTCTGACATATGTGTACATGTTTGTTTGTGTCTTTCGGCTTTTCCCGGTTAGGGGTCGCCACAACGGAACTCCGGACCGCTAATCATTGGCAGTAGAGTTTTACATGCTGGCTTGCCGGGCCTAACGCACAACCTTAAATGAAGGAACGCCCATTCACGCATGTCGCCACACAGAAGACGCTCTATGCTCATACATAATTCCAAGGGTCTTTATTACTGTGTGTTGATATGGCAGAGGCATTTCTCAGACCCAGTCCACTTGTGTTTGATCATAATATTGTGGATAATTGGAGAGTATTTGAGCAGGAATACGATTTTTTCATGTAAGCAGCTTTTTCCAACAAAGATGCACATACAAGGCCATTTATTCTGCTTAACTTAGTGGGGTCAGAAGCCATTGAAAGAAAGCATGCATTTGTGTATGCACCAGCATTGTATGCAGGAGAAGGGGAAAATCACCATATTGTTGTACAAGCTGCACCAAGGGAGGACCCTGAGTGCTTGAAACTTAAATTTAGAGAAATGTGTAACCCCCTAGACAAATGTTATATTGAAAAGACACCTAGTTTATACAGTAGACCAAAAGCCAGGAAACATTGTAGTTTTGGTAATTGTGGTGCCAATCATGAGTCTAAAAGAGAAAAGTGTATAGCATATGGCCAGCAATGCCATAAGTGTAAAAATGGAACCACTTTCAAAAGTTTTGTAAATCAAGCAAGCCTCATTCATTTTTTTTTAAGAAAGATCACTCAGAAAAGTAAGTTGATCGTATAGAAAGCTGCAACTCTACTTTCTGTGTAGATAGTGTATCGGTGCTTGGTGAAAAAGTTAATGCGGTAGATTTGTTGGCAAAGAACAAAATTTTTGTACTGTCCTGATCAATGGTAAACCCATGGAGCTCAAAGCATAGCTCTCAACCTTCCATTTCCAAAATGAGGAACACAAACCCTCATAATGTAAATCAAATGGACAAAATGTGGAACACATACTAAAGGCTTACTAACAACTTCAAACAGGAAAGTCACATGATGGTTAAAATATGCTGCTTTTACTTATAAAAAAAGATATTTTAATGAAGTAATTTGATTCACTTCTATATACCTTGACTATCAGTTAAAAACTTCCTAACACTGAATGTGTGACAGACCCTTTAAATGTGGAACTTCGAGGAACGTGAACTTTTTAAGACCCCAAATGAGGTACGTTCCTCATAATGAGGTATGTTTGAGAGGTATCGCTCAAAAGAGACACTGGTTCAAAGTGCAATGTTATGTGAGCAGAAATATTTGCTAGAGTAAGAACTGGTGAACAACTTAATTTTGCCAATTATGTGAAACTTGTAGCTTATGGAGGTGAAGAGATTCAAACCAAAGGGCCAGTAGTACTTTCATGCTTTTCATCTGGGAACAGTTACAGCTTGCAATTTTATGTAGTCAGAAGACCTGTACAGTCATTATTAGGTCTAATAGACAGTTTAAGAATGAAACTGCTTTCTTTTACCAAAGAAGTCCATCATTAAGCACATGTCCTAGTTCCAATTTTACCAATGCTATTTTCTCAGAATATGCTGATATTTTTTTAAGACAAGCTAGGCAAACTTACAGTTGTGTACTCCATGAAATTAGACCCAGAGGTCAGTCCAGTGGTCAGACCAGCGAGAAAAGTTCCGATAGCTATGCAGGACAAAGTCAAGATCCAGTTAGATAAAATGGTAGATTAGCCTAGATTACTACATTTGGGAGATGGAACAGGAAGGGCCTAGGAGCCCCTGGAGAATGATCTGAGAAAAGTCTGATCTAGACCTAGAGAAGAAATCATGCTTGTAGTGATTTGTAATATACAGAGGACCATGTGCTTGCATGTGTCTTTGCCATTCCACACATTCCACATAGGACGGCGCAGTGGTGCAACGGTAACATTGTCGCCTCACAGCAAGAGGTTCTCCAGTTTGATTCTTGGCTGGGGTGCCTTCTGTGTGGAGTCTGCATGTCCTCCCTGCATTTGTGTGGATTAACTCTGGGTGCTCAGGTTTCCTCCCATGTTACAAAGACATGCATCTGGAGCCTTTCTCCCTGGGCCTCCACTGAAAATTGGCTTTGTTCCAAGTTTGACTTTCCCGGTTAACAAATGTTAAATAAATAAATATTATTCACTGTTATCCCTTTTGATACTGCTCCCCAAGCAAAGTCCCAAGCATCTGTGGTGACTGACTGTTTGGAGCAGGGAGGGAGAAGGGGAGACCCGGATTTAGAGATATTTGATGACTCCACCAAGTGATTCCTCTTCTGACAAATGCAAGAAATGAAATTTGAAAAGATAATGGATGTTAGTGCTGGGACCAGAGAGACATCAGATACCATTGTATCTTTCTCATATGGAGTCTTGCCAGGGGGTTTCATGAAAATCATAGGCACCATGATATCCAAACTCCTGAGGTATTCTGTTGCAGTGATAGAAGTCTGTGAGGAAAACCCTTGAAACACATCTAGATATAGATTTATTTTTCCTGTGGAAGAAAATCTGTATGTACTGAGGTGTCTAGTACACACCCCAGGAACACAATCCTATGTGATGGAGTCAAACAAGACTTTTTAATATTTTTTTTGGAATCCCAGCTTCTGTAAGAGATCTCTCACTCAAGACAGATTCCTAAGAATATGAAAAAGACTCTGCAAAGATAAGCAAGTCATCTAAATATAGAAAAATGTGGATACCCTGAAGCCTGCAGTGTGCTACAGCTGGAGTTAGACATTTTCTGAGCCCTCATGGAGCGGTGAATATTCATAGGTTCATAGGTGTGTACGAGGCTAATGGCCCTGGGGCCTTTACAAGCCTAGCCATAGGATTACCCTGGCATAGTGCCACCCGACCTTAGTTCCCAGTGCCTCTATCGAGTAGTGCCACTGGTGTTATCTCGGAGTGAATTTTCTGTTTCCCATCCACTCATCAAGATTTCTCTTGAAGAGGGTCAGCTAGGTACTCTGCTTGACATGTATGGGAAGACTGTTCCATAGCATGGACAGTCTCTGGGTTATGAACCGGTCCCTCCAGCATGTTCTGTTAATTGTGGTAATGAGGTTAAGGTCTCTAGAGTGTGTGGTGCGGAGGGATTGGAATTTCTTTAGATGTAGAATTTCTAACAGAGCTGGGTCAGACATGGCTTTGTAAGTCAAGCAGAGATCGCCTCTAAGCAGGCGATATGAGACAGAGAATAGTTGGAGTTTTTCGAGTCTGTCCATACAGGATATGTGTTTAAGGGCTAGGATCCTCTGTGTGAGGTACTTTTGCGGGCTCTCCAGTTGTTGCAGGTGTCTAGTGAAGTACATGCCAAATGGGGCATTGTACTCAATAATTGGACTAATGAGGGAAGAGTAGAGGGAGACAATGACCTCTTTCTTCCTGGATGCTGCAAACTTTGTCAGCTAGAGTCCCTTTGTGTTGGCCTGAACTTCAGAGAAGTAGATAGCAAACAGGAGAGGACCCAGGATGGAACCCTGTGGGACTCCACTTGTGACTAATTGGCTGTCTGACTTGTAGTCAGCTACTTTCACACTGTGGGTTCTATCTGTGAGCCAGTTAGCAACCCACCTAGTGATATAGGGGTTGATGCCAAGCTTAGTGAGTTTTTCTATGATTCCTGAGTGGGGAATGGTATCAAAAGCCTTGGACAGATCAAGGTAGGCTGTATGAACCACCTTGCCTTTATCCACAGCTCTGTTGACTGACTCAAAGAAGTCAACCAAGTAGAGCAGACATGATCTACCCTTCACAAAACCAAACTGTGTGGGATCCAGAGTTTGGAGATTTCCTATATCCTTGTTTATTAGGTCCGTGATGATGCATTCCATAGCTTTGCATATCAGACTTGTCAGGCTAATGGGGCAATAGTTCCCAGGGTCTGTAGTCACTCCTCCTTTGTGGAGAGGGATGACTGTAGCAGTGCACCATTCAGCAGGGACAAAGCCTGAGGTGAGGATGTGATTGAACAGGGCACACAGGTGAAGTGCCAGTTCACTCTGTAGTTCATGTAGAACACAACCAGGGATATTGTCAGGTCCCATAGAAGCTGTATTCTTCGCCTTGGACAGTGCTGTTTTAACCTGTGCAGCAGCAATACTGGGTGCCTTGCAATCTACTGGTATTGTGATTGGTACTTTGGGGGGGTAAAGTTGGCACTGAATCTGTTGGCCAGTATACTGGCAATATCTGTTGGATCGGTATAGGAGGTACCATTGTGCAGTAGCTCAGAGCAAATCTGGGTATTGCCGTGGAGATTCTTTACATAACTATAGAAGGCCTTGTGGTTGTCTTTACTATCTGCTGCAATTCTGTTTTCATACCTAGCTTTAGAGGATTCGATGAGGGATCTCAACTTTTTGTTGAGGCAGATAAGGGAGTTTTTCCAGTCTTGGGACTTCACCTTATTCTGCATCAGTTTCCTCCTTCTGTTGTAGAGTTTGTTTATGGCAGGGGACCACCAGATTGGCTTAGTTTGTTTTGGAGGAAAGTGTCTTGGTTCTACTGGGTATGGCGAGATCCATGCATTTGTGTACATGTTGGTACAGTGTATTGGTGTATGATTCTGCAGTCACGCAACTATTCTCCATTTGCATGTGTGCTGTGAAGTTAGCCACCTCTGTTTTTAGGATCCCAAAGTTAGCTTTGGAGAAGTTTTTCATGGTGGTTACCTTTGCTGGGGGGGTGGGAGGGATGTGGATTTCCAAGGTGATTAGTTTGTGGTCGGATCTAACCAAGGAGGAGCTGACTATTGGAGTAGAGCAACGGTCGCCCATGTTAGTAATGACCAGGTCAACGATGTTGCTACCTCTAGTGGGGTTAAGAATGAGTTGATCCAGGGCATTGGAATTAATGAACTCCAAGAAACATTGGGCAAGTGTATTAGTACATGAATAGTTTACCCAGTTAATGGAGGGGTAGTTGAAGTCGCCTAGTAAGAGGGTGTTAAGTTGGACCCTAATATTCTCCAGGGTGCTTAGGAACATGGAGTGCAAGTCTTGGGACATTGTTTGGGACCTATAGCAGGCTACGACCTGATTCACTGTCTTACCCAATGTTAGCTGAACCTGAAATATCTCTGATGCATTATTTTGGGCTACCAGTCTGGAGGTGTGTGCATCCTTTATGAATATGGAAACACCACCGCCTTTGGAGCTTCAGTCTAAGTTCTGGGGCCGGTAGGTGTGGAATGAGTTATAGCCTGGTAGTGCAGGGTTGCTTTCTGCTGCCTTGAACCAGGTCTCTGTTACAGCACAAATGTCAGTGTTCTCCATTTTAAGGAGTGCCTCGAGCAAGTGCATTTTGAGATTTAGACTTCTAGCGTCAAGCAACATGACCCTCAAATTGCATTTGTTTGTAGCTGCTATGGTGGTAATTTGGTATTTGGAACACCACCTAAAAAAAGGCACTATAGGGGTGGCAAGAGAGTTGGCCAGTATCCGGAAGCCCAGGGGTGACAGATGCAGGCTATCTCTGGCAAAGCATCAAGGTTTGTCAATCATGTCATCCCAGGCAGACCGATACTAGATCCCCTTAGAATTCTAAAGGTTGAGGCAGAAAACTGATAATGAGATGCAGACACACAAAACCTTAAGAAACATCTGAAATCTGAATGAATAGGTCTCTGATAACAAGCATCTTTTAAATCTAGCATTACCAAAAAACATAATGAGAATGAAGGGATAACAACTTGTGAAGTGACAGCACTTTAAACTTGGACAATATCACAAATAAGTTTAGTGAAAAAAACATCCAGAACTGGTCTCCAAGTGTTTTCATAGATTCATTCATAGATTCATAGATTAGTACTAGGCTAACTGCCCTTGCAAGCCATTTTAAACCTAGCCAATTATCCCCTGTGAGATTCAAATTCTGTACCTTGTGTCTGTAAGGCAAACACCTTAACCATTAGGCCATCCTCCCAACCCCTTTATTCTCTGGCACCAGAAACATCTTTGAATAAACACCTTTCCCTGAAGAAGGATCTGGATCCATTAATCCATGAGACAACATGTATTGTAGGACTGGGTGAATAGAAGAGTCTGGTCTGGTGGATGAGGAATAACTCCCTGAAAGGGAGATTTCCTTCTACTACCATCTATAACCTTGTTGAATGATCTTCAGAACCTATTTGTTCATAGGTTCATAGGTTAGTACTAAGCTAACTGCCCTTGCGAGCCATTTTAAGCCAAGCCAATTATCCCTTGTGAGACTCAAACCCTGCACCTTGTGTTTGTAAGGCAAACACCTCAACCATTAGGCCACCCTCCCAATCAACTATCTGTTGCCAAAAAGAGTGAAATGGAGAGTCAGACTTTCTGGAAGGGATAAAGGATTGCCATGGTCATTTAAACAGCTTTTCTGAATTGTTTGACTGTCCTTTATTTTGGGGGGATTCCTGCCTACTTTTTGGATGCCTCTTGCCATTGTTTTTTAAATGAATGTTTACCAGCATTTTGCTGACACTATTTATTTTTTTCTTGCCAAAACTGGAGAAGGGGGGTAGAGAATCCATTGGAAAATTTGGAAAAGGAGGGCTAAAAAATCTGAACAATTCCTTGAATCAGTTTCCTCTCTCACAACATTTTTTCATAGTCTCTGCAGCAGGGGGTCCAAAAATCAACTTTCTATCCAAAGGAGAATTTAAAATCTCATTTTTTTACATCTTCTTGGAGATTTCAAGGAGCTCAGCCAGGCAAATGGCCATAGCCCTGTAAAAAGTATTTACAGAATCATAAGCACACTTTAGACAATGAACTGTGACCTGTGAAATGGAAGATACTAAACTACTCAAAGTAGATTTCTTTTCACAAGAAGGAATTGCAGATAAAACATTCCTGATACTTTTCACCATTAGTCAGAATAAACTTTAACATATGAGCCTGACAAATCAAAATTCTGGGAGTCAAACTTGCAAAAGCATACACTTTTATCCTATACTTACCAATCATTTTACCAACCTTGTCAGAGGGGGAAGAACTGAAATTAACTAAATGCTTACCAGCAGCTGGATTCACTAAAGCTATAGCTGCTGGGTCAGGTCTGGGATGAGTGTATAAAAATTGAGGAACTTTTTATAATCTATCTGCTTTTTTTGGGGGCAGCAGGGTGATTAACAGGGAAGCTCCTGGCAGCGAGAAACATATTCTCTGATAACGACAGCAGAGGAGGGATTGCTGGAGGTTCTGGAAATTCCATTTGTAACAGATCATAGTATTTTCTGAGGGACTGAGAAACTTCAAATGTTCTCCCACTGAAAACACTGGTGCATTCTGGAAGTAGTCTCAGAGAAAAAAAGGAATCCTCACAGGGAGAATCAGATGCCTTATTCTCCTGTGAGTTTGAATGAGAAATCTAAGGAGAAAACCTTACACATGTGCCTTAATCTTCCTGTCCAGATTCAGAATCTTGAGTCTCTTCAGGAAAAGATGAATCATTTTGCTTTTACAAGAAACTACATTACAAGAGGGATTAGCAGCCTGTACTAGACCCTGATGACCCTGACCCAGACTTTAAAAAAAAAAACTACCCCTGTCAAGAGGGATTTGAGCAGGAGTAGATAAATGTTTAGTTTTCTGTTTCTTTTTTGACAGACGAATTGGGACAAACGGGCTTATTAATGAGAACAATAGCTTCCCCAGGGATTAGTATAACATTCTGGCTAAACAAGGGGGTCTTACTGCCCCTTCTCCCAAGACCAACAAATGTGGTGATCCCTTGCCTACTGAGGGGGACCCAACAGCCATAGAGGACATGGCTAACTCCAGTCCATAGTTTTGTAGGTGTTACACCAGAGAGATCCACAGGAAAAAGATGAGTGGTCAGAGGAACCAACTTTGGCCACAGCAGAGTCACCCACCTGTGGCTAAGGCAGATTGCTAGCCTGTTGTGTTGGCAAAGGCTATTTGCTTAACTTTTTCTTTTTGTGGCTGGAAGAAGGACTGACCATGGGACTGGTAGTCTGCTCCATGGTTACGCTGGAAATGATGTTGAGACTTCCAAGGTGGCTGTACATTAAGTAACACCTTAATTCTAGCTCACCCAGTGTGAAAACAGAAACTCAGCAGAGAAGACCAGAAGACTTTTATGTTGATGAGTAAATATGGTACATTTCAATAACTGGCTAGTAAGTGTACTGCCTGGATGCCATGAAAAAAGAAATACAAATCACCTGGAAAAAATTAGCTACAAAACATGAGGAAAAAAACAATGACGGGAAAGTTCTGTAGCTGTTCATCAAAGAGAAATGCAACCACCAGACATGACTTCCAGTAATTTACAGGAAGATATAAGACAAATTAATTTAGACCTGGTTAAAATAAATGAAACACTGATGGAGTATATCAACACAACCAACAAAAGGCTGGAAAAATGGAAGAAACTTTAAACAGATATTCAGATGAGGTTGCAAAAATCACAAAATTAAATGAAGAAAAGGCTGGCTGAATATAAGACTGCTCAGGAAGAAATGTTCCAAAAAATAATAGAATTAGAGGACAGAGCACATGACATTTTCAGCTATACCAAGATGCTGGAAGGAACAGACTGCATCAATTTTATGAAAGCACAAATAAGCAATTAGACTGGTATTCCACAGCAGGAGTTGTTAGCTGAAAGGGCACATCATATCTATGTTTCAAATCTGGCTATAAGAAAGAAACCAAGACCTTTAATAGTAAAGATGCAATCCTACCATAAGAAGGAGTTGATTCTGATAAAAACTGTGGCAGAAGGACAAAATACTAAAAGTGGGAGACAGCAGAGTGTTTGTGGAAAATGATTACTCATTGTACACCAGGCAAAAGAGGAGCAAATTCATTCCACTATTCAGGGAATGTTGAGATGCAGGTGTGAGATTCAAATTGCTGTTCACTGCTGTCTTCAAGGTATTCTTCCCTGCAAGGACAAAATCACTTTTTGATGAAGTACACGCTAAGAAGGAAATACAAAAGTTTGTGCAGCAAACAATGAGCTGTGAAACACAAGGAGATTCTGTTTCTTGTTCTTCTGGTAATAAAGACCACAGAGAGACTGTACATATGAAACCTTTTCCACTGTTTCAATGGAAAATGTTGGAGAGAAGGAAGGGAGCATGAGAGTTGAGTAGAAAAATCAAGAGTACACTGGAAATGAAGCAGAGACAGGATTTGGGAGATGGAAATGAAAAGTAATAAAACCAGTAATTTAATCTTAATGTAAGATTATGATACAATAATTATATTTGTGAAATATGACAGTACAAGAAAATCTTGAAATATTGGACTTTTTTCAGAATTTGTTGGACTTGTGGGGGACTCTAAAGTATATGCCCTATGTCATGTCATTAATGTTCATAAAACACTTGGAGAGGGAAAAAGAGGGGAGAAAGTTAACTGTAAGTAAAGAAAACATTTTTCTTTATAGTACTAATTTTGTGGTGTATGGTTTTCTTTGCATGCTATAAAGTTAAATTTCTCAGTTATTTTTAAGTGTAGTGGCGGTTGTAAATAGGTGCTGCTGATCCTTTTCCCCTTTTCTTTCTCCCTACACTCTTTCTTCTTGTTCAGCTTTAAAAAAATGTAGGCACTGCAATGTAAGAAAGCCTGGTTAAAACAGTATAACAAAGGAAAAATTAATGTGCTTTTTCTCATTCTTGCATGAGGGAATGACTGGATTAAGGACCTTAGATTGATTTAGTAACAAATTTTAAGAGAAAGCAAGTAAATGAAAAAGAATATTGAGTACTATGAGGCTTTTTTCTAGCAAATGAATGTATGCTTAGTAGCAATTCTGTATGTCTCCATGGAAACAATCTGATAAAAAGAAGTTGACTGTCTGGTTCTCATGTATGCATAGAGATAATCTGATAAAGAGAAACTGGTTACAGTCTGGTGGAGAGTGATTGGCTGGGAAAAAAAAGAAAATAGAAACTGGCTAGGAGATATTCTTCTCTGAAAACATTCAGGGGTTTTCCCAGCTGGGAGAGCTATAAAGATAAGACAAAACTAATTAGCACTTAGTAGAAGCACAAGCTCCACCATGCATCTTAGCATGGATAACCTGGCTGAATATAAGACTGCTCAGGAAGAAATGTTCCAAAAAATAATAGAATTAGAGGACAGAGCACATGACATTTTCAGCTATACCAAGATGCTGGAAGGAACAGACTGCATCAATTTTATGAAAGCACAAATAAGCAATTAGACTGGTATTCCACAGCAGGAGTTGTTAGCTGAAAGGGCACATCATATCTATGTTTCAAATCTGGCTATAAGAAAGAAACCAAGACCTTTAATAGTAAAGATGCAATCCTACCATAAGAAGGAGTTGATTCTGATAAAAACTGTGGCAGAAGGACAAAATACTAAAAGTGGGAGACAGCAGAGTGTTTGTGGAAAATGATTACTCATTGTACACCAGGCAAAAGAGGAGCAAATTCATTCCACTATTCAGGGAATGTTGAGATGCAGGTGTGAGATTCAAATTGCTGTTCACTGCTGTCTTCAAGGTATTCTTCCCTGCAAGGACAAAATCACTTTTTGATGAAGTACACGCTAAGAAGGAAATACAAAAGTTTGTGCAGCAAACAATGAGCTGTGAAACACAAGGAGATTCTGTTTCTTGTTCTTCTGGTAATAAAGACCACAGAGAGACTGTACATATGAAACCTTTTCCACTGTTTCAATGGAAAATGTTGGAGAGAAGGAAGGGAGCATGAGAGTTGAGTAGAAAAATCAAGAGTACACTGGAAATGATGCAGAGACGGGATTTGGGAGATGGAAATGAAAAGTAATAAAACCAGTAATTTAATCTTAATGTAAGATTACGATACAATAATTATATTTATGAAATATGACAGTACAAGAAAATCTTGAAATATTGGACTTTTTTCAGAATTTGTTGGACTTGTGGGGGACTCTAAAGTATATGCCCTATGTCATGTCATTAATGTTCATAAAACACTTGGAGAGGGAAAAAGAGGGGAGAAAGTTAACTGTAAGTAAAGAAAACATTTTTCTTTATAGTACTAATTTTGTGGTGTATGGTTTTCTTTGCATGCTATAAAGTTAAATTTCTCAGTTATTTTTAAGTGTAGTGGCGGTTGTAAATAGGTGCTGCTGATCCTTTTCCCCCTTTCTTTCTCCCTACACTCTTTCTTCTTGTTCAGCTTTAAAAAAATGTAGGCACTGCAATGTAAGAAAGCCTGGTTAAAACAGTATAACAAAGGAAAAATTAATGTGCTTTTTCTCATTCTTGCATGAGGGAATGACTGGATTAAGGACCTTAGATTGATTTAGTAACAAATTTTAAGAGAAAGCAAGTAAATGAAAAAGAATATTGAGTACTATGAGGCTTTTTTCTAGCAAATGAATATATGCTTAGTAGCAATTCTGTATGTCTCCATGGAAACAATCTGATAAAAAGAAGTTGACTGTCTGGTTCTCATGTATGCATAGAGATAATCTGATAAAGAGAAACTGGTTACAGTCTGGTGGAGAGTGATTGGCTGGGAAAAAAAAGAAAATAGAAACTGGCTAGGAGATATTCTTCTCTGAAAACATTCAGGGGTTTTCCCAGCTGGGAGAGCTATAAAGATAAGACAAAACTAATTAGCACTTAGTAGAAGCACAAGCTCCACCATGCATCTTAGCATGGATAACCTTTCTTTTAGGTTAGTCTGTTAGTGTGGCTGTCAGTTTGGGTCATTTGCTCCTATTAGGAGGGTTGTTGTTGTTGTTGTGTCTTTTGGCTTTTTCCGGTTAGGGTTCACCACAGCGGAACTCTGGTCTGCTAATGATTGGTAGTTGATTTTTTACGTGCTGAGTTACCAGCCCTGACGCACAACCTTCAATGAAGGTACACCCATTAATGCATGTCTCCACACAGAAGACGCTCTAGCTGAGAATCAAACCAGACAGCATCTTTCTGTGAGGCGACAACGCTACCGCAGCCACTACCTCATTGCTCCTATTAGGAGGGTAAAACTTCAATATTTGAACATACATAGTTTTGTGTATTAGTATTAAATAAATAGGTTTAGTGGGTATTTGGGGGGTTGTTTGTTTTTGTTTGTTTGTGGGCTTTCAATAAAACAAAATGTTTTGTAAGATGTAACAAAGGCTCAAATGGATATGACAAAAAATTAGTCTATGTTAGCAGAGTGAAAACTGTACTGAGCGAATCCCAGTTGAGCAGCACCAAAAGTGCGAAAACCGCAAATATCGCAAGAGTGAATGGAGATCACTATAGGGAATTCTTCCCTTTACTTCAATGAAGTGCAATCTCGGAGTTGGTATCTTTAAGTTGTGGGGGTGTGGGGGGTGCAGGGGGGCTTGCCCCTGCATAAAACACTTCATGATAGTTTACCTGTCTTAGTTTTATTTTTATTCGGATTCAAAATCTTCAAACTTCGACCATATGGTATTCAGAGTTTGAAGATTTCATTCTGATAATATAGACCCCATAAAACAATTATATAAAAGTTCAACCATCCAAATGGTGTATGCATGTAACATAAAATCTGGAACTAGATGTTTAACAAAAAAGGTGTTATAGATAAAAGGCAGTAATAATAGCCTTTTAATACAATGATGCCTTCTGTAATGTCTTCAAATGTCTGTGGTCTCACAGATAAATATAAAAAAGAAATAATAGTGAACTATATTAAAAATGTAGAGTTACAGGAGACACACTTGGAAAGAACTGAACATGTGAATTTGATAAAGAAAGGTTTTCAGGATGGTTATTGAGTGGAATATCTAAGACAATGGAAAAGAGGACTACTTATATTAATTGCAGGAGAAGCTCCAATAGTGATAGAAGAGGATAAAAAAAATAATAATGGCAGATTTGTAGTGCTAAGGGGCTACCAGCAATGGAGGAGGATTATACTGACGTATTTATATTCTACCTAAAACTGCTATAATGGAGCTTAAGAAAATTCTAGGAGAAATAATCAGTTTTCAGCAAGGGGTATTACTTATAGGTGGGGAACGGAATTTGTTTTGCAGCAGTGAAAATGTTTCTGGGGGCACCAGAAGGGAAAGTATAACAAAGAAGCATAGATTTTTGAAGAAGTTTATGAAACTATTGGGCATGGAAGATATGAATTCAGTAACAGGAATTTGGAGTGAATTTACATATTGTTCCCCAAGATAAAAATGGGGCTAGGCTAGACAGAATTTATATTTCATCGGAACGTGTGCATTTAATTGAAGGTCTTGATACTCGCCCAATAACTATTTCAGATCATGCACCAATAATAATTAAAATAAAAATACAGGGTAATGAAATAAAAATGAGACATTGTCACTTTCCCACCTATCCTTTGAAAAGAGAGGAATTTAAGGAATTGTAATGGAGATTATTCAGGAGCTATTCAAGAGCATAGAAATGACTTCTAAAAATATAAATATAACTAGGGATTTGGATAAAATTAAGGTGGAGTTTAAAAATAGGGTGGAAATAAAAGGAATATAAGGGTAAGAAGTAACAATAATTATTTAGAGGGACTGACAAATGTAAAACTACTGCAGAATAGGGGGAATCTCACAGAACAAGAAGACATCAACTGCAAAATGCTAAGCAGACAATAAGGGATTACCTCAATAATATACATGAGTTTCGAGATTGCTGTTAAGCAACTGCCTTTTTTTTTTTTTTTATAATAACACTAGAGCACAAAAACTTTTTATCACAAAGACTCAGGCAACAGAAAGTAGAAAGGGCTGTCGCCAAGCTTAGGAAGCCTATAACAAGGAAGGTAACAAGAGATCCTGTAGAGGTAATATAAATATTTTGGAAATTCTATGCAAATCTGTAGAAAGCAAATAAATATGGAAATCAAGAAAAGATATTAATTATGCCAAGGTTAGAGGCAAATGAGACTCAGTTTCTAATAGGATAGGAGGAGGTGAAATAAAAATTGTAATGTATAACCAATCTACAGGAAAGTCACCAGTAAGAGGTGGTATTCCAGTGGAAGTTTGGAAGTTAAGAGGAAACAAACTGATAAAGATCTGGATGGTTTTGTTTAACAGTAATTTAAAAGAAGTACCAACATCCTGGAAGAAAGCAGTGGTAACCATAATACCTAAGGAGGGTAAAGGTACATCAGATCCAGGTTCATGCAGGGCCATTTCAATACTGAACCATGATTATAAAGTGTTCATGTCTATAATGGTTAAAAGAATGGCAAGAGTAATGCCAAAATTGATAGATATGGATCGGTGTGGTTTTGTGGAGGGGAGGCAAACATTTGACAACATTAACAGAACACTAATGATCCAGAGAGAAGCAGAATGTAAAAAAATACTATTGTTAGTGAGTCTTGATGCAGAGAAAGCATTTGACAGAGTAAGCTGTGACTTTATGAGCAGGGCAATGGAAGTATTTGCATTTCCTGAAAAAAATTATAAGGTTGATTAGGAGGCTGTATGTGGGATCAAGGTGAAAATTAAAGTTGGAGGGGTTCTCTCTGTTAATATCTGCTTGAGCAGAGGAACCAGACAAGGGTGTCATCTTACCCCTTGTTATTTACATTATATTTAGAACCACTGGCAAAGAAAATAAGGGACTCACAAATTCAAGGATATAGTTGGTATGGTAATCAAGAAAAGATTGGATCTATTTGCAAATTGTATTATTTTATACCTGACAAAACCAGAAAGAAACATTGCAGTGTTATGGAACATTTTGAGAGTTTCAAATCTTTTCAGGATAGAAAATTAATGAAGCTAAAACAAAGGCAATAGCTCTAAATTATGTACCCACATATAAATTGGTTCAGCAATAACCATATTCATGGGGACATGACAAAATGAATTATTTAGGAGTATGGATTAAAAATGATACTGTTGTGGCAGCTAAGGATATGTGGGAAGAGACCAAACAAAAGATAATACAAACACTGAGAAAATGGAAGCTTTGTAATATAGACATTGATAGTAAGAAAGCAGTTAAAATGTTTTTAGTCCCATTAGTCTTATACATACAGTAAGTCAGACATATTGTTATCAACAAGAGGAGAGGTTGTGGATAGCAATTAATATACAGCTGAAGGACATTTTCTGGGAGGAGATGACAGCAACAGTCAAGTGGGATAAGTTGATTCTTCCAGAAGAACAGGGCAGATTGGGATTACCCGATTTGAATGGTTATTTCAGAGCTACACAGTTAAGGCTCCTATACATAGCACAAGTAGAAAACTATAATTCAAAGTGGAAAGGGTGATGATAAAAGAGGGGTAAGATCAAGAAACAAGGAGAGACTGGAATTTGGATGCAGGCCTTTAAGGAGAATAACAATAATCATACAGACTACTATATATATATATATATATAAAGTAGCAGAAAGTATCGCAAGATGATCGCATCTCTGATCAGTATTAGCAAAAAACTACTGGCACTCATAAAATCGTCTAAGGCCAGCTTCGAGAGAAATATTGCACAGGACACTAAGGATAATCACAAGGCTTTCTTTAGTTATGTTAGGAACCTGGGTGGGAATTCCCAGATATGCTCAGAATTAGTCCAAAATGACAAAACAATTCACCGAACCCACAGACATTGCCAACATCCTACCTGATAGGTTCAGCGCAAACTCCCCCCCCCCACCAAAAGGGCGAATATCTATCCCAGCAGAGTGCGGACCCCCTGACATCTCAGATGCTCAGGTAAGAGCCGCCCTCTCCAAAGCAAAAAACACAGCATCAATCTGACCAGATGGTGTCTCGGGCTGTGTCCTACATGAACTCCAACAAGAGCTAAACCCAAACATAAAACTACTGTTCAATCACAGCCTTACTACAGGATATGTAGCCAAAGAGTGGCATACAGCAACAGTGGTCTCTCTCCACAAAGGTGGTGCCGCAACGGATCCTGGAAATTATCGCCCCATAAGCCTGACTAGCTTGGTCTGCAAAGCTATGGAAAGGATCATCATGGACCTCATAAATAAAGATATTGGGAACCTAAAGACACTGGATCCTACCCAGTTCAGCTTTGTTAAGGGCAGATCCTGCCTCTTAAACCTGGTCAATTTCTTTGAAACAGTCATCAAGGCCATTGACGAGGGGAAGGTGGTCCACACAGCATACCTAGGCCTCGCAAAAGCCTTCGATACAATACCCCATTTGGGCATTATAGATAAGTTCACCAGCTTAAATATAAACCCCTATGTCACTAGATGGGATGCAAACTGGCTCAAGGACAGAACCCACATGGTTAGAATTGCTGGGGCCATGTCAGATTCCAAACCAGTTACAAGTGGTGTCCCACAAGGCTCAGTCCTGGGACCTCTCTTGTTCGGTATATATTTCTCGGAAGTACAGGCCAACACGGAAGGACAGTGGCTGACCAAGTTCGCAGATGACTGCAAACTGGGTGCCATAATCGACTCTCCAGCTGACACAAGCATCCTCCAAAAGGGCCTCATAGAAACAGACAACTGGTGCCAGAGCCATGGCCTCAAGCTAAACGCCAAAAAGTGTATAGTCATCCCCTTTGGCAAAAACAAAGTGCCCACAAATTACCACATAGGTGGTAATCTATTAAGTACAGAAGAAGTAATTAGGGACCTAGGGACCCAAGCTGATAACAATCTCTCATTTGACAACCACGTTGCCAAAGTGGTTAGAAAAACATTTTATAAAGCCCACCTAATCATGAAGGGATTCACATCTAGATCAGGGGAGGACATCGTGCCTCTTTACTCATCCCTCATCAGGCCCATAATTGAGTACAATGCCCCTTTTGGGATGTACCTTACCAGACACCTGCAGCAACTGGAAAGACCCCAAAAGTACCTCACCAAGAGGATCAAAGGGCTCAAACAGATGCCATATGCTGCCCGGTTAAAGAAACTCCAGCTCTACTCAGTGGCATACCACCTGCTCAGAGGCGATCTGTGCCTGACGTATAAAGCCATGTCCAACCCGGAATTAATGGACATGCTGCACCTCAGAAAATCCAATTCCCATCGAGCTACGCGCTCGAGAGACTTGAACCTCAGCACTGAAATAAATATGACATGCTGGAGGGACAGATTCATAACCCAGAGGCTCCCTTCACTCTGGAATAAAATCCCAGTCCAGGTTAGGCAGAGTCCCTCATTGACTCTCTTCAAGAGGAATCTTGATGAGTGGATGGGAGATCGTAGGTTTACCCCGGGTATCACTTCTGTGTCACTGTTAGACAGAGGCACAGTATACTAACCTCGAAAAAAGGCATAGCAAAATTAATTTAAAATGGGTGGTGAAAGCCAAACACACTATGGCTAGGCTTATAAATGCCCTAGGGCAGATAGCCTAGTATGAACCTATGAACCTATAAGAACTAAGCCAATGCAGGAATGGA
Organism: Protopterus annectens; assembly: GCF_019279795.1. Lineage (NCBI taxonomy): Eukaryota > Metazoa > Chordata > Ceratodontiformes > Protopteridae > Protopterus > Protopterus annectens. The sequence goes on along the minus strand of NC_056726.1, from coordinate 1,224,339,468 downwards.
GAAAGGAGACTCTGCTGATAGACATGACTGCAAGTAGGGATATAGACAACAGGCAAGAGGGGGTTGGAATTTATTGGAGAGAAATGGAAAGAGAACCAAGGTATTGGAAGCAAATAACTAGAGAGAAATAGATAATAGAATGGGAAGATGCCAAGAATTTATTTGGACTGCATGTTAGAGACTGCCTTCCCTATCAAGGATTGATATCAGAGTATAGGCAAAGGGAAATAAATAGGGGGTCCTAAATGAAAGACCAGCACCGCTAAAGTGTTTAGTAGAATCTAAAACAGAAGCTGCCATTAAAAAAGACTAATTAGTACAGCATATAAAATATTGCATGATAACTATAAGAATCAATCAGAGGAGGTTAGAAAAGCTTGGGAAGAGAGATTGGATAAGCAATTCACAAAGAAACAATCAGAAGATATATGTATCTCTCCCAAATATGCAACAAAAGCTAGAAAATTTAGGATTTTTGCTTGTAAATGTTTGCATAGATATTTTTATACCCCAAGTAGACTGCAGAGAATTTTTCCTCAGATAGACAGCAAATGTTGGAGGTGTGATGGGGAAGAAAGAGGTAACTGGGAACACATTTTCTGGGAGTGCAGTAAGTTGGCATACTTTAAGTATTTCCTGCGGGATGCACTGTCGGAAGTGCTGGGTGGGCAGACTGGTGTGAGGAGGGAGATGATTTTTCTGAGCTGTGATACAGAATCGGAATTGCCTAGACATGGTAAGGCCTTGCTGTGTCTAATTATAGTGGCTTCCAAAAAAACAATTACTAGAAAATAGAAATCAAAATCTAAACCAACTATACTAGAAGCAATGAATATAGTAACATAGGTTCATAGGTTAGTACTAGGCTATCAGCCCTAGGGCCTATACAAGTCTAGCCATAACAATTCCCTGAATATTTCTTCCCACATTATTTACTTTCCTGGACCCCTGTCTAGCAGGGCGACTGACGTGATCCCTGGGGTGAATTTCCTTTTTCCCATCCAATCGTCAAGGTTCCTCTTGAAGAGGTCCAAAGAGGCACTCTGCTTGACATGTATGGGCAATCTATTCCAGAGTCTGGGGAGTCTCTGGGTCAGGAACCTATCCCTCCAACATGTTTTGTTTATTGTGATGACAAGGTTTAGATCCCTGGAGCGTGTAGCTCTGAGGGATTGGGATTTCTTTAAGTGTAGCATGTCCAACAGCTCTGGGTTTGACATGGCCTTGTATGTTAAGCAGAGATCGCCTCTGAGTAGACGATATGCGACAGAGTATAGCTGGAGTTTTTTAAGGCGGTCAGCATAGGGCATCTGCTTTAGGCCTGTGATTCTTTTAGTGAGGTATTTCTGAGGCCTTTCCAGTTGTTGCAGATGTCTTGAGAGGTACATACCAAATGGGGCATTGTATTCTATAATGGGTCTAATGAGGGATGAGTACAGTGGGACAATGACCTAATGAGGGATGAGTACAGTGGGACAATGACCTCCTTTTTTCTGGATGAAAAGCCCTTCGTGATGAGGTGTGCCACATAGAAGGATTTCCTGACTGTTGTGGCGATGTGGTTATCGAAGGTGAGACCACTGTCTACCTGTGTCCCTAAGTCTCTTATCACACTTTCTGTGTTTAGTGTACTGCCACCTATATGGTAATTCATGGTTACATATTTTTTCCCAAAGGGGATAACAATACATTTCTTGGCATTGAGCTTGAGCCCATGGCTCTGGCACCAAGCATCTGTTTCTGTAAGGCCCTTTTCTAGAGTATCCACATCATTTGGGGATTCAATAATGGCTCCCAGTTTGCAGTCATCTGCAAACTTTGTTAGCCAGAGTCCCTTAGTGTTGACCTGTACTTCAGAGAAGTAGATGCCAAACAAGAGCGGCCCCAGGACTGAACCCTGAGGTACTCCACTTGTCACTTGTCACAGAGATACAACAACTGGAACTGAAATCTTAAGAAAAGAGTAGGAGCTAATTATATAGAAAAAAATTGGAATTGTGGGAACAATACATACAGGGGAGGAATGAGGTTTAAAAGAAGGCAGGACTTGAGCTATGTAATGTTTGAAAATGATTGGATAGATTATAGGTTATGTATAACGTTTGCAACTGGGAGTGTGTCAGTATGGTTTGTAATGTAAAATTCTTGCAACTAGGACTGTGTCGGTGTGGTTTATTTTCATTTATATAAATGTATGATTGCCTATGTTGTAAGTGATGGTTTAATAAAAGATGTTTCTTGTTTAAGAAAATAATTAAAAAAGGTGGAATTGATGTCTCTTTCTTTGGGAAACTAAGCAGCACAAGTCAGTAAATATTCAAAGTCTTAAAAATCACTTTTTCCAGTAAAAACACAGTAAATCCAATTTATTACATTTTGCCAGCTCCAAAAATTAAAATAAACACATTTTTTCCACAGAGCAAGTAGTTGTAGACAGTTTTTAACAACTTTTAAATAGACATTCAATTAAAACATCCACTAAAAGAATACAGGGTGTAAGTAACATGTCCTGTGCAGACCACCTCAAGGCTCTGTTCCTGTGTTCTGTCTCCTACAGGCTGCTGAGGGGATATTTATGCCTGGCTTACAATGCATTGTCATGTCCCACTCTGATGAACCTCCTGCATATTTGCAAAACAAACAGCATCAGAATTACCCATTCTAAAGACTTAAACCTTGCCTGTGATATAAATAGGACCTGCTGGAGAGACAGGTATGTATCCCATAGACTACCCCCTCTCTGGAACAGGCTCTTCATCAATGTGAAGCAGAGTTCCTCCTTAACCCCATTTAAGTGTAACTTAGACAAACTGATGGAGAATAGGATAGGCATCCCTGGTTTGGCACCTATGTCTCTATTGGACACAGGCAGCCTATAAATGGTTCATCTCCCAGGCCCCTGCTTATAAATGTTTCACCTCCCAAGCCCCTACTTACACTAATGGATGGCTAGCCAGGTTTAAAAAGGTCCTTGTGGTCATTGCACTAGTAAACACCAATGAACCTATGAACAAAACAAGTGCACTCCCATTTAAAAGTACAGTTAAGTTTTATGACAGTCCAGTTCAAAAATAAATTTCCTAACCACCTAACCAGGAAAGTAACAATAAATAACGCATTTTAAAAGTGGAAGTTTTTTTCCCAAAGGGAACATAACTGCCTAGTAATGGACCAGCATAAGATGACAGTCAATCCTCAGAAGCCTGCAGAGGAGTGTTCCCTTCAGTGACAGAAACCTCTTAAGAGCCAGATGCCCAAATCATTCTTTTAGGCAGCCCAGTTGAAGCTGTCTAATGGTTTGGGTATATGGAAGGTTCCCTATAGCTTTGGAAGCTGCCTGGCTGTTATATCTTTGGCAGGATATAATCCATATAGTTTAGACTACTGCAGCAGTGATCAATATGATGAACATCATGCCACCAGTCCTCCTGTAATTGCAACCCTCACATTCTATATCATCTTAGTTGTCACTCTCCATTGAACCCTTTCCATCAATTCTATTTCCTTTACCATGAAGGCTTTCAAAACTGTATACTATATTCGGTCTAACTAGTCAATACAAAATGTCATAATAACCTCAGTATCTGTACTCTCAAAACTCCTGGTGATATACCCTGGCATCTCATTTGGTTTTGCAATTACCTTTATACATCACATTCTGTAAGTTAGGTTCAGAGAAGCCCATACAACCAAATTATTTTATTCTGTTGATGATGATAATAGTGAGTCTAACAGTTTCATTTCCAAGTAATATTTTCTACCAATAGCACTCCTTCAAAATGAATTACTTTATGCTTTGCATTAAATAGTTAACTGGATAACCCAATACATACTTCTTGTCAAGAGTCACCAGGGGCTATCTTTGGGTTTAATTTCTCCGAGTCTTTTAGGTTTCTCATACCTTGATGGGAATGGGCCCCTTCCTAAGTCAAAGTATAATTAAAGTTTGTGGAACTATTACTGTTTCAAACTTTGATGTTAACTAGAAGTGGTCTTCACAGCACCAGCAATGTGCTCAGAACTGACTTCTGCAATTCATATGGAGTTATTTGTATAGATAGCATATCTAAATAACACTGCAAATTATTTTTTTTATGAGACCCATTTCTCCTACTACTATTGGAACTGTGTGGGTATATTTCTTCCACATTGCCCTTGTTTCTGCCTGCAAATCCTCATATTTTATGACTTTATGTCTCTCTGTAGGTAAGAGACTGTAGTCATTGGGTATAGCAATTTCAGTGATAAATATTACTTTAGTCTTCTTTTCATGGACTGCTATATCTGGTTTTCTCACATGTATTTTTTGAACTGTTGGTAATGGGTGAGCCCATGTGATATAAACTTTTTCATTCACACTAATGCCGTGTTGCTCATGTTTCCAATGCTTCTCAGCTACTTCAATACTGTAATGTTTGCACAATCCCCAGTGGGAAAGTCTTGTCACATTATTATGTCTTTAAGTATACAAGACCTCTGCCATTAGTGTATCACAAGCAGCAACAAGATGTGTGACTGTTTCCAGTTCTGTTTTACAGAACATGCATTTATCTGTTTCTCTGACATGTTCAGTGGACTTTGTAAACCAACATTCCACTATCATGGGCTGCTAATATTAACCTTTCATCTTTTAGCTTAAATTCACCTCTCCTTAACAATTCCTGCATCAGATCCTGATCAACATGAGGTTGTTCGAGGAATTTTTTGTACTTGCAGCTTTATTTATACCTTTTCAACATTTCTTGCCTTTTCACCTGATCCTTCTTATATTCATTCTTTTGTTTTGTTTTGTTAGCACATTCGGTTGCTGCTTGATTTTTGCCTACTTCTTGTCTGGTTTCCATTCCAGCTTGACACTGATATGCTTCTGGTAAACTAAGCAGGGAAGTCATCTTAGATTCGTTCTCTTCATATTTCAAAACTTTCACTATGTTTGGATCTGATGAGGTCAGCAGATATGTATTCAATCCTATGATGGCAGCGATATACATGTAATCAGTTTTGAGGTGGCCCATACCTCTTTCAGAATGAGGAATATATAATATTGGTTGTTGTTGTTGTGTCTTTCGGCTTTTCCCAGTTAGGGGTCACCACAGCAGAACTCCGGTCTGCTAATGATTGGCAGTAGATTTTTACGTGCCGATTTGCCGGCCCTGATGTACAACCTTCAACGAAGGTACGCCCATTCACACGTCTCCACACAGAAGACGCTCTAGCTGAGAATCGAACAGGACAACGTCTTACTGTGAGGCGACAACACTACCGCAGCACCAAACACTCATTTGTATATATCATTTGATAAGGGTGAAGCATTTTTCTTGTTTTCCTGTCCAACTGTTCCATTACCTTTTGGGACTAGTCAATCACCCCAAAACTGTAAGGTAGAACAGGAAGTGTAAATTGGTTTATAGCTTGAACTTTGTTCTTAGATGTCAGGAATGTTTTCAGGATTAATTTTAGTCTTCTAAAATATTCCTTACTGAGGTTTGTTTGCAATTATTCATATTTTATTGTTGATCCTTCATTAATTCCCAAAATATTTCTACACTCCCTCTTGTTCAAGTTCCTTTATATCACGTTTCTATCTCAGACTGATATTTTCCTGGTGCTGCAGCTTTCCTGCTTTTAATGTTATTATATATATATATATATATATATATATATATATATATATATATATATATATATATATATATATATATATATAAAATCTAAGAAAGTTTTGGCCAGTTACAGTTGTGCTTTCAGCTCCTCATCTGATGAGCTATGCATTGTTAAATCATCCTCAAAAAGGAGATAAGTCTTTACACTTTGTTGTTGTGTGGGAGCCAAACTGTAACCACAACCTAATCTATTAAGTAGACAGCTTAATGGGTTAAGGGCAAGACAAAAGTGCAGCAGTAACAAAGAGTCACCCTGGAATATCCACTTTTGAATTTTTATCCGTGGGATAATAATTTGTCCTTTATCATGGCTTAACAGCAAAGTGGTTTGCCACTGTTTTATGGTCACTGTAATGTAATTGATCAATGTAGGGTTTACCTTATACATCTGTAAGCACCCCTTTACCGATGAATGTGGAATGCTCTCAAATGCTTTTTTGTAATCTATCCATGCCATACTTAGTATGACTCAGTCATAGTCCATGTGGGTGTGAATGACCTGAAATGTACCTCCCTGGACTATATAGAGACATGAGGAACCTCTCTGAATATGTGCTGCAGGCTGGCATGACCTGATCATTGAGCAGCATTATATTCTCATGAAGAATGATACCACAATACAAACAGAAAATGACTGACTTCAATAATTGCTTAGCTACTGGTGTCATTCCAGGGGGACTGAGTATTTGTCAGCCTGGGACTGATCAACAGACCAAGCTACTTTGCCAGAGATAGTCTGCACCTATCACCACTAGGCTTTCAAATACTGGCCAAGGCAGTAGCCACCCCAATGATGCCTTTTTTAGGCAATGTCAAGCCAACAGACCTACCAATGTAACAATTTCTTCTAATGCCACGCTAAAGGTAATACTGCTCAGTGCTAGGTGTCTTAGCAAGAAACTCCACCCCCTGGAAGCTCTCCTCACCTTGGAGAATGATGTCTTCTATGCAGTCACAGACACATGGTTCAAAATTGTGGAAAGCACCCCAATAGTGCGAGGCTAGAATGTTTATCACACATTCAGATCATCTCTGAAAAGAATAAACAAAATAAGGAGGTATTTCCATTTACATAAAAAAATCACACCTCTACATTGGTCAAGCAGGATGACTCGCTTGAGCTACTCCATGTCCAGCTGACCATATGCAAAATACCCCACCATATCATCACTAGCTACAGGTCTCCAACCGTGAGCCATGAAAACAACTCCACATACCTGAAGTCACTAGAATCGCTTACCATTTATCTCAACACACTACTCATGGGTGATTTTAACTACCCCTTCATAAACTGGGAAACATACACAACCACTAACATGCAGGCTCAGGGATTCCTGGACTTTGCCAGTGCAAATGCTCTGCAACAGCTGGTCCGCACTCCCACTAGGGGTTAAAATATCCTTGATATAGTATTCACAAACATCCAGGAATGTTGCACCCCCCCACCCCCACCCGCATAATGTCCTCATTGGTAATATAAGATCATAAATCAGTCTCCTTTGAAATAAATGTAATGGTAGCACCCCATCAAACCTTAAACCCCTAAAGCATTTTTCCAAAGCAAATTACCTTCTAGTAAGTGATAGCATAGGTAATTTCAAAGCTCCCCCAAATCCCCTGAAAACACAGAGGCCTATGTATACATGAACACCCTGTACAACCACTTAACTGCATAGAAACAGCAGTACCTGGCCAAACTAAACCCAGGTCTAACTGGAAAAACAAGTCATCCTAGTGGATCCCTGGGATAAATAGACTATACAACAGAAGGAAGAAATTCATGTCTAGAAGTAAGTGGGAGGCTGCATAACAGAGAAGAAAATCCCTCATTAGTCTCAACAGGCAAATCAGGGAACTATTTAAGTCTTCAAAAGCTAAATACAAGACTAAAGTACCCTCCCAAGCAATAAATACAAGAGTAAAATAGCCTCCCAAGCAAAGGATAACCACAAAGCATTTTTAGTTATGTCCAAAATCTTAAGGGAAACACTCAACAATGTGCTGAGTTGTCTGTAGATGGCACTACCTATACTTAACCAGAAAAAATAACAAACCTGCTGGCCGATATACTCAGCTCAGATTTCACCCTCTCGTCACCACCGGTCACTCCCCAAGAAATACCTCCTAACAACCCTTTGCCTGTTATCACAAAAGAATAGGCCATCACTGCACTCTCTAAAGCTAGAAATACAGCATCAATGGGCCCTGATGGAATCCCAGGGTACCTATTAAATAGCTTGAGACATGACCTAGCAGACCCACTCAGACCTCTGTTTAATCACAGTCTCCAGACAGGCTTTGTCTCAGTAGAATGGAGGACAGCAACAGTCATCCCTCTGCACAAGGGGGGACCATCAACAGACCCAGGAAACTACCAACCCATAAGTCTGATTAGCCTCATATGCAAGACTATGGAAAGGATAATCATGGACCTGATTAACAATGACAGAAAATCACCAGACTCTAGACCCAACCCAGTTTTGCTTCATTGAGGGCAGCTCCTGCCTGCTCAGTCTGGTGGATTTCTTTGAGAAGATCACTAAGACCAAGGATTAGGGTGAGACAGTGCATACTGCCTACCTTGACCTGACCAAGGCATTTGACACAATACTCCACTTGGGTATTATAGATAAAATCATGTAATTGGGAATAAACCTCTATGTCACTAGATGGATAGCCAAATGGCTTATGGATAGGACACATTGTTACAGTTGGGTAATCCATATCCAGGAAGAGGCTAGTCACCAGAGGTGTACCACACGGCTCAGAGCTGGGCCCCCTCCTGTTTGGGATATACTTCTCAGATGTCAAGCCAAATGTAGATGTTCTTTGGCTGGCCAAGTTTGCTGATGAATGCAAGCTGGGGACAATCATTACCTCCCTGAACTATGTTGATATCCTAAAGAATGGTCTGATGTAGACTAATGATTGGTGTCAGAGCCATGGCCTCAAACTAAATGTGATGAAGTGCATAATGATACCTTTTGGGAAATCAAATACCCCTGCAAATTATGTCTTTGATAGCACCCCCCTATGAGTGGACCCAGTAACAGATCTCAGTACGCAGATAGATAGTAATCTGAACTTTGACCATCATGTGTCAACTGCAGTGAGGAAATCCTTCTATGTGACTCAGCTTATAAGTAAGGGCATGGCATCAGATCTAAGGATGTCATAGTACCACTGTACTCAGCCCTCATCAGACCAATAATCGAGTATAATGCACCCTTTGGTATGTACCTCACCAGGTACCTGCAACAGCTGGAACATCCTCAGAGGCTGCTCATCATAAAAATACAAGGTATTCAACAAAAGGAAAAAAGCCCTCTCCAAAGCCAAGAAGGGACAGACAAATCAGTGCGAAAAACACTCACCAGTCTAAACAAGCCAATTAGAAAGCTGGCCAAATCTGCTAAAGCAAAGTATGAGGCAAATATAGCCTCCCAGGTGAAAGATAAACATAAGGGTTTTTTAATTATGTTCATAACCTCAGGGAAATGCTCAGCAATGTGTTGAGTTAATGATAGTTAATCATGAATGGCAGAACTTACACTCAGCCTGAAATTATAGCAAACCTGCTAGCTGATGAGTTCAGTTCAAACTTCTCCACCCCTATCACCTCCTACAACACCCAGAGAAATAACTGTAACCATCCCCTACCAATCATTACAAGGGAACAGGTCCTTACTGAGTGCACTAAAGCCAAAAACACAGCCTTCATGGGTCCTGATAACATTCCAGGATGCTTCTTAAATAGCTTAAAACAGAATCTAGAAACCTTCCTTAACCACAGCCCCTGAATGGGCTTTGTCCCAGAAGAATGGAGGACTACAACAGTTGTCCCTCTGCACAAGGGGGGGCCATCAACTGACCCAGGAAACTATAGACCCATAAGCTTGACTAGTCTCATCTGCAAGGCCATGGAGAGAATTATCATACACCTGATCAATAACGACATAGGAACTTTCCAAAACTGGACCAGACCCAATTTGGCTGAAGGAGGTCTTGCCCGCTCAGTCTGGTGAACTTCTTTGAGATGTCACCAGGGCCATGGATGAGAGTAAATGGTACAAACTGCTTATCTAGACCTGGCCAAAGCTTTTGACACAATCCCCCACTCAGGGATTATAGGTAAACTTACTGAGTTAAGCATAATCCCCAACATCGTCAGATGGATAGCCAACTGGCTCACTGACAGGATACATGTTGTCCAGATAGGTGAATCCACTTCTGATAAGAAACCTGTGTTGGGACCCCTCCTGTTTGTTATATACTTCTCTGAAGTGAAGCCAATGTTGGGGGCCTCTGGCTCACCAAGTTTGCTGACAACTATAAGTTGGGAGCAATAATTGAATCCCCAAACAATGTTGACATCCTGCAAACAGGCCTAAAAATGACTGGTGCCAAAACCATGGTCTGAGACTAAATGCTAAAAAATGTGTAATATCCTTCAGTAAATCAGTATCCCTGAAAAGTATGATATTGATAGCACAACCCTAAAAGTACTCCAGTGGTGAGGGAGCTAGGAACACAGATAGATAATAACCTGAACTTTGACCACCAGGAGGCTAAAATAGTGAGGAAGTCCTTCTGTATGGCACAACTTATAAGTAAAGGCATGGTATCGAGATCAAAGGAAGTCATAGTGCCATTGTATTAGGCCCTCATCAGGCCCATAATTGAGTACAATGCTCCCTTCTGCAGGTACCTAACCAGGTACTTACACCAGTTAGAGTGCCCCCAGTGGTTTCTCACTAAAAAAATACAAAGTGTCTTATGGGGTGGGGCCATGTCTTTTATGGACAGTGGCAGTTTGTAAAATAGTCAAAACCCAGCTTGCTGACCTTTGTTATCTTTCCTCTAGGGATAGAAAATTGGGTAAAACTGGCTAGGCTTGTAAGGGCTCTTGAGTCATTATCCTATTAATCTCCTGTGAACCTATGAATCTCTGAACAAATGATCATTTATTCCATAGGACTTTTTTCTGTTACCCTTTTGTACTTTTGCCACAACTGAGTTTTCTTCTAATGACTATAAACTCTATCAGCCTCATTTCCCGTATACAGTTTATACATCGTCGGAAGGCAAGTTATTGGTCTATAATTTTTAGAATAGCTGGCAGGTTCACTCTTAAGGAGGCATATTATTTTTACTGTTGTTAACCAGGTTGGTGCCTATTTGGGGTGTGCGTATAAGTAGTTCTTACTCAAGGCTAAATCTTGGTGTAAATATGTTAATACTTTTAGCCACAAATTAGATACTGCAGCTCGGCCAGGGGTTTTCCACTTAAGAGCTTCTCTTAACTTTGTTTCAATCTCTCTGTCTGTTATTTCATCCCATTTCATATCCTGTACATTTGAACTTCTTACTGTTTCTTTTACCTTTTCTGTCCATTCAGCATCTTTGTTATGTCCCGCAGGGTCTTCATAGATATTTCTCTAAAATGTGTTTATTTATTTTTTTTTTTTTTGGTGTTTCCCACTTCTCTATAAAACTTTTTGGGTCATCAATGAATTGCTTAATTAGTACTTTTCCTTTATATTTATCTGCATATCTTCTAAGTTGTTCTGCCTGTGCTGATACCTTTAGTTTATTATTTGCAAGAGTGTACGATAGATCCTGGTCTGTTTTAATACTGCACACCACTTTTATCATAGCTATCTTTCTAAGTATTTTGTTGATTTGTTCCCTCTTCTATACTTTTCTAACAGTGACACTTCTTGTCTTAATTGCATTATAGTTTTCTCGATTCAATACTTCCATGATGGCATTTGATTTCTTCCCTTCCTTTCCCTTATTGTATTTTTGTAGTAAGACTTTATCTTTTATTAGTTTGACCCGCGGTGGTGGTGCTGTGGTAGCATTGTCGCCTCACAGTAAGATGCTGTCCAGTTCGATTCTCAGCTAGAGCATCTTCTGCGTGGAGACATGCGTGAATGGGCGTACCTTCGTTGAAGGTTGTGCATCAGGGCTGGTAACTCGAAACGGAAAAATCAACTACCAATCATTAGCGGATCGGAGTTCCGCTGTGGCAAGCCCTAACCATCAAAAGACACAACAACTTTATTTTTTATTAATTTAGCTGTACAGTAATATATATTATTTACTTCTGTTATATCACATGAATTTCTGTTAATAGTCATGATTACTGTGTTCATTTGTTTTATCAGACTAATAACATTTTGGGTCTTACTGACTTTCTGTAATCTATTTATTTCATCAATCTCAATAGGTCTATCAATTGCTATTAAATCAAGCAACTCCTCCCTTTGATCTTTTTCTTCTAAACTGAAAGCACATTCTTTATTCTCCATTTCCTGTGGGCATTCTACAGAAAATTCTAGAACATCTACTGTGACATATTCCTTACAGCTGCACCCTGCGTCATCCATTGCTTTTTCATACAGGGACTCACTGGCCTATCCCTCCAATGGTCCCTGCTCTTTCTGTTGCTATGCAGCTCCAGCTGAACTTTTGTGCCAGTTTCCATACTGAAGGCTCCAAAGTATCTTCATATGGCAACTGATCAGATGCTTCCCATTCATAGGTTCATAGGTTCATAGGTAGATACTAGGTTATTGGCCCAAGGGCCTAAGTAAGCCTAGCCAACAAGGTTCCCTGGCTTACGCCACCCAAGAAAGTTAATTTCCTGTGCCCCTGTCGAGCAGAACCACAGAAGTGATCCCCAGGGTGTATTTCCTATTTCCCATCCACTCATCAAAATTTTTCTTGAAGAGTGCTAATGAGGAACTTTGCTCGACATAGATGGGTAGCTTGTTCCAGAGTATAGGAAGTTTCTGGGACAGGAATCTATCCCTCCAGCATGTCCTGTTTATTGTAGTGACAAGGTTTAGGTCCCTAGAGCATGTAGCTTGGAGGGACTGGGATTTCTTTAGGTGTAGCATGTCCAACAGCTCTGGGTTTAACATAGCTTTATATGTTAGGCAGAGATCTCCTTGGAGTAGGAGATATGCTACAGAGTAAAGCTGGTGTTTTTTGAGACTGTCAGTGTAGGGCATCTGTTTGGGGCCAGTAATCCTCTTTGTGATGTACATCTGTGGCCTTTCCAGCTGCTGCAGATGTCTTGTGAGGTACATTCCAAAAGGGGCGTTGTACTCTATAATGGGTCTAATGAGTGCCGAGTAGAGGGGAACAAATACCTCTTTTTTCCTGGATGAGAACCATTTTGTGATGAGGTGTGCCACATAGAAGGATTTCCTGACTACTGTGGCGATGTGATTATCAAAGGAGAGACTACTGTCCACCTGGGTCCCAAGGTCTCTTATCACGCATTCAGCATTAAGCAGACTGCCGTTTATGTGGCAGTTCATGGGTACAGAGATTTTACCAAAGGGGATGACAATGCACTTTTTGGCACTGAGCTTGAGGCCATGCCTCTGACACCAGGCATCTGTCTCAGTGAGGCCCTTCTGTAGTACATCCACATCATTTGGGAACTCGACTATGGCTCCTAGTTTGCAGTCATCTGTGAATTTCATTAGCCAGAGGCCTTCTGTGTTAGCCTGTACTTCAGAGAAGTAGATACCAAACAGGAGAGGTCCCAGGACTGAACCCTGTAGTATTCCACTTGTCACTGGTTTGAAGTCAGATTTGGAGTCTGCAACTTTTACAGTGTGGATTCTGTCACTGAGTCATTTGGCAACCCAGCTTGTGACGTAGGGATTTATACCTAGTTTAGTGAGTTTACCTATAATTCCAGAATGGGGGATGGTGTCGAAAGCCTCAGCGAGGTCAAGATAGGCTGTGTGAACCACCTTACCCTCGTCTACGGCTTTGACTGCTTCAAAGAAGTAGATCAGGTTCAGAAGGCATGATCTGCCTTTCACAAACCCGAACTGGGCAGGGTCCAGTGTTTGGAGGTTACCAATGTCTTTGTTTATGAGTTCCATGATGATACCTTCCATGGCCTTGCAGACCAGGCTCATCAGGCTAATAGGGCGATAGTTCCCAGGATCAGTGGTGGCTCCCCCTTTGTGAAGTGGGATAACTGTTGCTGTGCACCATTCAGTGGGCAAAAAACCTGACGTGAGACTGTGATTGAACATGGTGCTTAGGTGGGGAGCCAGTTCGTTCTGAAGTTCATGTAAAACGCAGCCTGGGATGTTGTCCAGTCCCATGGATGCTGTGTTTTTGGTTTTACAGAGTGCAGCTTTTACCTGCATAGATGTGATTACAGGGACTCTGCATTCTTCCTGTATAGATATGGGCCCTTTAGGGGGTGAGAGGGAGGTTAAAACTTCTCCTTAATATGGGGACTCATTGTTCTAACATGCTGTGATGTTACCAGAGTTGAATTTTCTACACTAAATCCTTTACTTTGCAGGTAATCTGTAACTTCAGTTTCTGTTTCTTTAACTTCTCCATTACCGATCCAGTTTTTAACTCCCCCCCCCCCTTCCTTTTCTTATTTTTTGTCAGATTTTCCATATCCAGATGCCTTTGCCTGTATTTCTCTTTAAATATCTTTGGTGCTGCTTTTTTTGTATTATTTTTACTTTCTCCTTTGCATAAATATCATACTATATTAAATGCCTTTTTCTTCACTATGTCCATATATCTTCTTCAGATGGCTGTCGCTTTTCCAGTTTCACCTTAATTTTTGGACTCATTGTTTCATCATGATTTGACATCACCTAAATTGGATTTTTCCACACTAAATCCTTCACTTCACATGTATTCATAACTTCAGATGCTAATTGTTTAACTTCTACATTACTAATCTTCTGTTCTGCATTCCTCATTTGTGATTTTATTTTTGTACTGTGAAATTTTCCATAACTGGGTGCCTTTGCCTGTATTTCTCTTCAAAGTGAAGTCCTCCAAAGCTAACTTCGAGTCCAAATTGGCCACATCTCCTGAGGAAAATCATAAGACCTTCTTCACATACATCCACAATCTAAGGGGAAACACCCAAATTTGCTCAGAACTGATGGTCAAGGATACCACGTATACAAATGCTGTGGATATAGCCAACCTGCCAGCAGACAGGTTCAGTGAAAACTTCACTCCCATCAGTAATCCAGGATATCCCAAGTACCTGCCCCCCACCCCTTATCTCTAGGGAACAAGTCATTACCACCTTCTCAAAGGCTAAAAACACAGCTTCCTTCGATGGAACCCGATGACATCCCAGGATGCATCTTGCATCAGCTCAGGCAGGAACTTGCAGCACCATTAGGCACCCTATTCAGCCTAAGCCTGTGTACCAGTTTCATCCCAGCCAAGTGGAGGATGGCCACTGTCATCCTTCTGCACAAAGGTGAAGCGTCCACCGATCCAGGCAATTATAGACCCATCAGCCTAACCAAACTGATTTGCAAGGCCATGGAATGCATTATCATGGACCACATTAACAAGGACATCGGCAACCTCAAAACACTTGATCCCACACAGTTTGGTTTTGTCAAGGGGAGATCATGCCTGTTAAATCTGGTAGACGTTTTTGAGTCAGTCACCAGAGCATTGGATGAGGGGAAGATGGTGCACACTGCCTACCTTGACCTGGCCAAGGCTTTCAAACCTATTCCCCACTCGGGCATAATAGATAAACTATCCCAGCTTGGTATAAATCAATATGTGACCATATGGGTAGCTAACTGTCTCACTGACAGAACTCACTCAGTCAAAATAAGAGGAGCTACCTCAAGTAGTAGACCCGTAACAAGCAGCATAGCCCAGGGGTCGGTCTTGGGGCCCCTGCTGTTTGGGATATACTTTTCTGAGGGCAAGCAAAAACCAGAGGTCTATGACTGTACAAGTGTGCAGATGACTGCAAGCTGGGCACTATCATCAACTCCCCTAATGATGTAGACATACTACAAGAGGGTCTCACACAGACATATGACTGGTGCTAAAAACTGGGCCTCAAACTAAATGCCAAAAAATGCATCATCAATCATCCCCTTTGGGGAGAGTGACGTCTCCACAAATTATGACATTAGTAACAACGTCCTAAGCATGCAAACAGTTGTGAAGGACCTGTGCACTCAAGTTGACATCAATCTAACTTTTGACCGACATGTTGCCTCCATTGTACGGAGAGCTCTCTACATGGCTCACCTCATTAGTAAGGGTATTTCTTCCAGGAACAAAGAAGTCATAACTTCCCTGTATTCCTCCCTTATCAGGCCCATCATTGAGTATAATGCCCCTTCAGATGCCTGACCAGGAGAATCCAGGGCTTCATAAATCTATCCTATATGAATAAGCTAATAGCCATGTCCCTCTACTCCATCTTATACAGACTCCTCATAGTTGATCTATGTCTGGCACACAGAGCAATCTGTGACCCCACCTTGATGAAATTGCTGCATATCCACAAGCCAAACTCCACTCGCATGACCTACATGCAAAACCTCAACTTTGTCTGCAAAATCAATAAGACTTGCTGGTGGGACAGATTTGTCTCCCAGAGACTCCCCCATATGTGGAATAGACTCCCTGTCTATGTCAAGTAGAGTACTTCCTTGTCCCTCTTTAAGAAGAACCTGGATGACTGGATGGGAAACAGAAAATTCACCCCTGGGATTCTACTTGTACCCCTGCTGGACAGGGGCATCGGGTGCTGACTTGTGGGAACATGGGCTAATTTATTGGTTAGGCTTATAAGGGCCTCAGGGTCAGTAGCCTAGTAACTTGCTATGATCCTAAATATCTTTGAAGCTGCTTTTTTTGTGTTGATTAGTTTGTCTTTCTCCTTTGCATAGCTATTGCACCCTATCAGATCCCTCTTTCATTCCCATGTCCATGTTTCTTTTTTATACCTTTCAAAAAATCTCTAGATTTTGTTCTTTATATTTTCACACTTCCTCAGTCATTTATTTTTCCAAACAACCCGGGGTTTCTTGGTCTGTATAATATTTTTCATGAATCTGTTGTATTAAGGACCACAAACTTGCATGTGAAACTTCTGACAGTTTTTCTTGTGCAACTATTTTTATTTCCTCTAATCTCTCTCTAAACCTTTTTTATAAATCTTCTGTCCTTAAATTCTGGGCTTCTTGCATAACAGTAACAATACATACTTTCTTTCTTATCCTCAGTAGTCCAGTCATTCATCTTTATGGCTCTTTTTTGGCCTGTCAGTTTTGTGGTTTTTGTGGACTACTACTTCCTTCTACAACAGGGGAGCCATCCTTCCCCTAAGCCAGGTCTAACCCCATTGTAGGAATGTTTCTATGTCTTGAGGATTCTACACTGTCATTTTTTTCCTAATCCTGGCATCAGTGCACCTACCAGGATTAGGCACTTTTTTATCCTGGGGCTTTTTTTAACCTACTTCTGTCCATATGCAATATAAAATACAATCTATATATTAGTGTTGTCTTGGTGAGATATTGTAAAAATAGGGTCCACCTTGTGAAGGTACTCAGCAAACCTTGAGGATGAATTCAATTCTAGCAAAGCTACTCTGCTTTGCTTTCTGATTTTATCATCTCTCCATTCAGACCATCTTTTGTTAAGCGACCTGCCTAATGATGATGAAAATCACAGCTTATACCTGTTACTCCCTACCTCTGTAAACATGCCTCCCATCCAGTACAAACAGTTTCAACCTCAGAAGAATCCGCAAAGGCTTAAGCTTCCAGAAATGTCATAAAAAAAATAAAAAAAAAAAAAATGTTAAAAAACTGGTCCTCAAACCAACCATTGTCGAAATCTGCTAACTATTTTCACTAATGGACAATGCCCATCTAACCTTAATTTTCTTCAGTAATACCTTCAAGTTGGCCTGTCTGCCATACTGCTTTACTACCCACCACCATATGGTGTGCTCACAATCTTTTGAGACTCACAATCTGGTTTCTTACTAAAATCCAATAAGATTGATCCATTAGATTGTTTGTTGTCACATCCCAGGGTCCACTGTCACATCTCAGGGTCCACTGTCAATCAATCTGTGGACCGGTGATCCACTGTGGTGACCCCTAACTGGGAAAAGCCAAAAGAAATTGCTTTCTCTAAAAGCTCATACTGATTTTAATCTTTAAGTAACCTTTCTGTCTATTCTTGGCAGCACAGAGAATGAAAGCTTTGAGCTGTACATGAGCTGCTTCCTGTCACCAAAGTTACAAGGTGTGACTCCTTCCACCTCCATTTGCCCACTGTGTAACTCTAAGTAAATCACTTAACCTGACTATGCTCCTGGGTTAACCATGAAATGGTCATTTGTATCTAGAAAGCTTATCTGGGCAACAGGTGAATAAAATAGGGAATGCAGAGTGAACAGCCATTGCTGACTCACCCATCATGGGGGTCTGGCTTATAGCAAGCACTATTTTTGTACTTTTGTACATATTGAAAATTAAGACATTGGATTTGATATGAATCTGAAGCATCACTTCTAATGCTTTGTGTGCTCTTTTATATCCTTTTATGAAGCATTGTTATTACCTGTTTGCAGTCACCTGGCAACACCCTACATAAGAATGAGTGATTAAGTATGTAAGACACAGGCTCACCTGTTAAGTCTGAGTCTCTCAATCTTCACTGGTGTAACTCTAGGTAAGTCTCTTGACTAAAAAGTAGGCCCAAGTCACTCCTGACAAGAAGCACTTGTTCATTTGTCGGCCGTGTGACATAGAGAAATAAAAGCCCTCATTGCCCACATGTGACCCAGGTTTAAGCAGTGGCTTGGGTGCCTGGATGACCTGGCTGAGGGGAATGGGAAGTGAATAGCCATTACTTGCTTTCCCATACAGGGAGGGAGGTGGCTCTGGCTTGAGACAAGAGTGGCAGCACTAGGTGTTACCCAATGGAGCTCAATTTAGCTGAGTCCTTACAATCATGGTGCATAGTGCCAATAAATCCAAGGAGAATGAAGCATGCAGAGGCACACTTACCCTCAGGAGATAATAGTAGTGGGCTTGGAGGGACACCAAGAAGGAGAGGGGTTGCTCCCAGTGTGGAGGGGGAGCATCGGACTTTTGCTGAGGAAAGAAGGGCTGCTTGGGATTCCTGGGAAGGAACAAACAGACTGTAGGGCTCCTACCCAGCCTGGAAATACCCAGCTCCCATTTCTCTGGAACAAATTAGTTGTTTGGGTGTCAGCAGTACAGCTATCAGAAAAAGTCCTTGAATGGGTAAAAAAGGAAGCGCTTGTGCATTTTTGGCATATTCAGTTAAATGTAAAAAATACAAAACAAAAAGAAAAGAAAATGAATTCAGTTTCTTGATTCTTGTTTAAATTTCATTGTATTAATTTCCGTGTCTATCCTTGTAGGCAGCTGCAGTGGTGCGGCTGTTAGCATTGCTGCCTCACAGCAAGAGGTTCTCCGGTTTGATCCTCGGCTGGGGTGGAGTCTGCATGTTCTCCCTGTGGTCGCGTGGGTTTCCTCCCACATCCCAAAGACATGCTGTAGGTGGATTGGACACTCTGAACTGGCCCTAGGTGTGAGTGCGTGCATGTGTGTGCCTTCTGTGGAAGGTTGGGTGCTGAGCTGGCAACTCTACACCTTAAAACTCCACTGCCAATCATGAGCAGGCAGGTGATCCACTGTGGCGACCCCTAACCGTGAAAAGCTGAAAGAAGGAGAATTTCAATGTCTATCCGTATTTCATCTTCAAATACTGTCACTCTATCTCACCACTGAATCTTATAACTATTTTCGTAGTACAAAGTGATGAAAACCTTTCCTGAATCTTAGCCTCAGCTACAGTGTTTTATTGTAAAATAATGTCTATTGTTTCTTCTACATTTCTTTTTTTTTTGTATACTATTTGTTTTATTTTCTATTGTATTAGTTACCTGTCTTTCCTATATATTACCCTTCAAATTATCTTATTAACATTTTTTTTTATATCCTGGTACTTTATTTTCTCATTTGCCCCTCCCCATGGTTATCTTTTTCATAAACATTCATTTTTTATTTATCTTTCCTATTTATCCATGAAGCATAAGATCTTTCTTTTACTTTTCTACTCTCCACATAAAGACATCTACACCATCAAATCAAGTAGACCTCATAAACATTCTCCCCTTCAATACCCCAAATACCAATGTTGTTTTACACTGTTTTGTTTAAGTTTTCATAATCTAACCTGTGTCAGTCTCATCACAATATGTCTGAACCTAAACATGTGCTTTCACCAAGGATACAGAACCATATCGTTACAGGTGGGAGGTTGGCATAGTGCTTATGGTATTTACCTTATAGATATAGGTTTCAGCATTTGATTCTTACATGGGGTAATTGGCTATGCTTAAAATGGCCCACAAAGGCAGTTCGCCCAGTACTAATATATGAACCTATGATTACCCTGGTTTGTCTACCTCTGCTTCAGCAATCCCATGTATGTTGCAGAGTTAATATGTTCTTTTAATCATGATTTTTTTTTTTTTAACTGGTGTATGATTTTTTCAAGACAAGTTTGTTCACATGTTGGGGTAGCATTGTCCTTTAAGACAAAATGTTAAAAAGAAAAAAAGGAAATGCTTTTCTCAGAGTAGTTAATGGACTGCATTTTACTGACTATCAATGAAGAAGCTTTAACCTCATATGAGATACAGTGCATTCTGTGTGCGTTTGTGTTATAAAACTGCATAAACATATCGCACAGTAATTGCACACATTTGCTTAAATTACCTACATCATGTATGTTACTTTGCTGCAATCTGACTCTCATCTGTGAAGATAAAACCAAAAAGCTGTCACTTGAGGCAACACATAATTAGTAAGAAAAAATACCATCTTACAGCACCATTATGTCCCTTTCCAAGAAATTGAAGAATATACTGTCATTTGTGCCTTGATGACATGACAACCAGTAAGTGACCCATCGGTATCACAAAGCCACAGAATATGAACACAAGTATGCTCCAGGGACCATGAACACTGATTATGATTTTTTTAACCTTTTTTCGGGGGGGGGGGATATCTAGGTAGAGCACAGCATCTGGTGGTGTGTGAGAGAAACAACACACAAAGCAGCTCCAGAAGGAAAAACCTAGGCACATTGTTTCCATATTTACCTTGTTTTTAGTGCTTCATTAAAGTCGTCACAACTGAGCAGCTCTTGGCTCATTTCCACAAAGCAAAGTACCTCTACTGAGTAATGACAGTCTTATAAGCTTTTTAAAGTACACTGCTGTTAATATCTTGAATGATTTATTGCTGCTTCTTTGCCTTTTTTATGTTTGTTTGTTTGTGGTAGTGTTGTACCTGGGATACTCTTTTACTGTGTTTTTACATTAGGAGGACTGAGATTATTCATCTCATGGCAGTAGGTGTTTACCTGGTCTGTTTAAGTTGAAGAACACACAAAAGGGCTCTATGTGTAGTTGTTTTATTGGCCAGAGGGCTCAGTAGTCAATTTTCTGTATTATCAGTGCTGGTATAAATACAGAACATTTGCGAGGAATTGCTCACCATGCCAGTGCCCTGTACACATGCAAATATCCAGAAGGAAATTTTCCCTATAGGACTGCCAGTAAATCAGTAAGTATGGAGCAGATACCTTCTGCACTGATAATCTTAGAAGAGCTAGTTTGCGTATCAAGTAGCGATACAATTAAATTTAGTACAATTTAGTACTTTATAGCCTAGTCTGCCTCAACCCCCCCCCCCCCCACACACACACACACAAAAAGCACCCTTAATAGCCTTCTGTTAAGTGCCATATGACACACCCTTGTAGTTCACCAATTAGTAGGACTGGCCAACATGGATATACAATTTCCTAACTTCTCTGCAGCCACCTTGGTAGATATGGGTATTTTTTGTTTCACACACCTTTATGGAATTATTACTTGTTACATAGGCTAATTTATATTCATATAAAAGTAATCAAACTATATTAACATAACAAACATTCTACTTTACATATATTGCTATATATCATATAACGTACACAATATTACATAAATTATTAAATTCCTTCCTTTTTATGGGTATTTATTTATTTATTTATTTATTTTACATTTGTTGACCGGGATTGTCTGACTGAGCTGAAGAACCCTTTTTCAGCTGAGGCCCAGGGAGAAAAGCTCCAACATATTATACAATTTTTATTATAAATTAATATTAAACAGCAATGTTACAGGATTAAATACCAATACAATGTTATACAGTGTCAATAATCAGGAGTATAGTAAAACTATTTCAAGATGTATAAAAAGAAATATGTCATTAAGATGAGTACAGCTTTTGGGGTAAATGGTTACAAAAACCCAGTTTTATCATGATGTAGTTGCATGAAGGCAAGACAATTACAATAGAATGTTTCTCTGAGGCAATTTGCTAAATAGATTTTAGAAGACAGCAGAAAGAGTAGCCAAGGAGGATTAGAGAGAGCTAGTGAGAAGAGTGAGTTAAGGGCAGAAAGCAGATTAAGGTATGAGAGGTAGGGGATGTTAAGGAGGGAGAGTGCATGGCAGGACCAGTGACTTTTAAAGTGCTCTTTGGTGGCTGTCGTAAATTGTTTAGGATGTGTAAGGGTCCTGATTTCTAGTGGGACCCTATTCCAGGCAATAGTGGGGTGATAGCTGTACATGTTTTGTCCAAATTTAGACTTGGGTTTGTAGATCTGTATTAGGTCTTGGTTAGAGCTTCGGCGAGGTCTGGAAGGAGAATAATGGGAGATGAGAGGGGATAGGGCTGGGCAGTAGGAAGGCTGGTATAGGATAGAATGGATGATCTGGAGCTAAGAGAGAAGAAGCAGGTGGGGTAATTCAAGCCAGTTTAGGTGTTTTAGAGGGAGACAGTGATGGGATTTGTAGGTTTGTTGGACAGCAAATCTAGCTACCTTGTTGTAGGTAGATTTGAGTTTGGTCAGTAGTGTTGAGTTAAGATTTGTGAGAATTTGAGAATCGTACATTAGACTGGGTAGAAGGTAGGTAAGAGAGAGAGTAATCTTGGCTTCAGAGGTAAGGAATTTCTGTTACGGTAAAGGAACCCTAGTTTTGAATGTGTCTTTTTGATACAGTTATTAACATGCAAGTCAAATTTAAGCTGATCGTCGATGGTTACGCCTAGGAGCTTAGTACTGGATTCTACCTGAATTTAAGGGACTGGATGCAGAATGAGGGTTTAATATTTATGAACTTTTTAGGTAGGAAGAGTAACAGCTTTGTTTTTATAGGGTTAAGGATGAGCTGGTTGTTGGAGAGCCATGTTTCAACTAAGTTAAAAGATGCCTGAATAGCTGAGAAGAGCTTAGAGGGAGAGTTAGCTGTGGTGATGACTGTAGAGTCAGCTACGTATCGCACTAAAGATGACTGAGGACAGGAGGTATAGAGCTGATTGGTAAAGATATTAAAAAGTAAAGGCCCTAGGATAGACCCTTGAGGTGCACCTATTTTGACAGGGAGAGGAGGGGAGAGTGCAGACTGCCATCTCACTGATTAAGATCTATCAGTGAGGTAGCTGGAGAACCATGCAACAGTATCAGAGGAGAATTTGAGGTTATGCAGTTTGTGCAGCAGAAGAGAGTGTGAGACAGTGTTGAAAGCTTTTGAGAGGTCCAAGAATAGGCAGGAAATAAGTTTATGGTCGTCCATGGCTATAGAGACAGTGTTGAGGAACGATGATAGAGCTGTAGTGGTGCTATGTTTGGGTCTGAAGCTGTGCTGAGTGGGTGTAAGCAAATTTTCCTGTATTAGATACTGCATAACATGTTTATGAATACATTTTTCTAGTACTTTAGAGAGAGGGGAGAGGATAGCGATAGCAACAGGTCTAAAGTTGGAGATATCAGAGGAGTTGCCTCCTTTGTGTGTAGGTAGAGTGTAGCATTGTTTCCAGATGGAAGGGACTTTAGATTCAGAGATAGAGCGATTAATTCGGATAGATACAGGGAGAGTGAGAGAATCAGCTGCTGGTAGAAGAAAAGTGGAAGGAATATTGTCAGCTGATGCTGAGCATGGTTTTAATGTAGAGAGTAGAGTTTTGATGTAGCTAGTAGGTACAGGTTTGAGGGAGAAGGTATTTGAGGAGATAATATTAGGAGTAGGTTCAGAAAAGTTGGAGATGTTAGTAGTAGAGGAGTTTGGGTTAGGGTTCAGTAACTTCGATATTGAATCGTTAAATATGTACTGAAGATAGTGGCAGTTTCTTCAGATGTCTTGTCTGGGCATGGATTGGGGGAGCTAAGATTATCGGGATGTAATATTTGGTTAATAGAGTTCCAGAATTTTTTAGGATTAGATTTTACGGTTGTGGGAGGTTTGTTATAGAAGTCCTTTTTATATTTGTTTATCTGTTTTTTTGTCAGATTTCTGAGTTTTTTATATTTTTGTAAGTCTGCAAAGAGCTTAGTTTATCTTGAGACAACGTAGAGATTGTCTCATGTTTACTGATAACCACTTAATCCTTAAGGTAACAGATGCAGTATTACATACACAATGTCACTGGAGGCTAAGCTCTTGAGTACAAGCACACATCAGGTTATCAAAACCATGCACACAACATCCATTACACATAGCATACAATGCCCGCCTAGACCAATGTATGCTGAGGCACTTAAATACAATCTTCCTAAACAACAAAGACCTCATAGACTACCAATCAGCAATGATTATCCTCAGTAAATCCAACAGTACTCAACAAAAGCAGCACTTAACAGTATACATACAGCCACACTCAGTGGACCCCCAAACACAAAGCCCATAGGGCAAGAAAACACATTTCCCAGGATTCTAGTTATGGGGGACTCCACTGTAAGACATACTGATGCCCCTCTAACCAGGCTGAACAAGAAGGAGATAATGGTTAGTTGACTGCCTGGAGCCAGGATTCGACAAATTATGTATGCAGTCAAGACACTGCACCACAGGTACCAGCATGATTCCCTCATAGTCCACGTTGGTGTGAATGACCTGAGATGTACCTTGACTATATGAGAGAATAGATCTCTCTGTGTCTCAGACTGGTCTGAGCCTAGCACTGAGCAGCATATTACCTTCACCAAAGATGATGCCACAATACAAACAAAAGATGATTGAGTTTAACATTTGGCTGAGTTCATGGTGTCATTTTAAGGGAATTCAGTATTTGTCAGCATGGGGAGACATGGTTAACAGACCACGCTGCTTTGTCAAGGACAGTCTGCACCTGTCCCCTCTAGGCTTTCAAATACCAGCTAAATCCTTATCCTCCCAATACAGCCTTTTTTAGGCAATACCAAACTGACAAGCCTACCGACATAGCAAAATCAGCTCAACCAAACCTCAAGATAATATTGCTCATTGCAGGAGCCTAAACAAAAAACTACACTCCCTCCAAGTCCTTCTCACCTTGGAAAATATAGACATCTGTGCAGTTACTGAGACATGGTTTAAAGCTGCAGATAGTACCCCTGCAGTGCAAGGTTTCAGTGACTTCCATACTTTTAGACCAGAGGATGCACAGACAAGGACTAAACGTGGAGGTGTCTCAATGTACATCAATAACAAGCACACATCCAGGTTGGTTAAACAGGATGACACACTGGAGTTTCTCCATGTGCAGTTCACTATAGATGAAATCATGTACCATATCCTAGCAAGCTATAGGTCACACTCCATGTCCCACAAAACTCATAATGCATACTTAGGCCTACTGGAGATGCTCTCCATCCAACCTAACACTTTACTCATGGGGGGACTTTAATTACCTTTCTACAGACTGGGAATCCTACTTAGCCTCATATCTGCAGGCACAGAGATTCCTGTACTTTGTAAATACAAACAACATTTATTGCATATGCCCACTAGAGGCTCGAAAATACTGGACTTTGTACTCACAAATATGGGAGAATGCTGCACCCCTCCCAATGTCAAATCCTCCCTGGTAAGGTCTGACCATAAAGTGTCTCCTTCAAAATTAAAATCAACTCAGTAACCCCGGTAAACCCAACAACAGCTAGGAACTATTTCAAGGTAAGCTACCTTTTATTAAGCGATAGTATGTAAAAATGCCATACCCCTCCAAACCCAGAGAATACAGCAGCCTATGCAGAACTGTTCACAGAAACTCTGTACAAACATGTCAGTATTACAAATATTACAGGAACCCCACTTGGTATTCCTGAGAACACTGGAGAATATGAAGGTCTCTCCAAACACCATGTTATTGGGTGACTTCAACTACCCAAACATTGACTGGGAAAACTACTCAAGCCCAAACACCCTTGCCCAATGGTTCCTTGAATTTATAAACTCTAACGCAATGGAACAACTGGTCACCACTCCCACAAGAGGGAACAACATATTGGACCTGGTCATCACCAACATGGGGACTCTATGTTCCTCACCAGAGGTAAACCCCTCATTGGTAAGATCAGACCATAAACAAATTTCCCTGGGCATCCATATCCCATCCCCACCCCCAGCCAAGGAAATCACTGTAAAGAATTTCTCAAAAGCCAACTTTGCACTTCTCAAGACTGAGGTGGAATCCTTCAAAGCCCCTGGGCCAGAGGATAATACAGCCCAATCCGCAGAATCTTTTACAAATGCATTCTATGAGCACCTGCAGGAATGCATGGATCGTGCTATCCCAAATAAAACCAAGACTCACTCCTCCAAAAACAGGAGCCCGGTCTGGTGGACCCCGGCCATAAATAACCTATACAACAGAAGGAGGAAGCTACTACATGACAGAGCAAAATCCCAAAAAGGGAAGGCATCTCTGATCAGTATTAGCAAGAAACTTCGATCCCTCATAAAATCATCAAAGGCCAGTTTCGAAAGAAAAATTGCCCTAGACACTAAAGATAATCACAAGGCCTTCTTTAGTTATGTCAGGAACATGGGCAGAAACTCCCAGATATGCTCTGAATTGTTGCATAACGGTACAAAATATACTGAACCTACAGACATAGCCAACATCCTGGCAGACAGATTCAGCAAACTTCTCCCCTTCCCCCCCAAAGGAGCAAATGCCTATCCCAACTGAATGTAACCTCCCTGACATCACAGATGCACAGGTGAAAGCTGCCCTCTCCAAAGCAATAAACACAGCATCTATGGGACCGAACGGTGTCCCAGGCTGTGTCTTACACGAGCTCCAAGAAGAACTGAACCCTCACATTAAGTCACTGTTCAAACTTAGCCTTACTACAGGATATGTACCCAAAGAATGGCGTACAGCTACAGTGGTCCCACTCCACAAAGGTGGTGCCACAACGGACCCCAGAAACTATCGCCCCATAAGCCTGACTAGTCTGGTCTGTAAAGCTATGGAGCGTATTATCATGGAACTCATAAACAAAGACATTGGGAGCCTCCAGACACTGGACCCTACCCAATTCAGCTTTGTGAAGGGCAGATCTTGCCTCTTAAACCTAGTTGATTTCTTTGAAACAGTTACCAAAGCCATAGATGAGGGCAAGGTAGTCCACACAGCCTACCTGGACCTCGCAAAAGCCTTCGACAGAATACCCCACTCAGGCATCATAAATAAGCTTACCAGCTTAAATATCAACCCCTATATCACAAGATGGGTTGCAAACTGGCTCAGAGATAAAACCCACATGGTCAGAATCACAGGTGCCATGTCCGAATCCAAACCAGTTACAAGTGGCATCCCACAGGGCTCAGTTCTGGGACCTCTCTTGTTCGGTATATACTTCTCTGAGGTTCAGGCTAACACAGGGGGATTATGGCTGACAAAGTTCGCAGATGACTGCAAACTGAGGGCCATAATCGAATCTCCAGCTGACACAAGCATCAGCCAAAAGGGTCTCACAGAGACGGATGCTTGGTGCCAGAGCCACAGCCTCAAGCTAAATGCTAAAAAGTGCATAGTCATCCCCTTTGGGAAAAACAAGGTGCCCACAAATTACCACATAGGTGGTAATCCATTAAGTACGGAAGAAATAATTAGAGATTTGGGGACCAACATAGATAGTAATCTCTCCTTTGATAATCACATTGCCAAAGTGGTTAGAAAGACCTTCTATATATCCCACTTTATCATGAAAGGGTTCGCATCTAGATCAAGAGAGGTCATTGTGCCCCTCTACTCATCACTCATCAGGCCCATAATTGAATACAATGCCCCTTGTGGGATGTACCTTACCCGACACCTGCAGCAACTGGAGAGACCCCAAAGGTACCTCACCAAGAGGATCATGGGCTGCAAACAGATGTCCTATGCAGCTCGACTAAAGAAACTCCAGCTCTACTCAGTTGCTTACCGCCTACTCAGAGGTGATCTATGCCTGACATACAAAGCCATGTCAAACCCAGAATTAATGGACATGGTCCACCTCAAGAAATCCAGGTCCCTTAGAGCTACGCGCTCCAGGGACCTAAACTTCAGCACAAAAATAAATAGGACATGCTGGAGGGACAGATTCATTTCCCAGAGGCTCCCCTCACTCTGGAATAAAATCCCAATTCATGTTAGACATAGCCCCTCACTGACCCTCTTCAAGTGAAATTTGGACGGGTGGATGGGAAATCGCAAATTCACCCCTGGGATCTCTCCTGTGTCCCTGCTAGACAGAGGCACAGTAAACTAATCTTAGAAGGGTACCTTCTGTGACCTACTTTACAGAGGCACAGTAGGCTAATCTAATAGGGAGGCGGAAGCCAAATACACTCTGGCTAGGCTTATAAATGCCCTAGGGCAGATAGCCTAGTATCTACCTATGAACCTATGAACCTAATAGCTGCATAGAGGCTGCTGTACCTAACAGAAGTAATCCCAAAACTAACTCCAGAAACAAATCACCCTGGTAGCTTCCTAAATTAAAATAAATATACGACATAAGGAAAAAACATGGCTAAAATCAAGAAGTGTATAAGTAATAGCATGGCATCTATGTCCAGGAAAGTCATTACACCACTATACTCAGCCTTCATCATACGTGTCATTGAGTGTGATGTCCCTATTGGTACATATTAGACCAGGTACCTGCAGCAGCGGGAATGTCTGCAAACCTTCTTTACAAAAGAATACAGACCTTAAACATAGTGTTATATGCAGATTACCTCAAAACCCTATCTCTATACTTGATCTCCTACAAACTACTGAGAAGTGATCTGTGCCTGTCATACAAGGCATCCCTGGACCTTACTCTGATGAACCTTTGGCACATTTGCAAAATAAAGTGCACCAGAACTACCTAAATTTTGCTTGCAACATAAATAGCACATGTTGGAGAGGCAGATATGTATCTCAGGGAATTCCCATTCTCTGGTAAAGGCTCCCCATCCATGTGAAACAAAGTTGCTACTTAACCCTGTTTAAGCATAACATGGGCCATAGGATGTCCACTGAAAATTCACCCCTGGTCTAGCAGCTATGCCTCTGATGGATGGAGGCAGTCAGTAAATCAGGTCATAACCAACAATGACCCCTATATAAAACTCTAAAACATATAATTTGAGAGACAAATTTGGGTTCTACAGCCAGGCTTTTAAAGACTCTAGTGGTCGTTAGTTTAGTATACACCTATGAACCTATCAGTTCAGGTATTCTGGGGTACTTGGCAAAAATGTACCCCACATTCATAATACAAATGAAAGCAAGAAAAATAGAAATTCTGATCCTACTCTAAAGGCATTCTTTATTAATTTTCATCTACCAGACTACCACACTTCATAAATCTCTGGTAAAAGTAATGAAACTGTTCAACAAATCTCCTGAGCTCTCTTGGGTCATATAATTAGTTTGGTGTAATACAAACATTCAGTCTTTATCCAGTATTATCCTCCGCAAAGTACTGTGCTTTCTTGCATTGCATTTTTTTGAAATCTAAATGTGTATTACTTCTTAGTTTTATTTAAATACATACATATATATATATATATAAATATATATATATATATATATATATATATATATATATATATATATATATATATATATAGCTAGCAGCCTGAAGTAAAACATAGAACATAAAAAAACTGGATTGAGATGGTTAGTGTTTTTTTTTTTTTGTTATGAACCAGTAACAGTTTCTTACAAAAATGCCTTTAAAGAATATTTATGGTCACAAACCTTGAAATCTGGAACACACTCTGTTACTTCCCTTTTCTTTCTCTTAACTGACATTACAGAGATGAACCCCTGACACATGTAGGAAGCTGGTTGCTAGGAAACTGTTCTCTGCTGTAACTGAATTACTGCGTTTACTATTTAACAAGAATATTTTCACAAAGTGCTGCTTCTCACACTTGCCAATTTATGTGTTTCTGTTGTAAATGCAGCACATATTTTTAAGTTCCTGCTATACAGTATGTACCTTGTTAACACAAATGAAAAAAAAGGAAAAAAGGAAATCCATACACTAGTGACTAGCTGCATCACCCAGAGAGTAGCATTTTCTGATAGGTCATCTGACAAACAGCAACAGATTGATCTTTGTACAATCAGATTAAGTATTCGGCTATAATTGAAGTGCTGGGATTTTATTAACATGCATAAACCACATAAGCACAAAGAAATACAAAGTTTGATCAGACTTTTTGACCCATCTAGTCTCCCCATTTCCCTGTCTGTAAGATGAACTGGAAGTCCTCCCCAAGAAAAAAACTAGAAAGCTGCTATAACAAAATTGCCAAATTTGCCACACTCTCAACCCTAGCGAATTCCTTAGTATTTACCGGTTATGAGGGCAAGATAATGGGGTGCCACGAATTCCCACGTGGCCTCTTTAATTCATGATTTTTTTCTGTATTGCCACTTTAAATTTATGGCTGACATCACCATGCATCACCAGCCTACAGGGCGTGCGTATTGACATCAGCTACTGCCTGTTGGACTAGGTCGGAATCGGATATCTATTTTGAACTTTTTGGAGGGAAACAGTTACAGCAATGGCGGCAGAAGTTCTCAGCCACCAAGTAAGAAAGTCCATTCGTGCTGGGCCAAATGTGTGTTTTTTATCTGCCTAATGAGCTACAAGCTGGGGCTGTGTCATTTTATATGCTTAACTCGTCAATCTACAAGCTGTGTGTGTGTGTGTGTGTGTGTGTGTGTGTGTGTGTGTGTGTGTGTGTGTGTGTGTGTGTGTGTGTGTCTGTGTGTGTATTTATTTTATCTGCTTACCGGGCTCGCTGTTTTACAAGCTATCTGCTTAAAAGACTTTAACGAAGTCTTAGCTGGGGCTGTGTGTGTTATTTCATCTAATCTGCTTAACAGAAAGCTGTATGAGTGTATTTATATTATCTGCTTACAGGACTCGCTGTTTGCTATCTGCTTAACGAACTTTTAACGGTAATCTCCAAGTGTATTACCTCGCAGGATGCGCAGTAGCAAACCCCGCCCCGAACACGCCTCCAGCCCATGCCCGCATGAATATTTATTTTGCTCCTGCCATACCGTTACTTTTAGCTTTCCCCAGATTTTTTACTGTAACAGGTTGACAATGGAAGAAACTTGTGCGGGAAATGTAAAAATAGTGGAACGCATGAATCATACCAGACTGTCCAGATTTTGCCTCATACTTTTTTTGGTCTGTTCCTTATAAAAATTGTGCTTTTCTGGCAAATTACTGAGTATTTTAATGCACATTTATGTTAAAGACTTCAAATCCTTCACAAGACGCTAGCTGACACAGACCCGGTCATTCTACCAATTATCTACGTTTAAAATAGCAGTGTTTAAAATGTATTTATTCTGCTAAGAACTATAGAGGTATGAGCACCACTGGTTTTGGAAAGTAAGAATTCACATAGGACTAAACATTTGCCAAATCAGAGCAGAGGACAGGCTATTGAGTACAAAGTAGTTGTATTAGCCTTCCAGGCTAGCTATAGGATTTAAGACGCTTAATTTTATTTAGAAATTTACGGAGTTTTACTGTCAGGATTTAAGACGCTTCATTTTATTTAGAAATTTACAGGGTTTTACTGTCAGCGACATGGTTGGATCTGTACCTAGTATTTTTTTTAGAAATTTACGGGGTTTTACTGTCGAGCGACATGGTTGTATCTGTACCTAGTAAACGAGCCGATGTAGTCAATGATGGATCTGATAAGGGAAACATTTCAAGATCTTTTTTATAAGTAAAAGGAGGGTATGTAAACCATTCCATGACCTTCCTAGTTGAAGCTGTTAGTAAGCCATTAGTATGTGTTCCACATTTTGCCCATTTGTTCCACATTATACGGGCTAGTGTTCCTTATTTTGGAGATAGAAGGTTGAGAGCTATGCTTGTGGGCATTATTTGGATTCCACATCGTGGAAACAGTGCTGCAGAATGGCATAGTTCTGGACTGTTACAGATAGGGACAAATGCCTCGACTCTTCTTAGTCCTGCTAAGGTGAAAAGTTGCCAGAACAAGAATGTGTGAATTAACACGCGCATTCCGAAGCATAAGTGTGATATTGAAACGGTAACCTGCAGTGACTGTCACTCACTCTACTTTCCCCTGCCAATCATGTACGTCACGCCCACTCCATGCCCAAAGCTGCGCAGAACTGAGTGCAAGGTACTACACTTGGTGATTACCCTTTTAACAAAGTCCAAGCTGGGGCTGTGTGTTATTTCATCTAATCTGCTTAACAGAAAGCTGCATGCGTGCATTTATTTTATCTGCTTACTGGACTCGCTGTTTGCTATCTGCTTAATGGACTTTAATGAAGTACAAGCTGTGGCTGTGTGTGTTATTTTATCTAATCTGCTTAATGGAAAGCTGTATTCTTAACGGAAAGCTGTATTTTTATGTACTGGCCAAATGTGGTTGGGGTGTGTGGGGCTGTAATGTGTTATTTTTATCTGTGTAACAGACACAGCAGAGCATACTCCAGAGTCTGGACTCTGCAAGTAAAGAAAAATCTGTGTGCCCAAAGTAAATGCTCTTTCCAGTCCAGTCCTGGTCTTCCTGCTTCCTGCCCGCACAATTTTTAAATACAATTCTCGGGCTGCAGTAAGGGGAGTATTTGCTTGTTCCCATTCTTATTGCCACTGCTTATTTAATTTTAAGGCAAGGTAGGTACTTATTTAATTTGTGCCTGCTGCAAGGGGGTTGAACTTCTTATTGCTTGCTGGCTGAACAGAACATTGTGTGTGCCATTCATTCCCTTTTATTTACATTGTCACTTCTTATTTGATTTATGCGTCTGCTGCAAGGGGTGTTGAACTTCTTATTGCTTGCTGGACAGAACATTGTTTATGTCGTTCATTCCATTCTTATCCACTACTTGGTGGAGGGAGGTGTGTGTTCGAGCCTGCACTTGGGCACTATCATGTACTGGGAACCAGGTTAGGTTCCAAAGCAAGTTCAGAAATCATATTCAGAAGCTGGCTATACAACTTTAACATATAATTAATTTGTCCTAAGGAGTATACTATCAGTTTCTTTTCCTGAGGACCTTTGTCTTGCAGTTCACAGCCATTAGATGGTCAAGTGCATGCTTGTTATTTTAGAGATGATTCCTTAAGGAGAAATTTCTTGTCAAACTACATGATATTGAGGTCGTAGTGGTAGTGCCTAAGTTAGTATACACACTCAAATCCTGACATTATCCAGGAACATGGTTTCTCCAACTCTTGACACTTTAAACTTCCCTCAAATCAAAAGTAAGTTTATCACCCCCCCCCCATATATCAAATAAATAATTTTGGTGTCTTACAAAAACAAACTCTGCATAACATACATGCGCACAAACACTTACAATAACCTCAATTTAGTTTACTATTATTTTATTACTGATTTGCAGTCAGGTGCACATGTTTATTAATTTTATCATTCAACAATCAGCATTTAGCCTGATTTTTATACAGCAATGCCAGGTAGATGATTGCACAACATTCTCAGACGGCTTCATGCTTGGGCCTCCCTGAAGCAGTCTGTTTAGTCCCAGGGAGTTGGCCTTACCATTTCAGAAACTGTGCCTTGAAAATAAAGACAGATGACAGTTGACAGTGAATAAAAGTTATTTGGGATCAGAATTCAGCTTATGTACCGACTTGCATTTTGTTCACATCAGAGCAAATTCAGTTTCAGTTCATAGTTTCAAATTCTTTTGTGTTTTGTTGAGATGCAGACTGAACACTGATATGTATAATTGCAGTAATTCCTTGTCCAGGGCTCCAGGCCCACTATTTTCCTTTCCAGCTTGACCTGTTATGTAGGCCACCCTTTACTGATTACAACTGCACATCTCATGTTCATACTGGAAATAATTATTCTTGAGTTTTTGCACATATGCACAGAATTTCAAGGGCAGAGAAGTTTTAATGCTAAGTCTGTTTTCATTGTGAAACTGAATTGCTTTGCTTACCAGATGTCTATTAGTGTTTGTGCTAGAAAATGTAAAATAAAAGTTTTAAATGAAATCCAGATAATCATTGTAGAAGTAAAGCAATATGCACATTAGAGTGTTTATGGTAAATGGGGCAAAATAGCCAAGTGATGGGACATTGGAATGGCTGCCGGATTTTGTTTCCAGGTTGAGAGGTATGAACGCAACCCCTTTAACTCATCACTGTAAAGCCCTACATTCCCTAAGATGGGTTGAACTCCCTGTAGATTGTAGTGTAACTGATGTGTGCTTTAAGAAGTGTATCTAAGCTGTACGTGCATGTATAAATTCTCCTCATGTGCAATCCCAAGTGCCATTTTGTAAGAGCAGCCACAGTGAGAGCATGCATGATCCCAGTTGTTAGTTGTATACAAGTTACATAACTTAAGTCAGTAATAATGTGTTTGTATATAATAAAGCTGTTTGAAGAGAACCCACAAAGACTCTTCTATTGTATCCAGAAAGGAAGAGCGACATGTCAGAACTAGGATGGAAGAGAATAAAATGTGGAGCCATGAGGTGCAAAGACGACAGTGAAGGTAAAGGTAAGAGAAACAAGCACAAAAGAGCCAGAAAAGAAATCAGATAATGAGAAGTGGTACAAACTGTTTACTTGATAGAAAAGACAAAAAGGGGCATCACAAGGGTGCAGACTGCATTATTAAACAAGCAGAAGGCATGAAAAGTTTGTTGATTAAAAGGAAATGTTTAAAATAAGTGTATTTGATGAAACGGTTAACAGTAAAGCTAAACAAGCATGTTTAAGGATAAAACAAGCATGCTTAAAGCAAAACAAATGTTTCAAGTAAAACTGGGCATGTTTAGCATAAAACGAGGAGCAGAAAAGTACGTTGGGCATAAAAAGGGCTTAAATGAGCAAAATGAATATAATAAGGGCAAAAAAGGCCCATTAAACAGAAATAAAGCAAGGCAACTGCATGTATTTTGGCAAAGTGCTATGTTTTGGCTTAACTACAACTTTATATTGTATCAAGGGCATAACTAAAGTTATTTAAAGTATCTCAAAGTGTGTAAAAGTGCTTACAGTGTATGTTTATTACTGTGCATGTATTTTGAAGAGTTTATTGTGTACAAAGTGCAACTATTTTGTGAAATACAGTCAATGTATAGCCATTTCAAAAAGTTTCTTGTGCTGGGTGTATCTATTTACAAAGTGCCCCCATTACAGAGTGTTTCTTGCACTGTAAAAAACTGCCTAGAAAGGTACTGCCATTTTGGGGACATTTCAGTGTGCTGTATGCAGTTATTCTCAAAGTGCTATTAGTTTGAAAGGTTATTGAGTCTAGTGCAAGAGATGTCTGGATTATTTGCATTGTGCAGTTATTCAAAATGCTTCTTAAAATGATTACTTTAGCATTGCAAAATGGCATTACAAGAGTGTTAAAGTGTCTGAAAGTTTATTTTGCAAAGTCCAGTTATTCAGAGGTACTATGAGTTGGTCCATTAGCATGATTTTGAAAAGCCAAAAGGTATAAAATTCAGAAGCACAAAGGCATTGAACATTATAGTCATACCCTATGGCAAAAACAATGTGCCCACAAATTACCACATAGGTGGTAACCCATTAAGTACAGAGAAAGTAATTAGGGATCTGGGGACCCAAGTTGATAGCAATCTCTCCTTTGACAACCACATTGCCAAAGTGGTTAGAAAGACCTTCTACATAGCCCACCTCATCATGAAAGGATTCACATCTAGATCAAGAGAGGTAATCGTGCCCCTTTATTCATCCCTCATCAGGCCCATCATAGAATACAATGCCCCCTTTGGGATGTACCTTACCCGACACCTGCAGCAATTAGAAAGACCTCAAAAGTACCTCACCAGGAGGATCAAGGGACTCAAACAGATGCCATATGCTGCTCGGTTAAAAAAACTCCAGCTCTACTCAGTTGCATACCACCTACTTTGAGGCGATCTATGCCTGACATATAAAGCTATGTCCAAACCAGAATTAATGGACATGCTCCTCCTCAGTAAATCTAAATCCCTTAGAGCCACGCGCTCAAGGGACTTGAACCTCAGCACAGAAATAAATAGAACATGCTGGAGGGACAGATTCATAACCCAGAGGCTCCCTTCGCTCCGGAATAGAATTCCAATTCATGTTAGGCAGAGCACCTCACTGACTCTCTTCAAGAAGAATCTTGGTGAGTGGATGTGGGATCGTAGGTTTGTCCCGGGGATTACTTCTGTGTCACTATTAAACAGAGGCACAGTAAACTAAACTTTAAAAAGGGCGCAGTATACTCAAATCAAGGGGTGGCGTAAGCCAAACACAATCGGGCTAGGCTTATAAATGCCCCAGGGCAGATAGCCTAGTATGAACCTATGAACCTATGAACAAAGTTACAAATACTGGCATACGTTTCTGGCATATGTGCATGTGTGTATGTTTGTGCTTATTTACAAAACCCTTCACTGGTATGTGTTAATATGGCAGATGGATTTCGAAAATCCCTACCACTTGTATTTGATCAGAATATTGCAAAGAAATGGAGAATATTTGAGCAAGAGTATAATATTTTAATACAAGCAGCTTGTGCAGACAGAGATGTACACACCAGGACATTCATTTTGCTAAACCTAGCTGGGTCACAGGCCATAGAAAGAGAACATTCATTTGTGTATGCACCTGCAGTATATGAAGGAGAAGGCGAAAACTGTCATTATTGTACAAGCTGAATAAAGGCAAGACTCCGAGTGTTTGAAGTGCAAGTTCAGGGAAATATGTAACCCACAGACAAACATTACATTAGAGAGATATTTGTTTTACATGAGAGATCAGAAACCAGGGGAAACATTTGCAGCTTATATAACTGACCTGATAAACAGAGCTAAAATGTTTTGGTTTGGTGACTTAAAAGATGAGTTGATAAATGGCACACTTGTGTACGGTATTAACAGTGCTGCTGTGAGAAAGATTTTACTTTGTGACAGTGATTTAATGTTAAGCAAAGGCATAGAGATTTGTCAAATCCATGAGGTGACAGAAAAACACACAAGTATGCTTGCGAGTGACAAGAGCATGGTTTCAGTTGGCTCCAGTGCAAATGTAGACAGCATGCAACACATGGCAAACAGAAGCAGGCCCAAGCACAAGGCAGCTACAGGGTTTCCAAGGAAGACACACAGCTTTCCAGCAAATTCTAGACAGGGAGCTAGCTCCAGCTCAGTGCAATACAAGCATGAATCAGCAAAACCCAAGTCTAACTTTATTGTTAACTGTCGCAATTGTGGTTCATAGGTTCATAGGTTGGTACTAGGCTATCGGCCCTAGGGCCTATACAAGCCTAGTCAAACAATTTCCCGAATATTTCTTCCCACAATATTTACTTCCCTGGACCCCTGTCTAGCAGGGTGACTGACGTGATCCCCAGGATGAATTTCCAATCTCCCATTGTCAAGGTTCCTTTTGAAGAGGGACAAGGAGGCGCTCTACTTGACATGTATGGGCAGTCTATTCCAGAGTATGGGGAGTCATTGGGTCAGGAACTTATCCCTCCAGCATGTTTTGTTTGTTGTGATGACAAGGTTTAGATCCCTGGAGTGTGTGGCTCTGAGGGATTGGGATTTCATTAATTGGAGCATGTCCAACAGCTCAGAGTTTGACATGTTCTTGTATATTAAGCAGAGATTGCCTCTGAGTAGACGATATGCTACAGAGTAAAGCTGGAGTTTTTTTACCCAGTCAGCATAGGGCATCTGCTTTAGGCCTGTGATTCTTTTAGTGAGGTATTTCATAGGTTCATAGGTTCATAGGTAAGTACTAGGCTATTGGCCCTAGGGCCTATATAAGCCTAGCCAAAAATGTACTCTGGCTTTTGCCACCCAAGAAAATTATTTTCCTGTGCCCCTGTCAAGCAGAGCCACATAAGTGATCCCTGGGGTGAATTTCCTATTTCCCATCCAATCATCAAGATTTTTCTTGAAGAGTGCTAATGTGGAGCTCTGTTTGACATAGATAAGTAGTCTGTTCCAGAGTATGGGAAGTTTCTGAGACAGGGATCTATCCCTCCAGCATGTTCTGTTTATTGTGGTGACAACGTTTAGGTCCCTAGAGAGTGTAGCTAGGAGGGACTGGAATTTCTTTAAGTGGAGCATGTCCAACAGCTCTGGGTTTGACATAGCTTTGTATGTTAGGCAGAGATCGCCTATGAGTAGGCGATTTGTGATGGAGTAAAGCTGGAGGGTTTTGAGATGGTCTGCATAGGGCATCTGTTTGAGGCCAGTAATCCTCTTTGTGAGGTATTTCTGCTGCCTTTCCAGTTGTAGTAGATGTCTTGTGAGGTACATACTAACAGGAGTGATGAGTAGAGGGGAACAATGACCTCTTTTTTTCTGGATGAGAAACCTTTTGTGATGAGGTGTGCCACGTAGAAGGATTTCCTGACCACTGTGGCAATGTGATTATTAAAGGAGAGACTACTGTCCACCTGTGTCCCAAGGTCTCTTATCACACTTTCAGTGTTAAGTAGACTACCACCTATGTGGTAATTCATGGGTACATGTTTTTTCCCAAAGGGGATAACTATACCTTTCTTGGCAATAAGCTTGAGCCCATGGCTCTGGCACCAAGCATCTGTTTCTGCAAGGCCCTTTTGTAGAATAGCCACATCATTTGGGGATTGAATAATGGCTCCCAGTTTGCAGTCATCTGCAAACTTTGTCAGCCAGAGTCCCTTAGTGTTGGCCTGTACTTCAGAGAAGTAGATGCCAAACAAGAGTGTCCCAGGATTGAACCCTGAGGTACTCTACTTGTAATTTGTCTAGAGCTGGATTTGGAGTTGGCTACTTTTACAGTCTGGGTTCTGTCAGTAATCCAGTTGGCAACCCATCGATTGATGTAGGGATTTATGCCAAGCTTAGTAAGTTTATCTATGATTCCAGAGTGGGGGATGGTGTCAAAGGCCTTGGTGAGGTCCAGATAGGCTGTGTGGACCACCTTACCCTCAGCCACAGCTCTGGAGACTGATTCTAAGAAGTCAATCAGGTTCAGGAGACAACATCGGCCCTTCACGAACCCAAACTGGGTGGGGTCCAGTGTTGAAAGTTGCCAATGTCTTTGTTTATAAGTTCCATGATAATGGGTTCCATGCTCTTGCAGATCAGGCTTGTCAGACTGATGGGACAATAGTCCCTGGGAGGTGGATCCCCCCTTGTGGAGTGGGATAACTGTAGCTGTGTGCCACTCAGTGGGCACGAAGCCTGAGGTGAGACTATGATTAAACATGACACTTGGGTGAGGTGCCAGTTCATTTTGTAGTTCATGTAGTACACAGCCCAGGATGTCATCTGGTCCCATGGATGCTGTATTCTTAGCTTTGGAGAGTGAGGTTTTTACCTATGTGGCTGTGATTACCGGAATTTGGCAATCTTTTGGTATTGAGATGGGCCCTTTAGGGGCTGAGGGGGGGTGAAGTTGGCACTAAATCGTTCTGCCAGGATATTGGCAATATCCTTGGGATCAGTATATTTAATGCCATTCTGTTGTAACTCAGAGCTGATCTGAGCATTGCCATTTAGATTCTTGACATGACTATAGAATGCCTTGTGGTTGTCTTTGGAATCTTTGGCAATTTTATTTTCGTAACTAGCTTTGGAGGATTTTATTAGGGATCTCAGCTTCTTACTGAGGCAGGTAAGGGTGTATTTTGCATCGTGGGATTTTCCTCTTTTCTGCAACAGTTTCTTCCTTATGTTGTATAGTTTGTTTATGGCAGGGGACCACCAGATTGGCTTCCTTTTTTTGGAGGAGAGCATCTTCGTTCTATTTGGATGGCACGATTCATGCATGAGTGGATGTGCTAGTACAGTGCCTTAGTGTAGGATTCAGCAGTCAAACTTTCAGTTCCCATCTGCATGGGTGCCATGAAGTTTGTCACTTCTGACTTAAGTAGCATGACGTTGGCTTTGGAGAAGTTTTTTACAGAGGTTTCCTTACTGGGAGGTGGGGGTGGGGGTGGGATGTGGATGTCAAGGGTGATTTGCTTATGGTCAGACCTAACCAATGAGGGGGTGACCACTGGTGTGGAGCATCTATCTCCCATGTTGGTAATGACCAGGTCTAGGATATTGGAGCTCCTGATGGGACAATGGGTTAGTTGATCCAGGGCATTGGAGTTTATGAATCCCAAGAACCATTGGGAAAAGGTGTTGGTACCCGAGTAGTTTTCCCAGTTAATGGCAGGGTTGTTGAAATCACCCAGTATTAGGGTGTTTGGTTGTATCTTAATATTTTCCAATATGTTTAGAAAGGTGTCATGAGAATCTTGGGGCATGGTGGGGGATCTGTAGCAAGCTACAATTTGGATTGCAGTCTTACCTAGTGTTAGTTGCACCTGGAGAATTTCAGATGCGTTGTGTTGGGCAACTAGCCTGGAGGTGTAAATATACTTGATGAATATGGACACTCATCCACCTTTAGTGTTTCAATCTTGGTTTGGTGGCCAAAACATGTGGTAAGAGTTGTAGCCTGGTATTGTAAGGGTGCTCTCTGGAGTCTTGAACCAGGTCTCAGTTACTGCACAGATATCGATGGTCTCCATTTTTAGGAGTGCCTAAAGAGAGTGCATTATGAGGTTTAGACTTCTAGGATTGAGTAGCATTACCTTCAGATTTTGCATGCTTATATCTGTTATGGTGGTGGTTTTATCCTTTGAACCTTGCCT
Organism: Protopterus annectens; assembly: GCF_019279795.1. Taxonomy (NCBI): domain Eukaryota; kingdom Metazoa; phylum Chordata; order Ceratodontiformes; family Protopteridae; genus Protopterus; species Protopterus annectens. The sequence continues at coordinate 1,224,298,914 of NC_056726.1, read as the reverse complement.
AAAAAAGGCACTATAGGGGTGACAAGAGCTTTAGCCAGTAACCTGAATCCTAGGGGTGACAGGTGCAGACCATCTCTGGCAAAGCATTGTGGTTTGTCGATCATGTCATCCCAGGCAGACAGATACTGGATCCCCTTTGAATGACACCAGAATCTTAGCCAATTGTTGAAGTCAATCATTTTGTCCTTATACTGTGGTATCATTCTGGGTGAAGGCAGGATGCTACTCAGGGCTAGGGTCATACCTGCCTGGGCCACATGATCCGAGAGCTCTTCCATGTCTCTTTTCATGTAGTCCAGGGAGGTACGTCTCAAGTCATTCACTCCAACATGGACAATGACAGAGTTGTATTTGTACTTGTTGTGGAGTGACTTGAGTGCATGCATTATGTGGTGGATCCTGGCACCCGACAGGCAGCTGACTGTAATTTTCTCCTTGCTCAGCCTGATGAGTGGGACATCAGTGTGCCTGACTATAGAGTCACCTATGACTAAAGTGTTGGGTACGTTGTCTTGCCTTAGGAGCTGTTGTTGGGTGGCACACTGGTGTTGTGAGCTATGTGTCACTTTGGTTGTGACCGGTGTTTGTTTGAGTTTCAGCTTCGGAGGTCCTTCTTGCTTGAGCAGGTTAATGTTAATGGCCTCCATATATATGGGTTTAGTGTTGCTATGTGTGGGTGTTGGTGTGGGTTTTGAAGGGCTATGTGTTGCTTGAGGTGTAGTGCAGGTGTTAACCTTCTCCTCTTGACTGTCTAGCACAATTTTGGCTGGGGAGAGCTTTGCTTCCAGTTTGGCTATGTAAGTGCATCCCTCACAGGTTGTAGTGTTGGGTGGTAGGAGGAGAGGGTTGTCTGTGATATGCCCAGATTCACCAGGTGTAAATCAAGAGTCTGAAAGAGAGAAGTGCTTAGCATTTGATCAGCAATGTCATAAGTGTAAAAAATGGAACCACTTTCAAAAGTTTTGTAAATCGAGTAAGTCTCATGCAGTTGTAAAGAAAGGTCACACAAAAAAGCAAGTTGATCAAGTAGAGTTGAAGCAGTCAGCTTTCAATGTGGATGGTGTATATGTGCTTGGTGAAAGAGTCGGAGTGAATGCATTAACAAGGAGCAAAGTGTTTTGTTCTGTCCAGATTAATGGAAAATCCACAGAGCTTAAAGTAGATACCGGTTCAAAGTGTAATGTCATATCAGAGGACACATTTGCTAAAGTGAGAACTAACGAACAACGAACAAGAAATTCAAACCGAAGGTTCAGTGATGCTTTCATGTTATTTGACCAAGAACTGTTACAACTTATTATTCTACATAGTCAAAAGACCAGTGCAATCTTTATTAGGTCTCAAAGATAGTTTGAAAATGAAACTGTTTTCTTTTGCTAAAGAGGTCCATCATGTAAGTGCAGTTCCAAGTTCTAATTTTTCAGAAGCTATTTTCTCAGAATATGCTGATGTTTTTGATGACAAGTTAGGCAAACTTCCAGTTGTGTATTCCATGAAGTTAGACCCAGAGGTCACTCCAGTAGTCAGACCAGCATGAGAGTCCCGATAGCTATGCAAGATAAAGTTAAAGCTCAGCTGGATAAAATGGTGCCGCAAGGTGTGACTTGTCCAGTCACAGAACCAACTGAATGGGTATTGTCCATGGTAGCAGCTCATAAAAAAGGCTCAGATTAAATCAGAATATGTGTTGACCCAACAGACCTGAACAAAGCAGTAAAGAGACCGTATCATCCGATGCACACAGTCAAAGAAGGTGCAGCTCTAATACCAAATGCCACTGTTTTCTCTGTCTTGGATGCAAAGAGTTCATTTTGGCAAGTGATGCTTGATCGCAAATCTTCATTTCTAACTATTTTTGGTGCTCTGTTTGGGGGATACAGATTCCTAAGGATGCCATTTGGAATAAATTCTGCAAGTGAAGTCTTTCAGCGTACAATGGAGCAAATTTTTTCAAGTTTTCCTTGTGCCATGATAGTAGATGATTTATTGGTTGGAGGCAATGGTGAAGCAGAGCATGACAGAAACCTAAAGAAAGTTCTAGATAGAGTACATGAACTTAACTTAAAGCTCAATCCTCTGAAGTGTAAATTCAGACTTCCAGAAGTTACCTACATTGGTCATTTGTTCACTAGTACAGGCCTGAGACCAGACCCGACTAAGCAAACTGCTATTCTTGAGATGTCAGCACCAGACAATGTACAAGCTCTACAACATTTTCTAGACATTGTCAACTATTTAGGCAAGTTTATACCAGACTTCAGTGAGTTGACAGCACCTTTAAGAGAGCTAATATACTCCAGGAGGGCAGACCAGTATCCTGTGCATCTAGAACACTTACCCAAACTGAGATGCAGTATGCTCAGATAGAGAACGGGCTTTTGGCAATAGTATTTGCACGTTCAAAGTTTCATGGTTATATTTATGGTTGAGTTATTCAGATTGAAACTGACCACCAACCTCTAGTTACTATTCCAAAGAAGTCTATGCATTACACTCCAGCGAGATTACAGAGAATGATGTTCAAATTGCAAAGGTACAATTTCAAAATGGTCTACATGAAAGGCAAATTACTTTATCTAGTTGATACCTTATCCAGATCACCCAAAAATGCCACAGAACAGCTTGATGCAGAGACTTTTGACTTTGATGTGATGTCATTGTGTAATTTTTCCACCACTAGAATTGACGAGTTAAGCAATCACACTCAGACTGATCCAATTTTACAGAAGCTCAGTCACTACATTAATGTTGGATGGCCGTCAAAGCAATCTAGTGTACCACCTGAAGTGCAAACCTATTTTCCAACAGAGATGAATTGTTGATAGAAGATGGCATTATTTTCATAGGTCCTAAAATTGTTGTTCCTGCTTCCTTACAACAAGAGTATATCCAGATTTTGAATTGTGGTCAACCAGAATCTACATCCACTAAGAGAAGAGCCAGAGAATTGGTGTTTTGGCCTTCCTAATCAAAAGTCATTGATAAAGTGTTTTCGTTTTGTTCAGTATGCAATAGTACTAGACTGCATTTGCAAAGAGAACCACTTCAGCTAAGTCCAGTTCCTGAACTACCTTGGTCCATCATTGCAATTGATATCTTTGAGTGGAACAATCAACGCTATTTGGTTTTGGTAGACGCTTATTTGAATTGGTTTAAGGTTGATCTACTACCTAACCTAACATTCACTGCTGTTATTACTAAGTTGAAACATCATTTCTCAGTTCATGGTAGTCCACACAGAGTTCTTTCTGATAATGGTACTCAATTTACTACGCAGTTGTTCCAGAAATTTGCAAAAGAATGGGACTTTGTACACATCACTAGTAGTCCTGAATATCTTCAGTCCAATGGTCTAGCTGAATGTGCAGTGTAAAGTGCAAAGCAATTAGTTGAAAGGTCAGAACATGACAATACTGATGTATTCTTGAATTTACTTAATCTCAGAAATATATCCCGTGACGATATTCTTGGCTCACCTGCTCAAAGGCTACTTTCCAGGCAAACTAGAACTATTCTACCCATCACTTTCAGTCTATTGAAGCCTAAACTCAAGAACAATAAAACAATCAAGGCTCAGTTGTTTAAAAAGTGCAATATCCAGGAATCTAGTTATGACCGTTCGAGCAGATTACTTTGTCCGTTGAGGGAAGGAGAGATGGTACAAATTCAGACAACAGATGGTTTGATCGAATAGGACAGATTACAGGCATCTGTGCTGAGCCAAGACCTTATCTGGTTGACTCTGAAGGTGTTGAATATAGAAGGAACCGAAGACATCTACTTCCATTTCCAGAGTTATCATCAGCATCACAACATTGTTTTTGTGATGCAGATCTCAAATCCAAATTGAATCAGACACCGTTTCCATACCAGCATGTGTTCAAGATTCTGACTCCATACGAGAAAGCGTTCCGAACATTCCACAGGTTAAACACTTTGAAGAGACTATTGCAGTTGCCATTTCTAATCTAATTTATATCGCATATTATGGGCGAGTCTCAAAGCCTAGTGTGAAATACGCAGGAATGTGGATGTGATTGAATATATATCTGTGTATTTAGTATTGTATAATGCATGATGAAAAATTACCTGTGATTTTTTCATGCCAGTAGTACTCAATGCATTGTATGATCTATTCTCAAAGAGGAAGGAGGTAGATCTTAGTGTAACTGATGTGTGCTGCATCTTTAAGAAGTGTATCTCAGCTGTACGTGCACATATAAATTCTCCTCAAGTGCAATCCCAAGTGCCATTTTGTAAGAGCAGCCACAGTGAGAGCATGCATGATTGCAGTTGTAAGTTGTATATAAGTTGCCTAAGTTAAAGTCAGTAATAATGTGTTTGTATATAATAAAGCTGCTTGAACAGAACCCACAAAGACGCTTCTATTGTAGCCAGAATGGGAGAGCGACACTCGCCCTCCACCTCCAATACGTACAACTCACGACAATATACAAAATCATCCACAACCTACTTGCTTGTCCTGCTCTTAGCCTATTAATCAACGTTTATATCCCAAATAAACATCTGAAATGTTGAAGGCAAACATCTCCTCACAACTTATAAACCTATCAAAACCCCAGGCCTGAATCCTTTCGTTTAGCTATCAAAACTGCTACTAACCTGCACTCCTTCAAAACCTCTATAAAAAAATATTTCAACAAAGCTTGGATTTGCTCCTGTATGAGCCCAGACTGAGGTACTGTTATATCTTTTTCTACCTATACTCTTTCTTTCCCACTACTAACTTACCCTACCCTCCCTCTCTCTATATATAATCCCCTGAGATTACACTCATACCCTTTCCACATCTATTCCTACTCTATCACACCTTACCCTTCTCTTGTCATACTATCCTATGCCTTCACCAATATAGTCTGTTACCATATTTGATGATCTCTAGAATATTAATAATCATTATGATTATTTATTATGTAAATAATGATGCATCTTCTTATTATCAGGCTTTCCATAAAATTTATGCTTGAACACTATGACTTTTTTATGTCTATTGAGTTCTCATTCTGACAAACCCAATATGTTTTTTTCATATTTCTGCTAGAATGTTATGACTTTATGTCTTTATGTCTGTCTATCTAGGTTTTCATACTGTTAACCATTCGTATCTGGAGCTTTTCTTCTCGGCCTCCACTGAAAATCGGTACTTCATGACCCAGTCGGACCTTCCCAATAAACAGATGCCAAATAAATAAATAATTAAATAAGAAACATTTAATTTTTTTATTCTACCTTTCATAAGAAATGTCTTGAGCTTACCCCAAGCATTCTTGAATTATGTCACTGTTTTTGGTTATATTATTTCTTTGGATAGGCTGTTTCAATCATCCACCTTCATTTCAGTTAAATAATATGCCCTTATAGCTTCCTTGAACATACCTCTCAACTTTTTAGCACAGGAAATTTCACAAAACATAAAATAATGGGGGGACAATGACCCAAAACTAGGGACAAATATTAAATATTGGTTTTATAAACTTAGAAAGCTGCTAGAATAAACAGCATTGTTTTAGCATGCATTTCTTGAAGAATATGAAGTCTGAACCTAAAATACCTGTCATTATGTAGTGACTTCAACCCTCAGTGATTTCCCAGAAAACCACAAATTTTATGAGGACCAGACAAAAATATCAGCCAAAACTCTGGACATTCTGCGGAAATCTGGACAGTTGAGAAGTATGTTATCAGCCAAAACTCTGGACATTCTGCAGAAATCTGGACAGTTGAGAAGTAAGTTCCTGAACTGAAAATCTTATATTTTCACTTGCCTCTTCTTGTTCTCATGCACTTCTTATTTGAAAGATGGTAATCATGTTGTTCTCATGTACATCTTGTTTGAAAGATGGTAATCATGTAGATTCTGTTGTCAACCCAAAATTATTTAAAAGTTGTCAATCTAAAATGCACATGTTAAGCTGTTATATTCACATTTATATGACAACTGCTGCAAACTGGGCACCATGTTGTTGTGCTGCTCTGAAGTACATCTGTCTGTTTCCTTATAATGGTGAGGTCTCCAGAAGTGCACACAGTACACCAGATTAGTTCTTGTCATATGCCCATATACATGGAGGATAACTTTTTGATTTTTACTAGCAATGCCTCTCACTTGCATCCCAGTTTTCCTCTATCCTTCTTTGCTGCTCTCGCAATTATGATTTCCCATTTCCTTCATTTCTGCCCCTTGAGTCTCTCCAACTGTGTACTTTCATTGTTTCCAAGAAGCATCATTTTATATTTTGTTTTGCAAAAAAAAAAAACCTATCACATTTTAGATCATTCTTATAATCTCACTAAGTATATTCCAAACAGTGTATGCCTTCCCATGCAGCGATCATTTTGTATAACTTTGTGTACTTAGCAAAAAGAATCTCATTCGGCAATGTTATAGACATTGAAGTGAAATGGCTCCATTAGCGACCCCTCTGGTGCATCCAGTTGTCACTACATTTTCATATGAATTAACTCACTTTAATGATGCCCTGATGTACCTCTCAACCTGCAGACATTGAAAACAGGAACAAAGACCCTTGAAAATTAGGAACATCCGGCTAATAAACTGGACATCTAATTAGCAGAAAAAACAAATATCAAACGGAACATAACTTTTCCTGCTTTCAGTAGGAATGTTGTATGCCACTCAGAAACACGTTTACAAAAGAGTGACAAAATTTATGGAAAAATATTAATAAGCACATTATCAGAGACAGTATCCATTCTGTAGACTTTAATGAAATTAATCACAAAATTCTACCATGCGAGGTCATTTTATTTTTGATTTAGAAAAAGGGAATTGCAAGATTGTCCTATTTCTTCAAATTACACTAGTCTTCTGGTCATGTAATGTAATTGTCCGAGTACTACACAGTTTCAAAAATAGCATGTGATGAGGAGGATTCAGAAAATTATGTGAAGGGGTAAATTAAGCCTAAACATAAGGACATACCTCCAAAAATAGGGACATCCTAAATCAGACCTGAAAATAAGACCATTTGACCAAAATAGTGACAGTTGAGAGGTCTGCCCCCTGAGTTAAATTCTCTACACAATTTACCCATGCTACCGTTCCACAAGTCCATTAGCTACCACTTCTGCTCAACATCTGAGCTGTTGGCTGGCTATGATTTACCTGCAAAAATCAACTGGACACACAAGCTGATTTAAGTATATTTTTCTCTGCACTTGGCATTATTTCAGATTAGGACTGTATTTTATTTATTTGTTTCATTAAATATTGTGGTCTCTGTCTTTCTACAGTTAATTTGCTAGGAGTGTGAAAAGTATACCTCCAGGTTAGTGGCACTGCGCGAAGCATCGGAGACCATCCATGTACAACTAACAGTGGGCAAAACTGCCTTTCAGTTTGTAGCCTGCTACAGACCACCCTCCCAAACTCAGGAACCCCACTCGGCCTTCATGAGAACACTGGAGAATATGAAGGTCTCTCCAAATATAATAATATTGGGTGACTTCAACTACCCAAACATCGACTGGGAAAACTACACAAGCCCCAACACCCTTGCCCAACAGTTTCTAGAATTTATAAACTCAAATGCTATGGAACAACTGGTCACCACTCCCACTAGAGGGGATAACATATTGGACCTGGTCATCACCAACATGGGGACTCTATGTTCTACACCAGTGGTATGTCCATCATTGGTAAGATCAGACCATAAATTAATCTCACTGGACATCCATATCCCATCCCCACCCCCAGCCAAGGAAATCATGGTGAAAACTTTCTCAAAAGCAAATTTCACACTTCTCAAAACAGAGGTGGAATCCTTCAAAGCCACCGGGCCAGTGGAAAATACTGTCATAATAGCAGAATCCTTTACAAATGCATTCTATGGACACCTACAGGAATGCATGGATCGTGCTATCCCAAATAAAACCAAGATTCACTCCTCCAAAGGCAGGAGACCAGTCTGGTGGACCCCGGCCATAAATAAGCTATACAACAGAAGGAGGAAGCTACTACATGATAGAGCAAAATCCCAAAAATGGAAGGCATCTCTGTTCAGTACTAGCAAGAAACTACGATCCCTCATAAAATTATCTAAGGCCAGCTTCGAAAGAAAAAATTGCGCAAGACACTAAAGATAATCACAAGGCCTTCTTTAGTTATGTCAGGAATCTAGGGGGCAACTCCCAGATATGCTCTGAGTTAGTACAAAATGACAAAAAATACACTGATCCCACAGACATTGCTAACATCCTGGCAGACAGGTTCAGTGCAAACTCCCCCCCCTTCCCCCCAAAAGACCAAATGTCTATCCCAACAGAATGTAGCCTCCCTGACATCACAAATGCACAGGTGAGAGCTGCCCTCTCCAAAGCAAAAAACACAGCATCAATGGGACCAGACGGTGTCCCGGGCTGCGTCTTACATGAGCTCCAAGAAGAACTAAACCCTCACATAAAGTCACTGTTCAATCTCAGCCTTACTACAGGATATGTACCCAAGGAATGGTGTACAGCAACAGTCGTCCCGCTCCACAAAGGTGGTGCCACAACAGACCCAGGAAACTATCGCCCTATAAGCGTGACTAGTCTGGTCTGCAAAGCTATGGAGCATATCATCATGGAACTCATAAACAAGGACATTGGTAACCTCCAGGCACTGGATCCTACCCAATTCGGCTTTGTTAAGGGCAGATCTTGCCTCTTGAACCAGGTCGACTTCTTTGAAACAGTTACCAAGGCCATAGATGAAGGGAAGGTAGTCCACACGGCCTACCTGGACCTCGCAAAAGCCTTTGGCATAATACCCCACTCAGGCATCATAAATAAGCTCATCAGCTTAAATATCAACCCCTATGTCACAAGATGGGTTGCAAACTGGCTCAGGGATAGAACCCACATGGTCAGAATTGCAGGTGCCACGTCAGACTCCAAACCAGTTACAAGTGGCACCCCACAAGGCTCAGTCCTGGGACCTCTCTTGTTCGGTATATACTTCTCTGAGGTACAGGCTAATACGGGAGGACTATGGCTGACCAAGTTCGCAGATGACTGCAAGCTGGGTGCCATAATCAACTCTCTGGCTGACACAAGCATCCTCCAAAAGGGTCTCACAGAGACGGATAACTGGTGCCAGAGCCATGGCCTTAAGCTAAATGCCAAAAAGTGCATAGTCATCCCCTTTGGGAAAAACAAAGTGCCCACAAATTACCACATAGGTGGTAATCTATTAAGTACGGAAGAAGTAATTAGGGATTTGGGGCCCATGTAGATAGAAACCTCTCTTTTGACAATCACGTTGCCAGAGTGGTTAGAAAGACCTTCTATATAGCCCACCTTATCATGAAAGGGTTCACATCTAGAACAAGAGAGGTCATTGTGCCCCTCTACACATCACTCGTCAGGCCCATAATTGAATACAATGCCCCATTTGGGATGTACCTTACATGACACCTGCAGCAACTAGAGAGGCCCCAAAAGTACCTCACCAAGAGGATCAAGGGACTCAAACAGATGCCCTATGCAGTTCGGCTAAAGAAACTCCAGCTCTACTCAGTTGCTTACCGCCTACTCAGAGGTGATCTATGCCTGACGTATAAAGCCATGTCCAACCCAAAATTAATGGACATGCTCCACCTCAGGAAATCCAAATCCCTTAGAGCTACACACTCCAGGGACCTAAACCTCGGCACAGAAATAAATAGGACATGCTGGAGGGACAGATTCATATCCCAGAGGCTGCCCTCACTCTGGAACAGAATCCCAATCCATGTTAGGCAGAGCCCCTCACTGACTCTCTTCAAGAGAAATCTTGATGAGTGGATGGGAGATCGTAAGTTCACCCCTGGGATCTCTTCTGTGTCCCTGCTAGACAGGGGCACAGTAAACTAACCTTAAAAGGGCTATCTTCTGTGACCTACTCTACAGAGGCACAGTCAACCAATCTAAAAGGGTGGTGAAAGCAAAACACACTGGCTAGGCTTGTAAATGCCCTAGGGCAGATAGCCTAGTATCAACCTATGAACCTATAGCCATATGGGTAAATTGCAGATTGTTTCTCTTCTTTTGAATTTCTGTTTTAACTCTTACCCTGGGAGGTTTCTGTTTTCCTTATAATCAGTGTTAGTCACATTTCTGTGAATCATTTCTGCTCAACATCTGAGCTGTTGGCTGGCTATGATTTACCTGTGAAGATCAACTGGACACACAAGCTGATTTAAGTATACTTTTCTCTGCACTTGGCATTATTTAAGATTAGGACTGCATTTTATTTATTTGTTTCATTGAATATTAATTGAATATTGTAGTCTCTGTCTTTCTGCAGTTAGTTCCCCACCCTCTCTCCCTGTTCTTGTGGTGTTAATCTTGGTGACTTTGGATTTGCCCACCCCTGCTGTAAATTTGTTTTTGGCACTCCTCCTCGGCCTATCTCATTTGCTCACTCAACTGAGTACAGTGGGATCATATTTTGATTTCAGACACTCCTACCAGTCCACCTCGTCTGCTGTGTACAGAAAGAGCACTTGGGAAGGACAACCTCTATAACCTCTTAATCTACTCTGTTCCCTCCCTCTCCACTAAAAAAATATTTATATTTTATTAAACTGTTCTTTCTTAACTGTCTTCTACCGTATTACCTTAGTTTGCTGTTCTGTGTGCTCTTAAGTGTTTAAGCACTCTTATTCTGCACTTATTACTGCTTGTTAGTAGCACTCATTACTGCTTATTAGTAGCCTGATTAATATTCTGAGCATCTTAGTTTTGGTTGTAGCACTTGTTCTTCAGGCCATTTATTTTACATTTAGGGTTTTTGCAGACAAACCCTTATCAAACCCTGTTCTCCATAAGTCCGCCAAGTACAAAGAGCACTATGTCTGGACAATTCCCATCAGTTTCTCCTGCCAGCCTGGTCGACATGGGCATATTGAGACAGTGTAGCAAATGCCTCATGCTCATGGACATTCCCCTTCTCCTAGCACATAATTCTACTTGCGAGAGATGCATCTACATCAGTAAGCTGGAGATTATCAGTGCAAGCACCACATCACCCACTTCACAGAGCCACACACCTACACATGCAGAGGTTCTCAACAAAAACTTACCTAAAGAACAGAGATCCCCAAAACACAAACTCACAAATATTCCACACACAACACCAATCACATCACACACAGTAGTCAGCGCACCAGTGTCTCACAAACACAGCCCATTAAGCAAAACAATAAACCAATGCAGCCCATAAGGCATAACAATAAACCAAACATACTAGTAATTGGTGACTCGATAGTGAGACACACCAATTCCTCCTCACCAGGCTCAACAACGAGAAGGTCACGGTCAGCTGTTTGTCAGGTGCTAGAATTCGCCACATCACACACGCACTCAAGTCTCTCCACAACAGGTACATGTATGACTGTCATTGCCCATGTTCATGTGAATGACTTGAGACGTACCTCCCTGGACTATATAAAGAGAGACATGACTGAGCTCCCAGAGTATGTGCTCCAGGAAGGTATGATCCTAGCACTAAGCAGCATCCTACCGTCACCAAGAATGATACCACAATATCAGCAAAAAATGTTTGACTTCAACAATTGGCTTAGTTTCTGGTGTCTTTCTAAAGGGATCCAGTATCTGCCTGCCTGGGATGACATGGTTGACAGGCCATAATGCTTTGCCAGAGATGGCCTCCACCTGTCACCCCTGGGGTTCCAAATGCTGGCCAAAGTTCTTGATTCCCCCATAGTGCCTTTCTTAGTTCATGTCCCAAAGACAAATCTTCCAACATAAAAGATCTTTAAAAAGCAAATTGAGGGTCATGCTGCTCAATCCTAGGAGGCTTAATCTGAAAATGCACTCACTAAAGGCTCTCCTCACACTGGAAGATGCCGATGTCTGTGCAGTCATGGAACCTTGGTTCAAGGATGCTGGCTATACCTCATTCCACACTTTCTGACCCCAAAATGAGGTTGGAAAGACTAAGGGTGGTGAAGTCTCTATCTTCATTAAGGACAGGCACAACTCCAGTCTGGTTTACCAACATGATGCACTGTAATTACTCCAGGTGCAGCTAGCAGATGGCAAAATACCCATTCAAGGTATAGCCAGCTATAGACCCCCCTCCATTTCTCAGGACACCCACACCTCCTACCTGGACCTAACTGACTCCATCAAGGTACCCCCTGATCCTTGGTGACTTCAACTCCCCCACCATACACTGGGTGAAATATTCCTGCACTAATGTACTCACCCAATGATTCTTTGACTTCATCAGTTTTAACACACTAGATCAGCTGGTCTTATCCCCCACAAGGGGAGATAACATACTGGACTTGGTTCTCACCAACATGGGTGACTGCTGCACCACTCCCATAGTATGTCCTTCCCTGGTGAGATCAGATCATCAGTCTGCCTCATTCGAAGTTTCTATTCCACACAACCCCTCCCCAGCCATAACCAGGCTAAAAAACTTCTCAAAAGCTGACTACAACCTCCTAAGGGAGGGTATCATCAGCTTCACATCACCGACCCCCTCAGATTATGCAGACAACTATGCTGAATGGTACACCAGTGCAGTATACAAGCATATGTACAACTGCATGGGCTCAGAACTAAAATCAACTCCTCAAGGAACACATACCTGTCTTCTATCAACAGGCTTTACAACAAAAGGAAGAAACTATTGTCCAAGGGTAAAAAGGAACAAATTCCAAATTGGAAAAACTCCCTCCTCTGCCTCAACAAGCAAATTAGACCACTAATGAAAACCTCCAAAACCAATTATGAGTTGAAACTAGCCTGCAAAACAAAGGGAAACCACAAAGCCTTCTTCAGCTACATTAGGAAACTCCATGGCAAAGCCCAAGCTTGTTCCGAACTAGTACTTAATGGTACTACTTACACTTATCCTGCAGACTTAGCCAACCTGCTGGCTGATAGGTTCAGTGCAAACTTCACCCCCTTATCGCCCTCCCAAAGGCCTGGTCGACATCCCCGATACTTATCCCAAACCTCGCATCTCTGTAGTTCAAGTGTTAAAGGCCCTGTCCAAGGCAAAAAACACAGCTTCCATGGGACCTGATAGTATCTCAGGCTGTATTCTGCACCATCTCCAGCAAGAACTAGCTTCACCATTGAGCATCCTATTCAATCACAGCCTAACTACAGGCTTCATTCCAGCAGAGTGAAGAACTGCCATTGTCATCCCTTTGCACAAAGGTGGTGCCAGTACTGACCTGGGTAACTATCACCCCATCAGCTTGACAAGTCTGATCTGTAAAGTCATGGAGCATATTATTATGGATCTCATAAACAAGGACACAGGCAATCTCCAAGCACTCAACCTCACCTAATTCGGATTTATCAGGGGCAGATCTTGCCTATTGAACCTAGGTGATTTCTTTGAGACTGTCACCAAGGCCCTGGATGAGGGAAAGTCAGCACATACAGCTTACCTTGACCTGGCCAAGACCTTTGACACAATCCCTCACTCAGGCATCATCAAAAAGTTATCAGAACTTGGTGTTAATCCCTATCTAGTCAGATGGGTGGCCAACTGGCTCACAGATAGGACCCACAAAAAAATAGGTGCTGCCACCTCTAACAGCAGACCTGTCACTAGTGGTGTTCCCCAGAGATCTGTCCTGGGACCCCTACTGTTTGGCATATACGTCAGAGGTCCAGACAAAGACAAAGGGCTTGTGGCTGACCACGTTTGCAGATGAATGTAAGTTGGGTGCTGCCACTGACTCACCAGTTGATGTTAACATACTGCAAGAGGGTCTCACAGCTACAAATGACTGGTCCCAAAGTCATGGTCTTAAGTTAAACGCAAAAAAATGTATTATCATTCCATTCAGTAAAAACAGGGCCCCTACTGATTACCACATCAATGGCAACCCCCCTAAGCACACAACCTATGGTGGGTCTATATTAGAACACCGGACATTCAAAATTTCGAGTGTTCTAATATCGAACCCTATGAATTGAAAATTTAAAACATCGAACATACAGAACAGCAAATTTTTTCCTAGGGAAAAAATTTGCTGTTCCAAAACACACACAACACAAGCACACCAAACAAACAGCAATCCGCACACATACACCTAACCCTACACTAAACTATACATACACTACTAACTATCCACTTACCTTAACCCTAAAGTTTGCCACTATCGCACAGTCACCTCACCCGCAGCCTAACCCTAACTCACCTACCCCGTCCTAACCCTCACATCCACACAATCGCACATTTACCTGACCCGTGCCCTAACCCTAACTCACCTAACCCGCCCTGACCCTCATGTCCACACAATCATACACTTATCTGAACCCGACCCATAACTTTCCACCACAGTGCTGAAAATACCGAAGCAACAGAAACGGACAACCAAATTCTTTCCCTAGGAAAAAATGTGGTTTTCTGTTTCTTCGATATTTTCAACATTTGCTGAAAATGGGTCGATATTAGAACACTCGAAATTTTGAACATTCGGTGTTCTAATATAGACCCCCTGTAGTGAGAGACCTGGGTACTCAGGTTGACAACAATCTCACATTTGACCATGTGGAAGCAGTGGTCAGAAAAGCCTTTTACTTGGTTCATCTCATAAGTAAAGGGATTGCATCCAGGAAAAAAGGAGGTTATTACTTCTCTGTAGTCCTCCCTTATTAGACCTATAATTGAGTATAATGGCCCATTTGGTATGTACCTTTCCAAACACCTGCACCAACTGGAAAGGCCACAGAAATATGTCACAAAGAGAATCCATGGCCTCTAACACCTATCCTATGCGGACAGGCTTAAATCACTATCATTCTACTTAGTATCATACAGATTGCTCAGAGGTGATCTGTGTCTTGCCTGCAAGGCAATGTCAGACCCTGCCCTACTGGAGATGGTCCATATCTGTAAGTCTACCTGCTTGATAGGCCTAAATCTAAGATTTAGAAACCTGCTGGAGAAACAGGTTTGTCTCCCAGAGGCTGCCCTGTCTCTGGAATAGACTTCCCATACATGTCAAACAGAGTACCTCACTGACCTTCTTCAAACGCAACCTTGATGAGTGGATGGGAAAGCATAAATTTGTCCCAGGGGTTCCACCTTTGTCCGTCATTGACAGGGGCAACAGGTGCTGACTGAGGTTTCTTTTCTGGGATAAACTATTGGCTAGGCTTGTAAGGGCCCTAGGACCATTAGCCCAGTAATCATCTATGATCCTATGTCAAATATTTGTTAAAATCTAAGTGGGCATATGCAAAGGTGGCTTCTGATTGAATGCTATGGTTACCCAATTAAAGTGATCCGCAGCAGATTGAATAAATGAAGTTAATAGCAGAAAAAAAAAAGGTGACACAGAGAATTATTTCATAAACAGCCTTTATTCTTTATTACTTGGTACCTCAACAAGATTCTAGCTTTCAAGAATTACATCCAAATAATATAGTAGCTACTAATACAAAGTTAAGTTAGTCCTTTAATTGACCAGTCTAATTATAAATAACTGAATGCTAGAGAACAAGAGAATCCAGTTTTCAAGCAACATCTAAATTCTACCAAAGGCATTACATTACTGAGACCCAGTTATGATGACCTTATTCCATTAATAAGGAACCCCCTTCCAAAGCATGTCAGTGTTTGTGAGACAGAGTGACTGTACCATATTTTAACACAAAATAAGCCTTTCTGCTGTGTTATACTGCCAGTGTTCAAAATTCCATATGCCTAAAATAATACAATGAATTTTAAATCTCTGAGAACTTTATTTTTTTACTATATGTATATCAGATGGGTAGGCTGGTCACACTGACCCTTTTCAGCCATGATCCAGGCA
This sequence comes from Protopterus annectens, assembly GCF_019279795.1. Classification (NCBI taxonomy): domain Eukaryota; kingdom Metazoa; phylum Chordata; order Ceratodontiformes; family Protopteridae; genus Protopterus; species Protopterus annectens. The sequence goes on along the minus strand of NC_056726.1, from coordinate 1,224,283,096 downwards.
CTTTGAATAGAAAACACACAGTAATAGAATGCATCATACAGAAAATTAGATACATGGATATACAGACATTATAAATAAATTAAGGCAATGGCTGTCGAAGTAAATACCACATTGAATCTAATTCAATATCACTGAACAAAGCAATCACATCACAAACAGTTGTCTTACAGATATTTACATACAATATATATAAACATTTTATACAATACAAATAAAAAAAGACAGGCACTACGAACTGAGAAATACCAAACAAACGGACAAAACGGCAGAGCAGACTGTACGAGAGTTTAATAAACAGTTCCCAAAAACACAATAAACTTCCTTTAAGCGCTTTTCGTTTGTTCTAGATTAACAAACTTCTTCAGAAGTAATTAATTGACACAGCTACTAGCAATTTATACCAAAAAGTGCGGGAAAACCACATCAAGTTAATATTTATGACAATTAAAAACAATTAAAGAATTAAAAAATATCACATACTTGAATTTGTTTCCAGGAGGTTATAGAAAAAAGTGTGTTCGATTTTTAACAAAATAACCACCAGGGACATACACTTCCATCAGAAATCTACACTTAATTTATACACAGTAGTTTCTACTGTATTAAATAAAAAGTAGTAAATAGTAATAAATAAAATCTAGTGTTATCTTTGCAAGTTTTGGAGTTTTAAAATACTGGTAATTGAACAGGCCTCATTTAATCCAGGGTAATTGAAAGCATTCAACTTAATCTGCCATAATAATTCAAGTTCGTCCAATTTAAATGAAGCAGGACCACCTCTTGTGTCAAGAACCATGTTGTTGATGACTAAGAATTTGAATTTATGTGTGGGATTGTGATGGACATGTTTTCTGACAGTGTCATACCATCAGGCTTAGTAGATTTTTTAGCAAAAGGTCACACTTATGTTCCTTGGCATGATATGGACATAGCCAAGTCTATAGTAAAGCTTAAATCTTTCACGAGGAAACACAATTTAGGTTTGTTCTTTATGAACGCCCCTAACACATTAGACAACAACCCTTTCCGCATTTCTAGCACATTTAATCCCCCTCTTCACCCCCTGCTTTAAATTTTTGAACAAGTGAGTGAGTTGGACTTTAGAAACATGGCTAGTAGTAGGACATTCAATAGAAACAATGAACATGAATCTGAAAGGGAATTTTTAAGGTATATTCAATCCCAAGATATTCGAATTTGCAAACCCGATAAAGGGGGAGGGTTGGTAATTTTCGACAATTCAGACTATGTAGTGCGTATGGCAACACTGTTAAACAGTGACACTTACAAAGTCAGTTCAAGATCAGAAGTGAATAAGGCATACAGCCTCATCAAATCCTGCTTGAATGCCTTATTTATTGAAGGACGAGTAGACCAAGTAGTATTGAATTATATGTGTTCCTTGTTTCCCAGGTATCCATCTTTATTTGGGATTCCTAAAATTCACAAAGATGTAACAAACCCTCCTATGAGACCACTCATTGATGGCCGTGGGTCTCCCACCTATGCTTGCGCAAAGGTGGTCGACTCCATGTTACAAAAGTATGTCATCTTGGAGTCACACATCTGTAAGGACTCTTGGTCATTCTTGTCCAAAATAAATGACTTGGAGTTCAACAAGGATTACAATTTTCTAACAATAGACGTAAAGGACCTGTACACCTGCATCCCTCACGACATAAGTGTCGAATGGGTGGCTGAACTGATGAAAAAACATGGTGCATCAACTAGTGACATTGCTTTAGTCATGGAATTATTAGACTTGATTTTAACCAACAACTATTTTATTTTTTGACAACAAGCTTTTTCTTCAGAAAATAGGTTTAGCGATGGGCTCCCCTTGTGGAGCAAGTGTCGCAAACTTAGTGATGGCACAATGGGAGGCTAATTATGTCTTTTCAGATGAGGCTATGATGGATTGTATAGTTTATTACACTCATTTCCTGGAAGATATTTTTATACTCATAAAAGGAGATGACCTACTAGCCACTAACATCGTTAATAAGTTCAACTCTACTACTAGTTTCCTACAATTTACCCACACGTTCAACACTGACACTATACCATATTTGGATATCCGGTTGGTCAAGAATGAAATTGATGGTATTTTTATTGCCCAAATATACAGGAAAGCTACTTATTCCAACTCCTTTCTTCACTTCTCTAGCTGCCACCCATTCCACCAAAAAAAGTCAGTTGTTAAAGGGCAACTAGTGAGGGCATCACGGATTTCTAGTTTAGACGAAGACTTCACTAGTGAATGTCTTTTCTTGAAGCAGATGCTTTTACAACGGGGTTACCCGGAATCATTACTGGATACATTAATTGAAGAGGTCACATACAAAAGAAATGGAAATTGGTTCAAACCAATTCTAAGTAGAAATCATAGAACTTTGGACAACGTTACTACAATTGAGCCTGATGTCAATGGTCTTGAGACAGTTACCTCTAATTTCCATCGACAGGCTCTCCAACATAGTTTTGTGACTTCATTCAACACTCAAAGTAAACTCATCGTCAATGTGATTACCAAAAATTGGGAATTATTTAAATCTAACCACATTGTCTTTGAGTTTCTAGGTCATAAACCACATGTAGTTTTTAAAAAGGGTAGAAACTTGAAAAACCTCCTTGAGTGACAGAATATTTCACTCTCCAGAGTGACAGGTATGTCTAAATGTGAGAGTTGCAACTATTGTAGGTTCATTGATTGCACTAATTATTTTACAATCAATGGAAGTACCTATAAGTTGAAATCCAGACTTAACTGCAACACTAGATTTTTGGTTTATTTAGCCCAATGTTCTGAGTGTTTTGCATTTTACGTGGGCAAAACTGAACGTAGACTTAGAGATAGGGTATATGAACATCAATATGCTATTTCTCATAACAAGATGGACAACGCTTTGGCAAAACATGTCCATCACAATCCCACACATAAATTCAAATTCTTAGTCATCAACAACATGGTTCTTGACACAAGAGGTGGTCCTGCTTCATTTAAATTGGACGAACTTGAATTATTATGGCAGATTAAGTTGAATGCTTTCAATTACCCTGGATTAAATGAGGCCTGTTCAATTACCAGTATTTTAAAACTCCAAAACTTGCAAAGATAACACTAGATTTTATTTATTACTATTTACTACTTTTTATTTAATACAGTAGAAACTACTGTGTATAAATTAAGTGTAGATTTCTGATGGAAGTGTATGCCCCTGGTGGTTATTTTGTTAAAAATCAAACACACTTTTTTCTATAACCTCCTGGAAACAAATTCAAGTATGTGATATTTTTTAATTCTTTAATTGTTTTTAATTGTCATAAATATTAACTTGATGTGGTTTTCCCGCACTTTTTGGTATAAATTGCTAGTAGCTGTGTCAATTAATTACTTCTGAAGAAGTTTGTTAATCTAGAACAAACGAAAAGTGCTTAAAGGAAGTTTATTGTGTTTTTGGGAACTGTTTATTAAACTCTCGTACAGTCTGCTCTGCCGTTTTGTCCGTTTGTTTGGTATTTTATACAATACACATCGAGTTCTGAGTGTATTGCATGAACAGATATGTTTGTTTTTATTTGTGAGATGCTTTTACTGTTTTTTTTTTTTCTCTTAATAGAGAGTGTTCAGATTTCATTAGGAAGGTGATTCCAGGTAGCAGGCCCTAAGCATTAGAAGGTTTTTTCACCTATTGTATTTTAGAATCGAGTACAAATTAAAAGGATTTAATTGTCGTGGATATCTCTTAGAGGGTAAGAATGTTACCTGAGGGGTAGTTTGCTTCTAGGTGGTGGGCTATACCCTAGTTTTAGTATTTTGAAGATAAGACAGCTCAGAAGGAAAGTGGCCCTGCCAGCTATGGAGAGCCAGTTAATGCGTATTTGATTCAGCGAGCATTGCAAAACTGAAGGTGCTGGTAGAATTCCCTAAAATTCTTAGCCATTGAACTGCATAAGGAATAATTGCTGATGTCCCTCTTCTGCTACAACAATATTCAATACTACCTCCTAGACGTCTCCCCTATAAACATCATTTTGGAGAACACAAAAGTATCTGACACCAGCAGAATTGTAGCCATGGTGCCATTCTAAAACTCTTATTCCTACTTATTTCAAACTCCCAGCAAAGGCATAACAACCAAGTGGAAAACCCATGATAACATTCACTTTCACAAAGGCATGACAGCCAAGTAGAAAATCTATGATAACATTCACTTTCACAAAGGCATAACAATCAAGTGGAATGCCCACTACAATAGAATATTCCTCTTCCAAACTTTAAAGAGACAGACTTTTGCCTAGGAGATATCAGGCAATCTGACAGATTCTTTTTGTTTTTGTAAGATGGTTAATCTAGCAGAAATGTTTCCATTTAACACATAATTTGCTTAGAGACAATACTACACAGGGGCACACTGTACAGCCTGTGAATGCATATACCCTGGTAAATGCTCATTCCCTGCCTGGGCCCTATCACTCAACTGTTCAGAATGTTGCAGAATGTCCTTGATTCTGCCTTCCATTTTGTTCTGTCCCTCATTAAAAATATTGATTTTCTAGTAAAGCAATGCAGACTACAGTAAGACAATAATGCCAGATATCAGTTTTATTCTTGGGCAGCCACGGTGGTGCAGTGGTTAGCATTGCCACCTTACAGCAAGAAGTTCTCTGGTTCGATCCTTGGCTGGGATGCCTTCTGTGCGGAGTCTGCATGTCCTCCCTGTGGTCATGTGGGTCTCCTCCAGGTGCTCCAGTTTCCTCCCACATCCCAAAGACATGCTGTAGGTGGATTGGATACTCTAAATTGGCTGTGTGTGTGTGTGTGTGTGTGTGTGTGTGTGTGTGTGTGTGTGTGTGTGTGTGTGTGTGTGTGTGTGTGTGTGTGTGTGTGTGTGTGTGCCTTCTATGGAAGGTTGGGTGCTGGGCTGGCAATTCGACACTGTAAAACTCCACTGCCAATCATGAGCAGACAAGGTGATCCATTGTGGTGACCCCTAACCAGGAAAAGCTGAAAGAAAGAAGATCAGAGTTTCATTCTTCTTGTTCAAAAAAGGCATGCTGATGCAGAACCTGCCTGTTCTATTAACACTTTTAAGGAACTTTATCCTCAGTTTTGGGCCTTTGTTTCCCCATTATTTTTATTTTTTACTTTGTCCAGAATTCTTGAGCAAAGAAGTTGAGAGTTATTCCCTAGACTGATCTGATTATTTTCTCTCTTTTATGAGCCTTTCAACTTAAGTGCCATGAAGTTTGTTCTAACTGAATCAGAATAATCAAATAACAATAAAAAGGCATAGGTGGTACTGCATTCTAATTTCATAGGACTGGATTTCTGCTGTCACTTAAGTTATTTTGAGTAGATCTAGGCCTTCCTGAATAATTTAGGAACCTAAACATTCCAGCATTTCCTCAGCACTCGCCTGGAAACGAAAATTTGTGAAGAAGTGTATGTCTGCAGAAAGACAGCAGAATCTGCTGTACGCCATTGTTTCGGGGGGGGGGGGGGTGCTTTGCTTTATTGTCAGCATCTGTGTGTTTTTTCCCACTCACTCTTCTAAGCCAGCATTGCTTCTACTTGTTAATTTTGATAGATTGTATGGATGATGTCTAAAAAAGGCTTTGAGGTTTCTTTCTATTTGTAATTATTTTTTTATAATGTTTGTTTTTTTTGGTTAAATATAAAATATGAATATATGACATTCCCTAAACTCACTAGTCTACACTGCAAAAAAAAAAAAAACAAAAGTCAGCATTGTTTTACAAACATCATCTTGCTTCCAAAATCAAAATGTCAATAAACATATACATCAAATGAGAAAACAAATAGACTTTTACATTTAAGGAAGCTCTGCAGAACACAATGATTTCAATGTACCACACGCCATTGTGATTGCCTCTTTCTACCTTTCAGATGCTTTGTGTGGTAAAGCCACATATCTTTGCAGAATGTTTTATTATTGTTTTTCCCCTCACATGGGTTTGTTCATATTAGTCCTTAGAAGGTTTTCTTTAGATGGTTCTGACTCATTTTATTGATTTATTTTTTTAATTTATTTATTGCAGCCTAGGGCTTTGTATAAATTTCCTATTTGTCCAATTCTTAATTGGATATTTGTTTTCAGCATTCCCTCCATCTTTCAAATGACTTTCCAAATTTATGACTGCTATTATTTACTAATAAAACAGGACATTGACAAAATAGAATGCAAAATCAGGACAACATGGGAAAACAGAAGAGACTCCTGTAAATCTAAAAGGACTGAACATAGGAAATGTTAGAAGAGAAAAGAATCCCTAATTGAAATTATTCTGTAAATGAAAGCTGGAGAGAGAGAGCAAGGAAAAGAAGTGAAAAAGATGTTGATTGAAGGGGAGGTGTACTACACAGAACAGTAAATATGCAATCATTTAAACGACAAAAGTAGTACCTACCTTAAGATAATAGAAATTTGCATATGAACACTAAATAGAAAGGGATGTGGGCATGCAAGATATCTAAGGCATAAAGTCAATAGTAGATTGTCTATGCCAAGTGTGCTATATCTGGCTGTCAGTTGATGCCATACTGACAATCAGACTGTCAGATGATTCCATACCAGCAAATTTACATAGGACTAATTTTACACAGGACTGATATAGGGAGATACATAAAGTATTTGGTGATGTGGTAAGGCAGAAATAGAAGAATTTGTTCTGGTTGAAATGTTGAAAATCTTAATGCAGAATTGGATGATGCAAGCTTACAGCTATAGCCTTTGTTTTATCTTCATTAATTTTACATCCTGAAAAGATTCAGAACTGTCTCAAGATGTTCCACAATACAGAGATGTCTTCTTTCTGGTTTTATGAAGTACAAAATAATATCATCTAGAAATAAAGCCAACTTATTTTCTTTGCCAATGGCTCTTAGTATGAAACAAATAAAGGGGAACAAGGACACCCATGTCTGGTTCCTCTGCTCAGACAGAACTTTTCAGAAAGGAACCCTCCTACTTTAATTTTTTTGCCTCCAATTCCTCATACATCCCCTTCTTCTTCTTCTTCTTCTTCTTTCGGCTGGTCCTATTAGGGTCGCCACAGCAGATCAACTGTTTCCATTTCCTCCTGTCCTCTGCATCTTGCTCTGTCACACCAACCACCTGCATATCCTCTCTCACCACATCCATAAACCTTATCTTAGGCCTTCCTCTTTTCCTGTTACCTGGCAGCTTCATCCTTAGCATCTTTTTCTCAATATACTCTGCATCCCTCCTCAGCACATGTCCAAACCAATATAATCTTGCCTCTCTGGCTTTGTCTCCAAACCTTCCAACCTGGGCTGACCCTCTAATATACTTATTCCTAATCCTGTCCATCCTCGTCACACCCAGTGCAAATCTTAACATCTTCAACTCTGCCACGTCAAGCTCTGACTCCTGCCTTTTTGTCAATCCAACTGTATCCAACCCGTATAACATAGCTGATCTCACTACCCTCTTGTAGACCTTCCTTTCACTCTTACTGGTACTCGTCTGTCACAAATTACTCCTGACACTCTTCTCCACCCACTCCATCCTGCCTGTACTCTCTTATTCACCTCTCTTCCACACTCACCATTACTCTGAACTGTTGATCTCAAGTACTTAAACTCATTCACCTTCACCACCTCTACTCCCTGCATCCTCACCATTCCTCTATCCTTCCTCTCATTCACACTCATATATTCTGTCTTAGTCCTGCTGACCTTCATTTCTCTTCTCTCTAGAGCATATCTCCACCTCTCCAGGGTCTCCTCCACCTGTTCCCTACTCTCACTACAGATCACAATGTCATACATCCCCCTAATTAACCTTACTATTGCATCATGAAATGTAAATGCTTCCATCGCCCTACTCTTAAAATCTCAGCTTAGTCTGTTGAATACTTTCTCTGCATCATGACCTACCAACAGCAGAGGCATTTTTTAGATTATGCTTCCCTTTGGATCATTATTGTTCTATTAATGTCTAATGTTTGCCTCCCCACCACAAAACCAAATCTATCAGTTTTGCAACACCTTTGCCATTCTTTAGCTAGTATAGACATAAACAGTTTATAATCATGGTTTAAAATTAAAAAGGGCCTCTAAGAAGCTGTTTCTGATGGGACTTTATCATCTTTAGGTATTACAGCTACTACATATTTCTTGCAGGATGCTGGCGCTTCCCCTCTGTTTAAAATACTGTTAAGCAAAACCTTCCAGATCTTTATAACTTTTTCCCTCCTAGCTTCCAACTTCCACATCAATATCATCTATTCCTGGAGACTTTCCTGTATATTGATTAAGTCACCATCTTTATCTTGTCTCCTCCTTTCCTAGCTGTTAATAGTTGAGCCTCATCTACCTCTAACCTTGGCATACTTAAGTCTTCCATAAATACTTCCATTTGTGCTCTTTCTTGATTTCCACATTTCTCTGCTTTATATAAATTTTCACATAATTTCCAAAATCTGTCTAATAGCTCTACAGGATCTCTAGTTATTTTCCTTGTTATAGGCTCCCTAAGTTTGGCAACAACCCTTTCTACTTTCTGTTGCGTAAGTTTTTGTGCTAAAAGTTTTTCTGCTCAGGAGCTGCTATCAAAAACAGATGTTTAACAGCAATCTTTCTAAACTCATACATATTATCGAGATACTCCCTTATTTTCTCTTTAGCACTCTGCAGTTGCACCTCTTCTTGTTCTGTGAGATTCCCCTTATTCTGCAATATTAACCTTTGTCAGCCCCACTAAATAATTCCTGTTACTTCTTAACCATATCTCTTTTTTCATTGCAACCTTATTTTTACATGCTACTTTCTTTTTTTTTCAATAATCATTTTTTATTATTTTTCACAACCATATTACAAATTCACACATTATATACAATATATACAAAATGCTTCCATTGGTTAATTTCACATATATATCAACCTCATGTATTGACCAAAGGTACAGCACTAACAATCAAAAGGAAAATAATAAAAAAAAAAAAAAATTCAACATTAACAAATCCAAGCCAACAATCTGTCTTTTCTGTACATTTTCTATCTAATCTAAGGTTGATTTAGACTATATTCTGGTTCCCGAGAAAAGTGGATAGTAACCTCTTAAGCCAAAATAATATTAAAAATTTGCTCCCAGATTTTTATGTTGTTGATATTTTTCTTGTGATCACTAATTAACAGTTTATGCGCTAAGATGTGTTTTATTGCCAACAATCTGAAATTTTCCCATGATGTCTGGGCTGGGTTCAACCAATTTGTGGCTATATATAATTTCATTAATAGGCAAATATTCATAATTACAATCGTTTTGATTTATTTAGATTCTCCGGGGAATATGAAGAATCATAAACTCCCAAGAGAGTGTTGAATTTTGGTAACCCATCTTTTGTAACTGCAATTTTAATGAATTCCACAATTTATAAATGCACTTACAACTCCAGAACATGTGAAGCAAATCTGCTGTCTGATCAAAGCAATGTGGGCATATGGGTGAATTCTTAGCATCAAATTTGTGCAAAGTGAGACGAGTATAGTATGCATTGTTAAATATCATCAGCTGCGTAAATACCAATTTCTGAAGGGATACGGACTTTAATGTTAATTTAAATGCCTCCAATATCTTATTGTCGTCTGGGAATATCAATTTCTCTCTCCAGTAACTCGATAAAAGAATATAATTATTATACTTCCTCTCTTTTATCAATTTATATGCTGCGGTTATATATTTTCTATCCTGCAACAGCGCTTCCCATAGATTACGAGAAATGATTAAATCTTCCATTTCATTTCAAAGTTGTTAAAATAGTTTATAACCAAGTCTTTTAGCTGTCTTACTATAATTAAATAGGAAATAGGGAGTTCTATTTCTTTTAAAATATCCTGTACTGGTACTCCTAGAAAAGGATATAAATCGAGTACAGTTAACTCCATGATTAAAGGGAATTTCTTTAGATCAATCAATTGACCACCAATTGTTAAATTTGGGTTCCTATGAAACGGTTGGAAAACCATCATATATTTTAATAAATTTAAGGAAGCGAAAAGAGTTTGAATTGCCGTTACATAACTTTTGATGTGCTCCATTAGCTTATATTTACTCATTGTCCAATTATTTAAAAAGGGTAATGCTTTAGCGTTGACTCCCACTTCATTTATATGCTTGTATGTTAAGAGCACCCATTTGGGTGTCCATTTTCTATTATCACTATCGAAGTAAGAAGTCTTTAAAATCCTATTGGCCTGAATCACTAAATAGTACATTTCGAAATCCGGTAATTCCAGCCCCCCCTTATTTTTTGGAGCCATCAATTTTTCATATGAAATTCTTGTCTTCCTAGGTTCCCAAAGAAATTTTCCCAATCTTATATGAAGCTGTTTGAAGAATGTTTTGGTAATTCTGAGTTGTGCAGCTCTAAAAATATATAACATTCTAGGAAGAACATTCATTCTTATGATAGCTGCTCTTGCCATCATCGGTAACTTCAATCTACTCCATCTTTCAAGATCCAATGTTATTTGATCTGTAGTTGACTTTACATTGTTAATAAAAAATCTCTATTTTCAGTTGAGAAGACAATTCCCAGATATTTTATCTTTTCTTCCGTCAATACTTGTCCTATTAATGGTAGCATTGAAAAAGGTGTGGGTGTCTTTAATGGGAATATTTTAGATTTTTTAAAATTTAGCTTGTAATTGGAAATTCTCTCAAAGATTTCTATTGCAGCTAATATTTTTTCAGTATCGGAAACAGGTGTGGTACAATATATGTTTAAATCATCTGCATAGGCAGCCATCCTAACCTTTATTCCATACAGTACAGGAGAATTATAAAAAACATTTTGCTTAAGGTGTAAAAATAAAGGCTCCAAGTAAAGATTAAATAAGATGGAAGATAATTGGCAGCCTTGTTGGGTACCATTTATGATTTTTATCCTATTCGAGCATTCGTGATTTATAAATAAATTTGTGTATGCATTTCTATATAGTATCCTTAACATTGAGATAAACTCCTGCGGTATATTAAAATAAGGTAATGTATCAAATAAATAATCCAAATTAACCCTATCAAATGCTTTCTGAGCATCAATAATTAGGGCATACAAATTCAGGTTTTTATATTTCGCATAAGAGATTAAGGTATGGAGCGTTAAGGTATTATCCGTGGTCTGCCTCCCATCCATAAACCCCGCCTGTTCCTCTGATATTATTATATTTATTACCTTTTTCAGCCTACTCGCCAGAATGGATGTCATGATTTTCATGTCCATATTCAAAAGTGATATAGGCCTGTAATTATCAGGATTTTTGGAATCACCTTTCTCTTTTAATATCAGAACTGTCCTTGAGGCATTAAAATGAGGATCATTAATTCTATTTAGAGTGATATAATTAAAAGTCTGTGACAATACACTGCTCAAAATCTCACTAAAAGATTTGTAGAATTCCAAGGTCAAACCATCTGGGCCTGGGGCTTTGTGAGGCTTCAGTTTCTTGATTGTTTCGGACACCTCCTCAACTGTAATCGGTTTGATTAAATCTCTATGAAATTCCTTGTCAATATTAGGGAAAGTGATTCTCTGTAAAAAATCTTTTCTGTCTTTATCTTGCAAGAGTGTCTGCTTCTCACCATAAATCTGATTAAAATTTTTTTCAAAGGTCTTCATGATATCCGCCTTGTCAGTATATGTAGTATTGTTATAGTGTATTTCAGTAATTAATTGTGTTGATTTCATCTGGTTAATAATACGAGCTAATGCTTTCGAGGGGGTTTGAATATGATTTGCATATTTAACTAAATTTCTTTGTTCATAAAGTGACAAATTTCTATTATGAAGTAAAAATAGTTCTTTTTGACATCTTAATAGCTCAGTTTCTGTCTGTTCATTATAGTTACTCATCAAATCTTGGTCCAGTAATTGAATTTTAGTTTCTAAATCCAATTGAGTCTTCTTTTGTAATTTTTTATAATATGTAGCTTTTTGTATAAATAGTCCTCTTAGCTGCGTTTTAGTTGTAGCCCATTCTATATCTATTGGGTTTCTATTTTGGGAAATATTATTTAATGACTGTTTAAGTATCTCCTTGACTTCCATTAATATATCTTCCTTGGTTAGTAAATATGGGTTCAAGGACCAATTATACACTCGAAGCCTCTTAGTATCCATATTACTACTGTTTAAGGTTAAAGTTATCTTTGAATTGTCTGAGAGTTGTCTGACTTGATTAGAAACACTAGGGTCAGCTGAGATCAACACCTCTGAAATTAAGAAAAAGTCAATTCTCGACCACATTTTATGGCAGGTTGAATAATAAGTAAAATTCTCTGCTTTCCCTTGTGAGTGTATGTGTTTAAAAGGGTCATAGAGTTTGAAATCCATTTTCAATTCTTTCAATGCTACCATTGCCTGTTTATTGAACGCTGAAGAAGCACCCAACTTGTCTAATTTAGGATCTTGATAAGAGTTCCAGTCACCTCCCAACACTATATAGCAATTATTGTATGACTGTAATTTACACGCTACTTTCATTTATCCCACTTACTAGCCATAACTTCTGAAGAAAATTCTATCTTCATTAATAAATAATATTTTGACGGCGCAGTGGTGCAGCAGTAGCATTGTCGCCTCAAAGCAAGAGGTTCTCCAGTTCGATTCTTGGCTAGGATGCCTTCTGTGTGGAGTCTGCATGTCCTCCCTGCATTTGTGTGGGTTTCCACCAGGTGCTCTGGTTTCCTTCAACGTTACAAAGACATGCATCTGGAGCCTTTCTCCCTGGGCCTCTGCTGAAAATTGGCTTTGTTCTAAGTCAGACTTTCCCGGTTAACAAATGTTAAATAAATATAAACTCTCAATTTCCACTATTTTATTTATTTATTTTTTATTTTATTTTACATTTGTTGACTGGGATAGTCCAACTGGATACATGTCCATTTTTAGCGGAGGCCCGGGGAGAAAAGCTCCAGGTTAGTAAACAAACAGTTAAACACATTTTAAGAAAGTTAAACAGTTACAATACAACGTTCAGTATAAAAAAATAGTTATGTTACTGTACAGTAAACATACATTTAAACATTTAAACAGGGAAGCAAAAGTAAGAGGACAGAAATAGGTCTGTTTCAATTACATAATGCATAGATTTAACAGGTGCACAGTAGCTAAGCATATCCAGAGAATGTAGGAACGGCTTACAAGGTTTGGAACAGGAACATTACCAGTGCGATTTGAGATATAGTTTAAGATTTTTTTTGAATTGTGAGAAAGATGGTTCTAAAGTGAGAACAGAAGGCAGTGAGTTCCAGATTTTTCCTACATAGAGTATAGTGATTCACCAGCAGCATTATTGGATTTGGATGTTTGGACTAATCGTTTATTGGAGGATCGAAGTGATAGCAAGTTATTATAGGGGTTAATGATACATTTAAGAGCAGGTGTTTTTCCAGGGTGGTGAAGAATTTGATGGGCTATTTTGAGCTGGCTATAGTGAAGTAGGCTAGTGCATTCTAGCCACCCCAGGTATATAGTTTAAGACTTTTTTTAAGTGACTTAGGGTGCTCTCGATGGTGATTTCAGCAGGTAGCGAGTTCCATAGTTGGTGAACAAATAGTCACCAGCTGAAGTTTTGGCTTTGACAGTTTGTACTAATAACCTGTTAGAGGAGCAAAGTGGTCTTAGGTTACTGCAGGGGTTGATAACTTTTTTAAGTGCAGGTGTATTATCAGGCCAGTAGAGTAGTTTATGTGCCACTAAAAGGTGGTTATAGTGAAATAGACAAGGCAATACTAACCATCCTAGATGGTTCAGATTTTTACAGTGGTGTGTCTAATATAGCATACCATTGGCAAATCGGGCTCTGTGATTATAACAGCTAGAGAGTTTATTCAGTTCAGTTTTGCCTAAGTTGGTGAAAAAAGGGGAAGCATAAAGGAGAGATGAAAGAAGGTGAGAGCGTGCAATGGCTATTTTAGCAGGTGGTGTTAGGAAGGGTTTAATCCTATAGAGTGAGTCAAGTTTTTTATTAATAGTTTTAACAGTCTGATTAAGATGCAGATTGAATTTGAGATTATTATCTCCAGTGACACCTAGAAGCTTTGTGTAGCTATCTGGTTGGATTATGGTACCATTGTTAGATTTTATAGAGAAGGATAGAACAGTGGACCTATGAGTAGGGGCAAACAGCAGTAGCTTAGTTTTCTTTGGATTTAGGATGAGGTGTCGATCTGTTAGCCAGTTTTCGACTATATTAAAGGTGTTTTGGCTAAGTGTTTGTAGATCAGACTGGGAGGTGGCAGAGCAGATCAGGGTGGAGTCAACTGCATACTGAATGCAATTTGCATCTGGGATGACTGTGTAGAGATCATTGATAAATATAGAAAATAGGAGTAGTCCAAATATGGAGCCCTGAGGAACTCCCAGAGTGTTAGGAGGTTAGAAATTTTGTTTTGCTATAGGACGGCCTGTTGTCTACCATTCAAATAGGCCTGGAACCATTATAGAGCTTGGGTGTCTAGGTACAGAGTCTTTAGTGTGTGAATTAGTTGTTGGTGATCCACCATATCAAAAGCTTTGGAGAGATCCAAAAATAGGGCAGAGGATATTTTATTACTATTACGATTGTTGTTTATGACATCAGAGAAGGCAAGGAGGGTTGTGGTGGTGCTATGGTGTGGCCTGAACCCATGCTGGGAGATAGCCAGTAAGTTATTTTGAGTCAGATATTGTAGCAGTTGCTTATGAATGCATTTTTCATGATTTTAGCCAATGGTGACAATATGGCTATGGGACGGAAATTAGACAGTTCAGTGGAGCTACCGCCTTTATGAAGTGGAATGACATGGACTATTTTCCAGATTGTGGGGATGGAAGACTCTGTTATGGTTCAATTGATTAGAACGGAAATGGGATATGCTATTGCATCTGCAGCTTTTTGCAGATACTCAGCAGGCAGCAGGTCAGCAGCTCGGGTGGTTGGTTTTAGTTTTTTAATTAGACTTCAAATGTATGATGTAGACACTGGTTGAATGCTAAAGGAGAGATGGCTGTTGTGAGTGGTGCTACTGGAGCTGCAGTGGCTTGGGGTAATTGATTAGTGAGGGACTGAATAGTCTCAGTAAAGAAGCTATTAAAGGTGTTTGCTACATCTTCTGGTTGTTTCTCAATACAGGTTGCGGGTGTTGGGGTGGAGGTATGTCCTGGGTGCAACTCTTTGAGGGTTAGCTTAATTTTTTTGCTGCAGCTGGCTATAGTAGTTTTTTTTTCTAGAATTGTGCTTTGTTTAGTCAAATTCCTTACTCACTACCCATTCCTTAAATTCAATCTGCTATACCAGAGAGACTGTATTAAATTTTACAAAAGCACAAGTATGGACTAGTGTTTCACAGCAAGATTTATTAATTGAAAGGGACATCAAATGTATGCCTCAAACCTGGCCATGAGAAAGCAGTCAAGACCTATTCTAATAAAGATGCAATCATGCCAGCAGAAAGAGTTGATCCTGGCAAAACTATTGCAGAAAGGAAAAGTGTTAAAAATTGGAGATATCAGATTGTTTGTGGGAAATGATTATTCACTCTAAACCAGGCAGAACAGAAGCACATTTATTCCTACCTACTTATTCATTCCAGCTATCAGGGAATATTGAGAGGCAGGTGTGAAATTCAAGCTGCTGTATCCAGCTGTCTTCATAATATTTTTTTCCTGGAGGATCAAAGATATTTTTGGATAAAGAACAGGCTAAGTAGGAAATAAAAACATTATCAAACAAAAAGTGTGCAAGCAGAAGTGGACGTTGCTTCTAATTTTTCTGACCATAGAGTTCATAGAGAGACTGACATACACAAGTCAAATGGGACAAGATTCACTCGCTCTACGGATCCTGAACTAGCCTGCGACATTAGCAGGACATGATGGAGAGACAGATATGTCTCCCAGAGAATGCCACTCCTCTGGTACAAACTCCCAATTCACATAAAACAGGTGACCCTATTTCAGCGTAACTTAGACAACTGTATGGGAGACTGTAAATTTGCCCAAGTTGTTACCTATGTTCCTCTTGGACCAGGGCAGTTGGTGCTGATCATAGACTCATGCTGCAAATATAGACAATACAACTTGATCAATAAGGGAACAAGGGCATAACAACATGGCTAGGCTTATAAAGGCCATAGGGCCAATAGCCTAGTAGCCTCCCTTGAACCTACGAACCTATAATGTCTCTCTCCTTCACATTGTTGTTAGGTGTTCAATTTTGTTTGTCATACTACTAACAACACTTATTTTCTGGTGCAAGGGATGCATGTTCCTATAATGCAACACATAATTGCTGGTCAAATTTTTATAACTAATACTTACTTCCATTTTGTTTTTACTTTCATAAATTAAGGTATCCAAGAAATGTATACTTTTGAAATCAAAATTAGAAATAAATTAGAGAAATTCTATGGTCTTGTTGATATCATTTACAAATTGATTTAAATTCCTTTCTGAACAACTCCAAATTAAAAAGAGGTAATTTACGAACCTCTTATAATATTTAACTGAATTGAATACTTCTGATTTGTACAAGTAATATTCTTACCAATACAAAATCACAAGATAGGCAAAATTTGGTGCCACAGTGGCACCCATTGCCACACCACATGTTTACTAGCAGTATCTATCTTTAAAAACAAAATAGTTCTATTCTAAAGCATATTCTATGCATTCACTTATAAACTTGATTTCCTAAACAGCATAAACTTTGTTCTTCAATAGCATTTGTTAACAGTTTCTTTGAGAATAACTCTATACAAAGATATGACATCTAGTGCTACAAAAATATGAGTTTTCCCTAAAACAACAGTTTTTACTGTTTTTAAATATCAAAGGAATGTTTCAGAAAATAAAAACTCATTGATACAACCTCTTTTAGTATTATTCCAAAAAAAAATAGAGTTTCTAGTTTTGAACCTCTTGAGGAAACAACAGGACTTAGTGGTGATTTATCTACATCTTTTTGTATTTTTGGTATCCCAAAATTTACTCCTATTATTGATTTATCTACCAAACAATGCTCGTACATATTCTGAGACACTTTACCTTCCATTAAACATTCACATATACATCTGTCTACTTTTCTGAAGGATTTATATATGTCTTGTTTTCTTACCCTACTGTAAAATTTAGAATTATTCAACATATAGTGCATTTTACCTAAACACCAGAGACCCCCAAAACACATACATACTAAACCAACCATAACACATAAAACACAATACACATCATGATACAAGCACAATTGTCTCACCATCAAAGCCTATAAGGCATGCACATCCACTCCAAATATGTTAGTCATAGGAGACTCTATAGTGAGACACACAGACATCCCCCTTACCAGGCTGAACAAGGAAAAAGTCACGGTCAACTGTCTTTGTCTCTCAACAACAAGTAGTGTTATGATTCAGTCATAGTACATGTTGGTATGAATGACTTGAGACATACCTCCCTGTACTACATGAGGCGAGACATGATTGAGCTCTCTGATCATGTGTTATAGGCAGGTATGTCCCTGGCCTTGAGCAGCATATCACCCTTGCCTAGGATGATACCACAATATAAACAGAAAATCATTAACTTCATTTCTGATGTCATTCTAAGGGGATCCAGTTTCTGTCAGCCTGGGATGACAAAATCGATAAACCTCAATGCTTTGCCAGAGATGGTCACCTCTGGGATTTTGGCTACTGGCAAAGGCTCTTGCCATCCCATAGTGTCTTTCTTTAGGCAATGTCACAAGGACAAAGTTCCCAAAGTAAAAATTTCATCAAAAAACAACCTCAAGGTTATGCTGCTAAATGTTAGGAGTCCTAGCATGAAACTGCACTCACTGGAAGCAGTCCTCACCTTGAAAGACACTGATATCTATGCAGTCATGGAGACCTGGTTCAAAGCAGTGGAGAGCACCCCAACTATACTGGGCTACACCTCCTACCACACATTCAGACCAGGAACAAAAGGCGTGAAAACTAAAGGAGTTGGTGTATCAATATTCATTAAAGATAAATACACCTCCAGATTGGTTAAACAGTATGATTCCCTGGAGACACTTCAGGTGCAACTAACTGTCAGTAGGACACCTATTCAAGTCATTGCCATTTACAGGACCCCCTCCATGAAACAAGACACAAACTCTGCCTACTTGGATCTACTGGAATCCATCAAGATACATCCGAACACCATGGATCTGGGTGATTTTAATTACCCATCTATTGACTGGGTAAATTATTCATGCTCAAACTCACTTGCATTAACTGCAGCGTCCTGGACCAGATGGCAGACACCCAAAATAGGGGTGCCAACATCTTGGATCTGGTGCTTACCAATATGAGGGACCGCTGTAACACTCCTACTGTGAGACCTTTCCTTGTCAGATCTGACCACAAATCAGTCTAACTTGAAGTAACTATCACACCAGAGCCCCTCCCCAGCAGCAACTAAACTAAAAAACTTCTCCAAGGCAGATTATATACTTCTAAGGGATGGTTTAAATAACCTCACTGCACCTTCCCCCTCAGATGTACCTGGCAACTATGCCAAGTCCTATACCAATGCTTTTTACAAACACCTGTGTAACTGCATTGACGCAGCTGTACCTGACAGGACCAAAACAAGCTCTTCAAGGAAGATTAAACCTACCTGGTTGACAACTGCCATTAACAGGCTTTACGATAAAAGGAAGAAATTGCTACCCAAAAGTAAGAGGGAGCATTCCCTATACTAGAAACACTCCCTCCTGAGCTTAGACAAGCAAATAAGACTTCTTGTGAAGTCCTCCAAACCAAACTATGAATCCAAATTAGTGTCCTCAACTAAAGACAACCATAAGACATTCTTCAGTTACATCTGTAGCCTAAAAGGTAAGATGCAGATTTCCACCAAACTGGTAGTTAATGATACCACATACACCAAGCCTGTGGACATAGCAAACCTGCTAGCTGACAGATTCTGTGAAAACTTCACTCCTGTCTCCACCACACGTACTCCATGACATTCCTTTCACCTGTCCACCTTGAATCTCTAGAGAGCAGGTCATAAACACCCTCTCTAAGGCCAAAAACACAGCATCTATGGGACCTGATAACATCCCAGCCTGCATCCTACATGGGTTCCAACAAGAAATAGCAACACCGTTGGGCACTCTTTTCAATCATAGTCTAAGCACTGGCTTCATCCCAGCTGAATGGACAATGGCCACCATTATCCCCTTGCACAAGGGTGGTGCTTCCACTGACCCCAGGAACTATAGACCTATTACCCTGACTAGGCTTATCTGCAAGGCCATGGAGCAAATCATCATGGACCTTATCAACAAAGATATAGGTAATCTCCAAACACTTGACTCTACTCAGTTTGGATTTGTCAAAGGGAGATTATGCTTGTTAAACCTGGTGGACTTCTTAGAGACAGTCACCAGAGCCTTGGACAAGAGGAAAACTGTGCATACAGCCTACCTGGACTTGGTCAAGGCTTTTGACACTATTCCCCACTCAAGCATTATTGACAAACTCACCCAGCTAGGTATCAACCCTTATATCATTAGGTGGGTCACTAACTAGCTCACCGATAGAACCCATACAGTTATAATAGGGGAATCCACCTCCAACAGCAGATCTGTAACCAGTGGTGTTCCACATGGATCAGTCTCGGGACCTCTACTGTTCAGAATCTATTCCTCTGAAGTACAAGTAAAACCAAAGGTCTGTGTCTGACAAAGTTTACTGATTACTGCAAACTGAGAGCGGTCATAGAATCCCCAAATGATGTCAACATCCTACAAGAGGGTCTTATGCAAACAAATGATTGGTGTCAAAGTTGTGGCCTTAAACTCAATGCAAAAAAATATATCATCCCTTTCGGTAAGAGTGATGTTCCTGCTAACTAACACGTCATTTGAAACACCCTAAACATGCACTCAGTGGTGAGAGATCGGGGCACACAGGTTGACAGCAACCTTACCTTTGATCACCATATCTCCACAGTAATATGAAGGGCATTCTATATTGCTCATCTTATAAGTAAGACAATTGCCTCCAGAAAAAAAGAAGTTAGAACCTCCCTGTACTCTTCCTTCATCAGGCCAATAATTGAGTACAGTGCTCCTTTTGGTATGTACCTTTCCAGGCACCTGCAGCAATTGGGGAGTCCACAAAAGTTCCTCACAAGAAGAATTCAAGGTATTCAGCATCTGTCCTATGTGGATTGGCTGAAATCATTGTCACTTTATTCCATTTCATACAAACTACTCAGAGGTGATCTCTGCCTTGTGTATAAGGCAATGTGTGACTCTGCTTTTTTGGAAATGGTGCATATCTGTAAGTCAAATTGCTCACTGGTTACTCACTCTAAATACCTTAAGCTGGTATGTGACACTAATAGAATCTGCTGGAGGAACAGGTTTGTCTCCCACAGGTTACCCCACCTGTGGAACAGACTCCCAATTCATGTCAAGCAGAGCACCTTTTTGGCCCTCTTTGAGCACAATCTGGACGATTGGATGGGTAACTGTACATTCACCCCAGGGGTTCCACCTGTGCCTGTCTCAGACAGGGACAATATGTGCTGATCATGGAAACAAGGGAAGAACTTGGCTAGGCTTGTAAGGACCCTAGGGCCATTAGCCTAGTAACTTCCTATGATCCTAAAATTATATTCTTCAGTGTCCATAATTACAATTGAGCTGTCTTTATCAGCCTTCTTAATATTAATTGACTTGTCACTATATAAATTTCTTAAAGTCTGACTTTGTTGAGTCAAAAGGTTACACCGTCTTTTTTCCACAGGCCTAACGAGTATACTTCTGATGGCCTTCACAACTAGTCTGAACAATCAGAGTTGGGTGTAAAGGGGTATTGAAAAGAATCTGTTTGTGCAGCACCTTTTTAATGGAGCTATCTTTTTTGTCACAAAACAAAAACTTAAGATTCAGCTTTCTAATATATGGTTTTACACTGTTAATACCATCAACTAAGGTGCCTCGTGCAGAGGGAGTGAAAGAAAAACCCTTTTGCAAAATGTCTACTTCATCTATACCAAGTACTTTCTTTGACAAATTAACATTTTTGAAATTCAATGGCATGTTTACCTGTGGTATGTGTTCTGCTTCGAATGTTACTTTGGCCATTATTTCCACTGATTTTGTTCCCAATGATCTTGTGCTAGCAGTATTTCAGAAGGCTTTTATTGTTGCAATCTAGCCGCTTATCCAGTTTCCATCCAGAGGAGATATATGACCACTGCTCAAAAGTCCATGTTAAAGTAATGCCCAAAATGTACATACACTAAATTCACATTACATCAGAAATAAAACATGCTCTGTATTTCACCAGGAAAAATATACTTTTAGTTGCAACATGCTGATGGGTACAATTCCATGCTTTCATGCAGTTGGAGTGTTGCTGCCAAATTCAGCTTTGAACTCCACTGAAATTGTCAAGGAAAGAATAGCAATTATATATGCATTTTGTAGCTGATCACCATCTTGTTACTGCTATAATGTTCCAGTGAAATATGAAAGAGGAGCTGAGATAAAGCCTTATTATTCATAGACACCAGACACATAGGTGCATAGGCCTTCACTGCCATATTAACAGTTTGCATTATATTTTTGTTTCTCTTAATGGTGCTGTGATGAATTTCTTCTCAATAGGCTGAGTACAATAATAGCCTAGAATACGTCTTTGCTTAGTTACTGTTACATCATAAGTAAAATCCTACTTATTTTTCCTGAACAGGGACGTTTTTGTCACTGAAATCATTCCATAATTTATACTCATAAGCAATGGAAGTATATTAACATGAAAATAAAATGGTATATATGTCATCTGGAATTAACAGCTATTTGTATTCTATGGTTGCAGGTTATGGCATATTATACCATGACCCCCCCATTAATATTCCAAAATGTGCACGCTGATCTCCGTTGCTTTTTTTAAAGCTGTCTTGCTATGTTAAACTCCTTTAACATAGAGACACAGTGTGTAAAAAGCAACGGAGATCTTGCTTTCTCTGTTGCTTTTTTTTTAAACCTGTCTCGCTATGTTAAATGGGTTTAACATAGCGAGACAGCTTTAAAATAAGCAACAGAGATCTCCATTACTTATTTTAAAGCTGTCTCGCTATGTTAAACCCATTTAACATAGCGAAACAGTAAAAAGCAACGGAGATCTTGCTTTCTCCGTTGCTTTTGGCCACAGCTCTGATGTACTGCGTAGGTATGCGCAGTACATCAGAACTGCCGCGGATACCAGACAGCTGCGGAAGGGCAGCAAAGAGGCATTATACAATGCCATTATTTAAGAAAAGTAATTATTTCTTTTCTTAAATAATGTCATAGTATAATAGCAATAACCCACTTCTGGCTGTGGGTAATGCGGGACCAAACCACGCCAACCGTGGGTAAATCCCGCATTACCCACACCCAGGCGTGGGTTATTGCTATATTATTCTAGGCATTTACTATAATATTTCATATGCTTACAGAGGTACACTTTTGTATTGCTAGGTACCGTCTGTCACCTTATATAGCCATTTGAGTGCTCTTTTTTGCCATTTGGTTTCCAACTAACATGATCATTTTGCACTGTTTTCAGGCTTAGAAACACAGTTTATACTTGCATAATATCATTAGTGTGTTCTTATGAACTGAAATCCAAAAGTACTCTTTTCTCAGAAAAAAATGTGATTTTGTGTTATAACAAAACGTGCATATTTACTTGTTTTGACTGGCATGGACTATTTGAAATTCTGCTGTCTGATATCACTAAATGCTATTAGGTTGTACAATAAACAATGCAGTTATAACTACTCAGCAGTTTTGTCTTGCAAATTTCATAAGAATATCTTAAAGCAGGAGATAGATATTGTCACTTGAAGTTATGGTCAAAGTCACATCAGACTTGCTTTTTGAAATGTACAAGGTACAGGATCTGCAAAAGAGTCAGCTGAAAGCAAAAGTGGAGTTTTTAGTTTTCGTCAAAGTATAATAAACAAAAGCATTGTAAATATATAATGCGGTTTTAATTTCAGGCCTGATTTTGTTACCTGCAGCTGTTTTGGTCTTTGTGTCTTTCTTATCTTACAGATGGCTACATTGGAAGTATGTGGTGTGCTTTTGGATTTTAGTAGCTTATGGCTAGCTACCTTGGAAGTATATGAAGTTTTTTTTGGTGTTTTTTTAAGAGTTTGCCAGCGTTTTAGGCATAGACATTCAAAAAGAACTGGATGAGGCAAAGGCCAACTCTAAGCAATAAATAAGAAACTTAATATACTGACATTTCTTAAAGTCTTTCTGAACACTTCAATCTTTCCACCCTATACCTTTTGAAGTTCTTTAGAACACATTATATCTTCTAATAAAACCCACCTTCAATCTAACTTTAAGAGAAAATTATTCTCCAGAATCTTAGCAACTAGCTAGAATAGTTTGTTACAAAATACAAAAAACATTACTGAATAGGCATTTTTAGGAAAACATTTAAACAATCACTTAAGCTTCTAAATGTTACAATTTTTAATCATCCAGAATAAATTAAAATTGGCCTGTGCATAAAATGATTTATCATAAACCTCAAATAAGCATATAATATATTAAGTCTTGAGATAGAATTACCTCAATAGGAATACTTGGAATTTTGTATTTAGTGTCGATAAAGGTCTGTGAATTGTAGGAAAACATTTCTTCGAAAATGTATGCATAACTTGCATGGTAGAATCCAAATGTAATGATTGCTTATTTAAAGGGCTTTCTAGCTGTATCATTGTTTCTCCTTCAGTGAATGTATTTCTAGAGCTGCATTGCCTACAAGTGTATTGCCTTGTTTGCGATTGTCTTATGGCCCAGGCTGTGACTAGAAATAGTTCTTGGACTGTTCACTGCAAAGAGTTAAACGAAAAGCAACTGCATGTGACCAAAAGCAATGGTGTATGTAACAGGAGCCATGAGAAACTATAGATTACTGTTGTATTTAATTTCGTCTTCTGATGAAATAGCATTTTCGGTGTTATTAATAAAGTTTAACCCATTCTTTGTTGGACGGAAAAATGGAAACAAATTAGATGTTCTGATTTAAAATTTTGGTTAGCAGAATGTTCTTTTTCAAGGTAAAGACATGCATAATAATACTGCTAGTCAAGCATGAAATGTTGTTTTTCATACAGTCAGCATATTTCCTATTGGTCAGTTGGTAATACTCTAAAGATATATTGTAACAGTTTGTTTTTTCTGTATAAGTATTACTTTTTGTTGTTGTTGTGTCTTTCGGCTTTTCCTGGTTAGGGGTCGCCACAGCGGAACTCCGGTCCGCTAATGATTGGCAGTTGATTTTTACGTGCCGAGTTGCCAGCTCTGACGCACAACCTTCAATGAAGGTACGCCCATTCACGCATGTCTCCACGCAGAAGATGCTCTAGGTGAGAGTCAAACTGGACAGCGTCTTACTGCGAGGTCACAACGCTACCGCAGCACCACCACTGTATAAGTATTACTGATTTCCTTTATTCAGGGAGGCAGAGTGCTGTAAGTTTTGTCTCTCACATATATGTGTGCTTAATTAAAGCTTATGACTTTATCCTGCTAAGGAATTAAGTGTTTTATTTAATCACATAACAGTTTGGTGCCTTGGGACTCAGATTTTTTCCGAACCATCTGGAGCTGCTTCATCAGAAATCACCTTTCTGGGCGCAATGACAATAGTCTGTCTGGTGAATTTTCAGCAGTAATTTCCAGCTATACTTTTATCTCCTTTCAGCCTTGGCAGGATTTAAATTACTTTCAAGGTAAATCTTTTTATGAATGAGTGTGGGTTTAGTATGTGAGTAGGAATTGGTTAAACAAAGAAATTCTGTATGAGACAGGGAATTATTTTAAACAAAGTGATGCATTCAATATGGGAATTTATTTCCATTATAGTATGTGAGAGGTAAATAGCTTAGACAAAGAAATTTGTGTGTTGCATCATTTTACAATGGGAGCCAGTGTGGGCATCCCAAAAGTGCTGGAGTTCGGTACTCCAGCCAGATATATCAACATTGTAGTAAAGACACTGTTTGTATTTAGATAAATGGCACAAGCTCACTAAAATTATAATAAGTTGATTTTTCCACCTGTAGTCACTTTTGATAAAGATATTTTACTTAATTTACAAATGAAAATAAAGGAAAAAGGGAAATGCTGCTGGTCAGCATTTAATGATTGGCAGGTAGAATCTAAAAATAGAGAAAAGGACTCTATTGTCCATAGCTTAAAACATAATACCGCTAAGCTTAAAACACAGTTGCAAGTAGTAAATAGAACTGTTAATGCTCCACAAAAAAACAGATAGCTTAGATGACCATGGGTTACATCCATTTAAGGAACTAAAGAAAATGCAAATTAGCAATTTGGAATCATCAGAGGATGACTGCCTAGTATTCCTTACAGCACCACCACCACCTTATAATGACCCAGAACAAATAGATTTTATTTCTTCTACAACATAAAATCCTCCTAGTATAACCATTCCTGATAACCAACCCTCCGACTCTCTCTCTTCAAAAAGTCATACAGAAGTTTCCTCCAGTACCTTACATAAAATCGCCCTTTATGACTTCTTATACTAGACCAAAAATGCAAAGTTCACAAATGGTATTGCACCTCCATTGGCAAAATAGAAAACGGAAATTTTACTTCCCTAAGAAACATACAACGAATGTAAAGAAATATGCTACTCAATTTCCTGTCATAATAGATGAAAATGGTTCTTTTGATCCTTATAAATTTGCTTTAGAACCTGATACTTCAGACACTTCTTCAGAGTATGATAATCAAGCATCCAAAATAAGTACCCAGTTGCACCCCCTCCGCCAAGTTCCAAACCCTGTTGTTGAAAGGAATGAAGAAGCACCTAAAGCTATTAATGTTGTGCATCCTTGCACAGCTGTTGATCTTCAGACAATTTTAGACTCTCTCCCACCATTATGTACTCATTCAAGCAAATATGCCAGAATTCTGGAAGGCCATGTTCAGTTGCAGAATCCAGCTATAGAAGATGCACAGGCTGTGCTAAAGGCTTCTATACCATCCGATCTATTTATAAAGATTTGGGATCATGACAACATCCCAAGTAGTAGTCATAGGTTCATAGGTTCATAGGTTTATACTAGGCTATCTGCCCTAAGGCATTTATAAGCCTAACCCAAAGTTTTGTGGCTTACGCCACCCCCTTATATGAAAAAATACTGTGCCCATTAGTTTGTTGTGCCTCTGTCCAGCAGTGACACAGAGATGATTCCTGGGGTAAACCTATGATCTCCCATCCACAGGTCAAGATTTCTCTTGAACAGAGCCAGCGAGGTGCTCTGCCTCACATGGACCGGGATTTTATTCCACAGCATAGGGAGTCTCTGAGTGATAAATCTATCCCTCCAGCACATCCTATTTATATCCGTGCTAAGGTTTAAGTCGCTTGCTCTAGTGGTTTTGGTGGATTTGGATTTTTTGAGGTGGAGCATGTCCATTAATTCTGGGTTGGACATGGCCTTGTATGTCAGGCACATGTCACCTCTGAGCAGACGGTATGCGACTGAATAGAGCTGGAGTTTCTTCAATCTGGCAGCATATGACAGATTTTGGAGTCCCTTTATCCTTTTGGTGAGGAACTTTTGGGGTCTCTCCAATTGCTGCAGATGTCGGGTGAGATACATCCCGAATGGGGCATTGTACTCGATCATTGGTCTGATAAGTGAAGAGTACAGGGGAACAATGACCTCGCTAGATCTGGATGTGAATCCCTTCATGATCAGGTGGGCAATGTAGAAGGTTTTTCTAACCACTTTAGCAATGTGAGTGTCAAAAGAACTGTCAACTTGGGTCCCCAGGTCCCTGATAACCTCTTCTGTGCTTAGTGGATTGCCACCTATATGGTAGCTTGGGGTTACCTTGTTTTTCCCGAAGGGTATGACTATACATTTTTTGGCGTTTAACTTCAGGCCATGGCTCTGGCACCAGCTATCTGTTTCCGTGAGTCCCTTCTGAAGGATATCCGTGTCCGATGCACTTTCCACTATGGCGCCCAGTTTGCAGTCGTCTGCAAACTTTGTCAGCCAAAGTCCTCCCATGTTGGCCTGTACTTCTGAGAAGTAGATGCCGAACAATAGGGGCCAAGGACCGACGCCTGTGGGACACCACTTGTGACCGGCTTGGAGTCTGACAGCGCCAGCAACTCTAACCCTGTGGGTTCTGTCCTTAAGCCAGTTTGCAACCCATCTTGTGACATATGGGTTTACATTTAAGCTGGTAGGTTTTTCTACAATACCTGAGTGGGGTATTGTGTCGAAAGCCTTTGCAAGGTCAAGGTAGGCTGTATGGACTGCCTTTCCCTCATCAATGGCCTTGGTGACTGTTTCGAAGAAGTCGACCAAGTTCAAAAGGCATGATCTGCCCTTGAGAAGCCAAACTGGGTCGGGTCCAATGTCTGCAAGTCCCCTATATCTTTGTTTATGAGCTCCATTATGATCCTCTCCATAGCTTTGCAGACTAGACTTGTTAAGCTTATGGGGCGGTAATTACCAGGGTCCATAGAGGCACCGCCTTTGTGGAGTGGGGCCACAGTTGCCGTACGCCACTCCTTGGGCACGTATCCTGTGGTAAGGCTGAGATTAAACAGCTGCCTTATGTGCGGGTTTAATTCCTCATTTAGCTCGTGTAGCACACAGCCGGGGACACCATCCGGTCCCATTGATGCTGTGTTTTTAGCTTTAGAGAGAGCAGCTTTCACCTGCGCATTTGAGATGTCTGGGAGGCTACACTCCGCTGGGATAGTTATCTCTCCTATTTCTCCAACACACAGATACAGATGCTTTCAATACAGCTAGGGAAAAATTAATAAAAGCTGTTACTGCTGTTTGTCCATCAGTGCCAAACTTGTCATGGATAAAAGTGGTTAAGAATCAATAGATGCTTATTTATAATGAGTGATGCATGTATTTGGAGCTTTTTAGGGCATCCTGAACTTACAGAGGGAGCAGCCACAAGTAGGCTGTTGGCTGCATTTGTAGAAAGATTACTACCTTCTATTAGAGATCAGTTGAAAAAGGTTTGTTTAAATTGGCCAAGCTTAGGAATACATGAAATTGTTAATCTGGCACACTATTTAGCAGGCAGCCTTGCTAGGGAAGAAAAAGAAAAGCAAAAGTAATTCATGAATGTTCAGTTTCAACAATTCAACATTGCCACTAGAGGGAGGGGTAAAAATAGAAGAGGTAAAGGAGGTGAAAATAGACCTAGATTCCTTCAAGTACAGAGTCAGTTTCTACAGAATTACTCTGGGCAAATATAAGTCCCAAGGTATTACATTAACACTCCAAATTTTCAAAAAAAAAATAAATAAATTCAAATATTTGTTTTAATTGTGGGCAGAGCAGTCACTGGCATGATACCTGTCCTTTTTTGTTTACGGGCAACTTCACTAACACAGTCCACTAATCCATTTTCAGGACAGATACCACAAATAGTCCCTCATGCAGTAAGGCAACAGCAACTCCCAACATGGAAAATGGATGGCAACCTCCTGCCTGGCAGGAGGACAAATAGGAAAGCCAAGAACAAGAATCACTGCTATTTCTTTGCTACCAATAGATGATAAGGGACCTTCTGTTGACATTAAAGTTCAAGATACAAATATTCCTTTCCTTATAGATACTGGAGCATCTAGATCTAAGTTAACTGCATCTGCTGCAGAGAAGTTTCCCCATCACATACTTTTGTACGAGGAATAGGAGTATCAGGAGTCCCTTTGAACTATCCGGAAACAACCTCATTACCTGCACTAGGACCTCTGAAAGAACAACAGTTTTATTGTAGGAAATTCAGCACCACTTAACTTGTTAGGAGGAGACCTTTTATGTAAACTACAATGCAATGTATTCTATACAGCTAATGGAGTGCTTTTCATAGTTTCATAGTTTCATAGTATAGTACTAGGCTATCTGCCCTGGGGCATTTGTAAGCCTAGCCATAGTGATGTGCCTTTTGCCACCCCTTGAAATGGTACAAAAATGTACAGAATAAATCTAGAATACTGTGCCTCTGTCTAGTAGTGACACAATGAAGGTCCCCTTATATAATAGAATTAGTTTACTGTGCCCCTGTCTAGCAGTGACACAGATGTGACCCCTGGGGTAAACTTACGATCTCCCATCCACTCATCAAGATTTCTCTTGAAGAGAGTCAGTGAGGGGCTTTGCCTAATATGAACTGGGATCCTGTTTCAAAGCATGGGAAGCCTCTGGGTTATGAATCTATCCCTCCAGCATGTCCTATTCATACTTGTGCCGAGGTTTAAGTCTTTAGCTCTCGTGGTCCTGATGGATTTGGATTTTTTGAGGTGGAGCATGTCCATCAGATCCTGATTGGACATGGCCTTGTACATCAGGCAGAGATCACCTCTGAGCAGGCGGTATGCTACTGAATAGAGCTGAAGTTTCTTTAGTCTGGCAGAATAAGACATATGTTGGAGACCCTTGATCCTTTTGGTGAGGTACTTTTGTGGTCTCTCCAGCTGTTGCAAATGCCGGGTGAGGTACATACCAAATGGGGCATTGTACTCAATCATGGGTCTGATGAGGGAGGAATATAGGGGTACAATGACATCCTTGGATCTGGATGTGAATCCCTTCATTGATGAGGTGTGCAAGGTAGAATGTTTTTCTAACCACTTTGGCAACGTGGGTGTCAAATGAGAGGTCGCTGTCTACTTGGGTCCCTAGGTCTCTGATTACTTTTTCCGTACTCAGTGGGTTGCTGTCTATGTGATTATTTGTGGGTACTTTGTTTTTTCCAAAAAGGATGACTATACATTTTTTGGCATTTAGTTTAAGGCCGTGACTACAGCACCAATTGTCCGTTTCAGTGAGGCCTTTTTGTAGGATGTGTGTGTCTGCTGGTGTATTGACTATGGCACCTAGTTTGCAGTCATCTGCGAACTTTGTCAGCCACAGCCCTCCCATGTTTGCTTTAACATCTGAGAAATAAATGCCGAACAAGAGGGGTCCCAGGACAGATCCCTGTGGGACACCACTTGTGACTGGCTTTGAGTCTAACATTGCTCCAGCGATTTTAACTTTATGGGTCCTGTCCTTTAGCCAGTTTGCAACCCATCTAGTGACATAAGGGTTTACTTTTAAGCTGTTTAGCTTATCTATGATGCCTGAGTGGGGTATTGTGTCAAAGGCCTTAGCCAAGTCCAGGTATGCTGTATGGACTGCTTTGCCCTCATCAATGGCTCTAGTGACTGTTTCGAAAAAGTCAACCAGGTTTAAAAGGCAGGATCTGCCCTTTACAAAGCCGAACTGTGTGGGGTCAAGTGTCTGTAGGTCCCCTATGTCTCTGTTTATGAGTTCCATAATGATTCTTTCCATAGCTTTGCAGACCAGGCTAGTTAAGCTTATGGGGTGGTAGTTTCCAGGGTCTGTAGAGGCACCCCCCTCGTGGAGTGGGACCACTGTTGCTGTACGCCAGTGTTCAGGTACATATCCCAAAGTAAGACTAAGGTTAAATAGCATTTTTATGTGTGGGTTTAGCTCCTCTTGGAGTTCACGTAACACGCACCCCGGGATACCGTCAGGTCCCATTGATGCTGTGTTTTTTGCTTTATTTAGGGCGGTTCTCACTTGGACATCTGAGATGACAGGGAGATTACATTCAGCTGGGATAAGTATTTCTTCTTTTGGGGGTGAAGGAGGGGAGAAATTTGCACTGAACCTGTCAGCCAGAATGTTAGCAAAATCTGTGGGTTCAGTGTATTTTTTGTTGTTGTGAACCAACTCTGAGCATATCTGAGGGTTTCTGCCCAGGTTTCTAACATAGCTGAAGAAGGCTTTGTGGTTATCTTTAGTGTCCTTAGCGATTTTTCTCTCAAAGTTTGCCTTGGATGTTTTATGAGAGAACGTAGTTTTCTGCTAATGTTGATCAGAGATGTCTTCCCTTCATGGGATTTCGCTCTGACGTGCAGTAGCTTCCTTCTTTTGTTATACAATTTGTTTATGGCTGAGGTCCACCAGACAGGACGCTTACATTTGGTGGAGAGGGACTTGGATTTGTTTGGGATTGCATGATCCATGCATTCTTGGAGATGTCCATAGAAAGCATTTGTGAAGGATTCGGCATTGTGGGATGTGGTATCCACTGGCACAGTGGGCTTAAAGGATACCATCTCAGTCTTAAGAAGAGTGAAGTCTGCTTTTGAGAAGTTTTTCACTGTGGTCTTTTGTGCTGGGGGTGGAGGTGGGATATGTATATCCAGGGTGATTAGTTTGTGGTCAGATCTCACTAGTGAGGGGTATACTTCCGGTGCCGAGCATTTTGTCCCCATGTTTGTGATGATCAGGTCTAGTATATTATCTCCCCTAGTGGGAGAGGTGACTAGTTGTTCCAGTGCATTTGAATTTATGAATTCCAGGAACCTTTGGGCTAGGGTATTAGGGCTAGAATAATGTACCCAATCTATGTTTGGGTAGTTGAAGTCTCCCAGTATGATGGTATTTTGTGATACATTCATATCCTCCAGTGTCTTCAGGAAGGCTGAGTGGGGTTCTTGAGATTGGGAGGGTGGTCTGTAACATGCTACCAGTTGTATAGCAGTTTTGCCTATGGTTAGTTGCACCTGTATGGTCTCTGATGCTTCATGTGTTGCTACTAACCTGGAGGTGTGGGTGTCCTTTATGAATATGGACATCCCCCCTCCCTTTGTGGTTCGGCCCAGGTTTTGGGGCCGAAATGCATGATACGAGGTATAGCCTGGTAGCGCTGGGGTGCTCTCAGGAGCCTTGAACCAGGTTTCAGTTACTGCACAGACGTCGATGTTCTCCATGCTGAGGAGTGCATCAAGTGCTTGCATCTTGAGATTTAGACTTCTGGCGTTGACCAGCATTACCCTTAGTTTTTTTCCATTTTTGTTTTCTAAGGAGGTGGATTTGTCTTTTGAGCCTTGCCTAAAAAAGGCACTATGGGGGTGGCAAGAGCCTTAGCCAATATCCGGAAGCCCAGTGGTGACAGGTGTAAGCAATCCCTTGCGAAGCAGCGCGGCTTGTCCAACATATCATCCCAGGCAGACAGACATTGGATCCCCTTAGAATGACACCAGTACTTGAGCAAATTGTTAAAGCTGATCATCTTGTCTTTGTATTGTGGTATAATTCTTGGTGAGGGCAAGATGCTGCTCAGGGTCAGGGTCATACCAGCCTGGGCTACATAATCGGAGAGCTCCTCTATGTCTCTTTTCATGTAGTCCAGGGAGGTACGTCTGAGGTCATTCACACCAGCATGGACAATGACGGAGTCATATTTGTACTTGCTTTGGAGTGACATGAGTGCTTGTGTTATGTGGCGGAACCTAGCTCCTGATAGCTCACAGTCACCTTCTCCTTGTTCAGCCTGGTCAGTGGGACATCAGTGTGTCTGACTATGGAGTCACCTATTACTAGTGTATCAGGCAAGGTGTTTGGCCTTAAGGGCTGCGACTGGTCAACACACTGATTTATTGAAGTATGTGTTGCATGTGTTTTGTTTTGAGGTGGTGGATTTTTGGATGTCTGCTTTGGGAGCCTCTGTTGTTTTGGCAAGTTTTTTATTAGAGCCTCCGAGTATGTCTTTGTGTTTTTATGTGTTTGGTTTGCAGTTGTGGTAGGTCTATGTGGGACTGGGATTGTTGTGTGTGTGGTTGCCATCTCCTCCTGTCTGGTCATGCCAGCCCTGAGTTGAGAGAGTTCAGCCTCCAGTTTGGCTATATAGTTGCATCTCTCACATGTATTTGTGTTTGTTGGGAGGAGGAGAGGGTTGTCTGTGTACATGAGACAATTGTAGCATTGTCTCAAGATACCCAGATTGACCAGCTGAACTGGAGACGGCGCCAGTAATCTACCACTCGACATGCTAGAACAGTATAAGGGAGTGGTATACCTTTAAGGGAAGTGGATATTCACAGGGGTGGTAAGTAGATGTAGTGCTTTACTTAGTACAAGAGTGCTTACTTAGTAGAGAAGTATTGAGATCAAGTGCTAGGCTTATAATACAGTGAGTAGTCTGGTTATACTAAGAGTAGAGCTTCCTTAAGGGAAAATTTGAAGAGCAGACTTGGCGGAGCCAGAAAAAGTTTAACCTTGTTTAACCGACGCTGCGCTATGTGCATGACCGCGCAAAGCCGTGCAAATGCGGATTTTAAACAGTGAACTACAAAAGAGCCAGAAATGGTCCAAAACAACCAATTACTACAGCTTCTTGTGCTGAGGTCACTTCCCCCAAGGACAGGTAGGCTGCTCAAGGCTCCCCACTCCCACTGGTGAGCAAAGAAACTTCCTTCTATCCAAGTAAGGTAATGGACAACACAGGAACTACACCACAGCCCAGAATACAGCAATGCCTGTAAACTGGTCTAAACTAGTCGAGGAAGGCAGGAAAACAAGGATTACTTTTTTGTTTTTTTGGTAGAAACACACAGAAAATGCAGAAACAGTGATAAATTAGTTACACAGGCTAGCACACTTTAGTGGGCAGCCCCCACAGTTAAATTAAACAAACAAACAAGCAAACTTTCGATCAAATTAGACTAAAATGTAACTTTAAGTGCAGATTTTAAAATAATGCAGCAATCAGTTAAAAAACAGTTCAGGCTAGTTCAAGGTAAGCTACAGAAGCTGTTCCAAGTGAAAAAAAGTAAAGATACTTAAATCCAGAAGGTAGTCGCTTTTCTGAGTTCCCTGCTGCTAGGACCACTCTGTAAACCCAAGTGGAGCTTGTCTGAGCAGTATAGCCAGAAAAAAAACGCCCAGAGGCGGATTTTAAACTGTGAACTACAAAAGAGCTAGAAATGGTCCAAAACAACCAATTACTACAGCTTCTTGTGCTGAGGTCACTTCCCCCAGGACAGGTAGGCTGCTCAAGGCTCCCCACTCCCACTGGTGAGCAAAGAAACTTCCTTCTATCCAAATAAGGTAATGGACAACACAGGAACTACACCACAGCCCAGAATACAGCAATGCCTGTAAACTGGTCTAAACTAGTCGAGGAATACAGGAAAACAAGGATTACTTTTTTGTTTTTTTGGTAGAAACACACAGAAAATGCAGAAACAAGTGATAAATTCGTTACACAGGCTAGCACACTTTAGTGGGCAGCCTCCACAGTTAAATTAAACAAACAAACAAGCAAACTTTCGATCAAATTCGACTAAAATGTAACTTTAAGTGCAGATTTTAAAATAATGCAGCAATCAGTTAAAAAACAGTTCAGGCTAGTTCAAGGTAAGCTACAGAAGCTGTTCCAAGTGAAAAAAAGCAAAGATACTTAAATCCAGAAGGTAGCCGCTTTTCTGAGTTCCCTGCTGCTAGGACCACTCCGTAAACCCACGTGGAGCTTGTCTGAGCAGTATAGCCAGAAAAAAACGCCCAGAGGTGGATTTTAAACAGTGAACTACAAAAGAGCTAGAAATGGTCCAAAACAACCAATTACTACAGCTTCTTGTGCTGAGGTCACTTCCCCCAAGGACAGGTAGGCTGCTCATCGCTCCCCACTCCCACTGGTGAGCAAAGAAACTTCCTTCTATCCAAGTAAGGTAATGGACAACACAGGAACTACACCACAGCCCAGAATACAGCAATGCCTGTAAACTGGTCTAAACTAGTCGAGGAAGGCAGGAAAAGAAGGATTATTTTTTTGTTTTTTTTGTTTTTTTGGTAGAAACACACAGAAAATGCAGAAACAGTGATAAATTAGTTACACAGGCTAGCACACTTTAGTGGGCAGCCTCCACAGTTAAATTAAACAAACAAACAAGCAAACGTTCGATCAAATTCGACTAAAATGTAACTTTAAGTGCAGATTTTAAAATAATGCAGCAATCAGTTAAAAAACAGTTCAGGCTAGTACAAGGTAAGCTACAGAAGCTGTTCCAAGTGAAAAAAAAAGCAAATATACTTAAATCCAGAAGGTAGTCGCTTTTCTGAGTTCCCTGCTGCTAGAATGCCCTTAATCAGTCCCTAGCAATTAAAATGTGTGCATTTAATGGCACATTAGATGAAGACATGCTCTTTCCTGTTTTCATGAATGGAGAACATATTCTACAGCCAGCAAAAGATTATTTGCTTGATGTGGTACCACCACAAGTATGCACTACTCATGATAATGACATAGGTCTCATCAGGGATGCAACACCAGATCAGATATTAGTAAAATCCTATTAATCTTTACCTATGGTAGCACAATATTCCTGTCTGCAGAAGCTGAACTCAGGACTGTACCAGTAATTTCAGCTTTGTTACAGCAAGGCATTACTGCACCTACTAGAAGTCCATGCAATAGACCTATTCTCCCAGTTAAAAAAAAAAACAGGTAAGGAAAATTACAGATTTGTAGAAGATCATAGAGCCATAAATTCTGTAGTAATACCAACATTTTCAGTAGTACCTAATCCAGCTACCATACTGAGTTTGATTCCACCTACTGCTACTACTTTCTCGTAATTAATATTTCATCAGCCTTCCTTTCTATTCCCATTTATCCTGATAGTCGATATCTGTTTGCATTCACATCTAAGGGACAACAATATACATGGACACATTTATCCCAGGGGTATGTAGAATAACCTACTTTATTTTTGAGAAATTAAAAAACAGTTGGATAAGATACAGGAGGTCAATTGAGCACATCCAATCTTTTTCCTGAAGGTAGGGCAGGATAGATTAAAGAGTGACTATCCAGAATTTCTCCTTGCTAATGTGTCATGAACTGTTTTCCTAAACAGGGAAAAACCATCATAAGGGGCATTTGCAAATGACGCATTGAAGGGTTCTGTGAACTGACACAGCTGGAGCCAGGAATGGTGCCGCATGGCAATGCCAGAACTGGTCACCCTGGTGGCTCCCTCCATAGCATGGGTGAGCAGACACAGGGACGTCTGGTGGGGGGCTTAAAACTTTATCTGGATGCCTAGGGATGGGCTCAATGGTATCCAGTTCCTTCTACACCTGAGATGTTATGAGGTCCACAAGCGGATCCTCGGGAGGGGACACCCAGAATGTAGATGGGCCTGTGCCGAATGCCTCTAGGAACACTGATCATCTGAGGTTGGTTTTTGCGTGCACCATTCCCCCCCCTCTGGTGAAGGAGTTCCATGATGTCTCCAAAGGAGACATCCTTGGGGGGTGATCGGGGGGAAACTTCCCCTTCCTCCAAGTCAGTGTCTTCAGTCAAGTCTCTGGAGAGGAGTCCAGGTGCCTCCTTTTGCACATCCATTTGCCAGGAACCTCCTCAGTGGGTCTCTCTGGGTGGAATTCGCAAACCTCTTGTTGTTTCTGCGTGGGCTTCCTGAGGTAATACCTGTACAGGCTGTCCCTGAGATGACAGGACAGTTGGAGCCGTACCCAAAACAGAGGGAGTCGGGGCAGAGTCCAAGGATGAGATGGTCATGGGCCTCGACAAACTCGAGAGAACCCTCTCCACCAAGTCAAAAGCTCAAGGGGAGCAGGTATCATGAGAAACCACCATTGGAGCCATTCCCCTTGGATCTGATGAGTGAATCAGAGCTGAGACTACAGACACCAAGATGCCAAGGGGAAGACTGTCCCCAACAAACTCAGAGCTGATAGAACCCCCTCAGATCTAATGCCGAGGCTATGACTCCAAGAGTTCAGATCTGACCCAGTTGGCTCCAACACACTCAAGGCATTTGCCGACGTTGAGGTACAGGGTACCATTGGAGCCAACCCCCCAACTCCAAGAGTCCTTGGATCCAAAGACTACTAAACCGAAGGACAGATCAGAGAAGGAGCTATTGGAGTGAAAAAGGTCTGCAAGCTCCCCGCTCCAGTAGGAGAGGGGCCCGGCAAGACTCCCATCTGGATTTGGGTGCAGATGATCTTCTGCACCATCCTGTCCATCTCCACCTTGCTAAGACTATGGGTAGACATGGAGGAAGCCACCGACACCAGCCAGGAGTGCTGATAAGGGGATGTCCTTAGTGGAAACCAAGACACCTCTGGCTCAGGGGAGAACCTGGGAGATTGGAATCGGAGAGAACTGGGCCTGGTGGGGATTTTGGCCTTGGGTGCAGGCCCTACCAAAGCCGAGTGGTCCGCAGACCGTTTACATGGTCTCTCTTTCTTATGGTGCCTCTCTCCTTCCCCAGTCCTCTTGGCAGGAGTTTGAGTCCCAGAGGTCTGGGGAGGAGAAGAGGCAGAAGCAGCAGTTAAAGAGGCCAAAGCTGGGGTTGCAGAGACAGCTGTCCCCGATGAGGGAAGCAAGCCCTTCAAAATGAGCTTATCCCTCCTGTCCTTAAGGGCCTTGTGGCTTGAAGCCTGCTCAAATAAGACAGGGAGTAAGCAAATGGGCCACAGCCAAGCACACTACACACACACACAGTGTGGCCATCGGCTGGAGAGAGCTTATGGCCACACTCTGTGCACTTCCTAAAAACTAGCTTAGGGGGAATATCTGCCATACTCCTTACCTAGACGGAAAACACACAGGCACACACACACTCACTCACAGAGAAGATAGGAGTGGGAAGGCTAAAAGGGGGAAACTACAACAACAACAAAACTTTGTTTTTTTTTTGTTAAACCGACGGCAAAAGCAGGTAGAGGAGGTGAGGGAATAGAAAGTACAAAAAAAGGAGAAGAATGCTAAAAATGCAATCACTTACCACAAAAAATACTCAGAGGTCGAGACCACGATGCTTAGCTATTCAGTGGCAAATGAGATCTGAAGGGAGGAAGGTGACGTGGGGCATTATGGGTAAGGGGAGGAGCTTGGAGCTCGCATCAGGTGCTGGTTATGCGGCCGTGTCGGATCTGATTCAGATCCATAGACCCACAGGTTGAAGATCAAATGAAATCAACTACTTCAGATCAATATGTATGTGAAAAGTCACTTCATCCATTTATTCTTCAATTGTCTGATAACTTGCTTTGTCCTTTACAGGACTGCAGAGATGCTGGAGCCTATCCCAGCAGCCAGTGGTTCCAAGGCTTTATTTGAATCTCCATCTAGACATGGTCTGTGATGGGCCAGCACCTTACAAAACTCACTCACATATTGCATGTATAACCATGGGCAATGTAAACTATTTCCAGTCAACCTATTGCATGTCTTTGGGAGGTAAGAGGAAAGTGGAGCACTCTGAGAGAACATATGTGGACAAAAGGAGGCTATGCACACGTTGCGCAGAACACACCAGCAGGGAATTAAACTGGAGAACCTCTTGCAGTGAGCTAGCAATGCTATTCACTACAGCTATTGCATACATACATACACACACACATACATATATATATATATATATATATATATATATATATATATATATATATATATATATATACACACATACACGTGTGCATACATATAATGACTGATATATATATATATATATATATATATATATATATATATATATATATATATATATATACACACACATATACATATCTCATGAAGCTTGTCATGTTTCTGCATATTTGATAAGATTATAGCCTTACCAGAGCTATGTCAAAAGAGCATTCAGATAACTTAAAGTACTAAAAATGTATCAGCCATGTGTCTAACTACCAGTCATGTAGTTTTTGCAAATATGTATGAAAAAAAATATTTTACGTATGTGCATATTGAACAATCCTTTTATATGTGCATGTTAAACCTCAACTTGCCAAGTTCATTTCTATAATTGGTACTATATAATGAAACTGTTAATGCCTGCTGGCTTGGATTATGACTGAAATGAGTCTTTGGACCAACCCAGCTACTGATTTAACAAAGTAAACAAATAAATAAACATAAATATTGAAAAACTATAGAGCTGTACCTTCAAAGAAACTAATGTTTTTTTTGGAAAGTGGTGCAACGCCTAGGACATGTAGTTACTGTACATATGTCTTATATCCAATAGATACTAAATTAAAAGCCATCACACATGTAGATACATAGATGATATAGATCTTACTAAACCAAAAGCATATTTGGGTTTTCTAAGTAATTACACCAGTTTCTTTCCAAGCCTACAACCTTATCAAATGTTTTTGGATCATTTGTTACTCAAAGATGTGTTTCAGACATAAGGAAAAAAATGGCTTTTCAAAAAGCTGAAAACTGCTACAGTCTGCTAATGTGATTTTTCATTATACACTTGACAGAAAGCTGACTCTTCTTAATGATGTTCCACCTTTATTTATTTATGGATTTAATATCTGATAACTGGATAAGTAAACTGGTCCAAGACCCTTTCCAGCCATAGCTGGGGCAACAAGGTAGACAGAGTGCAGTATATTTGTGCAAACAGATACACACATATAATATAAAAGACAAAGGCTGGGATTCAAATAGTTTTTGTATTGCAGTAGCCAGTTTTGTATGATGAGTAGTCAGGAGTCTGGTGAGGATGATTTGGAGACAGACTGAGTTCAGTTTTGAAAACCCAAGAAAACACATGGTCTGTATAATACGCAAATGGTGCCATTGGGAGGGTGGCCTAATGGTTAAGGTGTTTGTCTTACAAACACAAGGTACAGGGTTTGAGTCTCACAAAGGATAACTGGCTAGGCTTAAAATGGCTCGCAAGAGCAGTTAGCTTAGTACTAATCTATGAACCTATGAACCTATGAAGCAACAGTATTAAATTGAGGGCAATGGCAGATGCAGATAAGGGTAAATAATATGGCAAAGTGATTCAAAAATATACATATATTCTGCATTGTGCAATGCAGTGGACAGCCTTGTTGACCCCAGAAAAAAAATCTAGAATTATGGTAGACAAGGCAGCTGGAGCATTAGTCAGTAAGTATATCCAAAAAGCTGGTGTGGCTTAGAAGTACCAAGTCATCCTTCAGCACATAACACATCATGCTCTCCACAACATAGAAATAGTGGACTGTAATTGGGTGAATAGGGACATCATGCAAGAGCTGGATGAGTCACCCTGATATGCAGGCCATTGGGATTCATGCTGTACCTAACCCTTTAGACATCAAGGTATGTGTGGCTTTAAGAATGCTATCTGCAGGGGCCTTTCAGTGCCCAGTGGGGGACATGGTGGATGTATCCCAGGCATCTGCCTCGAGTACTCTGCCAGTTCCTTGATGCCAGGCTACAGCATATGAAGGAGCACATGTGGTTTCCGTGTACCACAGAGGAGCCACGCAACTCCATGCAGGTGTTTCATGACATAGCCCAGTTCCCAAGGATACTGGGGGCCTTACAATCCACTTGCATGACAATGAATGCCTCATCTGGGGACTAGGGACAACAGTATTCCATCATAAGGGCTTCTACTTTCTCAACTGCCAGGTAGTTTATAATGCATAGCTGGTAATATACAACATGTCTGCAGGCCACCCAGGCAGTGTCCATGACTCCCATATCACACATGTGACAATACCATTGGTTTCTGTGGGGTGAGTTTGCACATGGACATTTTATTGATGATGCCTGATATGTCCTGGAGGCAAGGTTAATGACACCACTTAGAAACCCATAGACCATGTCAGAGAATGTCTACAACAATATCCCACCTCAGGCCATGGTCATTGTTGAATATGTATTTGGCCTGCTAAAGATTGTCTACATGTATCTGGTAGTGCACTGCAGTATCAGCCTACAAGATGCAGTAAAATCTTTGCAATATGTAAAATGTTATGCAACATGTTCATATGCAAACAGTTACATCAGGACAAAAGATATTCCAGAGGAGAAAGTACCAGACTCAGCAGCAGAAGACGTGTCTGTGAGGGGAGCCACCTGCACAGGATGACCAGGCCAGATGGAGGTAAGTTTTATTGCTTTAATGTAAGCTGGAATGTTGGGTGGCTGCAGTGGTGCAGCAGTTAGCATTGCCACCTCACAGCAAGACGTTCTCTGGTTCAATCCTTTGCTGGGGTTCCTCCCACATCCCAAAGACATGCTGTAGGTGGATTGGATACTCTAAATTAGCCCTAGGTGTGTGTGTGCCTTCTGTGGAAGGTTGGGTACCGGGCTGGCAACTCAACACAGTAAAACTCCACTCCAATCCTGAGCGGACAGGTGATCCGCTGTGACCTCCCCTAACCGGGAAAAGCCGAAAGAAGTAAGCTGGACTGTTAACTTATGTATGCCCTTGCTTCTAACAAGCAAGATATAAAAGTCAGCGGATGCTTTTGGTAGGGCACCTAGAATAATGGCCCAAAGGGTCTGGGTTCCTGGGTTCCAATCCTACTAACAACATGTACTTCTTTTGTGCTGTACTGCTATAGTTTGACTGGGTTATGTGCTTCCAAACTGTTACAGATAGTATTGCAGTATATTAAGAAGTACAACTGGGCTAAGTGTTAAGGTTCTTCATTTAAGTGAAAACATTCAAATTTCTAATCTAGAAAGGGGAATACCATAAAATGTGAATAAATAAATAATGGAGAATAAATGGAGAAGAAAGGGGTAAGGGGTATATGCATAATTTATGTAGAGTATCACCTTTGCTACCTTCAAGGTGAACCTAGATAATTAGGTGGGACACCACAAATTCTACCCTATGTTGTCCTCCTTGAGGCTGGAAGGAACATTTGAATACAACCTTTTGACTAGGTTTTTGGCTAGGCTTGCAATGGTCTGCACACTGATTGTCTAGTATGAACCAATGTATTTTATGTCTGTGGTGTATATCTGTGGGTGGGAGTATTGTGTGCATGTGGGAGACCTCGGTCAGAGGGCATCAGTACTACCCAGTTTCGCAGAACATCCCTATGTGATGGACTACAACAGAGTCTGTTTGGCAGTTAGTGCAGATGAGTAAGCCTATGAGCTGTTAATGAGCTACTTTCTGTAGTTATAGTGTAGGGTTTGAGTCCTACAGCCTTTGTTTGTCTACTGTGTGACTCTGACCAATTCACTTCACCAGACAGTGGTCCTTGGCTGTACCTGAAAAGGAACACTTGCATCCAATTCCATTGGGGTGTCCCAGGCTGTTAATAAATGCATTACACATTGTGTTTTGAATCTCTCCACCCCTTACACTTCACTATATATGCTATCCCAACACATCTCTTGCAGTTCCATGCCTTGCCAGATACACTTTCAACAAATATGAATTTAGGTGAAAGAAAAGTTTACAATTGCTCATGCTAAGTCTGTTTTTAATGTGAGAATTCTTTTATGTTGGTTATCAAGTGGCTGTCAATGTTTTTAACTAAATCCAACCTTCATGGTCATTGCAAAACTATAGAAGAAAATAATATGCATGTTGAGGGGTTTGAACACTGTTTTATGGTAAGTTGGAGGAGACAGCCAAGTAATGGTATAGTTGTATGGCTGGTGGTGGGGGGGCTATTACACTGTCTAGGACCCCATTTAACCATGATCTAGCCTTGCTATCAACCTTCTAGGAAAAGTAATCTGGACAACGCAAAAATTTAATGGGGGACAAATGGCCAAAAATATAGACACATTTTGAATATTGCTCTTATAAATTTAACAAGTTGCTAGAATAAAAAAATGTTTTGTGTTACCATGTCTTTTCTGAAGGATATGAAGTCTATTACTCAAATTTCTGCCGTTATTTAGTGACTTCAGTCCTCAATGATTTGCCAGAAAACCACACATTTTATTAGGAGCAGAACAAAACTATGAGGCAAAAAACTGGACATTCTGTGAAAATCTGGACAGTTGAGAGGCATGAAGGCAAACCATCAACAGATCCCAGGAACTACAGACCCATTAGTCTGACTAGTCTCATAAGCAAAGCCATGGAAAGAATTATCATGAAAATGATTTATAATGACATAGGAAACCTCATACACTGGACTGAATTCAGTTTCAGTTCTGCAAATGCAAGTCATGCTAAGGAACCTGGTGGACTTCTTTGAGAATGTCATCAAGGCAATGGATCAGGGTAAAAAACATACTGGCTGTCCTCTAACTTTACCCCTCTCCCCCAGACTCTACTTAATAAATACCATCAAATATAACTCCCCCCTACTTTCTCTAGGGAACAGGTCCTCAATG
The DNA here is from genome assembly GCF_019279795.1 of Protopterus annectens. Classification (NCBI taxonomy): domain Eukaryota; kingdom Metazoa; phylum Chordata; order Ceratodontiformes; family Protopteridae; genus Protopterus; species Protopterus annectens. The sequence goes on along the minus strand of NC_056726.1, from coordinate 1,224,240,069 downwards.
CTCTTTCTAAGGCCAAGAACACTGCATCAGTGGACCCCAACAATATGACATTCTTCCACCTAATCAGTAAAAAGCATGACCTATCAGGGCCTCTGGAATCTCTATTTATCCATAACCTCCAAACAGGCTTTGTGCCTGATGAATAGAGAACAGCAACCATCATACCTCTGCATAAAGATGGGCCACCTACAGACCCTGGCAACTACAGTCCCATAAGTCTCACTAGTCTCATATGCAAAGTCATGGAAAGAATTACCATGGTATGATCAAAATGACATAGGAAACCTCCAGACACTGGACCCACCCCAGTTTGGTTTAATTGAGAGCAGTTCATGCCTATTTAACCCAGTGGACGTCTTTGAGAAGGTCACCAAAGTAATGGACAAGGGAAAATGGTTTATTTTGCCTGCCTTGACCTGGCCAAGGCATTTCACACAATACCCCACTCAGGCATTGTTGACAAACTCAGGAGGTTACGTAATAAGCCATTATGTCACCTGGTTGATAGTAATCCGACACACAGACAGGACCCAGGAAGTTAGATTTGAGGAGTCCACCTCTACAAAGAGGAAAGTCACCAGAAGACTCCCTCAGGGATTACTCCTGGGACCGCTATTTTTTGGCATCTACTTCTCTGAAGTCAAGGCCAATGTCAAGGGCATCAGGCTGACCAAAACTTCAGATGATTCCAAATTAGGAACAGTCACAGAATCCCCACTGACACTAATGGTCTCCAAGAAGGTCTGACACAGACAAATAACCGGTGTCAAAGCTATGGACTAGACCTAAATGTCAAGAAATGCATGATAGTATCATTTGGAAAGTCAGCTACCCCTGGTTACTATCATATTGACAGCATATCCCTAGGAGTTGGCCCAGTAATCAGGGACTTGGGGACACACAAGGGCAATAATCTAGCCTTTGACCATCATATATCTATGGCAGTGAGGCAATCATTCCATGTTGTACAACCTATAAACAAAGGTAACATTCACATAGGTTCCTTATTAAGAGAATACAAGGCATAAATAACATGTCCTATGCAGACAGCCTCAAAGCCCTATGCCTGTATTCTATCTCCTACAGGTTGTTAAGGGAAGATCTACGCCTGGCATACAAGACATCATCAGAAACCACTCTTATGGATCTCCCGCAAATCTGCAAAACAAATAGCATCAGAATTACCCATTCTAAAAACTTAAACCTTGCCTGTGATATAAATAGGACCTACTGGAGAGACAGGTATGTATCACAGAGACTACCCCTTTTCTGGAATAGGATTCCCATCCATGTGAAGCATAGTTCCTCCCTAACCCAATTCAAGTGTAACTTGGACAAGTGGATGGGGAACAGGAAATTCATCCCTGGTTTGGCACCTGTGTCTCTCATGGACACAGGCAGCTTTTAAATGTTTAATCTCCTGATCCCCTGCTTAAAGTTATCAATGACACCAGATCTTGTCAGAGATTTGGGATACATGGTTAGGCTTAGCCTAGTACACACCTATGAACCTCAGGACCTTTTGCATATCTGCAAAATGAACAGCACTACAACTAATAGATTTAAAGATTTAAACTTTGCTTGTGACTTAATTAGGAAATGTTGGAGGGCAGGTACATATTGCAGAGAATCTCTGTTTTCAGGAATAGGCTTCCCATCCATATGAAGCAGAGTCCTTCCCTAACCTTATTCAAGCACAACCTGGAACAGTGGATGGGAAACTGTAAATTCACCCCTCGTCTGACATCTATGTCTCTGATGCATGGATGCAGCCAGTAAATCTTGCCTTAATTAATATATTCCCCTTAAAATAACCTCTAAGACACAATAATTCCTAGAATACATTTCAGTTGCATGGCTAGGTTTATAAAGGCCCCATTGGTCATAAGCTTAGTATACACTTATGAACCTATGTCAATGAATATGTCCCTTCTAGCATGTTTACAGGGCTACTAGCTACACACCCCCCATGGTGTATTCCATCCAACATCCCAGTCCTAATACAGTAGCCTCCATGTCCTACCGCATTCTGGCTAAGGAGATAGTGACACTGCACACCTGCCCACAGATCAGGGAGAATAGATTTTCAGTCTACCTACCAAGCAGAACTATATGAGCTGGTCTAGTATTTGTAGCACCTGCTAAGTATGATATTAGGTATCAGTCAGAGTGGTCATGTGAAGCAGTACTAATCTCTATTTTTGTTCTGTTTCTCCCTCTCTTTGTCAGTGTCCTTCATTTTTTTTCTATTTTATTTGGTTTGCTGTTTTTTCTATCCATTTACATTACCATTTTCTGCATCTGCCATGACTGTGCCAGTAAAGGTAAAGTGAGGCAAAGGTCCCACCAGCACTACATATGGCTCTGGGTCTGCCTCCCTGTTGGCTGTGGTGGGTGAGTGGCTTGATGGCATAACCAGTGCACACTGGTGGTTGTTCACCAGAGGGGAGTGTTATTGTTTCTTCCAAAGGCACTGCCGGGGGGGGCACAATTTGTCCTTCAGTCACAGATGGCAGAGTTGTTGAGACAGTTGGTGTACTGGTGGCTTGATTTTCAGACTGGTCATGTGAAGAGGATCCTCTTGAAGATTCAAGAGTTGCACCACTGACTGGATCTGCTTTCATCACTTCATGCATTTCTTAATGAAGATTATAGTCATGGAGTTGACTAGATTCTCCTTGGGTCTTTGTGTTTAATATTTATTTGTGTGCCCCTGCTTCCATACTTCCATGCCTCTACCCTCTTACCATCCCCTGCCTTCTCCTTAGAGTCTCATAGACTAGTAATTTCTTTATTAACTTAAGTGTATGCATGTTGGACAAGTGTACAGGAAACTCTGAGGATCCACTCTTGGAAGTGTTACTGCTCAAACTACTGCTACTATTCAAAATTTCCTAGGATTCAGAAAAAGATGTTTGGTCGATTAATGAGACAGTGAGAAAATGTGATTCAGAGACAGCTATGGCTGTAGTGAGAAAGACCTCTTTATTCACTCATTAATATTTCTCTGAATCACACACTAGCCCCCATCAGTGCTGCCAGACTTGGTGGCAGTATACTCCCTAGAAGCCCATGCAACACATAGCTGATGGCACTCCCTAGGCTCAGATACACACATACATACACACATACACACACACACACACACACTCATTCAGATATCCATATAATATATATATATATATATATATATATATATATATATATATATATATATATATATATATATATATATGGATGTAGGACATTTACTCGACTGAGCAAATGACCGAAATCCAAACGGCCGGGCATATTTATCCGAAAGTGCTTTTCACCGAAGAAGCACTTTCACGTAAGTATGACTGTTGCCGAGGCTGTACTACAGTGCGGGTAAGGGAAATTTCCCTTTTCCTTATTGCAGTGCGGTCTCGGAGGGAGAATACTAAAGTAGGGGAGTGTTGGGGCACAGCCCCCCACATGGGGGGTGCAGGGGGGGGCAAAGCCCCCCTGCTAAAATGTAAAAGTGTTTTTTTTTTTTTTTATTTTGTCACACGCTTTAATGAAAGGGCTTTTTCAATAAAAGTGCTTTCGTTAAAGTGTGTTCGGGTTTTATGGATTCGGACGTTTGCTCAGTCGAGCAAACGTCATAGATCTATATATATATATATATATATATATATATATATATAGGGTCCCTATCAATTATTCAAACTTTTCAAAGTTTGAATGTCATATGGTCGATGTCATATGATCAAACTTTGAAAAGTTTGAAGGTTAAAAGCAATGGCTCCGTACAGAGCAGAATGGGAAAATTTCCCTTTTCTGCACTGAAGTGCGATCTCAGAGTTGGTATATTTAAGTAGGGGGTGTGGGGGTGCAGGGGGCTTGTAGTCGAATATATGAGGTTTGAAGTTTTGAAACCTCGAATATATAATATAGACCCTATATATATATATATATATATATATATATATATATATATATATATATATAGATATATATACCTACTTTATAGATAGATATTTTATACATATATATATATATATATATATATATATATATATGTATGTATATACATACACACACACACACACACACACACACACACACACACACACACACACACACACACACACACACACACAGAACTATACATTCCTACAAACATGCATACGAGCATACATATACTCTTCAACAAACAAGCCCCACCCTAGTCAATCTGCTTTCAGGGAAGCATTCACCATTCACCCACATGCATGTAACAATGTGAACACACATATTTGGACTCTGGATTCCTTACCTAACTCCCCCTAGTGAAATCACTCAGGCAGACACACACACATTTTTGCAGCTTCATTCATGCGCCTATAAACACAGACACATATGTCAACACACATAAGCACCCCTGCCACTCCCACATCTTTGCTAAACGTACCTGGCCAACTAGTAGTCCCTCAGTAGTGAATGGGTGACCACTGTTTTTCTGTGGTCACTTTTTCTGTCTATAGTGAAACTTTATGCTGCTAAGCAACTGTCTGAGTTCAGCAAGAAAATCATGAGCTGCTAGCATTTCTGAAGAAGAACATATGGCTAATTAGCATTACTAATTCCCCCAGACTGCCACATTATCATTCAACTCTGCCCACAGGACCACCTTCTGCTTTGAGGTCCTTGCATGCAAGAAAGTCCCAGTGGTAGGACAGTTTAAGAATTGGAAAGGTTTACCATGGTGGGGGAGACTGCCATGGTAAAGCTTCCCTCACACAGTAACCCTTTCTGAACCTCAGCAGTTCACATGATGGCGCATTTTTAACAGAAAGCAGTAATTTGTGTTCTTGGTTAGCTGAAGTAGTTTGGCTGGTGGTACTGTACCCCAAAATGGGGAAGTACGAATCAGTTATCATTTACCCATCTCCATACTCGAAAATATTGTGTATATGCACAAAATAATTTTTAAATAAACACAAGGAAAAGGCAAAGAGGGAAAAAACAGACAGCACAGTGTCATGGAAAAATTGAAAAGGACTGACAAATATAGAACAAGGAAAATATGAGGACCCAAGGAAAAGGAAGGAGAAGATAAGAGTGAAAGGGATAAAAATGGCATGGACCAAGGAGGAAGCTGGCTGGCAGAGAAAGAAACATGGAGTGATATTACAAAGAGAGTAACAGAAGCATAAAAAGTGCATAGAGCAGGAGACAAGAACCTGAGACTCCACAGAAGGTGCCTGACCCCACTGAGATTAAACAGAGAGGGTAGAAGAAAAGCAGGCAGGAATGATACACGTTATGGAGATGTGATATGGGATCTAGAAACAGAAAAATTAAACAAATATATGACAGAGAAGGTGGATTGAATTGATTGGGATGTTTGTATGTGGAAAATATGGGAGGAAAGACAGGGTTAGAAGAGAAAGGAAATGAAGCAAAGAAGAATTGTGTCAACAGAAATAACAAGAATGACAGCAAGGCACTCAAAGAAAGGGAACAATAGGAGAGGAGCTAGGCAGAAAAGTCCTGGACATGGTCAGAAGAACCCAGAAACTGAACAAAATGGGAAAAAAATGAATAAAGGTAGGGGTAGAAAAAAGTATTAGAATACTACAAACACAAGAAAAAGTAAGTGTGTGTTGGGGGAGACACTGGATACCAACAAAAAACTGAATTAGGCCAACCACTAGCATGAATATGAAGTGCACAACAAATGAAGATTTTAAATTATGTAAGTATATGGGATACAGCCACATTTTATAAAATGAAAAATTATAATTTTGAACAGTTTCAATTACACTTACTAAGACTGTAGTACATGGTGGTGGTCTCAGTCTAAAGTAGATGAAATCATAGACAGGAAGAGATTATAGATCAGACCTGCAGCTGTACATTGTAAAGGTTATTTAGGTGTGGTATGTTCTAGCTATCACCCAAAGCAGCAGTGCACATTTACAGTAACCCTTCACACACTACGTAAGTTGCAGTGGTGTGGATAGCACTGCTCATAACATATATTTGGTGTCAGCAGTGTAAATTTAAAGCCCACACCATCACATACTTTGAGCCAGTGGTGAGATTCAAATCCATACTACTACTGTTCATTTGACACATCATATTCAAGTACAGGAAGAAGCACTGAGTGTTTAGGAATGTCTTGCCTCTACAGTTGGCAAGTGAAATTTATGTGACTTGATTTTAATGATTGTGTGCTTGGGTACCTGTGAGCTTTCAAAATTAAATATTTTGATAACATTATTCCTAAATACGTTTGTTCTGCCACTATGGGGCGAGGGGAGTCTCCTTACTGGTTCATTTACTGTTTTTTTTTTCAGAAGCTAATCTATGTGGAGTAAATAAAAGAGTTGCTGTTGACTGTTGTGGGGTTACTATCACATTTTTTACTGAATATCTACTGTTAAAGAAGGGAAACATTTTGGATTTTTTTTTTATTTAAGCGATGGGGGGGGGGGTGAGAGACTTTATTACAGTGTCATCCACACATAAAATAACTGTAAGTTGAGGAAGATCTCAAGTTGAGTTTTTAATGAATAGCAAAAATAGTAATGGAGAAAATTTGAGCCTTGTAAGGCACCTTTTAAAATGACCTTTTATTTAAATAATTGTGATTAGTTATAACCTGAAAAGTTAGAGCTGCTAACCCACTTTAATGCTTTACTGGAGAAACTACATCCACCTAGTTTATGTATTAAAATAGAGTGATGCAGCTTCAAATGCTCATTTAACATCTATAAAATCGCTCTGTTAAGATGATCTTTTAGCAACACCTATTAATATATGAGCAGTCAGTGAACAGATAGCAATAATGGTACTCTGGTTTAGTAGTGATGATGTTCTATTTGGATTGAATTTCTCCTATGTCTTTTGGGTTTCTAATACCATGAAGGGAATGGAACCATTCCTAAGTCAAAGTATGATTAAAGTTCATGAAATTAGTATTGTTTCAATCTCTGATGTTAACCAAAAGTGCTCTTTGCAGCACCCACAATGTGCCCAGAATTGACTCCTTCTGCAAGTCATACGAAGTTAAATGCATCACTAGCATATCTAAATATGACTATAAATTATTTTTTATGAGAACCATTGCTCCTCCTACTGTTGGAACTAGCTGGGTATCCTTCTTCTACATTACTTTTGTTTCTACCTGCAAATCCTGGTATTTTATGACTTTGTCTCTCTGTACATGACACTGTAGTCACTGAGTGTAGCAGTTTCAATGATCAATGCTACTTTTGTCTTCTTTTCATGGACTACTGTATTATAGCAATAACCCACGCCTGGGTGTGGGTAATGCGGGATTTACCCACGGTTGGCGTGGTTTGGTAAATCCCGCATTACCCACACCCAGAAGTGGGTTATTGCTATTATACTATGACATTATTTGTAATGCCTCTTTGTTGCCCTTCCGCAGCTGTCTGATATCCGCGGCAGTTCTGATGTACTGCGCATGCCTACGCAGTACATCAGAACTGTGGCCAAAAGCAACGGAGAAAGCAAGATCTCCGTTGCTTTTTACTGTTTCGCTATGTTAAATGGGTTTAACATAGCGAAACAGCTTTAAAATATGCAACGGAGATGACACCCATTTAACATAGCGAAACAGTAAAAAGCAACGGAGATCTTGCTTTCTCCGTTGCTTTTTTTTTTTTAAACCTGTCTCACTATGTTAAATGGGTTTAACATAGCGAGACAGCTTCAAAATAAGCAACGGAGATCTCCGTTGCTTATTTTAAACCTGTCTCACTATGTTAAACACATTTAACATAGCGAGACAGGTTTAAAAAAAAAGCAATGGAGAAAGCAAGATCTCCATTGCTTTTTACACACTGTGTCGCTATGTTAAAGGAGTTTAACATAGCGAGACAGCTTTAAAAAAAGCAACGGAGATCTCCGTTGCTTTTTTTAAACCTGTGTCGCTATGTTAAACTCCTTTAACATAGCGAGACAGTGTTTTTAAAAAGACTTATACTAATGGAAAAAGTCCGGGCGACCGGACCTTTTTCTTAGTATAAGTCGATTTACAACGTGCACGCTGGCCAATCAGTGTGCACGTTTTGGAATATTAATGGGGGGTCATGGTATAATTGGTTTTCTCACATCTATTTTTTTGAACTGTTAGTAAAGGGTAATCCCATCTGATATGAACTTCATCATTCTCTATAATGCTTTGTGGCTCGTGTTTTCAAATCCTTCTCAGCTACTTCAGTATTGCAATGTTTGCACAATCCCCACTGCAACAGCCTTGCCACATTATTATGCCTTTCAGCATAGAGGCCCTCTGCCATTTGTCTATCACACCCAGCAACAAGATGTGTGACTGTTTCCAGTTCTGTTTTACAGAAACTGCATTTGTCTGTTTCTCACACATGTTCAATGGACTTTGTAAACCAATGTGTACATAGTTCACTGTCATGGGTCACTAATATTAACTTTTTCATCTTTTGGTTTTAATTCACCTCTCCTGATTGATATGAGGTCATTCCAGGAGCTTTCTGTACTTGCAACTATATTTATGCCTTCCCCACATTTCTTGCCTTCTCGTCTGAGCCTTCTCTTTATATTCTTTTGTTTTTTGGCACATTCAGTTGCTGCCTGATTTTGCTTCTGCTTTACTTTCCATTCTTTGCCGGTAAGCTTGTCACACTGTAGTAGATAATCCATAATTCTTAGTGGAGAAATTTGCTATTGGTTTGTTTTTTTATTAGCTAAGCTGGGGTGGGAGCTATAGAAACTGGTCTTCTAAGGGTTTATTTAAAGCTACAGGGTATGGTCTTTGTTGTTAAAATAAGACTCAAGATATAACTCATGGAATGAGGAGTTTTGGGTGTAGTATATGAAATCCTGGATTGTAACTGTGATCTATTAATTGGAATACATATTTTACTATGGCATGACGCATGAATTTAAAGTAGAAAGGTGAGTTTCTACAATTGTATACAACAGAGCATTTGAGAGTTGGTGGATGGGTACTATTGAACATAACATTCGTTGGTTGTGGTGTGAAGCTCAGTGTTATTTTATGGTGGTTAAAAGATCTGGATTTAGTGTAGAGCTTTGGACCGTATTTGGGAAAAACAGAGGGCAGAATTGTTTTATTGTTTTCCAGCACATTTTTGGCTTACCTAGGTGAACTTATTGCAAATTTCTGACTGCAGATTTTTGCCATACCAAATGATTTGAAGTGTCTGAAAATAGTTGCTACAGACTTTTTTTTTTAAATGTCTTTTGGGTCACCTAGGTGAAAATGATTGAAGATTTCTGAGGTAGCATCTGCTGCTTTTATGCTAATTGCTGTTAAGACTTCAGGTGCTGGTGAATAACGTGCATCATAAGTCATTTGATCTAGTTTCTATAGCTTTCCTTAAGGTACAGAGAAAAGAAGTTAGGTACTCACCATAACATTCCATGTGTGTTGTCCATCTTCGCCTTCCTTCTTACTAGGATGGGTTTGGATCCGATCCTCGGATCTGACTTAGCCTTATATACAAGCTCGAGTCTTCCACTAGCTTGTGGCTAAACCCTATTCCAGAATGCACTAGGAAAGCTCCCCAGATCTTGTTTGCAGTTATAATAAGAGAATACAAAATAAAGGTAGTTTAATAACTTAGAGAGCAATAAAGAAGGTCAGTGAACAATGATATCCAAATGTACCAACTCGGTCTCCTAGGAGTAAAAAGGCTGGTGGAAGGAGGGAGGGATGTAAGAATGAAGGCGAAGATGGACAACACACATGGAACGTTATGGTGAGTACATACCTTCTTTATCTGTTGTTGTCCTATCTTACCTTTATTGTTACCAGGAAGCGACAGCGTCCCTCGCATCATCTTTCTTGCATGGCTCAAGGGAGAATATTCTTCAGAATCGTGTAACAAAAGGAGACCCTATTCCTGGAGGCCAAGTCAACTTTGTAATGAGTGATAAAGGTATGTGGTCTTGCCCATGTTGACACAGCACAAATGGTGTCAATTGGTAGTTTAGCCATAAAAGCAGAAGAGGTTGCAATGGCTCTTGTAGAGTGGCCTTTAGTACCTTTCTTTGAATCTGTAAAGGATATAAATAGTTGGTCAGATTTTCTGAAGTCCATAGTCCTTTGTAAGTAGAAACGTAATTGTTTGTGCACATCCAGTTGGTGTAACATGTATTCTGCTTTAGTCTCATAATTTGGATAAAAAACTGGCAGCTCTGTGGATTGGCTCAAATTTGATTCTGAACATACTTTTGGCAAAAAGGAAGGGCTTGTTCATAAGGAGACACTGTGTCTATGGAACAGCAAGAAGGGGGCTTTATTGACAAGGCTTGCAGCTCTGACACTCTTCTAGCAGAGGTAATTGCTATCAAGAGAATAGTTTTCCATGTCAAGAATTTGAGTTCACAAGATGATGGTGTCTCAAATGGGGGAAAAATTTAAAGAGATAAAATAAAATGTAGATCCCATGGTGCAGGAGGGTCTTTGATAGGTGGTCTTAACAACAGGGTACCTTTAAAAAGGCTTTACATAGTCTGTGAGACATAATATTGAGGCCTGATTCACCTAAATGGAAATTGGATATCGCTGCTTGCTGAACTCTAATGGTAGCTGCAGCTATACTTTCATTGAATAGTTTCACCAGGAATTCTAGTGTGGAACTTACTGGGGCAGAAAAGGGGTCAATATGATTATGAGAGGCCCATAATGAGAATCTTTTCCATTTACTTCTATATATCTTTCTCACTGAAGCCTTATGAGAAGATATTAGTACGTGTTTAACTGATGAAGAGAGGTTATGAAACCTAGCTATGGTTGAAATCAGAGCAGCCAAGCTGTCAATTTGAGAGTCTAAAGGGAAAGACAGAGCATTCCTGATATATATGGGTCAGAAGGTCTGGAACTGGTCCAGAATCCAAGCCTCCTCCAGAAGATGAGGCCACAGGAAGGAGAACCAGATTTGACAAGGCCAATATGGGGTGATGAGTATCAAGTCCTTTCCCATGCAATTGGCTTTCTGCAGAACTTTTGGTTATTAATGGGAAGGGAGGAAAAGCATAGAGGAGACCTGAGGCCAGTCATGAACAAGTGATTCCCTTGGTGACCCCCCAGAGGGAGGAATAAGGACAAAGTTGCTGCTGCATTTGGCATTCATGGATGTCGCAAAGAGGTCACAGCAAGGCTGGCCCCATTTGCAGAAAATCTTTTCTGCTACTTCCTGTTTTAGGGACCACTCGTGAGGCATCAGAATTGCTCTGCTGAGTCTGTCTGCTATCACGTTGGATTTCCCCGGGATGTGCATTGCTATCAGAAAGCGTTGGGAGGAGGTCACCCATTGCCATACTCTCAGGGCCTCTCAACAAAGGGGGTAAGATCTGGTTCCTCCTTGATTGTTTATGCAGCACACAACTGACATGTTGTCTGTCTGTCTGTATTGCAATAGCTTCCAGTGGAAGAGAGTCCTGAAATGCCTGCAATGCCAGAAGCACCACTCTCATCTCTAGGACATTGATGTGAAATGAGCCTTGTGATCCTGCCAAGTGCCTTGGACTGTCTTTTCCAGATAACCCCCCATCTGAGAGGCATCTGTGGTCACTGTGGCTAATGGTTGGGGAAGTACAAATCGTCGACCTAGTGTCACATGAGTGGAGTAAAGCCACCGACGAAGATTTTTTTTTGCAAGATTCTGTTATCAATGTTTTGTGAGACATAGGCAGTTCCTGCACTGACCACTGAGTAGACAGTAGCCACTGGAGAATTCTCATGTGCAGACCTGCTAACGGGATCAAGGTTATTATTGCCACTGTCTTGGTCCCCAAAACTTTTAGGACTGTCCTTGCTTGTGCCTTTGTCTTTGCAAGAAGATTTAGAACCTGACATTGTAGAACTTGCACTCTTTCTGGAAGAAGTTTGGCCATCATAGTTGTAGTATCCAATTCTGCCCTATAAAAACAATACACTGAGAAGGCAGCAAGGCAGATTTCTTGTAGTTTATTGTAATTCCTAGGTGAGAGCAGAGCTGCAAGGTGGTGTCTCTTGCTTTTATTAGTAGATGCTCGGTGGTGGTGGTTAGGAGCCAGTTGTCCAAGTATGGAAACACCCAGAATCCTAGGCACCTCAAGTGAGCTGCAACTACTGCCATACATTTGGTGAACACTCTGGGGGCTGTAGTGAGACCAAAGGGCAGAGGTCGAAAGTGGTAGTGACTGGCTCCCAGCCAAAAGTTCAAGTGTCTCCTGGATTGCCTGTCCACTTTTATGTGGTAGTAGGCATCCTGGAGGTACATCAAGCACATCCAATTGTCTTGTCCCAGAAAAGGGAGTATCAACTGTAGTGCTACCATCTGAAACTTGTACTTTCTTACTGATTTGTTTAGGCTGCTGAGATCCATAATTGGTCTCTAGTCCCCTATTTTCTTTGGAACTAAAAAGAATCTTGAGTAAGTTCCAGATCCTATCTGGTCTGTGGGTAGTGTTTGGATGATTCTTTTGTCTAGCAACCTTTGAATCTCTAATGTTTGCCTGTTCCCTTTGACTTGGTGGAATGCCTGGGATCTTTTGTATTTTTGGGACAGGGAAGGAAAAGGGTATGGAGTAACCTCTGGATATAATGCTTTGTACCTATTTGTCTTTTGTTATTAGTTGCCAGGTTTCTGGGTACAAAGATAAATGGCCCCCGACTGCCTCCAGAGGTGGACAGGTGGGCTTCCTTTCAGGAGCACTGGAAGGGCTTACCAAAGAAAGTCTCTGCGGGCCTGATTCTGCAGACCCCTTCTGCTGTGCGGTTGGCATCTTCCATTACTACTTACCCCGCTGCCCCTGGGGAAAGGTTCACCATGTGTGTCCTGGAAAGCTTTCCAAGTTTTCCACTTCCTTCCTGACCTTTGAGATATGGTCTAGTAGGTAGGGAAAAACAGACTCCCATGGCAGAATGGCAGACATAATATTTCCTTCTTGCTCAAATCTGGTTAGTGTGTCCTTGACTTTAGGCCTGAACAGGGACAAGCCATCAAATGGGGTGTTCACGAAGGAAGATTTAAAGGGCTACACGAAGTCACACAAATGCATCCAAGAATGTCTGCTTAGGGAAATTCCTGAACCCGCTACTCTACTTGCTCCAGCAGCTGCATAAGAAATCAGTCTCATGGAGGAATTAACTGAATTTAAGGTAGACAGCTGAGAGGAAACTTTATCTAAAACCCATTCAGCTACTGAACCTTGGAGAGTATCTCCTAACTCCTTCAGGAGATCTCTCTGCAATCTAGTAAAATGGGTTAGGTAATTCAGTATTCTGAGAGCAAACGTCACTGAAGAAAAAATGCACTTTCCACATCTGTCCATTGTACGAGACTCCTTGTTCAGTGGATGAACGGAAGAAGATGTCTCTGAGAGTTGCTTCTTGGTGGCTGCGGCCACCACCATAGCATCTACTGGGACTTCCTTAGTTAAAAAAGTTCTTTTTTTTTCTGAGGGGGATGTAATGAACCTATTTGGCCTCTGAGGAACAGGTTCCACTGAATCTGGAGACTCCCACACCTTTTGAAAGACTAGATCCATAAGCTCATCAAAAGGTGGAGACACCCAAGTGGAGGAAGGTTGATATCCAAAGGCCTTCAGGTTCACGGACTTCTCTACTGAAGGGTTGGTGGACTTCCAGCCACCTTTCTGTGTAAGCATTTCTAAGATATCTCCAAAGGAGACTTCATCAGGAGGTGACCGTGGGCACCCTTCAGCTTCATCAAGGTCCGTATCAGAAGTAATGGACTCCTCTGGGAAGTCTAAATGCTTCCTCTTACATAACCTCTTCTGAGGGACCTCTTCAAAGGGGTACTTTGGAGAGGTTTTAGAAGTGTGGGGGGCATCCTGTGGGACATCCTGAGGCCTAGGATCTCCATGTCCCTGTGGATACAAGGGTATAGAGGCAGATACTGGTGCCTTTGGGGGAAGAACATCCCAAGATGACAGCGGAACTGCCTGTGGAGACAGCACTCTCCTCGTCACCTCAAAAACCCCCCATCCCTAATCCAAGGAAGTCCCTGGATCCAGAGAAGCCAAGGGAACCCCCAGAATCAAGAACAATGACTCTGAGGCTGAGGTAGGAGCCGAGCTCACCCAAGCCAATGCCCCGAGAGGCAAGATCGGATCTGACAACTGTCCGATCTGACTCATCTCCCCGGACCCGACTGGAGAGCATCAGCTCTTAGACTCCTCAAGCCCTGATGGAGCCAAGGACCTTGGAGCAATGGTTGGACCTGAAGATCCCATAATAGGTCTTGGGTCCAATGGTTCTACCAATATCAGCTCTGGACATTCCCGCTCTGAAGTCTGAGGTCAGATCGGAGGAGGAATCAAAACAGATGGAGAGGATCTGGTTGGATCTGAAGCCCTCGGGGTTGGATCCGATAACAGTTTGGCCAGTGCCGGTGTCCTCAATAGCCTCTGTAGCACTCGATCCACGCTATTGTCAGATAGGCTCCTGGGAAGGGGCTGGAGATTTTAAAGGTTGGAAAATAGGCAACCTGAGAGTAGGGGAGAACGTTTCCAAGACAGGGGACCGGCTCCACAACTCAAACTCCACCAGCACCGAAACTGATGGCGCCACAGCAGTAGATGTTTCAGATCCAACAGCCTTCGGATCCAGTTTCGACATTTTTGTAATCTTTTCAGAAGGCTCTGATGCAGCACTGGAAGAAGAAGATCTCTTCCCAGATTTATCAGATCTTAAAGAAGGAGAGTGGTCAGATTTTGAAGAACCCAGACCTTCTTGTATTGCTTCAGAGAAAGGGTTTTTTAACAGACCTCTTAGTATCAATGCATTTTTCCTCTCCAGGAGAGCCCTATGATTAAAAGAATGACAAATAGAACAAGACTCCTGGAGATGGACAGCTCCTAGGCAATAGACACAAATAGTGTGTCTGTCAGTTAGGGACATTTTCTGTCCACATTTTTCACATTTCTTGAAACTAGAGGGTTTGGCTCTTTAGAAGCCATGTCGTACAAGGGACAGTAACATGAGAAGAAATTAAAACAGTTTTTTTTTTTTTTTTAAGAGTAACAGCAACAACAGCAACCACAATAAAGTTTAAACAATAAACTATAACAGTAAGGAAGGGGAAAAGGAGGGCAGAGCCCTCTAACTTAAATGGGCTAAAGGTAGAACAGTTCTCTAATTTAAATGAACTGTCCTAAAACAAATTTTAAAACAGTAAAAGAAAAGGTAAGAAGAGCCCTCTAACTAAAATGGGCTTAAAAGTGTTAAGGTTCATAGGTTCATAGGTTCATACTAGGCTATCTGCCCTGGGGCAATTATAAGCCTAGCCCGATTCTGTATGGCTTATGCCACCCCTTGATTTGAGTATACTGTGCCCTTTTTAAGGTTTAGTTTACTGTGCCTCTGTCTAATAGTGACACGGGAGTAATCCCTGGGACAAACCTACGATCCCCCATCCACCTATCGAGATTCTTCTTGAAGAGATTCAGTGAGGTGCTCTGCCTCACATGAACCGGAATTCTATTCCAGAGCGAAAGGAGCCTCTGGGTTATGAACCTGTCACTCCAGCAAGTTCTATTTATTTCTGTGCTGAAGTTCAAGTCCCTCGAGTATGTGTCTCTAAGGGATTTAGATTTACTGAGGTGGAGCATGTCCATTAATTCTGGATTTGACATAGCTTTGTATGTCAGGCATAGATCGCCTCAAAGTAGGCGGTATGCAACTGAGTAGAGCTGGAGTTTTTTTAACCGAGCAGCATATGGCATCTGTTTGAGACCCTTGATCCTCTTGGTGAGATACTTTTGGGGTCTTTCTAATTGCTGCAGGTGTCGGGTAAGGTACATCCCAAAAGGGGCATTGTATTCTATGATGGGCCTGATGAGGGATGAATAAAGGGGCACAATTACCTCTCTTGATCTAGATGTGAAACCCTTCGTGATGAGGTGGGCTATGTAGAAGGTCTTTCTAACCACTTTGGCAGTGTGGTTTTCAAAGGAGAGATTGCTATCAACTTGGGTCCCCAGGTCCCTAATAACTTTCTCTGTACTTAATGGGTTTCCGCCTATGTGGTAATTTGTGGGCACATTGTTTTTGCCAAAGGGTATGACTATACATTTTTTGACATTTAGCTTTAAACCATGGCGCTGGCACCAGTTATCTGTCTCTGTGAGACCTTTTTGAAGGATGTTTGTGTCAGCTGGAGAGTTGATTATGGCACCCAGTTTGCAGTCATCTGTGAACTTGGTGAGCCATAGTTCTCCCACGTTTGCCTGTACTTCGGAAAAGTATATACCGAACAAGAGCTGTGGGACGCCACTTGTGACCGGTTTCGAGTCTGACATGGCTCCAGCAACTCTCACTCTGTGGGTTCTGTCTTTGAGCCAGTTTGCAACCCATCTTGTGACATAGGGTTTATATTTAAGCTGGATAGCTTATCTATGATGCCCGAGTGGGGTATTGTGTCAAATGCCTTTGCAAGGTCCAGATAGGCTGTGTGGACTACCTTCCCTTCATCTATGGCTTTGGTGACTGTTTCGAAGAAGTCAACCAGGTTCAAAAGGCAGGATCTGCCCTTGACAAAGCCGAACTGGGTAGGATCTAGTGTCTGTAGGTCCCCAATGTCTTTGTTTATGAGCTCCATGATGATCCTCTCCATAGCCTTGCAGACTAAGCTAGTCAGGCTTATGGGGCGATAGTTTCCAGGGTCCATAGAGGTCCCACCTTTGTGGAGTGGGACCACTGTTACTGTACGCCATTCTGTGGGCACATATCCTGTAGTGAGGCTGAGATTGTATAGCTGTTTTATTTGAGGGATTAGTTCCTCTTGGAGTTCATGTAGGACGCAACCTGGGATGCCATCTGGTCCCATGGAAGAAGTGTTTTTTGCTTTGGAGAGGGCAGCCTTCACCTGAGCATCAGAGATGTTTGGGAGGCAGCCCTCTGCCGGGATAGATACTTGCTCTTTTGGGGGGGGGGGAGAA
Organism: Protopterus annectens; assembly: GCF_019279795.1. Taxonomy (NCBI): domain Eukaryota; kingdom Metazoa; phylum Chordata; order Ceratodontiformes; family Protopteridae; genus Protopterus; species Protopterus annectens. The sequence goes on along the minus strand of NC_056726.1, from coordinate 1,224,223,143 downwards.
GTTTGCACTGAACCTGTCTGCCAGGATATTGGCGATGTCTGTGGGTTCAGTGTATTTTTTGTCATTTAGAATCAACTCAGAACAAGTCTGGGAGTTGCATCCCAGGTTTCTAACATAACTGAAAAAAGCCTTATGATTGTCTTTGGTGTCCTGTGCAATTTTTCTCTCGAAGCTGGCCTTGGAGGATTTTATGAGGGATCGTAATTTTTTGCTAGTACTGATCAGAGATGCCTTCCCTATTAGGGATTTTGCTCTATCATGTAGTAGCTTCCTCCTTCTGTTGTACAGTTTATTTATGGCAGGGGTCCACCAGACTGGACGCCTGCCTTTGGATGATTGGGTCTTGGTTTTGTTTGGGATAGCATGATCCATGCATTCCTGGAGATGTCCGTAGAATGTGTTTATATAGGATTCTGCAGTTTGGGCCGTAGTTTCCACTGGCCCTGGGGCCTTGAAGGATTCCACTTTGGTTTTGAGAAGTGAGAAGTTCACTTTTGAGAAGTTTTTCACTGTGGTTTTCTGGGCTGGGGATGGGGTCGGGATGTGGACATCCAGTGAAATTAGTTTATGGTCTGATCTTACCAATGAGGGATATACTTCTGGCGTGGAGCATAGAGTCCCCATGTTGGTAATGATCAGGTCTAGTATGTTGTCCCCTCTTGTGGGAGTGGTGACTAGTTGTTCCATAGCATTTGAGTTTATAATTTCCAGGAACCTTTGGGCTAAGGTGCTGGGGCTTGAGTAGTGCTCCCAGTCAATGTTTGGGTAGTTGAAGTCACCCAATATAATGGTGTTTGGAGAGATCTTCATGTTCTCCAATGTTTTCAGGAAAGCCGAGTGGGATTCCTGACTTTGAGAGGGTGGTCTGTAGGATGCTATAAACTGAAAAGCAGTCTTGCCCACTGTTAGTTGCACATGGATGGTCTCTGATACGTCGTGCAATGCCACTAACCTGGAGGTGTGGATATCCTTGATAAATATGGAAACTCCCCCTCCTTTTGTGGTTCGGTCTGGGTTTTGGGTCGAAAAGCATGATATGAGGTATAGCCTGGTAGTGCTGGGGTGCTCTCTGGAGCCTTGAACCAGGTTTCTGTCACTGCACAGATATCGATGTTCTCCATACTGAGGAGAGCTTTGAGTGCGTGCATCTTGAGGTTAAGACTTCTGGCGTTTAGCGGCATTACCCTTAGTTTCTTGTTCCTTGTGCTGTCTATGGGGGTGGGTTTGACTTTTGAGCCTTGCCTAAAAAAGGCACTATGGGGTTGGCAAGAGCCTTTGCCAATATCCGAAAGCCCAGTGGTGACAGGTGCAAGCCATCCCTAGCGAAGCAACGTGGCTTGTCGAGCATGTCTTCCCAGGCTGACAGACACTGGATCCCCTTTGAATGACACCAAAATTTTAGCCAATTGTTAAAATCGATCATTTTGTCTTTGTACTGTGGCATCATTCTAGGTGAGGGTAAGATGCTGCTCAAGGTCAGGGTCATACCAGCCTGGGCTACATGATCAGAGAGCTCCTCTATGTCTCTTTTCATGTAGTCCAGGGAGGTACATCTCAGGTCATTCACACCAGCATATACAATGACTGAGTCATATTTGTATTTGCTTTGGAGTGACCTGAGTGCTTGCGTTATGTGGTGGATCCTAGCACCCGACAGGCAGCTCACCGTGACCTTCTCTTTATTCAGCCTGGTGAGCGGGACGTCAGTGTGTCTGACAATAGAGTCACCTATTACAAGAGTATCAGGTGTGTTATTCAGCCTTAAGGGCTGTGGCTGCTTGGCACACTGACTTTGTGGGTTATGTGTTGTGCGTGTTTTGTTTTGAGGTAGCGTTTGCTTGGATGTCTGCTTTGGAGGTCTCTGTTGCTTAGGTAGATTTTTATTTAGAGCCTCTGAGTATGTTTTTGTGTATTTATGTATTTGGTTCGCTGATGTGGTGGGACTATGTGATACCGGAATTGTGTTGTGTGAGGTTACCTTCTCCTCCTGACTGGTTACATCAGTTTTGAGATGAGAGAGCTCAGCCTCCAGTTTGGCTAAATAGTTGCATCTCTCACATATATTTGAACCTGTTTGGAGGAGGAGAGGGTTGTCCGTGTACATGAGACAGTTGTAACATTGCCTCAAAATTCCCAGATTCACCAGCTGGACTGGAGAGGAAACCATTAACTGACCTTTGGACATGCTAGAGTAATATAGAGAAACTGAATTTAATATGGACCAATAGAGGACAGGGTAATCATAGAGAGTATAAGAGTAAGTAGTGCTTATGGTTTAATAGTGCTAACTTGTAGGATTACTTAATTGGACCAGTGAAGGGCCTTAGAATGAGAATATGGTGTTTAAATTGCGAGATAGAGCAGTTCTAAGGGAAAAAGTGAAGAGCAGACTTTGTGGGAATAGTGTAAACCCAATTAGGCGGCGCTGCCCACTGTTGCGCTATGCTCAAAAACACGCAAAACTGTGCAAAAGAGGGTTTTAAGAGAGGAAGATGAAGGAGTTTTGGAATTGTCCCAAAATGGCCAATAAAACTACAGTTTCAAGTCAGTAACCACTCCCACAGGGGCAGGCAAGCTGCTCAATGTTTTTCACTGCCACTGATCAACAGAGAGACTTCCCTTTAGCCCAAGCAAAAAATGGCCTCACAGAAACTTACAAACAGTTCAAGAACAGCAAGCCTGTAACTGAACTTTTTTTAAATCTCAGAAAAGTGGGAAAAAAGCAAAAATGTTTTTGTTTTTTTGTTTTTGTTCAGAGATAGCAGAGGTTCACAAGTATCAACAAGTTATAACAGTACAGTAAATGACACCACACAAGAGTGCTAGGCCAAAGACAGATAAAATGCAAGTTTTGAGAAAAAAAAGCAATTTTAAAAATAAGTGCAAACAGGAAATTCAGTAAACAGCTCTAGGTTGTGCTCTAAATACAGTTACTAATGCAGTTGGGGACAGGATAGGGATAACAAGGCCTAGGTGGGAGACGACGGCCAACAGCAGAACAAGGTGGAAATAAACTAACCACTGAACCAATTATCTAGATCAAAAATAACTAGGGATAAGCAATTTCCACAATAGTAATAATTATGAAGAGAACACTTAGCCAGAGCCAGTAGAACGAGCACAAGATATTGTTTATCGGCAAACAAGATCTGGGGAGCTTTTCTAGTACATGCTGGGATAGGATTTAGCCATGCATTAGTGGAAGACCTCGAGCTTGTACATAAGACCGAGCTGGATCTGAGGATTGGATCCAAACTCATCCTGGTAAGAATGAAGGCGAGATAGGACAACACATCTGTGATTTTGTAAAGGATGCCAAGCAGTAATGAGGAACATTGCTTTTATTCCTGCTGAACAAAAGTATTCACCAAAGTTCAAAAAAAGACAAGAAGCACAGCATTAAACTGTTCATGATTTTGCAGAATGACCTTAATTTTGCTTTTGATTTTTTTCGTAGTCCATAACACAGTTTTTTTTTATTTTATGGTAAATCGCTGAGAGTTGCAGCCAGATAATAATACTAGAGTTTCATACCTCGTATTATTCTGAAAATGCATGCTGATGCAAAACTTGTTCTTCTGCTGACTTTTCAGGTGAATTAGGGTAATATATGACAGATTTTAAGCCTTTTCACCCATTATTTTAACTATGTCCAGATTTATTAAGCAAAAATGAGAGCCATGTGTAGGAATCCCTTTTGGGGTACAAAGATTTCATACCCATTTGTACAGTCATGATTTACTCTATAAATAGATCACAAACTACTGCTCACTCAATGAAAGGAAATGTAGCAGTAGACAGTGTTGCTGAAAGGCACTGAGTTTAAAATTATGAAAAGATCAAGCAAGTATCATACTATTGATGATGTACTGGGTATGTTACCTGTTGTACAATAGCCTAAAAATTTGGACATATCTGATGAAGTATTGATGTTTGAATGCACAGACAGTACACAGGGTCCTATCATGTAGTCAAACTTTTATAAGTTCGAACCACATATGGTCAAGAACATAAGTTCGAATTTGTAAAAGTTCAAGAGTTTGAATAGAAATCTCCATAAGCGGAGGTTTCCATTCACTTCAATGTGGTGCGATCTCAGAGTTGGCATACTTAAGTAGCAGGGGTGTGGGGGTGCAGTGGGGCTTGCTCCCCTGCTTACAGCAATTTATTTTGTTGTCCGTTGTTTTTTTTTTACGTAGTCGAAGTTCTGTAACTTCGAACATAATGCTTCGACCATTAGGTGTTCAGAGTTATGGAACTTCGACTATGTGATATAGACCCCACAGTACACCAATGCCTACTGAACAAATTAAACACTGGACTTCTAAAGATGTAACACTGGCAAAAGTGCAAGCTTGTAATAGGTTTACATTGTGCTATTATAGAATACTAGCATTATGTTTCAGAGATAGGTAACATTATGGGGGTTTAAATATACGTTTCCTCATAGAATATTGAATATTTTGCACAAAGCTCATCTTATAATGTCCAGAATGAAAGGTGTCACATGGTATGTATGGTGGCCTGGCATATACATAAATAAGTATAAGTGCCAAGCAAACTGATTGATTGGCAATTGACTGGAATCAATAGACAATGCTCCTCTGCACCATAGGAGTGGTAGACAAGTGGTCAACACTGTATGTGGAATGATCAGGCCCCCCTCCTTGGAAATATTTTTAGAGTAGAAATATACTCATTCAAAGTAGATAACTGAGTAATGAATTCCACATCTAAAGTAACTGCTGTAAAACTAAAACTAAATTTTAATGTGCATGGTATTGATAATGGAACTTGTTTCGGCAGTGCAGAATTTGCAAATTTAATGAAGAAAAGTGGAATTTATTTTGCAGCTACTGCGCCATTGTAAGATTCATCTATTGACCTGGCAGTGAAACCTGTACAGGCTTTGAAGGAAGTGATGAAAAAAATGAAAGGTGAGACTGCCAAAGTTTTTGTTTAGTTAGACAATTACCTTTCACATTACTGTGGTTTGCCACCATAAGAAATACATTATGTCACAAAGGCTGAGTTCCACTTTTGACTCATTTCTATTGGATTTAAATGCAAAAAATCCAAAGAAAACAGTGGACTCTGAAGCAGGTTATTAAAAAAACACCATATGAAAAATGTTATACTGGAAGATGCAAATTTCACTTAGACAAAACTTAGTGGTCATTTGTGCCAAATGTGTCTAACTGGTTAACAAAAAGTCCCTGTTAAAAGAAAACAGTTATAGCTCTAAGGCAATAGTGAAACTTATTACAGACCACTGTCATATACAGTGCTCATAGATCATAGTTCATCCTTGTGGAAACAGGCTCGTCAAGTAACTGCAAGATTCACAGAAAATGAACCAGTTGTTGAACCTGAAATACAAATGGGAGATGCATATAGCAGTGTGGATCATCATCTTCTTTCGGCTGTTCCCATTAGGGGTCGCCACAGCGGATCTTCTGTTTCCATTTCTTCCTGTCCTCTGCATCATGCTCTTTCACACCAACCGCCTACATGTCCTCTCTCACCGCATCCATAAACCTTATCTTAGGCCTTCCTCTTTTCCTCTTACCTGGCAGCTCCAACCTTAGCATCCTTTTCCCAATATACCCAGCATCCCTCCTCAGCACATGTCCAAACCAACGCAATCTCGCCTCCCTTGCTTTGTCTCCAAACTCTCCAACCTGAGCTGACCCTCTAATATACCGATTCCTAATCCTGTCCATCCTAGTCACACCCAGTGCAAATCTTAACATCTTTAACTCTGCCACATCCAGCTCTGACTCCTACCTTTTCGTCAATGCCACCGTCTCCAACCCATATAACATAGCTGGTCTCACTACCCTCTTGTAGACCTTCCCTTTCACTCTTACTGGTACCCGTCTGTCACAAATCACTCCTGACACTCTTCTCCACCCATTCCACCCTGCCTGTACTCTCTTCTTCACCTCTCTTCCACACTCACCATTACTCTGAACTGTTGATCCCAAGTACTTAAACTCATCCACCTTTACCAACTCTACTCCCTGTATCCTCACCATTCCTCTACCCTCCCTCACATTTACACACATATATTCTTTTTTAGCCCTGCTGACCTTCATTCCTCTCCTCTCTAAAGCATATCTCCACCTCTCCAGGGTCTCCTTAACCTGGTCCCTACTCTCACTACATACCACAATGTCATCTGCAAACATCATAGTCCATGGGGCCTCCTGTCTGATCTCATCTGTCAACCTGTCCATCACTACTGCAAATAAGAAAGGGCTCAGAGCTGATCCTTGATGTAATCCCACCTTCACCTTAAACGTATCTGTCACTCCCACCGCAGTCCTCACCAATGTCACACTACCCTCGTAAATATCCTGTACCACTCTTACATACTTCTCTGCCATTCCCAACTCCCACATACAATACCACAACTCCTCTCTAGGCACCCTGTCATATGCTTTCTCTAAGTCCACAAAGATACAATGCAACTCCTTCTGACCTTCTCTGTATTTCTCCAACAACATTCTCAGAGCAAATATTGCATCTGTAGTGCTCTTTCCTGGCATGAAACCATACTGCTGATCACTAACCATCACCGGCCTTCTTAACCTAGCTTCCACTACTCTTTCCCATAACTTCAAGCTGTGACTGATCAATTTTATCCCTCTGTAGTTACTGCAGCTCTGCACATCACCCTTATTCTACCAAAACACATTTTCTCCACTCCTCAGGCATCCTCTGACTTTCCAAAATTTCATTAAACAATCCGGTTAAAAATTCCACTGCCATTTCACCTAAGCACCTCCATGCTTCCACTGGTATGTCATCTGGGCCAACAGCCTTTCCATTCATCATCCTCTTCATAGCTGACCTTACTTCCTCCTTGCTAATCTGTTTCACTTCCTGATTCACTATCCCCACATCATCCAACCTTCTTTCTCTCTCATTCTCTTCATTCATCAGCCCTTCAAAGTACTCTTTCCATCTACTCAACACACTCTCCTCACTTGTGAGTATGTTTCCCTCACTATCCTTTATCACCCTTACCTGCTGCACATCTTTCCTAGCTCTGTCCCTCTGTCTAGCCAATCGGTGCAGGTCCTTTTCTCCCTCTTTAGTGTCCAATCTCTCATACAACTCTCCATATGCCTTATCCTTAGCCTTCGCCACCTCTCTCTTTGCCATGCGTCTCATCTCCTTATACTCATGTCTACTTTCTTCATCTCAGCAGTGTGGATGTTCAGGCATATTTGTTACCAGAAACCAAACAACCAAAAGAAACAGGACTGGAAGACAGAGATCAACAGTGAACTATAGCAATGCACAAAAGAACAGAAAAAAGAAAATGCTGGATCCAGGGTTTTGTTCTTCTTTGCTACCAGAAACACCTGATACACCAATTGAAGTTGTAATTGAGAAACCTTTGGTTGCTGTTCTTCCATTCCTCAAAATCCTTGGACTTCCTTCTTGCCACATCAACCAGACATTCTTCTCATGAAAGTTATAGCATAACTTGATTAAAATACTATGTCTAATAGTGATGAAGGATTTTCCCTTCAAAAAGAAAGCATGCACTTTTGTTCTATTTAAGACCTGGTAGTCTGCCTGGGCCATCTTAAAAAAATGATACTGAAAACTGTGAAATGGTAAACTAATAACACTAGTAAATGTTGCACAATGAGAAATGTATAAAGGATAAATTTTCAAAATGTATGCCACTGAGCCAAATGATTTCCTGCATCAAAAATGTCAAATTTCACAGGGAAGTGTTAGCATAAGAAGTAGGAGGTAGTTTCTTCTGTTTTCCACTGGTTAGCGCTATTTGGTAAATACTCTTTAGAGTAAAGATTTCACTGTGAAAGTCTCGGCAGCAATATCCACCTGAGACTAGTCTGTATCAGTCCTCAGTCATGTTTAATGTTTCCAGAAGCCTCAAAGTGATGGACCTATACACATTGTGTTGCTGTCTTGCCATATAGTTTGGATTACTTTTTTAATATTTTTAAACCATTTTAGGAGTTGGACTTTGATACCAAGATAAAACAAAGACACAGACAACATGATGGATGCTTTCCATACTAGTGAAATGCAAGACAATTTACAAGAATACTAAAGAAAGTAGAAATGATATTCATGAATATTTGAAGGCAGGAAAATACACATGCGAGTTAAAGGTTAGTTTGGATTTTCTACTTTTAAAAATGCAGGCTAAAAATTTCCTGCCAAGCTCATGTTTCTTATAGCAATGTTCAGTAGGTGTAGATGGTTCCTGAGGTTGCATGCTAATATTACCAGTAAGACTAAAAAGTTTCAGTAAACACAAGGACGCATGCCTGCATGTGAAGAGATAAGCTTTATGAGAAAATCTATGCTTTTTTTCACTTCAGATTAATTGCAACAAATGTGCAGTATTCTATATTGGTGTAACTATATGATGTTTACAAGAAATAGTATCTGAACATATTTATACTATAAGCGGTGGCAATGCCAAACTGCATGACTATGTGGTAAACTAAGTAAAAATTGATATTATGGAATATTAATGGCAATTGCATTTGAAATCCTGTATCTTCCCTTGTTTCGATAATTTAATTAATTTTAGATGGATTTTAAAGAGTAGACCTTTAAGACATAAGTTGGTCACACAATCTACTGAATGTACTTAATACTGCTACTGAAAATGATTACTCAAAGTCTGAAAATGTCATTGAAAAACACTTACTGTGAGTTTTTATTTTTTAATAAAAGTTTTCCAATATTGCTTGTCCATGTTCACAATGCAGCTCATTTGGTGTGGCTGTTTCTATTTTTGGCATATTTGGCTGGCTTACAACATTTTTGTGGAAAATTATATTAGCTGACAACAGTTTTACAAAAATGTATGTAACATAAGACTTTACAAAACACTTTATGACCAAATAATCACAACACTGGAATAGATAGATTTCGATTTTTATACGACTGTGTTCACATATACAAAGCAGGTCTTGGATACAACTCTTGCAAATGTTTTGTAGGAGTCAGGGGACTTACAAAATATGATGGAAAACCTTCAGAAAGGAATTTCCAAAAATCAAATCTGCCATACACGGCATGACAGATACAGGCACCAAAAAGAGGCATGAAAAAAGGCATAGACATGGAAGCATTAAAAAAAATTAAATGTAGTAGCTGTCACCTCAGTGACAGAGAGAGAGAGAAATTACTGAAAAGTGTCCCATGGTGGGATAACCATTTGAAAATTGGCTTGATTTTCAATAGTAGGCTGAGAAAATGCAATTTAATGGGAATAACAATAATTTAGAGTTATGTTATTTTACTTTTTCCTCAATTAAAGCAACTAAAAGCTGGCATAGCAAATTTTAAAATGGGTGGAATTAAGTCTGTCAATAGCTACTGAGTAGCTTAAAGTAGTAATTCAGGCACACAGGATACGGAGCACTGTGAACAAAAATTATAGACACGGTTAAGATTTCTAAACAAAATAGTATAACAGAGGCTGTTCAACATTTCTGTTGGGCATGGTGCTTAGGGCATGAGAAAGAATTGGATAATCTAATCCATTAAAAAGAAAACTCCACAAATCAGTGAACAGTCTTACTCCCTAAGGCATTCCTAGGAGAACTTAACATCACGCAACTGCCCCCCATTTAAAACAGTCTTTGGTGAAAGGGTCTTCTCATGAACAGGCCAAGTTCTCTGATACTGACTACCAGCTAAAATAAAACATCAGGGTATTCTCACCAAGTTTAAGAAGTCCCTTTCTGAGCACCTCTTCACCTCTTTTGTCATTTAACTCTTCTTACTCCCATGTTCTCTTCTTTGCCTCTAGACCCTCTGTAATCTCTGATTTTTACTCACTTTCATTTAAGTGTTTTTTCAAGGGAATTCAGTTTTAAACCTTTAAGTAATTTATGCATTCAAACCATATTGCAATCCATGTAAACTGATAAAATCTAAAGTAAACCTGCTACTTTAGGAACCATATAACATTCTTCTTCATAAAATATGTATAGCTGTACATAAACTTTCTAACGTTTTGCAACTATGTCAACTTAACACTCATCATATCTCAAGTATATAACTTACGTTTGCTTGCACTATTTATTACCTATGAACCTGGCTCTCAACTGAAAAAAGGTGTCAGGAACAGTCCACCTACCCAAGTACAAAATAATAAATAAATAAACCCTGATGACTACAAGTTAATGAAATAACACTTTCTACAGAGAGTTCTGGATTTAAGTTCGACCATAAAGTTATAGCTGGCAAACAAAGCTGGATCTATTGCAAGCAGCTAACTTAACTCAAAAATAAAAAGGTCTGCTTTCATCAGACAAGGAGGAATATAAGTGTTTGCTTTCAGTACTGTTGGTGGTTGGTAAAAAACTCCAGCCTCAGAGGATGTCAGGCAGAAAATGGAGATGAAACATCTAATTAGAATATAAAGGAGGAGAACAAAAGGATCATGAACCTTTTACATATTTTTATTATGAACAGTAAGGACATATCAAAAAGAGTGACCTGGTTGGCATCAAATGAAACCAAAGAACAAAAAGTTAATTCAAGCTGTGCAAGAGTATGTATCAGTTATACAATGGTTTAAAAGCAAAAACAGTAAATGCATTGGAATAAAAAGGAGGACAAAGTTCCAGAAGACTTTTTCTTGGAAAAGATGAAAAAAAGCCTCTATTAACAGCTGGACCTCTAATGGACATTTGTGAGGAGTATGGGTAACACCCTAACTAAACGTGAGCTACTGATCAGTATAGTGAATCCTCATCTGATTTAGATAGCAAATCTGACCCCAAAAGGAAACAAACTGATAATGTCTAACACTACTACAGCATCAACTGCAACAGCAAAATAAAGAAGTACAGGAGGACCAAGTGTACCTGCAGTGTCACCAAATGAGTGATGTAAGCGTAGCTTCAGATCATATAGATGAATGATAGAGTGAACCCCTGACCTTGTTATCCTTCATTGATACTTCGGAGTGCCTATTGTAAACAGAAGGGTAGAAGATGGACCATGAGAAAGAACTCAATAGTATCAGTTATAGTATGCAAATTACCTCCAGATTAAAAACTGTTTATTTGTCTTTGTTGACTGGGAAAGTCCGACTGGGAAGAGCCATTTTCATCAGAGGCCTGTTGAGAGATACAACTCTGATTGGCTTTTATGGTCAGAAACCTCTGGTCATCAAAGTAAAAAACAAAAATGCTATACTTTAAAGGACCAGAGGGAGGCAGGGAATACACAAAAGATTTACAGGTAATTTTTTGGGTAAATCTATAGTTAGATTCAATGATTCAAAGATTCATAGTAAACTTTATTGTCATTAGGACTACATGTGTAAACTTAAATGATATTATGAATATCAGATCATCATGAGAGTACAGAACCATAGGATACAACAAATACAACAGTAAGACATATCGAGCAAAGGAATCAAAGACTAATGACTATGCCCCAAGAACATAAGAAAAAAGGGTACTTGTGTACTACCACAGCCAGATTTTCATGATAAAACCACTTACTTACCAGTGTTTAAATCTGACCATTAATACTGTAAAAATGTTATGAAATGTGTTTTCTTTCACAGTGAAGGTTGTTTTATGAAGGGTTATCAATAGAAACTGAAAAGGTTAGTGTTGCTGTTTATGTATACACTTTACTGCTAGCATGTCTGCTGCTATCTCATTTCTGCATTAACTGTAAATATAAAAACATGTATGTGAACTTTAGTAATCTACAAACATTAACAAGGAATTAAACCAGTTTTAGACTGGGCATTTACTAGCAAATGTCAGGTTTACCCTTTCAATTCCTCTTCACCTTTTTTCCTGACTTCAGACGTTAATGCATTATCTGTTATTGACAGAGTTTTACTAACATCACATGCACTTTACTGCCAGCATGTATGGTGCTATCTCATTTCTGCATTAACTGTTAATGTCAAAAACATATATGTGAACCTTAGTAAATATAGAAACATTATCAAGGAATTAAAACTTGAAATACAGATTTGAAAGAAGAAACACAGTGTTTGAGTACAACATGAGAGAGGGGTACACTAGGAAGTGCGGGTGCTGTAATCAGTGTCAAGATATAATAGAAGAGAGAACTATTATTTTAGGCAATGCCAATCACACTAAGATTTGGTTTAAGAAGGGGAATTATTATTCCCAGCATGTCATTTATCTGGCTAAGTGTGTTAACTGTCCAAGTTTTTATGTGGGGAAAACGGACAGACAACTTAAAAACAGGGATTTATGATCACAATTATTGTATTAGAAGAAAGGATCATAATAATGCACTATATAGACAAGTGGAGATGAATAGTGAGTGTCATTCTTTCAAATATGGGATATTACAACAGTTTCAACTAAAATCAAGAGGAGGGAATAGTAAGGCTATACTGGGGCAAAAGGAAGACAAATGGCAACTTTTATTAAATGCAGCCAAGGCCCCTGGGTTGAATGACCATATACCTACAAAGCCCTTATTAGAAGCAAGACTGTGATTAGGTAGCAAAATATTAGCCCCTTTGAGTACCTAATGGAAATTAAATTATCTCCAGACAATATTTATTAATGTTCTATTTTACTGATATCACTATTTAACTTACCTATTACTTTTTTAATTATTTTATAATGTTTTTAAACATACATATTTAATTTTTTTTTTATTAAAAGAGGGTACAGGAAGTGTTAGGGATTAATTGATGGTTGCTACATTATATGCAGTATAAAATATATGAAGCCTTATGAGAGTTGGTATGCACTTTAGTAGTATCATTATTCATTAGGTCATGAATATGTAATTTGAGTGTTTTAATTGACAGTCCATTCCTATTGGTTATTTAATATTATTTAAACTCTTGATTACCACAATGGTGTTCTGATGAAGTCTACATGTGGTAGATGAAAGTTCTTAACCAGTGTGGTTTGTTTTTTCTGTTTTTATAAAATAAAAAGTTTATATACTTGTCCGAGGTTTTTTCGAGCTGTGATACCTCATACAGCGAACTACAGGATTTATTAGTTGGTACTGAGCTGGTATTCACTGTTCAGCTTATTATTTTTGTATTTGTCATTGGTATCATGGACTCTTTAGACAAAATACCGTCTATGTTTTCTCCAGTCAGATGTATTGACATCCACAGACTTCAGTCAGAGGTGGATATACTGAAGGGGGAACACACGAGGTTTATTGATCTGTTCAGTCAACCTATAAGCGTGAATCTCTGCAAAGCAGTTTGACATCATTGCAGCAGGGAGCAGAGAATAAGGCCAAGATTTCTGTGCAGAATGGCCAAAGGGGAAGTGGAGGTTTACAAGGCAGCGTTACCAGACCCTCTCATGGGGCTGTTGAAACACAGGGAGAATTCTTCGTTGATGGAGAACGTATGATTTCGAGTCCTGGCAGCAACTCGGATGAAGTGTACTTGTTAACGGGGGCAAAGCCAAAGACAGCTGCCCCTCAAAAGACGTATTCCACAATTACTGCTCAACAAATAAAAGGTACTGTACTAGAACCGACAAATACTGGACATAATGATAAACAAAAACATTATGAACATGATAACATTCACTGTAAATGTTTTGTTGGGCTGGACGGAAACCTTTTTAGGAGAGAATTTTTCCTTTAGTAAAAACGATTTGGCAACCATGGACAGACAAACTGGTAATGAACCGCAACCGGTTGATAAGACTTTAAAAGATTTAATATATGACTTTAGCAAAAAGTTAGGCTTTATCAAAGGACTGCAGCTGGATAATGCCTATTTAAGTAAATGCCTGGAATTAAAAATAGTGCCTATGGGCCTGTGTTTCTTTAAAGCACCTATGGGAATGGACTTAACTGATGAGAATATGAAAGAATGTAATTTATTATTTGATAGTTTTGGATTCAGATTTATGGAATTTTTAATTAAATGCAATGATAGTAAGTTGTGTTTTATGTTAAAAGAAGTGGAGATACTAAATGAAAATATTAAGAAGGACTTGTTATTTAATCAATGGGAAAAATTGTATGAGAAACAATATGACATAGTTAACAGTAAAAGTTCTAAAATATTTAATAGAAAGTGTAAACTTAGAAGGGACATGGAACAGTATGAGAAGCATAAGAAATACATATGGAAGAAAAGAGATTTAGGGTATTCAGGGAACTATAGGAGCATTGAGAAACAAACCACCTATGGAAAATGTAATGATAGAGTGACAACAATTATGGAAATAAAGTTTTTTAGAAAGGAAGCAATATTGGAAGGGGGCAAACAGGGATGTACACAAGTAATGGAGATAAAATGAGTGGGAAGAACAGAATCCACATGGGAGCAAGGACCATTGGACAAACAAGACACAGAAGTGGAATTGGAAATAGTGCAATACAATGCAGATCAGTATAGTATGGGACAGTTTAATATATACAATTATACTCAGTTAAAGCTTGCAAAAGAATATTTTAGGCTGTTTGCTAAGGGTATGAAATATGTCCCTTATGAGAAATTCAGCATAGTTCATGTTTTAATTGAATTTAAGCTTTATTTAAAAAAATGAATTTGGCTCTTCATTTTCAAGATGTAACAGGGAATATGCAGAATGGTGACTTAAAGAAAAAAAGTAAATACACACCACCTTTACACCCGACACTTCTAGCATATGAAAGATTGGTCACAGAAGAACTTTACAAGCTACAGTGGAAATATATGAAAGGTAAGGTAGGAACAATCTAGGTAAAGAGGAAAATAACCTACTAAAGCAAATTTGTTATGAGACCGATATTCGGGTAATGAAACCCGACATGGGTGGAGGAGTGGTTTTGGTAGAAACTCAGGATTACGACAATAAAATCTTTGAAATGTTACACAATGATGATAAGTATACAGTATTTTCCCTAAAATGAGGTTAATATTGGACATAGACGTATAGACTTATACCTTGAAGGATTTCTCTTAGACAGGATTGATATGAACTTGTATAATTTTTTACGTGTAGAATTCCCTGTTTTAGCCACCATAGTAGGAATTCCGAAAATACACAAAAATATTCTTGAGCCCTGCCCCGTTATAGGCCCATCATCTCTGGTAGTAAGTCTAAGACCTTTCCTTTTGGTAAAGTAATAGACAGTTGGCTCAAACCCATACATGATAGAGTTCCACACATCATTAAAGACTCATGGGACTTTTTAGGCCGACTGAAACCAGAGATATGGAAAGAGGAACTTATATATTTAACAACTGATGTAGTGGATTTATTTTCATGTATTCCCAAAGATGAAGGCCTAGAAAGATTTACTAAAAGTATCCAGAAATACATAGGGTTTGCCTGGGATAAAGTATGTTTGATTGGGGAATTTATGTCTATAGTACTAGATTTTAATTACATCTTATTTGAAGGAGAGTACTATAGACAATCCAATGGGGTAGCCATGGGTGCGGCCTGTGCCCTGATCTACACTAATTTGTTGCTGCTGGACTGGGAAAATGAATACATTCTTGGAAGTGAGTAGGTTAGCAAGTTAAAATGTTACACAAGATTTTTGGATGACATTTTTATATTGTGGGATGGTACGACCGATGAGGTAGACTCTTTTGTAAATTACTTGAATGGAATAAGCACGTTTGTAAGATTTACATACAGTTGTATCAGTATGGGCATAGCTTATTTAGATACATACATTTCTAAAGGGATCAAATGATTTAAATTAAGGATTTACAGAAAAAATACATTCAACAATTCATACCTGGAATACACCAGTTGTCACCCGGCCAGTCAGAAAAGCAGCATCTTGAAGGGGCAATGTATCAGGGCTGCAAGAATGACTTTGGACTATAGTGGGATGATAAGAGAGATTGACTACATAGGCACCCTATCTGAGGAAAGAGGGTATCCCAGATCTGTTATTAGTGACGTTACAGGATACGTAAAAAATGAATGGGGAAAGACATATAGACCTTTGTTAGCTGTAGGTTTAGAGAAAGACATGTGCATGTTAGATAATGACAATGGTAAACAATACAAGAGGGCATGTATAGTACAGTATAATCCATGTGTGAAGGAGGTTAAGGACATTATAAGTAAAAATTGCAACATCCTCAGAAGTGATGACATGGTACATAGTAAGTTAGGTACATATCCTAAGCATGTGTACAAGACTGGTCATAACTTGAAATACAGATTTGAAAGAAGAAACATAGTGTTTGAGTATGACATGAGAGAGGGGTACACTAGGAAGTGCGAGTGCTGTAATCAGTGTCAAGATATAATAGAAGAGAGAACTATTATTTTAGGCAATGCCAATCACACTAAGATTTGGTTTAAGAAGGGGAATTGTTATTCTCAGCATCTCATTTATCTGGCTAAATGTGTTAACTGTCCAAGTTTTTATGTGGGGAAGACAGACAGACAACTTAGAAACAGGATTTATGATCACAATTATTGTATTAGAAGAAAGGATCGTACTAATGCGCTATATAGACATGTGGAGATGAATAGTGAGTGTCATTCTTTCAAATATGGGATATTAGAACAGGTTCAACTAAATTCAAGGGGAGGGAATATTAAGGCTATACTGGGGCAAAAGGAAGACAAATGGCAACTTTTATTAAATGCAGCCAAGGTCCCTGGGTTGAATGACCATATACCTACAATGCCCTTATTAGAAGCAAGACTGTGATTAGGTAGCAAAATATTAGACCCTTTGAGTAACTAATGGAAATTAAATTATCTCCAGACAATATTTATTAATGTGCTTTTTTACTGATATCACTATTTAACTTACTTATTACTTTTTTAAGTTATTTTATGTTTTTAAGCATACATATTTAATGTTTTTTATTAAAAGTGGGTACAGGAAGTGTTAGGGATTAATTGATGGTTGAATTTTTTAATGTATTACACTACATTATATGTGGTATAAAATATATAAAGCCTTATGAGAGTTGGTATGCACTTTAGTAGTATGAATTTTCATTAGGTCATGAATATATAATTTGAGTATTTTAATTGACAGTCAATTCCTATTGGTTATTTAATATTATTTAAACTGGATTACTACAATGGTGTTCTGATGAAGTCTACGTGTGGTAGATGAAAGCGCTTAACCAGTGTGGTTTGTTTTTTATGATTTTATAAAAAAAAAGTTTATATACTTGTCCGAGGTTTTTTCGAGCTGTGATACCTCATACAGCGAACTACAGGATTTATTAGTTGGTATTACCGACAGTAGCAAGCCATTATTCATTCAGGTTCATATTTCAGACAAAGCCATAACTTCACAAAGGAATTTACTTATGGTTATGCCCTTTAGGATAATTTAGTCATATACTTACAAAAACAGAATACACAGATTGCATAAAACGTATTTTGGGAATACAGTTGCCAGCAAACAAGGCACTTAGTGTGACTCGCAGCTCTTACCGTGTAGACTCCACATAGTACTCTAAATTTACTTCTTATAAGCACACAAAGAGAGAGCAATTATCAACATTTTTTTAATAGTAAGTTGGATGTGGAGGAGTTCCAGGTCAGTATCCTCTCTAATGAGTCTGGAGGTGAAATTTGTTTTAGGAATATAGAAACAGTGCCACCATTAGTGCCTTCATCTGGTGCACTGGCCTTGAATGTGTGGTAGGCATTAAAATCCTGCACTGATGGAGAACTCCCAATGGTCTTGAACCAAGTCTCCATGGGTAAGGAATATTTGTACCACGGTAAGGAATATTTGTAGGAAGTGGAGTTTTTTGTTAGGGATCTTAGCACTAAAAAACAATACCTTTATATTATCTGGATGTTTTGTTATGTTGGAGGCATTTTAAGACTTGGATTGCCTAAAAAAATACACTGTGGGGGTGAACAAGGATTTAGCCAAAACAAGAAAGCTGAGGGGGTTTGGTGCAGCCCATCTCTGGCAATGTTGTTAAGACCATTTAGTATCTCCTCCCAGGCTAATATATATTGCAATTGCTTTGAATAACACCAGAAGCTAAGCCAATTGTTGAAATCAATAACATTTTGTTTGTATTGTGGCATTATTCTTGGTGATGGTAAAAGCTGCTTAAGACTAAGTGCATACCTGCCTCGGATACATATTCTGAGAGTTCCATAATCTCTGTCTTCATACAGTCCAGGAATGTACATCTCAAGTAATTTACAATCATGTACTATGACTGCATCATATGTGTACTTGTGGTGCAAGGACGTGAGTGCATGCATTATATGATGAATCCTGGCACCTGATAGGTAACTGGCCATGACAAAGGGAGATAAAAATGATGCACTTTTCAACTGGTGTTTAAATATTTTTCTTGGTGGTTCAATAAACATGTTATGGTGAGATGTGATACAGCTTCTGCTCTGTTTGGATCGAATTGCACCCACTGATTTGGTTATTTAGTTTTAGCAGCCTCAAAATACATAGCTCTATGTGTTTGGTTTGAGCTATATGTGATTGGTTTTCTGCGGTAATGTGTGGTACTGACAGCTTGCTTGTCATTTGCAGTAGCTACATGTGAAAGCTTTGCCTTCATCTCTCACAAACTGTGTCAGTTGGTTTAAGCTGTAGGTGGTTGTCACTAAACATGAGTCTATTGCTGCATTGTCTCAAGATGTCCATTTCAGCCAAACTGTCTAGAGACACCAGTGAGAAATGCAGATCCATGGGTCCAGTTGCTTATGGAAAACAATGGGAGGGAAAAAGTATTTAAATGGATAAAACAGAGTGACTGCATTTGTAACAGTGGACTATATTTTGTAGGTCAGATAATAAAGGGGATGTGTGTTCTAGAATACAACCAATATTTGACATATTGTATCAGCTGTAGGTAGCAGGATACAAATACAATAAGATACCTAATGATTATGGTGTTTAGGTCATTAGGCATATATTGAACACAGATATGTAAATTGCCTGCTTCTGTATTACAAATTAATGTAATCATGTTCAATGATAAGTTTTGTTTGCAACAGTTTGGGGTAGCAATGAGTATGCCCATGGCTAATAAATATGCCAGTTTAGTTCTGTTTGGGGAAGTGAGTTTCTCTATAAAAAAAAACGAGTTGTACCCTGCAAATGTGCTGCGCTACAAGTGTTTTGTACATGACAGATCTTTGCTGTGGGATAGCACTCATGGGCAGCTAGAGGAATTTGTCAACTAAACTCCACTACTTCTTTTTTGAGGTTAAATCAACTATGTCTAAGCAAGAGAGATGTTTCTCAGATATTTTGTTGACACATAATGGCTTTGGATTTGAAACTTATACTAACAGAAAAGATATTAGAAAGGCTATATACCCTCATAGAACTAGTATGCATTCTGGGCATATGTTTTCCAACATAGTACATGGCCAGATGACTAGGATGTCTAGAAGGACCACTGATGAAGACATATATGATAAGGTGATTCAGAGGCTTATAAAGGATTTTAAAGGAAGAGGCTACAGTATTAATAGATTAGAAAATATGATAAAGCAGCTAGATCGGCTAAGGACTTCTGTAGCTAAACCTGTATTTGGGAATATGGATTCCAATTGGTTCTGTTAGCCCAAATAATGGGGTTTTTGATTTGTCCATCCCAATTACATGTAAGGCACATACTAAACATGTTCTAATATTTATAGAAATTGCTGGGATATTTTTAAGATCTTATGAATGTTTAATGGACAAAATCCCCTCTGTTCCTAAATTTATACACAAGAATTCTGCTACTTTGTGGCATATGTTATACTATAAAGAAAAACAACAATTATGATAGGTAATAAAGGTATTGAACCATACTTTAGCTCTCAGTTTGTGAATACATTAGCAGTGATAAGTCATTTGTACAGCCAAATACTGGGAAGCATTTAATTTGAAAGTATCTGCAATGTGTGAAATAAAGAATAATGTGTATTTACCCAGATGTGTAAAATAGACATCTTTCTACACTGGTAAAAGCAATAAAAAACTGAAGGATCATATGTGTGTGTACTTGTCTGATATACATACATACATACACATGTTGAAACAAATGCTCTACATGTGATGTCTAGAGTGAATGTATTTAAAAGCTGCTGCTCTTACACACAAACTTTTCAGTACATCTGAGGAAACACTGTTGTGCAAAAGCATATATTTACTGAATGAACTTCTTCTTCATAGTGTCCTTGAGCCGTGAGTTGTTTGAGCTTTACATCCACCAGTAACTGAACAAGCATGGGAAAAGTTATCAATGGCTCAGAAGTCTATGTTTTCAAGGATGACTGTTATATATTCAAGAAAACACTCTCAGCAGTTTGCCTATATCTTAAGAAATCTTGTCCTTCACTGAATAAAGATATACTTAAACCTTTAACTTGATTTTTTTTTTGTCTGGAAAGATGA
Organism: Protopterus annectens; assembly: GCF_019279795.1. Classification (NCBI taxonomy): domain Eukaryota; kingdom Metazoa; phylum Chordata; order Ceratodontiformes; family Protopteridae; genus Protopterus; species Protopterus annectens. The sequence continues at coordinate 1,224,202,788 of NC_056726.1, read as the reverse complement.
CTTTATTTAATTTTGCTAAGTTAGCTGTGGATATGATCCAACATTCTGAACAGTTATCCTTAATCTGATAAATCCAGAAGAGGACATCTTGGTGTTGTGGAACACTATGAGACAGTTTCAAATCTTTTGGAGATATTACATTAATGAAAATAAAAAAAGAAGTTATGTAGTCACCATAACGTTCCATGTTTGTAGTCCATCTCACCTACATTCTTGCTGGATGGGTTTGGAGTCGAACCTCGGCGCCGACTTGGACGATACTAAAGCTCGAGAGCTTTTACTGGCTCGAGGCTATTCTTTATCCCACGGTGCATCACGGCAATACCCCAGATCTTGTTTGCAAGAAAGTAACTAAATGCATAATAGAGATTATTCTATCAATACCTATGTACATATAAACAAAAATATTTTGTTTTATCATCCATAGCATATGGACAGACAACTATCACAAGGTCAGACTGCAAATGAATAGTCCACCAGTTCCTCCAGAATACAGGAAGGGGGAAGGAGGGTGGGACGCAAGAATATAGGTGAGATGGACTACAAACATGGAACATTATGGTAAGTACGTAACTTCTTTATGTTATGCAGTCCTATCTCGCCGTAATTCTTGCTGGATGGGGCAGCGTCCCCAGCACCTTTTTCCCAGTTGGCTCAAGCAGAGAGACTCTTCAGCACAGTGGACCCAAAAGATGACCTGTCCTGGGAGGCCAAACCTAATTTGTAATGAGTGACAAAAGTATGAGGTCTTGCCCATGTAGCTGCTGCACAAATGGTATCAATTGGGAGTTTTGATTTGAAGGCATATAAAGCTGATACTGCTCTAGTTGAATGGCCTCTTACTTTAGCAGGTAGTTGTTTCCCAACATTTTTGTAAGCAAATGAGATGCAGTCTGAAAGCCATTTAGACAGAGTTACCTTGGAAATGGGTAAACCTTTGTTTTTCTCTAAGAAGGATCCAATTTCCTGAAATATTTAGTCCTGTGCAGGTAAAATCGGATGATTCTATGGACATCTAATTGATGCAGTCTGTATTCTGATGTGTTAGCATAACTGGGAAAGAATACTGGTAATTCAGTAGTTGTGTTTAGATTATGTTCTGAGCATACCTTAGGGAGGAAAGAAGGCTTAGTTCTTAGGGAAACTCTGTCCTTATGAAAAATAATATATGGAGGTTGAATGGTCAGAGCTTGCAACTCTGAAACCCTCCTAGCAGATGTAATAGCTACTAAAAACAATTACTTCCAAAATAACAATTTCAATCAGATGAAGAAGCCAGTTTGAATGGTGGAGAGATCAATGAGGTAAGAACTAAGTTCAAGTCCCAGGGCTCTGGAGGTTGCCTGACTGGAGGTCTGAGAAGAAGGACTCCTTTCAAAAAGGTTTTACATATAGAGTGGGACATAATAGAGTTTCCCATGTTCATAAAATGATAACTTGAGATGGCAGCCACCTGAACTCTGATGGTAGCAGCTGCAGCTCCTTCTTGAAAAATAGATGCGAGGAAGGACAGAATAGACTCAATGGGGGCTGAGTAGGGATCTATGTCCTGTTTTTCCACCCAAATGGAAAACCTTTTCCATTTGCTGGAGTATAATTTTCTGGTGGAAGGTTTGTGGAAAGAAATGAGGATGTGTTTTACAGTAGGAGAAAGGGATAAACACCTGGCTATTTGTGGAACCTGGAGCAGCCATGCTGTCAATTTCAGGGTGTGGATGTTAGAATGGAACTCTGCCAATTGGTGAATCAGGAGGTCTGGAAATGGTTCCAGAAGCCATGGTTCCTCCAAGAGATAAGGCCACAGGAAAGGGAACCAGACTTGGCGGGGCCAGTGAGGAGCAATGAAGATCAGGGTACTCTTCAACAGTTTTACTTTCTGAATCACTTTGGGTATGAGGGGAAAAGGTGGAAAAGTGTAAAGAAGTCCGGGAGGCCAATTGTGGACCAGAGTGTCCCTGGGTGACATCCCCGGATGGGAAATGAGGGCAAAGTAGTTGCTGCATTTGGTGTTCATGTGTGTGGTGAATAGATCACAGCAAGGCTGGCCCCATCTGTGGAAAATCTGTTCTGCAACTTCTACTTTCAGGGACCACTCATGAGGCATCAGAATTGCTCAACTCAGTTTGTCTGCTATCACATTGGACATCCCCGGAATGTGCGTTTCTACCAGAAAACGTTGAGAGTCCATCTCCCATTTTCATACTCTTAGTACCTCTCGATAAAGTGGGTAAGACTTGGTCCCCCTTGCTTGTTTGTCTGATTGAATTGCAATTGTTCCAGTAGGAAAAGAGCTGTGAAGTGCTTGCAATGCATGTAGCACTGCTCTCATCTCCAGAACATTTATGTGCAAGTGGTTTTCATGATCCTGACAGATACCTTGGACTGGCATTCCCAGATAATGACCCCACCCTATCTTGGAAGTGTCCGTGGTCAAGACTGCATTTTGATAAGGGAGAACAAAGGGACAACCTAGATAAAGCTGATCTGTATGTAACCACCATGTTAGATCCTTCTTGAAGGAATTTGTAATGATTATTTGGTGGGACAAGGTTAGAGCCGCATTGACCACTGGGCAAATAGTAGCCACTGAAGCACTCTCATGTGTAGATGGGCTAGGGGAACTAAAGAATGGTGGGCCATAGTACCTAGGATTTGAAGAACTATACTGGCTTGTACTTTGTCGTTGTTCAGCAGAAGTCTGACTTGGTTGTGTAATGATTCTATCCTTTCTGGAATCAGTTTTGCTGTCATGGTGGTTGAGTCTAGATCTGAGCCTAAGAAGACAATACGCTGCAATGGAGATAAAGTGGATTTTTTTAGATTTAGTGTAATTCCTAACCTGCCACACAAAGATAGAGTCTTGTCCCTGGCTCAGATTCATTGGTGCTTGGTGGTAGCAGTGAGGAGCCAGTCATCTAAGTATGGAAACACACAGAATCCCTGATGTCTCAGGTGAGCCATGACCACCGTCATACATTTGGTGAACACTCTGGGGGCTGTAGTGAGGCCAAATGGCAGTGCTCGAAATTGGAAATGACTGGCTCCTAGCCAAAAGGGTAGGTGTCTTCTGAAGTGCCTGTCCATTTTGATATGGTAGTACACATCCTGAAGATCTATGGAGCACATCCAATTGTCTTTTCTGATAAATGGAAGAATTGACTGCAGAGTGATCATTCAGAACTTAGATTTTTTTACAGACTTGTTCAGCTTTCTGAGATCTAGAATTGATCTCCAGTCCCCAGTCTTTTTTGGAATTAAAAAGAATCGAGAGTAAGTTCCGGATCCTATTTGCTCTGTGGGGACTTCTTGTATGACTCTTTTTTGAAGCAACGAGATGACCTCTAACATTTCACAATCTATTTGACTGGGTGGTACATCTGGTAAAGACTGATTTGTAGGGGGATCAGAAATAAAAGGAATGCGGTAACCTCTGGAAATTATATTTTGTGCCCATCGATCTAGAGAAATTTGTAGCGGGGTGCTTGGATACAGTGAGAGACGACCTCCGACTGCCTCCAGAGATGGACAGTCAGACAACCCTTCAGGGGAGATGAAAGGGCCAATCAGAGAAAGCATCTCTATCAACCTGGTGTTGCAGACCCCCTCTGCTGAGAGAGTGGCGCCTTCCATTATAACCTCCCCCTCTGCCTCTAGGGGCGGGTTGACCATGTGCTTGAGGGAAACCTTTTTGGGATTTTCGTAACCACATTTTTCCTCCTGTTTGACCCTTGGGATATGGTCTGGAAAGAAGGGAAAAACAGACTCCCACAGCAGATAAGGTTTTCCCTTCCTGCTCACACCTGGTCAAAGTCTCTTTTAACTGAGGTCCAAAAAGAGTTGAACCATCAGAGGGGACACTGGTAAAGGAAGACTTGAAGGACTCCATAAAATTGCATAGAGATAAGATAAGAGATAAGAGATATTCCTGATGCGGCTGCCCTACTCGCTCCATCAGCTGCATAAGAAATCAGCCTCATGGAGGAGTTAGCAATAGAGGTAAGGGTAGAAAGCTGTGAAAATACCTTGTCAGTGGATCCCGAGGCTACTGAACCCTGAAGGGTATCCCCTAACTCTTTTAGGAGATCCCTTTGTAGTCTAGTAAAATGGGAGAGGTAGTTCAGCGATCATAAGGTAAAAGCCTCTGAAGAAAAGGTACGCTTTCCATACCTATCCATCGTCCTAGACTTTTTATTAGGAGGATGGATATTTGAGGATGTCTCAGATAACTCCTTCTTTGTGGCTGCTACTACCACCATAGCATCCACAGGTACTCCCTTGGTTAGAAAGGTTTTGTCTTCTGGAGCAGTGATAAGCTTATTAGTCCTCCTCGGGACAGGTTCTACTGTATCCGGAGAGGTCCAAGCTTTTTGAGATATGACCCCTAACAGCTGGTCATATGGCAATGTCACCCAGGAGGTGGAAGGTTGGGAACCAAAAGCCTCAAGGTAAACTGATTCATCCTCAGTAGGGTTAGAGGTCTTCCAATCACCCCTCTGTCTAAGGATTTCTAGGATATCCACAAAAGAGACATCCTCAGAGGAGGATCTTGGGGATCCTTCTGACTCATCCAAATCAGTGTCAGAAGTGACAGACTCGGGTGAGTCAATATGCTTCATGTTGCAGACTCTCTTCCTAGGGACCTCTCCAGTGGGGTAATCGGGAGGTTTTGGAAGAGGGGACACCTCCTATGGGGGCTCCTTGGGGCCCTGGTTCCCTATGCTTAGGGGCAGGCGGGGGAGAAGAGGCTGCTACCAGCTGCTGGAGGGACGTCAGGTCCAATGGCAGGGCTTTTGTACTTGACAAAGCTCTCTCTATCACCTTGAAGGCTTTACCACCCCACTCTGAAGACCTCCACTCTGAGGAAGTGGAAGGTCGACTCCAAGCTGGAGGAGCAGGCCCCAAAGCAGACGTGGGAGCTGAGCTCACATGAGTCAAGGCACCGAGAGGGACAGCCGGCTCGAAAGAAAAGCTGGGGTGACTATCCCTCCCAGAGTTGACTGGAGAGCGTCGGCTCCCAGACTCCTCGGCTTCAGACTAAGCCGATGAAGTTAGTTATCGGTTCTGAGGAAGCAGGAAGAGTTCTCAGAACTGAGGGCTCCAGCATAATATAACCCAAAGCATTAGACACCAAGAGTGAAGCAGTTGGAGGAGGAACAGAAAACTGAGGCTGGGACGGATCCGAAACCTTTGGGTCCAGAGAGGCTAACATTTTTGCCTGAGCTGGATTGCAGAGCAGCTGCTTCACTACCCGCTGTACATCTTCATCAGACTGTCCTGGAGGAATGGGTGGAGATAGATGGGGATCTCCTCCTTTCCAAAATAGGAGATCTTAATGTTGGTGACACTGGTTCCAAGATAGGTGAATGCCCCGATAAATAAGATTGTCTCACAGTCGATGAGACAGACAGCACTGAGACCAAAGAAGCAGAATCAGAGCCAGAACTCTTTGGCTCCATCGCTTTAGACTTATTTGTCGGTTCTGAAGCAGGAGCCGATGGAGATTTCCTTTTATGAGACCTTGTTCCAGCTGATCTTGGAAGGAACTTTTCATCAGACCCCTGTCAATAAGTTTTCTCTTGCGTTCATTGAGATCCCTGGTGCTGAACGCATGACAAAAAGTACAGGGTTCTTGCCAATGAACTTCTCCAAGACAGTAGACACAACTTTTATGACTGTTGGTCAACGACATCTTCTGAGAACATTTATCACACTTTTTGAAGCCAGAAGGGCAGTGTTCTCTATGTTCCTTATCTTTATCCTTTGACATTTTGAAAGAAACAAACACAACAATAAAGTGCAACTATAAGGAAGAATGATTACTATATATTTTTTTTTTATATGTATAGAGAAGAAAAAACTAGCACACAAGAGGAAGGCCCTCTAATTTAAATGGGCAACTATGGCCCTCTAACTTAAATGGGCCGTAGAATCCTAAGAGAAAGGGAAAAGAGATTCTAACACTCAAGCAAACACTCAAGAATAATATAGGTAAAAACTATTATAGAGAAAGAATGAGAAATAAAGCAAAAAAAAAAAAAATCAAAAAACTTCACTTAGCCAACGAGCCAGTAAAGACAACCTCAAAGCTTTTGCAGCAAACGAGATCTGGGGTATTGCCGTGGTGCACCATGGGATAGGGGATAACCTTGAGCCAGTAAAAGCTCTCGAGGTTTAGTATCGGCCGAGTCGGAGCTGAGGTTCAGCTCTGAACCCATCCAGCAAGAATTACGGTGAGATAGGACTACATAACATCAAAGGTTATAGGCATAAATTATATATCCACACATAGACTGGTTCAGCAATACCCATACTTATGGGTGTACAATTCATAGGTTCATAGGTTCATAGGTTGGTACTAGGCTATCAGCCCTAGGGCCTATACAAGCCTAGCCATAACAATTCCCTGGCTATTTCTTCCCACATTATTTACTTTCCTGGACCCCTGTCTAGCAGGGCGACTGACGTGATCCCTGGGGTGAATTTCCTTTCTCCCATCCAATCGTCAAGGTTCCTCTTGAAGAGGTCCAAAGAGGCACTCTGCTTGACATGTATGGGCAATCTATTCCAGAGTCTGGGGAGTCTCTGGGTCAGGAACCTATCCCTCCAGCATGTTTTGTTTATTGTGAGGACAAGGTTTAGATCCCTGGGCGTGTAGCTCTGAGGGATTGGGATTTCTTTAAGTGTAGCATGTCCAACAGCTCTGGGTTTGACATGGCCTTGTATGTTAAGCAGAGATCGCCTCTGAGTAGGCGATATGTGACAGAGTACAGCTGGAGTTTTTAAGGCGGTCAGCGTGGGGCATCTGCTTTAGGCCTGTGATTCTTTTAGTGAGGTATTTCTGAGGCCTTTCCAGTTGTTGCAGATGTCTTGAGAGGTACATACCAAATGGGGCATTGTATTCTATAATGGGTCTAATGAGGGATGAGTACAGTGGGACAATGACCTCCTTTTTTCTGGATGAAAAGCCCTTCATGATGAGGTGTGCCACATAGAAGGATTTCCTGACTGTTGTGGCGATGTGGTTATCGAAGGTGAGACCACTGTCCACCTGTGTCCCAAAGTCTCTTATCACACTTTCTGTGTTTAGTGTACTGCCACCTATATGGTAATTCATGGATACATATTTTTTTCCCAAAGGGGATAACAATACATTTCTTGGCATTGAGCTTGAGCCCATGGCTCTGGCACCAAGCATCTGTTTCTGTAAGGCCCTTTTGTAGAGTATCCACATCATTTGGGGATTCAATAATGGCTCCCAGTTTGCAGTCATCTGCTTTTAAAGCCGTTTGCTTAAAAAAAAGAGATAAGGCCACAGGAAAGGGAACCAGACTTGGCGGGGCCAGTGAGGAGCAATGAAGATCAGGGTACTCTTCAACAGCTTTACTTTCTGAATCACTTTGGGTATGAGGGGAAAAGGTGGAAAAGTGTAAAGAAGTCCGGGAGGCCAATTGTGGACCAGAGTGTCCCTGGGTGACATCCCCGGATGGGAAATGAGGGCAAAGTAGTTGCTGCATTTGGTGTTCATGTGTGTGGTGAATAGATCACAGCAAGGCTGGCCCCATCTGTGGAAAATCTGTTCTGCAACTTCTACTTTCAGGGACCACTCATGAGGCATCAGAATTGCTCAACTCAGTTTGTCTGCTATCACATTGGACATCCCCGGAATGTGCGTTTCTACCAGAAAACGTTGAGAGTCCATCTCCCATTTTCATACTCTTAGTACCTCTCGATAAAGTGGGTAAGACTTGGTCCCCCTTGCTTGTTTGTCTGATTGAATTGCAATTGTTCCAGTAGGAAAAGAGCTGTGAAGTGCTTGCAATGCATGTAGCACTGCTCTCATCTCCAGAACATTTATGTGCAAGTGGTTTTCATGATCCTGACAGATACCTTGGACTGGCATTCCCAGATAATGCCCCCCCCCCACCCTATCTTGGAAGTGTCCGTGGTCAAGACTGCATTTTGATAAGGGAGAACAAAGGGACAACCTAGATAAAGCTGATCTGTATGTAACCACCATGTTAGATCCTTCTTGAAGGAATTTGTAATGATTATTTGGTGGGACAAGGTTAGAGCCCGCATTGACCACTGGGCAAATAGTAGCCACTGAAGCACTCTCATGTGTAGATGGGCTAGGGGAACTAAAAGAATGGTGGACGCCATAGTACCTAGGATTTGAAGAACTATACTGGCTTGTACTTTGTCGTTGTTCAGCAGAAGTCTGACTTGGTTGTGTAATGATTCTATCCTTTCTGGAATCAGTTTTGCTGTCATGGTGGTTGAGTCCAGATCTGAGCCTAAGAAGACAATACGCTGCAATGGAGATAAAGTGGATTTTTTTAGATTTAGTGTAATTCCTAACCTGCCACACAAAGATAGAGTCTTGTCCCTGGCTCAGATTCATTGGTGCTTGGTGGTAGCAGTGAGGAGCCAGTCATCTAAGTATGGAAACACACAGAATCCCTGATGTCTCAGGTGAGCCATGACCACCGTCATACATTTGGTGAACACTCTGGGGGCTGTAGTGAGGCCAAATGGCAGTGCTCGAAATTGGAAATGACTGGCTCCTAGCCAAAGGGTAGGTGTCTTCTGAAGTGCCTGTCCATTTTGATATGGTAGTACACATCCTGAAGATCTATGGAGCACATCCAATTGTCTTTTCTGATAAATGGAAGAATTGACTGCAGAGTGATCATTCAGAACTTAGATTTTTTTACAGACTTGTTCAGCTTTCTGAGATCTAGAATTGATCTCCAGTCCCCAGTCTTTTTTGGAATTAAAAAGAATCGAGTAAGTTCCGGATCCTATTTGCTCTGTGGGGACTTCTTGTATGACTCTTTTTTGAAGCAACGAGATGACCTCTAACATTTCACAATCTATTTGACTGGGTGGTACATCTGGTAAAGACTGATTTGTAGGGGGATCAGAAATAAAAGGAATGCGGTAACCTCTGGAAATTATATTTTGTGCCCATCGATCTAGAGAAATTTGTAGCGGGGTGCTTGGATACAGTGAGAGACGACCTCCGACTGCCTCCAGAGATGGACAGTCAGACAACCCTTCAGGGGAGATGAAAGGGCCAATCAGAGAAAGCATCTCTATCAACCTGGTGTTGCAGACCCCCTCTGCTGAGAGAGTGGCGCCTTCCATTATAACCTCCCCCTCTGCCTCTAGGGGCGGGTTGACCATGTGCTTGAGGGAAACCTTTTTGGGATTTTCGTAACCACATTTTTCCTCCTGTTTGACCCTTGGGATATGGTCTGGAAAGAAGGGAAAAACAGACTCCCACAGCAGATAAGGTTTTCCCTTCCTGCTCACACCTGGTCAAAGTCTCTTTTAACTGAGGTCCAAAAAGAGTTGAACCATCAGAGGGACACTGGTAAGGAAGACTTGAAGGACTCCATAAAATTGCATAGAGATAAGATAAGAGATAAGAGATATTCCTGATGCTGCCCTACTCGCTCCATCAGCTGCATAAGAAATCAGCCTCATGGAGGAGTTAGCAATAGAGAGTAAGGGTAGAAAGCTGTGAAAATACCTTGTCAGTGGATCCGAGGCTACTGAACCCTGAAGGGTATCCCTAACTCTTTTAGGAGATCCCTTTGTAGTCTAGTAAAATGGGAGAGGTAGTTCAGCGATCATAAGGTAAAAGCCTCTGAAGAAAGGTCGCTTTCCATACCTATCCATCGTCCTAGACTTTTTATTAGGAGGATGGATATTTGAGGATGTCTCAGATAACTCCTTCTTTGTGGCTGCTACTACCACCATAGCATCCACAGGTACTCATGGTTAGAAAGGTTTTGTCTTCTGGAGCAGTGATAAGCTTATTAGTCCTCCTCGGGACAGGTTCTACTGTATCCGGAGAGGTCCAAGCTTTGAGATATGACCCCTAACAGCTGGTCATATGGCAATGTCACCCAGGAGGTGGAAGGTTGGGAACCAAAAGCCTCAAGGTAAACTGATTCATCCTCAGTAGGGTTAGAGGTCTTCCAATCACCCCTCTGTCTAAGGATTTCTAGGATATCCACAAAAGAGACATCCTCAGAGGAGGATCTTGGGGATCCTTCTGACTCATCCAAATCAGTGTCAGAAGTGACAGACTCGGGTGAGTCAATATGCTTCATGTTGCAGACTCTCTTCCTAGGGACCTCTCCAGTGGGGTGTCGGGAGGTTTTGGAAGAGGGACACCTCCTAAAAGGGCTCCTTGGGGTGCTGGTTCCCTATGCTTAGGGGCAGGCGGGAAAGAAAAGGCTGCTAATGGTTGCTGTTGGGATGTTGGTTCCAATGGCACGGCTTTTGTACTTGACAAAGCTCTCTCTATCACCTTGAAGGCTTTACCACCCCACTCTGAAGACTTCCGCTCTAAGGAAGTGGAAGGTTGACTCTAAACTGGAGGAGCAGGCTCCAAAGCAGGCGTGGGAGCTGAGCTCACATGAGTCAAGGCACCGAGAGGGACAGCCGGCTCGAAAGAAAGCTGGGGTGACTATCCCTCCCAGAGTTGACTGGAGGCGTCGGCTCCCAGACTCCTCGGCTTCAGACTAAGCCGATGAAGTTAGTTATCGGTTCTGAGGAAGCAGGAAGAGTTCTCAGAACTGAGGGCTCCAGCATAATATAACCCAAAGCATTAGACACCAAGAGTGAAGCAGTTGGAGGAGGAACAGAAAACTGAGGCTGGGACGGATCCGAAACCTTTGGGTCCAGAGAGGCTAACATTTTTGCCTGAGCTGGATTGCAGAGCAGCTGCTTCACTAACCGCTGTACATCTTCATCAGACTGTCCTGGAGGAATGGGTGGAGATAGATGGGGATCTCCTCCTTTCCAAAATAGGAGATCTTAATGTTGGTGACACTGGTTCCAAGATAGGTGAATGCCCCGATAAATAAGATTGTCTCACAGTCGATGAGACAGACAGCACTGAGACCAAAGAAGCAGAATCAGAGCCAGAACTCTTTGGCTCCATCGCTTTAGACTTATTTGTCGGTTCTGAAGCAGGAGCCGATGGAGATTTCCTTTTATGAGACCTTGTTCCAGCTGATCTTGGAAGGAACTTTTCATCAGACCCCTGTCAATAAGTTTTCTCTTGCGTTCATTGAGAACCCTGGTGCTGAACGCATGACAAAAAGTACAGGGTTCTTACCAATGAGCTTTTCCAAGACAGTACACACAACTTGTATGACTGTTGGTAAACAACATCTTCTGAGAACATTTATCACACTTTTTGAAGCCAGAAGGGTGGTGTTCTCTATGTTCCTTATCTTTATCCTTTGACATTTTGAAAGAAACAAACACAACAATAAAGTACAACTATAAGGAAGAATGATTATTATATATTTTTTATATGTATAGAGAAGTAAAAACTAGCACACAAGAGGAAGGGCCTCTAATTTAAACGGGCAACTACGGCCCTCTAACGTAAATGGGCCGTAGAATCCTAAGAGAAAGGGAAAAGAGATTCTAACACTCACGCAAACACTCAAGAATAATATAGGTAAAAACTATTATAGAGAAAGAATGAGAAATAAAGCAAAAAAAAAAAAAATCAAAAAACTTCACTTAGCCAACGAGCCAGTAAAGACAACCTCAAAGCTTTTGCAGCAAACGAGATCTGGGGTATTGCCGTGGTGCACCATGGGATAGGGGATAACCTTGAGCCAGTAAAAGCTCTCGAGGTTTAGTATCGGCCGAGTCGGAGCTGAGGTTCAGCTCTGAACCCATCCAGCAAGAATTACGGTGAGATAGGACTACATAACATCAAAGGTTATAGGCATAAATTATATATCCACACATAGACTGGTTCAGCAATACCCATACTTATGGGTGTACAATTCATAGGTTCATAGGTTCATAGGTTGGTACTAGGCTATCAGCCCTAGGGCCTATACAAGCCTAGCCATAACAATTCCCTGGCTATTTCTTCCCACATTATTTACTTTCCTGGACCCCTGTCTAGCAGGGCGACTGACGTGATCCCTGGGGTGAATTTCCTTTCTCCCATCCAATCGTCAAGGTTCCTCTTGAAGAGGTCCAAAGAGGCACTCTGCTTGACATGTATGGGCAATCTATTCCAGAGTCTGGGGAGTCTCTGGGTCAGGAACCTATCCCTCCAGCATGTTTTGTTTATTGTGATGACAAGGTTTAGATCCCTGGAGCGTGTAGCTCTGAGGGATTGGGATTTCTTTAAGTGTAGCATGTCCAACAGCTCTGGGTTTGACATGGCCTTGTATGTTAAGCAGAGATCGCCTCTGAGTAGACGATATGTGACAGAGTATAGCTGGAGTTTTTAAGGCGGTCAGCGTAGGGCATCTGCTTTAGGCCTGTGATTCTTTTAGTGAGGTATTTCTGAGGCCTTTCCAGTTGTTGCAGATGTCTTGAGAGGTACATACCAAATGGGGCATTGTATTCTATAATGGGTCTAATGAGGGATGAGTACAGTGGGACAATGACCTCCTTTTTCTGGATGAAAAGCCCTTCATGATGAGGTGTGCCACATAGAAGGATTTCCTGACTGTTGTGGCGATGTGGTTATCGAAGGTGAGACCACTGTCCACCTGTGTCCCTAAGTCTCTTATCACACTTTCTGTGTTTAGTGTACTGCCACCTATATGGTAATTCATGGATACATGTTTTTTCCCAAAGGGGATAACAATACATTTCTTGGCATTGAGCTTGAGCCCATGGCTCTGGCACCAAGCATCTGTTTCTGTAAGGCCCTTTTGTAGAGTATCCACATCATTTGGGGATTCAATAATGGCTCCCAGTTTGCAGTCATCTGCAAACTTTGTTAGCCAGAGTCCCTTAGTGTTGACCTGTACTTCAGAGAAGTAGATGCCAAACAAGAGCGGCCCCAGGACTGAACCCTGAGGTACTCCACTTGTCACTTGTCTGGAGCTGGATTTGGAGTCGGCTACTTTTACAGTGTGGGTTCTATCAGTAAGCCATTTAGCAACCCATTGGGTGACATAGGGATTAATGCCCAACTTAGTAAGTTTATCTATGATTCCAGAGTGGGGATGGTGTCAAAGGCCTTGGCAAGGTCTAGATAGGCTGTGTGGACCACCTTACCCTTGTCCATGGCTCTGGAGACTGATTCAAAGAAGTCAATCAGGTTCAGGAGACAAGATCGGCCCTTCACAAACCCAAACTGGGTGGGGTCCAGTGTTTGAAGGTTGCCAATGTCTTTGTTTATAAGTTCCATGATAATACGCTCCATGGCCTTGCAGATAAGGCTTGTCAGACTGATGGGACGGTAGTTTCCGGGATCCAAGGTGGATCCCCTTGTGGATTGGGATAACTGTAGCTCTGCGCCACTCAGTGGGCACGAAACCTGAGGTGAGGCTATGATTAAACATGACACTTAGGTGAGGTGCCAGTTCATATTGTAGTTCATGTAGTACACAGCCGGGATGTCATCTGGTCCCATGGATGCTGTATTCTTGGCTTTAGAGAGTGCGTTTTGTACCTGTGTGGCCGTTATTACTGGAATTTGGCAATCTTCCGGTATTGAGATGGGCCATTTAGGGGTGAGAGGGGGGTGAAGTTGGCACTGAATCGATCTGCCAGGATATTGGCAATATCCTTTGGATCAGTATATTTAATGCCATTCTGTTTTAGCTCAGAGCAGATCTGAGCATTGCCATTTAGATTCTTGACATAGTTATAGAATGCTTTGTGGTTGTCTTTGGAATCTTTGGCAATTTTATTTTCGTAACTAGCTTTGGAGGATTTTATGAGGCATCTCAGTTTCTTACTGAGGCTAGTAAGGGAGTTTTTGCATCCTGGGATTTTCCTCTTTTCTGCAAAAGTTTCTTCCTTTTGTTGTAAAGTTTGTTTATGGCAGGGGACCACCAGATTGGCTTCCTTTTTTGGATGAGAGCATTTTGGTTCTATTTGGGATGGCACGATTCATGCATGAGTGGATGTGCTCGTACAGTGCCTTAGTGTAGGATTCAGCAGTTGAACTTTCAGTTCCGTCTGCATGGGTGTTATGAAGTTTGTCACTTCTGACTTGAGTAGCATGAAGTTGGCTTTGGAGAAGTTTTTATGGTGGTTTCTTTACTGGGGGTGGGGTGGGATGTGGATGTTAAGGGTGATTAGCTTATGGTCAGACCTGACTAACGAGGGGTGACCATAGGTATGGAGCATTGATTTCCCATGTTGGTAATGACCAGGTCTAGGATATTGGAGCCCCTGGTGGGACTATGGATTAGTTGATCCAGGGCATTGGAATTTATGAATTCCAAGAACCGTTGCGCAAAGGTGTTGGGACATGAGTAGTTTTCCCAGTTAATGGCAGGGTAGTTAAAATCACCCAGTATTAGGGTGTTTGGTTCTATCTTAATATTTTCCAGTATGTTTAGAAAGGTGTAGTGAGAATCTTGGGGTATGGTGGGGATCTGTAGCAAGCTACAATTTGGATTGCAGTCTTACCTAGTGTTAGTTGCACTTGGAGAATTTCAGACACATTGTGTTGGCCAACTAGCCTGGTGGTGTGAATATCCTTGGTGAATATTGACACTCCTCCACCTTTAGTGTTTCGGTCCTGGTTTGGTGGCGAAAAGTGTGGTAAGAATTGTAGCCTGGTATTGCAGGGGTGCTCTCTGGAGCCTTGAACCAGGTCTCAGTTACTGCACAGATATCGATGTTCTCCATTTTTAGGAGTGCCTCGAGAGTGCATTTTGAGGTTTAGACTTCTAGCATTGAGTAGCATTACCTTCAGATTTTGCATGCTTGTACCTGTTACGGTGGTGGTTTTGTCCTTTGAAGTTTGCCTAAAAAGGCACTATAGGGGTGGCAAGAGCCTTAGCCAGTAACCTGAATCCCAGGCGACAGGTGCAGACCATCTCTGGCAAAGCATCGTGGTCTGTCAATCATGTCATCCCAGGCAGACAGATACTGGATCCCCTTTGAATGACACCATAAGCTTAGCCAATTGTTGAAGTCAATCATTTTATCCTTATATTGTGGTATCATTCTGGGCGAAGGCAGGATGCTACTCAGGGCTAGGGTCATACCTGCCTGGGCCACATGATCCGAGAGCTCTTCCATGTCTCTTTTCATGTAGTCCAGGGAGGTGCGTCTCAAGTCATTCACTCCAACATGGACAATGACAGAGTCATATTTGTACTTGTTGTGGAGTGACTTGAGTGCATGCGTTATGTGGCGGATCCTGGCACCCGACAGGCAGCTGACTGTAATTTTCTCCTTATTCAACCTGGTGAGAGGGACATCAGTGTGCCGGACTATAGAGTCACCTATGACTAAAGTGTTAGGTACATTGTCTTGCCTTAGGGGCTGTTGCTGGGTGGCACACTGGTGTTGTGAACTATGTGACACATTGGTTGTGATTGGTGTTTGTTTGCGTTTCAGCTTCAGAGGTCTTTGTTGCTTGGGCAGGTTACAGTTAAGGGCCTCTGCATATGTGGATTTAGTGTTGCTATATGTGGGTGTTGGTGGTGCGGGTTTAGAAGGGCTATGTGTTGCTTGAGATGTAGTGTGGGTGTTAACCTTCTCCTCTTGACTGTTTAGCACAATCTTGGGTGGAGAGAGCTTTGCTTCCATTTTGGCTATGTAAGTGCATCTCTCACAGGTTGTAGTGTTGGGTGGTAGGAGGAGAGGGTTGTCTGTGTACATGAGGCAATTGCTGCATTGCCCCAGTATGCCCAGATTCACCAGGTGGACAGGAGAAATCACCGGAAGCTGACCCTTGGACATGCTTGGTTTGGGGCTTTTTTTTTCTTTGTAAAGTATAGGAGCTGTTTCCTTAGCAAGGTACTTTGCAATTATAGGCTGTTTAGTGCCTACTATTAATTTCTCCTTGTTAACAAGGAGAGTTCAGTGTTTGTATGAGTTTAAGGCTTCCTAGTGCTTTCCAGCAGGTATTAGAGAAAGTGCTAGTCACAGGGATGCTTAAAGGTAAGATTGAAAAGAATGCACTGCAGTGTGCACTAGAGAAGTTAGATGTGAAAGTAGGTAACTTGAGTTTTACCTGTTTAAAAAGTTAAGGTTTAGTGGAGAGTTACTATTTTTAAAACAGCAAGATGGATTGAAAGGGGTGGTCACTTTTATATTTTGGTACTATGAAATACTGTAGGATGGCCAATAAATTTAAATAATTGAAGGGGTGGGATTTCAAAAATGATGATTTTGTGATTACTCACATAAGCCAGTGAAAGTAGAGAGAAATGAGATATATGGTCAGATTAACATAAGAGGCGGGCAACTAGAAAGACAGTGGTATTTAACAAGACAACTTAAATGGGTGGGAGGGTGGGAAAAAATTCTGCCTGACTCAGAACAGAGAGAGCTGTGGTCTCTTTTGAAGTTTTAATATGCTGTTAAAACAGAATGCAAGCAAAACACAAAGTAAAGAAAACAAACTACAGTATTCAAAATATAGAAAGGCAATACAGTAATACAAAAATAACAGCAAACTAACCTTTCCTTCACAGCAAAGTGTAGCAGAGTCTGGATGAGCCTTTCTGGTAAAGCTCTGAAATGTTTTAGTTTACTCCTTAAATAGAAATTTTAGTTCCTAGCTCCACCCCCTCTGTTAACAAGTGATTAACCTTAAGTGACCTCTTCTGTCTTATGAATGAGTCCTTAATTAATCAGTTCTTATTTCTGCCTGACTCAGAACAGAGAGAGCTGTGGTCTCTTTTGAAGTTTTAATATGCTGTTAAAACAGAATGCAAGCAAAACACAAAGTAAAGAAAACAAACTACAGTATTCAAAATATAGAAAGGCAATACAGTAATACAAAAATAACAGCAAACTAACCTTTCCTTCACAGCAAAGTGTAGCAGAGTCTGGATGAGCCTTTCTGGTAAAGCTCTGAAATGTTTTAGTTTACTCCTTAAATAGAAATTTTAGTTCCTAGCTCCACCCCTCTGTTAACAAGTGATTAACCTTAAGTGACCTCTTCTGTCTTATGAATGAGTCCTTAATTAATCAGTTCTTATTTCTGCCTGACTCAGAACAGAGAGAGCTGTGGTCTCTTTTGAAGTTTTAATATGCTGTTAAAACAGAATGCAAGCAAAACACAAAGTAAAGAAAACAAACTACAGTATTCAAAATATAGAAAGGCAATACAGTAATACAAAAATAACAGCAAACTAACCTTTCCTTCACAGCAAAGTGTAGCAGAGTCTGGATGAGCCTTTCTGGTAAAGCTCTGAAATGTTTTAGTTTACTCCTTAAATAGAAATTTTAGTTCCTAGCTCCACCCCTCTGTTAACAAGTGATTAACCTTAAGTGACCTCTTCTGTCTTATGAATGAGTCCTTAATTAATCAGTTCTTATTTCTGCCTGACTCAGAACAGAGAGCTGTGGTCTCTTTTGAAGTTTTAATATGCTGTTAAAACAGAATGCAAGCAAAACACAAAGTAAAGAAAACAAACTACAGTATTCAAAATATAGAAAGGCAATACAGTAATACAAAAATAACAGCAAACTAACCTTTCCTTCACAGCAAAGTGTAGCAGAGTCTGGATGAGCCTTTCTGGTAAAGCTCTGAAATGTTTTAGTTTACTCCTTAAATAGAAATTTTAGTTCCTAGCTCCACCCCTCTGTTAACAAGTGATTAACCTTAAGTGACCTCTTCTGTCTTATGAATGAGTCCTTAATTAATCAGTTCTTATTTCTGCCTGACTCAGAACAGAGAGCTGTGGTCTCTTTTGAAGTTTTAATATGCTGTTAAAACAGAATGCAAGCAAAACACAAAGTAAAGAAAACAAACTACAGTATTCAAAATATAGAAAGGCAATACAGTAATACAAAAATAACAGCAAACTAACCTTTCCTTCACAGCAAAGTGTAGCAGAGTCTGGATGAGCCTTTCTGGTAAAGCTCTGAAATGTTTTAGTTTACTCCTTAAATAGAAATTTTAGTTCCTAGCTCCACCCCTCTGTTAACAAGTGATTAACCTTAAGTGACCTCTTCTGTCTTATGAATGAGTCCTTAATTAATCAGTTCTTATTTCTGCCTGACTCAGAACAGAGAGAGCTGTGGTCTCTTTTGAAGTTTTAATATGCTGTTAAAACAGAATGCAAGCAAAACACAAAGTAAAGAAAACAAACTACAGTATTCAAAATATAGAAAGGCAATACAGTAATACAAAAATAACAGCAAACTAACCTTTCCTTCACAGCAAAGTGTAGCAGAGTCTGGATGAGCCTTTCTGGTAAAGCTCTGAAATGTTTTAGTTTACTCCTTAAATAGAAATTTTAGTTCCTAGCTCCACCCCTCTGTTAACAAGTGATTAACCTTAAGTGACCTCTTCTGTCTTATGAATGAGTCCTTAATTAATCAGTTCTTATTTCTGCCTGACTCAGAACAGAGAGAGCTGTGGTCTCTTTTGAAGTTTTAATATGCTGTTAAAACAGAATGCAAGCAAAACACAAAGTAAAGAAAACAAACTACAGTATTCAAAATATAGAAAGGCAATACAGTAATACAAAAATAACAGCAAACTAACCTTTCCTTCACAGCAAAGTGTAGCAGAGTCTGGATGAGCCTTTCTGGTAAAGCTCTGAAATGTTTTAGTTTACTCCTTAAATAGAAATTTTAGTTCCTAGCTCCACCCCTCTGTTAACAAGTGATTAACCTTAAGTGACCTCTTCTGTCTTATGAATGAGTCCTTAATTAATCAGTTCTTATTTCTGCCTGACTCAGAACAGAGAGAGCTGTGGTCTCTTTTGAAGTTTTAATATGCTGTTAAAACAGAATGCAAGCAAAACACAAAGTAAAGAAAACAAACTACAGTATTCAAAATATAGAAAGGCAATACAGTAATACAAAAATAACAGCAAACTAACCTTTCCTTCACAGCAAAGTGTAGCAGAGTCTGGATGAGCCTTTCTGGTAAAGCTCTGAAATGTTTTAGTTTACTCCTTAAATAGAAATTTTAGTTCCTAGCTCCACCCCTCTGTTAACAAGTGATTAACCTTAAGTGACCTCTTCTGTCTTATGAATGAGTCCTTAATTAATCAGTTCTTATTTCTGCCTGACTCAGAACAGAGAGAGCTGTGGTCTCTTTTGAAGTTTTAATATGCTGTTAAAACAGAATGCAAGCAAAACAAAAAGTAAAGAAAACAAACTACAGTATTCAAAATATAGAAAGGCAATACAGTAATACAAAAATAACAGCAAACTAACCTTTCCTTCACAGCAAAGTGTAGCAGAGTCTGGATGAGCCTTTCTGGTAAAGCTCTGAAATGTTTTAGTTTACTCCTTAAATAGAAATTTTAGTTCCTAGCTCCACCCCCTCTGTTAACAAGTGATTAACCTTAAGTGACCTCTTCTGTCTTATGAATGAGTCCTTAATTAATCAGTTCTTATTTCTGCCTGACTCAGAACAGAGAGCTGTGGTCTCTTTTGAAGTTTTAATATGCTGTTAAAACAGAATGCAAGCAAAACACAAAGTAAAGAAAACAAACTACAGTATTCAAAATATAGAAAGGCAATACAGTAATACAAAAATAACAGCAAACTAACCTTTCCTTCACAGCAAAGTGTAGCAGAGTCTGGATGAGCCTTTCTGGTAAAGCTCTGAAATGTTTTAGTTTACTCCTTAAATAGAAATTTTAGTTCCTAGCTCCACCCCTCTGTTAACAAGTGATTAACCTTAAGTGACCTCTTCTGTCTTATGAATGAGTCCTTAATTAATCAGTTCTTATTTCTGCCTGACTCAGAACAGAGAGAGCTGTGGTCTCTTTTGAAGTTTTAATATGCTGTTAAAACAGAATGCAAGCAAAACACAAAGTAAAGAAAACAAACTACAGTATTCAAAATATAGAAAGGCAATACAGTAATACAAAAATAACAGCAAACTAACCTTTCCTTCACAGCAAAGTGTAGCAGAGTCTGGATGAGCCTTTCTGGTAAAGCTCTGAAATGTTTTAGTTTACTCCTTAAATAGAAATTTTAGTTCCTAGCTCCACCCCTCTGTTAACAAGTGATTAACCTTAAGTGACCTCTTCTGTCTTATGAATGAGTCCTTAATTAATCAGTTCTTATTTCTGCCTGACTCAGAACAGAGAGAGCTGTGGTCTCTTTTGAAGTTTTAATATGCTGTTAAAACAGAATGCAAGCAAAACACAAAGTAAAGAAAACAAACTACAGTATTCAAAATATAGAAAGGCAATACAGTAATACAAAAATAACAGCAAACTAACCTTTCCTTCACAGCAAAGTGTAGCAGAGTCTGGATGAGCCTTTCTGGTAAAGCTCTGAAATGTTTTAGTTTACTCCTTAAATAGAAATTTTAGTTCCTAGCTCCACCCCTCTGTTAACAAGTGATTAACCTTAAGTGACCTCTTCTGTCTTATGAATGAGTCCTTAATTAATCAGTTCTTATTTCTGCCTGACTCAGAACAGAGAGCTGTGGTCTCTTTTGAAGTTTTAATATGCTGTTAAAACAGAATGCAAGCAAAACACAAAGTAAAGAAAACAAACTACAGTATTCAAAATATAGAAAGGCAATACAGTAATACAAAAATAACAGCAAACTAACCTTTCCTTCACAGCAAAGTGTAGCAGAGTCTGGATGAGCCTTTCTGGTAAAGCTCTGAAATGTTTTAGTTTACTCCTTAAATAGAAATTTTAGTTCCTAGCTCCACCCCTCTGTTAACAAGTGATTAACCTTAAGTGACCTCTTCTGTCTTATGAATGAGTCCTTAATTAATCAGTTCTTATTTCTGCCTGACTCAGAACAGAGAGCTGTGGTCTCTTTTGAAGTTTTAATATGCTGTTAAAACAGAATGCAAGCAAAACACAAAGTAAAGAAAACAAACTACAGTATTCAAAATATAGAAAGGCAATACAGTAATACAAAAATAACAGCAAACTAACCTTTCCTTCACAGCAAAGTGTAGCAGAGTCTGGATGAGCCTTTCTGGTAAAGCTCTGAAATGTTTTAGTTTACTCCTTAAATAGAAATTTTAGTTCCTAGCTCCACCCCTCTGTTAACAAGTGATTAACCTTAAGTGACCTCTTCTGTCTTATGAATGAGTCCTTAATTAATCAGTTCTTATTTCTGCCTGACTCAGAACAGAGAGAGCTGTGGTCTCTTTTGAAGTTTTAATATGCT
Source organism: Protopterus annectens (assembly GCF_019279795.1). NCBI lineage: Eukaryota > Metazoa > Chordata > Ceratodontiformes > Protopteridae > Protopterus > Protopterus annectens. Next base: position 1,224,181,706 of record NC_056726.1, on the reverse strand, counting down.
GTTAAAACAGAATGCAAGCAAAACACAAAGTAAAGAAAACAAACTACAGTATTCAAAATATAGAAAGGCAATACAGTAATACAAAAATAACAGCAAACTAACCTTTCCTTCACAGCAAAGTGTAGCAGAGTCTGGATGAGCCTTTCTGGTAAAGCTCTGAAATGTTTTAGTTTACTCCTTAAATAGAAATTTTAGTTCCTAGCTCCACCCCTCTGTTAACAAGTGATTAACCTTAAGTGACCTCTTCTGTCTTATGAATGAGTCCTTAATTAATCAGTTCTTATTTCTGCCTGACTCAGAACAGAGAGAGCTGTGGTCTCTTTTGAAGTTTTAATATGCTGTTAAAACAGAATGCAAGCAAAACACAAAGTAAAGAAAACAAACTACAGTATTCAAAATATAGAAAGGCAATACAGTAATACAAAAATAACAGCAAACTAACCTTTCCTTCACAGCAAAGTGTAGCAGAGTCTGGATGAGCCTTTCTGGTAAAGCTCTGAAATGTTTTAGTTTACTCCTTAAATAGAAATTTTAGTTCCTAGCTCCACCCACTCTGTTAACAAGTGATTAACCTTAAGTGACCTCTTCTGTCTTATGAATGAGTCCTTAATTAATCAGTTCTTATTTCTGCCTGACTCAGAACAGAGAGCTGTGGTCTCTTTTGAAGTTTTAATATGCTGTTAAAACAGAATGCAAGCAAAACACAAAGTAAAGAAAACAAACTACAGTATTCAAAATATAGAAAGGCAATACAGTAATACAAAAATAACAGCAAACTAACCTTTCCTTCACAGCAAAGTGTAGCAGAGTCTGGATGAGCCTTTCTGGTAAAGCTCTGAAATGTTTTAGTTTACTCCTTAAATAGAAATTTTAGTTCCTAGCTCCACCCCTCTGTTAACAAGTGATTAACCTTAAGTGACCTCTTCTGTCTTATGAATGAGTCCTTAATTAATCAGTTCTTATTTCTGCCTGACTCAGAACAGAGAGAGCTGTGGTCTCTTTTGAAGTTTTAATATGCTGTTAAAACAGAATGCAAGCAAAACACAAAGTAAAGAAAACAAACTACAGTATTCAAAATATAGAAAGGCAATACAGTAATACAAAAATAACAGCAAACTAACCTTTCCTTCACAGCAAAGTGTAGCAGAGTCTGGATGAGCCTTTCTGGTAAAGCTCTGAAATGTTTTAGTTTACTCCTTAAATAGAAATTTTAGTTCCTAGCTCCACCCCTCTGTTAACAAGTGATTAACCTTAAGTGACCTCTTCTGTCTTATGAATGAGTCCTTAATTAATCAGTTCTTATTTCTGCCTGACTCAGAACAGAGAGAGCTGTGGTCTCTTTTGAAGTTTTAATATGCTGTTAAAACAGAATGCAAGCAAAACACAAAGTAAAGAAAACAAACTACAGTATTCAAAATATAGAAAGGCAATACAGTAATACAAAAATAACAGCAAACTAACCTTTCCTTCACAGCAAAGTGTAGCAGAGTCTGGATGAGCCTTTCTGGTAAAGCTCTGAAATGTTTTAGTTTACTCCTTAAATAGAAATTTTAGTTCCTAGCTCCACCCCTCTGTTAACAAGTGATTAACCTTAAGTGACCTCTTCTGTCTTATGAATGAGTCCTTAATTAATCAGTTCTTATTTCTGCCTGACTCAGAACAGAGAGCTGTGGTCTCTTTTGAAGTTTTAATATGCTGTTAAAACAGAATGCAAGCAAAACACAAAGTAAAGAAAACAAACTACAGTATTCAAAATATAGAAAGGCAATACAGTAATACAAAAATAACAGCAAACTAACCTTTCCTTCACAGCAAAGTGTAGCAGAGTCTGGATGAGCCTTTCTGGTAAAGCTCTGAAATGTTTTAGTTTACTCCTTAAATAGAAATTTTAGTTCCTAGCTCCACCCCTCTGTTAACAAGTGATTAACCTTAAGTGACCTCTTCTGTCTTATGAATGAGTCCTTAATTAATCAGTTCTTATTTCTGCCTGACTCAGAACAGAGAGAGCTGTGGTCTCTTTTGAAGTTTTAATATGCTGTTAAAACAGAATGCAAGCAAAACACAAAGTAAAGAAAACAAACTACAGTATTCAAAATATAGAAAGGCAATACAGTAATACAAAAATAACAGCAAACTAACCTTTCCTTCACAGCAAAGTGTAGCAGAGTCTGGATGAGCCTTTCTGGTAAAGCTCTGAAATGTTTTAGTTTACTCCTTAAATAGAAATTTTAGTTCCTAGCTCCACCCCTCTGTTAACAAGTGATTAACCTTAAGTGACCTCTTCTGTCTTATGAATGAGTCCTTAATTAATCAGTTCTTATTTCTGCCTGACTCAGAACAGAGAGAGCTGTGGTCTCTTTTGAAGTTTTAATATGCTGTTAAAACAGAATGCAAGCAAAACACAAAGTAAAGAAAACAAACTACAGTATTCAAAATATAGAAAGGCAATACAGTAATACAAAAATAACAGCAAACTAACCTTTCCTTCACAGCAAAGTGTAGCAGAGTCTGGATGAGCCTTTCTGGTAAAGCTCTGAAATGTTTTAGTTTACTCCTTAAATAGAAATTTTAGTTCCTAGCTCCACCCCTCTGTTAACAAGTGATTAACCTTAAGTGACCTCTTCTGTCTTATGAATGAGTCCTTAATTAATCAGTTCTTATTTCTGCCTGACTCAGAACAGAGAGAGCTGTGGTCTCTTTTGAAGTTTTAATATGCTGTTAAAACAGAATGCAAGCAAAACACAAAGTAAAGAAAACAAACTACAGTATTCAAAATATAGAAAGGCAATACAGTAATACAAAAATAACAGCAAACTAACCTTTCCTTCACAGCAAAGTGTAGCAGAGTCTGGATGAGCCTTTCTGGTAAAGCTCTGAAATGTTTTAGTTTACTCCTTAAATAGAAATTTTAGTTCCTAGCTCCACCCCTCTGTTAACAAGTGATTAACCTTAAGTGACCTCTTCTGTCTTATGAATGAGTCCTTAATTAATCAGTTCTTATTTCTGCCTGACTCAGAACAGAGAGCTGTGGTCTCTTTTGAAGTTTTAATATGCTGTTAAAACAGAATGCAAGCAAAACACAAAGTAAAGAAAACAAACTACAGTATTCAAAATATAGAAAGGCAATACAGTAATACAAAAATAACAGCAAACTAACCTTTCCTTCACAGCAAAGTGTAGCAGAGTCTGGATGAGCCTTTCTGGTAAAGCTCTGAAATGTTTTAGTTTACTCCTTAAATAGAAATTTTAGTTCCTAGCTCCACCCCTCTGTTAACAAGTGATTAACCTTAAGTGACCTCTTCTGTCTTATGAATGAGTCCTTAATTAATCAGTTCTTATTTCTGCCTGACTCAGAACAGAGAGCTGTGGTCTCTTTTGAAGTTTTAATATGCTGTTAAAACAGAATGCAAGCAAAACACAAAGTAAAGAAAACAAACTACAGTATTCAAAATATAGAAAGGCAATACAGTAATACAAAAATAACAGCAAACTAACCTTTCCTTCACAGCAAAGTGTAGCAGAGTCTGGATGAGCCTTTCTGGTAAAGCTCTGAAATGTTTTAGTTTACTCCTTAAATAGAAATTTTAGTTCCTAGCTCCACCCCTCTGTTAACAAGTGATTAACCTTAAGTGACCTCTTCTGTCTTATGAATGAGTCCTTAATTAATCAGTTCTTATTTCTGCCTGACTCAGAACAGAGAGAGCTGTGGTCTCTTTTGAAGTTTTAATATGCTGTTAAAACAGAATGCAAGCAAAACACAAAGTAAAGAAAACAAACTACAGTATTCAAAATATAGAAAGGCAATACAGTAATACAAAAATAACAGCAAACTAACCTTTCCTTCACAGCAAAGTGTAGCAGAGTCTGGATGAGCCTTTCTGGTAAAGCTCTGAAATGTTTTAGTTTACTCCTTAAATAGAAATTTTAGTTCCTAGCTCCACCCCTCTGTTAACAAGTGATTAACCTTAAGTGACCTCTTCTGTCTTATGAATGAGTCCTTAATTAATCAGTTCTTATTTCTGCCTGACTCAGAACAGAGAGCTGTGGTCTCTTTTGAAGTTTTAATATGCTGTTAAAACAGAATGCAAGCAAAACACAAAGTAAAGAAAACAAACTACAGTATTCAAAATATAGAAAGGCAATACAGTAATACAAAAATAACAGCAAACTAACCTTTCCTTCACAGCAAAGTGTAGCAGAGTCTGGATGAGCCTTTCTGGTAAAGCTCTGAAATGTTTTAGTTTACTCCTTAAATAGAAATTTTAGTTCCTAGCTCCACCCCTCTGTTAACAAGTGATTAACCTTAAGTGACCTCTTCTGTCTTATGAATGAGTCCTTAATTAATCAGTTCTTATTTCTGCCTGACTCAGAACAGAGAGAGCTGTGGTCTCTTTTGAAGTTTTAATATGCTGTTAAAACAGAATGCAAGCAAAACACAAAGTAAAGAAAACAAACTACAGTATTCAAAATATAGAAAGGCAATACAGTAATACAAAAATAACAGCAAACTAACCTTTCCTTCACAGCAAAGTGTAGCAGAGTCTGGATGAGCCTTTCTGGTAAAGCTCTGAAATGTTTTAGTTTACTCCTTAAATAGAAATTTTAGTTCCTAGCTCCACCCCTCTGTTAACAAGTGATTAACCTTAAGTGACCTCTTCTGTCTTATGAATGAGTCCTTAATTAATCAGTTCTTATTTCTGCCTGACTCAGAACAGAGAGAGCTGTGGTCTCTTTTGAAGTTTTAATATGCTGTTAAAACAGAATGCAAGCAAAACACAAAGTAAAGAAAACAAACTACAGTATTCAAAATATAGAAAGGCAATACAGTAATACAAAAATAACAGCAAACTAACCTTTCCTTCACAGCAAAGTGTAGCAGAGTCTGGATGAGCCTTTCTGGTAAAGCTCTGAAATGTTTTAGTTTACTCCTTAAATAGAAATTTTAGTTCCTAGCTCCACCCCTCTGTTAACAAGTGATTAACCTTAAGTGACCTCTTCTGTCTTATGAATGAGTCCTTAATTAATCAGTTCTTATTTCTGCCTGACTCAGAACAGAGAGAGCTGTGGTCTCTTTTGAAGTTTTAATATGCTGTTAAAACAGAATGCAAGCAAAACACAAAGTAAAGAAAACAAACTACAGTATTCAAAATATAGAAAGGCAATACAGTAATACAAAAATAACAGCAAACTAACCTTTCCTTCACAGCAAAGTGTAGCAGAGTCTGGATGAGCCTTTCTGGTAAAGCTCTGAAATGTTTTAGTTTACTCCTTAAATAGAAATTTTAGTTCCTAGCTCCACCCCTCTGTTAACAAGTGATTAACCTTAAGTGACCTCTTCTGTCTTATGAATGAGTCCTTAATTAATCAGTTCTTATTTCTGCCTGACTCAGAACAGAGAGAGCTGTGGTCTCTTTTGAAGTTTTAATATGCTGTTAAAACAGAATGCAAGCAAAACACAAAGTAAAGAAAACAAACTACAGTATTCAAAATATAGAAAGGCAATACAGTAATACAAAAATAACAGCAAACTAACCTTTCCTTCACAGCAAAGTGTAGCAGAGTCTGGATGAGCCTTTCTGGTAAAGCTCTGAAATGTTTTAGTTTACTCCTTAAATAGAAATTTTAGTTCCTAGCTCCACCCCTCTGTTAACAAGTGATTAACCTTAAGTGACCTCTTCTGTCTTATGAATGAGTCCTTAATTAATCAGTTCTTATTTCTGCCTGACTCAGAACAGAGAGAGCTGTGGTCTCTTTTGAAGTTTTAATATGCTGTTAAAACAGAATGCAAGCAAAACACAAAGTAAAGAAAACAAACTACAGTATTCAAAATATAGAAAGGCAATACAGTAATACAAAAATAACAGCAAACTAACCTTTCCTTCACAGCAAAGTGTAGCAGAGTCTGGATGAGCCTTTCTGGTAAAGCTCTGAAATGTTTTAGTTTACTCCTTAAATAGAAATTTTAGTTCCTAGCTCCACCCCTCTGTTAACAAGTGATTAACCTTAAGTGACCTCTTCTGTCTTATGAATGAGTCCTTAATTAATCAGTTCTTATTTCTGCCTGACTCAGAACAGAGAGAGCTGTGGTCTCTTTTGAAGTTTTAATATGCTGTTAAAACAGAATGCAAGCAAAACACAAAGTAAAGAAAACAAACTACAGTATTCAAAATATAGAAAGGCAATACAGTAATACAAAAATAACAGCAAACTAACCTTTCCTTCACAGCAAAGTGTAGCAGAGTCTGGATGAGCCTTTCTGGTAAAGCTCTGAAATGTTTTAGTTTACTCCTTAAATAGAAATTTTAGTTCCTAGCTCCACCCCTCTGTTAACAAGTGATTAACCTTAAGTGACCTCTTCTGTCTTATGAATGAGTCCTTAATTAATCAGTTCTTATTTCTGCCTGACTCAGAACAGAGAGAGCTGTGGTCTCTTTTGAAGTTTTAATATGCTGTTAAAACAGAATGCAAGCAAAACACAAAGTAAAGAAAACAAACTACAGTATTCAAAATATAGAAAGGCAATACAGTAATACAAAAATAACAGCAAACTAACCTTTCCTTCACAGCAAAGTGTAGCAGAGTCTGGATGAGCCTTTCTGGTAAAGCTCTGAAATGTTTTAGTTTACTCCTTAAATAGAAATTTTAGTTCCTAGCTCCACCCCTCTGTTAACAAGTGATTAACCTTAAGTGACCTCTTCTGTCTTATGAATGAGTCCTTAATTAATCAGTTCTTATTTCTGCCTGACTCAGAACAGAGAGAGCTGTGGTCTCTTTTGAAGTTTTAATATGCTGTTAAAACAGAATGCAAGCAAAACACAAAGTAAAGAAAACAAACTACAGTATTCAAAATATAGAAAGGCAATACAGTAATACAAAAATAACAGCAAACTAACCTTTCCTTCACAGCAAAGTGTAGCAGAGTCTGGATGAGCCTTTCTGGTAAAGCTCTGAAATGTTTTAGTTTACTCCTTAAATAGAAATTTTAGTTCCTAGCTCCACCCCTCTGTTAACAAGTGATTAACCTTAAGTGACCTCTTCTGTCTTATGAATGAGTCCTTAATTAATCAGTTCTTATTTCTGCCTGACTCAGAACAGAGAGAGCTGTGGTCTCTTTTGAAGTTTTAATATGCTGTTAAAACAGAATGCAAGCAAAACACAAAGTAAAGAAAACAAACTACAGTATTCAAAATATAGAAAGGCAATACAGTAATACAAAAATAACAGCAAACTAACCTTTCCTTCACAGCAAAGTGTAGCAGAGTCTGGATGAGCCTTTCTGGTAAAGCTCTGAAATGTTTTAGTTTACTCCTTAAATAGAAATTTTAGTTCCTAGCTCCACCCCTCTGTTAACAAGTGATTAACCTTAAGTGACCTCTTCTGTCTTATGAATGAGTCCTTAATTAATCAGTTCTTATTTCTGCCTGACTCAGAACAGAGAGAGCTGTGGTCTCTTTTGAAGTTTTAATATGCTGTTAAAACAGAATGCAAGCAAAACACAAAGTAAAGAAAACAAACTACAGTATTCAAAATATAGAAAGGCAATACAGTAATACAAAAATAACAGCAAACTAACCTTTCCTTCACAGCAAAGTGTAGCAGAGTCTGGATGAGCCTTTCTGGTAAAGCTCTGAAATGTTTTAGTTTACTCCTTAAATAGAAATTTTAGTTCCTAGCTCCACCCCTCTGTTAACAAGTGATTAACCTTAAGTGACCTCTTCTGTCTTATGAATGAGTCCTTAATTAATCAGTTCTTATTTCTGCCTGACTCAGAACAGAGAGCTGTGGTCTCTTTTGAAGTTTTAATATGCTGTTAAAACAGAATGCAAGCAAAACACAAAGTAAAGAAAACAAACTACAGTATTCAAAATATAGAAAGGCAATACAGTAATACAAAAATAACAGCAAACTAACCTTTCCTTCACAGCAAAGTGTAGCAGAGTCTGGATGAGCCTTTCTGGTAAAGCTCTGAAATGTTTTAGTTTACTCCTTAAATAGAAATTTTAGTTCCTAGCTCCACCCCTCTGTTAACAAGTGATTAACCTTAAGTGACCTCTTCTGTCTTATGAATGAGTCCTTAATTAATCAGTTCTTATTTCTGCCTGACTCAGAACAGAGAGAGCTGTGGTCTCTTTTGAAGTTTTAATATGCTGTTAAAACAGAATGCAAGCAAAACACAAAGTAAAGAAAACAAACTACAGTATTCAAAATATAGAAAGGCAATACAGTAATACAAAAATAACAGCAAACTAACCTTTCCTTCACAGCAAAGTGTAGCAGAGTCTGGATGAGCCTTTCTGGTAAAGCTCTGAAATGTTTTAGTTTACTCCTTAAATAGAAATTTTAGTTCCTAGCTCCACCCCTCTGTTAACAAGTGATTAACCTTAAGTGACCTCTTCTGTCTTATGAATGAGTCCTTAATTAATCAGTTCTTATTTCTGCCTGACTCAGAACAGAGAGAGCTGTGGTCTCTTTTGAAGTTTTAATATGCTGTTAAAACAGAATGCAAGCAAAACACAAAGTAAAGAAAACAAACTACAGTATTCAAAATATAGAAAGGCAATACAGTAATACAAAAATAACAGCAAACTAACCTTTCCTTCACAGCAAAGTGTAGCAGAGTCTGGATGAGCCTTTCTGGTAAAGCTCTGAAATGTTTTAGTTTACTCCTTAAATAGAAATTTTAGTTCCTAGCTCCACCCCCTCTGTTAACAAGTGATTAACCTTAAGTGACCTCTTCTGTCTTATGAATGAGTCCTTAATTAATCAGTTCTTATTTCTGCCTGACTCAGAATAGAGAGAGCTGTAGTCTCTTTTGAAGTTTTAATATGCTGTTAAAACAGAATAAGATGAATAATGAATACGATGAAATACTTAGGAGTATGGGTTTGCTTCTGTTATGGCAGCTTAGGATATGTGGGAAAAGACTAAACAGAAGGTAATACAAAAACTGAGAAACTAGAGCCTTTTGTTTATGGAGATGAACAGTAATATGTGTACAAGCAGTGAAAATGTTTTGAGTTCCTTTAGTTTTATATACAGGTCAGGCATATTTTTATCAACCAGAAGAGAATTGTGGACAATAATTAATAAGTGGTTGAAGGAATTTATCTGGAAGGTTAGGAGGGCAAGAGTTAAGTGGGACAGATTGTTCCTCCCAACAGAACAAGGTGGTTTAACATTAACTGATCTGAAGGGATATTTTAGAGCTACACAGTTACAGTTGATATATATATATATATATATATATATATATATATATATATATATATATATAAATAACACAAGCAGAAGGTTATAATTCAGAGTGGAAAGGGATGATGGAGAAGGAGGGAAGTTCAAGAAATAAGGAGAGAGCGGGACTTTGGATGCAGATCCTTTTTTAAGGAGAATAATAACCATTCAGAATATTATATTCATACATTTTCTGAAAATATTTGAAGAACTAAGCCAACACTGGAATGGAGAAAGCAGATTTTGTCAGTAGGGATTACTGCAAATAGGGGTACAGAAAATAGACCAATAGGGGTTGGAATTTATTGGAGAAAGCTAGCAAAGAAACCAAGGTACTGGGAGCAAATAACTAGAAAGGAGAATGCAATAGAGTGGGATAAGGCCAAGAAGATGTTCAGACTGCAGGTTAGAGGCTATCTTCCCTAACAGGAATTAATGCCAGAATATAGGCAAAGAGAAAAGGGATGGGGGGGGTCCAAAGTGAAAAACTTGTTCTGATTCAGTTCTTAGTTGAATCTAGAACAGAATCTGCTGTCAAAAAGGGATAATTAGTAGGCCATATAAAATATTGCTTAATAACTAAGAGTCAATCAGAGGGGGTTAGAAAAGATTGGGAAGAGAGACTGGAAAAGAAATTTACAAGGGAACAATGGGAGGACATATGTATGATTCCTAAGTATGCAAGAAAGTCCAAAAGGTTTACAATTTTTGCTTGGAAGTTTTTGAATGAGTATTTTTATGGGTCTGCTTTGGTTAACCAAAATTACACTTACCTGAAATTCAAAAACACGAGACGACTTCAGCGAACACAATCTACCAAACTAACAAATCACTGATATTTTGTACAAGGAAGCCAATCGCTTGGCCACAGAACACATTAAAAAAAATGCAAATTAAATTCTTGCAAGTGCACAGCCCCTCTAACTAAATACACCAACTCCAAAATGGCACTACACTGCGAAACAGGACAAAGTTCACCATGGCGGCCAAGTGGTTAGTTTCCCTGTGCAAAATATCGTTGATTCATTAGTTCTGTAGATTAAGTGTTCGCTGAAGTCATCTCACATACCTGAAGGTCAGGTAAGTGCATTTTCATTTAACCAAAGTATGCCCGTTTTTTTATACCCCAAGCAGACTTCAAAGTATTTTTCCTCAGGTAGATAGCAAATGTTGGAGGTGTGATGTGGAAGAAAGAAGTAACTGGACACATGCTTTTTGGGGGTGTAATTAATGAAATGGCAGATTTTAAAATGTTCCTGCAGACTAGTGTGTCAGAAATACTGGGGGAGCAAATGTCTGTATCTAAGGAAATTATTATTTTGAGGTGAGACACAGGATCTGAACTGCATTGACATATTAAGGCCTTTTTAAGTTTAATTCTGTTACCTGCCAAAAAAATCTATTACTAGAAAATATAAATCAAAATCTAAATAAACATCATTTGAAGTACTGAATATTGTAAAAGAGATAAAGTAACTAGAAGAGGTATCTTTAGTAAATGGAAGGAGCAAATTACATAGAAATAAATGGATGTTTTGGGAACAATATATGAAGAATAATGTTCAGTAGGAGGGGGTTAAGGGAAGGCAGGAACTGAGTAATTTATGCAATTCTGGACTGAAACATAGTTAAAGAAAACATATGTAATATATAATGTATGTAAATGGGAAACTATGTAATTTGTTTTCTTTTCTTTTAATGTATGTGTGCCTGTGTCATAACAGATAATTTAATACAGCTGTTAAAAAAAGAACATGTTCGGTGTTCTCCCAGGCTTACGCCTTTGTAGTAGATCAGGAAAAGTGCTATATCCACTAAGACATGTCAGGTTAGAGTGTAACCAGACCTTTTTCAGCAGTGCTTGATGGCGAATGATTGACAGCTGAAAACAGAGAAGAATTGGACAACTGCAGCACTCCTCGTAAAATAAGGCTAATTGTTTCAGTGCCAAAGCCATGTCAGTCTCTGTTAGCAATACAGAAAGAAGACTACATATGGGGACTTGATGATGCATAAAACAGTCTGAAGGAAATGCATGGGGACCAAAACAGTTGTGTAAAAGAAAAACAAATAAGCAAACAAAAACAAATAAATTAAACAACAGCATGGCTCAATAATCTCTCTTTATCTCAATGGAACTGAGTAACATCAATATGTACTTGAGTGTTAAAACATAACGGCAGAACTTAAATTGTGCCAACTTTTAAAGTTGTTGTAAACTTTTAGTTTTTTTTTAACTGTATCATGTTTACATTGTTATAGTGTAATCCCATAAAGTCAACATGTATGCTACAATTCTGAATAGGTACATCATTTTTTAGGTGCACACAATGATTTAAAAATCATTCCATCACAGAGTAGGCTTGTTGCATATTCTTGGAGTCAAGTCTTGTGAGTCCTTGATATTTAAGCCATTGAATGTAAATTATTAAAAAGTTCCCACAGGTCATTTAACAACAATGGAATCTCAGCTGTACCACTTTAGAAATTCATTCTCTGAACAGACAGATATAACAGTGCACTCACATCCATACCACTTTAGGAATTCATTCCCTAAATGGACAGATGCAAAAATGGTCAACTGCCATACCATACAGAGACAAAGATAGAGTAGTTACATATATAGCATAGAGAAGACTTGTAACAAAGGTAAACAGTTGTAAACTCATGACTTCTGTCAAAATACTGAAAAATGATGCGTAGACAGCAAATATAAATTAGTTTCTAGACCACATATTAGTAATAAGGGATTCATAATCTTTATTGACCAACTAAGGTCAAATTATGCTGGTTGCAGAATGGAATGTGTTACTTACAGTTAACCAACTAAGTACTTTGAAAGATAAGTGAAAGATCACTCATAAAGACCAAACTTTTGTTTCCAGTGAAGATTCTTGGTAGATATGATTAAAGTCGTCTTTTAAAAGCAAGACACAGACTTTTCACATGTAAGCATTTGTCCTGTTTAACGGTATTAGGATACTCTCCCTGCTGCGCTTGCATTAAACCTGGTAACGTCTGTCTCTTTAAGAGGAGGAGGAGGAGGAGGAGGAGGTAGCATGCTGGCCTTTGATGTCCATTATAACATCATAGCATGCTGGCATATGACCATGCTGTTTTCTCCTGTGTCGCTGTAGATGGCTTTTTTGTGTGAACCTGATAAGGCATACTGGACACTGAAAGGGCTTTTCACCTGTATGGACCAGATGGTGCCGCTGCAAGTCACACCTGTTGCGAAAGCCCTTCTGACAAATGACACAGTTAAAGGGACGCATGCTAGTATGGACAAGTTTGTGCTGTTCAAGGTATGAAGATTTTTTGAATGTCTCACCACAAACTGGGCATTTGAATGGCTTGTGTTTTGTGTGCTCAAGGTAATGTACTGTAAGGCTGGAGATTGTCTTGTGCAGTTTCTTACCAGATTGAAAGCTATCAGTGACCTCTGGTGGAATCCAGTGGTGAAGATCCTCCCTTCCTGATGAACTGCCCTCATCAAAATTGTGATGTATGTTTGCTAACATCTGCTGTGCTTGTTCTTTACTAGATATCTGGAAGATACCTTGCTCAGTTGGTATTTCGTCATTGTGCATTTCCTGGTGTTTCTGTAGAGAAAGCAGTTCTGAAAACCTTTCCTGGCAAATTCCACACTGATATGTTTGCTCTCTGTAGTGGACTTTCTGATGAGCTGCTAATGCATTTGAGTCTTCAAATGTGTTTTGACAGATACTGCACAGGAATAACCTGCCACTTGCGTGATGTGGTCTAAGACTGGAAACTTGCCGGTACCTGTTTTGGCAATCTCCACATTTCAAGGGCCACTCTTTCGGATGCACACTTAGATGTTGCTGTAAAGTAGATGACCACCTAAAAGTGTTGCCACAAGTGGAGCAATTTAAATACATGCCTCCATCATTCACCTGGGGTCCCCGAAGGCTGGAGGTGCAATAAGTGATGAAGCTGTCATTTCCATAAGCTTCTGGAGGAATGCACTGATGTGTCTGTAACACATCCTGTGTCAGAAACAACTTTTTGCAGGCCAAGCACTGAAATTTGATATCTCCATGGGAAATACTATTATTGACTACTTCATTATCTTCCATGTTCTCCTGGTCAAACTGCATACCAGAATGAGTGCTCCTCAAAAGGTTTCTGGATTCTGACAGCTTCTGCTGGCTCCAATCTGATGTAGGTACTTCACTGGAAAGGTCAGAAAAATGCTCCTCTTTAATTCTGCAGACTTGTATTTGGCTATCCTCATCTTCAGCTTCCTCTTCATCTTTGTCTTCTTCTACTTCTTCCTCTTCCACAGATTCCTCTGTGAGTGGGCTGCAATCGTCATCTTCAAGCACAACCTCCACCTCAGAGACATGCTGAGAGGACTGACCTTGGAATGTGCTTTCACTGCTGAGTGGTTTTGAGACAGAGTCTTGTCCATCATGTTGCTTTCGCTGATGCCTTTTCAAGTTCTTCTTCAGTGTAAACTTCACATAGCAGATTCCACATGTATATGGCTTTTCTCCTGTATGCACAGATTGATGACGAACAAGCTCCCCTGTGCTTCTGAACCCTTTCTGGCAAAGAGAGCATTTGTGCAGTCTTTTACCTGTGTGAATCATCCTGTGGCGCATCAGGCTGGAAGAACAGTTGAAGGACTTTCCACAGTAGTCACATTCACAGGGCTTCTCTTTAACATGCAAAAGATAATGCTGCAGAAGTTCATTGGATGCTTCAAAACAAGCTTCACATTCACTACACCGGTAAATGTTCTCCTGACTGGTCTTGGGAGAAGGAAGATTCCGTAACTTTGCAGCCCTTGGTGGTGTGACCCGTACTGGTTGTTTCACTGGCTTGGTGGGCTTTTTTTCATCAGCCTCCAGAAAGGTATACGGCATGCCATCTTTGCCAATAAGAAGATATTCAGTGCCATCCTTTCTTTTTCTTCCCCCTCTAATGACTTCATTAGACTTTTTCATGACTTCAGTCAGAGCAATAGTACTGCACAGGACTGTGCTCTAGCCAGCAGTATTATTTCCTTGCTATCTTTTGTCAACAAGAGTACTGTAAAGAAAGGAAAAAAAAAATCACATTAACATCTTGCACAATTCATAGGAAATAAGACCTCTGCGAGTAAGATTGGTACATGTAGAAGAAAATGAGGAGCTATGCACTTACCATAACTTGGCATCTGTGTTGTCCTGTTTTATTATTCTTCACCACTGGGTCCTTGGATCAGATATTGGATCCAAACCAGGATTTCCAAAAGACACATGCTACTAATCTCAAGCTCCTCCCACTTGCATAATGCCCTGCATCTCCCCCAACTCCTCAGATCAAGTTCATTGCCGCAGAAAAGGGTGAAGCAAAGGTATAACTACAACAAATATGAACAACAACTGCCCCCATAATCTCAGCTGGAGCTCATGAAAACTCTGAACTCTCCTACAAACCTCTAGACTTCCTGGAAGGGAGAAGGACAGGTGGGATGTGAGGAATAAAGAAATACGACAACACAGATACCAAGTTACAGTAAGTACATAACTCCTAAATCTGATGATGTCCATGTCATTATTCCTCACCACCGGGTCAGAGTCCCCAGCTACATAATTACCCCAGGTGGCCCCTATGGAAGAATACACCTGAGGACTGTGGAGCCAAATGATGCTCTATTTCTGGAAATTATAGCCAGTTTATAATGTGAAACAAAGGTATGTGACTTGGACCAGATTGCCACAGTCCATATGTCATCAACAGACATTCTACCGCAAAGCCCAAGAAGTAGACAAGGATCTGGTAGAGTGGGCCTTTGGTAGATGGGACAATTGCAGTCCCTTCAAGGAGTAAATGATGGGGATACAACTGGTGATCTATTTAGCTAAAGTTACTTTTGACACTGCTTGGCCTAACCAATTAAGTGAAACAGAGACAAATAGCTGCTCAGACTTCCTAAATTTCTTTGTCCTGTGCAGGTAGAAATGCAACTGTCTATGAACATCAAGGAGGTGAAGCCTATATTCACCCTTACTGGAGTAATTGGGAAGAAAACCACAAGATAAATGGACTGCTTTATATTCATCTCTGTAGCCACTTTAGGCATAAAGGAAAGATTCATTCTCAGAGATACTCTATCCTTGAAAAATAGGTTCATAGGTTGGTACTAGGCTATCAGCCCTAGGGCCTATACAAGCCTAGCCATAACAATTCCCTGGCTATTTCTTCCCACACTATTTACTTCCCTGGATCCCTGTCTAGCAGGGTGACTGATGTGATCCCCGGGGTGAATTTCCTTTCTCCCATCCAATCGTCAAGGTTCCTTTTGAAGAGGGCCAAAGAGGCACTCTGCTTGACATGTATGGGCAATCTATTCCAGAGTCTGGAGAGTCTCTGGGTCAGGAACCTATCCCTCCAGCATGTTTTGTTTATTGTGATGACAAGGTTTAGATCCCTGGAGCATGTGGCACTGAGGGATTGGGAATTCTTTAAGTGTAGCATGTCCAACAGCTCTGGGTTTGACATGGCCTTGTATGTTGAGCAGAGATCGCCTCTGAGTAGACGATATGCAACAGAGTATAGCTGGAGCTTTTTAAGGCGGTCAGAGCAGGGCATCTGCTTTAGGCCTGTGATTCTTTTAGTGAGGTATTTCTGCGGCCTTTCCAGTTGTTGCAAATGTCTTGAGAGGTACATACCAAAAGGGGCGTTGTATTCTATAATGGGTCTAATGAGGGATGAGTACAGTGGGACAATGACCTCCGTTTTTCTGGATGAAAAGCCCTTAGTGATGAGGTGTGCCACATAGAAGACTTTCCTGACTGTTGTGGCAATGTGGCTATCAAAGGTGAGACCACTGTCCACCTGTGTCCCTAAGTCTCTTATCACACTTTCAGTGTTTAGTGAACTGCCACCTATATGGTAATTCACAGGTACATGTTTTTTCCCAAAGGGGATAACTATACATTTCTTGGCATTGAGCTTGAGCCCATGGCTCTGGCACCAAGCATCTGTTTCTGTAAGGCCCTTTTGTAGAGTATCCACATCATTTGGGGATTCAGTAATGGCTCCCAGTTTGCAGTCATCTGCGAACTTTGTTAGCCAGAGTCCCTTAGTGTAGGCCTGTACTTCAGAGAAGTAGATGCCAAACAAGAGCGGTCCCAGGACTGAACCCTGAGGTACTCCACTAGTCACTTGTCTGGAGCTGGATTTGGAGTCGGCTACTTTTACAGTCTGGGTTCTATCAGTAAGCCAGTTAGCAACCCATTGGGTGACGTAGGGATTAATGCCTAGCTTAGAAAGTTTATCTATGATTCCAGAGTGGGGGATGGTGTCAAAGGCCTTGGCAAGGTCTGGATAGGCTGTGTGGACCACCTTACCCTTGTCCATGGCTCTGGAGACTGATTTGAAGAAGTCAATCAGGTTCAGGAGACAAGATCGGCCCTTCAAAAACCCAAACTGGGTGGGGTCCAATGTTTGAAGGTTGCCAATGTCTTTGTTTATAAGTTCCATGATAATACGCTCCATGACCTTGCAGATAAGGCTAGTCAGACTGAAGGGATGGTAGTTTCCAGGATCCAAGGTGGATCCCCCCATGTGGAGTGGGATAACTGTAGCTCTGTGCCACTCAACAGGCATGAAACCTGAGGTGAGGCTATGATTAAACATGACACTTAGGTGAGGTGCCAGTTCATATTGTAGTACATGTAGTTCACAGCCCGGGATGTCATCTGGTCCTATGGATGCTGTATTCTTAGCTTTGGAGAGTGCTTTTTTACCTGTGTGGCCGTTATTACCGGAATTTGGCAATCGTCTGGTATTGAGATGGGCCATTTAGGGGGTGATAGGGAGGTGAAGTTGACACTGAATCGATCTGCCAGGATATTGGCAATATCCTTGGGATCAGTATATTTAATGCCATTCTGTTTTAGCTCAGAGCAGATCTGAGCATTGTCATTTAGATTCTTGACATAGTTATAGAATGCCTTGTGGTTGTCTTTGGAATATTTGGCAATTTTATTTTCATAACTAGCTTTGGAGGATTTTATGAGGGATCTCAGTTTCTTACTGAGGCTGGTAAGGGAGTTTTTTGCATCCTAGGATTTTCCTCTTTTCTGCAAAAGTTTCTTCCTTTTGTTGTAAAGTTTGTTTATGGCAGGGGACCACCAGATTGGCTTCCTTTTTTTGGATGAGAGCATGTTGGTTCTACTTGGGATGGCATGATTCATGTATGAGTGGATGTGGTTGTACAGTACCTTAGTGTAGGATTCAGCAGTTGACCTTTCAGTTCCAGTCTGCATGGGTGTCATGAAGTTTGTCACTTCTGGCTTGAGTAGCATGAAGTCGGCTTTGGAGAAGTTTTTTATGGAGGTTTCCTTACTGGGGGGTGGGGGTGGGATGTGGATGTTAAGGGTGATTAGCTTATGGTCAGACCTGACTAATGAGGGGGTGACCATAGGTGTGGAGCATCGATTTCCCATGTTGGTAATGACCAGGTCTAGGATACTGGAGCCCCTGGTGGGACTATGGATTAGTTGATCCAGGGCGTTGGAATTTATGAATTCCAAGAACCGTTGGGCAAAGATGTTGGTAGATGAGTAGTTTTCCCAGTTAATGGCAGGGTAGTTAAAATCTCCCAGTATTAGGGTGTTTGGTTCTATCTTAATATTTTCCAGTGTGTTTAGAAAGGTGTAGTGAGAATCTTGGGGTATGGTGGGGGATCTGTAGCAAGCTACAATTTGGATTGCAGTCTTACCTAGTGTTAGTTGCACCTGGGGAATTTCAGAAGCATTGTGTTGGGCAACTAGCCTGGTGGTGTGAATATCCTTGGTGAATATTGACACTCTTTCACCTTTAGTGTTTTGGTCCTGGTTTGGTGGCCGAAAAGTGTGGTAAGAGTTGTAGCCTGGTATTGCAGGGGTGCTCTCTGGAGCCTTGAACCAGGTCTCAGTCACTGCACAGATATCGATGTTCTCCATTTTTAGGAGTGCCTTGAGAGAGTGCATTTTGAGGTTTAGACTTCTAGCATTGAATAGCATTATCTTCAGATTTTGCATGCTTGTACCTGTTATGGTGGTGGTTTTGTCCTTTGAACTTTGCCTAAAAAAGGCACTATAGGGGTGGCAAGAGCCTTAGCAGGTAACCTGAATCCGAGGGGCAACAGGTGCAGGCCATCTCTGGCAAAGCATTGTGGTCTGTCGATCATGTCATCCCAAGTAAATATGTGGCGGTTTAGATAACCTGCAGTTCTGAAACCCTCTTGGCTGAAGTAATGGTCACAAGAAAACTGGTTTCCAGGTTAAAAACTTCATGTCCCAGGAATCAGCTGGCTTGAAGGGTCTCTGAGTAACCTATCCATCCATGCTCAACCCCCTTTTTTCCCATTTTGCACATGGGGTTGGGGTGTCACTTGTGACAATCATCTCAAGCCAAGGTTTACATCACCAGGTGGCTAGCCCTGCCATGGTAATTCATCCGTACCACTCACTCACACTCGCACCTATGGCCAATTTAGAGTGTCCAATCCACTTACTGCATGTCTTTGGAATGTGGGAGAAAACTGGAGCACCTGGAGGAAACCCACACAACCACAAAAAGGACATGCAGATTCTGCACAGAAGGCACCCCAGCTGAGAATCGAACTGGTGAACCTGTTGCTGTGAGGGCACAACGCTAACCACTGGTCTCTGAGTAAGACCTTGTAGAATCAGATTCAGATCCCAAGAAGGAGAAGGATCTTTTATAGGTGGCCTAAGAAGAAATATTCCTTTCATGAAGGCCTTGCATAACCTAGATGTTGAAATGGAAGCTAATGAAACTGAATCAACCATGATGTGAAAATTAGCAATCGCTGCCAACAGTAATTTAATTGTAGAAAAACTATTTCCCCTCAGGAAATAGAGAACTTAGGAAAAGCAGGATGGTTGAAACGGCAGCTGAGAAAGGGTCAATATTCTGATTCCATGCCACACTGAGAACCTTTTCCATTTACTATTGTAAGCCTTTTTGGTAGCAGGTTTTTGAGAAGCAAGAATAATGTCTCAGACAGAAGAGGCTAGCCTGGACTTTCTTAAAATCATTGGAAGTGGATAGACCAAGCAGTTAGTCTCAGTGGTTAGTGTCCATTGAAGTACTCACATATAGAACCTTCTTAAGGGTACTAGAAGTATTCCAGCCAACATGGAACCTAGAGCTCTTACAATAAGTCTTTCTGGGGGAAAGGGACATATCCAGTAGAAGTTAAGCTTGTTGTCTCAGAGATGATGCCCACTGCAACTGTAGGTGTGCTATTTGCGTGACAGTGTTCAGTTGGATTCCTATGAACTCTATCATCTGTGCAGGCATCAAATTCAATTTTGCCAGATTTATTGTGATCCCCAGCTGATGGAAGGCATGCAAGAGGTACTGTGTTTCCATTTCCAGTTGATGTCTTGACTGCCGTCAGGAGCCAATCGTCTAAGTATGGAAACACCTGGAATCCCTGCAGTCTCAGGTGAGCTGTCACTACCGACATGCATTTGGTAAACATCATCGGGGCTGTGGTGAGTTCAAAGGGCAGTGCTTTGAATTGATAATGATTGTCTCCAACCCGGAAGCACAAACGTCTCCTGGAGCACCTGTTGATCTTTATATGGTAATAAGCATCCTGGAGGTCACCTGAGCACATACAATCATCCTTGCATAGTAATGGCAGAAGGGACTAAACCATAACCATATGAAACTTTGACTTCTTAACAAACAAACTTAGATTGTTCAGGTTCAATATAGGCCACAGGTCCCATCTTTTGTGGCACCAAAAAGAAGAATGAATAAGTTCCGCATCCTTGTTTGGTTGGAACCGGATGGATGACTCTTTTTTCTAGAAGTTTTAAAACTTTGCTCATAGCATACTCCCTCTGAATGGGTGGAACATCGGGGAGCTTCTTTCCCGGAGGTAGGAGGATGTAAAAACATCTTGGAATTATGTTTAGCACCCAATATTGTTTGTTAGCTTTGTCCAGGCATCTAGGTGCAATAACAATCTGCCCCCAACTGCCTTCAGAGTAGGACAGTCAGGCAGCACTTCAGGAACACTGATAGGACCTGTCAGAGAAAGGTTCTCTGAAGCTCTGATTCTGTGGACCCCCTCTGCCCCTCAGGTGGTGTCTTCCATTGAACCCTTGTTTTCTGCCTCTGGATGAGAATTCATCATGACATTCCGGGAAATATTGCACAAAGAAGTTAGGTACTGCACCAAAGTCCAGCTTATGATATGAAGCCAAAATGAAACAAAGAACGTCGCTGGACACTGCTCTTCCTTATTAAAACGTTTATTCAGTACAAACAGAATCAATAAAAGTGGTAAGCGCTTTCGGGACTACTCCCTTCCTCAGACAAAATTATACATACAAACAATACTCTATTTAAAAAACATCCCAAAGATACACAAATCACTGGAGAACCCACCCCTTAGACCGATAGTTTCGGGGAGGGGGTGGGTGATTGAGAACATTTCGATATGGGTGGAACATTATCTTAGACCTTATGTAGATAGTGTGGACAATATATTGAAGGACACGGGAGACTTTTTGAGAAAACTAGGTAATATTGAGAGAGGCATACTCAACAACACTAAATTGTTGATGGTAACATTAGATGTTAACAATTTATTTACAGTCATAGATAATGGTTATGGCATAGAGATGGTAGGCACCTTATTGTTGGAATCAGGGGCAACAAATGAAAAGATTAGTTTAGTGAAAACATTGTTAGGTTTAGTGTTGGAAAATAATGTCTTTATAGGGGGTGATTCTATGTACAGACAGGCACAGGGGGTGGCGATGGGCACCCCCTGTGCCAATACATATGCTAACCTTGTACTATCACAATGGGAGAAAGTATTTGTACTGAATAGTGAAACTTGGCAAAGTTATTTGAAAATGTATGTACGTTTCGTGGATGACGTTTTTATTTTATGGGATGGGGGGTTAGATACATTGCAACAATTTGTAGACTATTTACATTCCACGACCACATTCTTTAGGTTCACTATGAAAGCCTCCACTGAATGCATAGACTTTTTGGATGTGAGTATAATACAAGGAGGGGAGGGTTTTAAATCTAAGTTGTATAGAAAGGCATGCTGGAAAAATAGTTTACTCCCATATGATAGCATGCATCCACGGTATACGTACTCTAACATAGTACAAGGACAGGTTAGTAGGATCTCCAGGATCTGTTTAGAAGATGAGGATTTTGAGAAGGAGATAGTGACACTTAAAGGATGCCTGCAAGATAGGGGGTATCAGAGCGAGAAGGTTAATAAAGTTATTAATGACAGTAAGGGTCACAGGGGTAACAAATATCGACCCTGGTTAAAACGCACGGGTACAGTAGAAAGTGAGGTAAGGGATAGGACTAGAGCTTTCAAGGGACCACAGGTGTCATTCACATATAGCAGTAATATAGGGGACATATGTCACATTGTCCGGAAAAACTGGAATATTTTGACCAGTGATGTGAATTTGAATAATGTAGTAGGACATGGACCCTGTTTTAGGTATAGAAGGAATAAAAACCTTAAAGATATACTATGTGGTGAAAAACCCATTAATAATGGATCAGTTTCCCTAATTTCGGCAGGGACAGTACCCTGTAGGAGATGTAAAGCTTGTGGCCATATTAACAACAAGAATTCAGTATTCATTCACCCTATAACAGGTAGGCAGTTTATTTTAAAAGGTAAGGCAACGTGCCATACCACTGATTTGGTTTACCTGGCAGAATGTCAACACTGCCCTAGTTTTTATGTGGGAAAGATGAATCAAATGTTTAAAACTAGAATCTTTCAACATATGTCAAGCATTAGAAATAAAGATCCACACAATGCACTTAGTAGGCATATAGAAGAGTTTCCCACTCATAGTTTTTTTTTTTTTTTGTTCAGGGCTGTTGTTAACATCAGGCTCACCAATAGGGGGGGTGATTTGAAGCATAAAACTGAATTATCAGACTCAAAGTGGATTGTTGAATTAATGGCTACAAGAGCACCTGGCTTGGATGAAGCAGTACCAATAAGACCCACACTTCAGAATAGGCGGGTCTTTTATTGAAGTTTTACTTGAATTTTATTGGATGAGATGTTTTTTAAATAGAGTATTGTTTGTATGTATAATTTTGTCTGAGGAAGGGAGTAGTCCCGAAAGCGCTTACCACTTTTATTGATTCTGTTTCTACTGAATAAACGTTTTACTAAGGAAGAGCAGTGTCCAGCGACGTTCTTTGTTTCATTCCGGGAAATAGTCCTGAGACTTTTTGAACCATATTTTCTTTCCACTATGCTGGTTCCTTGAAAAGGCCTCGAAGAGGGAGAACATCTGATCCCTACAGCAGAATCCTGCCCTCTTGCTCACTGCAGGTAAGTGTATCCTTTACCAATGGTCCAAATAATGAAGACCCATCGAAAGGGGCACTGGTAAAAGATGCCTTAAAGGGTTCCACAAAGTCTCAACTAGGCATGTCTCCTTAGGGCTATGCCTGATCCAGCTGCTCAAGAGGTACCTTCCGCAGCATTGCAAATCAATCTCATCGATGAGTTAGCCAAAGACGCAAGAGTCAACAACTGGGGAGAGACCTTACTAAAGTGCTCCTCCAACATGCACTCAGACAGAGAACTGGTGACCTCCTTGACTAGATATCTTTGAAGACATGTAAAGTGTGCCAAATAGTTTAGCTCTCTTAGCAAAAAAGTTGTTAAGGCATATACACGCTTCTCAAGTCTGTCCAAGGCCTGGAACTCCTTGTTGGGGGATGGACAGAGGAGTTCTGCTCCACTACCATCTTCTTTGTAGCCACTGACACTACTAATGGCATCAACCAGAATGCCTTTAGTCAAGTGGGGATGATCCGATGGGAGGCTCAAAACATTGACAGCAAACTTCGGGATAGGCTCTACGGCATCAGGTTCCTTCCAAGCCCAGTGGGAGACCAAATCAATAAGCTTGTCCACTGGTGGGGACAACCAAGATGTAGATAGGCCCATCCCGAATGCCTCCAGAAAAACAGGTTCCTCAGAAGAAGGGGGCTAGGCAGACCATCCACCCTTTCCCTTCAGGATCTCCAGGATATCTCCGAAGGAGATATCATCAGGTGGAAATCGAGGGGATCCTTCTCCCTCATTGAGATTGGTGTCCTCTGTCAAAGACTCTAAAGGGGAATGTACGTGCTTTCTCTTGCATGTCCTCTTCTGATGCACCTCCTCCATGGGAGAGTTGGGGAGGACTCAGAAGAGGAAGGGGCCCCTGACACAGTTGGAGGCTGGAGGGCTTCCTGGAAGGGCTGACCATGGGCAGGATGAATGGGACCAAGGCTTGGACCAGTTGAGGACTGCATAGGTTCTGGAGGAACAGGAGATGCATCTCTGGGTCTAGAGCCACCTGGAAAGTCAACAAACCAGGAGATCCATTCTCCTGTCTCCTCAAAGGTGAAGCAGGAGGAGAAAAGAAAGACACTACTCCAGATTTGCAGCCTTCAGACCTGAACTGTCAAGGACCGAAGCCCCAAGTGGTAGAGACAGAACCAACCAGGTTGGAGCCGAATCAACCCCCTTTTCCCAAAGCCAGCATTGATGTCTCAGGTCCAGGACCCACTCTGATCCAAAAGTATTGGAGCTGAGCTGGTCTGGGACACTGCCAGAGTCAGGGAAAGCACTATCCCCAGCTCCGATGATGTCTCTCTCTCGGGGTATATCTGGATTCTGGAGTTCTGAAGCCGACTGTCAGATCAGATGAGGAATCACAAGAAATGGTGACAGGGGTCTCACAGATCCAAGATGGGACAGAGAGGGTAAAAGCCCCATCTCAATCTGAGCATTTAGTAAGCTGCACGTCATCTTGTCCATATTGGAGTGGGAAAGCCTAGAGGACCTAAAAGATACTGAAGAGTGGCTAGAACCTGCAGGGGACACTGATTTTTCTCATCTCGGTGCATAGCTTTGAGACCTCAAATCCAAAACCTTCGAACCCAAAGAAGACCTGTTTGGAGAAGGCAAACTCCAAATGAAAATAACCTCAGATGAATCCAAAGACACACTAGGACCTGTGGTTATCGGATCTGAAGTAGATCGGATCCAAGATGGAGTAACATCAGTAGTAAATAACGTAGGCTCCTATGTAATCCTCTGATCCAAAGGAGACCTGGCCTTCCTCAGATCCGATGGTAACAGAGCCATCAATTTTTTCTTATTCTCCATAACTGGAGTAGAAGCCCCTAAGTAGGCTGGAGGGGCCTGTTTCTCAGGTTCCATTGAGACTCCAGCCTTCGAAAAATCTTAGCTAGATGAAGGTAAACGTCCTTTCAAAATTAAATTATTGTGGTGATCCACTAAATCATGAGGGTTAAAGGCTGCACACACTTTACATTCCTGCTCCAAATGAGCAGCACCAAAGCAGTTCATGCACTTGTTATGAGAGTCTGAATGCATAATTTTGTGCTCTCAAGAGATGCACCTTTTAAAACCGGTGGGCTTGTCCACCACTAGCACACCATAGCGCACACAGACACAGCAGAACAGCAAAACCACACACACAACAGTAGTAAACAACTAAAAATACTGGGACAGTTTTATTATTATTCTTTTTTATATAGGAAAGGAAAAGTTAGCGAGCAGGAAGGGGTGCAGGCCTACGGCCATACGAGAGGGAAAAGCGATGGAAGTAGAGAAAACACAACCCTAACACCCAATGAACTCTGAAGAATGGGAAGGGGGACTAGAAAATGATTATAACAGACTAAGTAGAAATAAGGACAAAAAAGTAGCAAATAGATACGGAAAATTAACCGTTATCTGGAGAAGTAGCTCGAGATCAGTGCAATCACATCTATCCAGGAAGGCAGTAAAAGAGATCTGAGGAGTTGGGGGAGATGCAGGGCATTACTGGAGTGGGAGGAGCATGAGATTAGTAGCACCTGTCTTTTGAAATGGCTGGTTCGGATCCAAGGACCCAGTGGTGAGGAATAACGAAATGGACAACATCAGATTATATTAGTAAGTCTGGGGATATTTACTGCAACTGCACACACACACACACACATGCACACATAAGTCAAATGTACACATTATGTTCTTACGCCCCAGCACTACTTTGCTGTTGCCGTCTTACTGCTTGTACTGCCACATAATTTCTATCATTAACTACAGAAAGTCTTCTGGATTCTTCTACTTACGTGAGACAATCTAGTTGTTAAACTTTACAACTTACTATCACCTTACTCATATGAAATATCTCTGGCACAATCTGTTTCCAGCATTGTCACCTCATATGTTAGCAATACAGTGATCAAGACCGTTAAGCCACAACATGAACATGTTTTTAACTTGTCTGTTGATAATCAATGTTGCCCTTTTTTGTCATGGCACAATAAAGTGGATTAATTCACTGCCAGTTATACTAATGGGGGTGTTATGTTCACAAAAGCATAAGAAGGTAGTATGTCATGGAAGCTACCAACAGCATCACACTCATGCTGAGCAATCCTTTTACATAGGAACACAGGTACATACTAGGCAAGCAATCATAGGGACAATTAGAAGCCTAGTCTTATACAATTTTAAGCAGTGTATGAATCATCACATATAGCTTTTACTATGTTATCCAAAATCTAAGAATGGAAGCTAAGTTACCAGAACACTGGTAAATTCATCCTGCATTGTGAGGTTGACTGTCTCATAATTTTATTTTCTTATGCATATTCTGATTATCACATTGTCCAACTTTGGCAGGGCTAGCCACTTCATGATGTAAAAATATGGTTCAGCTATGTTGATTAATGTCACCAAATGGGTATGGGTATTTGTGATAAGCGGGTTGAGAACCCGGCATACTCTGACCTATGCCAGGGACCCATGCTAATGGTGAAGGGGGTTTATGGCCAGTTTGTGCCTGCCATAAAGCCCAGCAGCCCTGGGTCAATAAGCTAGTGGCTGGCCATTGTCCAGTTGCTCAGCTTGGGTTATCTGGGCTAGCTCTGTTGAGCAAAAGCTGGGTGCAAAACCAATCAACCTGCCAAACATGAACTAAGAATTTTATTTATTTCTTTAATATTTGTTTACCATGAAAGTCCGACATGGAACAAGCCAATTTTCAGCAGAGGCCTACAGAAAAATGCTCCAGAAGCATGTCTTTGTAACGTGAGAGGAAACCAGGGCACCCAGAGGAAACCCACATGAACACAGGGAGGACATGCAGACTACCCACAGAAGACACCCCAACCAAGAATCAAACCGGAGAACCTCTTGCTGTGAGGCGACAACGCAAACCGCTGTACCACTGCACCGTATAATTTCTACATTCAGTGTAGGTTCACTGACAGTACAGATTTTGGAAGTGGATGACACAATGTTGAGGAGAAGGCTGGACATCCTACATATCCAGGAGACAAAATGGAAGGGCACAGAAGCAAAGCCACTTGGCTTGGGATTCAGAATCTACTAGTCAGGAGGAGGACACCCTAGAAATCATGTGGGAATTGTGGCGAGGGATAGATTTCAGCAGGCAGTGAGGAATATCATCAGGATTAGTGATAGATTCATGGCAAACTTGGGAAAAAAACACTAAGGAAACTCACTCAACTGGCAAGAATAATCAATTTATTGAAGCGTTTTTTGTCACTCTTAATTGAGAGACTTCTTCAGAAAAAAAAGACAGTTAATTCTACAATTTAAATAGTCTGCTAGTGCAATCATGTGATTCATAAAACCATATGACTAGTAACCCCACACAAACCACATGACAACAACCTTCTCATGAATATGCAAAACCTAAAATCTTGTCTTTCTACACATATTTCATAAAATTCTTCTCTCTTTAGCCTCAAAAATCTAAGTATTGTTCCAAGAAACAATGCAGATATAACCATACAGGGAATAAATCTTATATCAAACCAATACTTAAAAAACTATTGAAAGAATGAATAACGTTTAATGCCACTTTGGTTATAACACACTTATCTCTCCAGACTTTTCAACTTCAACACACATAGTATAGAATAAACTTCATTCAGGCCAGGAATTTGGCAAGCGTTTGTTTGCAACTGCCAAATGAGCTCCAATCTTTCTAAAAGAAGTGATTGGGGGCCTCCTCTCCCATCTCAGGTAATGCAATCATTAGCTTTAAATTTAAAACTATGATCAGGATAAGTTCCAATGTGAAGGGCTAAATCACTTTCTTTTTTTAATCTACTAATGTAGTAAACGTGCTCATATAGTTGTTCTGTTAACCTACGATCGGTTTTCCCTATATAAAAGGTCGGGCACTGTTGGCACTGTGCCACATATACCACTGCTTTGCTGTGACAATTCAGCTTAAATTGAGTCAAATATTTTTGCCCTCTAAGTGTAAAACATTGACCAATGTCCATATACTTACAGTAATTACACATATTACATTTGGACATACCCTTCTGCATACTAGAGCCCCTGGGCTTCTTTTGTAATAAGCTTTTTAAATTCTGCCCTCGTTATGAAATTATTCTCTGTGGTTCCTGAAATTTTTGTCTTAACATTGTATCATTCACAATCAATGACCAATTCTTATTAATGATGGAATAAATGACTGGAGCGTTGATGCTATATCGAGTAATTAGTGCACATGTACTGTGCACATTCATCTGAACCACATTGATAAGTTCCAGTTCATTATCAACTACAGACATATCCTTAATGTGCAAAATAGATCTTTTATTTTGGACTTCACAAATTAAATCATTAATCAGTGTGCCCGGGTAACATCTTTTCTTGAACATCTCTCTTAAGTTGTTACATTCTATAAAAATTTCCACATCTTTGGTTACCATATGGGCAGCCCTTACAAGCTGTCCCTTAACAACTGATAGTTTTTGATGTAAGGGATGACAACTACTAAAATGGAGGAATGCATTAGAATATGTATCTTTTCAAAATATTTTAGCACTGTAACAGTTGTTTACAATGTCCTTCCTTAAATCAACATCCAGGTAAGCTATTTGGTTGGTGTTAAAATTTGATGTAAATGTAAAGAATTGTGTAGTACTATTAAAATACAATAACACATCAGCAGCATCCCTTTCATCACCATCAAAAATCATAAAGATATCATCCAAAAACCGTGTATAATAAATTATTTGGTTGGCAATCTGTGGATTATTCTTGATAAAGTGCTGCTCCCAGGAAGCCATCACTAGATTAGCTAGGCTGGCTCCACAAGGCGAGCCCATTGCCACACCGACATTTTGTAGATAATATCAATTGTTGAAGGTTAGAAAGTTTAGAGACAGGACAATACCAATTAGTTCCTCGATAAGTGAGATTTCAGTTAATGAAGCACCTTTACTACACATCATATAACTGACCCACTCAACTCCCTCCAAATGGAGTATCGAGGAATACAAATCCTTTACATCAACTGTTGTAAAATTATAGTTCGGTTGAAACTCCAATGCATTAATATTTGAAAGAAACGTCCAAGAGTCTTTGCAAATTTGACTCTCCTGGACTACATATTTCTTTAGGGTATGGTTAATAACCTTAGCTAGAGAATAAGTGATGCTGTCTCTTGCATCCAATAATGGTCTCATAGGGGGTCATTAATATTTTTGTGGACTTTAGGGATTCCAAAAAAATATAGGAATCCGGGGGGCTGGCATAGATAATTATACAGATCCATGTCAATTCTAGCATCGATAAATCATTCAACAATGAACGAATTCTAGAATAAGCACTGTTAACCTCAGACTTAGATACTTCAACATAAGTATCTCTATTTAGGACTTTTTCCATCCTACTAATATATTCATCATTGTACATTATAGCCAAACCTCCCCCCTTATCTGGCTGCACCACTCGTATCATTGCTTGTTTTAATCCTTCCAACAACAATTTTTCTTCACTGCTAACATTAAACACATAAGGTATAGACCTAGTATCCTGTTCTAAAGCATTCCGTAAATCCAATTCACACATTTGTTCAAAAAAATTCAAAACAGGGTGTAAAGGTGGATAAAATGTACTTGCTATTTTAAAAGTATTGATGTCATTATTGTCCTGACCAAATAACACCCTAAGGTTCAATTTTCTCACAAAAAGTCTTAAATCTACAAGAACATTTGCTATATCTGCTTTACAAGATGGTACAAACTCTGTCCTTTTGCTAACAAATCTGCATGTTTCTGTTCAATTTCTAATGTAGTATAATTATAAATCTTAAAGTCTTGGTCAGAGTTAAAAACTATATTACAAACATTCACTGAGTATACCTTCAGGCTATTCATCACCTCCACCTGTTCCAGTTGTTCTTTTTGTTGTTGTTGTTGTTGTTGTACTGATAGTCTCTCCCTCCTCCTGGGCGTCGTGGAGGATGGTTCAGAGCCCTGCTCTGAAAATTTGCTGCATTTTGCCCAATCGCCTCATGGTTGTCCAGATTACTTTGTGTTGCTCTATTGTTAGCAATACGTTCACTTCTTCTATCTGTTGGTGTATTTTGCTCTACGTTCGAACCCTCATTGGCGTGTGTTCGTACAGGATCAAAATTGTCATGTGAGCCCTCATTGATCTCATTCTTTCTATGAAAATCATTAACTTGAGAGGGAGGTGGTTTAGGGTAAGCCACGCCTATTTTATATGTGTGCCAATCTCTGTTTAATTTTTTAATTTTTATAGATTTCAGTTTTAAAATATATTGATCAATGCTTATGTAAATTCTTTCATATTCAAAGTGGTAATGCTGGAAATCCGCGTCTGCTTTGATATTATTGTCCACGTCCGTAGCTTTTTTTACTAATGTGTCAGCTGATTTTTGATAATGCACACACATTAGTTCCAACAATTCCATTACATGTCTATTAAAACGTTTGACTGAGTCTTTATGAAAGTCTGAACCATCCACAAGACCGGTGGGGTATTGCCATCCTCTCAAACCTTTCGGCACAATACCCTCACCGATGCATTCCTTAAAATAACTCATTTCCAATTGTAATTTTTTGTATTTTACTAACCTTTAGTCAAACTGTTGTAAAAGCAAAGAAATGTCTACACACCCTCCAGCCGGTTGCTCCCATTGGTCATCATTGTTGTTATCCTGAAAACCAAGTGGTGTTGATAACCATGAGTTGAGATTAGGAGCCCCAATAAGCCTTGAGGGTAAAATACCATTAGTAGAAAGGCTGCCACTGCCCACTCCTAGATTTGGTTCCGTCACAGACCTGGAGAGGTTCGAGTTTGAATTCCTTAATGTAGACGAAACCGGAAGTTCATGAGTAGGGCTCGTATCACTGCAAGAACCACACGAGAAGGCTATCCCAGGTGCATCCACTGTTGGAGATACAGATGCTAAGCTCTGGTTCAATTTTCCATTATTAGTTATTGAATTAATCCTTGTAGAAAGATTATCGACCCTCTGAAAGAAGCCCAGGGGCTCTAGTATGCAGAAGGGTATGACCAAATGTAACGTGTAATTACTGTAAGTATATGGACATTGGTCAATGTTTTATACTTAGAAGGCAAAAATATTTGACTCAATTTAAGCTGAATTGTCAGAGCAAAGGAGTGGTTTATGTGGCACAGTGCCAACAGTGTCTGGACTTTTATATAGGGAAAACCGATTGTAGGTTAAAAGAACGAATATATGAGCACATTTACTACATTAATAGATTAAAAAAAGAAAGTGCTTTAGTCCGTCACATTGGAACTTACCCTGATCACAGTTTTAAATTTAGAGCTATTGATTGCATTACCTCATATGGGGGTGGAGGCCCCTAATCACTTCTTTTAGAAAGATTGGAGCTCAGGTGGCAATTGCGAACAAACGCTTGCCAATTTCCTGGCCTGAATGAAGTTTATTCTATACTATGTGTGTTGAAGTTGAAAAGTCTGGAGAGATAAGTGTGTTATAAGCCAACGTGGCATTAAAAGTTATTCATTCTTTCAATAGTTTTTTTAAGTATTGGTTTGATATAAGATTTATTCCCTGTATGGTTATATCTGCATTGTTTCTTGGAACAATACTTAGATTTTTTACATATTTGTTATGTTTACTTTTCATTTTATTGTTTTATAGTGTTGTATATAAAAACTTTTAGGAAATTATTAATGTAGAATTTACTTAAAATTAGTAATTGAGGCTAAAGAAAGAAGAATTTTATAAAATATGTGTAGAAAGACAAGTTTTGGGTTTTGCATATTCATGAGAAGGCTGTTGTCATGTGATTTGTATGGGGTTACTAGTCATATGGTTTCATGAATCACATGATTGCACTAGCAGACTATTTAAATTGTAGAATTAACTGTCTTTTTTATCTGAAGAAGTCTCTCAATTAAGAGTGATGAAAAGCGCTTCAATAAATTGTTATTCTTGCCAGTTGAGTGAGTTTCCTTAGTGTTTTTCCCCAAGTATGTTTGTCTATTTTCAAGCAGTCATACACTCATGGCACTCAGACTCCAATGTAAAGATAGGGCAGTATTCATATGACTCACAGCAGGGTGGTGATAGTGAAGAAAAGAGTGCACTCAGACTGCAGTTGCAGAACCTACTAGATAAAGCAGGACAACATAAATTGGTGGTTAACAATAGGTGACCTACATGTACATATCTGGACAGACAGAAGAGAATATGAGTGCTGCTTGGGTCCACATGGGTGGGGCAACGGGAATAAAGAAGGAGAGGCCATTCTAGATTTCTGGCTGGTAAATGACTTGATAGTAACCAACACATGGTTTAGTAAGAGACAGTCACCAGATCACATCCAAGAGTGTCCAACGTGTAACTCAGGTAGACTTTGTCTTAGTAAGGAAAGAAGAGTGTGGCAAAATCAGTGATTGCAAAGTCATCTCCACTGAAATGGTCAGCCCACCGCATAAACCACTGGTTGCCACAATCAGCTGTAAGCACTGGTCAGAGAATTCTCTAAGGTCAACAGAGACCAGACTGAATACCTGGAAGTTAATGATATGGAAATAAGATACATAAGGAAAGCTGGTAGAGGAACGCAGAAGTCCAGGAAGTCATCAAAAGGAGGAGGAGTGCAGGAAAAAGTGGGAAATAGAAAGACCAGGTTAGGAAGGAATACTGGTTGGTTAACAAAGAGGCTAAGAAAGGAGTTGCAATACCAAAGAACAATGCATCAGATGCACTCTACCAGCTTCTGGAAACTGAGTCAGTAGATGCTAAAAGAAACTATAGGTTGCAAGGCAAAGACAAAAAGATAAAGAATATAGCCAGACACCCTCCATAAGAGATGCCAGTAACAACCTGCTCACCAGTGCACAGGACATCAAAGGCATATGGAAGGAGTACTTCCAGCAGCTTATAAATGAAGAAAACCCCACAGAGGCTGTACTGCCCCAGACACAACCTATAATGAGAGAAGAGGATGAGCCCACCACAGAAGAAGTAAGACCAGCACTAAGGAAGATGAAGTCAAGGAAAGCAGCAGGCCCAGATGAGGCCGCAACAGATATGATAAATATGTTGGGGGTGATAGGGGAGAAATTACTCCCAAGGGTACTCATACCATTGTGGAGAGAAAGGCATATCCCAGATGACTGGAGAATAAGTCTACCAGTGCCGGTATTCAAGACCAAAGGGGACATTCACAACTGTGGGAAGTACAGACATATCAAACTCCTGTCACATTGCATGAAAGTTTTGGAGAGTCTAACTGATAAGCAGATACACAGAGCAGTAGAAAGTAAGATGGGAGATGAGCAGTTCAGATTCAAATCAGGATGCAGCACAACTGATGCAATGTTTGCAGTGAGACAGATAGTTGAGAAGAAGCTAGAGATGAGGAAGATGAGGAAAGAGTCCAACTAGACATTCCAAGACTTGGAGAAAGCATATGACAAGGTTCCAAGAAGGCTGATTTGGGCAGTTCTGCAGTGGTTCAAGTCCCAGAAACAATGGTAGAATTAGTGAAAGCTATGGACAAGGACCCAATGACTCAAGTACAAACAGTGTTTGGTCTCACAGAGGGGTTCCCAGTGGGAGAAGGAGCGCACCAGGGTTCAGCTCTGAGCCCACTGCTAATCATACTGGTGATGGACTGCATTTGCAAACAGGTCGGAGAGGATAGATTAACAAAGTTGCTGTATGCAGATATAATGTGGCAT
Source organism: Protopterus annectens (assembly GCF_019279795.1). NCBI lineage: Eukaryota > Metazoa > Chordata > Ceratodontiformes > Protopteridae > Protopterus > Protopterus annectens. The sequence goes on along the minus strand of NC_056726.1, from coordinate 1,224,148,372 downwards.
TACACTCAGATTCTGAGCAAGAACTTCAGAAAAGGATAGGGGAATAGAATGCAAAACTGAAGGCATATGGGATGAAACTAAGTATGGACATGTTGATGGCAGCAGATGAGGGAAATCAGAAGAAGCTGAAAATTGAAATAGAAGGAAAAATAGTAGAAGATGTTAACAAGTATCTGTAAGGGGTGGCTGAGAAGAAGGGAAGTCAGAATGAGGGAGTCAGAGCTACAATCAGAGGGGCTTGCAGCCAACTGGCACAGAGTGTCAGGGGTAGTGCATAAGTATGCCAAAGCAGCTGAAAAGTAAGGTGTACAAAGCAATGGTGTTACCAGTACCACTGTAAGGTACAGAAACCTGGGCAGTAAAGGCAGAACAGTTGAGGAAGCTAAAGGTGACGGAGACGAAGTGCCTGAGATGGGTAGTAGGATGCACATCGGTGGACAGATGAAGAAATAAGGACAAAAGAGAAGATGCTAAAGTAGCTTCAATTGCAGAAAAGATCAAAGAGAACAGATTATAGTGTTTTGGGTACATGTGCAGAAAATCAGAAGACAATCTGATGAAGAAGATTTAGGACAGAAAGGAAGATGATTAGAGGAAACAAAGGCACCCAGCAAAGAGGTAGATGGACTGTGAGTGAGAGAAGACCTGAAACAATTAGGCATGAGGGTTGAAGAAGATAGGAGAGTGACACTGAATACAGAGAGATGGCAACAGTTGACATGATAACCCCACACAATAAATAAAATGGGAAAAAGTAGGTTGATGATGGTGACAACTGTCCATATGGGTTGTAGCTGATTTTCAGTGGATGCCCAGGAAGAAAAACTCTATCACAAGGTATAAAATACACAACATAAAAAATTAAAGCTATTTGTCAGTAATTAATCTAACTTGGTACACATATATACAGCTACAAAAAAGGACAAAGTGATTATCAATTAAGTTTAGTGGAGCAATTTCTGCCACATTGTAAAACATTAATTGTTCAATCAGTGGTTTATATAGCTCAGTAAACAACACAGTACAATAAGCTCATTTTTTTTCTTGCATTAAATCAGTATACCATTGTATAAGCATATGAAGACAGAGCTGAATGTTGTGTAGGGGTAATATTAAAACAGCATCCCAATGTATTTTAAAGTAAGTGCATAGTGTATTTTATTGTCTGATCCTGTAAGAATTTGAAGTTCAGGAAATTGTAAAGTTCTGTAGTGATTACAACATAACAGAATGAAACTGCTTTTATTAGCACTTAATATTAAGTGGGTGTCTAGCAACCATTTCTCTAGTATGAGGAAGCCTTTTTGAAATTGTTTTGTGGCTAAGATAGTGGTGTTTAGCTGTGAAAAATAGGGCTATGTCATCTGTATACTGAACGACCTGTAGGTGTTTGTTCTGTCACTCAGCTTACATATAAACCAAATAAACAGGGGTCCAAAAAACAAAAAGGAGTCCAAGAATTTAAAATTCTAGAATATCTTGGGGGCTATTTTTACCTCATGATTGACTTTGGTATACAAGAGTTGCCCTCTGAGTTTTTTGTTTAGGAGTTTTTTGTCAGGAGCAGTGCTTGGTTAAATGACTTCTTCAGAGTCACACTGCAGGTAAATGGAAGTGAAGGGAATCAAATCCTGTCATAAAGGAAGTAGCTCGTTAACTGCGCACATTCTAACATAGATTTTGTTGTTACTGTTTGTGACTCCACTCCAACATCCTTATTACCATCTGTTCTGTTGCTGTCTGTAAGACAGTCTATGCAGTTGCCTAACAGAACCTATGTAAGATAGCATGCAAGTGTGATGAACAAAAACACTTTAATGACCTCCATGATATCAACATCCATTCCCCAAAGAAAGCAAACTGCTTAATCACTCAAGCCACAAGCCTCCATGTTCTGGAAACAATTATTTTTAACTCCAGTGTCAAAGCTTCTTTTCCCCATGACTAGGTAAATCCAGCAAATGAAGCCAAGACAACCATCTGTTTATAGACTACGTATCTATTTCCTCTGAATGTACCAAGGCAAAACAGAAGCATATTCTTTACCAGTTTAACTATAAAATCCCTAAAACATATTAACTGTCAGAGATGTGAACACAACCTGAAAACCAAACAAGCAAGGTACAAGCCCAACATATAACCTAACCATAGGTTCATAAGTATATACCAGGCTAACAACTACAAGGGCCTTTTTTACCCTGGCCATGCATCCCAAATGTATCCAACAGATTTGGTGCCCTAAAGGTCATTTTTCGGAGTATGTGTAAGTTAGGACATGCGTGGTCAAACATTTACAGGTTGCCTCTATCCTGACAGACCAGGAGTAATTTTTTTAATTTTCCATCCACTGATCAATATTATGCTTGAATAGGGTCAGGAAGAACTTTGCTTCACATGAATGTGAAGCCTGTTCCAGAGAAGGGGCATTTTCTGAGACATATACCTCTCCCTCCAACATGTCCTATTGTGTCACAAGCAAGGTTTAAGTCCCTACATCGGATAGTTCTGATGCCATTTGTTTTGCAGATATGCAAGAGGTCCATCAGAGTGGGATTCTGAGATGTCTTGTATGCCAGACATAGATCACTACTAAACAGTTTGTAGGAGATGGAGTATAGGGATACAGCTTTATGGCAATCCACAAAGGACATGCTGTTAATGCCCTGTGTTCTTTTTGTGAGGAACCTCTGAGGAGGTTCCAACTGGTGCATATGCTTGGTGAGCTACTTAATGATTAGGGCTGAGTACAGTGGAACAATGACATCCTTGGACTGAGATGCTATAGCCTTGATTATAAGACGAGCAACACAGAATGATTTCCTTACTGCCTTAGACACATGTTGGTCGAAAGCCAGGTTACTGTATACATATATCCCTAAATCCCTGACTACTTTGTCTACTCTTAGGGGTGTGCTATCAATGATGTAGTTTCCTAGGATAACTGACCTCCCAAAGGGTACTATTATACATTTATTGGCACTGAGTTTTAAATCGTGTCTATGGTACCAGTTATTTGTCTGTATTAGCCCTCTTTGGAGGATATTAGTGTCTTGGAGAGATTCTATGACTGCTCCCAGTTTGCAGTCATCTGCAAACTTGGTCAGCCAGAAGTCCTTAGCATTGGCCTTGACTTCCAAGAAGTAGATGCTAAAAAGAAGAGGACCCAGCAGTGACCCCTGAGAGACTCCACTAGTGACTGGCCTCTTTGTGGACGTGGACTCTATTCTAACTTTCTGGGTTCTAGCTGAGAACCAGCTGGCAGCCAGTGTATAAAATAGGAGTATACGCCTAATTCCATGAGTTTCTTTACAATACTCGAGTGGCACATTGTTACAAGATTACAATAGGCAGTATGCCTCATTTTGCCCTTGTCCATTGCATATGCAAACTTCTCAAAGAAGTCTACCAGACTGAGTACGTATGATCTTCCCTTGACAAAATGAATTGGTTTGGACCCAGTGTCTGGATGTTTCCAATTGTCAACTCCATGATAATTCTTTCCATGGCTTTGCATGTGAGACTCGTCAAATTAATGGGTCTGTAGTTTCCAGGGTCCATAGAAGGCCCACGCTTATGCAGAGAAATGACTGTTTCAGTTCTCCAGTTGCATGGCATGAAGCTTGACTGGAGGCTATGGTTAAATAGTGGCTCCAGTGGCCCTAATAGTTTGTGGTTCATGCTATTTAGGAGGCATCCTGAGATATTATCGGGGCCCACCTATGTGGTTTTCTTGGCCTTGAAGAGTGCATTTAGGACCTGTTCCCTAGTGATTGTTGGGGGAGTTATGTTCAATGGCACTTCTTGGGGGTGATGGGGGGAGAGGGTGGTAAAACTGGAGCTGAATTTGTCAGCCAGTAGATTTGCTATATCTTCTGGCTCCACATAGGTGGCTCAATTCACAATTAGCTGTGCATATGGCTGTGTCCAACCTTTGAGGTTATGGACATAGCTAATGAAAGCCTTGTGGTTGTCCTTGGCCTGGGAGTCTATCTTTACCTCATGATTGGCTTTGGTATACCCGATTTGCCCTCTGAGTTTTTTGTTTAGATTGATAAGTTTTTATCCTGCTGGGCATTGTATTTCATGACTTTTGCTATGACTTGCTTCCTTATATTGTATAACATACTCATGTTTGGATTCTACCAGGGTGGCTTGTTTTTGAGTTTGTTTTGAGCATATTTCTGGTAGGCACAGTTTTCTCTATGCATTTCTTAACATAACTGAATAGAGTATCTTGAAAATATTCTGCATAATGAACAGTGTTGTTAAGATATGGGGGGCTTGGAATTTTGTCAGGTTGTCACCTAATAATAGGAAATTTGCCTTAATAATTTGGATGTGAAAAAGCTCAAGCTCTGTTTGACCAGCCTTGAGGTGACCTTGTTATTGATGTAGATTGAGACACCTCTCCACATTTAGTTCCTGCCTGTGCAGAAGCCAGCATAAATGTATAGAAGGCATTATATCCTTGCACTACTGGGGTACACTCTGTGTCTTCAAACCATGTCTAGGTAACTGCACAGATGTCTGCATTCTCCAGGGTGAGGACAGCTTGAAGGGAGTGGAGTTTCTTGTTCATACTCTCGGTATTGAAAAGTAACACCTTTAGATTCCCATGAGTTGGTTTTGCTATGTTGGAAGATTTGTCAGCTTGGCATTTCCTAATCAAAGGCACTATGGGGGAGGAAAATGTTTTCGACAATATTTGAAATCCCAGAGGGGACAGATGTAGACCATACTTGACAAAGCAACATGGTCTGACGACCATATCCTTCCATTCTTAAATTTGCACCCCTTTGGAATAACACATGAAGCTAGCTACTCATTAAAGCCAATCATCTTCTGTTCATGTTGTGGCATCATCCTTGGTGAAGACAGAATGCTGATCAATGCTAGGCTCATACCAACCTGGGATATATAGTCTGAGAGCTCCATAATGTCTCTCTTCATATAGTCCAAGGAGGTACGTCTCAGGTCATTTACACCCACGTGAACTATGACAGTCATACTAGTACCTGTGAAATAAACTTTCAAGACCGGAAAAACAAACTAGCGAAAACCACCGCTGATTCAAAAGCCAAGAACTCGACTCAGGCCAGTCCAAAATGTAAAAAGCATGAAAAACAACAAATTTTATTAAGCCACTATAAAAGCTTTTCGTTAGTAGCTTGCAATAACTTCTTCAGACAAGCAAAACATTCACACCATTACAAGTGAGTTTAAATACCAGCATTGAAACACTTAACCATGCCCCTTGCTCTCCCTTTAGCTCCTTAAAGGTACAGATCACAGCTAACTAAGGTACATTTGCAATTCCCTATTAAAATAATAAAAAATTCATACACCGAGACTGTAATAATAGCAGGCTTTGAAACTGAAAGAAAAAAGCCCAATATTTTGATTATTAAACTGTATAAAGTAGATAAATATGTAAAATATATATATAAAATAACCTAAAAATAACGATGTTCAACCTACAGCATAAATACTAATAATGGAAGCGCGACGCTTCCTAATCAGAAACTACCTATGCATACATTATATCTTGCCTGCTTTCAAATAAAATAACTAATGTAATGAATATAATAAATATAATGAAATTAATGCATACTGTCCTAAGCATCTGAATAACTAGAACAGCTACCCAAGAAAAAATATAATATTGATCATATCTCACTAAATAATAAAAATAATAATAATATAGGAATATAAAATATGACATGTAACATATAATATAACATAAATTTAGGCTACTCAGTATAGGTTTAATACTGTCATTAAATAAAACAGGTCTAAAAGTTAGCATATCTAGACCTAAAATTACTAAATAATAAAATATGAATCAATAATATGTATTGTAAAATAATGATCATGATGTATAATCATAACAATAACTGATAACTATTAACCCTCCACCACTGTCGACTAATAAAGAGTTATGAAACCATTAAATTGTCGACTCTCATTTTTCATTTTTTGACTCTCATTTTAAAAATTGTGGGAATAAACAGCTCGTCACCTCTTCAAACTTTTAAGTTTTAAAAAAACAACTAATGGATAACAAGCTGTTAAGACCAGGGGGGCGATATGCTTCCAATCTTAATTGCCAAAGAAGCTCTTTACATTCTAATCTATATGTCTCAGGTCCATAAGAATTGGTATTATACAGTTGATCTATAACCATAAATGTAAACTCATAGTTTGGGTTGTTCTGAATGTGCATAGCTAAAGCATTGTCCATTTTCATTCTTCTTATGGCATACAAGTGCTCGTTCATTCTTTCCTGGAGTTTCCTCTCAGTCTTGCCAATGTAAAAACTGGGGCATGATGAACATTGAGCAAGGTATACCACTTGGGTACTGGAACAAGTGAAACGTCCCCTGATGAGGAATTTCCTGTTCTTAACTGTAAAGGCTGTACCTGCCTGGACAAATCTGCAATACTTGCACATATTACATTTATACATCCCTGATCTTGGTGTTACTAAATTTCGTGTAGATTCCAGAATATGTTTGATGTTAGGGCCCCTTGTGTATGTTATCAATGGGGCTTTATCAAAAATTGGACCTCCAAGTAACTCAGGGGATAGTAATCGCCAGTTCCTCTTAATTATAGTAACTATGTTATTGGCATCTGTATTAAAAGTTAAAATAAAATTGGACCTGGACATGTTTCCCTGAGAATCAGGGCATACAGGTGATGGTGAATGACTCAATTCAGGAACAACATGACTCAAGATAGAAGAAAAATAGCCATTAGCTCTCTTGGTCTTAACTTCAAAACACAACTCATCAATCAAGGTTTCTGGATAACCTCGATCCAGAAATAAATTGGCTATGAAATCACACTCTTCCAAAAATTCATCATCCCTTGACACCATCCTAGCTGCTCTTAGAAGTTGTCCTTTGACTATAGCCTTTTTCTGGTGAAGTGGATGGTCACTATCATAATGTAGATAAGAATTAGAAAACGTTGATTTCTGATGGATTCTGGCTCCAAACTGACCTAGGCTTCTGTCTTTATAAAGTTCCACATCCAAATAGGATATCTTCTCCATGTCTATTGTACAAGTAAATTTCAAAAAGTCAGACGAATTATTGAAGCCGATCACTAGGTCTTGGGCTTCTTCCAGTGAGCCATTAAACAAGATAAAAATGTCGTCCAAGAATCTTATGTACAGAATGACTTTCTCTTGAATAATATTATTGGGAAAGGCAAACGTTCTTTCCCAATGAGTCATGACCAAATTAGCTACACTGGCACCGCACTGAGACCCCATAGGCACACCAATCAACTGATGAAACCATCTGTTATTGAATGTGAAATAGTTACATGTCAAAATAATATTCAACAATTCACTCACCATGGATATCTCTTTGGGTGGGGCTTGGTAATAAATCATCTCCAATTGAATCCATTCAAGTGCTACCTCATGGGGAATTGAAGAATATAAATCAATGAAGTCAATGGTCAGAAAATAGGCATTTCCTTCAAAGGTAGCTAGTCCAACTTTTTCCAAAAAGGACCAAGAATCTCTGGCTATGTGTGGTACCTGCAATACATATTGTTTGAGGATGGTGCCTACTACCTTCGCTGTTGCATAGGTAATACTACCCCTTGCATTCACTAATTGGCACATAGGGGGATCACCAATACTTTTATGAATCTTAAGATTCCCAAATAATGCTGGAATGCGTGGTGAGGGCACTAAAATAAAATTGTAAATGTCCATATCCAGAGACCCACTAATGAACATGTCTTCAAAGTATGACCGCACACGGTTCATACTAATACTCAATTCATTCTTAGATACTTCTCTATAAGCCTCTGTAGAAAGTATCGCTAAAAGTCTATCCATATATTCATCCTATTCCATAGCCACTAATCCCCCTCCTTTGTCAGGTTTCATTATTCTGATAGAAGAAGAACTGAGAGCTTCCAATGAGTCCAATTCAATCTTGGAAATGTTGAAGTGAGTCTGTCGTTTACACTTAAGCAAATTCCTAATGTCCACATCACACATGTGTTCAAACACTCCCAAGCAAGGGGCCACAGGTGGATTATATGTACTTGGAATGTGATACATAGGCCTTGGTTGGACCGTCTCTCCCAATAAAAGGGCCAAGTTCAACTTTCTCACAAAAAGTTTGAGGTCTAAAATTGATTTATCAACACTAGCACGTCTAGAGGGTATAAAAGTTAAGCCCTTGGCTAAAATGAAAACAAGGGGATGGGAGAAAACAAAATTTGAACCCCTTGTTGACATTTGCTTGTGAAAGTTTGAACACATGTGCGATGTGGACATTAGGAATTTGCTTAAGTGTAAACGACAGACCCACTTCAACATTTCCAAGACTGAATTGGACTCATTGGAAGCTCTCAGTTCTTCTTCTATCAGAATAATGAAACCTGACAAAGGAGGTGGATTAGTGGCTATGAAACAGGATGAATATATAGATAGACTTTTAGCGATACTTTCTACAGAGACTTACAGAGAAGTATCTAAGAATGAATTGAATATTAGTATGAACCGTGTGTGGTCATACTTTGAAGACATGTTCATTAGTGGGTCTCTGGATATGGACATTTACAATTTTATTTTAGTGCCCTCACCATGCATTCCAGCATTATTTGGGAATCCTAAGATTCATAAAAGTATTGGTGATCCCCCTATATGCCAATTAGTGAATGCGAGGGGTAGTATTACCTATGCAGCAGCGAAGGTAGTAGACACCATCCTCAAACAATATGTATCGCAGTTACCACACATAGCCAGAGATTCTTGGTCCTTTTTGGAAAAAGTCAGACTAGCTACCTTTGAAGGAAATGCCTATTTTCTGACCATTGACGTCATTGATTTATTTTCTTCAATTCCCCATGAGGTAGCACTTGAATGGATTCAATTGGAGATGATTTATTGCCAAGCTCCACCCAAAGAGATATCCATGGTGAGCGAATTGTTGAATATTATTTTGACATGTAACTATTTCACATTCAATAACAGATGGTTTCATCAGTTGATTGGTGTGCCTATGGGGTCTCCGTGTGGCGCCAGTGTAGCTAATTTGGTCATGACTCATTGGAAAAGAACATTTGCCTTTCCCAATAATATTATTCAAGAGAAAGTTGTCCTGTACATAAGATTCTTGGACGACATTTTTATCTTGTTTAATGGCTCACTGGAAGAAGCCCAAGACCTAGTGATCGGCTTCAATAATTCGTCTGACTTTTTGAAATTTACTTGTACAATAGACATGGAGAAGATATCCTATTTGGATGTGAAACTTTATAAAGACAGAAGTCTAGGTCAGTTTGGAGCCAGAATCCATCGGAAATCAATGTTCTCTAATTCTTATCTACATTATGATAGTGACCATCCACTTCACCAGAAAAAGACTATAGTCAAAGGACAACTTGTAAGAGCAGCTAGGATGGTGTCAAGGGATAGTGAATTTTTGGAAGAGTGTGATTTCATAGCCAATTTATTTCTGGATCGAGGTTATCCAGAAACCTTGATTGATGAGTTGTGTTTTGAAGTTAAGATCAAGAGAGCTAATGGCTATTTTTCTTCTATCTTGAGTCATGTTGTTCCTGAACTGAGTCATTCACCATCACCTGTATGCCCTGATTCTCAGGGAATGTCCAGGTCCAATTTTATTTTAACTTTTAATACAGATGCCAATGACATAGTTACTATAATTAAGAGGAACTGGCGATTACTATCCCCTGAGTTACTTGGAGGTCCAATTTTTGATAAAGCCCCATTGATAACATACAGAAGGGGCCCTAACATCAAAAATATTCTGGAATCTACGTGAAATTTAGTAACACCAAGATCAGGGATGTATAAATGTAATATGTGCAAGTATTGCAGATTTGTCCAGGCAGGTACAGCCTTTACAGTTAAGAACAGGAAATTCCTCATCAGGGGACGTTTCACTTGTTCCAGTATCCAAGTGGTATACCTTGCTCAATGTTCATCATGCCCCAGTTTTTACATTGGCAAGACTGAGAGGAAACTCCAGGAAAGAATGTACGAGCATTTGTATGCCATAAGAAGAATGAAAATGGACAATGCTTTAGCTATGCACATTTAGAACAACCCAAACCATAAGTTTACATTTATGGTTATAGACCAACTGTATAATACCAATTCTTATGGACCTGAGACATATAGATTAGAATGTAAAGAGCTTCTTTGGCAATTAAGATTGGAAGCATATCGCCCCCCTGGTCTTAACAGCTTGTTATCCATTAGTTGTGTTTTTAAAACTTAAAAGTTTGAAGAGGTGATGAGCTGTTTATTCTCACAATTTTTAAAATGAGAGTCAAAAAATGAAAAATGAGAGTCGACAAATTAATGGTTTCATAACTCTTTATTAGTCGACAGTGGTGGAGGGTTAATAGTTATCAGTTATTGTTATGATTATACATCATGATCATTATTTTACAATACATATTATTGATTCATATTTTATTATTTAGTAATTTTAGGTCTAGATATGCTAACTTTTAGACCTGTTTTATTTAATGACAGTATTAAACCTATACTGAGTAGCCTAATTTATGTTATATTATATGTTACGTCATATTTTATATTCCTATATTATTATTATTTTTATTATTTAGTGAGATATGATCAATATTGTCGATTGTTGGGAGGGTGGCCTAGTGGTTAAGGTGTTTGCTTTGCAAACACAAGGTACAGGGTTTGAATCTCACAGGGGATAATTGGCTAGGCTTAAAATGGCTTGCAAGGGCAGTTAGCCTAGTACTAACCTATAAACATATACAATGCCTATAAACATATTATATTTTTTCTTGGGTAGCTGTTCTACTTATTCAGATGCTTAGGACAGTATGCATTAATTTCATTATATTTATTATATTCATTACATTAGTTATTTTATTTGAAAGCAGGCAAGATATAATATATGCATAGGTAATTGTTGATTAGGAAGTGTCACGCTTCCATTATTAGTATTTATGCTGTAGGTTGAACATCATTATTTTTAGGTTATTTTATATATATTTTACATATTTATCTACTTTATACAGTTTAATAATCAAAATATTGGGCTTTGTCTTTCAGTTTCAAAGCCTGCTATTATTACAGTCTCGGTGTATGAATTTTTTATTATTTTAATAGAGAATTGCAAATGTACCTTAGTTAGCTGTGATCTGTACCTTTAAGGAGCTAAAGGGAGTGCAAGGGGCATGGCTAAGTGTTTCAATGCTGGTATTTAAACTCACTTGTAATGGTGTGAATGTTTTGCTTGTCTGAAGAAGTTAGTGCAAGATACTAACGAAAAGCTTTTATAGTGGCTTAATAAAATTTGTTGTTTTTCATGTTTTTTACGTTTTGGACTGGCCTGAGTCAAGTTCTTGACTTTTGAATCAGCGGTGGTTTTCGCTAGTTTGTTTATACTGGTACCTGTGGTCAAGTGAAATGAGTGCACATGTGATCTGTCAGATCTTGGCACTTGACAGACAAAGTGATCTGTCAGATCTTGGCACTTGACAGACAAAGGACTGTGACTTTTTCCTTATTCAGCCTTGTAAGTGGGACATCTGCGTGTCTCATAATGGAGTCTCCTGTAACTAAAACACTGGGTTGTGTAGTGGTTGCCCTATAGACTTCAGCACTGAGGCTCCATGTGGTGTAGCTGTATGTGTTGTAGTGGGTATTATTCTGGTGAAGTGCTTTTGGGGCTACTGAGGATATATGTTGTAGGCCAAATGTCTGAGAGGTCTCTGAAGTTCAGGAAGATTACATTTAAGAGAATCAGCATATGAGAGTCCATGTGTCTGATCCATGCTGTAGGTGGTTGATGTAGTGTGTGCATTTCTAACAATCTGGTTGGTATTATCTGTGATTGTATGTGAGAGAATTGCTTCCAGTGACATTGTGTAAATACATCTCTCACATACCTTATCAGTCTGTTTGGGAATAAGCTGGTTATTAGTAAACATAAGGCAATTGCTACATTGCCTCAGGATACCAATATCCAGCAAGCTGGCTGCAGAAACAGCAGGGAAATACATGTCCATGCTTTCTGGACATATTGGGGTGGTCAGTAAGTTGTTGCCAGAGTAAAGAGTAGTAACAGAGGTATCTACTCCTAAGCATGTGGAACAGTGCTTGTCCCTGCGCAAACTAGTTTCTCTTTACACAACCAAGTAAAAGGGGAGTCTTGCTGAGCAAAAAATGAAGGAATGCAACAATTAAGTACTGGCAATAAATACAAAGTAGCAAATCTCATACAGCAACACTGCCCGGAAGGCTTCTCAAAAGTGCAGATCTCCGCAATTGGCAAACAATACAATATTAGAGACCTTTAACATGATTTAAAATGCAAAATCAACAAATAAGCACTTGAATACCGTTAAGTGAAGTGCAAAACAATAAAATAAATATTGTGTCTGCCAAGGAGAGAGGAGGATTAATTCAGGACCCTCTCAGGGTGTGGCAAGGATGCCAAGCAATTGAGAGCACTAAAATGAGCAGAAAACAGTATGAATTCAAGATGGTTTACTTAAGAGCAATACTGGTTTGCTAAGTGGGCACTCAGTTGTATGGATCTATGGAAAACAGGGGGTGGCAAGAATACTTACATAGCTTATAAAACTGACAACAGCAGTGAAAGGGAGGAGGAAGGGCCTGTGCAAGTCAGATTACCATAAAGGGCGGATGCCAGTTGGAAGAACATTTCAAGCTACAGGAAGCAGACAAGCTAGAAAGGGATCCAATGAAATAAAGCTAATATTGGAGCTCTGTGACTTCAGTACCTGTAGAAAGGCATGGTTCTCTTAGTCCTGTGACTCTGAGATACAGGTCAATGACCAGGTAGGTTAGAGTTTCAGAAACTTTAGCTTTTACAGTGGGGGCAGGTAAGGGGCTGGGGTTGACACAAAGGAGAGGGGGAAAAACAGCAGCAAAGTAAACCAAAAGGCACAAGAATGTAATTTTAAGCAGGTAAATGATAGGAAGAATATAAGACTCAAGCAGCAAAACTGGAATGAAAATAGTCTCAGTCATTGCATCCTCCTCCCACAAGCATTTACAAACTCACTAGCACCAGTAAAATGTTAAATTGGCACTGGCAAATAAAGCACAAAATACAACTAAATAGTGCCCACTGTTAACCGGTTAGAAGATGCTGGAAAGCACATTTTTTTGCATACTCACACTCAGCTCTCAAATTCTTTGTTGAAGAAAAAGGGATAAACCTAAAAGTAATGGGAGGACAAACACCCAAAAATGGACAATCTTTAAATATTTTGCTAATTCACTTAAAAGGTTAATATTACACTTGCATCAAGATGCATTCTCTGAAGAATAAGAAGCATGGGACTCTAACGTCTGGCATTAATGACATACTGTAGTCTTGAAGTGGTTTACCAGAAAATCAAAGATCTGACCAAGGACAGGGAAAAACAATGATGTAAAATCAAGGACATTGTGCAAAATCAGCGGACGTTGAGAGGTATGCTCTTACCTGCCTAAGACTGCTTCTCTGCAGAGGTATTTGACAACCTAAGTGGTCAACTAAGGCGCCTATCTTAGTGCACTTACAGATAGCCACAGCAGCAGCAGTTACTTTTTTCTTTTTAAGGACAGTTTTTAACTCACCATATGCTTAATTCTGACTTGTCAACATGAATCTCACATATATAAATGATAATAAACCATAGCAATACAATCTCAGTTGCAAATATTATACATTCTAAACCGCATGCCTCTCTACTTCTTAGCTCAAGAAATCTGGACAATGCCTTACATATCGGACAAAGGCCCAAAAATAGGGACAGATTTTAATATTGCTCTTATAAACTTAGAAAGTAGCTAGAGTAATAGTATTTGTGCTAAAATGCATTTTCTAAAGGATATGAAGTCTGAAACTCAAATGTACGTCATTATTTACTGATTTAATTGTTTAGATCATTCCAGTGATTTGCCAGAAAGTCACAAATTTTATGAGGAACAGACCAAAATTTTGAGGCAAAAATCTGGACATTCTGCGAAAATCTGTGCAGTTGAGAGGCAACTGTAGCTACAAACATTATACATCGCTTTAAACATATCCAGTCATTGTTAGTCAAATAGCTCATCCAAATCCTGCCCTCTTTTAAACCTTGTTCCCCCTCTGCATGTACTGATCCCATAGTTATCATTTTCCTGTGTAATTTGCTCCTACCCTTTTCTAAAAATCCCAGTTCCAGTTGTTTTAACTCTGTTACTGTTTTCACTACTTCTAGTAAAGTTGGTTTAGACTTTGATTTCTATTTTCTAGCAATTGCTTTGTTGGCAGCAATCATAATTAGACTCAGCAAGGTCTTACTATGTCTAGGCAATTCCGAGTTTGTATCATAGTGCAAAAAAATAATTCCACTAGTCACTCCAACTTACTCACCCAGCGTCTCTGACAGAGCAGTCTGTAGGGAATCTTTAAAGTCTACCAACTCATTACACTCCCAGAAAATATGTTCACAGTTACCTCTTTCTGCCCCATAACACCTCCAGCATTTGCTCTCTACCTGAGGAAAAATTCTTTGAAGTCTGACTGTGGTATAAAAATACCTATGTAAGCACTTAAAGGCAAAGATGTGAAATCTTCTAGATTTTGTTGCATATTTGGGAGACATACATGTATCCCCCATTGTTTCTTTGTGAATTGCTTATCCAATCTCTCTTCCCAATCTTTCCTAACTTCCTCTAATTGATTCTTATAGTTATCATGCAATATTTTATATGCTTTACTAATTATTCCTTTCTTAATGGCAACTTCTGTTCTAGACTACTACTAAAAATTCTACCAGTGTTAGTCTTTCATTTAGGACCCCTTATGTCTTTCTCTTTGCCTATATTCTGCTATCAGTCCTTGATATGGAAGTTAATCCTTAGCTTGCAGTCCAAATATGTTTTTAGCATCTTCCCATTTTATTATCTTTTCCTCTCTAGTTATTTGCTCCCAACACCTTGGTTCCTTTGCCAGTTTCCTCCAGTACATTCCCATCCCCCTCTTGCCTGTTGTCTGCATCCCTAATTGCAGTCATCCCTATCGGCAGAATCTCCTTTCCCCATTCCCGTGTTGGATTAGTTCTTAGAAGATCTTCTGCTAATTTATGAATGTAATATTCTGTATGATTATTGCTGTTCTTATTAAAGGTCTGCATACAAAATCCCATTCTCTCTCTGTTACTTGTGCTTCTCCCCAGTTTCATCATCATCTCTTTCCACCTTTCCTGCTTGTGCTATGTATAGGAGCCTTAGCTGTGTTGTTCTCAAATACCCTTTCAATGCAGGTAATACCAAGAAGAATAAGTTTATCCCACTTGACTCTTGCTGTCTTCTCCTGACAGATAAAATCCTTCAGCTCTTTATTATCAACATGAATCTCAGAACATGAATAGATTGTCGGCAGGGCCAGATGTTGTAACTATGGGGCCCAATCTGGGACATTTTTGGGCCCCCCCCAAATGGAGCCCTCTCATCAGCCAGCACCCCCCCCCCCAGACTTATTATTTTGGATTAGATGTCATGGCTATATGCTATCATACTATTAACATCAAAACAATAATCTTTTCAGCTTATATTTTGACCAGAAAACAATAAGTATAAGGGGTAATGCTTACATTAAATAAACAACTCCACAAATTGTAGATAGATCTAAATAATACATAAATAACACCAAGCAATATTGGCTGCAGAACCTGGTCAGTAAAATTAAAGTAAGATCCATTAAATAACAAGATCTTCAGGGACCTCCTAAAGCTATCAACAGTTGCACTCCCCAAAGAGTATTTATGAGCCTCCTAAAGGAAACTTAATTATGGAGACAGAAAAGTACAAATCAACCTTTATCCTGTTTTTCCTTTCATACATTCCATTAACATTCTAACAGTAAGAAGCACCAATAGTCCAAAGGTAAATTGCTAACAACAACAATGTACCACATTTAACAATGAAACTATATTGAAGGAAACATTGCCCAACCTTCTTACTGTATCATGTAACAAAGTTAGAAGTGCATTTACAGCACTCTTAAAAAACATATTTTAAAACACTGACCAAAATACAACTTTACTTCTGTAGGGTAATTCTCAGAAAGTTGTAGGTTATAAACATAAATGGCTCCAGAGACACTCAGTTAACAGGCAGCCTCCCTGAACCCACATCACTCTGCAGTTTGTAGCAACAGAACACGGTTGAAAGTTAAGTATTTCTAGCCTTCTTACACACCAAAGCTAACTGTCGCTCTTCTTTTGTGCATTAAGAAGACACTGAGGCTTGGGTGTTCATTTAAGTAGTTTATTGTATACAAATACATCAGGATGGATGGCAGGAACATTAAACTTAAACAAATTATCTAACTGACTGACTACATACTTGCATGCTCACACTCTGGCTGCTCACTCAAAATGGCCCTCTTGCTTGCACGTGCTCAGTACTTATGTGCATGTGCTGACTCACTGGAAAGCTTCTTAAAGGTATGTCACACATACTGATCTACATCCTTCCTCTTTACTGAGCTGTCTCATATAAACAACAACATTTGAATAAGCATGCAATTATACAGACACAAATAAAGAAAAACAACAGTCATATCCAGTTTGCCGTGTATCTGGAAGTAGGTTTCAAGAAGCGACCTGATATTGTGACATAATAGTTAGGGACTGGGTTTAGCAACAGGAACAGTCACTGGGGAATGTTCCACTTGAGGAGTCTCAGAGATTTTCTCAGGAACAGGGATTGCTGACAGAATGTTCTCTGGGACAGTCTTTGTCAACAGGGAAGATGCTATAACACTGGTTCGGACACTGGTAACAAATGCTTCCGATTTTGTCTGAATTCCACTCCTTGTGATTCCACAGTGTATGATCTTGGCTCTTGACGCAAACTTTTCACAAATCCAATGCAATCAAAATCTTTTGACATCTGCATCCTCACTTTCTCCCCTTTTTTCAATGAACTGAGTGGTTTGCTGGTTTTATCATAGTAAGACTTCTGAAACAAATGCTTTTTCAACAGTTGGGCTTTTACTGTTTTGTTGTTCTTAACACTTTGAACCAACAAATTACTGCTGACTGGTAGTGTGGTTCTGATTTGTCTTGACATAAGTCTCTGGGCAGGTGAACCAAGATATTTATCATGAGGAATATTTCTGAGATGTAACAAGTTGAGAAAAATATCAGTATTGTCACGTCTGGATTTCTCTAACAGCTGTTTTGCACTTTGAACTGCACATTTAGCCAGACCGTCTGACTGAGAGTATTCAGGACTACTCATAATATGAACAAAATCCTACTATTGTGCAAATTTCTTGAATTGCTGACTAGTAAACTGTGCACCATTGTCAGAAATAACTCTTTGCAGACTACCACAGACAGAAAAATGTCACTTCAACTTAATAATTACAGTACTGGAAGTTAGGTTGGGAAGTAGGTCAATCTTGAACCAATTTGAATAAGAGTCTACTAACACCAAGTAATGTTGACCATTCCACTCAAATATATCTGTGGCCACTGTCAACCAAGGTAGTTCAGGAATCTAGCTTAACTGAAGTGCTTCTTTCTGTTCATGAGTCTTTGTACTATTACATACTGAACAAGATGAAAGTACTTTCTCAATATCTCTTGACATAGAAGGCCAAAATACTAGACGTTGCACCCTTCTTTTGGTACAATCAGTTCCTGGGTGGCAATGATGCAAGATGTTAATACACTCTTGTTGCAAGGATTTTGGAACAATAACTTTTGGGCATTTCATGATAATATCATTGTCTGACAAAATCTCATCTCTGTATGGAAAACAAGGTTACACTTCTACTGGTAAACAAGATTGCTTTGAAGGCCGTCCTCAACTGATAAAGAGGTTAGCTTCTGGAAAACTGGATCCGAAGCTATGTGAGATCTGAGCTCATCAAGATGTGTGGAAGAATAATTTCTCACTTCCATGACCTCAAAATCAAATTGCTCATTGTTATGTTGTTTGTTTTTTTTTTTCTGGGGGATCTGGATAAAGTATCAGCAAGATATAAGTTTGCCTTTTGTGTAAACAAAACTGAAACTGTACTTTTGTCATTTCAGCATCATTATTTTTTGTAAAGTTAGACATTTTATCTTTTTTTACAGTGATACCTAATGACTATGGGATAGAGTATATTAGGGAGTTTTTGACTTCACAGGTCTCATTAACAGCAAGATACATTGAAAATATTTGCTTTCTATTAGATATAGTTTTGACTAATAATATATTCTTGTTTGACAAACAGTTTTATCTGCAACTTACTGGTGTAGCCACGGGTAGAACAGTAGCTAACACGTACGCTAATTTAGTGCTACACCAATGGGAAACAACTTATATATGCAATAATTTTAATTTTTTGAACAGCAAAGTGTGTTTTTATCAACGATTTGTCAATGATTGTTTTTTCATTTGGAAGAGTTCCTCTTCTGAATTAATAACTTATATTGATTATTTAAATATGACAACTACCTTTCTGAAGTTTAAAATGGAATTTTCAGATAGTGACGTGACTTTTTTGGATCTAAAGGTTGCTTTAAAAGATGGGTTATTACATACCAGCATGTATAAGAAAGAGATACATGCTGGTAGATATATACATAGAAATAGTATGCATGCCCCGCATGTCTTTAAAGGTATAGTACAAGCACAGTTTGCTAGAGCTAGTAGATTGAACACTGACGATTCACTTTTTCTCATACAACTTGATGAGATGTTGAGTGAATTCTAAAATAGTGGTTATGATTCTAGATTGTTATTAGATCTAAAATCTAGCACTATTAAGGATAGACAAACAAGACTTAGATCAATCTTAATGGCATGTAATGAACCTATTCCCAAACTGAATAAGGAAAAATTAAAATCAGATAAAATTAGGTATGTTACCACATATAATACTAGAACTCATTTAGTTAAATGTATCATAGAAAAGAATTGGGTTGTTCTAATGGCATCAGCAGAGATTAGTAATATCTTGGATAATAAACCATATTTCTCATATAGAAATATGAGAACCTTGAAAAGTAAGTTATGCTATAAGGACTTTAATTATGGCCGTAATTTCTATATTACATCACGGCATGGTACGTTTGGATGTATGAACTGTGCATGTTGCATAGATATTTCAGGGAAGACTAATGATTCCTTTGTTCATCCAACTACAGGAAGAGTGTATACTTTTAATATAACAGCTAACTGTGGTAGTATTAATGTGGTTTACCTAGCTACTGTCACTTTATGTTTCTCTTTCTATGTGGGTAAAACCACGCGAAAATTAAAAGAACGCATCATTGAGCATAAGTCTGAAATTAGAAGGAATAACGATAAAAATGCTTTATGTAAACATATTAATGCTCATGGTGCTGATCACAGGTTTAAATTTAGGGTGATAGACATGGTTTTTGCATCTATTAGAGGTGGTGATATTAATAATTTGTTGGAAATTAAAGAGTATGAATGGATTTTAAGGCTAGTGGCTGATCGCCCTCCTGGCCTGAACACTGCTGTTACTTTGAAACCTGTCTTGGTTAAGTTGCAACGCACTAAATTGTGCTGTTGAATTTTTTTAATATATGTGCATATATGTACATATAATATTGTTTTTACTTATATTTGTATTTTGAATTGTTTTTGTGATGTATTTTATAATTTTGTATGTCACATGACTTTGGCTGCGGTCATGTGATGATTGACTCCTATTTAAAGCAAATTGTCTTATTTATGGTTGTATTAGTATTGAAGAAGGGTCGTAACCCAAAAGCTTTGCTATTCATAAAAGTTTTTTCTCAACGGTCTGTGTTTTATTGAATACACTCTTGTTGCAAGGATTTTGGAACAATAACTTTTGGGCATTTCATGATAATATCATTGTCTGACAAAATCTCATCTCTGTATGGAAAACAAGGTTACACTTCTACCGGTAAACAAGATTGCTTTGAAGGCCGTCCTCAACTGATAAAGAGGTTAGCTTCTGGAAAACTATATCTGAAGCTATGTGAGATCTGAGCTCATCAAGATGTGTGGAAGAAACAATTCTCACTTCCGTAACCTCAAAATCAAATTGCTCATTGTTATGTTGTTTGTTTGTTTTTTTCTGGGGGATCTGGATAAAGTATCAGCAAGATAGAGAAGTTTGCCTTTTGTGTAAACAAAACTGAAAATGTACTTTTGTCATTTCAGCATCATACGTTGCAGTTTAGCTGGAGCTGTATCCATAGGATTTGTCAAAATAATAACTACAGGTTGGTGGTCAGTTTCAATCTGGATAGGTCAACCAGAAATATAATCATGAAACTTAGAACATGCAAACACAATTGCTAAAAGCTCTTTCTCAAGCTGGGCATACTGCATCTCAGTCTGGGTAAGAATTCTCGATGCATAGACTACTGGTCTACCCTCTTGAAGAATGACTGCACCTAGACCAAACTTAGAAGCATCACAGGAAAGAGTAAATAGTTTGTGAATATCATAGTAGCTGAGAGTTGGTGGGTTAGCAATTTTCTGTTTCAGGGCATCAAATACTCTTTGGTGCTGTTCTGACCATGACCAAGTTACATCTTTGTGTGTCAGCTCTCTCAGCAGTGCTGAGCAGGGCTGAAAGTTGGCTTAAATCTGGAATGAAGTTGCCTAGATAGTTGACCATGCCAAGAAAACGTTGTGGGGCTTGGACATTGTCTGGAGCTGGCATCTCGAGAATTGCTGTTTGCTTTAAAGGATCTGGTTGTAAGCCTGAACTGGTGAACAAGTGACCAGCATAAGTAACTTCTCATATTTTGAACTTGCACTTTTGAGGATTCAGCTAAAGATTCACTTCACGTGCTCTTTCCAGAACTTTCTTGAGGTTTCTGTCATGTTTGACTTCACCATTGCCTCCTACTACAATATCATCTACTATAATAGCACAGGGATAGCCAGAGAGAATTTGCTCCATCACACACTGGAAGACTTCACTGGCAGAATTTATTCCAAATGGCATTCTCAGAAATCTGTATCTTCCAAATGGTGTACCGAATATGGTTAACAATGAAGATTTTCAGTCAAGCAAAATTTGCCAAAATGAACTCTTTGCATCTAAGACAAAAAAAAAACAGTGGCATTTGGCATGAGGGCAGGAACTTCTTCGACTGTGCTCATTGGATGATGAGGCCTTTTTAATGCTTTGTTCAAATCTCTTGTATCAATACATATTCTGATATAATCTGAGCTTTTTTATGAGCTACCACTATGATATCCATTCAGTAGGTTCTTCTACTGGACAAATTACTCCTAGCTGCATTGACTCTGCTCTGCATAGTTATTGGACCTTTCCGTGCTGGTCTGACAGTGGGCTTACCTCTGGGTCTAACTTCATAGAGTACACAACTGGTAGTTTGCCTAGTTTATCTGCAGAAATATCGGCATACTCAGAAAAAATAGTTTGAGTGAAATCTGAGCTGCTGTCATTCAGGCTTACATGGTGAACGTCTTTATTAAGTGAAAGCAGTCCCATTTTCAAACTGTGTCTGAAGCCTAATAATGACTGCATTTGTGTCTCTTGACTACAAAAAATTGCAAGTCATACCTGTTCCCAGCAGAATAACATGAAAGCACTACTGAGCCTTCGGTTTGAATCTCTTTACCACCATAAGCAACAAGCCTTGTGCACTTTGTCAATTCAAGCTGTTTTGCAGCTTTTACTCTAGCAAACATTTCTGCTGACATAACATTGCACATTGAGCCAGTATCTACTTTGAGCTCTACAGGTCTCCCATTAATCCAAACAGTACAAAAGATTTCATTCTTTGCCCACAAACCTACTACATTAACTGTTTCACTAAGCACAGACACACCATCAACACAAAAAGTAGGGTTGCATCTTTCTAAATGATCGACTTGCCTCTCGGAATGCTCTCTTTTAATAAAAGAATGTGTCTTATTTGATTTACAAAAACCTTTTGAAATGACTCCACTTATTGCAAAAAAGACACTGCTGACCAAAAGCTAAGAACTTTTCTCTTTTAGACCTATGATTTCCACCATAGCTGACTAGGAAGCTGGGTGGGGGCACATATTTTGACTTTGCTCACTCACTCTTATGCTTCGCTCAGCATGCTCTGAAATTTGCTGGAAAGACTCTGGGTTTCCCAGGGACTGTTACAGGACCTGTAGTAGTTGCTGTGTCCTTGGGCCTGCTTCTTTTAACCACGTACTACATACTATCAGCATGAACTTTGTCACTGTGCCTTCCACAGCTATTCTCATTTGTAAGTATACTTGTGTGCTTTTCTGTAAGCTCGTATATATGAAAAATCTCAGTGGTCTTATTTAACATTAAATCACTGTCTCGAAGAAAAATCTTCCTCACTGCATCATTATTAATACCACACACAAGCCTGTCCTTTATCAACTCATCTCTCAAATCCCCAAATCTCCACACTTTAGTCTTATTTCTCAAGTTAGTTATATATGCTGCAAAAGTTTCAACAGGCATTTGATCCCTTGTGTAAAATAAGTGCCTTTCCATTGTATTATTCATTTGGGGATTACACATCTCTCTCTCTCTAAATTTACATTTTAAGCACTCTGGGTCTTCCGGTTTCAGCCAGTACCACTATATTGTGGTCTTCCCCCTCCCCTGCAAACACAACAGGTGCATACATAAATTAATGCTCTCTTTCAATGGCCTCTAAACAAGCTAAATTAAGCAGAATAAATCCTATGTACATGCGTCTTTGTATGAAAATATATTCCTGCTCAAACACTCTCAAATTTTCTGTAATATTGTTATCAAACACAAGTGGTGCAGGTCTGCGAAAACCTTATGACATGCCCACAGATTATAGTAAAACACATTGCAAAATGACCCTTGTAATTATGTATGAACATTCACACACACCAAGTAATTCTAATAATATTCATATGCACAATAAGCACGTCAAAATACTGTACTCTGTGAAATATGCCTTGAGATAACGGTACTTTGTGCAATATTCTTTAAAATGACTGTAGTTTGTGAAATAACTGCACTGTAATACTGCAGGCACTTGCAAACACTTTGCACATTTTGGAAATTTTGAATACCTTTAGTTAATACAAAAAAGTGGCACATAGCGAAATATACAGTCATTTCCCCTTTTTGTACATTTTATGCAATTCAGATAATATTTCAAACATTTTCATAATAAGTTTGAATGTTTTTATCAATATGTCGCAATTTCAGACATTTCGTTTAATAAAAAAGTTGTTTTGAGTATTCTGAGTGCTTTGTTTTGTATTTATACCAAAAGAAATAATTTAAGCAAGTTTTAGTACCTGGAATTTGTTTCTGACCTGTTTTGAGAGTTGTTTCAGCGGTAGGGATATTCCACTTCTGTATATTCCTCCAACTTTAACCAGCTGGGTATTCATTTAAGTAGTTTATTGTATACAAATACATCAGGATGGATGGCAGGAACATTAAACTTAAATGAACTATCTAACTGACTGACTACATACTTGCATGCTCACACTCTGGCTGCTCACTCAAAATGGTGCTCTTGCTTGCACGTGCTCGGTACTTATGTGCATGTGCTGACTCACTGGAAAGCTTCTTAAAAGGTATATCACACACACTGATCTACACTAACCATGGAGCATAAAATGGCAATCAATTCAACACTGTGAAAAATTGTATTCTCAGAAACTGAAACTCTACCACCCCAGTACTATAAACCTGTATTAAGCCACTTGACAAATGAGGCAATATGCTCTCCATCCCCCAAAAATAGAAGTTATGTACTTACCATAACATTCCACGTGAGTTGTTCATCTCTCCTTCATTCTTACAGATGGGTTTGGAGCTGATCCTCGGCTCCAAGTCAGCCTACTACAAAGCTCAAGGTCTTCAGACAGCTCAAGACCAAGACCCTATCCCATGATGCACCTTGAGTTACCTCAGATCTTGTTTGCTGTGTCTAATAATACCATGTGCCATTCTATCACTCTTTAGGAGTAAACCCATGGAAAGACTGAGCAACCAGAATAAAAGTAGTACCTCGGTCCTCGAAAAACCCTGGAGGAGGTATGAGAGCAGGAAGTAAGAATGAAGGCGAGATGAACAACTCACATGGAACGTTATGGTGAGTGCATAACTTCTTTATGTGAAGTTGTTCTATCTCGCCGTTCATTCTTACAGATGGGCAGTGTCCCAAGCACCATCTTTCTCGAGTGGCTCATGGGAGTATGTTTTTCAGGCCAATAGACCTAAAGGATGCCCTGTCCCTGGAGGACTTATCAACTTTGTAATGAGTGATAAAGGTATGAGGTCTAGACCAAGTGGCTGCTGCACAAATGTTGTCTATAGGAAGCCTAGCAGAAAAGGCAGAAGATGTGGACACTGCTCTGGTAGAATGCGCCTTAATTTTGTGTTGTAAAGGTAAATTGGCAGCTGAATACGTGAAGGTGATACAATCAGATAACCATCTAGACAGCATTGTTTTTGCCACTGGCATACCGTTCTTAGAATCTGAAAAGGAAACAAAAAGTTGTTCTGATTTTCTGAACTCTTTTGTTCTATCCAGGTAAAATCTGAGCTGTCTATGAACATCAAGTTTGTGCAGCATATACTCTAAGTTGTTGGTGTATTTGGGGAAGAATACTGGTAAATCTATGATCTGGTTAAGGTTAACTTCAGTACAAACTTTAGGTAAAAATGAAGGATTTCTTCACAGAGACACTCTGTCAGCATGGAAAATCAAATAAGGAGGCTTTATGGACAAGGCTTGTAGCTCTGATACTCTACCAGCAGATGTGATGGCTACTAAAAAGATAGTCTTCCAAGACAAAAATTTCAAATCACATGAGGAAGCTGGCTCGAAATGTGGGAGAATAATGTGTGAAAGCATAAAATTTAGATTCCATGGGGTATAAGGGGATTTCACAGGTGGTCTGAGATGGAAGGTCCCTTTGAGAAAAGCTTTGGATAGTTTGTGTGACATTATGTTCAATCCTTCAAAGCCAAGGTGAAAATTAGAGAAGGGGGCAAGTTGTACCTGAACTGTAGCTGCTGCAGCTCCTTTATTGAAAAGCATAGTCAGAAATTCTAATATGGAGGAAATAGGGGCTTGGTAGGGATCAATGTCATTTTGAGAAGCTCATATAGAAAATCTTCCATTTGCTAAGGTATAACTTCCTAGAAAAGGACTTATGAGGAGATATTAAAGTATGTTGCATTTTGTTTGAAAGATTATGAAATCTGACTATGTTGGGAAATGGAGCAGCCAAGCTGTCAATTTTAGGGACTAAAGAGAGGGATGAAGAGTCCCCGACGAATGCGTCAGAAGATCTGGAACTGGGTCCAGAATAAAAGGCTCTCCCAACAGATGAAGTCGAAGGAAGGGGAACCAACTCTGATGAGGCCAATGAGGGGCTATTAGAATTATGGCCTTTCCCAGGGCTTTTGCTTTCTCTAATAATTTGGGTATCAAGGAAATTGGTGGGAATGCATAGAGGAGACCCCAAGGCCAATCGTGTATGAGTGCATCCCTTGGGACATTTCCCAGCGGAGGAATCAGGGCAAAGTAGGTTCTGCATTTTGTGTTCATGTGAGAAGTAAAAAGATCACAGCAAGGCTGGCCCCACCTGGGGAATATTCTCTCCACTATCTCTTTTTTGAGGGACCACTCATGAGGCAACAAAATTGCCTTGCTCAGTTTGTCTGCAATCACGCTGGATTTCCCTGGGATGTGCATTGCTATCAAAATGTGCTGGGTGGATGTAGCCCACTGCCATACTCTTACAGCCTCGTGACAAAGGGAATAAGACCTGGTTCCTCCTTGTTTGTTCAAGTACCAGACCACTTACATGTTATCCATCTGAATCGCAATTGTCCCCAGAGGGAGAGAGTCCTGAAAGTACTGCAACACCAAAAGTACTGCTCTCATCTCCAGGACACTGATATGCAGATGTGTCTCTTGTTCGGTCCATGTGCCTTGGGATGTTCTTCCCTGAAAATGCCCCCCCACCCTATCAGGGAAGCATCCGTGGTCACTGTGGCCACTGGTGAGGGTTAGATAAAGGGACTACCCATCGTTACATAAAGATAGGTCAAACACCACTGAAGATCCTTTTTGCATGCGTTTGTGACAATTATGAGATGAGACATTGGGAGCTCTTGATAAGACCATTGAGTTAATAGTGGCCATTGTAGAATCCGCATGTGTATGCAACCCACAGGTATCGCAATTACTGCAGCTGCCATCATGCCTAACAACTTTAGCACTTCTGATTCTGGAGCCTTTTCTCTGGATATGATGTTCTGGACCTGCTGAAGAAGTAGTAAAATCCTTTCTTCTGAATGTTTTATAGTGGTGGTGGTGGTGGTGTCCAATTCCGCTCTGATAAAAACCATATGTTGCGATGACGACAAAGCAGATTTTTCTGAATTTATGGTAATGCCTAGATGATTGCAGAGAGAGAGAGTGAGAGGTGTCCCTGGCTTGTATTAGCTGATGCCTGGAGGTGGCAGTGAGGAGCCAATCATCTAAATATGGAAACACCTGGAATCCTAAACTCCTCAGGTGAGCCGTGACCACTGCCATACATTTGCTGAACACTCTGGGGGCTGTAGTGAGACCAAAGGGCAGGCTCGAAACTGGTAATGACTGACTCCCAGCTTGAAGCTCAGATGATCCCTGGATGGTCTGGCCATTTTTATATGGTAGTACGCATCCTGTAGATCTATTGAGCACATCCAATTGTCTTTCCCTAAGAAGGGAAGTATCAACTGAAGAGTGACCATCCAGAACATTTCTTTCTTTACAAATCTGTTTAGTCTGCTGAGGTCCAAAGTAGGTCTCCAGTCCCCTGCCTTTTTTGGAACTAAAAAGAATCTTGAGTAAGTTCTGGCTCCTGTCTGGTCTGCTGGGTCTGGGTGGATGACTCTTTTTCTTGGCAACATTTGGACCTCTACTGCTGCTTGTTCCCTGTAACTGGGTGGAATGTCTGGGATTTTTGTTGTCAATGGAGGGGGAGTGGCGAAAGGAATGAAATATCCTCTGAAAACTATACTTTGTACCCAGTTATCGTTTGTTATTTTGAGCCAGGCGTCTGGATACAAAGATAAACGACCCCTGACTGCCTCCAGAGTAGGGCAGTCAGGCCTCCTTTCAGGAGCACTGGTAGGTCTTCCCAAAGAACTGTTCTCTGTCGCCCTGGTTTTGTAGACCCCTTCTGCCATGAGGGCAGCGTCTTCCATTAATGCCCCCTCCTCTGCCCTTGGAGGGGGGTTCACCACGTGTGTCCAGAAAGGCTCCTTGGGCTTTTTGGAACCACCTCTTTCCTCCCTTTTGACACTTGGGGTAGGGTCTAGTAGGGGTGGAAAAATGGACTCCGACGGCAGACAGTCTTTCCTTCCTGCTCACACCTGGTCAAAGTTTCCTTAACTTTGGGCCCGAAAAGGGACAAGCCATCAAAAGGGATGTTGATAAAGGATGACTTAAAGGGCTCTGCAAAGGAACACAAGCACATCCAGGAATGTCTCCTGAGAGCAATTACTGTAGCCACTGCCTTACTCATTCCATCAGCTGCATATGAAATGAGATGCATGGATGAGTTCATTATGGAATTGAGGGTAGCAAGCTGGGAGGCAACTTTGTCTGAAGCTCCTGCAGCTACTGTACCCTGAAGAGTATCTCCAAGCTCTTTTAGGAGGTCTCTTTGCAGTCTCGGAAAATGAGATAGTTCAGTGACTGCATGTCCAAATACACTGAACTGTACATGTACTTCCCATATCTATCCATGATCCTGGAGTCTCTGTTAGGAGGATGGATAGAGGAAGAAGTTTCTGACATCTCCTTTTTGGTGGTGGCGGCTGCCGCCACCACCATGGCATCAACTGGCACTGCCTTGGTGAGGAAAGACTTGGGGCAGAAATAAATTTATTGAGCCTCCTAGGAACAGGCTTCATGGTGTCTGGAGACTCCCACGCCCTTCGTGACACCAGCTCCATGAGCTCATCGAAGGGCGGAGACACCCAAGAGGTGGAGGGTTGAGACCTGAAAGCCTTCAGGAGATCCGACTCATCTTCAGTAGGGTTAGTGGGCTTCCAGCCACCCCTCTGCCTAAGGATTTCTAATATCTCAGCAAATTATATATCTTCAGAGGGGGAGTGTGGGGACCCTTCTGATTCATCTAAGATGGTATCAGACGTGAGAGACTCCTGTGGGGAGTCTAGGTGCTTCCTCTTACAAATTCTCTTCCTGGGAACCTCATCAGTGGGAATTTCTGGTGAGGTCTTGGAAGAGTAGGGGCCACCCAGTGGGGCTTCCTGAGGCTCAGGGTCTCTACTCTTCGAAAGGGTCTAGGAGGCAGAAGTGGACACAGGCACTTTTGGGGAGGAGGTAGTCAGACCTGAAGTTGTAGATGTCTTGGGGGACATCACCCTCTTCATGGCTTCAAAAGCACCTCTGCTCTGATGAGAAGTGACCACTGGATCCAAAGAAACCACTGATCCCCTCGACACCAAAACAGTGGGCTCCGAACCAGAGATAGGAGCCAAATTCATCTGAGGCGAGGCCCCGAGAGGCAAAGTCGGAGCCAACAGGTCAGTCCGACTATCTTCTCTGGACCCGACCGGAGGGTGTTGGCTCCTAGACTCCTTGATAGGCACTGAGGAAGTCCAAGTAAACAGAACTGATGGCACTGGAGCAGGCATCTGCTCCAAAGGCTCAACAATCATCAGGTCCAACTCCTCCGGCTCCGAAAGACCGGTATGGCTCGGAGGAGGAAAAGAAGCTGATGGCAATACAGTTTTTGGCTCCAAAACCACTTGGGTCAGAGCTGATAAAAATTTAGCAAAGGCCGGTGCCTGTAGCAGCTACTGCACCACACGATCCACATCCAAATCGGATAAGCTGATTGAGGACTGAGATGAATGAATGGATGGAGGCACTGACTGGAGAACTGGAGACGTTAGTACTTCGGATACCGGTTCCAGGACTGGGGACCGGCTCCGAAAGGACAGGATGCTTGGCTCCAAAGGCTGTGGAGCCGACGTTGGCATTTTTTTTTATTTTTTCACATCCGAAGAGGAAGAAGCCTTAGAAGACTTTGAAGACTTCGGGGATTTATCCTGGTCACTCAAAGCTTCCTGAAAAGAAGATTTTAGAAGTCCTCTGTTTATGAGTTTTCTTTTTCTCTCGTGTAGAACTCTGGAGGAAAAAGAATGACAAATGGAGCAGCTTTCTTGCAATTGCAAGGCTCCAAGACAATAAACACAATTAACATGACTATCTGTCACAGACATCTTTTGTCCACATTTTGGACACTTCTTAAAGCCAGACTTAAGATGCTTGTCTTTCTCCTGGTCAGCCATATCAAAGTCTACAGTATGAAAAAATCTACTATACAGTAACACGCTGTAGTTTTAAAGAGAATACACACACACAATTTGGTAAAGCTAAGCTACAGTAATAAGCCCTAAACAACAAATGGGCTGTATAAGAAAAAACTGTGAAGGACTATAACTATTTAAAGGCACTCACACACTGTTTAAAGATTAAGAATCTTATTTAAACTACAAAGCTATAAAAACTATGACAATATTATAAAGGCACACCGAGAAGGGAAGGGATTATTAAAGGCCTATAAAAAACGAAGGCCAAAAAGAAAAGAAATATAGCACTAATAAGCTAACAAAGTTATAACTATGAAAACTATGAAAACTATCACTAACTATTAATAGAATTAACAAATTTAGCAAGTTTTATAAGAAAAAAGCTATACTGCCCCAAGCTGTGCTAGGAAACCTCCGATCTATTGCAGCGGCAAACTAGATCTGAGGTAACTGAAGGTGCATCATGGAATAAGGACTTGGCCTTGAGCTTTGTAGTAGGCTGACTCGGAGCCGAGGATCAGCTCCAAACCCATCTGTAAGAATGAACGGCAAGATAGAACAACTTCACATCCATAAACATACTAAAATCTTCCAAGAATGATGTTGGCATGCACCCCTTAGCAAAAAAAAAATTTAGATGATGTAAGGTGCATGTACAGGTTAGCAAGACAGCATGCCATAAACAAAAAAAGCAAAGCCCTTCTTGTTTCACCCTCACAATCAACAGCAGACACCAAATACATTGTCCTTTGATAACGAAATATGCTGCCTGACTCAGTGATCCTGTCTTAAACATAATCACAAGACTGACAGACACTGCTCCAGCCAACAGCACACTTACGTGTAAGGTAAAGTCTCATAGCAACACAACCTCCCTCACTAGTGCCATTTATCTGCCCTAACTACCACTTTTCACATGGTTAAAACAAATAGTGAATCTCCCATCATCAAACGTGATGTGCACTCCAGCTGCTATCCATAGCTAAAGATGTTCCAAGATCACCTTATAGCCATAATGCTCCCACAGTTACATGACTCACCAAAGGCAGATCCTCTTAGAATCATGGTGTTTCACCCCATAAGTACCTTAACACATGTAAAACCATTATATTTGCTACACAAGGTCAACCACTTTGTGGCAGGGGAAAAGGCAAACTTCCTTAGCAAACTCATTGGCATCAAAGTCACCCGCATATCAGGAAGACCTACAAAGTGAAATTCACATGCACACCCCACTCTTCATAAAATGACTGGCCTGAATTCTACCCCCTACACACCATATAAGAAGGGACAGTTACAAGCCCAAACATAGCACAATCCCTCGCAATGGTACCCCAGCACCTCAAATATTTTTTCCATTTTTAATATTTACAGTATTAATAGGTTCATAGCTGTATACCATGCTAATGACCACTGAGGCCTTTATAAGGCTGCCCAAGCATCCCAGCAGTATCTTGCAAATTTTGGGCATTAGGGCTTATTTTAAGGAGTATATGCATGCTAGGCCAAGGTTTAGAGACTGCAGGTCTATCTTGAATAGGCTTCGGGAACAGCTCTGCTTCACAGAGATGGGAAACCTCTTCCATAGAATGGTAATTCTCTCTGAGACACATACCTGTCCCCCAACTTGTCCTATTTAAGTTACGAGCAAATTTCAAATCTCTAGATCGAGTAATTCTGATGCTGTTTGTTTTGCTGACATGCAAAAGGTCCATTGGAGTGGGATCTAAGAATGCCCATTATTGTTATTGAAACCAGCTGAATATTAAAATAAACAGCAATCTCAGATATGTAGCCATGAGATCAATAGCAACAAATTCACTTGTCAAATAAGTCAAGCATTATTTAGAATGTTTAGTTCCTTGAAGGCTGAATCTGCCTCTTGAAAACATAGCTAAATGTCCATATACAAATGTGGAAAGATATTTCATTCACAGTTTAATAGAAACAGCAGACCGCCAATGTCTTTCTAAGAAGTTTACTTTTTCCTGACATTCACAGAAAACTATTCATTTGCTATGAATGGGCGTTCTTCTCATAATACTCTCTTATTTGACCTTATGTGGCAAGGAATGACCAATTTCTGTAGAAAATTAAGAAATTCTCAGATTTAGTAGAACTACAATACTAGTACTGCATATGCTGTGGTAAAACCTGGACCATGACTTTATAAGTATACTGCTTAAAGGATGAAGGTCAGCAGAAACTCAATAGATATTAAGAATTTTGTTTTCCCCAGGTAGATCAAAAAGAACTAAAAACATTCAGCCTAGAATTACATTCAAGTCTTCTAAGCTGTTCAAGATGATATGAACATTTTAGCATCGTTTTCATCCCCTTTGGCTTCCATCTCTTCCTTAAGCTCCAGTTTAGCAGCCCTAGTGCTCAATGGACATTACAGCTTTACACTGTGCTTCTCAGCCACACACAATTAGATATGATGGACTTGTACTTCTCATGCATCAATGCAGCCCACCTGTACTATGAATAAGACTTTCAACAAAATTACCATCACTGGGAAGTTCAGTGAGTTTCTGCAGGTTATGCACAGATGCGGGTAAGAGGGACTTCTATCTCACCCGTAATACTGGGAGATGGGGTTGGAAGCAATCCCAGATGAGGAGAAAGAAAATTATTTAAATATGAAAGAGAGAGGAAGAAAAAAATCAGCAAAACAGTAGAAACATATTACTTAAGTAGCCTTGATTAATGTGGGGGAAAAAAAAGAATATACTACTGTGAGCTTCCCAAATCTGGGAAAACCTCTCTTGTACCACTTTTCACATTTTCTAATAATAGGAAGCAAAAAAAAAAACTCTAATGATTTATTTATCTTTTGTTTACTGGGTTAGTCCTACAAGGTGAGTAGCCTCGTTTTAGGGGGGAGATCCAAGGTGGCATTTATACTACTAGGAGAAATTTGGCCATGGCATCATGGAACTTCCTCTACTCTTTTCCATACGGGGACGCTAATCATGGTAGCACTTCCAGTTGCTGTCCCAGCATGGAGGTGGCTCAGAGAAACTGAGAGAAGGTGTGGAGCCATCAATGAACATTAAAACGTTAGATTCACATTAAAAAAGTAAATTGCTTGATTTAGAGAGAGTAAAGGAGAACGTCCAGCTCCTATGCAACAGCTTAAGCCTGGTTAGTGCCAGGTGCATGGGACGTCACAAGCAGTGCCATTAACCACGGGCCTTAAATGTGACATCTGCATGCACAGACCTCAGAAATGACTGCCCAGTCGGACAACAGTCAAAGGAGTACAAAAAAGATGCAATCTAGACAGGGTAGGTGGGTGGGAAGGAATACTGCAACATGAAAGAGAAGGACATCTATGGTTATGGTAAGATTTTTATACAACTAATCTATGTCTTTATATTCCCATGTTGCAGTATTCTTACTGTGGGAGGGTGCCACAGCTCAAGAAGAGGAAAGGATGGTGGAAGAAGTTGCAGTTTCCAGGAATCCATGCAAGATTGCCCTTGCAAATCCTGCCCTAGCTCTGGATACATTGTCCAATTTGTAGCTTGCTACAGATCCCCCACCATGCCCCAAGATTCTCACAACACCTTTCTAAACATACTGGAAAATATTAAGATACAACCAAACACCCTAATACTGGGTGATTCCAACTACTCTGCCACTACTCATGTACCAACACCTTTGCCCAATGGTTCTTGGAATTCATAAATTCCAATGTCCTGGATCAAGTAATCCATAGTCCCACCAGGGACTCCAATATCCTAGACCTGGTCATTACCAACATGAGAAATAAGCTAATCACCCTTGACATCCACATCCCTCCCCCACCCCCCCACCCCCCAGTAAGGAAACCTCTGTAAAAAACTTCTCCAAAGCCAACTTCATGCTACTCAAGTCAGAAGTGACAAACTTCATGACACCCATGCAAACGGGAATTGAAAGTTCGACTGCTGAATCCTACACTAAGGCACTGTACGAGCACATTAACTTGTGCATGAATCATGCCATCCCAAACAGAACCAAGACACTCTCCTCCAAAAAAAGGAAGCCAATCTGGTGGTCCCCTGCCATAAACAAACTTTACAACAAAAGGAAAAAACTGTTGCCAAAAAAGAGTAGGATCCCATGACTGGAAGAACTCCCTGGTCAGCCTCAGTAAGAAGCTGAGATCCCTCATAAAATTCTCCAAGGTTAGTTACGAAAATAAAATTGCCAAAGATTCCAAAGACAGCCACAAGGCATTCTATAGCTATGTCAAGAATCTGAACGGCAATGCTCAGATCTGCTCTGAGCTACAACACAATGTCATTAAATATACTGATTCCAAGGATATTGTCAATAACCTGGCAAATCGATTCAGTGTCAACCCCACCCCCCTCTCACCCCCTAAAGGGCCCATCTCAATACCATAAGATTGCCAAATTCCAGTAATAACGGCCACACAGGTAAAAAATGCACTCTCCAAAACTAAGAATACAGCATCCATGGGACCAAATGACATCCTGGGCTGTGTACTACATGAACTACAAAATGAACTGGCACCTCACTAAGAGTCATGTTTAATAGTTTCATAGTTTCATAGTTTAGTACTAGGCTTTCGCCACCCCATGTAATGGTACAAAAGTGTACAGAATAGATTTAGAATACTGTGCCTCTGTCTAGTAGTGACACAGAGATGACCCCTGGGGTAAACCTACAATCTCCCATCCACTCGTCAAGATTTCTCTTGAAGAGAGTCAGTGAGGGGCTCTGTCTAACATGAACTGGGATTCTGTTCCAGAGTATGGGAAGCCTCTGAGTTATGAATCTGTCCCTCCAGCATGTCCTATTCATATTTGTGCTGAGGTTTAAATCTTTAGCTCTCGTGGCTATGATGGATTTGGATTTTTTGAGGTGGAGCATGTCCATCAATTCCTGATTGGTCATGGCCTTGTACGTCAGGCACAGATCACCTCTGAGTAGGCGGTATGCTACTCAATTGAGCTGGAGTTTCTTTAGTCTGGCAGCATATGACATATGTTGGAGACCCTTGATCCTCTTGGTGAGGTACTTTTGGGGTCTCTCCAGTTGTTGCAAGTGCCGGGTGAGGTACAAATCAAATGGGGCATTGTACTCAATCATGGGCCTGATAAGGAAGGAGTATAGGGGTACAATGACCTCCTTTGATCTGGATGTGAATCCCTTCATGATAAGGTGGGCAAGGTAGAAAGTCTTTCTAACCACTTTGGCAACGTGGGTGTCAAATGAGAGGTCACTATCAACTTGGGTCCCCAGGTCTCTGAATACTTTTTCCGTACTCAGTGGATTACTGTCTATGTGATAATTTGTGGGTACTTTGTTTTTCCCAAAGGGGATGACTATACATTTTTTGGCATTTAGTTTAAGGCCATGACTCCGGCACCAGTTGTCCATTTCAGTGAGGCCTTTCTGTAGGATGTATGTGTCAGCTGGTGTATCGACTATGGCGCCTAGTTTGCAGTCATCTGCGAACTTTGTCAGCCACAACCCTCCCATGTTTCTTTCACATCTGAGAAATAAATGCTGAACAAGAGGGGTCCCAGGACAGAGCCCTGTGGGACACCACTTGTGACTGGCTTTGAGTCTGTCATGGCTCCAGCGATTTTGACTTTATGGGTTCTGTCTTTTAGCCAGTTTGCAACCCATCTTGTGACATATGGATTTACATTTAAGCTGTTGAGCTTGTCTATGATGCCTGAGTGGGGTATTGTGTCGAAAGCTTTAGCCAAGTCCAGGTAGGCTGTATGGACTGCTTTGCCCTCGTCAATGGCTCTAGTGACTGTTTCGAAAAAGTCAACCAGGTTCAAAAGGCAGGATCTGCCCTTTACAAAGCCGAACTGGGTGGGATCAAGTGTCTGTAGGTCCCCAATGTCTCTGTTTATGAGTTCCATAATGATTCTTTCCATAGCTTTGCAGACCAGGGTATGGGGCGGTAGTTACCAGGGTCTGTAGAAGTGCCTCCTTTGTGGAGTGGGACCACTGTTGCTGTACGCCAGTGTTCAGGTACGTATCCTGTAGTAAGGCTAAGGTTAAATAGCATTTTTATGTGCTAATCATAGCCTCACCTCAGGCTTCATGCCCATTGAGTGGCGCACAGCTACAGTTATCCTACTCCACAAGGGGGGATCCACCTTGGATCCTGGGAACGACTGCCCTATCAGTCTGATGAGCCTGATCTGCAAGGCCATGGAATGTATCATCATGGAACTTATAAACAAAGACAGTGGCAACCTTCAAACACTGGACCTCACCCAGTTTGGGTTCGTGAAGGGCTGATCTTGTCTCCTGAACCTGACTGACTTCTTCGAATCAGTCTCTAGAGCTGTTGTCGAGGGTAAGACAAGTCCACACAACCTATATGGACATTGCCAAGGCCTTCGACACCATCCCACACTCTGGAATCACAGATAAACTTACTAAGCTGGGCATTAATCCCTACATCATTCGATGGGTTGCCAAATGGCTTACTGACAGAACCCACACTGTAAAAGTAGCCGACTCCAAATCCAGCTCCAGACAAGTGACAAGAGGAGTACCTCAGGGTTCATCCCAGGACTGCTCTTGTTTAGCATCTACTTCTCTGAAGTACAGGCCAACACTAAGGGAATCTGGCTAACAAAGTTCGCAGATGACTACAAACTGGGAGCCATTATTGAATCCCCAAATTATGTAAATATTCTACAAAAGGGCCTTACAGAAACAGATGCTTGGTGTCAGAGCCATGGGCTCAAGCTGAATGCCAAGAAATGTATAGTTATCCCCTTTGGGAAAAAACATGTACCCGTGAATTACCACATAGGTGATGGTACACTAAACACCGAAAGTGTGATAAGAGACTTTGGGACACAAGTGGACAGTGGTCTCACCTTCGATAACCACATCGCACCAACAGTCAGGAAATCCTTCTATGTTGCACACCTCATCACTAAGGGCTTTTCATCAAGAAAAAAGGAGGTCATTGTCCCACTGTACTCATCCCTCATTAGACCCATTACAGAATACAATGCCCCGTTTGGTATGCACCTCTCAAGACATCTGCAACAACTGGAAAGGCCGCAGAAATACCTCCCTAAAAGAATCACAGGCCTAAAGCAGATGCCCTATGCTGACTGTCTAAAAAAACTCCAGCTATACTCTGTTGCATATCGTCTACTCAGAGGCGATTTCTGTTTAACATACAAGGCTATGTTAAACCCACAGCTGTTGGACATTCTACAGTTAAGGAAATCCCAATCCCTCAGAGCCACATGCTCCAGGAATCTAAACCTTGTCCTCACAATGAACAAAACATGCTGGAGGGATAGGTTCCTGACCCAGAGACTCCCCAGACTCTGGAATAGACTGCTCATACATGTCGAGCAGAGCGTCTCTTTGGCCCTCTTCAAAAGAAACCTTGACGTTTGGATGGGAGATATGAAATTCACCCCAGGGATCACGTCAGTCGCCCTGCTAGACAGGGTCCAGGGAAGTAAATATTGTGGGAAGAAATAGCCAGGGAATCATTATGGCTAGGATTGTATAGGCCCTAATGATTTCCCCAATGGGGTTCTTATCTGAAGACATCTTCAAGAGTGCAGAGTGAAGCGATCGATCTGATGTTCGACTGTGGCACAGAAGTTCTGAGGTCTGTGCGTGCAGACATCACATTTAAGGCCCGTGATTTATGGCCCTGCATGTGACGTCTCATGCACCTGGCAGCAACCAGGCTTAAGCTTTTGCATAGGAGTTGGACATTCGGGTTGCCTGAGGTGGAGGATCCCACAGTTAGAATACTGCAACATGGAAGAGAAGGACATCTATGGTTATGGTTACTTAGGACTTGGCAGATGTGAGTGATCCAGAAGGTGGTAAGGATATTTCCTGGGGTGAAATTATGGACAGAATGCAGCAAGAAGAAGGTCAGTGAAGAAAATCTACAGTGAAGGAGTTGTATGCAAAAATGGTGAGGATAAGACAGCAGAAAGAAAAAGAAGGAAAGAAAGATTCTACGGTTAAGATGGAGTAGTAATTCAAAGTAAGAACACGAAAAAAGATATGGAAGTGAACAGATACAAGGTATGGGATGAAATAATTACACCTCTTAGAACAAAAACAAATGAAGCAAGAGTTTTTATACATATAAATAAAGAGACTTAGGTTCATAGGTGTGTACTAGGCTAATGGCCCTGGAGCCTTTACAAGCCTAGCACAAAAAAATTGTCCAGGCACAGTGGCACCCGATGTTAGTTCACATTGCCCCTATCCAGTAGGGCAACTGGAGTGATCCCTGGGGTGAACTTTCTGTTACCAATCCACTTGTCAAGATTTCTCTTGAAGAGGAGACTTACTGTGACATTATTTTTGAATCTGGTCAATTGATGGAGAAATTTATAAAAGATTATGAAAACAAACAGTTTTCCCTCAGAACCAGTATGTCTTAAAGACTTTTTTTCAGACAGACAAGAAAAAAGATTCATATACAATTTAGAAATGAAGTAGAGAAATAGACTTTAAAAGGACATTTATTGAAAAATAATGCAAAGATGTATTAGAAATTTCAAAAATGCATGGTTAAAGAGGACTGGGGCGTGGCACCGTCTTGTGATACTGAATGTAGAAAATGAAAAAAATGTTCATATTCCTAGTATTATAAATGGAATGGTATACAGGTATGATGAGGTATTTAGGTCAGCCAAAAACTTCTGTTTTTCATGGTAAATCTATCATTTAATCAGTAATTGTGAAAATATAAAATGTTATATATGTGGAGAGATAGGGCATGACATGAAGATGTGTAATTTAAAATGTCATAAATGTAAAAAATGTAAAAAAAACTGGACATAAGTATGCAATGTGAAGAGATAAACTCAGAAAATATGTATGCACAAATGCATCAGAAACAAGTCAGTAGACACTTAGAAGTAGAATCAGAAGTTATAGATATGCAAATCGATTTGATACAGACAAATATTCCAGAAAGTAAGCAAGAAGTTAATAATGAAAAAAAGACTGTCACTGAAGAAGGCTCAGATGTAAGTGAAATGGAATGTAGTTAAACAAAAAAGGAGTTCTACTGGAAAAAGAATACAGAAAAGAAAAAAAATATATAGAAGATTATAACAATGGGAAAAAAGGGAAGAGATAACATAAATAAATAAGACACTGGTACTTGTAAAATCTTAGTAATAAATGTTAATGGTTTAAAAAGTTTGGTAAGAAGGATAAGTATTATTGAATGGTGTAAACAACAGGATAGTAACTATTTTGGAGGATTTGGGATTTTTAAATGAAGAAGAAAGATATCAAACCTAAATATGGGGGGACATTATGTGATATGGAATTTAGGGAAAGAGACTTGTTGAGGGATAGTTATTCAATACAAGGATACAATAAAAGTTCGAGATACTATTTTGGTTATATTGGATAGAATTACCATTCTTGATATAAGGTGGAAGGATCAAGTTTTGAGAATTACTGCAATTTATGCCTACGTAACAAAAAAGAGAGAAAATATGTTTAAAAATGTAATCCAATATGTTTCTATAAACATGGAAATAACTGTATTAGGTGATTTTAACTGTAGCTTAAGATGTCATAGGAAAAAAATAGTATGATGTTAAAAAAGTATTAGATATAAAGTGTCGGCAAATGAAAATTTGGGAGAAAAGCATGTGGACTTACAATACAGGGGAACATAGAATAGAAATAGATTACTTCTTAATTTGTTTAGGATTACTAATACTAGAAGAAAATATTTTGACAACTGTTTTTCTTTTTCTGATCACGGAACTATTTTGATTCAGTTAAAAGGGAATGATAAACACCTAAAAATATGTTAAGGAATTAAAAGAATAAATGAAGTTAAATAATGGAGATAAGAAAGGATAACTTACTAGAACTGTGGCAAGACCATGTACAGATGAGTGTCTTTTATAAGGCTTGGTCACAGTGGTGGCTGTGTTTTAAGCAAGAATATAAAAAATGTACAAAATGTGAACAAGAAGAAAGGAGGGAACAAATTAAGTACAGAACATTAAGTAATGAGATGACAAAAGAAATGATGACTTTTTTTTTTGTTAAAGAATAGTAAATTTATAATTTGAATAAAGCAAAAATAAAGCATTTTTTCTATAAGCAAAGATATTTTTGCATGGGGAAAAAGAAATTGCACCTTATTTGAGTAAGATTTTTAGGGAAATAGTATAATGATGCAACTAAAGGATAAAACTGTTATAATGTATAGTACACAGGACAAAATCATGGAAATAGAAAATTATATAGAATAATTATTTAAAGGACAAAGTATACAAACTCATAATATACAGAAATATTAACTCATAAGTTATACAGAAATAAGCAACTTCTCACCAAAGCAGCAAAGATTTCAATAGCAAATTCCCACCTTATCTCCACCCTACTTTATGCCTCTCCAATATATACCAACCTAAGGCAATGCGATCTAAACAAGCTAGAGACCTGCTACAACAAAATGGCCAAATTCGCCATAGGGGCATCCTACCATAGTCACCACTGTCTCTCACTTGCTGAACTGGGCTGGCTTGAACTCCCTCACCTCCTTCAATTGTATCAACTCTCACTCACTCACAAACTAGTAAACCATTCACTAAATGTCCCATCCTTCCAGAATCTACTCCAACCCTATCGCACCACTAGACCACTAAGATCCAGCAACAAAAATCACTTGCAGATCACTAAAGCCAATAACTCTGCTGGTGAAGCACTATCCTCTTGCACCATAGCCAAATTATGGAACTCCCTCCCACCCACAATTACCTCCGTACCATCATGTACCCACTTCAAAACTTTACTAAATGCGTACCTAAAAAC
Source organism: Protopterus annectens (assembly GCF_019279795.1). Classification (NCBI taxonomy): domain Eukaryota; kingdom Metazoa; phylum Chordata; order Ceratodontiformes; family Protopteridae; genus Protopterus; species Protopterus annectens. Next base: position 1,224,108,164 of record NC_056726.1, on the reverse strand, counting down.
ATGCTGGCTATGCCCTTGCAACTCCCACTCTAAAATCACCCACCCCATCCAACCACTACCTTTCCTTCCACTCCACTAACTACCTTGATTATAGCAAGCTCAGATGCTCATAAGCCTAGCACTTATTATACAGCAGGAACTTCTTATTGTAACATTTGTTAATGTCTGTTATGTACTTCACAGATAAAGATTCTAGTTGTCTACTGATGTACTATGTTCTTCATCTGTAAATATGTTGTAAGTAATTGCTATGTTACATTGTTAATCGCTATGTAACCCAATGTAACTACTGTCTGTTTATTTTAACTGTGGAGCTTTTCTCCTTGGGCCTCCGCTGAAAATGGACCTACGTCCAGTCAGACACTCCCAGTCAACAAATGTAAATAAATAAATAAATAAATAAATAAATAATGAATGAATGAATGAATGGTAGCTTCTTTCTTAGAACAAGATAGTAAGGAGATGGAAAAAATATTGTGATGGAGGAATTAGCTAATGTATTAAAGCTAGTTAATTTGGAGTCAGCAGCTGGTCTGGATGGAATAGAATATATAATGTATAAAGATATGACAAGATTATAAAAAAGGTTATTTTAATGGTGTTAAATGAATGGAGCAATAAAATTTATATGGAAAAGGGGTTGTAAAGATGAAATTAAGAACTCAAAACATATAGTCTTGAATAATACTACAAAATATTTATGAAGATTCTAAAAAGAAAAATGGAAAGCAAAAAAGTTATAAATAGAAATATATGGTATACAAGGAAAAAGAGTGCAGGAGTTACTTTTAATTATTCGAGAACTAGTAAATTACATATTATATCAAGTCAGAATTATGGTAGGTGATGTAAGCAAAGCATTTGATTCTATTAAGCATAACATTTTATGGAAAATACTGAGGTCATATAATACAGGAAATAAGATTAGAAGGGAATGGATGACAGCATATGAATTTAATATAGTAAGGGCTCTGGTTAATGATTGGTTGAGTAAAGAAACAGTGCTTCTGAAAGGCATAAGGCAAGAATGTCCCTTGAGTAGTATAATATTTTCTTTAGTAATGAATGTGATATCTACATTTATAAATAAAAAATGAAGAAGAGGAGTCACATATCTAATTAAGGGGTAGTTGCATCAATTTTATCTTATGCAGGAGATATTACTATTACTACAAAAGAGTTATGAGCAGAATAGTAGAAGTATTACAAGATTATTTAAATGTAATAGGATTACAAATAAAGAGAAACATCAAGGATTAGCTTGTGAAGGTATATTGGAAGGTGTTAAGTTTAGCTTAATAAATATAAAAGTGCTTGGGATATGTTTTGGAAAAAGGAAAATAGACTGCAGTTATGGAAAGAAAAAAAATGTAAATATGAATGATATGTATTGATTTGGAAGACATTTAGATTGTCCTTTAAAAAGAAAGTTATCGATCAATTCTATTCTTTTAGCAAGAATTTCATATCTGGCAAGAGTTTTTAATATACCTGTTTTGTTTGAAAAAGAAATTTATAATATTATTTTTTTTCATTTATTTTGGGCTCTAGATTGAACCTTGTAAAGAGAGGTCTATTGTATGTTAATAGAAAAGAAGGGGGTTTAGGATTGATTAATCCTATAGTCTATGCAACATCACTACACTTACTTAGGATATTACAATGTTTGAAGCATAATGATAATTTGTTTCTATCTCAAATATTGAAATTGATAAGGAGGAATAGTTATATATTTGGAATAATAAAAGAAAGAGGTTATGGACTAATTATGAAATAAATAATTACCAACAGAAAATCTCCTTATGGAAAATAAAAATTAATGAAATAGAAGACAATAAAAGAAAATGGTATAACAATGTTATGAATAAATATTTTTGTGTATATCCATGGACAGAATTATCTAGAGTTAAAACTGCAGTAATACAAGCTAGAATGGGAAGATGTAAAGAAATAGTTGAATGTCAAGATTTTTATAGAAAATTAGCATACAAAAGCTTCCAGTAAAAACAAATACACCATATAACATAAAAAAGACAGAATATATCTCTACTGTAAAGAATCTGAGACTAGTGAACATTTTTTAGGATGTAGACAAAGCAGAACTTTATGGAAGAAGGTAGCTGATATGAAATATTTAGAAGGAATTAAAAATATAAGTGAATTAAATATAGATATGGTTGAATATGGTTATTATAAAGGAAATGTGAAAAAAATATGTAACAAAAAATGATAAAAGATATTTTGTGTAACATGGTTAACTTGGAATCCAAAGAGTTACAGAAATTTTGTTAAATGAAAAATGGGATTTAGTGATAACATTAAAAAAATAAGATTTTGATTATGGAAATCTGGATGGGGATCTCACAACTGAGAACTTTTTATTTTTTCTTTTGTTTATTAATAAATTCGCAAAAATGTTATTCATGTAAATAATGTATATATTGTAAATATGTATGTAAGTTTATTGTAAATTTTGTGTAGGTGCTGTGAGATCTTTTATACACACCAGAGATATCACTATCTCATGCAGATGGATCCTCAATTTAACATCTCATCTAAAGGACAGCACACACAGGAGTGCAGCACCATGCTTATACTGCACTGCAATGTCAGTAATTGATCTACCTCATGTGGGAATAGAACCCACAGCCTTCCACACCAAAGGCAAGTATGCTAACTGTTGCTCCACTGACACTGACATACTGCCTGTCATTACTACTAAGAGTAATCAAGAGAAATATGTCAGAAAAATCAAACCTTTTATGAGGGACAGAAAAAGTCAAGCACAATCAGGGGCATTCTTCAAAATCAAGAACAACTGAGATATATTGAAAGTCAAACTGTACTGCCAAATTGATAGAGTAGAGTGCTCTTTCCTGTCACTTTTGGCAGTATATTTACAGTTTATTGAGTAGTAAATAGAACCTTTTTTGTGTTCTATTCACAGTTTATTGAGTAGTAAATAGAACCTTTTTTGTGTTCTATTCACAGTTTATTGAGTAGTAAATAGAACCTTTTTTGTGTTCTATTCACAGTTTATTGAGTAGTAAATAGAACCTTTTTTGTGTTCTATTCACAGTTTATTGAGTAGTAAATAGAACCTTTTTTGTGTTCTATTCACAGTTTATTGAGTAGTAAATAGAACCTTTTTTGTATTCTGTGGAACTAGCATCTCCACAGTCCACACATGAAATACCAATAATATCTAGTTCTGCTTGCCAGGAGAAGAAGAAAAAAAAACTTATCTTATAGTATATCTTTCCCAAATGAAAAAAAAACTGTAAGTCTCTACTCCTCTCTCTTTTTTTAATTGCAATAAAGACTCCCAACACCACCACTGCCAACACAAACCTCATAGGTTCATAACTTCATAGGTTGTTACTACCCTAAGGGCAACCAGGTTCTTACAAGCCTAGCCACGCACTCCAAATCATATGGGTCCTAAGTATCATGGAAATCTATACAGGGGGAACATTTTAGTAGGGAGGTAACTAAGGATTTGTAGGGTGGTGTTAGGATAATACTTACTGACAACTGTCTTACTGACAACCTCTGTCCATAAGGGACATGGGAGCCAGATCTGGATTACAGGGATGAACGCTGTTTCACATGGATGAGGAGACTATTCAATAGTGTGGGGATCCTTGGGACACATATCTGTCTCTCCCACAGGTTCTGTTTATATCACAAGTGAAATTCAGATGCCTGGATCTAGTGTTTCTGGTGCTGTTTCTTTTGCACATGTGCAACATATCCATCAGGGCTAGGTTGGAGGAAGCCCTGTAAACTAGCCGAAGATCCACTCTCAGCAGCCTGTAGAAGAATAAATACAGAGACAGAGCTTTTAGGAGATCAGTGTAGGACAGCGTATTCATGCATTGAATGTTCCTGGTGAAAAACCATTGTGGGTGTTCCAACTGTTGCAAGTGTCTGTTTAGATATATGCCAAAGGGGGCACTGCATTCAATTACAGGTCTGACAAGGGATGAGTAGAGTGGTACTATAATTTATTTATTTATTTATTTACTGACATTTGTTGACCAGGAACATCCACTAGGTCAGAAACCCATTTTCATGGAGGCCCGGGGAGAAAAGCTCCACAAAGTATTACAAAGTAAACAAATTTAACATAAGTATAATCAAATATTACATGTATAAAAGGCAAACATATACAATTCAATACAGCACAGAGTTTACATTATTAAGCTTTAAGGAGTTACTAAGTACAGAGAGAAGTTACATCTGTAGAACAGTATAGATGTGCAAACAGTACCATCTGTAATGTGAGTAAAGGAAAATATTGCATAGCTAGTTGTAAAAACTGAAGTTATAGAGCTGGTTATTATACATTGTACAATACAAGAATTTATTGTATTGTGCAAAGTTATATAATAACTTCCTTGGACTTGGATGCTGTACCCTTCCATATAAGTTGGGGGACAAAGAATGATTTTCTTACTATCTTAGCTATGTGTTGGTCAAAGGCTAGATTGCTGTCAACATATGTTTCCTTAACTCTAGGAGCAAAAGAAGTCTTTAGGGGCAACCAAGATCTTGTCTGGTTTCTTTGGGAATGGATCCACCACATCAAGATTCTTCCAAACCTGCAGCACCACCAGATCTATGAAACTGTCAACAGACAGCATCACCAAGAGGCAGATGAGCCCTCTCCAAAAGCCTAGAGGAACACTGACTCCTCAGGAAAAGGCATACTGGTGGAACAATTCCCTCACTGTTTTATCAATTCTAGGCTGTCA